>NW_023605083.1:131935903-133303443 GCF_014898055.3 Talpa occidentalis | reverse complement strand
TATTTATTTATTCATTTTTATAGAGGCATGTTTTATTTATTTATTTATTATTTGCTTGTTTTTTGTTTACACAAGTACTGGGTACAGTCAGAAGCGCGGGAGGGTGAGCGAATTCACCAGAGCCAGAGCGGGGAGCAGAGCAGGCAGAAGGACCGAAGGACACTGCTGAGGGGAGCAGCGGGCGGCAGGAGAGGTCTGCGCGCCATGCGGGACCCTCCTCCGGTGGGCAGGGAGCAGCCGGGGATCGAACTGGCGCCGCAGAGGCCGCGGGCAGCTTCGCAACCCAGCGCTCAACCGCTGCGCCACCAGGGAGGCCCAGTACCATGTGGTTTATCGTAAAATATTCGGGTGTCAGGAGGGACCACCTTGAATAGCAGGTACGCCCATCACTCGGACATCCCAAGGATTTGGAGGTGACCCCTCAGGAATGGGACAGAGACCCAGCAGTTCTGGGTGACAAGTGGTGTTTATAGGTCCGTGCTGAGAGGCACCACCCCAGCCCCCAGCCCCGGGAGCTCTTAGTACGGGGTGTTCTTTGCTCTAGCCCGTGGGTCTGGTAATCCTCGGAAAACAGGTAAGATCCCTCCAGGCACCTCACTCCCTCCGCCTTATCATGCACACAGCATCTCACAGCCCAGGTGGACATTCTGGTGATCAGTCCTTCACAGATGAAGGCACAGGTGTGCAGAGGAGGGGGCGCCCCCGCTGAGTCACCACACCAGGGCCAGCCCAGGACCAGCCGCTCATGTGCTGCCCCCTCCTGGGCTGGGAGCCCTGCGGCTGCCTTCACTGTAGCCCCACCAGCTCCCCCCGAGGCCCCAAGAACTGTAGCTCCTGCAGAGCCCTGATGGCTCTGATGCTCCCGGGTTCACACTGTGACAACCACCCCCCCCCACCCACCATCCCCTGCCCCGGTGCCTACTCACCGCCTTCTCGGCTCCCACTCTTGAGAAGATGCAGGGCGGTGGATCTGGGAGTTGGACGCCTGCCACCCTCTCCCGCATCTAGAATGACCTTTGCCCTTGTCTGACCTCACCCCCCAACTCTGTTTATCCCCCCTTCTGCACTGTGCCAACCAATGTGGTCCTGTCTTCCTCCTGCGGCCACCAGTCATTCAGGCCTGCCTTTAAACCCACTCCCGAGGTCTTGTTCCCCCCGCCCTGCCCACCCTCCTCCTCCTCCGAACCATGTGCTCTGGGACGCCCAGACCGGCAGCGTTGAGCCCCCAGATCACGCCCGCCAGGTGATGCTGCGCCACCTGCGCCACTGCCTCACCCGGCCAGGCCCCGCCAACAGGGGCACCGTGGGGCAGGCCGGCAGGAGGAGAGGCCGGGCCGCCTCCACCCTCCTGAGCTTCGCCCTGGTGATGGGGATGATGGCGTTTCGGAGAGTGCGGGGTCCTTGGGGTCACGCGGAAGGCTTCCCCAGGGCTCCCGTGTGGGCGGCAAGCTCCTCCAGGAGGCAGAGACGGTGCTGCTGTTCAAAGAGCAGGCTCATTGGAAAAGGGACAGGAGAGTAAAGGACACTTGCGTGGACACAAACGGGCAGGTAGGGCTGCCCCGAAAGGACAGGTTTGCTGAGAAGCCTGCGTGGTTGCAGGCGGGCGGCCTCGAGGAGAGAGGCCTCTGCTGAGGGAGGTCAGTGAGGAGAAGCCCCGGCAGGCACAGGTCACGGGCAGGCAGGAGGCTGCTGCTGCCCTGCAGAGGGAGAGAGTTGGTGGAAGGAAGCACCTGTATAGGCACAGGTGGGCAGACAGAGGGCTGCCCCGTTGTGGGGGCTGCATTAGGTTTTATCATCTTCAGGGAGGGGCTCATCTTTGTGGGTGGATGGTTTGTGCCATTGACACTCCCTATAGCAGCCTGATAGTTTCGGGGTGTTGCGCCTCCTGATCTGGGTGTTGATGCCTAAGGGTCTTGGTTTCTGTAACTGGGTTAATGAATTATACTCATCCCTTCTACCCCCACCTCCTTGTATGAGTTAGGTTCTTGGACTTTCCAGTTTTTCTATTCCTTGTTTTTAAAGATTTATTTATTTATACAATAACTGGGGTACAGTCAGAAGCACGGGAGGGTGAGAGGATTCACCAGACAAAGGGCGGGTTGCAGAACAGGCAGATGGACTGAAGACAGTGCTGAGGGGAGCAGCGGGGAGACAGGAGAGGTCTGCCGTGCCATGTGGGTAGCTCCCTGGCCAGGGATTGAACTCATGCTGCAGGGGCTGTGGACAGCTTCACAGCGTTTGACCGGGGAGGCCCCAAGTTTTTCTATTCTTATCCTCCATCAAGGAACTTGGTTTACTTTCCGGATTCCCTGCACTTCCAGAACCAGCCTCTGTGCTCAGAGATTGGCACCAGCAGGGCAATGCCCTCTCCTCACAGAGTCCCAGCTCTATGGAAATGCTCCCTTCCAGTCTTCTAGAAGCCAATCTACACTCCCCTTGGTTCCCCCAGCCACGTGGGGACGGCAGCTGCCCAGCTGCTTCCTAGGGTGGGCATATCTCTCCCCGCCCCCCACCTATGTCTACTTTCTGCCACTGCTCTCCTGTAATATCTATTTAAATCAATTCTCTGTATTACATTCTTTGTTAAAATAACAAATGTGCTGTTTTCCTGGTTGCCCCCTGGCTAACAAATGTGTACAGATACTTCCTGTCTCCCTTCCCCTAAGAGCTCACACAGGCCAGGCCCTGCTCCGACTGCCTGATGCATGTTAACCCTCACAATGCCCTTCTGTGCAGGAAGTAATACTATTCCACTGCTCAGAGGAGAAACTGAGGCAAAGGAAGGCATATTTTTTGCTCAAAGTCTCACAGCAGGTAAGGGCTGGCTAGGGCGATGACCCTCTTATCTGTGTACCCCATGGCCTCTCCCAGTGTCCTGGGTGTTTAGTGGCTGCATCATATGGACCATAACAATTTCCAGCCTTGTCTATTGTTGGGGTTTTAGCTGTTAATAGGACCTGACAAATTTGGCACACTTGAGCCAGGAAATTTTGGTCCACGATTTGTTGTGACCCATCTCCTTCATGTTCATCTCTTACCTTCTCAGCCCCCACAGCTCCCACCCCCATTTCTTTCTCTTTGATCACATTTTACCAGTGCTGCTCTAAATGTGGCAATATGGCCAAGGAAATGTCTCCTGTTTGGCAGAAGCTCTAGAAGGCACAGGAAGGATAATTGCACCAAAGCCTTCAAAAATCTCCCAAGTCTGGGTATTTGTGATAACCTCCAAAGGCCTCCACCATGAATTCTCTCACCCTCCCGTCCCGAAAACCCCTGTCCGAGAGTCTGTCTCTCTGAGACCCGCCTTGCTGGTCCATGTTGGATTTTCCAGCGGCTGGCACAGCAGCTGCTGCTACTGCTGTCCTTGCAGAAGTGGGGGAGGGTCACCCCTGGAGCACTTGGCTCAGTCTCCTTGTATTTGCTTTCGCCCCCAGCATGGTTTCTGATATCCTATAGAGAGAATCAGCTTCGAGATCCAAGTTGGTATTATTTTTAGAAATAAAGATCATTCAGTCTCAGCTTGCTGAGTCCTGTTCAGAGAAGGAAAACAGGAAAAGGCTCCCATTTTTCCAAAGTTTAAGCTGGAGTAGTGCAGCGTGGAGGCAAAGCTCCTGAATCACTGCCTGAAATGTTCTGCTTTGTTGCAAAGACTGACCTTGTCTCCGAGTAATTCATCCCCACCCCGGGGCAGGGCTGAGCCCTCCGAACACATTCCCCTTTGTCTTGCAGTCCAGGCGGGATAATTCTTCACAGCAAGTGAGCTGGTGCCACCCTTTGTCCTCTCCATTTTAGAACAAAGATCATATTTCCATAGTCCCTGCTGAACCTGCAGCTCCATGAGCCAGGGAATCATTTTTTTAACTTGAAAACTGAAATGGGCTTGAATAGGAAAGATGTCACCTTGTGTGGAGCGGAGCTTGTTCTGTTTTTTTTTTTTTTTGGGAAATGTCTGTGGGGCTTGGAGATGCAAGGATCCCCTTGGTCTAACAGAGAAACAGTAAAAACAAAACAAAGAAAACAAAAAGAGGGGGAACTGTTCAAATGAAGCCCCTTCAAACTTCAAAACAGACAAACTTTACAAAAGGAACAAGGCCTCTTTCTCCTTCCTGCAGATCCCATGTTAGAGAGTTCTCCAGAAAGAAAACCAACATGATGCACACACACACACACACACAGATTTCTTTCTTTCTTTCTTTTTTAAAAGATTTTATTTATACAAGAACTGGGGTACAGGTCGGAAGCACAGGAGGGTGAGAGAATTCACCAGAGACAGAGCAGGGAGCAGAACAGGCAGATGGACCGAATACACTGCTGAGGGGAGCAGCTGACGAGACAGGAGAGGTCTGCTGTGCCATGTGGGTAGCTCCCTGGCTGGCTGGGAGTTGAACCCATGCTGCAGAGGCTAGGACAGCTTCACAGCACTGCACTCAACCCATTGTGCCACTGGGGAGGCCCCGTAGATTTCTTTTGAGGGGCTAGCCCTTGTGATTATGGAGACTTCATGAATTGAGAATGGTGGGATGATTGGCAGACTAGGTTTGAATCCTGCTGGCAGGGTTCAGTCTTGTTAGGGGAGGGGGCCAGGGGTCAGTCCTTCTTCTACTCAGCCCTTCCTTCAACTGATTGGGTGAGGCCCCTACATTATGTAGGGCAATCTGCTTTATTCAAAGTTTCCATCCATTTAAATGTTAATCTTAATAATTTACTCTCTAAAAACACCTTCCCAGAACTTACAGAGTAATGCTTGACCACATATCTAGGCATCATGGCCTAGCCAAGTTGACATATAAAATTAACCATCATGATGTAGGAATTTTCGCTCAGAAAAGAGAAGTAGGCACAGCTTCGTCTTTCACTAAAGTATCCCAAACACCTAAAACAGGTCTGGTAAACACTAGGTGCTCAGTAAGTGTTCACGTATGGAGAAATGGGTAGAGATAGAACACCAGGGGCAAGAAAGAGTAGAGGACCCCTCGATTTTCTGACTGGGGATCTCAGTTTATGCTCAACTGCAGAGCAAATGGAGGAGAAGGTGCAGTTCTGGGAATTGAGGCACGGAAGATGGATCAGTTCAGAGTGTATGAGGGGTTGAGGGATTCTCTGGTGTATACAGGGGAAATGTGAAGTGGTTTCCTTTTGATTTAGAAGGTAACAAGGCTTTTGGCTGGGTCTATCAGCTGGACATGTGTGCACTACTTAAATAATTTGACCTTGTTGTTTATCCCTTATGCTCACTTTTTAAAAAAACCTATTCTGGGAGAGAGGGGGTGGGAGGGGCAGTAATTCTGGAAATTGCAGTAGAGGGTGGATCTGGCAGCCCCAAGCAGTTCAGTTTCCAAGTCTTGACGTTTCAGGCTCGTGAGCCTTTCTGACAAGACAAATCAGAACCTATTGTTGCCTCGGGCGCAATGTCGCAACAGGCAGAGTCCCTGAAGGACATTTTCAGAAGAAGATATTATCCACGTGAGAGGCTCAACACCGTCTCCTCCCCCCAATCTTGGGGCGTAGCTGACAGCTACGACAGAATGCTTCGCCTCTTGCCTTTTACTTTGTTCTTGGACCTTCCCCAACAAGTATTTATTGATCACCTGCCTCTAAACCCTTAACATTGCCCTGGACACAGGGAAACGTGAGGCACTAAGTAAAACGATCTCGCCCCAGGAGGGTGTACCTCCTGGCCGGGGGGACACATGTTCACACAGGGAAATAAAAATACAAGCAAGTACACATGAGAGAGTCCAGTCGCGAGGACAGTGTCCTGTGCTTGAGGGGGGCATGGGAAGACTTCGTGAAGAAGCAGATGCTTCGTGAGTGAGCCTGAGAGACCCCAGCCAGTGGAGGGGCGCGGAGAGGACATTTATGGTTGAAAACATAACATTGACAGGAGTGTCTCTGTCCAGTGGAGAGAACCTTGCCCTCCACGCGCACACAAGGTAGGCGTCTGGGGCAAAGTCTCAAAGACCAGGCTCCATCTTGGGGGCGTTCTACTACGGCAGGCAGCGCCACCTGCGTGGAGCCCCGCCCCCACTGGCCCAGCGCTCTGTTGGACGCATGCGCCCGGGAGCGAACAGCGGCTGTGTTACCATAGAGGCGCCCATCTAGCCCGCTAGCCGCCCAGGAGCCGACATTTTGGATCCTGGCAGAAAAGTTGGAAACGACCGGGACCACCACCAAATCACGTTGCGCCGCCCAAGGACAGGAGAGAAAAAGGGCCGCTGCGGGAGCTACAAAATCTAGCGGCGGAGTGAATCCGCGACGCTTCCCTGGGAAAGCCGAGCTTCTCGGGGTGGCCCACCGCCCTGCCCGCACCTGAGATGGCGGCGCCGCGGGCGCTCTAGCCCGGCGCCGCTCGCTGCTCGGAGGGGGCGGCGGCCTCGCTCCGGCTGAGGGCGGCTGAGGCGCGGGCGGCTGAGGGGTTCCGGCCGGACGGTCGCGGCCTCGGGTCCGGGAGCGGGGCCGCCGCGCCCGCGCGAGGGGCTGGTTTCTCGCCGCCGCCGTCGGAAGCCCGGCGGGTGCGGCCCCGCGCGAGCCGCGGCCAGCGCGCCTCGGGCCGGACGATGCCCAAGAAGCTGCTGCTGCTGCCGCCGCTGTCCGTGGCCTCGGCCTTCCGCGCCCCGCGCGCCCGCCCCGCCGCGCCCCCGGCCATGAACGCCGCCCGCACCGGCTACCGCGTCTTCTCCGCCAACTCCACGGCCGCCTGCACCGAGCTGGCCAAGCGCATCACCGAGTAAGGGCCGCGGGGGCGCCGGGCCGCGGGGGGCGCCGGGCCGCGGGGTCCTGCTCGCCGCCGCCGCGGGGGTCGGCCCTTCGGCCGTTTCGGGGCGCGCGCGGGCGAAAGCCCCCCGCGAGCGGCGGCTGAGGGGCGTTCTGCGCGCTCCCCGACCGGGTCGCTGCCCCCCGACCCCCGGGTCACCCGGACCCCCCCCCGGCTCCTTGGGCCTCCCCTCCCCGCGTCCCCTGAACCCCTCTCCGGGCGCTGGGGCGCCGCCGTCCCTCCTGCCCGCGCGCTTGGGGACCCCTCCCCTCCCCCACGCCCGGGGGGCCGCGACGGCCCGTGGGGTCCCTTGGAGGGCGGGGCCCCCGCCATTCCCGTCTCCTCGGCGCGGAGGCCAGCGCGTGGGGCTCCCAGCGGAGCGGAAGGCGTGGCCGGGAGCACCCCGACACCGCGTTCGGCGGGAACGAGGGGGCGCCCCCCTCGGTGGGTGCGCTCGGGCCTCCCGGGGGCGGTGGGCGCGGCCCCTGCTCTCCACGGAGCCGCGGCCCGGGCGCCGCCGGCCCCCCCACCCCCCCGAGGCCGGGTTCCCCGAACTCCGCGCGTGGGCGGGGCCTGGTCGGGCCGGGCCTCTGGGGAGCCGGGGCGCCCCGAGCGTGGGGAGCACGGGCCTGGGAGCCCCTGCCCGAGCCGCGCGGCGCCGCTGCAGGCCGAGGCCGAGGCCGAGGCCGCGGCCCGGCCCGCCGGGAAAGTCGTCGTCGCGGCCCCGGGCGCCTCCGAGCCGAGAAGCGGCTGCGCGGGTTGTTTCACAGTCTGTGTGGACTTGCAGGGAAGGGGCCCCCGAGTCCCATTTTCTCAATAGGCCAATTTTCAGCTCGAGTTTTAAACGTGATGGAGTAAAAGCATCCTTCTCGGCCTGCCACCGCGTTTCTGTTTCTGGCCTCCGATTATTGGGCCTTTCTGAGGCCAAGTAAAATACTGACTTTCAATATGAAGCCGTAGTTATTTTGGGGTTTACCACACAGCGACCTGGGGGGGGGGCAGACAGAGGACACATTGACATGGTTTTCCCTTTTTTTTTTTTTTAAGATTTATTTTTATTTATGCATACAAGAACTGGGGTACAGGCCAGAGGAGGGGGCGGTGAGAGGATTCACCAGAGACAGAGTGGGGAGCAGAACAGGCGGATCTACTGAAATCCACTGCTGAGGGGAGCAGCCGGGGCACAGGAGGGGTCTGCTGCGCCATGTGGGTAGCTCCCTGGCCGGCCGGGGATGGAACTTGTGCCGCAGTGGCTGGTGATAGTTTGATGGCGCTGAAACTTAACCCCTGCCCCACCAGGGAGACCCTTTCCATTTTTGTTTTTAAATGAGATTGTGCCCTGCTTTGTTCCAGAAGGTCTTACATTTCTGTAAATAATAAATGTTTACAACTGTTTTCCTTGTTTTTTCCATATGTTGAATTTCTCAGGAAGATTTCATTTAAAAAAAAGGGTTTTACCACTACACAAAGTTTGAAGATAGATTGGATGCTCTTGAGATGCTATTTTATTTCCACACTTCCTTTCAGATCTACACCTCATGTAGGGGTTCTCAGACTTTTTTGAGTATGTACTTGAGTCATTGGAAAAAGGTGTGTTACATAAGTCACATGTCTGTCATAATTACCCCCAAGCATCTCCACTAGCTCTTTTTGTTAATCTTGTTTTATCTCTGTCACCTGACCCTCACTTTCTGGGGCTGGAGTATTTTTAAACATTTTTAGGTGTATAATTCAGTGATATGAAGTATAGTGTTGTGTATCTTCAATTGGAGAACTTTTTCATCCCAAACAGATACTCCCATAGCCATTCAATACTAATTACTCATCCCCCCGCCTTTATTCCACTTTCTGTGTATGAGTTTTCCTATTCTTGTGCCTTCTGGGTATGAAGCTGCAATATTTGGCTCTTAGTCTCTGACTTATTTTACTTAGAATGGTTGCAATATAAGGTTCCCTATGATGCTGCACGTTGCAAAGTTTCATTCCTTTTTAAGGCTATTTCGTTTTGGGCCTGGAGTGTTTTAAACCAGATTCCATCCTTGCCTTATGTGACACACTCCTAAAATGGCCGTGCTGACCACTTGACAGCACAGAAACTACCCTCCGTGGCTTCCTTACGTCATTGTTCACGTTCCCCGATTGTCTCAGAAGTGCCTTTTACACTTGCTTTGTTCTGCGCAGGATGCGACCAGGTAACTGCTTGCACCTGCTCCCTCTCCACAGTGGAGGCCCCAACCTCTGGCTTGTGTCTCTGGAATAGTTCCTAGTAACTAAGAATGTGTTTGGGAAGGATTCCCAAGATAATTGTTATTCAAATAGGAAGTAGAATTTAAGCTTTGACTGGGAGCTCTTTCCAGTAAAGCAGAGTGTTATAAAATGGTGAGCACCTCAAACTCCTGTGCAGTGACAGCAGATTTTCCATTCCTCATGATTGTCTTTTTGTTAACATGTGCGTAAGGACTGGAGGGTTGTTTTTTTTTTTTAAGCATTCTTTTTTTTTTTTCACTTTTTTTTTTATTTTTATAATCCCCATACAATTGCAACCCCAATTTTGACCCCAATCCCCCTCCCCCCCCCCAGTGTCTCTGTTTCATAGTTGTTTGTTGATTTTGATTTTTTTCTTTCTTATAGTTATTCTTTTTCCTGGTCCATATTTAGGTTTTCTAGATTCCTGCTATGAGTGAGACCATCCGGTATTTTTCTTTTTCTTTCTGGCTTATTTCGCTGAGCATGATCCCTTCCAGCACCATCCATGTTGCTGCCAGTTGCATGAGTTTATCTTTTTTGAATGCTGAGTAATATTCCATGGTGTATCTGTACCACATCTTCTTGATCCAGTCATCTATTTTTGGGCATTTGGGCTGTTTCCAAAGCTTAGCTATTGTAAACAGTGCTGCTATAAACATAGGGGTGCAGGTGCTCTTTGGAATGGATGTTTCTGTGTCCTCTGGGTAAATACCTAGGAGTGGAATGGCTGGATCCTATGGAAGCTCTATGTTTAGTAGGTCCAGAAATCTCCACACAGCTCTCCATAGTGGCTGGACCGGTTTGCACTCCCACCAGCAGTGCAGGAGAGCCTTTTTCTCCACCAACCTCGCCAACATTTGTTGTTGCTAGTTTTTTTAATATGTGCCATTCTCACTGGTGTGAGATGGTATCTCATTGTAGTTTTGATTTGCATTCCCCTGATTGCATGTGACGTTGAACATTTTTTCATATGCCTGGTGGCCATTTGTATTTCCTCTTTGGAGAAGTTTCTTTTTAGCTCTTCTGCCCATTTTTTGACTGGATTATTTTCTTTGTTTTTGTTGAGTCTCAGCTCTTTGTAGATTTTTGTGATCAGTCCTTTATCATTAGTGTTGTGTGCAAAAATTTTCTCCTAGTTAGTGGGGTTTCTCTTTGTTTTGGCCATTGTCTGTTTTGCTGTGCAGAAGCTCTTTAATTTGATCTTTTATTTTTTTTTAAAGATTTATTTATGCATACAAGAACTGGGGTACCGGCCAAAGGGGTGGGGGGTGGGAGGATTCACCAGAGACAGTGGGGAGCAAAACAGGCAGATTGACTGAAGTAGACTATTGAGGGGAGCAGCAGGGAGACAGGAGAGGTCTGCTGTGCCATGTGGGTTGCTCCCTAGCCGGGGATCAAACTCATGGTGCAGTGGCTGCGGACAGCCTCATAGGTTGTGTCATAGGTTGTGTCTCCCTTGTGCCACCAAGGAGGCCCTTTTTAAGCATCCTTAATTGCCTTTCTGCCCCCCCTGCAGGCGTCTCGGTGCTGAGTTGGGGAAGTCTGTGGTGTATCAGGAGACCAATGGAGGTAAGTTAACATGATTTCTTAAAGAGTCTTTGTTCTCCAAACTATGTTTCATTTTGTTTATTCAAGACTATTTACGCATACAAGAACTGGGGTACAGGCCACAGGTACGGTGGAGGGGGGAGGATTCACCAGAGACAGAGTGGGGAGCAGAACAGGCAGATCTACTGAAATCCACTGGTGAGGGGAGCAGCGGGGAGACAGGAGAGGTCTGCCGCGCCATGTGGGTCAGCTCCCTGGCCTGGGAGCAAATTCAGGCCACAGTGGCTGGTGAAGCAGCTTCATAGTGCTGCGACTTAACCCCTTGCACCACCAGGGAGGCCTGTTCTCCAAACTATGTTTTTAAACATGTTTTCAAAAGGCAGGTGTTAGCCAGCAACATCATTCTCTCTAGCGTTAGAGGTTTACTTCCCTTTCCACGGCGACTTTATTTTCCCTAAAGTCTCCATTTCTCCTTTTCTCAGCTAATTCCCAGCATTTCAGAATGAAGAAAAGGTGAAATGTAGAGCGTGTGGGCTTCATTTTTCCTGTTTGGACTGTATTCGATAAATACTTCCTAGCGCCCCCTGTCTGGCATGGCATCAGGTGGCATGGCGAATGATCTGGTGGCGGGGAGCTGGAGTGGCTGCACACTCTTTCGGTTCTCTCCGAGTTTTTCTTGCCAGTCTCCTGTCGCTGCTCACCCTAAGGAGGTGACCAGCTTCCGCTCTCACCCAGGTTGGGTGGAGAGCTGCGACCTTATATGGAGCTGGTGGAAAGCGCTTGGCCGGGCGAGAGTCTGGGCACCCTGCCTGGCCGTTGCCTGGTGGGGCCGTAAGTCCTTGCAAAGGCAGAGCTATGTGAGCGAATCAGAATTGCTTTTGCAAATGGAAAATGTGGATTCCTGATTCTTCCTTTTCTGTTTCTAAGGCACAACTGTGGGGTAAATTGCTTGAGAAAATACATTCCTAAGACAGGATGATGTCAAGTGCTTGCAAAGGGAAGGGTAGTTTCCAGGGCGCCCTCTCCTCGGGGTCAGGCAGGCAGTGTGTGTTGATGGACCCCAGTGTCCTCCAGCTGCCACACCGACTCTCCTTTGACTTGGCCAGTCAGCGAGCCGGCTGTGTGGTTTGAATTCACAGTGATGCTTCTGCGCAGCACATGAAACCACGCACTTGAGTCAGAGGGGACGCTGGGTCAATGAGGACCCTTTCCTCCATCCTTCCATCACCGTCTAGGCCTGCCTGCTCCTGCTGAAGTTGCTTCCCAGCGGGCCTTCCACCTCCATGTTCATCCTCTCCAGTCCGTTCCACTCCCCTCCACCAGGGTATTTCTAAAGTGCAAATCTTTCTGACTTGCTCCTGCCTGCGGTACAGTCTCCTTGGTAGGCACAAGGCCCCTTTGGGTGCTGAGCTCTGCTCCTCACCTGCCATCTCGTCCACCCGCACATCTTGGGTGCTCTCACTCCACAGAATACCCTGTCCAGGCCTGTCGCTGGGGCCTCTGCACTGCTCAGGCCCCTGCCCCTCTATCGCCTTCCTGGACCTTCCAGAAGCAGCTGGAGTGGGCTCCTTGGTGCTGCTCTTGTCCTGCCAGTTTTTTCCTTCTCCCCGTAGCCAGCATGCTTTTGCCAACAGGTGGGTCACTCCCTGTGCACTCCTGAATTCTCCCTTGGCCTTCTTAACAGTCTTAGGGAAAATCTGCAGTCCTGATGGTCCAGCTGCTCGGCCTCCTCTCCCTGCTTTCTGAGTGGACCTCTGCCCACCCCTGACCCCATCTTCTGCTGCTTCCCACGCCCGTCCTCACTGCATATTCCAGCTGGCAGTGGGGCCTTTGCCCCAGCTCGCTCGCTGCTTCTCCTTTATCAGGGCTGGTACTGCGGCCAGGGCGGGGGCCTGGCCAGCCTGTGGCAATGCTCTGTCTCTCGTGGACCAGGGCAGTCCGCTTGGTCCTCTTGGGGGGCCCCAGCGTGGGCCTGGCCAGAGAAGACCTCAGCATTTGTTCAAAAAATAATGGGGATGTTAAATGTGACCTGTTTATATGCTTCGCTTTGCCCCAGGCATCTTGTCTTTTTATTTTGGTGATGGTTTTGTTTCGGACCCTGGGATTTTACAAAGACCTGCTTGTTCCTTTTGCCATTTATTCTATTTTTGGCTTTATTTTCCCCTTAGCTTAATTCTTTTTTACATACGGGCATGTTATCCTGAGAGCTATTAAGAATTTATTTTGGTGCACTAAGTGAAGTATTGATTTAGGTCCATCTTTATTCTCTCCCAATTGCCACACAGTTATTGCATCATGACATGCTTTTCTTAAAACTATAGAACTTTTTTTTTTTCAGAGACAAGAGTTGAAATAAAAGAATCTGTTCGTGGCCAAGATATTTTCATCATCCAGACAATACCCAGGTAAGGGCTGGTGTCACTCGGTGTGCTGCTTTCCTCTAAGAATCTTTTTTTTTTTTAAAGATTTATTTATTTATGCATATAAGAGCTGGGGTATAGGCCAGAGATGCGGGGGCAGTGAGGGCGGAGAGAGGACTCCTAAGAGACTGCGCGGGGAGCAGAACAGGCAGACGGACTGAAACACACTGCTGAGGGGAGCAGCGGGGAGACAGGAGAGGTCTGCTGTGCCATGTGTGTTGCTCCCTGGCCGGCTGGGGATCGAACTCGTGCTGCGGAGGCTGCGGATTGCTTCATAGTGCGGTGCTTAACCCCTGGTGCCATCAGGGAGGCCCCTCCTCTGAAAATCTTAGAGACGGGACTCGTCTTTTCATTTGGTTCCATTTTTTCCCGCACTCAGAAATGCTTAGAAATGCTTTTATATGTTGAAGAAAATGCTTCCCAAAAGAGAGTTTTCTGGAATTGCTCCTGTTCCTCATGTTGCACTGTCATCTCTACTTGCCTGCCACTTCCTTGCTAGCCTCCTCGAGGGCATGGTCCGCGCCTCAGGCATTGGCCCAGGCCCACGTCTCCCCACGGCTGAGCGGTGCCTTATTGGGCTGCAACGCGTGGCCGGCCTGTCGTGGGCGCCTGACACCTTCCCTTTCACCAGCAAGTGGGTGTGACCTCAAGGCCCGTGGAGGGACATGGTAGGCGTTGCTCCGTGCGTGTGTGTTACAGCTTGTGAAGGGAGAGTGGTGCTGCCAGGTGCCCTGCCAGGAGCACCTCGTGCCCACATCTCGAGTACGTCACATGGAAGTGCTCCAGGCCGCCTCCCTCAGTTTCATTATGGAGGCGCCATTGCATAGAGGGTGGATTAAATCCCGGTGTGGGTGACTGGCCCGACCTCCAGGCTGCCCCAAGTCAGAACTCCAGTAGCGGAGGTTGTCGTTGTCCCCCACCCCAGACAGCCCCGCGCTTGGGGGTGTGTGGTCAGTGTCATCATCAGTGTCCCAAAGGGCACCTTCCTCACCCTCCCGGCAGGAAAGGCCCGGCTTGGGCGCTCTGTGCCAGAAGCTGGAGCAGCAGGTGCCTTGGGCCTTCCACATCTACCCTCCGAGCAGTTGTGCTAAGACAGATCGGCTTACAGCGTGGTGTTTAAAGGGCATTTTTCCTGTTTACGCTACATGTTCTGATCTGTTGAAGTGACATAAGAGGCTCGCGCCTGAGAGAACACTTAGAACGTGCTTGCCGCGGTCACCAGCTGGTGGAGGAGGGCGGGTTGGGTCCTGCCCGGTGACCGCTGTGCTGGGCTGCCTCTGCCTTTCCTGGGGCCGAATCGGTGTAGGTGGACTCACCTCACGCTCTTGTCTGCTGCTTAACGAGCGTGGAGCCGCAGCGCAGGGTTAATAGGCGGGGTGCCGTGTTCCGGGAAAGAAAACTACTCAACTGGTAAACAACTGAGGCTGTCCCACTCAGACACAGAGACCACAAGAAGCCAGGATGTGCTTGGAACATTCTTAGGGAAAGATAACAAAGCGAGGGCTGCCGGCCAGCGTCTCTTCCCCCAGCTCGCCCGCGAGGTGGCTGCCTGCTGTCCCATTTGTCCCATGTCTGTCAGCCACTGGGACTGGGAGTCAGTGTGACAAAGGTCCTTTTGTCTCCTTCCTGGCCTCTCAGGGGTGGGGAGTGGGAGGCTTTCCTCATCCTTGAGTTGGAGGATGTCGAATCCTTAGCTTAGGCCATTAGCGAGCGGAAAAAGTGGAAAAGAAAAGCCTCATGGGAATAATTAGTAATTAATGAAAAGAAAGTTACTCTGGGGCTTCCCCGGTGGCGCAGCGGCTGAGCGCTGGGTTGCGAAGCTGGTTGGATCCCCGGCTGCTCCCCGGCCACCGGAGGAGGGTCCCACATGGCGCGCAGACCTCTCCTGCCGCCCGCTGCTCCCCTCAGCAGTGTACTTGGGTCCTTCTGCCTGCTCTGCTCCCCGCTCTGGCTCTGGTGAATTCTCTCACCCTCCCGCACTTCTGACTGTACCCAGTGCATGTATAAATAATAAATAAATAAATCTTTTTTTAAAAAAAAAGGAAAAAAGAAAAGAAAGTTACTCTGAAATCAAGACTCCTCGGAAGTTGTTGATCTAGTTGCATTAATATCTCCCTGTCGGGCCTCCCTGTGGTGGGCTGTCCAGACCTCGCTGTCCTGCAACTACACGAGTGGCTTCACCTGAGAGCTGGACGCACGCTTCCAGCGTCCGCCGGCTGTAACGGAGCACTTTGGGGACAGCAGCAGGTGGAAGAGCGCGTAGGGCCACACCGTGTCACACAGCGGAAGGTTAAGAGGCCCTAATTTCTCTTCACACTCTGACAAGCAGTCTATACGGACGAGACCTTTGCTCTGGTTGCCTGGTGTCCCACTAACATGGGCCTGAGTCCTCTGAGGCTCCTGGCCTGCGGCACCCACGAGGCTTCAGTTTGGCTGTCAGCGTGGGAGGAGGCGCTTTTGGAGTCCAGCATCAGCATCTCGGGAGGGGAAAACCTGACGTGACTTAGGATCTGCACCAGGTGACAGCCCGGCAAGGGTCTCTGGCCTTCCCTGAGGATGCAGGCAGCCTGTTCGCTGCACCGTTCCCAGCCACGCCTCATGACTCTGTGCTCAGTAAATACTTGTTCATTGGATGAATGAACGAACTAAAATTGACCAAGTATTTATTTCGAGCACCTTGAAAGTGTTTAATGGTTTTGTCCTGATTATACCAAAATGGTGTGACTGCTAACCTTTAGGTACCAGACTTGAGCATTACAAAGTTGGGGCTGTAAAGGAGAAAAATGCTCCACTTCACTTCAGAGGAAGGAGCTGAGTGGAAAATAACAGGACCTGTCGGGTCCATAGGGAACGTTGTCACTGTCCCAACATCTAGCCCAGATCAAGGCTCCTACCCTCTGGGAGAAGTGCTTTGCGACATAACTAACCCTACTTTGTTATGAAAATGCACGTTATAAGGGGAGGTTCCCCGAGTTGGACGTGGAAACCTCGCTGCTAAAAGGGCGTCTCGGCGCTCACTCTCTCCCAGGGGCACTAAGCACGGTCCCCTCAGCCAGATGAACACGAGTTTCAAGAGACGGTCCATGACAAAACCCTCCCGTGATGTTCACTCAGCCCCTCGCTCAGTGGCCCGCTCGCCCCGTCTGCTACACGTAGGCCTGGCGCTGACACCAGACAGCCCTTCCCCGCGGGATGGGGGCAGCCCCACAAGGTGATGCTGCTTCTCTGGGGGAGTGTGGAGGAGACACTGATTATACCAAGGGGGCGTGTGAGCACATGGACACCTCAAGTGGGGGAGAGCAACGGGAGAAGGATTTCAGGGCTCCTTTTTTGGCTCCTTCCTGTTCTGTTGTAAAGGGCAGAGCTTGGCTTGGTGGCCGAGCAGAGGGTCCCGATCTGCTTTATTCAAGGGGAACCAGCTTCCCCTTGACTGTCAGATCCTGGTCTCTGCCTTTGTCTGGTCATCTTTGTCAGGAATCTATATGCTACATGGGGCAGGTGTTAGAAACTAAAGTCCAGGATTCCCCGCCCTCCACCCACAAAAGAAAGCCCAAATCAGCTCTGCGCTGGCAACTGGCGTGATGGCCGGTGGGTGTCCCTGACGTCCCTGAAGGCGGCCTGAGCCGAGTCCCTGGGGTGGCCCCCAGCAGTTGATGTGGCATCACCGGGCTCTCTCCAGTGACATGTCCTGGTTAGACAGCAGAGAGAGTGGATTCATGTGCTGGAGACCCCAGGAGCCACAGGGACGAGGCTTCCCCATCCCCACCCGCCGTGTTCAGGAGATGCCATCCTAAGCCTGCGTGATCATGAAGTCCCTATAACACCCCTCAGCAGCCCAGGTTTACAGGCTAACGGTGACCTCTTTTTAGGGGTTAGTCAGTGAAATGAATCCAGATGTGCCCATTGTCACCATTTCAGAGATGTGAACACCGCGGTGATGGAGCTGCTGATCATGGCCTACGCGCTGAAGACTGCCTGTGCCAGGAACATCATCGGGGTCATCCCCTACTTCCCCTACAGCAAGCAGAGCAAGATGAGGAAGCGGGGCTCCATCGTGTGCAAGCTCCTGGCCTCCATGCTGGCCAAGGCCGGTGAGTGGGGTAGCCTGGGGACCCCTGTCCAGGCTAGTTCATCCCCCACACAACTAGTTTGCTCTCCTTTTTTTTTTTAAGTTTTATTTATTTATGCATACAAGAGCTAGGGTGCATGCCAGACACACAGGGTGGTGAGAGGACTCAATAGAGACAGAGTGGGGAGCAGAACAGGCAGACTGACTGAAGTGTACTGCTGAGGGGAACAGCAGGGAGTCTGGAGAGGTCTGCCATGCCATATGGGTGTCTTCCTGGCCGGGGATCAAACTCATGCTGCCAGTGGCTGCAGATAGCTTCATAGTGCTGTGCTTAACTACCCTTGCGCCACCAGGGAGGCCCTAGTTTGCTCTTTTTTTTTTTTTTTTTTTTTTTTTAATAGAGGCATGCTTTATTTATTTGTTTGCTGGTTTTGTTTGTTTGTTCTGTTCATACATGCACTGGGTACAGTCAGAAGCGCGGGAGGGTGAGAGAATTCACCAGAGCCAGAGCGGGGAGCAGAGCAGGCAGAAGGACCGAAGTACACTGCTGAGGGGAGCAGCGGGCGGCAGGAGAGGTCTGTGCGCCATGTGGGACCCTCCTCCGGTGGCTGGGGAACAGCCGGGGATCGAACCGGCGCCGCAGAGGCCGCGGGCAGCTTCGCAACCCAGCGCTCAACCGCTGCGCCACCGGGGAGGCCCTTTTTTTTTTTTTTAAGATTTATTTATGCATACAAGAGCTGAGCTTCAGGCCAGAGATGTGAGGATTGAGAGGATTCAGCAGAGAGAGTGGGGAACAGAACAGGCAGACTGATGAAACACACTGCTGAGGGGATCAGTGGGGAGTCAGGAGAGGTCTGCTGCGCCATGTGGGTAGCTCCCTGCCCAGGGATCGAACTCGTGCTACAGTGGCTGCGGTCAGCTTCATGGGTTGCGTCTTAACCCCTTGCGCCACCAGGGAAGCCCCAGTTTGCTCTTTTTAAGTGTGGTTCACTAATTGCTTTTTCTTGTTTCCTTTCTCATCTTTCTGGTTAGGGTAGTCCAGTCGGGTGTAAATGGTTTCTTTGCTCTTTGTCTTAGAGTTGCGTCGCTGGCTCTGTTCTCTGCTCTGCTCTAATCTGGGACTTTTTCATCCTCCCACTTCTGTATTTCATCTCCTCAGAGTTTTAGCTGCCAGTCTTGGCATCTGTATCTCATCTTTTGAGTTTCGGGTCCAGAATTACGCACTTGTCTCAGCCAAATTCAAGTTTTGTGCATAATATTCAAATTGGATGTTGATTGTTATTTATTTATTTATTTGTTTAAAGATTTATTTATACAAGCACTGGGCACAGTCAGAAGCGCGGGAGGGTGAGAGAATTCACCAGAGCCAGAGCCGGGAGCAGAACAGGCAGACTGACGAAATTCACTGCTGAGGGGAGCAGTGGGTATGGCAGGAGAGGTCTGTTGCGCCATGTGGGACCCTCGCCGGCAGCAGGGAATCGAACTGGCGCTGCAGAGGCTGCAGGCAGCTTTGCAACCCAGCGCTCAACCGCTACGCCACCAGGGGAGGCCCCCTGATTGTCATTTTTAACTACTCCTTCAGCTTACATACTCATTGTTTTCTCCCTGATTCTCATTCTGCACAGCGGCTCATTTTCATTGCTTTTATTCTGTGATTTTGTGGTGGTGACGTACCTCCTGGCCTATAAATAAACGTGACAACACTGTATAGTTACCAGGACTTTGTTTAGTCTGAAGTTTATTAAAAATGCCAGTATAGGGCCTCCCCAGTGGCGCAGCTGTTGAGCGCTGGGTTGCGAAGCTGCCCGCAGCCTCTGCAGCGCCGGTTCGATCCCCAGCTGCTCCCCGACCACCGGAGGAGGGTCCCACATGGCGCGCAGACCTGTCCTGCCGCCCGCTGCTCCCCTCAGCAGTGGACTTCGGTCCTTCTGCCTGCTCTGCTCCCCGCTCTGGCTCTGGTGAATTCGCTCACCCTCCCGCGCTTCTAATAAATAAATCTTAAAAAAAAAAAAAAAAAGCCAGTATATACATTCAGATCCTCAGAAACACTTGAATCCCATTCTCTAGAAAAAGGGTATTTGGAAAGAACAAGTGACACTGGGGTCTGCCAGGGAAGTTGGGCAGTGCCCTTTGACCTTTGCAACCCGTTTGCGTAAGTGCTTTTCTTGAGTAGCACCGTTAATTATGAGAGGATTGTCTTTATTGCTTTTCTCCAAGAATACTTGATCCATTTTTGTGACATCTAGAAATCACACCAAGCTCCAGCACCTTATCCTATGTCGCATGAATTTCTTTCCCTCTAGTGTGTATGTCACTTTGCTTTCTTACTCCCTCTCCTTTAGTCACACTCCTTTACTATTTCCTCCTGGCTGCTTTAAGCAAGGCCTTGCTGCTTTTTTCTATCTATTATTTCTTCAGTATTTATGAATTCTGTGTTTATGTTTCGCCTTTACCTGAATTTTCCTTTCTGGATCTTCAGAACCAGGCTAATAACGGTAGAGGGGAGTACTTTCTTCTAGCTTTAGTTTTTATCTGTGTGGAAGGTTCTAGGCTCCTTTACTTTGGCTTGGCGCATTCCTCAGGTCATAGGATTAAGTCTGTATTGGAAGTGCTGGCTCACGTGCCCCCCTCATCTCAGGAGCCGGGCGTCTACTGTGAGTCCTCTGTTGCCACTAACTTGTAGGGGAGAACTTTGTAATTTTTTGTTTTAAAATTTCAGGTTTAACTCACATTATCACTATGGACCTTCATCAAAAGGAAATCCAAGGCTTTTTCAGCTTTCCCGTGGACAACCTTAGAGCCTCACCTTTCCTGCTTCAGTATATCCAGGAAGAAGTGAGGAGCCACCAGCAAACACCTCTTGTCCTCCCAAGAGGCCCCGCCTAGTGTCCTGGGGTCGGATTCCTCTCTGCAAGGCACATCACTGACCTTTCCCTTAAGGCTTAATGCCTGAGGCAGCCAGGGGGTGCTCAGGCCTGGAGGATCGTAGCTTGTATTGACTAAAAATGGATTTCCTTCCAAGACTCTTTAGTAGTTTGCTTATGTTTTTCCAAAAGTTTAAGAAGCACTTCTGCTCTGCCTTCTTGATGATGCAGCAGTCCTTTTGCACTGACATTAGTTGATGAGTGTCAAATGTTTTTAAACGTGTGAATGAAGTTCTATATATCTGATTGCCAGTGTGGTTCCTAAGAGGGGAAAAGTGTAATAATGCCAGTGTCCAGGTGTTTTTTTTTTGATAACCTTTCAGTATTGTCTCATTTTTCTTCCAAATCTAGATTCCAAATTACAGAAATGCAGTCATTGTAGCTAAATCTCCTGATGCTGCAAAAAGGTAAAGAAGCCACACCCTACCCGCGTCCTTCCCAAACCAGAATGAGACGACCTGGCCTGGGCTGCCCGGCCCGGGGGCCCCTGGCTGGCCTTTGCCCTCCACTATCAGGGTCGCCCCCATGTTGCCACCAGCCTCCAGGCGGCCCATCTGAATTACTCAGTTTTCCTCTGGGAGAAAATGAAGTTCTTCCTTCGCCCTCCCAGGAGAAGAATAACGGCAGGGAGCCTTTTTGGGGGCGTGGCTGCTACGAGAACTCTTTGAACTAAGTTCTTGCCTCCAAATGTGAATGTGAGAGTCTCAGATACGGGCCACCTCTCCACTCACAGGCCTCCTGGCCTGTTACCTTCCGGCCCCAGCCCCCCATTCCGATTTGGGCAAGTAACCCTTTGTGTGTCCCTAAAAGGTCAAATGATGCTTCTGTTTATGATGAGAGTGCTGAGGCGCGCCCCGGGCCGCCTCCCACACTTGCCCTTGTCCCCGTCGCAGGGCCCAGTCTTACGCGGAACGGCTGCGCCTGGGCCTGGCTGTCATCCACGGAGAGGCGCAGTGTGCGGAGCTGGACATGGACGACGGCCGCCACTCCCCGCCGATGGTCAGAAACGCCACTGTCCACCCCGGCCTGGAGCTGCCATGTAAGAGCCACTCGCTGCTGTTCCTCCATTTGTAAATGCCAGAGAGTTTTGAACAGTGAATGGCTGGTAGGAGCTAGTGCCCCCTAGACACCTGCTGCGTGATGGCGTGGCTCTGCCCTAGCCCGCTGGCGACGGGGTCACACACTTTGCAGACATGTGAGGGCGTTTGAGCTGACCCGGCAGCACTTTGCATTCGGACAGTGTGAAATAATTTTACCTGAATACAGTTCAGAAGTTGTGTGTGTAGTGGCACGAAACCTTAGACTTATATTTTGGGGTGAAAACAGCCACAGGTCAATACCAGACCTTGGCGATCAGACCATTTTCAGCACCTGTTTTAGCAGTTGGCCCTCTGACCCCATACCTGACTGACTGACTGACTGACTGACTGACTGACTGACTGACTGACTAATCCAACAGTGTGGAGGCTGTTTTCCGTGGCCGCCAGCGTCCTCTGTGGAGGAGGCGTCGTGCTTTCCAGAGGACAGAGATGATATCTTTGTAAAATCTATCCGTTTGCCCCAGAAACACAGAGATTAAAAGGGTGGGGAAATAGGAGGGTCATTTCAGCGATGCCTTTAATTTTCCATTCTTTGTTTTCAACGTTGGGATTTTAAATAAGAGAAGTGATAACTTTTATTTTTTTTATTTTTTATTTTTTTTTAAATTTTTTATTTTATTTATTTATTTATACAAGCACTGGGTATAGTCAGAAGCGCAGGTGGGTGAGAGAATTCACCAGAGCCAGAGCGGGGAGCAGAGCAGGCAGAAGGCCCGAAGGACACTGCTGAGGGGAGCAGCGGGCGGCAGGAGAGGTCTGCGCACCATGTGGGACCCTCCTCCGGTGGCCGGGGAGCAGCCGGGGATCAAACCGGCGCTGCAGAGGCTGCGGGCAGCTTCGCAACCCAGCGCTCAACCGCTGCGCCACCAGGGGAGGCCCGAGAAGTGATAACTTTTAAATTTAAAATGTTGCTGTCAGCATTTTACTAAATTTCTTGCAGATTTGATAATTAAAGTTCTTGAACACATCACAAATTTCAAATTAAAAAAGTGCAAATCCTTTACAGTGAAAAGCCTTGCCCTCCCCACCAAGTCCTCGCTCCCGCTGCTCCATCCCCAGGCGGTACCGCTGAGCGCCTCTGTGTGTCCCGGTGCAGATGTATCCCCTTGAGCTCTGCCCACTCTCACCCGGCCCTTGCTGGCTGCTTCGCTGTGCAGTTACCCCGTTTTCCCCTTTGTGATTAAGAATATCTGGTGTTTAAAAAATAAAAAAAAAGAATATCTTGGGTTACTATCCTGTTTCTCACCAAACCCAGCACCTGCCATAACGTCAGCACTGCTTGGTCGAATCAGTTAAGCTATGATCATGTCAAATAGTGATTTTCCCATCTTCCCTCTTCACCCTTCACTCCATCAGTGTGGAGTCACAGACCCTGACGTTGTTCATCATGATGATACCGAAATGGCAGGTGTTCAGGCCTAGTCTCCCGGCTAGGAACGGACCCCAGGCTGTGGGGGCAGCGCTGAGCCCCGGCCACTGACCCCCACGGGCTGGGGTCTCACGAAGCTGCAGCAGGAACTTTGCAGGCACTCAGGCACGCAAGTGAGAAGAGGCAGGTTTGTTTAGAGAAAGAAAAAGTTTATTGAGGAGAAAAGGAACAGAAATAAAGCGGGACCCCCAGGCCAGTAGAACCAGGCCAAGGAGGGGCGAGGGAGCAAAGTGGAGTGTCTCAGGGAACACGGACCTGCTTTCCTGATTGTTCTGAGGCCCCACCCGTCTCTGTGATTGGTTAGTTCTCAGTGGTCTCACTCACTGCCTAAATGTCTCTGTGCCCAGAACTAAGCCCCTATGTCCCAGCCCTTATCTTTTTCCTTTATGATCCTTGTCCGGGAATGTCCTGCTGCTCCTAGTCCTGTGGTGTTTGACTATCAGTCCCCTTTGGAATTTGTTGCCCTTATCTCTGGAGCTTCCTTAACTCTCCTGAGGTCCCTGCACTGCCCTTGAAGCTGCCTGCTTATCCCTAACTTGCCCAAGGACTCAGGGATACATCCATTGCTTTTGTTTTCATGCTCACATGGCCTCAGACTTGGCCAGAGAGAAATCCTTGGCGCAGCTGCCGCCTCCTGTGTCTTTGCCAGGTCCCTGGCGTTTTCTGCTACCTCCTTCCTCAGCTGTGAATCCACATGTTCCGGCCACTTCCCGGGGTCAAGTCCTGTAGTGGGACGTGCACACACCCCAGCAGGTGCCGCGGGGTTAACCTTGGCCCGGGTTCTTACATAAGCACATGAAGGTACTCACGGCACAAAGACCAGGAAATTCAACTTCTGGCTCAGAGGTCACTGTGATAGGTACCGCCAGCAAGCGCAGCCCTTTGTGTGGTCAGTGTCTCTCTTCTGGGACCGTCACTGTGCTACCTAGGGTTGTCACCTCGCGTTATCCCGGGTGCTGCAGAAGGCGGTGGGTCCTCCACCCACCTGTTGTGTATTGGCGCTGACGTTTACATGGCCATAGGCTCGTCTTCCGTGACTCCCTTTTATAGATTGAGCCAAGAGGATTCTGAAAAATGTAATTTCTTGTTTGTATAGTTATACTGCACTGTAGTAACTGGCCTTCCACTTTTGCGTCAGCTATACTTGCAGTGCTTCAGGGGTCTGGTAGTGGTGAGGACCAAGACCAGAACGCCAGGGCAGGGCCAGGGAAAAGCAAATATTCATCCTCCAAGTCCTTGCATTTTTCAGGAAGATGAACTGTTTAATTTTCCTGGAGCCCATCTCAGAGCAGCAGTTCTCCACTCAGGAGGCTTCCCTTGGGGGCTTTTGGTGCTGCCTATAGGCGCTTCTGCTGCTGCCTCAACCATCAGTGGGTGTGGGAGGTCGGGTGTGTTGGTGAGATTCCCCCCAACTCCTCGGCTTCTTTTTCTTTTGGCTTGGTTGATTAATAAAAAGAACATCGAGATGGATTAGCAGGAGAGGCCACCTACATGAAGTGAGGGTCCCAGAGGCCTTAAGGAAAAGTGGGGGTATGTGCCCTGAGCCAAGGGTGGGGTAGGCCCGGGACTTCAAGAAAGGGGCACTCACATGGTGGGGGGGTGGGCGGGAATCACTCCCCAGCCCTGTGCTCTGTGCATGGACGGCAGCCCTGCCGTGGATGTGGTTTCTCCACAGGCAATTTCTAGTGGGGACCTGTCCTGGCAGTACCTCTCACTTCCTGTTCCTAGTGTGAGGGGTGAGTTGGAAGTGTCTTGTGAGCTTGCAGGGCCTCAGTTGAACTCAGCTTGAAGTCACCCACGTGCAGAGCGGCCCCAGAGACTGTTGAGAACACCTTTAGGTGCTCCTGACATCTAGTAAGTAGAGGCCAGAGACTCTGCTGGCACCTTTACTCTGAGCAGGTGTCGGGACCAAGTATCTTGGTGCTGAGGTTGCAGAGCCCTGTCTTAGGTGGTATATTCCCAGTGAAGTTGTCTAGATGTTTCTGTTTCAGTTGTAAGGTGGAGTTGGTCCTACTTCCCTGAGGTCAAGGGTGCCTCATGTACTTGAAAGGACCGGTTGTCCTTTGACCCCCTAAATACGGGTCTTTATTTTGGAAGAGGAAGACTTGGTTGACCCTGGGGGATGGGGATGGGGTGGGGAGAGATCAAGGATTTTTGTAAATGCAGCATTATTTTACTTGGACAGTGAGTTGGTGTTTTTTTTTTTTTGTTTGTTTGTTTTTTAGATTTATTTATATATGCATACAAGAGCTGGGGTACAGGCCAGAGGTGCGGGGGATGAGAGGATTCACCAGAGACAGAGTGGGGAACAGAACAGGCAGATCCACTGAAATCCACTGCTGAGGGGAGCAGCGAGGAGACAGGAGAGGTCTGCTGCACCATGTGGGTAGCTCCCTGGCCGTCTGGGGATCGAATTTGCGCTGCAGTGGTTGGCGATAGCTTGATAGTGCTGTCTTTAACCCCTGCACCACCGGGGAGGCCCAAGTTGGTGTTGTTTAAAAGTGACTTTGGCCACAAGCAATGGTGCATGACTCCTTTTTATCCTGTAGCAAACTGGGTTTCCTTTGATACTATGGAGACAGAGGACAAAATCTTAAACATAGGGTAATTTTAGTGACCTTTATATTTGACCTTGAGCACATGTATTACTTTTGCTGAAACTGTTGCATTTTTAGTGTTTTGTTTTCTGGGCAAGCTATTTGATAATTTGGGGCATCTTTTTCACCTGTTGGAGTCTGTTCACATCCCCCAGCCCTGCGAGGCTGTCGTCTGTCTCATGCAGAGCCTGAAGCCAGGGGGGCTGGGCATGAGAGAAATGACTTCTTTGATACCTTGTTAGCCTCCATCCCAGCCCAGCCTGTTTTTACTTCAGACCCACAGGAGCTTTCTGGGAGAGGAGAGGTGGGGTACAGCAGCACAGACGGGTGCCAGCTGATGTTTGGGGTCTTCTGCATCACCAGGAGCCAGATTCCCATGCATCTTGATAAGGGATCCTGGCTTGTGAACTTTCTCTATTTCAGAGAAAAATGATTAAGGAAAGGGACCGCCTCTCTCTGGGAGCTGGTGGCTGCAGATCCACCTGCCCATGGCCTGCTTACTCTGAGAGCCGGTCGAAGCGACTCCTAGTATGGATGGGTTCTTCTCTCCACTCCCTTTGGGGGGGCAGTTATATGGGGAGCATTTGGACTGTCCATATTCAAGGAACGGCTGTGTTTCTGGGGTGGGAAGCTGGGGAATGTCTGTTGGAATTTGCCAGGGGTGTATTCGGTGCCAAGTTGCAGTGGCACAAGCGCGACAGGAAGGGCTGTTCTGAGGCTATGCCTGGAGTCTTGCGAGGAGCACCAAGTTATATCCTCGCCCGGGTTGTTCCCCCGCCCCCCACTATTCATAAATACTCAAAATAATAAAAAGCTTTCCAAAAAGCAGATTATTTAGCCCGTTCTAAAATAATCTCTTCCCTCAATGTTCTCACCTTTTAACAACAAATCCTACTTCCCTCCTCCATGGCCTCATTTGCATGTCCATAGGCCTTTTCCAGATGCCACCTCTGGAGTGAGTTAAGACTCGTGTACTTTGGGGTCTCCCTGGTGGCACAGGCAGTTGAGCGCCACACTGTGAAGCTGTCCGCAGCCTCTGCAGTGTGGGTTCAATCCCGGCTGGCTGGCGAGAGTCCCACATGGCGCGGCAGACCCCTCCTGTCTTGCCCGCTGCTCCCCTCAGCAGTGTCTTTGGTCCATCTGCCTGTTCTGCTCCCCACTCTGTCTCTGGTGAATTCTCTCACTCTCCTGTGCCTCTGGCCTGTACCCCAGTGCTTGTATAAATAAATAAATCTTAAAAAAAAAAAAAAAAAGGAAAAAAAATTCTAAAAAAGAAAAAAAGAAAAGAAACCTGTACTTTAAGGACCAGTTAAATGCAGAAGAGATGACAGACTCAGTTACTGTCATCAAGTCCCGGTTCCCGGAGACAGATCGTGTGGGTTATCTGATGTTGAGATGTCGCTTTGGGCAAAGTACAGTGGCACCAGTGCTTAGCTGCCGTCTGGCAGGGCATTTCCTTTATGTTTCGTTATCCCTCCCGGACACATTTCTGCTGGGAGTGGCTTTGTGCTGGCTCTGCCTAGAAGTGCTGTGTGTACAAAGGCACCCCAAAAGCAGAGACTTGAAATGTATGCAAAAAATATAAAACATCCTTAATAAATTTGTCTCTATTTGTAGCCAGGAAACAGATAAGCTAATAAATTTGCATAATCATATTAAAATCATGTTTTAGATGTATTGGATAAAGTAAAATCTATACATTTCATCTATTCCCTTGTGCCTTTTTTTTTTTTTTTTAAGATTTTTACTTATTTTTACATAGAATTAGGGTGCAGGCCAGAGATGCGGGGGTTGAGAGGATCTACCAGAGACAGAGTGGGGAGCAGAACAGGCAGACTGACTGAATTCCACTGCTAAGGGGAGCTGCGGGGAGACAGGCGAGGTCTGCTGCGCGGTGTGGGTGGGTCGCTCCCCGGCTAGGGATGGGCGCTCAGGCCGCAGCGGTGCCGATATAGCTTGATGGTGCTGAACTTAACCCCTTGCCCACCAGGGAGGCCCCTGTGCCCTGTGCCTTTTCATGGGGCTCCTGAGGAGTGTGAGATGGCACTTATGGCGGCCTCTGCTGCTGTGACAGCAGCTGGCAGCCCCAAGCTCACCAGGCGCCACTCTAGGATCGTGGTCACTTGCTGTGGTGCGTGGCTAACGGGGTCTTGTGACTTGTGTCCTCCTAGTAATGATGGCCAAGGAGAAGCCGCCGATCACCGTGGTGGGAGACGTCGGCGGGCGCATCGCCATCATCGTGGTATGGCTGTTCACCCTCGCCCTGTGGGGTGCTGGGACTCCTGGAGGTGTCCACTCGTGTGACCCCATTCCCCAGCATGGTGACAGGTGTAAATGGCCCTGCCTGTCCTTTCTCACCCACACTCTCTGGGACAGGCGGTCGTGGCCTCGTGCAGACGAGCAGGGTCACCGCTGTGGCCTGGAGTAACTCCGGCAAGAAAGCTCAGCCCCTGAATGATACTCTTTGTTTGGGGGTGGGGGGGCTCGGGCCCCAACGTGGAGCTGACCTGTGTACTCAGCCGCAGGCATTCGGGCCACGAGCTGAGGGAGAGACAGGCTGTCCTGGCTCCCTGCTCTGAGCGCCTGTGCTGGGCTGAAGGCGTGTCCACAGGTGTATGCCTTTATCCTGGCGCCTGTGTGACATCTGCTGCCTGGGACAGCACCTGACTTTTCTCCTGGAAAAGAGTACATGGGATGTGGACTGTGGGCTTTGTCAGAAGTCGGGAACAGGGATGTGACTCTTGATGACAGGAGACTGGCGTGAAGGTCACTTGTGATTAAGGCTTTGCCGGCTGTGTGCCGGCAGCTGCAGAGTCCAGTCGGCTGCTTTGTGCCATTCCTGGGAGTCCTCCCTGACCCCCACCGAGGGCTCTGACCCCAGAGGACCCTCTGAAACCCAGTGGGGGAAGAGCAGATGGCCTGGAGGCCTGGGCGACTCCTTAGACTCCCTCCTCCCTCCTCAGGATGACATCATTGATGACGTGGAGAGTTTCGTGGCTGCCGCGGAGATCCTGAAAGAGAGAGGCGCTTACAAGATCTACGTCATGGCCACCCACGGCATCCTGTCCGCAGAGGCCCCCCGCCTGATCGAGGAGTCCTCCATTGATGAGGTCCACTGTGCCTGAAGGGTTGGGGACATCTAGCCAGAGGCGCGGGCGCGGCCCTTGCCTGGGGCAGAGCACAGTCCCATGGGCCTCCTGGGCCTAGCCTTGGGCTGGGGCGGATGAATGCTTAGATTTGCTGCGTGCATTTTAATATTTGCACTTCGGGTCATTTGACACTGGGAGTCTTTCTGTCCAGGCTGACCTCTTTCCTGAGAACAGGAGCGTCTTGCCCCATGGGGGCACACGCCCTGACAGCAGCCCTCTGCCTGGTGTCAGGTTGACAAGGGTTAGTGGGTGAGACCTATGCTGAGAGGATGAGGGGTTGCGCCCTGGTGCTTCAGGTGACGCGTTAGTGACGGTGTTTCCATGGTGCCTGACAGGTGGTAGTGACCAACACCGTCCCCCATGAGGTGCAGAAGCTGCAGTGCCCCAAGATCAAGACAGTGGACATCAGTCTGATTCTTTCTGAAGCGATTCGCAGAATCCACAACGGGGAGTCCATGGCCTACCTTTTCCGGAACATCACCGTGGACGACTAGCCGGGGCTCGCCTCCTCGGCTCCTCGGGGGCACGTGACGGGCAGGGCTGATTGCACGGTACTGCCTCGTGGGAGGACTGAGGGGTCTCAGCCAGGTGGCCTCTCCCCACTTCGGGAGGTGAGAGGCACTAAGCTCGTCACGAGGCAGGGAGCAGAGGGCTGAACCCCGGCAAGGGCCGCCGCCACCGTCCTTCCCCTAAATGGACGTCGTGAAAAAAATCTGAAAATCTTGACTGGAAAAGACTTTCAGGGCAGACAGTCTCGATGCTAATGTTCTGGTGTTTCAGCTGCAGGGAAGCGCAGACGTTAATGTTGAACGTGCTTAGGGAAGCTGAGCGCCTGGCACCCTCTATTCTAGTTGTCCTCTCTCCCGGCCAGCTTGACGCCCCTCTTTAGCGGGAATCCTGTATTTCTTTGAGGAACTGCCATCCCCACAGCCGGTAAACAGCATTTCTGGCGTCACTCCTAGCAAGGATTAGAGAAGAGCACCCTAGCTCTGGAGGTCTGTGTTGCTCTTAAGTTGCAAATAAAAGGATTCGTGGTCTTGCTGGTCTCTTCACTACCCCCCAGCGCTGCCCACTCGCCTGCCTTCGAGGGGCTGCCTTCTGTGCGCGAGACCCGGACTCAGGCTGGCCCAGAGCTGGCCGGTGGCCTCCGCCAGCAGCTCGCCCCTTCCCCCGACACCTGAGCACTGACGCGAGAGCCTTGCTGAGTGAGAAATTAAAAATCTAAATTAAAAAAAAATTTCCGCCGTGTGAAAGGAGGCACTTGCCTTCACTGAGCTCCTCGGGCCTGCACGGGGCCTTTCCGCCGCCTTTGTCAGGCAGGCCTCGCTGCGGGGCTGAGTGATGGGGGAAGGCGTCTACGGGAGGATGAACTGGAATTGCTTATTGGTCCTGCAGTTCCCGAGAGATAATAAAGGGCAATTCAATTATTTGCACAATTGTGTTTCTCCGCGGGGAAGCTTCCTTGGCATTTTAATCCTTTTCCTAATGACCTGACCTGTTTTCAGCGCACAATCAAGACTTGGAGCGCGTTAGCTTTTTCAAGCACACAAGTAAAGTGCCTTCTGTTAATAGTCCAAGCAGGGGAATTTCGAGCAAAGAACTTAATTATAAAATAACTAGTGTGGTGGAGGAAGAGCTGGGGCTGCTCTTCAGGAGACCTGGGTCTTCGTCGCCCCAGGCCCACAGCCGGGCCTTTCCGGGCGGGCAGCGGCTGTGGACTGCAAGCTGAGCTTCTGTCCGACTCCACTGCATTGACGCCTCCGTCTCCACCGCCAGTCAGCGTTGCTGTCCCTGTTTCTAAGAGGTTTTAAAAGGTCTATTTAGCAGAAGCCCTTAGCTAGACATTTCCCAGGACCAGGCTCAGCCTATTAGAATGTGCTCTTTCCATTGGCATTGAGTGACTAGTGTCTGGCATGATGCGGCGTCTCCGGGACGTGACAAGCCGAGGACCCGGAGCTGTGCTGGCTCCGGCTGGCATAGGAGGCGTGACGTTCTGGAAAGTCGCTCAACTCAGAATTGAGACCTACACGTCATGGCCTCCAGCGCAGCCGGTGCTTGGGGCTTCCCGCGTACCTGTGAGCACACCTGGTTTCTCCTAAGGCGAGCGCGTCAGTGCAAGGACGCTCCCGTTTGTCTCTCGAAGGCCTACTGCGTGTCAGGTGTTGGGGATCGATGGCGATCACATATCCTTGGGTTCACCCCACTCCCCGTGGGCACTGGGGTATTTTGGGGGGGGGTTGCAGTGGGGAGGCAGTTTCAATTAAATCAGTTTTACCTGCTCACACTAAGAAACGAGATCTGAAAAGTGGTTCAAACAGGAGTGCGTGGTACAGACGCATCCGCGGGTGCTCAGCTTTCCTGCATACAAGTTTCACACGCTCTCCGGAAGAATCTGGTGTGGGAGTCAGGCCTCTGGAGCACACACCAGTCCTGCCTCCTGTGAGTGAAATGCTGGCATCTCACTGGATGCCAGTGGTGAGAGGGACAGGCCCGGCAGCGCTGCCTGGACCTCTGGGAGTGGCCTGTCTCCACGCTGCCCTCCCTTCTGACTGGACAAGATGATCCCCAGCCGTCTCCAAGGGGCCAAGGTCACAGGTTGTGTCCCTGAGTTCTGTGCCCCCTGCCCCATGGAAAGAGCTGAGGACATTCAGCTGGTTGTCATGATGCCCTTAAATCCTTTCTCCGTGGCCCCTCTGGGTGTTTCTATATTAGGGGAGCCTGGAGTCTAGCTGAACCTTAGGTAGCCCCCCCCAAGCAGATGAACCCCCTGAGGCGGGTGCCTGGGCTAGGCCCCACAGGGCTTTCTGGAACAGCAGCAGCGCCTCAGGGGATGCTCTGGCTGGCCCAGGCCCTGTGAAGACGGGTTCCCACCCGCCATTGGGGTGGCCTTGAGAATGGGCGGTCCCTCCGGCGCGGGCTTCCTGCCGGCTCCGCTGGGTGCGTTCTTCGCGGAATCCTGGGGGCGCTGGGGGCCACCCCCCCCCGGGAGCTAGCGGGGCGCGCTCCTGCTCCAAACGTCCGCTGGCCGCGAGCCCGAGCTCGGAGACTGGGGGCGGCGACCGGAGGGCAGCGCGGCGGAGGGCGGGGGCCGCGGTACCCTGACCCCGCGGGGGAGGCGAGCTCTGGTCCCGGGTCGGCCCGACGCTTCCTCTCGGCCCTCCAGGCGGGCTCCGGACGGTGCCCGGGGCGTCTGGGCCCGGTAGCGGGGCGCCCCGAAAGGCCCCGGACGCCGAGCTGGGCGCGGCCGCCTGTCCCCTCGCCGGCGCGGACCGTGCGCACCATGCTGCCCGCGGCGGCCACCAGGGTGTCCCTCCTGGAGCTGGCCGACGTCGCCATCGGCACCCCGGAGGTGGGCACCGTCAACTTCACGGCCCTGCACACGCTCCTCGTGGCCATGCTCAAGAGCCTCAACCTGACGGGCACCCTGATCGACTTCCAGTCGGCCGCGTCCCCCGAGCAGAGCCGCGTCGCGCTGACCCCGCGCGCCTCGCTCAGCGCCCTGCAGGGGGCGCCGCCCAAGGAGAAGCGGCGCAGCAGCGGGGCTAGGCTGGAGGTCCAGGTGAAAGACCTGGAGAGCCAGGTGCAGGACCTGGGCCAGCAGTTGAAGACCATGGAGAGTCAGGTGCAGGGCATCGTGACCCACCTCACCGCCACGGAGGGCACGATGCGCCGGGACACGCAGGAGTGGCTGGACGACAAAGAGGCGGCCAGGCTGCAGCCCTGGGTGGCGGGAAGGGCCACGGCGAGACACGTCAAGGAGGACGCCGAGGTCAGTGGCCGCCGCTGCTCACGGGCCGGGCATGCCACCTGGGCGCGCCCTGGGAGCAGGGGGGAGCAGGGAGCGGGGGAGCAGGGACAGCCGGGCGCCGCTGGCCCCACGCGGCCCACACTCTCCCTGGCAGGGCACGGATCAGCACCCGGGCGGCAAGAGAGACTCCAGGAGCCTGAGAGACATGTACAGAAAGGCGGCGGAAGCGCAGCGGAAGGCGCAGGAAGAGCAGCCAAGGGCGCGGGAGGTCCAGCCAATGGGGCAGGAGGCCCAGCCAAGGGCGCAGGAGGCCCAGCCAAGGGCGCAGGAGGTCCAGTCAAGGGCACAGCAGGCCCAGCCAAGGGCGCAGCAGGCCCAGCCAAGGGCGCAGCAGGCCCAGCCAGGGGCACAAGAGGCCCAGCCAGGGGCGCAGGAGGCCCAGCCAGGGGCGCAGGAGGCCCAGCCAGGGGCGCAGGAGGCCCAGCCAACGGAGCAGGAGGTCCAGCCATGGGCACAGGAAGCCCAGCAAAAGGGGCAGGTGCTCCCTGAGCTGACCCCGCAGGTGAGGACGCGGGGACACGCCTCTGGGGCTGAGTCACCCCTTCCCCGATCTCGCCCTGAGGGGCCTGAGCCAGGATGTGGGGCGAGGAAATGGCCCTTGAAACAAGATCGAGGAAAGGGGGTGTTGAGAGGCGCGCGCAGGTAGAGCCGCGGGGAGCAGGGGTGCGCGGGCGTCCGTGTGTCCTGCGCCCTGGAAGCACGAATCCTTAGCACGCGCGCCTTCCAGTGGCCCAGGGACCCCAGCAGCCCGGAGATGCCAGGCAGAGCGGGGCCGCCGCGCCACAGGGGGCCCAGGTCGGGTCAGAGCTGAGGGGAAGGGGAGCAGCGAGGCAGGCGCCCAGGGAGGGGCTGCAAAGGCAGCTGGGGGGACGGCGGGCCGGGCAGGCTGGGAAGGTGCCGGGCGGAGGCGGCCAAGACCCTCTGGCCCGCAACTCCCAAGCCTGTCTTTTGAAAGCCCGTGGTTCTTTGGTTTTGGGGTGCTTTTTAGGATGAAGTCCTGTTTTACCTCTTAGAGCCTTGGATTCTGGAGATGTGCACAAGGTATAAGGAGCAACTGACATGCCAGCAGTTGGCTTTCGCTCTCTTGAGGGACTTTTTCCTTGAAAAGGCACAATCCGACACCCTTGAGGGGGCCCAGCCTCTCTTTGCAGGGGGCCAGCCCCAGTGGGCAGGGTGAGGACCCCCAGGACCAAGGGGTTCCATCCTGCACTCACATCTGCTCTTGGCTCCCTGTCCCCAGCAGCCCCCTCAGCCCGCCGGCCTCTCTGAGATCACATACCTTGTCTCTTCCCTGAGCCTGAGTGACAGGGTGCACGCCTGTGTATGAGCCCGTGAGTGTGCATGTGTGGGTGGGCACATGTGCATGGGTTGAGTGTATGTGCACGTGTGTGTATGTGTGCACGCGTGTGTAGGACCCACATGGGGGGGCTGCTTGAATCTCCCATGTCTGAACTCTCTTCCAGAAAATCGTGCAGCGGGTGGAAGAACTAGAGCAAGCCTTCAAAGAGCAGGAGGCTTTTCTGGTGAGGAGCTGCCTGCGGGGCCCTGGAGAGGGTTTTCGTGCCCCACCCCAGCCCCCTGGCAGCCTCCCTGCAGCGTGGAGGTGCGTGTCTCTGTCTCTGGCACACTGCACCCCTGCCCAGGCCTCCAGCAGGGTTGACTCACCCATCACTTGGACAGCGACTTCTCCCCGGTGCTAGGGCGGTGGGGGGCCCGCCTGTCACCTCTGTTCTGTCCCTGAAGTTTCCTGGAGTGAAACCAGGTGCTCCGGGGGTGTGTTTTCTGACAGGAAGTCATGAAGCAGAGGCTGCACATGAAGCCCCATGTAGAAGAGGCCACCATGGTCACCTGGGAGGAGCTGGAGCACGCCATCACGGACGGCTGGAGGGCCTCACAGGTGCTGCAGGGGCGGCCGCAGTTGGGAGTCCCCCTCTCTGCCGGTCGCATGGTTTCCGTGATGGGGTGCTCGTGACTTATTTCACTTATTTCACGTGGGTCCCACACTGGGTGGTTTTAGTGTCCCCATCTTCACGCGCCATGTGACCTTCACATGTGGGCCTACACAGAGGGGAACTCCAGGAGCCGCAGGTGGCTCTGGGATGCAGGTAGCTTGTCAAGTTGTCCATGGACAGGATCCAATTTAAGAGAAGGGGCCGGGGGAGTGCGGGGGGCCCTGCCTGCCCGTCTGCCAGTTCCCGCTGCTTTCAGCTTGGCCACTTGGTTGAATAGAAAATTTTTCGATGGGTTTTCATCGCTTTTCAATGTTCCCTGGTGGGCTGTCCTCACTGTGAATGGATGAGGTGCCCCCCTGGACGCACACCCTCCCTGGGGGATGTCCCCATGCCGGCGACATGTCCACCTGTGCTGGGGCCGGGCGCAGGCAGCCATGTTGGTTCAAGCCCCCGCCCCACTCCCCCTGAAGAAAATGGGCCTTTTTTTTTAATTTAAGATTTATTTATTCATGCATACAAGAACTGGGGTATAGCCCAGATGCACGGGAGGGTGAGAGGATTCACCAGAGCCAGAGTGAGGAGCAGAACAGGCAGATTGAAATACACTGCTAAGGGGAGCAGTGGGCGAGCCAGGAGAGGTCTGCTGCGCCATGCGGGATTCTCGCTGGCTGACTGGCCGGGATCGAACCGGTGCTGCAGAGGCTGCGGACAGTTTCACAGCGCTGTTCTCAACCGCCTGCGCCACCAGAGGAGGCCCAGAAAATGGGTATTTTCTTTTTTTTTAAGATTTATTTATTTATTTATACAAGCACTGGGTACAGTCAGAAGTGCGGGAGGGTGAGAGAATCCACCAGAGCCAGAGCCGGGAACAGAACAGGCAGACTGACGAAGTACACTGCTGAGGGGAGCAGCGGGCGGCATGTGGGACCCGCCTCCGGTGGCCGGGGAGCTGCCGGGGATCGAACCGGCGCTGCAGAGGCTGCGGACAGCTTCACAGTGCTGTGCTCAACTTCTGGGCCACCGGGGAGGCCCTGAAAATGGGTATTTTCAAGGGTGGGGGTCAGCTGCGCTCTTGGTCTCCGCCTTTCCCTTCCCTAGCCTTGTGCAACGGGGTCTCCCCCTAAAGCTCACACCAGACCAAGCCAGGCGAAGAGCGCGTCCTTTTGGCGCCACCTAGTGGCTGTCCAGGGCACGCCCGCGCTCTCTGGGCACCGGTGACCTCTCTGGTCTCCTCGCTGGTCTCCAGCCCCCGCCCTCTGCAGGAACTGGGAGAGTTGCCTGCAAAGCAGGGCGAGGGCTGGAAAGGTCCTCGCTCTCTCCTCACTGTGTTTTTTTAAGCCGAAGCATCTTGGCCAGATCTCTGTGGTTTGTCTGAAGTGAGCAGCCTGTCTTCTGGGGCTCAGACCTAGAGGTGCAGCCAGGACCGAGGGCTCCTCCTGCACTAGCACCTGCTCTGGGCAGATGCCCCCGCACAACGTCCAAAGCTCCAGGGCTCGGGAGGTGTCACTGCTTTCACAGTTGCTCCTACCGACACACTTGAGAAGCAAGAGGACCCCTTCTGGAAAGAGCTGTGCCGGCTCACGCTGAGCAAGCACCCCGAGACCGCTTTCTCCTGCCTTGTGGGTTTGTGGTGGGATGTGAAATCATGGCTTCAAAGCCCCTTAAGGTTTGCTGTGGGCTTTGGTAGACAGGTGGAGAAACTGAGGCACCCGCCAGGCCCTTCCTCTGCTTGCATCCACAGCACCCCTGGAGGACGGCGCGGGCAGCACGGGCAGTGTGTGGTCAGCACGGAAGCTCATCTGCATCACCGAGGGGGGCGGCGCTGAGTTTGCATTCTGAGGGAGAGGAGCTGCTCGATGCAATGGGCCGGGATGGGCGGACGGAGGACGGACTAGTGCTGTGTCCCAGAGCAAGTTCTGGTGGGCCACGGGGTGGCTCTTCAAGCTGCTCCTGCACCAGAGCTGCTGCTGCCGCTGCCTCCTCCTCCTCTTCCTAAATCCCTCCTGTAGGGGTGAGAAAAGGCAAGAGGCCTGCCGGAAGCAGGAGGCCCAAGCCGCGCTCTAGCAGGGTGCACCTCCCTGTGACCCGGGAAGGCATCGGGCATAGCCAGAACCCCAGAGGCAGACAGTCCGCGACAGAAGGGTCTTGCAGTGCCCACCTCACTAGGCCCGGGGCCTTGAGCCCGTGGTTCTTATGCAGAAAGAGTGTCTGAGGTGAAGGACAGTCTCCGTCCAGAGGTCTGGGGGACGACCGGCTTATAAAGCAGAAAGGAGCACCTGACACAGGGGCCCTGCTGGGCGGAGGCGGGATCAAGCGGGGCTGTCACCAGCCTTGGGAAGGCTTCCGCGTCGGGACCCAGACCAGAGCAGCAGTTTCGGACGGGCGTCCAGGGCTGGCCCGGATGTCAGCTGGCTGAGTCAAACGAGAAAGTCTGGGCTTAGGCTGTGTCCCCAGAGGAACAGGAATAAGGACGTGGTCGTGTCCTGGGGTGATGGGAATGGCAGGTGGGGTGCTCGCCCAGCTTTCCTGCTAAGACATAAAATGATGACGCATCATAAAATGGTGTGGGCTGAGGCGTCCTGAGGTGCGGCGGGAGAGCGCGCTGGACACACTTGCCTTCGAAGGTCCGGTGATCGTGATGACGTGGGAAGGCCCGGGAGTTGGCATCGTCTCAGCAGGGAGCGACTGGGGTCTGACTCTAGACTCCTTGGTTTCCCTGGCAAACCCAGGTGTGGGCCACAGGGCGTGAGGGACAAAGCAAGGCTGTGCCCTGGCCTCCAGGCGCTCCAGCAGGGAGGGGGCCGTGGGCCGCTGCGTGGTTACTTAGAGGCCCGGGAGAGGGCGCCACGGCAGCTTCGGCTCCTACTGTGCCCAGTTCTAGACATCCTCAGACATGATATGGTTTCACGTGCTGCCTTCGATGGAAACTGACCAGCCTCGACCCCTTCCCCCTCCCTGCCAGCCCTGGAGCTGTTAAGAATTCCAGATATTTGTTCTGTAAAAGCAGGACTTGGTTCTCAGCCCTGTGGTGGGCAGAAGAATGGCCCAGACATCCCCATGCCCTCATGCCCACAGCCTGCGGGTGTCAGCTGTATGGCAAAGGGGCCTTGCAGGGTGATTGCCTTGGTAATGATCTTGACCCGGGAGACCATCCTGGCTGATCTGGATGTGGCCAGCGATGTGGCCGAGAAGGCTAGAGGTGTGGGGTGGGGGGATTCACCAGAGACAGAGTGGGGAGCAGAACAGGCGGATCCACTGAAATCCACTGCTGAGGGGAGCAGCGGGGAGACAGGAGAGGTCTGCTGCGCCATGTGAGTCAGCTCCCTGGCCGGGGATTGAACTCAGGCCGCAGTGGCTGGCAATGGTCTTGACAACACTGAGACTTTAACCCCTGCACCCCTAGGGAGGACCACGACTTGCACTGCTTTAAGCCTCTCCGTCTGTGGTCACTCTCAGCAGCTGCCCTAGGACACTCACTCAGTCACTTTTCCCTCCTGAGGCTCTTCAAGAGTGACTGGTTGGTGGGCCTCCCCCGGTGGCGCAGCGGTTGAGCCCTGGGCCGCGAAGCTGCCTGCAGCCTCTGCAGCACTGGTTCCATCCCCGGCTGCCGGGGGAGGGTCCCACATGGCATGCAGTCCTCTCCTGCTGTGCCCGCTGCTCCCCTCAGCAGTGTACTCTATCCGTCTGCCTGTTCTGCTCCCGCTCTGGCTCTGGTGAATCCTCTCACCCTCCTGTGCTTCTGACTGTACCCAGTGCTTGTATAAATAAATAAATCTATCTTTAAAAAAAAGGAAAGAATGACTGGTTGGCTTCGTAGCTTAGCTGAAGATTTCCTCCTGTTTTCTGCTCTTCTCATTTCTGACTGTGGGGCAGTAACCTGTGGCGTGGCCCTCGCATCTCAGGTGACTTCCTGACATCAGCGAGGCCTGGGGTGTCTTTTCAGTACTCACTTCCACAGTCTCTCCATACCTCAGTTTCCTTTTCTCCTTTGTTTTGTTTGCGGAAGCCTGAGGCCAAGGGCGCAGGCCTCTCTGGGGCACAGGTGACAGAATTAGAAGGTGGCTGCCCAGGTGGTGCCCCCTGGTGTCTGCCTTGCTTGATTGCACCTCGCAGCCACTGGGTTTTACCAGGTGAGGGCCTAGCCTGCCATTTTCTTGCAGCCTGTGCTCACTGTCAGGATTAGCGAAGAAGGCAGGTACGTTGCTCTTTTTCCATTTTTATTTTTGATTAGAAGAACTGGGATGTAGGTCTGCAGAGCTGGAGGTGAGAGGATTTACCAGAGTGGGGAGCAGAAAAGGTGGATCCACTGAAATCCACTGCTGAGGGGAGCAGAGGGGAGACAGGAGAGGTCTGCTGTGCCATGTGGGTAGCTCCCTGCCCGGAGATCGAACTTGTGCTGCAGTGGCTGGTGATAGCTTGATAGCACTAAGACTCTAACCCCTGCGCCACCAGGGAGGCCCAATGAGGACATTATGGATCGTAATGCCATTTGCAAATATGAAGGCTCTCAAAAGCCCAGAGACCTGCCTTTTGAGTGTGTCAGTCTATCTTTGTGTCCACTTAGGTTTTGGAGCCAGAGGGGATTTTCCTCCAAGGGCCCTAAAGCCAAATAGCCCAGCTCTCCTTCCCGCCAAATCTCACCGTCTTGTCTTACTTGTAGTTACTGATTTCTTTCTTCCTCTTCAACCAGGGCTCAGAGTCAACAATGGGCCTCCCTAAACGCAAAAGGCCATCTTCCATACCGAATGGGAGAGACGTGCCAGGTGCCCCCTCCTCCAAGCATCCAAGTACTGACCGCAGTGCATATTCTGCCCACGAATCAGGCTCCGAGCAGACCACATCCGACACGGGAGGCCCAAGATTCTCCATGGAAAGGGCCCTTGGCCAGGCACAGAGCAGAGGTGCCTCAGCTGCAGGGCTTCCTGCCAGAGAGCAGCACCCAGCTGGCCTGGCGAAGCTCCCCCCTCACCCTCCTTCCCACTCCAGAGTCGATTCAGAACGCCGCAGGTCGAGGGAGCCCTATGGCTTAGCACCTCTGAGACAAGATGCACGAGAGGCGCAGCCTGGCCCGATCCAGCAGGACTTCCCCTCGGCCGGGGAGCAGCAGCCGTACGCGTACCCAGATCATCAAGTGGGGGTGCGCTTTAGCCAGAGTGACATTTATCAGAGTCCATATCAGTACGGATTAGGACTGCCTGGCATGGATCAGGGTGCACTGCCGCACCCTATCTCTTCTCCGCAGGGCGTAGTGCCCCACACTGTGAGTCAGCTTGGCATGTCGATGCCAGGGATGGAGCAGGACTTGGGCCAGCCTGACATGACCCAGTATGGTATGGGGCTACCTTTTGTGCCTGGCAGAGATGAGCAAGTGTTTGCACTGGCCCCTATAGATCAGCGTGATCTGGGTCCACTTAGTCCATATCAGCCTGGTCTGATGCCTCCTGGTACAGACCAGCATGGCAGGGAAGAGCTGGACAGGGCCCAGAGTGGTATAAGACCACCTGGCATGGATCAGCGTGGGTTGGTGCCCATTGGCATAGACCAGCATGGATTTGTGACGTACGCTGCGGAGCAGCAAGGATTGGCTTCTCCTCTTCTAGACCAGTATGATTTGGCATCTTCCGGTGTGATGCAAGCTGCTGCAGGCCAGCAAGGTTTAGAACAGCCCGGCTTGGGGATACCTGGCCTCATCCAACCTGTCTTAGAGCCGCATGGTGCGATCCAGGCTAGGGCTGGTCAGCCTGCTGTGGTTCAAGCTGGTGGAAGCCAGAGTGCTTTGATGCAACCTGGTGCATACCTATCTAGCCTGGCACAACCTGAGGCAGGTCAGCCTGGTGTAGATCAGCCTGGTTTGGCTGGTGTGAGTCAGTTTGGTGTGGGTCAGCCTGGCATGGTCCACCCTGGCATGGGTCAGCCTGGAGTGGTCCAGCCTGGTGTGGGTCATCCTGGCATGGATCAACCCAGTGTGGGTCAGCTGGGTGTGTTCCCTCCTGGAATGTTCCAGCCTGGTATGGGTCAGCCCAGCATAGTCCAGCCCAGTAGCATGGTCCAGCCTGGCATGGATCATCCTGGCATGATTCAGCCTGGCATAGTTCAGCTTAGCATGGGTCAGCCTGGCATGGTCCAGCCCGGTATGGGTCAACCTGGTGTGGGTCATCCTGGCATGGTCCCATTTGGTGTGGGTCAGCCTGGCATGGTCGAGCCTGGCATGATCAAGCCTGGTATGGGTCAGCCTGGCATGGTCCCATTTGGCATGGGTCAGCCTGGCATGGTCCAGTTTGATGTGGGTCAATCTGGTGTGGTCCAGCCTGGAGCAGGTCAGCTTGGCGTGGATCAACCTGGCGTGGGTCAGCCTAGCATGGGTCAGCCTGGTGTGGGTCAGCCAGGCATAGGTCAGCTTGGTGTGGGTCAGCCTGACATGGGTCAACCTGGTGTGGTCCAACCTGGTGTAGGTCAGCCTGGCATGGTCCAGCCTGGAGTGGATCAGCCCGGCATGGATCAACCTGGCATGGTCCAGCCTGGTATGGGTCAGCCCAGTGTGGCCCAGCCTGGCATGGTCCAGCCTGGCATTGGTCAACCTGGCATGGTCCAGCCTGGAGTGGGTCAACCGGGCATGGCCCAGCCTGGCATGGTCCAGCCCGGTATGGGTCAACCTGGCATGGTCCAGCCCGGTATGGGTCAACCTGGCATGGCCCAGCCTAGAGTGGGTCAACCTGGTGTGGCCCAGCCTGGCATGGTCCAGCCTGGCATTGGTCAACCTGGCATGGTCCAGCCTGGAGTGGGTCAACCGGGCATGGCCCAGCCTGGCATGGTCCAGCCTGGCATAGGTCAACCTGGCATGGTCCAGCCCGGTATGGGTCAACCTGGCATGGCCCAGCCTAGAGTGGGTCAACCTGGTGTGGCCCAGCCTGGCATGGTCCAGCCTGGCATTGGTCAACCTGGCATGGTCCAGCCTGGAGTGGGTCAACCGGGCATGGCCCAGCCTGGCATAGGTCAACCTGGCATGGTCCAGCCCGGCATGGGTCAACCTGGCATGGCCCAGCCTGGAATGGGTCAACCTGGTGTGGCCCAGCCTGGAATGGGTCAACCTGGCATTGGTCAACCTGGCATGGTCCAGCCTGGCATAGGTCAGCCTGGCATGGTCCAGCCTAGAGTGGGTCAACCTGGTATGGACCAGCCTGGCATGGTCCAGCCTGGCATAGATCAACTTGGCATGGTCCAGCCTGGAGTGGGTCAACCTGGTATGGCCCAACCTGGCATGGTCCAACCTGGCATTGGTCAATCTGGCATGGTCCAGCCTGGTGTGGGTCAACCTGGCATGGACCAGCCTGCCGTGGGTCAACCTGGTATGGTCCAGCCTGGAGTGGGTCAACCTGGCATGGATCAACCTGGTGTAGCCCAGCCTGGTGTGGCCCAACCTGGCATGGTCCAGCCTGGAGTGGGTCAACCTGTCATGGATCAATCTGGCATCGCCCAGCCTGGCGTGGTCCAGCCTGGAGTGGGTCAGCCTGGCATGGGTCAGTTTGGTGTGGGTCACCCTAGCATGGGTCAACCTGGTGTGGTCCAGCATGGAGTGGGTCAGCCTAGTGTGGGTCAGCCTGGTGTGGGTCAGCCTAGTGTGGGTCAACCTGCCATTGTCCAGCCTGGTATAGGTCAGCTTGCCTTGACTAGAGCACATCAACATGGTTTGATGCAACCTGGTACTTACCAGCCTGGTTTGGCACAACCTTATACAGGTCAGCCTGGTTTGGTGCGCCCTAGAATGCATCGCCCTCTTATGGCCCAACCTGGAATGGGTCAGCAAGGTTTGATGCAACCTGATGCAGGTCAGCAAGGTCTGGTCCCACCTGGGATGTATATGCAAGGTATGGTGCAACCTCATGCAGGCTATCCTGATTTGGTGCACCCTGAAATGTATCAGCATGGTTTGGTCCAACCTGGAATGTATCAGGTTGGATTTGGTTTGGTGCAACCTGGCACAGACCAGCTTGGTTCTGTGCAACCTGGCACGGGTCAGCCTGGTTCAGTGCAACCTGGCACAGATGAGGGTGGTTCTGTGCAATCTGGCACAGGTCAGCCTGGTTCGGTGCAATCTGATGCAGATGAGGATGGTTCGGTGCAACCTGACACAGGTCAGCCTGGTTCGGTGCAACCTGGCACAGATGAGGTTGGTTCTGTGCAACCTGGCACAGGTCAGCCTGGTTTGGTGCAACCTGGCACAGATGAGGGTGGTTCTGTGCAACCTGGCACAGGTCAGCCTGGTTTGGTGCAACCTGGCACAGATGAGGGTGGTTTGGTGCAACCTGGTGCAGGTCAGCCTGGTTCGGTGCAACCTGGAGTGGGACAGCGTGGTTTGTTACTGCCTGCTGCAGAGTCACATGACTTCCTTCAACCTGGCATGGTCAGACCTGGGGCACACCCACCCGGTCTGGTCCAGCCTGGTGCCTATCCGCGTGGCTTTGTCCAGCCTGGTGCCTATCCGCGTGGCTTTGTCCAGCCTGGTGCCTATCCTCGTGGCTTTGTCCAGCCTGGTGCCTATCCGCGTGGCTTTGTCCAGCCTGGTGCCTATCCTCGTGGCTTTGTCCAGCCTGGTGCCTATCCTCGTGGTTTTGTCCAGCCTAGTGTCCATCCTCGTGGCTTTGTCCAGCCTAGTGTCCATCCTCGTGGCTTTGTCCAGCCTGGTGCCTATCCTCGTGGCTTGGGCCGTCCTCGTGCTTACCCACATGGGTTTGTGCAGCCTGGTGCCGATCAGCGTGGCTTGTTGCAACCTGAAGAGTATCAGCGGGACTTCATACCACCGGGCACAGAGCCTCGTGGCTCTCCAGAATTCCGCCCAGATGCTCAAAGTTTTACGTCCCCGCACCAGTATCAGCATGGCGTGGAACCTCCTGGCAGAGATCAGTATAGTCAGGCATCACCTGTCCCAGCCAGCCAAGGTCTGGCACCACCAGATGTATACCAGAAGGGCGTGGTGCATCCTGGCACAGCCCAGCCACCATTAAGCACGCATGTGGGATCTGCGCTCCCAGGTCGACAGCCTTTGGTATCACCTGGTCCAGATCGGCCTGACCAGATGACCCCAGGTGTAGACGAGCGTAGCCATGGATACACCTTTCCAGATTCCCTGCGTTCACGGGGAGTAGATGCGTACGCCCACCTGGGTTTGGATCCAAACCAGTTTAAAGTTTCCACGGAGACGGAGATGGCTCCAGACCAAGTCCACCAAGTCTCATGGGAAGAGAGTGGCATTCAGGGAGAAAGACGCGATTCGCTTGAGAGATTGAGCCCACACTTCCCCTTTGCCGTGGAAACGTTCCGTCTGCTGGGAGAGCTCGTCAGCCTGTACACGGAGCTGAAGGAAAGCCTGAAGGATGTGGACGAGGCGCAAGCCGGCCTCACGGACTTGGAGAAGATACAGCTCCTCCTGGGAGCGATGGGTGGGTGAGCTCTGTGGGGGCGGAGCCTGCCAGCTTTGCTCTAAGTTGATTTCATCCTTTTCTCCCCCTGGTCTCCACACCCTGGTCTTCCCGAGCCCCTGTGGAGAGCGCAGCCTTCTGGGCCCCCTGTGGGCTTCACGATCCAAAGGGGAGAATTAAACCTGCAGGAGGCAGGGGCGCAGGGGAGGGCGAGGCAGGTTCTGCTTCCTTATGGGCCTCTGGGCGCCAGCTGGGGAGAAGGGGGAGGTGCTGGAAACAACAGTTGCGGGGCGGGGGGGGACAGAGTGTGGACGCATCAAACCCGACCTTGGCCCACTCACAACTCCAGGCCAGAGAAGAATGAAGGTTTTGGAGCCGGGTGGGAATTGTGGGTCAGTATTCCCCAAGTCCTTAGGTTATTAGGCTGTAGGGGGATTTTTTGTGGGGACCCCCTGCTCCACCTTCCCCCCTCCCGCCCCCCAGCTCACCAGGAGAGGCAGGATAGCGATGAGACTTGTCCTTCTCTGGGTCCTCTCTCTGCGGGGGGGGGGCGGGGCCCCAAGTTACTCTGCGCGCTCTGACCCCGGCCTCATGCCTCAGTCAAGAAGACGATGCCGCCCGACCTGCAGGAGCAGCTGAAGACCTTGAAGAACTTGACCAAAGACTTTCGGCAGGAAAAAGCCAAAGTAAGTCTGGGAGCGGCTGCCCGCTTTGCCTGTGGGCGCCTCTGGTGCCCCCTCCACTGGCACCTGGGTGGGCGCCCGCTCGCTGCTGCCTCACCGGGTCTGCCGGCCCAGCGGCCGGGACGTGCACCTCTGGGTCCGTGTGCGCGCGTCCTGGCTGTGAGACCGGCGCTCCAGGAGCCTGTGCCCCTTCCCTGGGGTGTGCTGGTGCCCAGCGACCCCTGTGCCAGAGCAGGGTCAGGGCCAAGCCCGTGGGACTGCCGGGGCGGCGGTCAGGGCCCGGGGCTGCTACGGCTTCAGTCTCGGTGCCGCGGGGATGTCAGGGGAGAGGAGAGGCCAGGGCGGCCGCCGAGAAGTCAGCAGGGGATGCGGCTTTCCCGGAGGGCTGGATAGGGGTCAGGGGCGGGAGGGGCTTGCTCGGCTCAGGCACCGCGGGAAGCCGAGAACTCCAGCCGGCCGCCCCGCCTCTCCCACGTTTGCAGCTGGAGAAGATTGAAAAGATCCTGGACAGCGGAGAGCTGGAGAAAGGAAAGGAGCTGAAGCCTGGCCAGCTGAGCTTGCAGCTGGGGGTCCTCAGGTAACGCGCCCCCGCAGCCAGTGCTGCCGTCAGCGCCCTCCGCCCGAGAGCGGGCGCAGCCTCTGGGTCACCGGACACAGAACCCACCGCGCGCGCCTCTGCCCTCAGGTTGCCCTTATCTGGTTCAGGTTGCTGGGGGGACCCCCCCCTCCCCCGCAGGTCCCGCTCCCAGCACGCCGGGGAGAGCGAGAGCGCTGGCTAGACTCAGCCCTCCCTACGCAGGGCTGGGCCAGTTCCCAGGGCACCCCCTGCCAGGACAGGTCAGGCCTGGGATTCCCAGGAGGTGGTGGGGGGACCCTGTCCCTGACAGCACGCGTGGCCTGGGCCCTGGGCTGGCGGCGGGGCCAGGCTGACTGCTGTCCTCACAGACTCACCGTGTCCGACATCGAGAAGGAGCTGGCGGAGCTGAGGGAGAGTCAAGAGCGCGGCAAGGCCACCATGGAGAATTCTGTCTCTGAAGCCTCACTTTACCTGCAGAGCCAGGTGAGGGCTCCGGGCGCTTCAGCCGCAGGGACTGGACCTTCTCAGAGCTGGCTGTGCACTTGGGGGTGCCCTGCCCTTCCGCTGCTCCTCAGTTCCCCTGCGGATGTGTGTTTTGGGGGGGTGGTATTTAGAGTTCAGTCCCCCCGATCCAAAACCAGCTCTGAGGCCACAGGCGCGTCGGCAGGTGTGTCCCCTGTGCAGGGGAAGGTGCCTCTCCAGGGTATCTCGACTGCATCAAGTCTTTCCCCTCATCTTTTAAAAAACCGGCATCTCCTAAAGCTCACCCTCCGCAGATGAACAAGCAGCTCTTAGTACAATGACAACGCTGTGCCGCCATCGCCGCGGCAGGTTTCCAGAACATTTCATCTCCCCGGAAGCAGCCCCGGGCACTTCCCCTCCGGGCCCTGGCGGGCGTGTGTCCTGTCTCGGCGAGCTCACCCGCTCTGCGGTCTTCATACCCGTGGCCTGTGGCCCTTTGTATCTGGCTTGTCCTCTTCGCATGCTCTTTCTGAGGCTGCTACCTCTTGCGGCGTGGACTGCATCCTTGCCCCGGCTCAGTGATAGTCCATGTCGCCCGACCACAGCCAGCTGGCCCGCGCACGCGCGCAAGGACGTGTGGGTTGTTTCTGCCTTTGGATATTACGAGTAACACTGCTGTGAACCCTCATGTTCGACTCTCAGTGTAGACACAGGTTGCCGTTCCAGGTGGTCATACGCCTGGGTGTGGAATTGCGGGGTTCAGTGGTTCCTCTGTTTAAGCATTTGCAGAACTGCCTTGCTGTCTGCACCCTTTTCTGTTCCCACCAGTGAGGTGCGAGGGTTTCCATTTCCCCACAGCCTCATCGATTTTCCTTCTTTCGAAACAAAGGAGAATCGCCCCAACAGATGTGAAGTTTCGTCTCGTTACTGTTCGGTTTGCATTTCCCTTGCAGCTGACAACATTGAATATCGTTTTCTGTATTTTCATATCTGTGGAGAAACATCTGTTCAAATCCTTTGCCCGCCTTTACATTGGGTTTGTCTTCTTGATCATGTCTGCTTTTCATCTTGAGTGACGCCATCCTTAGCACCCCAGAATAGTCCCAGTGAGGAGGACCAGGAACCATCCTGAGTGCACAGCGATCAGACAGGAAAGGCCACAGGCCACAGGCGCTCATGTCAGGAGCCCCCGTGAGACCCAAGAGGCCACACTCTGGACCACCCCGGGATGGCTGGGCGGTGGCGCTGCTGTTCTGCAACCCCAGGCCAACTGTCCTGTGGGGTGAGCAGCAGCACCCGTCCTTCCGAAGCACCCACCTGAGCTGGGCAGCCTCCTGGGCCCTCCTGCACCTCTGAGAGAGGCTGCTCCCCGCTGGGTGGGCCTCCCTTGCTGTCGAGGCTCCCTTTTCAGGCCCCCTGGCTTCCTCTTCCCAAACCTATGGCTGCTTCTCCTCCTCAGGCGGCTCCTCCTTCTGGCCCTTCCTGCCCCCCAGGGCCGCCGCCCTCAAGTCTCCGCTGGCCTCTCTCTTCTAGAGAGAACTAGTCCATCCTCATTGTCCCAGGTCCTGGGGCAGACTCTTCTGGACACTTCAGAGGAGTCGAGGCTTTCGGGCGCCAGCCACAGGCCTGCTGGCCGGAAGGGGCACGGTCCAGAGGGGCACGGTCCCCAGGGGCACAGGGAACTTGGGGGAGAACTTGCAGGCGCTCAGGCCAGCCTGGCCCCGGCCACGCCACTGTGTCCCCGTGTGCATCAGCGCCTCTGGCCCCGTCCTTCGCCATGGCCCTCAAACACCCTGCCTCCTCCATTCTGCTCTCCGGCGCTTTTGTGTCCCTCGCCACGGCTGCCCCGGGCCTGCAGTGTCTCTCCCGCTCCTCTTACTTCCAAGAGCTCGGCCTTGGGTGGCCCAGCCCCTCTGTCTGGGCCAGTCCCAGCACTGGGTGTCCTGGAGCCCACCCCATCCTGTGGCCTCTGAGCTCCCGGACCAGTGGGAGGAGCCTGCTCCCGTCCTGGGGCTGGTCATCACAAGTTAAATGGGGACAGAGCCTGGGGGCCACCCCTTCACCTCCCCGCGGCTCTGAGCCTGGAGTGATACCTGTAGGGGCATCAGGGTCCTCTGAGGGTTTGTGGACTGACCAGTGGACAGCACCCCCCTGGAATTTAGCTGGGGAAGATGTGTGCTCACACTCAACTCCTGCAAGGGCTCCCTTCACACGCCCCTCCCTGGAACACTGCACTGTGGGTTGGCACAAGGCCAGCTGCTCCTACGGGCCACGCGGCTGAGGGCACAGGGGGGTTGGCTGCCTGCACCCCGGCAGGGGAGGGACACAGCGGGCGCTGGCACTGACTGCGTGGGCGGAACGTGGTCGGGCCCCACTCACCGCCTCGCCTGCCTTCTCGCCATACCCAGTTGGACAAGCTCAGGGCGATCATCGAGAACATGCTGGCCTCCTCCTCCACGCTGCTGTCCATGAGCATGGTTCCGCAAAAGACCTTGATCACCCAAGCTCCGGGCGAGCTCACCCCGGAGGCTACCTGCCCGGCCTGCAGCCTGGACCTGGGCCACCAGGTCAGCACGCTGGTGCAGCGCTACGAGCAGCTGCAGGACATGGTCAACAACCTGGCGGCCTCCCGGCCCTCCAAGAAAGCCAAGCTGCAGAGCCAGGTGAGCCCCGCCCTCCTGGTACAGCCACACGGGCCCCGCAGGGGCCGAGCCCACAGAGAGGGGTGGCTGAGTGCGCCCCCAGGGAGGGGACCAGGGGTCCATGTTCCATGGTGGAGCCCTGGAGGGACACACAGTCATCCCTGGTCCCGCTGTTGGGCGACGCCAGGACCGTGGCAGAGCTGGCTCTGTGGGGTGGCCGGGGGGGAGCCGTGCCAGTGGGGGCCTCGGGGCATGGGCACTGACGTGCACGGGGACACAGCGGTGTGGCCGGGGTCAGGCTGGCCCGAGCGCCTGCAAGTTCTCCCCGAGCTTCCTGTGCCCCTGGGGACCATGCCCCTCCTGGCAGCTTTGGGACTGGCATCCAAAAGACCCCTTCAGGAGTCTCCCAGGCCCTCCCGACTCCCCTCTGACTGGCAGGGAGAGCCCCTGTCTTAGGGCCTGGGGTCCGGAACTCAGACTCAACCTGAAGCAGGGCCCTCAGGGCAGGTGGCCGTGCCCCTGTGACACCCCTGCAGGCGTCCCGGGGCCTAGTTCTTAGGGAGGTGGGGCCGGAGTCGTCCCGGCAGGTGGACCCGGGCGGTGAGTCTTCCTCACTGTCGGCGGCAGCTGTGGGGTCTACGAGAGCCAGACGGCGTCTGACGTTGGCTTCTATGCCCTCTGATGCCATAATTACCGACTTACGAAGGAAGCAGCCATCCCGGGGGGTGAGCAGCAGCCTGGGGAGCCTCCTCCTGTCTCTCTCAGGATGAAGAGCTGCTGGGCCACGTCCAGAGCGCCATCCTGCAGGTGCAGGGCGACTGTGAGAAGCTCAACATCACCACCAGCAGCCTCATCGAGGACCACCGCCAGAAGCAGAAGGACATCGACGTGAGGCCCGGGGTGGGGGTACGGCGCCCCCCTGCTCTCCCTTCCCTGCTCTTTAGTCCCTGCTCTCTGCCAGGTGCTGTACCAGGGCATCGAGAAACTGGAGCGGGAAAAGGCCAACAGGGAGCACCTGGAGATGGAGATCGACGTGGTAAGGTTCGGGCGGGGGCTGGGGCCTCACTGACCCTTCCCTGCAGGCCGGAAGTGGAGGGGGTGACGGGAGCGGGGGCCCTCCCCAGCTCTCTCCCACGGGGGTGCCACCTCCTCTCTCTCCCTGGCAGAAAGCCGACAAGAGTGCCCTGGCGGCCAAGGTGAGCCGTGTCCAGTTTGATGCCACCACGGAGCAGCTGAACCACATGATGCAGGAGCTGGTGGCCAAGATGAGCGGGCAGGAGCAGGACTGGCAGAAGATGGTGGACAAACTCCTGCTAGAAATGGACAGCAAGGTGGGGGCAGAAGGGCCCTCCTGGGCCCCCGGGCTGGGGCAGCGCCATCCTCTGCGGGCACTGCTGCCCCCACGGCCTTCTCAGAGCTTGCCTGCCCCCGCCTGCCCTCCCACCCTGCAGCTGGACCGCCTGGAGCTGGACCCGGTGAAGCAGCTCCTGGAGGACCGCTGGAAGTCGCTGCGGCAGCAGCTCAAGGAGCGCTCCCCACTCTACCAGGCGGACGAGGCCGCCGCCATGCGCAGGTGAGGGCCGGCTGAGGCAGGTGGTGCCCTGAGGGGTCCCGTGAAGTCCTGGAGGACCTGGCCTGGCTTGAACCCCAGGATTTCCACTCGTGGCCGCCAGAGGGCCCCCGAGGCTTATGCGGCCCCCCTCCCCTCCCCCGGCCCCGCCCCAGGCCCTTAGGAACCTGCCTCTTGGGCTTGGGTAGGACAGGTGGGCTCTGCAAGTGTGCCCGGAAGCAGGCGTGCCCAGGAGCAGCCGGGCCTGGGAGCAGGCCCGCCGGGCCTCAGTGGCCAGAGAGCCAAGCTCCCGGCCGGCCCGGCCTGCGGAAGCCCAGCCCTCGGGCTTCCCCGTGTCGCTCGCTCCAGACCCCCAGGAGGGTGCTCACCCTCGTGATGCCATTCCAAACAGGCAGCTGCTGGTCCACTTCCACTGCCTCTCCTGTGACCGGCCCCTGGAGACACCCGTGACCGGACAGTGAGTGGCATCGTGGGGCCGGGCACCCACACGGGCCTCCATTCCCTCCTGCCTCCATGTCTTCTCCCCCTCCCCCCTGGTTCGTTCCCGACCCTGCCCTGCTTCTCAGCCCGCATCCCGCCCACCTGGCCCTCCCCCTCTCTGTCCGTGCCCAGAATCATCCCTGTGACTCCCGTGGGCCCGGGCCTGCCTGGCCACCGCTCCACCCGCCCCTACACCGTCTTTGAACTGGAGCAGATCCGGCAGCAGAGCCGCAAGTATGGGCAGCGCCTGCCCCACGGGCTCCCTCTAGGGACTCCCCTCCTTCCAGCCGGGGCCCAGGGCTGCTCGAGCCACTGGGAACCACTTCCCAGCTCTGGCCATTTTCCCAGCTCTGGACCCTTCCCTGGAAGTTTGCCCTCGGCCCCCTGGGTGCTGTGGAAAGGGCTCCTGCCTCATTGATTCTGCTTAAAAAGGGGTGGTTACTGGGGTGCAGCACAGGGTTTTGTCTGCGAGTGGCTCGGCCCCCGCCCGCCTTACGCCTCTGCCCACCCTTGTCCAGCAGCCTGAAGCTGGGCAGCTCCTTCCCGCGGGGCGACCTGGGGCAGATGGAGCGGAGCGTGGGGCGGCTGCGCACCATGCACTCCAAGATGCTGATGGACATCGAGAAGGTGCAGGTCCACTTTGGGGGCTCGGTCAAGGCCAACAGCCAGATGATCCGTGAGCTGCTGCAGGCCCAGTGCCCCAGCGCCCCCTGCTACAAACGGTAGGGCCATGCAGCCCGGGCCTCGGCGGGAGGCCACCCTCCCACCGCAGGAAGCCTGGAGGGTGCGTGTGCGCTGGCGTGAGGACACGTGGGCGTGTGTGAACATGTGTGTGGGTGTGTGAGGCGTGTGCGTGCTGTGTGTGCCGTGGTCTTCGGGATGCCCTGTGGGCAGTGCTCCCCTCAACCCCAGCTCCCGGGCCGCTTCCCTACCCCAGCTCCCACAGACCCTGCAGAGAGCAGCCCTGCCCCCTCCGGCCGGGCCCCAGCACAGGGCTGTCCCTGCAGCACCTGCTCGGGTGACCCCGCTGTCCTGGCAGCAGGGTGCCAGACATGTCCGATTACACCTACTCCACGGTGCCCCGGCGCTGCGGGGGCAGCCACACCCTCACCTATCCCTATCGCCGCAACCGCCTGCAGCACCTGCCCCAGGGCCTGTACCCCACCGAGGAGATCCAGATTGCCATGAAGGTGGGGGCCTGGGGTGCGGGGAGGAGGGCCCTGATGCGACCCCGCTTCTCAAGTGTTCTGGAAGAAGCACTGGCGGCCACGGGCCCTTGCCTCTGAGGACCTAGTTGAGCCTCAGGCTTTTACTTGGCTGCTCCCTGTGCTCTGCACCCCCCCCACCCCCCCCCCCCCCCCCCCCCACCCCGCCCCAGCCCCCAGGGCAGTCGGGAGGGGCCTGGACCTGACCCCTCGAGGAGGGCGGGGAGGAGAGAGTTCTGAGCACCCAGGGTGACAGATTTGGCGCCTCCACAGCACGACGAGGTGGACATCTTGGGCCTGGATGGACACATCTACAAGGGACGGATGGCTACGAGGCTGCCAGGCGTCCTGAGCAAGGACAGTGAGTATCAAGGAGTTGAGAGGCCCCCCCCCCAACTTCCTGCACAGATCCCACATGCCCCTCTGCCTCCTGGCAGGCCTGGCCACCTCCTCTTCTCCTGGTTTGGGTCTCCAAGCGCCCCCTGCAAACACCTGCCGGTGGAGGACAGACGTTCAGCCTTGGTTGGGGTGTCGGGGGCCCTCTTCTTACTGATCTCCCACTCAGATGCCCCTAGCCTGCCTCCCTGCCTCAGCCACGTCCCAGCCTCACCTCAGCCAAGCCCCACCCCAAAACTCAAAACACCCTCCACTAAGCCCCCTGCGGAAGGCATCCCCCAGTGGTTCCCCTGAACACCCACTGCTAGCCGGACCTGGGGTGTGCTGGGCAGCCTTCCCCTGGGAACCGCACACGTGGGGTCAGCACCCGCCCGGCCCCGGCCTGTGTGAGCTGTCCCCACAGCGCAGTGGAGGTGGGCGGACGGGTGGACATATGGGTGATGAGCGCTGACAAGGGGCCCCCCATGAGGCTGGCTGTGAGCACCCTCTACCCATCCCCACGGCGCCCCCACCAGCTCTCACTTGGCATCTCTGAGCTGACCGTCCCCGTGGTCCCCAGGGATGACGAAGAAGGCCAAGCCGTCCCGGCTGCACCCGCAGCGCCAGCAGTCCCTCCGAGAGCACAGCCAGCTGCCCTTGCGGCCCCAGAGTGCGCAGATGCTGCCTGGAGACAACTCAGGTACCTGCGCGCCCGGCCCGGGCTCTGCCACCCGCCCCGGCCCCGGCCCTGGCCCCGCTGCGACCTGGTGTGACCCTTACTTGCTGGGAGAGAGTCAGGAGTGGAAGGCTGGGGCCCCGGGGAGAGGGAGAGACCCGCGGCAACTCGAGGGCCTGCTGGCGCTGGTCTGCTGGGCGGAGGCCACGATGCCCCACGGTAGAAACAGGCGGCTCCAGCCCCAGGTTCCGGCCACCCTGCCCATGTCCTGCCGCTGCTGGCCCCCAGCCTTGCCCCAGGCCCCGGGCCACTGTCTGCGAGGGACACCTCCCCGCCTCCGAGCCCGATCTGACCCCCAGGAACTGAATCCTGCCTGAAGGCAGGGCACTGCAGCCCCAGGACCCAGTCACACGTGGGGGCCAGGCAGGGACGCCGGCCTGTGGGGGGTGCCCCGGCCACTTCCAAGCGAGTGTGAAAAGTCTGGCCCTCCCCTCACGTGTCACTAGGGGTTAGTGCTGGGTTAGTGCTGCTCGGAGCCAGCCCCCAGCATCTGTGGGGAGGTGTGGCCCTCCTGTAACACTGCAGTGGCCCCACCCCTAGGGGCTCTGCACCCCCAGTTCCACACTCAGTGAGAGCCCGGGGGCAGGGCAACAGCAGGCGTGACGTGCTGCTGAAGGTCACGCGCCGCACCTTTATTGGAGGGGCTTTATCATGTGCCAGCCAGCTGTCCTCATGCCAGCACTCAGAGGCAGGGCCTCGTAGCCGGGCTTACAGCTCAGACGACCAGGGCCCAGAGAGGTTAAGGAACCTGGCCAGGGTCACACAGCTAGAGCTGGAATTCAGTGCCCAGCTGCCAGGGCTGGAAACCAAGGGCAGCGGGCCCAGAGAGAGGGTTTCAGTGGAGGGTAGAGGCACGGGCCTGTGAGCCTGGCTCCCGGGACATGTTCTCGGGGTGCTTAGCTTCCTGCCCCCCAGCACGCCACAGTCCACGCCCAGGGCAGGAGCGGGGAGGGTGCCGTAGGGAAGGTCTGCGCTGTCTGTGTGAACGCTGCCGAACAGGCCCCCCGGCAGAGCCAACAGCCCCAAGGCCGGCGGCCCCGACAGCGTGCTTGTCTGTGGAGTGTGAGGGGCTCCCCTTGCTGCAGGCCGGGCTCCCCCTGGCTTTAGGCTGCTGGGGGCGTGGGGGGCAAGGCAGAGCCGTGTCGCCCTCCTGTCTCACAGCTCCCCCGAGTCAGCGGAAAGACAGGCCGCTGTCCTCCGAGGGCCGCCTCTCCCAGCCGAACACCGCCCGCCAGTCCAGCCCCAGCGAGGCGGGGAGCCTGCCCGAGGGGCTGCATGTGGACGTGCCTCCTGGGGAGGGGCTCGAGGAGCCCACCCGGGGCCCGCGGTCCGGGCCGCTGACGGAGCAGAGCTATAAATAAACATTGCGAAGCTCCGGCTGGTGAGGCTTCCTGGGCCCGGCTCAAGAGCGGGGAGGAAGGAGGCGCTGCTGGGGGCCGAGGCGGGCCCCAGGCTGTTTTCCAGCCTGAGAATTAGATGGTGCCCTCCAGAGGGTGCTGGGCTGCGTGCTGCACCCAGGGTGCAGGAGGCGGTAGCACAGGCCAGACCTCAGGTCCACGACCTCAGCCAGTATCGCCGTCTCCCCGGGCCTGGCCCTGCCTCCCGCTCTGGGGAGACCAGCCTAAAGGGTGGCCCCTGGCCTCTGGGGCCTCGGGGCCAAGCACACGGCCTCCGCTGTATCCTGGAGGGCAGGTGAGGGTGCAGGTGCCAGCTGCTGGCTGCCGCCCCACTGCCGACTCAGCAGTTCCCAGCTCCTGGCATGGCTTCCGGGGAGCACCACCACCGGCCGCCTGGGAAGGTGGGGTGCCAGCTGATCTTCGGGTGGCTGCTGCAAGGCAGGAGGGGGCCTGACGTGGGGCTGACGGGCAAGGCTGACCTGTCCCCCGCCGCTCTCCAGGAAGCCGAGGCAGAAGTCAGGAGGGCAGGGGAGGGGGCAGGCGTGGGAGCGTGCCCGCGGGGAGGCCCCTCGCGGAGCGCCATGTGCTTAGCGCTCGTGCTGTCCCCCCCATGGTCCCAGAGCTTGGTGCTGTCACCCCCCCATGGTCCCAGAGCTTGGCAGGCGGCAGGAGCCGGGCCGGGCTCAGAGGGCACAGCCGCTGCAGGGACGAGCCCCACCCCCGCCCCGCGGCCCAGAAAGCCCGAGGAGCAGTTTTCTGCCTTCAGGTGTGTTCTCACCCGCTGGGGCGTCAGAGGGAAGCGTCCGCGTCCGGGCACAAAGACGGGGCTCCCCCCACCCCCAGCCTTCCCCCAACATGGGAAAGGGCCAGCTGAGGTGACACAGTCACACAGGAAGGAAGAGCAGGGCGGGTGGCAGCCCCGAGAGGGTTTTCTCCCCATCCTGCGGGCAGGGCCGGGCGGGGCTGGCTGGGCCGCGACACGAGGTGCTTCCCCGTCCTCCCCAGCGGCCGCGCGCCCCTTCACCTCCCTGTGAACCAGCGCTCCGGCCGGGTGGGGGAGGCGCGGTGGGGGCCCCGGGGTGCTCTTTTCTCCGGGAGGCAAAGCCAGGCCAGGCCGGCCCCTCCCCCCAGCTGCTCGGGCTCCCCTTTCTCGCACCCGCCAGGAAAGGTCAGGTGGCCGCTCCCTCTGCGTCCCTGGCCGGCCTCGCCAGCTCGGCAGGGGGGCGGCGTGCCAAGGCCAGGGGCCACACTCCCCCGGGGCCCGGCGACCCCCCAGCCCCACACCTGCTGGGCAGAGGGGCTCCCCCTTCCCGCGGGGAAAGCACAGCGGGCCAGGGGCCGGGCAGGAGGCACCTCCTGGGTTTCAAGGCAGAAAACAAAACTGAAAGGACAAAGACGCCCAAGGACGGCACAGGCAGGGGCACCACCGCGTGCCAGGGCACGGAGGCAGCCATGCTCCCCGCGCTCCCACGGCGCCCCGCCGGCAAACCCCGGGCCCCGAGAAGGCCCAGGGCTGGCTCACCAGGCAGGGCTCCCCAAGGGGCCTGACCTCCAGACCCTGTGCACCCCCCCAGCACCCGCTGTGGCACCCTGGGTGGAGGGCGGGGGAGAGGATGCACGGAGGGGCCGCCTCTCGCCCAGACCCCTGCTCTGACGCCCGGAGCCTGGACGCGGCCGGCAGGAGATGGAAGCAGGTCCCTCTGGGGACCCACCACGCCCCCGGTGGCACCCTGGGCATCTCTAGCCCTGTACGCCCCCCAGCTCGCTGCCAGGAGGGAGGCCGTGGGCAGGAAGAGCGGGGGGGGGGGGGGGGGAAGCAAGGCCGGGATGGGCACAGAAGCCAAGCGAGTGCCCGCCCGCCTCACCTGCACCCGGCCGTCCCGCCAGCCCCGGCCCTGAACAGCGCGCCGGCCACAGCGCCCGCGCCTGCCCCGGGTTTGCCCACGGGGAGACAAAGGCACCCGAAGCCAGGGAGGTGAGGAAAGGTTTTTGTTTTTACATGAAAATGTGGCCTGGTGAGCTCAGTCGGGGGCAACACCCCCCCCCCCCCCCGCTGCCCGCCAGGCCCTGGACACGTGCAGGGGGGCCTTGCCTCGGGCTGGCTCGCCGCTCCCACTGGCCCTGTGCACCCATCGAGACGGCGGCACCCAGAGGTGACGGGCCCGTGGTCACCGAGCAGCCGGCCTCTGGGGCAGGGAGCGCCTCGCACGGGCAGCGGTGCCCACCCCTCCGCCGGCAGGCGGGCCCTGGCCAGGGGCAGCGGCGGGCCCCCCTTCCAGGAGGGGAGGGGAGTGGGGTGAAGCGGCGCTGGCTTTCCCGGGCCACCGCCAGCCCCCAAGGTCAGGCAGCCCCCGCTCACATACACGAGTCGTCTTTATAGATCCGCATATATTATCGTTATATATTAAAAAGAGGAAAAAACTTGCCTGAAGAGCAACTCCTGAAGGACCCAAGTGGCTCAGGAAGTTTACTGTCCTCCCCCCGCCCCTGCTGCCCACAAAAACTCTTTTATAAAATCTTCCAGTGCCATCTTCAGGAAACCCCCACCCGCCCGGCCCCCCGCCCCGGCCCCACGACCCCGGCTGCCCCCAGCTCCGGCCCCGCGCCCAGCGGCGTCCAGTCTCATCTCTGGCCGTCCATGGCAGCCATGGCTTTCTGCTGGGCGCCCCCCTGCTGTGCTCCGGGGGGCCACGTGGGCTGTGGGTGGTGCAGGTGGTGGAAGCTGTGGGCCGTCGGGGAGGAGGGTGGGATCCAGGCAGCCTGGTGGCCGGGCGGGGACGAGGCCCAGAAGGGGCTGAAGTTGGCGGGTGGGGAGCAGGCCGCGGCCGTCATGGGACTGTTGCTGCTTTGCAGGCCCTCGGAGGCACGAAGCTTGGAGAACATGGCCAGCGCGTCGGGGAAGTTGGGCGGGGTGGCAGGGGTGTTGCTGGGGGTGCACATCTGCTGGGAGAGAACACAGGTGTCAGGCGGGCCGCCCCGGGGGACCAGCAGAGCCGGCGGGGAGGGGATCTCCCCCAGGCCGGCCCCACCTTCAAGCCCCCTCTTCAGCCCCCACACGACTTCAGTAGAACAACATCGGTCTCCCCCCAACCCAACAAAAACAAAAAAACAAGGACAACCCCGAGCCGCGGGCGCCGGGAAACAGGTAACGGCGAGCAGAAAGCGAGGGTGTCGGATGGAAACAGCACCAGGGAGCAGCCCAGGACACCCCAGGGGAAGAACCAGCCGGCTCTCTCCATAATCCGCCCTCCAGCGCTCCGAGGCTGCTGGTCCAGGGCAGGCAGCCAGATCCAGGGTCCCCCCTCCAAGGCCAACCTCAGCGAAACTGCACTCTCCGGGGGCCTGGGTTCATCCCCCCGGACGGGCCTGCGCCAGCAGCCTCTGTCCTCACTGGCTCCCACGACCACCCCGGGCTGCCTCCACAGCCCATTCCAGGTGACACAGGAGGGAACGAGGTCCAGGACCCCCGTCACGCTGCACCCCAGGTGCAGCCCCCCGCCCCTGCTTCCAGCAGAGTGCAACGTCACGCCGGGGCTCCCCACAAACCCAGGACTTCAATTTCCTGTGTTCCCAGCATAACCCCCTCCCCAGCGTCTGTTTTCCAGCCCCGGGGAGAGTCACGAACATCGCAACCCGTGGGATCTTCTGCCACTAGCCCGGGGAGGGGAGGGAACCCCAAACGTGCTCGCTGCTCTGGCTCTTCCTGAGCGGGGAGCCCACCCAGGAAGGGCAGCGGCTGAGACGCGGTGCTGTCCTGTAACTGGCCCTCTCCCTGGGCCCACCAGAGACTACAGGCCGTCCCTGGGCCCGGCAGCAGGCGGGAGGGGCGTGCCCCCCAGGAGAGCCCCACCAGGGCGCGGGCAGCGGGAGCCGACCGCAAGACGGGCACAAAGCTGCTCTGACCACTCGCAGCCTCGGGCAGCGCGAGTCCTTCTTTGAATTTCTCCTAATTTTAGCAACACCTGCCCCTCCCCCTGGCAGGGGGGACGCAGGGCAGGGCAAGACTGGAGGGCGCTTCCCCTGGCAAGAGGGACCCCTCACAGCTCCGCAGTTACACCCCAGCTGAAAATGGGGAGGAGACCCTGCAAGGGGAGGGGCGCTCCCCTGCTAGCCGGCCGGGCACCGTCAGGAGCCAGGGAGCCGACCAGAGTCTTCCTCAGGGCCGAGGCTTCCTGGACTCAGGGCCGCCGGCCTGGCCCCACCCAGGCAGGCCCTTTTCCTCCTCCCTCCACTACCCCCTTCCCAGGCTGACTTCTCGGCAGCAGGAAACAATGAACGGGGGTGGGGTGGGGGCAGAGGCCATTGCATCACAGCATCGTGACCCACTTCCCCAGTTCACAAGGCGAGCGAGGCCTGTCTCCTCACCCCGGCTCACCTGCCCGTGGGCTCGGGCAAGGGCGTCAACCTCCCGACCTCCTCTCTGTGCTGCAGTCAGGGCTGGGACCTGCCGCGCCCAGGGTCCTGCTGGAGGTTCCCTGTGCCCGAGCCTCCCGGCGCCCACCGCACCCTGCCCTCCCAGGCCACACAGGCCCTCTCTTTTTCGGGTCCCCCCCAGGCCAACTCAGGAGCCCTCTGCTGAGGTGAAGGCCACTGTGTGAGCAGTGACCTTCCAGGGACAACCATCCACGGTCCCTGGACAGGGATGGCCCCTCCGCTGCGCTGAGGAAGTCCCGGGGGAGGGCACACCACCCGAGTGTAACCAAACCCGCCCCGCCTGCCTTGAGGGTGGCTTCCAGAGGATTAGAGCGCCTGGGGACCTGCAGCCAGGAGGGAGCAGGGCCTAATGGGCCAGCAGCTGTCCCAGCTCCTCCTGGCCTTTAAAGGCCGGGCGGTGGAGCGAACCCCCAGGCTCTCTCAGGGGATAGAGGCAGGGCCGGTCCCAGTTCAAACACAGGAGGAGCAGGGGGTGCCCAGACTCCTGCGGCCAGCGGAGCCAGGCCCCAGGGCGAGCACGGCTCCCAGCCTCCCTCAGCCAAGGCGCTGTCGTTCTGTCTTAGAGGCAGCAGGAGCCGGGGCGGCTAACCAGGCCGCGCAGACCCCTCTTGCCGTCCTTTGCCATCTGCTGTAAACAGAGTCCTGGGGATGAGCCGGGGGGCCACCTGCAGCTCCCCGGGCGCTCTGAGGAGCCATGGGCAGGACACCGAGTGGTAAAAATGCCAAAAATGCGCTCCGGAGGCCACACGGACCTCCCGGGAATAAAGCTCTACACTTGCCCCGGCATGGGTGACGCGGGGGAGAGGACGCGCCTCTCCGGGGAGGGGGAGGCTGGCCGGCCTCGCAGGCAGCAGGGTCGCCCCGCCGGGCCCAGGCCTGGGGTCAGCCCCCCCCCCCCCCCCCCGGCCCGCCGGGCCCTGCCTGGGCCTCCTCACTCCCGAGATAAAGGCGAATTCTCAGCGTCTCCCCCAGCTCGCGCCTCCGCGCTCGGGCCTGTCCTTTTCCCACGACCAGGAAAGGGGGGCGCACCGCGCTGGGGGGCCGGTCCCCGGGCCTTCCCCGCTCCCCGCGGCGCCGGCTTCCGGGGGGTGAGGGGTCAAGGCTGCCCCGGGCGAGGCGGCTCCCTGGAGCACCCCCACTCCGGGGCCGGGTCGGGGCGCCTCCCCCGGCGCCCCCGGCGGGCGCGAGCCCCTCCCGGGCCGGGCGGGGGAGCGGCGGCCCGGCCGGCCTTTCCTGGAAGACATTTTGGCTCTTTGTTTACATCCGCGGGCGGCCTCCCGGCAACATGGCTGTCACGCCGGCGCTTACCATCTGCGGCGGGTGGGCGCCGCCGGGCACGCTGGTCTCCTGGAAGAAGGCGCTCAGGGCGGTCTGCGGACAACGCGGCGGTCAGTGGGCGCGGGCCGCCCCCGCCCGCCCCCGCCCCGGCCCCGCCCCCGGCCCCGCCGCCCGCCCCGCGCCCCCGGCCCCGCCCGCGCCCCCCGCGCCCCGCCCGCCCCGCCCGCGCCCCGCCCGCGCCCCCGGCCCCCGCCCGCGCCCCCCGCCCGCGCCCCCCGCCCGCGCCCCCGCGCCCCGCCCGCGCCCCCGGCCCCCCGCGCCCCCGGCCCCCGCCCGCGCCCCCGGCCCCACCTCGAACTGCCAGTGCGCGGCCTGCAGCAGCTGCTTCGCCTGGTCGGCCGCGCAGCCCGCGGCCAGCACGAACTGGTTGATCATGACCTGGTGCCGCAGCTCGTCCGTGTTCCCCGACATGGCTCCGGCGGCCGCGGCCCGCCGCCCTCCGCGCCCGCCCCGCCGCCGCCCGCCCCCCGCCCGCCGCCGCCCGGCGAGATCGCGGCCCGGCCCGGCCCCGCGGCCGCGGCGCCACAAACAACAGGCGGGCGGGGCGCGCCCAACGTTCCGGCCGGCGCCGCCGCTGATTGGCCCGCGCCGCCGGCCGCCCGCCCCGCCGCACGCCCGCCGCGAACCCTGCGGCGGCCCCGCCCCGCGGCGCTCCCGGCCGGGCCGCGCCCATTGGCCGCGCCGGCGCGCGGGGCCCCCGCATTGGCCGGCCGCGTGTTGTGGCCCGTCCGCGCTCGCGGTTGGCCGCGCCGCGCCGCCGGGGGCGGGGCCGCGCGCGCCGATTGGCCGAGCCGGCGCCGGTTTGAACGCGGCCCGAGGCCGGGGGCGCCCGCTGATTGGCCCGGGGCCGCGGCGGGGGGCGGGGGCGGGGCCCCGTCCATTCATTGCTTCATGGACGCGGGCGCCTCAGCTGGGGGAGCGGGGCGGGGCGGGGCGGCGCTGACTCACTTCCTCCGGGGGCCGCGGTCACCCCCAGAGCCGGAGCGCCGAGGCACAGGCGGCGGAGCCCCTGCGGCTGCTCCGGCCTCGAAGCGGGGCTCCTTCCCGCTTTCTAGCGGCCCCGTGGACGCGCAGCGCCCCCCGCGCCCCGGCCCCGCCCGGGCCCCCGGGCACAGAGCGGTGCACCCCGAAGCCGTGCAGACGGGGCGCACGCGTGCCGGGTAGGGCTGCAAGGGGGAGGCGCCCTCAGGCACCCACACCCAGGCTGGGCTTTTTTTTCTTGCATCAGTTGCCCCAACTCAAGCTCTCATTTCTGCAGCCTGAAAAAAAAAGGGGGGGCGAGAGAGGGAGGGAGGGGGTTGCGCGCAGGTGCTGCCCCCCACCCCCAGACATGGACACGCAGAGGCGGCTCACGGCCACGTCACGTTTGCAGGCTGAGTGTCCACCTCCTCCTGGGCTAGGATCTGACCTTCCAGGCTGCTCTGGGAGCTGTGGGGGCGGGAGAGGAGCTCCAGGCCGAGGGAGGAAGGAGCTGGGGAGGCCGGGAAGGTGAATCCTGCTGGGGAGTCACTGGTAGAGTTTCTGTTTCCGATAAACCCCCCAGGTTTTGAAGCTGAAGCCCCAGGCACAGAGTGTATTGAGCTGGCTGGGTGTGCAGGACACCAGGCCCTGCAACGCGGCTGTGTTTTGATGTTGTCTAGAGTGAAGCGAACTCTCCCACTAGAAAGCTGGGCTGTATTTTTAAAAATTATGCAAATAAGGAAGGACACACCCAGTGTTTATGGGCTGAAGGAAAACAGCCTGGGGCACGAGTAGGAGTACCCCGTTTTGTTTGTTTGTTTATTCGGCAGGGGCTGGAGTCAGCATTCTGCCTGCTGAGACCCGCTGTCTCCTCTCGCCACAGCTGCTCACCGGGGCCCAGAGTGTGGCCGGCCGGGGAGTCCAGCGCACCTTGCCGCCCTGCCCTTCCAGTAATTGCAAGGTGAAAACAAAAGTGAGGCGCCAGCAGCCTACACGGCCAGGGAGCCCCAGAAGGAGGAAGCACCGTCATCACGGGGTGTTCCAGTTTCCACAAGTGCGTACAGGCGTCCAACATGCCAGGGCCGTGAGTGGTAACCTCTCCCTGGCAGAGGCTCGTCAGGCCGCGGGAGCGCCTGGGTCTCAATGAGCAAGTTCTCAAGGAAGACAAGGGCCCTGGAGATGCCCGTAATGCCAAACCCGCTGTCTCCTGCGCCCCAAAGGTTTCTTTAACCTTTCACAGGGCACAGCTGTGAGGACCTCAGAGAGGCCTGGGAGACAAGGTCCCTGAGCCGAAGGACTCAGGTCTGGTCATCTTCTGTGGGCGTACGGTCCCTTGAGACTGGGCGAGGGAGCGCGGTGCAGCTCCGTGGGGCTTTGTGGTGGTGAGCCGTGGATAATGCTCACTCCTTCCGGACTTCTGAGAAGCCGATTGGAGATGAATGGGCCTGGAGAGCCAGCAGTGCCCGCCCCCAGCTCAGGATGAATGAATGAGGTCATGTTTGTAGAGCGCTGTGAGCCATGAGGATGAAAGCAGCTCCTCAAGAGCAAGGTATCATTATCTGAACGTATTATTATTTTAATCTGAGAGGACAATGTGGGGCAGGTAAAGCAGAGCAATAAAAACATGCCCATTAATAACAAATAAAACGCAGTGGTACCCTCAGCAGGAAGTAAGTCCTCCTGCGTCAGCGGTGGAGGCCAAGAACCAGTGATGATGCAGCAACTCAGAAGAGAAACAACTTTCTGAATGTTTCCTCTGGGCTTGTATACAAGGCCCAAGCGCCGGGCGGAGCTGAGCCGGGCACAGCAGCCCACAGATATCTGCCGCTTGCCCGCGCAGCTGGGAGCTGGGCACCTTCCTGCGGCTTACTGTCTGTGAGCTCTTTTCAGGCCTCAGCTGCCCTCCACCCCCTTTTGCAAGGGAGGCAGCGAAGGCTGCAGGAGGGGCCGCGCCTACCCAAGGCCGTAGTAACGACAGGGTGGCGTGAGGCCTCCTCTAGCTCCAGGCCGGGAGGCTCCCCATTACATCACGCCGCCTTCCTCCACGCTGTGTTCCAACCGAACAAGAGCCAGCAGGCCGGGGTTTCCACCGGGGCTTGAAAGGGAGTGAGCCCCTGAGGAGGGCAGGAGGGCACTGGCTGGCTAGGGTGGTGGTGGCTGCAGGGGGTTGGGTAGAGCTGCTGTTCCCGCCCCCATCTCTGCAGCGCCTTAGATTCCCATTCCTCTCCCCGTCCTTCCTCTCCCAACCCAAGCATGCAGCAAGGCTGAGAGAGGGAACTGGAGGCCCAGGTGGCGCAGACCACCGCGCACAGGTGCCCTGTGGAACTTTGCTCACCTCTGCACATCTTCCCGGATGTGCCAATAGGCCTGAGGCTCAGAAGGGTGAGGAACCCACTCAAGGTCACACAGGCCCTGACTGATTCGTGGTAGCACTGAGCGCAGATCCGCGGGATCCCCAAGTCTCCTTTCTCCTGCTCTCCTTTGAAATTTCTTTCTCCCCCTTACTGTTGCTCCAAGATGTCGGGACAAAGGGACTGGGTAGCCAGGAGGAGCAGAAAGATGCTGAGAGAAGGGGAGGGAGACGGGAAAGGACGCGGATGCGTGGTGGATGCCGGTGAGAAAGGGAAGGCAGCGCTGGACCGAGCCCCCTGAGGTGAGGCCAGCACAGGCAGGTGCCTTGGTGCCTTCTCTTTGCCTGGATTTTGATGCTCTGGTCAGTTTTTGTTCGTTTAATGCAAACTATTTTCCTTTTCTTTTTCTTTCTTTATTTTTTTAAAACTTTAAAAAAAAATTTTTTTGGTAAAGATTTATTTATTTATTTATTTATTTATTTATTTATTTATTTATTTATACAAGCACTGGGTACAGTCAGAAGCGCAGGAGGGTGAGAGGATTCACCAGAGCCAGAGCGGGGAGCAGAGCAGGCAGAAGGACCGAAGTACACTGCTGAGGGGAGCAGGGGGTGCGGCAGGAGAGGTCTGCGCGCCATGGGGGACCCTCACCCAGCAGCCGGGGATTAAACCTGTGCTGCGGGCAGCTTTGCAGCCCAGCGCTCAACTGCTGCGCCCCCAGGGAGGCCCTTTTTTTTTTTAAAGATTTATTTATTTATGCATACAAGAACTGGGGTACAGGCCAGAGGTGATTCACCAGAGACAGAGTGGGGAACAGAACAGGCGGACCTACTGAAATACACTGCTGAGGGGAGCAGCAGGTGAGACAGGAGAGGTCTGCTGCGCCATTGTGGGTAGCTCCCCAGCCGGGGATCCAACTCGTGCTGCAGTGGCTGTGGACAGGTTTATAGGTTGCGTCTTAACCCCTTGCGCCACCAGGGAGACCCTAATGCAACCTATTTTCACTAGGACTTTCCTTTGCGAATGTGTGCTGCTTATACTGTGCTGTGGACTCAGCAGAGCTTGCTGCTTTGGAAGTATTCCTTTTCCTCTAGTCTCTTTCCTTAAAGACCTTGGGGGGCCTGGGGGGACTGCTCCTCTGTGAGAAGTGAAGTTTGTGTCTCCTGAGACTCCACTACGAACCCAGCTCTGTGCTAAATTCTCAGCATGGGTGACCTCATGCGATACAACAACCCAGTAAGGTGGGGACTGGGCTCACCCCCAAATAACAGAGGACCGAAGCAGGGTCAGAGAGGTTGCGTGACTTGCCCAGGGTCACTCGGCCAGCTCCGCACGGAGCTGAGATCTGAAGGCATCCTCTGCTCCCAGAGCCTGTGCTCTTAACGATCACATTCTTCTTTCTAGCCCTGCCCGCCCCTGGAATCCACCTTTCTTCTCCGGGGTATCAGAAAGATACAAAAGCTGGTCTGTGTGGTTGGAGGTACAAGAAGGTCAAAGCCAGTCCTCTGGGGATGAGTTCATGCTGGTTTACACCAGATTACATTTTTACCAAATGTCACATGTCCCACAAGGGACAAAGGCCAGACCGCTCCCAGCAGAGTCGATGGCATTTCCCCAAAAGCAGCACCAGTGGCCTGTGCGTTCTGTCCTGTACCTGCCAGCCCAGTGATAAGGTGCCAGCCCTGCCTCGGTTGCCAGGTGTGTCTCACAGTGGGTGAGTCCCTGGCAGTCCTTTTAAAGAGACATCAGGGTTGTGTCTTTGCCCCCGGGTGGGTGGGGAGAGAGGGCAGAGAGAGCACCGAGGGGGGTTCTGTCCACATGGACTCAGGGTCCCTGGAACTTCTCTTGTGGGAGAGAATTTGATCTGCCCGGATCTGCCTCTCTGCTCCCTCACCCGGTTGGCTCTGGCTGCCCCTGACTATAAGGTTTGAGGCGACCTTCCTACCTGATCTACCTTTTTTTTTTTTTTAACATTCACCTGTTAACCCAATGTGTACCCAACTAGTCCCAGACTATTTAAAACCCTCCTTTGAATACCCTCCAAGACCCTCCCCTAATGCAGAGCTCCTCTTCCTCCCCAGAGATTTGCATTCACCGTTCCCTTGCTTTTCTTTGTCATTTAATCCTCCGTGTAACCAGTATCTCCAAGCAGTGCGAGTGGGTGACAGATGGACTCGGATGGTTGAACTCCCCTTTCCGCCAGGTGCAGTAGCCAAATGCTGCTGGGTGAGCTCAGGAGAGCCCCCTCGTCAACATGGCTCGTTCCCAAAGGGGCTGAGTCTCTTTTCTCTTTTTCATGACCTCAGACAGCAGCTCTGATCCAAAGTAGCCATTATGGGTCCCAATGAGTTAGTCCAGGAAGGCTCCTTGGAGGAGGAAGAGCTGAAGCTGAAAGGATTTAGGTAGGTAGGTAGGGAAGAGAAGGAAGGGAATTTTTCAAAACAGGAACGTGCAAGCCCAAGCACAGAGCTATGTTGAAAGCAGATTCTTAGCAAGGACCCTTCAGGGCATCGTCTGGAGACCCCGGGGGCAGGGGAGAAGCTAAGCCAGGCCAGGCCCTGGTAGCAGGGGAGGTGGGTGGTTAGTATCACTTTCTTTATCCATGAAAATTAGTCTTATGAGATTGCTGCCCTGATGCTCAAGAAAAGTGCCCTCAAGAAAAGTGCAGTGATAGTCCCAGCTGGGAGCTGCGTAGCTGGGAGTGGGGCAACTATAGCCCTCAGGCTGCTGCCTGTTTTTTAAATAAAGTTTTATTGGCACCCTGGGATGCTTATGTATTGACGGGCACCTACAGCAGAAATGAGTACTTGCCACATGGCCCACAGAGCCTCCGACAAAGGCTCCTCTGCCTCTTTGCACCTTCTGGATCATGCCAGCAGGCAAGGAGGGGCCTGGAGAGTTGAGCATCAGCTATTCAGTACTTTAACCTGACATACTTGTATTCACGTTCACTGGCCTGCAGGCCACAGGTGGCCCCAACTGCGTGCAGCAGCAGTGGAGAGAGCAGTGCATTGCTGGGCTCAGTAGACCCCCTGCAGGCTGCTGTGCAGTGAGGATGAGCCGATGTTCACTTGCTTACTCAGGATCCCAGAGTCACGGAGGGACTTTCAACTGACCAGGACCCAGAAGAACGGAGGGAAACAGTGAAGTGGGCATTTCTCTTGCCGCTTGAAGGTTTCAGAAGGTCCAGGAAGCCAGCGAACGCCGAGAAGATGAATGGGCAAAGGAAAAGAAGTTCTGGGTGAGAAGCATTTGTCTAAAACAAAGCCCCCGTTTTATATGTCATTTTATATGTCAAATTGGCAGTGATGGACCCCGCCTTCAGGAAGGCTGGCGCCTCAGGGCAGGAGATGACTCCCAAGGGCCCAAGCCACCCTGATGTTGTTAGGGGGAAATAATGTCCTGAGTTAATCCCATACAGGCTTTGTGGACCCCACCCCCACTCCAGACTAAAGCCATCAGGACATTGGAAAAGACAAATCCCATCACCACCTAAGGGAGGGTGGCTGGGACCTGAGGGCGGAGTTGGGCAGCCAGGTTGGATATAAAAACCAAACACGTGGGCCTTGGGGTCTCTCTGGCTCGCGATCTCTCGCCTCCTGGCTTCACGGCTCCTGGCTGGCGGCCAACTCTCAGAGCGCCATTTTGGGATTCCTGGTCGGCAGATCGGGTAGGACGCATTTAAAACTTTGTCTCCCACTTTTCTTCCAGAGCTGTACATTTCCTCATTTCCCCTTCCCTTGTCAATAAACCTTTTATTAACCTTTCGTATGTGCCTGCAGTAGAGCATTGATAAGTCCTTTTAAGCGCGCGGGTGAGGACCCACAGTCAGGCACCCCTTTTTGTATCAGGGTTGCTCTACAACAGTTTGGCGCCCAACGTGGTTTCCAAGTTACACCCGCGGTTGACCAGCCCAAAGTAACATTCCTCGCGTTGTTCACCATAAGCCAGGCACGGTGCTGTCCCCAAACACGGAGCAGCATCCACCAAAAAGGAAGGGAGTCTTCACTGAGAATGCCAACACTGGCTGCACACAGAATTAGGGGGACACCATTACAGGCCTTGGCACCAACCACATCCGTGCTCATGTCCTGGGTCCTGGGAGCAGACAGAAAGCTGGTGTCCTGCCTGCCCTTGGGAGCTTCTGTCCAGAGCTGCCCCGCCGCCCAGTTGGAGCCCTGGCCCAGTCAGCAGGTGGCCTGCAGCGAGGGGACAGGTGCCCGAAGGCAGCCACAGGCCCCGGGGACCCTGACATATTCCCAGGGGCGCACTCTTCACCCACCACAGTCCTGGAGACAAGCTGAAGGCCCAAGAGGGCTGGAGAGGATGGCGGGTCAAAGGGCTAGTTGAAAATTGGCCCTAATTCTGAGGAGATAACGAAGAAGGAAGTGGGGAGGGTAAGGAAGGCAGGTGAAGGCAAGGTGACAGTGGGTGGTGGTAGGAAGGGTGTCGAGAACGCCAGTGGTTTGCCCTTTTGGTTTGCCCTTTTACCCCTCCGCTGCTGGCCGGGCCCAGGGTAGACTCCCTGCTGCAGGCTGGTCGGCACCGCCCTGGGTGGGTAGGACCTTCCCCCGTCCGCCTCAGGCACATTCCTGCTCCCTTCCCTGCTCAGCGTGTGCCTGTGTCTCATCTGCAAACAGTAATAGTCCCCAGCTTCTGAGCTGTTGTGAAGATTAAATGAGATAATGCACTCACAGTGGCTGGATCAAGTTCCTGCTCAAGGACAGTGTTCCTCAGACGATTTAAAAAGGCGTTTATTGTAACCACGTCCTCTCTCTAAGAATCTTGCGTTTACGCTGAGTCAGGATGACGTCACCCCCCTCATCTGTTACGTGAAGACACCCCCCTCTGTTCCTGATGCCCGAGGTCCCCACAACACAGGAGAAGTACACTGATCTGTTCCACTGTTTTTCAGAATGTGCAACTATGTGAGTTTTCCACAAGTATGTTATTAGATTTTTCCTTAGCTAAAAATAGTCATTTATTTAGAGCATTTACTATCTAGAAATGATGAGGCTAGCCCTTCTGGGGGATTCGAAGACACCTACGGCCAGGGGTGTTCTGGTAAACTGGCTCTGGGAGAGGGGCCTGATTTGCAGCCTGTGACGGTATCTGGGGTGAAACTGTTGTAGAGCAACCCCGATACAAAACGGGGTGCCTGACTGTGGGTCCTCACCCGCGCGCTTAAAAGGACTTCTCAATGCTCTACTGCAGTCACACGCGAAAGGTTCATAAAAGGTTTATTGACAAGGGAAGGGCAAATGAGGAAATGTACAGCTCTGGGAGAAAAGTGGGAGACAAAGTTTTAAATGCGTCCTACCCGATCCGCCGATCAGGAATCCCAAAATGGCGCTCTCAGAGTTGGCCGCCAGCCAGGAGCGGTGAAGCCAGGAGGCGAGAGATTGCGAGCCAGAGAGAGCCCAAGGCCCACTGTTTGGTTCTTTATATCCAACCTGGCTGCCCAACTTCACCCTCAGGTCCCAGCCACCCTCCCTTGGTGGTGATGGGATTTGTCTTTCCCAGAGTCTTGATGGCTTTAGTCTGGAGTGGGGGTGGAGTCCGCAAAGCCTGTATGGGATTAACTCGGGACATCATTTCCCCCTAACAAAACCAGCCCCATTATGGCCTGTTTCAGCTTAACAGCCGCTGACAAAATCCCGGCATAATCGACTCTCAACAGCGGGCCCAGCCCAAGGAGCTTTTTCTTTTCTTTTCTTTTCTTTATATATATATATATTTATATATTTTTTTCATACGGAAGTTAATTTAGAGAACTTCTTATCATTTCTTACCCATTCAGGATCATTTGTGTACACTTTGCAATTCTTTTTTTTTTTTTTTAAGATTTATTTATTTATTTGTACAAGCACTGGGTACAGTCAGAAGCGCAGGAGGGCGAGAGAATTCACCAGAGCCAGAGTGGGGAACAGAACAGGCAGACTGACGAAATACACTGCTGAGGGGAGCAGCGGGCATGGCAGGAGAGGTCTGTCGCACCATGTGGGACCCTCGCCGGCAGCTGGGGATGGAACCGGCGCTGCAGAGGCTGTGGGCAACTTCACAACCCAGCGCTCAACCGCTGCGCCACGACGCAAGGCCCCAAGGAGCTTTTTCTCTAGTTAGCAAATGACACATGATGAGAAGTGGACAGTGGCCTCCCCCCGCGGGGCTGGCAGGCCACTTGGGGGTAGCATCAACCCCGGGGAGGAAGGGGCACAGATGGGCTCTTCCTCTGGTCCCTCATAGCCACCACCCAAGGCGGGGAGACAGCTCCTGGCGGGCCCCTGGAGCCTCAGTGCCAGGGCAGGAGGCCTTGGGAAGCAGGGTGCCCCTGGCTGGCCAGAGCTCATCTCCAAAAGTTAACAGTCAGGCCTCCCTGGTGGCACAGAGGATAAAGCCTCAGCACTATGAAGCTATCGGCAGTCACTGTGGTCTGAGTTCAATTCCCGGCCAGGGAACTGATCCACATGGCAGACCCACATGGCAGCAGACCTCTCCTGTCTCCCCGCTGCTCCCCTCAGCAGCGCACTTCAGTGGATCCGCCTGTCCTGCTCCCCACTCTGTCTCTATGAATCCTCTGGCCTATACCCCAGTTCTATGTGCAAAAAAAAAAAAAAAAAAAAAAAAATCCTACCCTTTGGAGTCCAACCATTTCATAAAAAATTATTTATTTTTGCAAGTTAAAAAAAGGTGGAATACTTTCCAGCCAAAAGGAAAGATGAGGGCGCTCGAGGGAGTTACGTGCACTAACGAGTCAGAGTGAGCGACACTCTGCTGGGCACCTCCAAGGGGGATGACAGACAAGGCAGAGTACTTGCCGGGCACTGTCAGACATGAATAAACACCGGAGGACTCAGAGGCTCGAGTGAGGGGGAAGGGGGGGGCGGGGTGAGGGGGGCAGGGGGGCACGGATGGTGGTGAGGGGCACAAAGGATCACACGCGGACAGCCCCTGTGCCTCTTCATTTCTTTGATCATCGCGTTTCTTTGAAGAGAACTGCCACAGTGAGGGTGATCACAGCCACAACACTGCATGGAGGGGTCCCACTATTCTGCAGGTGCTACAAAAATAATTACAGGCTTTCCGTGTCCGACAGAAGCAAATAATGAATTTGCAAAGTTAGCATTGGCTGAGCGTGTGCTGTGCGCCCGAGCTGTGCCCCCCTCCCCACCCCGTCCCGTCCCCTGTTCAAACAGCTCTTGCTGTTCCCCAGTTCACGGAGGAGGAAGCTAAGGCGCAGACACGAAGGCGCTTTCCCGGGACATGCAGGTGACACTGGAACCTCTTTCTGTTTGGCTCCAGAGCCTTGCGTGCCTTTTGCCCTGGGGGGCTGGTGACGTCCCGTGTGCCCGCAGTGCAAGAGTTACACAGAAATCATCCGGCAGCGGGCTTCGGAGGGAGAAGAGCCAGCGAAGGGCCAGAGGTGACTTCACGGAAAAGGTAGGATTTCCTCAGAATGGCACACGCCTTGGCACACGAAGTGGGCACACGAGGCTGGCTTTCCCATGAACGAACCTGAGCAGGAGAGAGAACTGCCTGGGGGCACGAGCAGGGGGGTTGCTGGGAGCAGGACGCACTCCTGAAAGGTAACTGGGAGCCGCTGAAAGGCTGGGGCTGAGGGAGCGGCTGCGCCGACGGCAGGAAGGTTCATGGACAGGCCGAGCGTGGACGGGAGGAACCAGGACCAAGGGGCAGGAAGACACGTGGGTTTTATCATGGACCATAAAAGATAACAATATACAGCGAAACAATATAATAGACACCTCGTGGCACATAAAAAAGATCTAAGGCTTCCAGCAGTTTCCTGGGAGAGCTCTGTTACTGCCCTGGCTGGCACAGCGCGCGGCCTTTGAAGTGCCTGACGAGGCCAGCACTTTCATTATCGCTTAAAGAAGCAATTGGCTCAGGAACACCTGCGGCGTCGTCGTCAGGAGGCCATTGCGTGCCTGCTGCGGTGGGCTTTAGCCCGCGCTTGCACTTTGCAGGGACCCTCTTGCTGGCACTTTAACCCACTTGCTAAGAGTTGGAGCTAACCTCTGACTGTGCCCCCTGGCGCCTCGGTGCTCATCTGCCCTCTGGTTCCTGCCCCAGAGGAGCTGACCTTAGCTCGGGTTTCACACGGGAGAGGGAGGGAGTAGGCAGACGCCAGCTGAGAGAAGCGTCATGGCCTTCTTGTTCCACCTTGAGCACAGTCCCGGACTCCTAGGGGCGCTCATGGCGTGCTGGGTGCTGCTCTGCTGGGCTTCTGAGCGTTCCCCCACGCTGCTCAGTCCCCTCGTGCTGCTTCTAGAAGACAGTCGGCCCTTCAGAAAAGAAACCAAAGCAGCAGATGGGTTTCCCACTGCCAGGCGGACCCTGGGTACTGGCTGCCCCGCGACAGCCTGGGGCGGGTCTGGTCCCCCTCCACTGCAGAAGCGGGGGCGCTCAGTGAGACGACCTGTAGGCTTTTTCCAGAACTGGTGCTCCAGCCAGGGTACTCAGGAAACCCTGGAGGAGGAAGAGAACTGTTCTCACTTTCTTCCTTCAATTTCCTAAGTAACCTCAGTAGTTAAAGGGGGGGAGCTGTCTCCCCACTGCCACTTCCACATTCTGGTTGCTCTGGGGAGCAGGATGCTAGGATGCTGGGGGCTCTGGCCACTTGAGGGGTTTTCCCAAGAAGGGCAGCGGGGCACCTGGGGGGACGTGGACGCTGGGCTGAAAGGTTCGGGGCCCCTCTGTCCTCCGTGACTTGTGCAGGCAGCCTCTGGGGGGTGGGGGGGGTGAGCTCAGATCCCGGGAAAGGAGGGGCCGGCGACGGTACAGAAACGGGCTTGTAGGCCGGGAATCATGGCTGGCTGAGCTGAGCTGAAGCAAGATGGAGCTGACTCTGCTAATTCCTCTAAACTAATCCCTGCCTGGGACGGAGGCCCCGGGGCCTCATCTCAGGAGCAGGCTGAGAACTAGGGCGAGGCAGGTGAGACGCAGCTTGACAGAGTGAGCGGCAGCTTAGGGTCACACCCCAGGCGCCTTGCTCTTCTCCCGCGGAGCAGCAGCGTAAACATTGTCTTTTTTTGTCTTCCCTTGAAAAGTAGATAAAGAAGCTACAAAGGCAGCTGAAGTCGCAGCCTTTTGAACAGCTCTCTTTGTTCAGGCCGCAGCTGAGGAGGAAATCCACAATAAGGAATTCACATTTGGCAAGAAGCAAAATGACAGCCTGATGGCTGATTTCCTAATGGACAAGGTTATTTTCTTCATCAGAGAAACTGCCGCGCGGCCAGAGGAACTGTTCCCAGGGCCCCAGGACTTGTGGACGCCGACCCCTTGGTGGACGTCAGCCTGGGCCACGGGCCTGGGCAGGACGTGCCGTTCGCTGCCAGTGGATTCAGCCTTAATCCACTGACATCACGGGCTGAGGACCAAGAGGCCCACCAGGGACCTGGTGTCTTCTGGAGAGACCCACGCGCTTACTCAGCACAGCCAGGCCGCAGTCTTCCCAGACGGGGGCAGAATTGGCCCCGGAAGGGTTAAGAAGGGGCCTGACTTAGCTCCTCCAGGCCCCCAGCCTCCCTGGCTTGGACTCATGCTACATCCAGGGCAGGTCTGTCAGCTCCTCACCTGCAGGCGTGCCCCGCTTCCCGTTAGCGGCGTCTGCACCGCGGCTAAAATGAGCGCAGGTGTGACCGAGGTGGGACATGCCCATGTGAGCTGAAACCAGGGCAGCCGAAATGAGCAGGAGGAAAAGTGCCGAGGGACTAGCTGACCCAGAAATCATTCCTCCTGGTGCTTTCTCCCCAGATCCGAGGTTGGGGAGAAGGACCCTGACCTGATGGAGCAGGTGGCTCCCACCTCCCCGCCTCCCGAGGATGCCCGAGCAAGGCTTGCACCCTGCAATGCCAACTTCCGCAGGATGCTGCGCAGCTGTTTACACAGGCCTGCTGGTGCTTACACCGTCCACCCCGCCCCAGGCCATTTTTTTTTTCCCAAGTTAAAAGCATTTTTATGGCCCTCTAGATGGCAGTTACTTCTGGATACTTCCTTTTGTCTCTGCCTTCTTCTCCCTCAGGCCTTCCCTGGCCCAGATCTCTGTCCAGGGCGCCAAGTGGCGTCAAGGAGAGGGAGAGGAATGCGGGCTGGCCCCTCCAGAGGGACTGCTGAAAGGTGTGGCCGCTTATCTCCCCTTGCCCTGGGCTGTGGCTGCGTCCTCTGGTCTCTACCTGTGAGCGGGTGGCCTGACCCTGTTGTCCGAGGGACTCTAACTTGATTCATTGGGGAAAGCCTCTGACCTAGAATTTTCTCTGAACCACCCCTTCCCTTTCTCTTCTGCCTCCTGACACTTGGTGGCTGGTTATTGCTTCGTTTTTTTTTTCTTTTAAGGTTTATTTATTTATACATACAAGAACTGGGGTACAGGCACCCCAGAGTTTTGTCACCGCCAGAGTTTTGGGGGATGAGAGGATTCCTCAGAGACAGAATGGGGAACAGAACAGGCAGATCAACTGAAATACAGTGTGAGGGGAGCAGCGGGGAGTCAGGAGAGGTCTGCTGCGCCGTGTGGGTAGCTCCCTGGCCGGGGATCAAACTTGCACTGCAGTGGCTGCAGGTAGGTTCGTAGGTTGCGTCTTAATAACCCCTTGCGCCACCAGGGAGGTCCCTATTGCTCCTTTTTGAAGCCGAGCCTTGACTCAGCCTGAGCATAGAAAGCATCCGAGCAGCGCTCACGTTCCGCGCCTTGTTTATCTTCCAGGCACTGGCCTGGTGACTCATATGTGGGAGGAGGAACCACGTTATAGGCTTGGGGAATGTTATCCAAGACCGGGACCAACCCGCTTCCCAGGCTCAGCACAGGCCGAGGAGGGGCTCTCAGAATAGATCCCTATGGGCAACAGGCGGCAGCCGGAGCTGCCGGACGGAGCCACATCCTTGCCCGGCCCGGCCCGACTGGGAAGAAGAAACCCCCGACACCAATAGGTGCGGAAAGGGGATGATCGCCCCTGGACAAAATGCTGAGAGCAAGGCCGGTACAAGCCTGTGGACAGAGGTGGGGATTCAAAGGCAACACAACTTTTTACGCTATTTCGGGAGGATTCTAGAACCTTCATGACTTGTCTTTTACCTTTACCCAATAATTACAGGATGGGACAAGGTGTGAGGCCACAGGGGTGTGAAGAGGGAGAGCAGTTCCCACCCAGAGGTGCCCTGAAAGCCTTCCAGGCCTTAGGGGTGGGGGCCGGAGGGGGCCCATCAGCTGGTCACCGCCATAGACTTGCCGCTCGGGCCATCCTGTCAATGTAAGTGACAGCCGTGGGGTCCTGGCCCCTGGGCCCTTGGAGGAAGCCGAGGCTCGCCAGCCTTCAGCACCGGGTCTGGGGACGCCTGCCGGAGAAGGGAGGCCGGGAGAAGCCCAGAAGTCGGAAGAGTCACGTCGGGTGCATTGGTTCCCCACCCGCCGCGGCGCAGCCCTCTCTGACCCTGGCTGGAGAGAGGTTCGAGTCCGGCGTGGCCTCGGGAGCTTCTGCTGCTCCGTCCACCCTCGCAGAAAAACAAAAGCGAACAAAACCAGACCCACAAATAAAACAAAAGGCTGAAAACACAAATGTCTGTAATTAAGCTTCGGGATGACGTCCTCTGTCTGTCCAAGCTTCCCCTGTCGTGTGTGTCTTCACCCGGCAGCCGCCCCGCACCCCTTGCTGCTCCCCCGCACCCCCTGCTGCCCCCGGGCTGTCTGGACACCCCGGCTGTCCCAGAGCTCCCGAGAGGTGGCCCCAGAGGCGACCGCCTTGACCTGATCCCCGGCGCTCTCCCAGCTGCGCCCCCCCAAGCTGTCAAGGACGCAGGCGGCGGGTGGGGTTCAGCCTGCGAGAGGGGGGCATCTTCCCGGCGGGCGCCAACACCGACACCGGGGTCCCCCATCCCCGGAGCCGGGGCTCGCGGAGCGCTCACGGAGGCGCGGGTCCAGCGAGGGGCGCAGGCCGCGCGGTCCCCTACTGCCCCCCCATGGCACCGTCGGGCCGCGGGGCGCCCCTCGGCGGGTTCGGGGCCCGGCTCCGGCACGGGCCGGGGCGGGGCGGGCGAAGCTTCCCGCGGGGGACGGGGCGCCCGGGCCGCGGACGCGCTCTCCGGCGGGGTCCCCGCGCCCCGCGCCCCCGCACCCCGCGCCCCGCACCCCGCACCCCGCCGCCCATTGGCTGGCGCCGCGCTCCCGCCCCGCGCCGCCATTGGCCGCCGCGCCCCGCGCCCGCCGCGCCGCTGACATCACGGCCCGGCCCGCCCGGCCCGCCCGGCCCGCAGCCCCGGCCGGTGGTCGCGGCGCCCGGGCTCCCGCGCCAGAGCCGCAGCGCCGGGCGGAGCCGGCGGCCGACGGGGCGCGGCGGCGGGCGCGGCCATGGGCGCCCTGACGAGCCGGCAGCGCGCGGGCGTGGAGGAGGTGGACGTCCCGGCCGGCGCCGTGTACCGCTACCCGCCCAAGTCCGGTGAGGCCGCGCGCGCCCCTCGGGCCGGGCCGGGCCGGGCGGGCGGGGCGCGCGGGCGCGGGGCGCGCGGGGGGCGCGGGGGGCCGGGCCTGCGCGGGGGGCGCGTGTCCGCGGGGACTGCGGCGCCGGGGGCGGGGTGCCCGCGCGCCCCCCTGCGCCCCCCGCGCCCCCCGCGCGCCCCCTCCTCCCCAGCTGCGCGCGCGCGGGGCGGGCTCGGGCTCCGCGCCGGGCACCTGTGCCAGGCGCCGCCGGGCGGTGGGCGCCCCGCGCCGGGCTGGAGCAGCCGCTGGCGCCGCAGGCTGCGCGCGGAGGCCGAGGTGCCGGCGCATCCCTGGCGCGGGGGAGACGCCCGAGGAAGCGTCTGGGGCCGAGACGCTCGGGCATCCGGGTCGGGCGACCCCCGGCCCGCGGCGCGGCGTCAGGGCAGAGCCAGCCCGGGGCCTGGAGCGGGCGCAGGCCGGGCCGGGGCGCGCGGGGCGCGCCTGCTCGCGGGCCCTTCCCGGGGGAGATGCGCGGCCGCGGCCGGAGCCCCCGCCCCGAGGCGGCCGAGCCTTGACAGCGCTGGGGGGAGCGTCCGGGGCGCCCGCACCCCGGCTCCGGCCTGCGGGGGCCGCGCGCTCTGCGCCTGCCTTTTCATTGTTTTTCTCGAGACGTCTGAGGACCAGGGCCCCCCTCCTGGCTTTGGCTTAGGACGGAGAAGGGTTTCGGTGATCGCGGAGCCGGGTCAGCGCTGGGGCGGTGGAATAAAGACGTGCCAAGGCCAGGAGCTGGTTCCCAGCAGTGTGTCCGGTGGGTGCCAGGTGAAGGCAGGGACCAGACACTGAACCCGCACCCTGCGGAGCGTCTGCCAGACTGTGGTTCTCACTGCTTTGCTGCCAAAAAATGAGCCCTGGCGGAGAGGACTATGATGAAGAGCTGTTTTAGAGCTGCCTCGGATGAAGCTGGCCGTCATTAGTGCTTTGATAAAGCCTTAGCTAATTATGGCCGTAGCAAACAGCCATGCATTTTGCTTTTAAATGGACTAAAATATGCACAAGTATTCTTGGATCTCCCCCACCCTCCAGCACTTAGCTCTTATTGATCCAAATATGGAGCGTGTTTTGCTGAGCTTGGAGTTTTCGTGGAGTTTGCTGCCTCCAAAGAGCTTGTACCCCTCACGCATGGGCTCGTCCCCAAAGGGTAATCCCAGGAGGCTCGTCCCCAAAGGGCAGCGATGCCTGGGTGAGTCTTGGGTGATGATAATACGAAGACAGTGGTGCAAACTAAACCTTCTTAACGAACACTCGATGTCTATGGTCTTCAAGATTTCTCTCCACCAGTCTTTTAAAAGCTTTGCCTAATGGCACCTCATTTTTTGTTTGTTTTTGAAAGATTTATTTATGCATATAAGAGCTGGGGTGCAGGCCAGAGGTGGGGTGTGTGTGTGAGAGGATCCACCAGAGACAGGGTGGGGAGCAGAACAGGCAGATCTACTGAAATACACCGTCGAGGGCAGCAGCAGTGGGTGAGACAGGAGAGGTCTGCTGTGCCATGTGGGCAGCTCCCCGGACAGGGATCAGACTCGTGCTGCAGAGGCTGTGGACAGCTTCATAGGTTGCGTCTTAACCCCTTGCACCACCAGGGAAGCCTCTGGTACCTCATTTTTAATGAGAAGTTTTGTACTAGGGAAATCTTTACAGCAAGTGGGCCGAATGATTTATGTTGAAGGTAAAACACAGAAATAGGAACCAGGATAGTCACGTCCCAGTTAGCAAACCTTTGTGTACTTGAGATGTGCATGATCTTATACAGTGCCCTGGGCTAGAGGCATCGCCCACCCTCCAGCTCATCTTTTTATTTTTTGAGTTTGCATCTAAAGAAGGAATTGGTTATAGGTAATTGGACGGCAGCAAAAGTAGGTGGGGGGGGAAACAAACCAACCGGGATTCCTAAAGCTCGAAAGAGTCATTCTCTCCTCTGTCCCTGTCCTCCCGGGACGTACAGTTGGGCCGGGCCGGGGTTGCCGGTGGCTGCACACTTGCAGATCTCCAGCCTTACTCGACAGAGTCAGGTTGCCCTCCACACTGATTGCACCAATTTGATTCCCACCACGTCGTCTGGTGTTTAATTGACCTGGCTCTTTATAGGATAACAATATTTTAGACCTGAAAGGAAGCTGCGAGAGAATTTGGCTCAAGACAACTCCTTTGGCCAGGAAGAACGCGAGTCCCAGAGAAATGATTCCGTGTGGCCGGAGTCCTCAGCACATTAGTGCTTTTTCACTGAGCCACCAGCCACTGCTGCTTCATAAGTAATTGAATTTTGAACTCGTCCTTGATGATTTTGAGGAGCCAAGGCTGTTCTGCATCAGAATGGAAACAAAACTCAGGTGATGTGGAGGAATCCGACTGGGTGGATTTCGAGACGTCTCCTTGAGTCCTGGTAGGACAGAGCAAATAGCCCAGTCAGAGCTCTGCAGGTGGCTGACCCCGCCAAGGCCGGCTCACCCTCTGCCCTCTGGACAGGATCTGAATCCTGTCTGTGGAATAAAGTAGTTGTTCCAGAAAGCAGCGCTGTCACCTGTCCCCATGCAACCGTCACAGTGTCCAGCAAAAATGGCTTTTCTTTGTTTAGTGTTTCTAAAGAAACCCCTTAGTTTTGTATGCACTTTGAACTGGAAACGTTTAAAAATTATTGAGAACAGCTGATTTCATGTTGGAACTTGGGTTTGTATTTTTAAAAAAAGTAGAGCTAGGTGGAAACACAGTTTTTTAGGATGGCTTATTTTTCAAGTAAGTACGACAGCCACATGGTTCCAAATGTAAAAGAGTGAAAAGGTATCCAGTGAGGATGTTATTCTCAGTACAACTGTTATGGGGCAGCCCCGATACAAAACGGGGTGCCTGACTGTGGGTCCTCACCCGCGCGCTTAAAAGGACTTACCAATGCTCTACGGCAGGCACACGCGAAAGGTTAATAAAAGGCTTATTGACAAGGGAAGGGGAAATGAGGAAATGCACAGCTCAGGGAGAAAAGTGGGAGACAAAGTTTTAAATGTGTCCTACCCGATCCGCCGATCTGGAAACCCAAATGGCGCTCTGAGAGCTGGCCGCGAGCCGGGAGCCGTGAAGCCAGGAGGTGAGCGACAGAGCGAGCCAGCCCAAGGCCCACGTGTTTGGTTTTTATATCCAACCTGGCTGCTTAACCCCACCCTCAGGTCCCAGCCACCTTCCCTTCGGTGGTGACGGGATTTGTCTTTCCCAATGTCCTGATGGCTTTAGTCTGGAGTGGGGGTGGGGTCCACAAAGCCTGTATGGGATTAGCTCAGGACATCCTCTCCCCCTAACACCCCTGCCTCCCCACCCCATCCCGGCTCTTCACCTCCCTGTACATCCCCCCTTTCGCATGTAACTGATTTGATTTCTTTGGGATTCTTCCAGAGTTTCTTTTTTTTTAAAAAAAGGTTTATTTATGTATATATGAACCAGGTGTATTAGGCCAGGGGTGCAGGGGAGGGGGAGGAGTAGAGGATTCACCAGAGACAGAGTGGGGAGCAGAACAGGAGGAGTGACTGAAACACACAGCTGAGGGGAGCAGTGGGCGAGACAGGAGAGGTCTCTGGCTCCATGTGGGTCAGCTCCCTGACGGGGGATCAAACTCATGCTGCAGTTGCTGCCGATAGTTTCATAGTGCTGCTGCTTAACCCTCGTGCCATCAGGGAGACCCCAGAGTTTCTTATATAAATACAAGAACATTATTGCTATTTGGAATGTTCTGCACCTTGTTTGTTTTCACTTTCAAGGGATGTTTTTCATATTATCTCCATGCTGGAGAGTTTCTTGGTTCTTTTTTGACAACTGTATAATATTCCTTTGTATGCATATGCCATCATTTTCTAGCATTGCTTCCTATTGAACATTTGGGAGTTTGCTTTTCAACCTTTTACTGTTGCCAGCAGTGCAGCAATGATTAATGTTATACATATGTTCTTAGATGATTTTTAGCTTTGTTAATGAATACTTGATATTAATTGCTTAAGTATAGGAAGTATGGTGGGGGTGCCTTTCTGTAGAGTATTTCTACATTAGCATAGAAAGCTATTTATAGCACTCTTCTGCATTTGGTTTTGCCCATGTAAATTTTGAGTTGGAAGCCATACATGCTGTTAAATCCTTCTCGTAGATTTTCACTTCTGGAAGTGAAGATCATCTGTTTAGCAAAGATATGGCTTTACTGAGGTCCTTGTTTTTATGCATGCATGCCCATCTTTTTTTTTTTTTTTTAACAGAGGCATGTTTTATTTATTTGTTTGTTTGTTTGTTTGTTTTGTTTATGCATGCACTGGGTACAGTCAGAAGCGCGGGAGGGTGAGAGAATTCACCAGAGCCAGAGCGGGGAGCAGAGCAGGCAGAAGGACCGAAGTACACTGCTGAGGGGAGCAGCGGGCGGCAGGAGAGGTCTGCGCGCCATGTGGGACCCTCCTCTGGTGGCCGGGGAGCAGCCGGGGATGGAACTGGCGCTGCAGAGGCCGCGGGCAGCTTTGCAACCCAGCGTTCAACCGCTGCGCCACCAGGGAGGCCCCATGCATGCCCGTCTTTTGAAAGAGGTTACCACATTGATAAAAATCTTTTGGCCTGTTTTCTCTATCCAGAAAGAAATAAGCCATACTACAAATATAGCTTAATTCCATACCTGATTGGAAAATGGGAGTTTGCACAGGTGTTAAGAGGTAAACCATTATGAAATTTCAGAATGCTAATCAGAGTCCTGAGCAGCTGATGCCATCATTCTCCAAATTATTGTTCCATGGGCATGCACATAAATGCGGGTGGTTGGTCCTATGTGCAAGAACAGTGTTTAAAGCTTGGATAATAAGTCCCCGCCTGTCAATTAATTATAACAGTTTCTTTTAGCTTTCAGGAGCATCAATGTAATAATTGGTTTTGAAAGCAGAACTTTAAAGTCTGGAACCTTTTACAGAGTAAATAGGCAGTTTGATACTTTACTTAAAATTAAGTAGCTTCCTAAAATTAGTAGTAAATACATTTAATACTATAAAAAAACAAATGTGGCTCCATTTAAAGATAACCAAGATCAAGAGTTCAAATGCTAGTGCTATTTTTTCACACTGAAACTGTTGTGATTCTTTTACACTAACAATCTCCAATATTTTTGAGAGCAGACTGATTTGCTCCACTTCTTGGTTTTTGTCTTAAGGTTAAGGACCTTTGACTTCCCTACTTGATGGTGATCTCTGTTCTTCTGTTCCTTGGCATCTCTTTTCTCTATCACCATGAATGCAGATCATTGCACACCTGCTGTCCATCACATGGTGCCCCTCCAGGCATTTCTGATCCTGCACTCAGTAATTTGGATGCCTGTGGCAAACAGCAAGTCTTCTCTGCCTGGAAACCCTCCTGTCAACGTGTAATTTGTGATGTGGGTCACCGAAAGGAGCATTAAAATCACAAACCATTTGTTGGCTCATTCATAGTTCTCCAGAGAAACTGAACCAATAGGAGATATATATGTAGGAGAGCTTTATTTTGAGCAATTGGCATGATTGAAATACATGATGTGGGAGCTGGCATGTCTAAAGTTTGTCGGGCAGGCTGGAAACTCAGGCAGGATTTCTGTGTTCCATTGTTGAGGCTGATTTTCTTTTTCTCTGGGGAACCACAGTTATTGCTCTTAAGGCCTTCAATTGATTGGATAAAACGCACTGCCATTATCAAGGGTAATCATTCTCTTCTATCAAAAGTCAACTAATTAGAGATGTTAATCATATCTACAAAATATCTTCACAGCAACATCTAGACTAGCTTTGGGGAAAATATCACATCCTAACCAGGTTGAAATATAAAATTGAACCATTATAGTAACTTCCTGTGGTTTTTTTTTTTTTTTTAGGAGGCAGTAACTTCCTGTTTTAACTATTCTTTCTAAGTAGGTACTCAGGTTATGTTTTCAGTTGCTAAAATAGTACTCATGCCGTGGAAACATGTTTAGAAATCTTAAAGTTAATCTTAAAAATCACCATTTAAAAATTATGCTCCTTTCAAAATATTACCTACTGTCAAAGGTAGAATGCATGCATGTGGAAATAAATAAGAATCTAGAATATACCATGACCAAGTGGGATATGAGAAAGAATGCAAGGTTGGCTTAATACCTCACAAACCAATCGATGTTAAGACACCATATTAATAACACAAAAAAGAAAAATCACACGATCGTCTCACTAGATGCAGGTAAAACATTTGACCCAATCTAATACCCATCAGTGATAAAAAAAAAAAAACGACTCTAATGGAATGCAGAAGAGAAAAGAACTTCCTCAACCTGATGAAGGATCTCTATTAAAAAGCCCATCACTAGCATCATTCTTGATGTTGAGATACAGGATGATTTTCTGCTAAGATGAAGAACAACACAGTGCGTCTTTGCCACTAGAGATTCTAACTAGTACAAGAAGGCAAACCGAACACAATTGAAAAAAAACAAAACACAACTTAAGTCATTAAAAAAATGTGAGATTGTAAAGGAAGAAGTAAAACTGTCTTTATCCAAAGATGATATAATCCTACTTGTAGAAAATACCAATGATTCCACACACAAAAAACCTACCAGAACTAATGAGTTAGGAAGGTGCAGATACAAGTTCCACATACAAAAATAAATTGTATCTTTATACACAATCATCTGAAAACAGAGGAATCCTATTCCCAAGAACATCAAAAAGAATAAAATTCTCAGGAATAAACTAAGATAAGACTTATACATTGAAAATTCCAAAATGTTGCCAAGATTGATGATTTAACTAAAGAATTTTAAAAAGATCTAAATTAAGGACATTTCATGTTCATTGGTTGGGAGACTCAGTGTTGTTGAGGTATGGGGGCTCTCCATACTAGCCCATAAACTGAGTATGGTTTTTATCAAAATCCCCACAAATAATTTTGTAGAAATTGATCAGCTGGGGCTTCCCTGGTGGCGCAAGGGGTTAAGACGCAACCTATGAAGTTGTCTGCAGCCACTGCAGCACGAGTTCGATCCCCAGCCAGGGAGCTACCCATATGGCACAGCAGACCTCTCCTGACTCACCCGCTGCTCGCCTCAGCTGTGTATTTCGTCAGTCTGCCTCTTCTGTTCCCCACTCTGTCTCTGGTGAATCCTCTCACCCTCCACACCTCTGGCCAGTGCCCCAAAGAAAAACACAGGTCAATGGAGCAGATGTGCAATCCTTGCAAGCCAGATGTGAATCCTTACATTTATGGCCAGTTGGTTTTGATAGGGGCATCAAGCCAATGCCTAGTCTTTTTCTTTCAATGAAACACTCTGGGACAATTGGATATTAACAAGCAAAGAAATAAGAGAAAAAGAACTCGGACCCTTTCTTCGCATCACCAGTAATTAACCCAGGATGGGTCATGGAATGAAAAGGCAACCCATAGCGAGGGAGAAAATATTTTCAAACCATACATATAATAAGGGGTTTCTACCTAGAATATATAAAGAATCCGAATAACTCAAAAACACAGCCCAAGTAAAAGTTGGCAATGGACGTGAGTAGGTGTTTCTCAAAAAAGATATACAAACGGACAGTAAGCACCTGAAAAGATGCTTTACATCATCAGCCACCGGAGACATGTGCGTCAGAGCTGCTATCAGATGGCACTTCACACCCACTAGTGTGGCAAACATAATGATGATGATGATGGTGCGTGTTGGTGAGGATGTGGCGAAACTGAAGCCCCGATACCCTGCTGGTGGGAAGGCACCACAGTGCAGCTGCTTTGGAAAACAGTTGGCAGTTCCTGAAATAATTACCATATGACTCAGCAATTCCAGTCCTAGGTAGGTATATGTCCAAGAGAAATGCGGGAAAGAGTCACACAAAAAACGTGTACACGAACATTCGTGCAGCATTATTCATTGTGGCTAAAAGCTGGGAATAACCCAGATGTCCATCAGCTGATGGACAGAACAACTGATCAATAAGTGTGGTCCAGCCACACAGCAGAGTAGTATTTGGCACTAAAAAGAAATGAAGTGCTGATAACTGCCTCAGCACAAATGAACTTTGGAAACATTACATTAGGTGAGAGAAGCCAGATGCTGAAGGCTGTGTAATCTCATTTACAGGAACTGTATGGGGGAGGTCCGGGAGGGTGAGAGGGGGGGTTTCCCATCTGTAGAGGCAGAAAGTAGATTTAGTGACTGCAGGGATCAGGGAGGCAGTAAGGCGTGCAGCTGGTGGGATTCTTTTTGACGTGATGAGAATGTTCTAGAATTAGATGGTAGCAAATGGTGGCACAGCTCTGAATATACTAAAAACATCATCAGCTCGTATGCTTTGCATAGGCAGCGTATGGTATGTGAGTTCTGTCTCCAGAAACCTGTTTTAGAAATGGATCATTGACCTAAATGCAAGAGCCAGCACTTGAAAACCCTAAAAGAAGATGGAGGAGAAAATACTTGATTTGGATCAGGCAAGGAGTTCTCAGATATAACCCCCAAAGCACAGTCCATTAAAAAAAGTACATTTTTTCAAAATCAAAAATGTGCTTTAAAAGACAACATTAAGATGAAAAGAGAGAGGACCTCCCTGGTGGCCTAAGGAGTCAGTGCTCGCTCCTTGAAGACATCAGCCTGAGCTCGATGCCCGGCCAGGGAGTGACCCACATGGCGCAGCAGACCTCTCCTCTCTCGCCTGCTGCTCCCCTCAGCAGTACATTCAGTAGATCCACCTGTTCTGCTCCCCCATTCTGTCTCTGGTGAATCCTCTCACCTCTGTACCCCAGCTCTTGTATGCATAAATAAATAAAAATAAATCTTAAAAAAAAAACAACCCACAGCAAGATAACTCTTCCCCCGGCTAGGATGGCTGAAATAAAAAAGACAGACAACACTTGGGTTGGTGGGAACACAGAGAAATTGAAATTTGTGTGTGTTGCTGATGGAAATGTGAAATGGTACAGCCACTTGGAAAAAAGTTTGTGTCTTAAAAAGTTAAACATAAATTTCTGCTTTGCATTTGACATCATGATCCAGCAAGGCCACGCCTATGAGTCCAAAAGAAATGGAGACACAGGGCCTCCCCGGTGGCGCAGCAGGTTGAGCACAGAACTGTGAAGCTGTCCGCAGCCTTGCAGCGCTGGTTCGATTCCCAGCCGGCCAGGGAGATTCCCACATGGCACAGCAGACCTCTCCTGTCTCGCCTGCTGCTCCCCTCAGCAGTGTATTTCGTCAGTCTGCCTGTTCTGCTCCCCGCTCTGTCTCTGGTGAATCCTCTCACCCTCCCGCGCCTCTGGCCGGTACCCCAGCTCTTGTATAAATAAATAAAATCTTTAAAAAAAAAAAGAAGAAATGGAGACAAAACCCACGGAGCCCGTGTGCATGTGCTCAGATCTCGCCGGACAGCGCCCCAGACTGAGCTAGTCCAGATGCTCCTTGGGCTTGAATCAAATAAAGGAAGGTCTTGACCACTAAGACCAACAGCGGGTACTTGAGGGCAAGTGACTGTGAAGGCTGCAGGGCTCTGGGGAAGCCGAGGTGGAGAGCCGCGCTGGCCGTGGCCTAGAGGTGGCCAGTGCTCCCATGGGTTCCAAGAACAAGGAGTCGGTGCGTTGACTGGGCTGAGCGTGCACCTGGGAGGGTAGTGAGAGGTGAAGCTTGGGAGGAGGGTTGGAGGCAAAGCTGAGAGGGCCCAAGGGTGGTGTCAGCGGTCGGGGCCAGACTCGAGGGTGGCGCTGTGCATGGCCTGTTGCCGGCTGACCCACCGTCACCAAACCCGCGCTGGGCTGAGGCTGGATGAGGACGCCGGGCACAGAGCACCTTCCTGTGGCTTTGGCGACGATGACAGTTTTTACCCTGGATGACCCAAGGCGCCGTCGACAGAATCAGGAATCTGGAGCAGACAGGCTTTTAGAACGAGTCCCAGATGTCCAGAGCGTGTTGGATTAGACAAGCCCGCCCCTCCCCCAGCCACAGAGCCCAGGAGCCGGTGACTCCCGAGTGGCTCGTGTTGTGCCGCTTTGGCTCCCAACCCCAGCTCACGTTTTGCCCCACAGTGGGGTCAGCACAGTTCCTGCCTCAATTTCTCCTCCAAATTCCATCCCCACTGAGTACGCACACTACAGATTTCCACCGTCTGTGGGGACACCTGGAGCTGCGTCTACACAGCGGAAAGTCACCCGGAGGGGCGACCGGTCTGTTACCTTCACACGCTTCGGCGGAGCTTGCTGGCTCCTGGGCCCCAACACCAGGCCTCCGGCTCTCTTGCTTTCCTCTCCCCGCCCTCAGCACCCCCAACTCTTCAGCCATTCGCTCTTCCCCCTGAGAAGACAAACAGCACAAAGCAACTTGGGTTCCATCAACCAGCACAAGGCCTGCAGCCTTGGGGTGTCACTCTCCACCCCACGGAGCTCACTATTCCAAAAGAGCCCATTCCAAAGACAGGAGGGTGCCTTCGCTAAGAGGCCTGCTGATGCCTGCGCTGCAGCTCAAGCGCCCTGTATTCCCCCTCCGTTCCGAAGGAAAGTTTACTCCATGAGCGAGGCCAGGACGAGATTCCCAGAGGCCAAGATACGGCAGGTGGTTAAAGAATTGGATCGAAACAAAACTGGGGACAGAGACAAAAACTGCTGAGTGGAGGCTGGAAGGAGAAGCCGGCCTGTGTCCAGAGCCCCGGGCCTCCCCAGCGAAAAGTGTGCGCTGGGCCCACGGCTGGCGGAGCAGCCTCAGGCTGGCATCCAGCTGTGTCTCAAGTGGACCCCGTTCTGACCCCTCGGGGGCGACCAGAAGCAGGCGAAAAGAGCCTCCGCAGTGAGCCTGCTCGGGGTGAAGGAGTGAGAAGAGTCTGGAAGGCCCTGGCTGGTCGGCGTCCTGAGAGCAGTCTCGGGGCAGCGGTGGACGCTGCTGGGAAGCCGGAGGAGCTGCCGGGGGTGGGTGGGGGCAGATGGTTAGGGCCGCTGGGACTTGGCGCGTGTGTCTACGTGGAAGAGAAAACACGTTTCGAGAAGATGCAGGTGAGAAGCCGGAGGAGAGGCAGGACTAGAGCCACTGGGAAGGAAGATGGCCCGGCCCTCGGTGAGGTCACGGCTGGAGGCGGTGGAAGAAGTGCCCAGAGGCCAGCCTGGGCGTGGGGAGGCCGCGTGGAGATTAGGGGAGCTGGGAGGTGCTGGAACTTCTGACAGAGGGGGCTGCGGGAGCCCCCCAAGGAGGAAGGGAGGGGCGGGGGCTGAGGGTGTGAGCAAGGGCCGGCCCCGCTGGGGGGGTCTGGCTCTCCATCCTGTGGACCCGGCCTGGCAGACCAAGGTGTGCTGCCTCCGGAGAGGCAGGTCTGGGGGGAGGTAGCAGGTCAAGTTACTGGGGAAGCAGAACCCTCAATAAATGATTTAGTAAAGCTCCCTATTTAGGGAAAAAAGTTTAGGGCCTCCCCGGTGGCGCAGCGGTTGAGCGCTGGGTTGCGAAGTTGCCCTCAGCCTCTGCAGTGCCGGTTCGATCCCCGGCTGCATCCCGGCCACCGGAGGAGGGTCCCACATGGCGCGCAGACCTCTTCTGCCGCCCGCTGCTCCCCTCAGCAGTGTGCTTCGGGCCTTCTGCCTGCTCTGTTCCCCGCTCTGGCTCTGGTGAATTCTTTCACCCTCCCGCGCTTCTGACTGTACCCAGTGCTTGTAGAAATAAATAAAAATAAATCTTTAAAAAAAATCCATTTTAAAAAAAGTTTATCTGTATGTGTTTTACATCATTGTTCTTTTTTTACAATATTTGCTTTCTTTTCGGAAGGGTAGTCCACATAGAGTTTGCACCACCCGTTCACCCGCGCACCGCGCCGAGTCCCTTGTGTAAATGCACATGCCCTCCCGCTTTGATCCCTCCCGCCCCCTCCCCTGCAGAGTGTCTCTGATTTATAGTTGTCTGTTTATTTTTTTTTTATTGTTACTATTTTTTCCCTAATGCCTTATTTGGCTCCCCTATATTCCTGCTATAAGTGAAATCATCCGATGTTTTTCTTTTTCCTTCTAACTTATTTCACTGAGCACCATGCCTTCTAGCTCCAGCCATGTTGCTGCGAATGGCATGAGTTTATCTTTTGGGATTGCTGAGTAGTGTGCATTGCATATGTGCCACGTCTTCCTGATCCAGCCATCTATTCTTGGGCATTTGGGTTGTGTCCAAGTCTTACCTATTATAACTAGTACTGTAGTAAGCGGAGGGGTGCAGGTGTCCTTTTGAATCAGTGTTTGTGTGTCCTTTGGGTAGATCCCTGCGAGTGGAATTGCTGGCTCCGTGTTTAGCAGTGCGAGGACTGCTCCACCCAACTTTCCCCAGTGGCTGGACCAGTTTGCACTCCCACCAGCAGCGATGCAAGTTCCTGGCGAAAAAGATCTTTTATCTCACAGAGTCCACAGGGGCAAATTCTAGATGTAGAAACAGTCAAGTTGGAACAAAAATAAATAGGAAGAGCAGGGAATGTCCGTCAGTCAGGGAAGTGGTCAGTGACATCTGGACACTCCGTGGGGGCCCAGTGGGGTTCAGGGTCTCCAAGGAGCGCAGGTAGCCCCTGAGTGAAAGTAGCCCGCTAGAGGCCCCGGGTGGGTTACGCTCGTCCTCTCTGTGTGCTTGTTCCCTCCTCTGTGAGGAACCCACACCAGCGCCCCCCACCTCAGAGGCGGCTGTTGGGGAGGACCCCGGCGTCACTCCAACACCGGGGTTGGCCCCAGCGTAGGCACCGGGAAAGATGCTGCAGCCGAACAGCACGAGGCGGGAAAAAAAGCAAGAAAGCCCAGCCGAGTCCCGGGTGTGTGCGGAGGTGGAGGGAGCCCCGATAAGCCACAGGTCTCCTGCAGTCGAGCAGGTCACGTCTAAAATTACATGCTGGTCCGTATCGAATTTTTCGGTCAAAGGCGTGGATTTCTTGAATATTGTTGTTAATTTAATAAAAACACAAATAACAGAAGCACTGGCGTTGAGGGGCACAAAGGGGGTGTGATGTAAAGATTAAAGTTGTTGAAATGTCGTGTGGATGAAGATTTTGTAAAGACGTGAGGACGATAGGATTCCTACCTTCCTTTCCCGTATTTAATTTTACACGGCATTTTTTAAAGATTTATTTATGCATACAAGAGCTGGGGTACAGGCCAGAGGTGCAGGAGGTGAAAGGATTCACCGGAGACAGAGTGGGGAGCAGAACAGGCGGATCCACTGAAATACACTGCTGAGGGGAGCAGCGGGTGAGACAGGAGAGGTCTGCTCCTCCATGTGGGTGGCTCCCTGGCTGGCCGGGGATCAAACTCGTGCTGCAGAGGCTGCGGATTGCTTCCTAGTGCGGTGCTTAACCCCTAGCACGACCAGGGAGGCTCCCTGGATTTTTTTTTTTTTTTTTGAGTGAGAGAGTGGGGTCTTGAGTTATCCTGATAAGCTCAAGTTCATTGATTTCTGTTTTATCAACAGTCTTAGAAAATGACATTTGATTGCTAGCTGTTATTGGTGCTGGTGTGATGGCATTGATTTTACAATAGTTGTTTTTTCCTCCCACTTGGTTAAAAAAATATATTGTGTAAACACAGAGTCAAATAAGGTCATTTCTTTCTTGATCTCGAGTTTTCAAAAGATTCCTTCTTATACAGAGGTGTTCATTTTTTCCAGGCAGGCCAAGCTTTAAGAGATCTTCTTCCCATTTTATTAACGAAAGGAGCTTCGGTTTGTTTCTGGTTGTACAAATAACAGGCGTCCACTTATTGTTAGAGAACCGACCAACAAACAAAACCCACCAAAGCCATACAGGAAAAAAATTAAAAGATGACAGTACAAATAGGATGAAGTCCCTCCACCCAGAGCAAAGCCCTGGTCCACCTTCTGGTGAATGTGCCTGTGGCAGCAGGACCTCTCCTGGTCTGTGCCATCTCGCCCATCACACAGGCTGCGATGCCCACGCATCAGAGGCGGGTAGCCTCACCCCTGCGCTGCCCCAACCTGTACCTCTTGCCTTGTGAATTATATTATTGTCGGCTGCGTAGCGTTCTGTCACTGATCTGTGAGAACGAGTTCCCAGAGGTGGACCTTTATCCAGAGTCCTTGAGGTGAGATCTCAGACAGCGCTGGGTGCTCAGGTCCCGGCATCTGGGCTGAGTGTGGAGCCTGTGCCTTGAGCAACACATAAGGGCCTTGTTGCTCGAAAGTCTGGGGGGTTCCAGACACTACGGGTAGTGCCAGGCTTTGCCTGGTGTTTTCGAAAGTTGTGCGGGGTCGCCTGTGTTGAGAACAGGGCAGGCTCCTAAGTGCTCGCCTGGACCCGGAGGCCTTTGGTCTGGAGAACACCACGCTGAGCAGGCAGTCCGGGTCCGCCTCAGTCTGACTCCTTGGGGTGCATATTTTATCTCAGACAGAGGCTCTGCCTTGGACTTCGGAGCCCGTGTCCCCCATCAGACATCCGGAACACAACATTGACAGTTCCTTGGTGGCCGCATAGCGCTCTGTCCACTGAGAACGCTTTGGAGAAGTAAAGGATCTGTTTTACAATTCTCGCTTGCCTTTGCCGGAGAGAAAACAAGAGCTGGGCTTTGTCTGGCTGGCAGTGCCGTCAGGTGCCCGGTCGCCCTTCCCATTACAGCGAGGGGAAGGGAAGGCCAGGGGACGCGCCCCCAAAGCCCCCTCCGGCTCCTCCGCGTGGGTGAATGTGCGCGTATCGGGAGGGCGAGCAGGGAGACCGTCTTATCATGGTCTTCGGTTTCCTGCAAATCCTTAGGGTTTTAAAACTGTGCCCGCGTGTGCTCGTGCGTCCGGCTGGCTCCTCGGGCTTCTGTCCTGCTGGGCACCCCTCTGCCGTCTTTCGGGGTGGGGGGGCTTGGGGATGGACCGTTCACTCATTATTAAGGGTGTTAGTGTTCAGAACAAAACTCTGTTCTCGTTCTGTCTCGCCCTCTCCGTGTATCCCCGGGGTGTCTGCAAGAGGAGCTTCTCCCCTCGTACTCTGATACAAGACATGCCGGTCTCCTGCCGGACGCTGCCCCCCAGACCTGGAAAGGGTCCTCCCGGGGGCCCTGGCCCCTCCGTGGGAAACGGCCCTTGGGTATCACAGTGTGGGTGCTGGCCTGAATTCATGTTGCCTTTTACTTTCGGATTTTAGGGCTTGCTTTAAAAATGTTCTAATTGGGGCCTCCCTGGTGGTGCAAGCGGTTAAGACTCAACCTATGAAGCTGTCCGCAGCCTCTGCAGCACAAGTTCAATCCTCGGCCAGGGAGCTACCCACAGGGCGCAGCAGACCTCTCCCGTCTCCCCGCTGCTCCCCTCCGCAGTGGATTTCAGTCAATCCTCCTGTTCCCCACTCTGTCTGTGGGGAATCCTCTCACCCCCCACACCTCTGGCCTGTACCCCGGCTCTTATATGCATAAATAAATAAATCTTTAAAAAAATAAAAATGATTATGATTAATCATAAATCTAATTTTATGATTATGTGAAATATTTGTGACTCCAGTGTTCATTATACAAAACAACACTCGAAGAAATCGACCGTCTAGCCCCGCACCCCCACCTTGTCCCTCCCTCTCCTGTGGGCAACCATCTTATCAAAAAATGGATGATTTATCCTCCACGGCTTGTTTTTAAAGCATTCCAGGGTGAGCGCCCGTCGTCACAGCCCCTCTCCCGCGCGCAACCGCTGGACGTGATGGCACGCCGGCCCGTTGCTCGTGTCCTATTTGCCCGTCTGTGGGTTCGCAGGGTGTTCTGCTGTGCGGGATATTTTGTTTGCCCCCCCGCCCCCGGGTGTAGATTTTGGAGTTAAGGGAGGGTCGTTGCTCCTGGTCGTCGCTTGTATTTCCTCTTTCTCGCTAGCCGGGCTCTCTCTCGCGGTTGGTCTCCTGCGAGGAGCCGCAGTGGAATAACCCACCATCCCTCACTCACCCGCGCCGTCTCCCGGCGTGGCGTCCTGTGCCGGCTCCCTGGGCAGATGGTCCACCTTCCCCGAGTGCCCCCCCGCTCTCTCCCCACCGAGCTGCACTTTCTTGCTTAGCCCAAACGGTCACTCCCTGCAGGCCTCTCCCCGGGGCCACCACTCGGTCCCGCTCCGGCTAAGGTCCTGTCTTGTCCTCAGCGCTGGCCTCTGGCCCTGGTGTGTCCCGGCAGGGGTTGCGAGGGTGCTGGGTCTGAAGTTGAGTCTCTCGTAGGCTCCCCAGCACGAGCTCAGGAGGTCTTCTTTCTTCACAGCACGTATTTCTGTTGAAAACCTGACGGCACTGTGATGTTCAGTGTAATTAGTTTGATATTTTGGTCAGAGGAGCCTTTCTCCCTTTATACCGGACTCACATCAGTGACTATCATCCTGGGTCCTCCCACGTGGATTTCCCCCCTTGATACTTGCTTTTATTGTGGCAAAAAAGACATGACGCTGAGCTTAGCATCTTCGCCTCCGTTGAGGCTACAGCTCAGTGATGTTAAGGCCTCTAGACTTTTTTCTTCCTGCAAAACTGGACTCTGCTTGTTCAACCCCAGCCCCCCTCCCGCCCGCCCAGACCTCCTGTCTGACGTCTGTGTCGGGGCGTCTGTGTGTGTGTAGCGTGTCCGCCTGTCTCCCAGCTTTGTGGAGATGATGGACGTGTGAACTGTCTGTGCCAGACCTCAGATGTGCCTCCCCACAGTCCACAAAGAATCCTAAATATACGTCTTGGCTAAGAAATCATAGCTAAGTAATAATGGGAAACTCGCAGCTTATCTGCTCATCATATATTTTTTTCCTTAGTAAATAGGCCAAGAAGTACTTTGGTAGGTTCTTTTCCCCACCATGTCTGATTCTAGAGCGCTGTTCATGCTAAAAAGTGAACTATCCACAAGTGGCCCAGAGGCATTTTTCCAGGAAGCGTGAGTGTCCCTGTTGGGCGCTGCTGCCTGCTGAGGTGGCCGTGGTAGCTGGCCCACTGGTCCCTCTGGACACCTGGGCGAGTGGACAGTCACCGGGGCTGCGGCGGCCGATGTGCTCTGTGTGGGGCAGTTATGAGCTGGATCCATTTCCAAGACAGGAAAAGGCAAAATTGTGGTTGTCTGAAATTTATTTTTTCCCTTTTAACTGATTTATGTTTTGTGTGTACTGAGGAGACCAGCTTTTTAAAGGAACTGACACCCATTCACTACAGAAATGAAAAATCACTCACTTTTCATCTGTGAATTATTGCTCCTAATTTTAGATCTTTGTGGATTGGCGCTTTTGATTGCACTTGCAAGGCGGAACTGCAGCGAGCTCTGCACCGCTGCTGGTGTTTGGTAGTAGGATGGCAAGGAATAAAAGCCATTCCCAGTAGATCTCTGTCCCCTTCTCGAGCCCAGCAGTCCCCAGGTCACTTTTGAGGACCAGGCTGACTGTGGGTGTCACTGTCCCCACCTGCCCCGGGTGCAGCTGCAGAGAGCACCCTGCTTCTCCCCACCTGCTCCTCAGTCACGGTTTGGGCATCCATCCGTGTAAAATCTTCAGCTTCTCATTTCTCCTAACGTGTGATAAAAAGCTCATTTTGGATGTGCAGAAAACATATTTTACTGCGCTTCAGCAGGGAGTGCCTTAAGTCCTTTGAGATGGCTGCTGCTGCTCAGGCACCCCTCTCTGCAGATCGTGTACCCAGGGAAGGGGCCAGCGAGCAAGACACGAGTCACCACTGCCCGCTGGTCGGCCGAGCGGCCCGTGTGCTGCGGCGCTGGCAGCCTCGCGGCTCCTCACGGCTGTTACTCTCACACAGTGTTCCCGTGATTGCTGTTTAATTACAGCCTTGCCTCACTTTGTGGTGAGTGATTTTATCACCTTATTTTGTGTCTCTAGACTAAGGCTCCTTGTGTGGAAAACCCAAAAGCGAATGTTTGGTTCAGTTGTGCTGGGAGAGTTTTCTGTCCTGTCTTCCTTCCTTGGGCCGGACCTCATTTTTACGAGTGTACTGTAAATCTGCAACAAGAATGGGAACTGGGGGACCTTCCTGGTGGTGAAGGGATTAAAGTCTCAGTGCTGTCAAGCTGTCGCCAGCCACTGCAGCATGAGTTCCATCCCCACCCAGGGAGCTACCCACATGACGTGCAGACCTCTCCTGTCTTGCCCGCTGCTCCCCTCAGCAGTGGATTTCAGTCCGTCTGCCTGTTCTGCTCCCCACTCTGTCTCTGATGAATCCTCTCACCTTCTGCACCTCTGATCTGTACCCCAGGTCCTGTATGCTTAAATAAATAAAAATAATGGGAACTGGTTTGGGGTGTCTTCACCCCAGCTCCGTATCACATAAACCTTGCACTGCCATGTTGCGGATTCTCTGAGTTAACCCAGAAATAGGGGAGCTGAGACGCCCCAGCTCGGCCTTGCCTTCCCTGAGGGTGAGATCACGGATGTTTGGGTAAAGAGGCATCCGATTAACCATCCAAGTGGGGAGTCTCCCCGATGGGCTTCTCGGTGTCCTCTAAGCCTCCCCTGGTGACTTTGGGACCATTGCGGGCTGGCTCGGTGCCTGGGTCTGCAGGCGGAGGCGGGGAGTTGGACCCCTGACTGCTGGGTGCATCTAGTGGGGGTCGGACAAGCCCCTGCCTCCTGGCTGTGGGGGGGGCGGGGCAAGGAGTCCTGCCACTCCTGACACCGCAGCCTTGGCCACTAGCTCTGCGAGTGAATTTGAGACAGGGTGTGTGTGTGTGCGCGCACATGCATGTGTGTACCCCTCTTTCATTGCACTCAACGGTAGTGCTGCTGAACTCCATGACCCGCGGGGACTGGTGGTGAGCACAGGCGCCATGTGTTATTTACATTCCCGTTTTCCTGCGAGCCAAGTGAGGGTGATGGGTGTGGCACTGAGCGGTACTAAGACTTCTGAGTGAGGATGTAGGCTGGATGATGAGGATCTAGGCAAAGAAAGGCGTGTGCATGCATGTGTGCGCACCCAGTGTATATGTATGTGCCCGGTGCAGACATATGTGTGCATGCATGTGCATGTGGACACGTGTGGCATGTGCATGTGTGTGTGCACACTGATACCTGCAGTGCAGATTCCTGAGCACACTGTGGACAGAGACCAACTCTTTCAAGTTTCGGGGCAAACCGGGACAACACACATCTCTGTGCACAGAAGCGTGTGGAACCCCTGGGCCTGCGGCTGGTGGTGCAGCGGAGGCCAGCTCCCGGCTCCCACTAGAACTGTCAAAAGGAAAGTGCTGTCTAGCTCACGTCTGGGGGCCTGGGTGTCCCCGCGGTGATTCTGCCTATTCCGCGCCGTTGTCCGGAGTCAAGAGAAGCCAACGGCCTGGGGGAGGACGTGCTGGGTTGTTGGAACGGCTGGCGCTGCTTAGCGTCGTCTCCTGACTTGGGTTAATTTGTGTGATTTTTCTGTCTCCTTCTCTAGGCAGCTATTTTGCCAGCCACTTCATTATGGGAGGAGAGAAGTTTGACTCCACGCACCCCGAAGGGTACCTGTTTGGAGAGAACAGCGACCTGAACTTCCTGGGGAGCAGGCCAGTGACGGTATGGTTCCCAGTGGGCGGCGCAGCCCCTTCAGACAGTCCTAGGAAAATGAGATTGTTGCCGCTGGTTCAGCGGTGTCGGAGCTGAGTTGAGAGGGCCCCGGGAGCCTGGCGGCGCCCCTTTGGTGGAGCTGCCCACAGGAAGGCTCAGGAAAGGGGGCCCTGCCTGCCCTCTCCAGCCTGCACGCTGTCACCTCCCACACAGAAGCTTTTATTTCTTCCTCTCTTCCTCTGTTTATCGTCCGCCTTCCCCTTCACAGTGCAATTTCCCAGGGCAAAGACTGTGTGGCTGCTGCATCCCAGCATCTAGAGCAAAGCCTGCTGGGAGTGACAAGCCCATAACAAGATCAGTTGAATGATGACTGGAAAGTGTCCTTGGAGCGGAGCAGATAGCCGACTCTGTCTCGGTTCATTCAGCTCGTTCCTTAGATTCTTCTGGAACTTCTCTGCCCCCAGCCTGAGACTCTGTGGCGGTATCGGCCAGGCGGCTGGGGGGACTGCTGTGCGCTAAGGAAGGTCCTAGAGAATTTTCAGTTATTCTGGTCTCCATGCAGACGCCTGACAGAGGGTTTATTGTTAGTCCAATTTGTAAGTGAGGGCGCTGAGGCCACAGGGCAGTCCCTGCAGGTGCATTCCCACATGGCACGCGTCCCGGGCGCCGTTCTGAGTGCTTTGTGCAAACATTTCCCAGCGTCACATAACTAGATCTGCCTGGCCGCGGTCAGTGGCCTTTCCACGGCTTCTCTTGGCTTCGAGGTCTCCTGCCTGCCTCCAGAAGCTCCCAGGTGAGTGGAGCAGACAGAACGGAGGACCAGGACGCGTGGAGGGGAGATGGCGGCAGGGGCAGAGCCCGCAGAGGAGAAAAGGAGGGGCGAGCCGTGCTGGTGTTGAGGGGCAGCGTGGGGCCGGCCCTGAATCGAGGCTGAGGGGCGAGGGCCTTGCCAGGAGCCCGCCCAGAGTGCCGGCCCAGGAGGCCTCCTGGGTCTCGGATCGTGACACCGAGTGCCAGGCGCTGTGCTGGGAGGGGGTCGGCGCCTCCCTGGCGCAAACCCGGAAGCCGGGTCAGAGGGCGTTTCCTGATGGCAAAACAAGGCGGAAAGGCAGGCGGGCCGCCCCCCTCCAGAGGTTTTTGACTCATGTAGGTTAGGGGGGATAGTTAAGATTGTAGGCAGATAAAGGACCTGGAGTCATACTTGTTTGTTTTTTTATTTTGAAGGAAGATGAGCCTGGTGACTGTCTTCCATTCTGAGCTTGAATTTAAAAATGGTATTTTGTTGTTGGTTTCCTCCTCCTGTCTGGAGTGAGTTCTGCTTCTGAGTCCAGCAGCTCTTTTCAAAACGCCAGGTCCTTAACCCTTCACGGTGCAGATCCCAGCTCATCGGCCAGTGTCCGCCTCTCATCTGGCTGCTGCTCCTCGGCAGCGGGAGCAGAAAGACCTTCTTTCCTCCCAGAGCCACGTTTCCCTCCCGCAGCAGCTTGCGGTGGAATCAGCCCTCCTGGCAGGGACTTGCCACCGTCCCGTCTCCTCTCTCTCTCTCTCCTCCGTGACAGCCACTATAGTTTAGATGTTTTCAATGTTTTTGCCTCTTTAGGCCAGAAAGATGCTTTTAAAGCCGAGAACGGCCTCTCCGGGCTCATGGGAGCGCTCTCTGACGGGGCGGGCTTCCCAGGTTTAATTGCCTTGTTTACGTTTCTCCCGGCCTGCAAGCTCCCAAGCTCTTCCTGAGGCCTTGACCTCGAGTGGGAGGCCTTTCCCCAAAGGAACATCAGCCTTGGACTTGGGGTCACTGTTTGCGGGTCGTGGGCACCAAGCACACTCAACGGCGCGGAGGTTCTCAGAAGATATAGTCTCCCCATGTCCAAGAGCAAACCAGGGCGACTTCAAGCAGGTGGTGCGGTGCCAGGACCAGCGGGGGTGCCCCCTCCCTCCCTCCTGGCCCCCTGACTTGGCTCACTGGCCTCGGGCCCTGGGGCTGGTTTTCCTCGACAGGTGAGCAGACCAAGGCCAGGAGTTGAAGCAAAGGCTCCTGTGTGACTGACTCGGGGTTTGAACCTGGTGGTGCAGCTGCGGGACCCGGCCTCCCTCCCCGCTGCCAGCTCAGGGTCCCATGCCCCCACCGTGGGCCTGTCTGGGCGGGTCACCCGGTGCAGCGTGTGAGCCGTGCACAGGGATCCGGAGGTGACCGTGGTGGTGATGCGTCCCCCGCAGGGGCTCCGAGGCTTCTCTCGGTGTGTAATTCCATCGCCGGCCTGAGCTCTGGCCGTGGCCGCCACTGCCCACGGTGCCTGTTTGGGGCAGGCCAGTGATGAAGGCTGACTTGACGCTCGGCCCACGGAGCCTCGACTCCCCAGGGACGCGGCGCCGGCTCGGGTGACAGTCTGGGCATCAGGTGGCAGAGGAAGGGAACAGCCTTTTAAAAAGAGCTCTGGGGCGAGCAGATCCCTTTTCCCCAGAGAGTGGAGACGGGGCGAGGCGCGTTGAAATACGTTGTATGAAATAGCGATGCCGTCGACTTCCTGGCTGCTGGGACTTGCGGTTTCTCCTGCCCTCTCTGAATGATCAGACTCCCTGGTGTCACTGGCCTAAGTTGGTGCCCAGGGGCCTGCTGCCAGCCGGGTAAACTTGGTCCTTCGAAGCCAAGTTTACTAGCAAGTCTTCAGAGTCAGATTTAAAAGACTAGATTGTATGTATCTGTAAATGATGCTTAAAGAGAGGCTGGAATCAAGTTTTATTTGCATCTTTGCTGTTACGCTCTGAACTCTGCCAGGCTCTCACTCGGCTCAGCTCGCGAGTGACCACTGTCAGGCGGGGGGTTCAGTGTTAGGTTGGGCAGGTTGCCATGGGCCCACCAGGTGGGGCAGGGGCCAGGTAAACTGCCTGTGCTGATCTTGCAGCTTGTATATTTCTGCAGACACCGGGAGTTCTAGGTAGAGAGAGTAGACACTAGTTTTGTTGTTGTTGTTTTTAAAGATTTATTTATTTATACAAGAATGGGGGTACAGGCCAGAGGCCTGGGAGGGTGAGAGAAATCACCAGAGACAGAGCAGGGAGCAGAACAGGCGGACGGATGGAAGCACTGCTGAGGGGAGCAGCAGGCGCAACAGGAGAGGTCTGCCGCGCCATGTGGGAATCTCCCCGGCCAGCTGGGATTGAAACTGCACTGCAGAGGCTGCGGACAGCTTCACAGCGCTGCACTCAACTCGCTGTGCCACTGGGGAGGCCCAGCACCGATTTTTAAGTCTCTCCTAAAAGTGAAAGGATCTGAAGCTCTTCTGCTCCTGTCTGTGGGCAGGGCTAAGGCCATTGCGTGCTGAATCAGCAAGGAGGAACGATAGAGAACTGCTCCCCTTCCTGGCCAGGGAGAGCTGATGCTGAGCTTTGCTCCTTTTTTGAGCAACTTAAGTTGTTCCAAGGACCTTGGGACTTTCAGAGGATGGGCTATACCTGGACTCCACCCGATGCCAGTCCTCTCCCCTTGGAGGGAAGGCATTGTCAGGTCTTGGTCCCGTCCCGTGAGGCTGGGCAGGTGACCCGCCACTGGCTCTTTCCGTCGCGGGCTTGAGCCCAGTGACAGCGGCCCTGCAGCCCAGGGGCCCATGGCTTGCCACTACTCCTCCCCAGAGATGTGAGCCCCGCGGTTCTGCTTCAGTGTGGTTTCTATATGTGGAATCCTGTTATTCACAGGCCTGGAGGAGAGAGAGTTCTAGAAAGGCACTCGTGGTATTTCCGTCTGTGAGGTAGAGTCTTGTGCACACAGAGCTCAGGGCCAGCCATGGTGCCGTTCCCCCCTCACGGGACGTTTGTGAGTCATACGTTCTGCCAGCAAAAGTGGGAGAGACTTGGGCCAGCCTGAGGAGCCTGCATGAGGTTTGGGGTGAGGGGAGCAGGTGGCCCATGGCTCCCCCCGCCCCGGCTGAACTGTGCTACCTTCCTTGGGGAGACCAGCCAGAGCCCTCTGCCACCTGAGGGAACAGGAACCAGAGGGGCAGGCAGGGTCCTCTGGGGGCATCCAGCCACTGAAGGCAGACTCACGGCTACAGGAGGAGGCACCAAGGTGCACCCCGGGCTCCCCAGCCTGCAGTGGCTCATCCTGAGGGCTGTCGGGAGGGGAGGCCGGGGTGACAGTTGGGCCTGTCTGAGGGGCCGTGAACACTGCTGAGTTCACGTCTCTGTGGACAGCAGCAGAGGGGTCAGGGCCGGGCAGCTTTGCCCGGATTGGTTTGTGGTGTTGGGCAAGTGTTGGCTGCCCTGGAGCCTGCTTCACCATCTGTGAACACACCCATCAGTCGGTCAGACACGATGGTGAACGTGCGAAAAATACTTCTCTTGCAGAAATACTTTAAAGATTCAAAAGACGACAACTATTATGGTGGTAAAGTTAACTCTTCAAACACCTACCGGTGTGGAGTGAGTCAGGGGAAGAGACAGGAGACCAGTCCTGACGTAGTTTACGTTAGGTGAGAAAACGCAACATGCTGAGCTGGCCTGGAGCTTCGGCAGGCGAACATGTGGGCCTGGGCTGGGAGGGGGGCCGTGCGAGTCGAGGGAGAGAATCTCGCAGGCGGATCCCCGGAGGGGCAGGCGGCCCCCCAGACGAGCCTGCGGGCCGTGTGTGGCCTGGCCTCCCAGCAAGGGGCAGGCAGCCTCGGGGCCAGCGCTGCCCGCGCCTCAGAAACTGCCTTCACCTGCTCAGGCTCCGCAGCGAACACACAGGCCAGGCCCTCAGCCGCAGGCAGTGGTGTCTCCCCGTCTGGAGTCCAGGCCCGGCGGCAGACTCGGTGCCTGGGGAGGCCCCTCCTGACTTGCCGACACCGCTACCCTCGGCTCGTCCTGGCCTGGAGAGTGATCACTCTTGCTCCTCTGAGGGACCCCACCTGAGGGACTCACCCAAATTACCTCATCTAACCCTATGACCTCCCCCATGCCCCATCTCCCGTCAGCCTGAGGAGGGGAGGTCTAGGGCCGCTGCATGTCCAGGGGTGGGGGTCACAACTGAGGCTCACATTGTTTTTTGTTTTTTTTTTTTTAAAGATTTATTTATTTATTTATACAAGCACTGGGAAGCGCGGGAGGGTGAGAGAATTCACCAGAGCCAGAGCGGGGAGCAGAGCAGGCAGAAGGACCGAAGGACACTGCTGAGGGGAGCCGCGGGCGGCAGGAGAGGTCTGCGCGCCATGTGGGACCCTCGCCCGGTGGCTGGGGAGCAGCCGGGGATCGAACCGGCGCTGCAGAGGCTGCTGGCAGCTTCGCATCCCAGCGCTCAACCGCCGCACCACCGGGGAGGCCCTCACATTGTTTTTTCGGTTTTGTTTTTGTCCTTTTTGCATGTTCTCTTCCTTCAGAGTCGTGCGGAAACCGTTTCGCGCATCAGTCTGGCAGTGTCTGTGGTTCTGAGCTGCGCGTGCCCTTCGCCCAGACACTTCTCTTCCCCGGATCGCTGTGTGAAGGGATGGCATGCTCCGCGTGCCCCTCGGCCCCCAGCTCACAGCAGGAATTCACTGACACAGACGTGCGGCTCTCCCGCCTGGGCAGGGCTGCAGGAGCGAGGCTCTCCCGCCCGGGCAGTTGTTGGGAACGAGCGTGCGTCTGCAGTGGGCCGGGAGGCAGCCCCAGACAGAGCGGGCCTGCTGTGCCCACGCAGATGAACACACACTCACGCCGCACCCTCTGCTCCTTCTGTGTTGTGGGAAGTTTCCCCATAAACATGTTTTTGTTTTTAAATGAAAAACATTTTAATTTTCTTGAAAAATAGAGAAGGAACTACTCCTGCGAGAGGAAGGAAGCCGGTCTAGGAGAATACATAGAAGAAGAAAGTGAAGGAAGTCCATAGAATAATGGATTTGGTTTTTCCAGAGAACGGCAGCAAGGGCGCGGCCCGCGAGGGGGCCCTGGGCGGAGAGGGCCGCGAGGAGTGACACAGGAGCAGGACCAGCGTGTGGGGACGGTGTGCGGTGGCGTGGGGACACCCCGTGTGCCCCGGGTGTGGGCTGCTTTATAACACCCGCGAATAAAAGGAGACCAAGCTCCTTAGAGGGCGGAGGAAACAGGCCTTTCCCGGACCCGAGAGCTCTACATAGTTCTACTTTAGGATTTTTTTAAAAAGCCTTTCTTGTAGCAGCTCTGCCTCCGTGGAGGCTCTCCCAGAGGCCGCTCCACCTCCCTGTTCCCCTCACTGTTTTCTTGGTTGCCACATAGTACGTTCCATCGTGACGCTCGGTGCGCAGGTGGGAACAGCCTGCAGGTCCATGCCGTCTGCATGCCCAGAACCGCCTTCATCTCACAAAATGGAAACTGGCCCACAGAGCACGCGCCCCTCTCTCCCGGCCCCGGCTGACCCCTCTGCTCTCCGGCTGAGGTCGTGACTCTCAGTGTCCCTGCAGGTGGAGTCCCTGTGACCCACCTGTGCCCCGCAGACCTGTGTCCTCAGGATCCGACCCTGTCGCGGCCCACATCAGAGTGTCCTTCGCTAAACCGGAGCAGTCAGAGGGAGATAGACAAACACCAGATGATTTCACGCGCATGGAAGACAAAGAAACCCAGCGGAGGAACAGACAAAGCCAAACCAGGAGAAACCCTTGAAATCTGACTAGAAAATTGAGGTTATGCCGGGGAGGGGCGGGGTAGCGGTGGGGGAGGGCAATGGGGCCTCGCAGTGGACATGGTCTGGTGACACACGTCACACCAAGTGTGAGGGGGTGTGAGCCTGCACCCTTAAAACACGCAGTGGTGTGAACTGGCATTACCTCAATCTGAGAAGTAATTTAATAAAAACTCAATTAAAAAATTATGTCCCTCTTTTTAAATACAAAATAATATTCCATTGTACAGATGGGCTCCATTTTTACCTCTCCATAGATGCAGACAGTCCACTCACCCTCCACCAAACCACCACTGCCCAACCCTAGCTGCCTCCCTCAGCCCCTCTCCCTCCCCGCTCCCCCACTTCCCTCTGATAACCATGACATTCTTTCGCCAAGTCCAAGGTTGATTCCTGCTGTATTTTGCTTGTGCTTTGTTATATCCTACAGATGAGTGAAACTATCCAATCTCTTTCACTTTTCTGACATTTCACTTCACATAATCATCTTGAGGTCCATCCATTTTGCCCCAAAAGACACTGTTTAATCCTTTTTACAGCTGCGTAATACTCCACTGAGTGTATATTCCATGATTTCTGTGTGTTCACCTGTTGATGGGCACTTCGGTTGGTTCCCTGGCTCAGCAACGTGGACAGTACATAGTCTTTTCCTATTGGAGTTTTCATGTTTTTTAAGTAATTACCTAGTAGAGGTATTGCTGGGTCATACGGAATTTCCATTTTTATTTTCTTAAGAAATCTCCATACTGTTTTCCAGAGAGGCTGCACCAGCTTGCTTTCCCACCAGCGCTGGCTGAGAGCTCCTTCTCCGCATCCTTGCCAACCTTCCCTTGTCGTCTCCCTTCTTATGTGCACCTTTCTCAGGGGGTGAGGTGCTATCTCTTACTTTGATTTGCATTTTTTTTTTATAATAAGTGATGTTGAACAATTCTTCTTATGTCTGTAGGCCTTCTCAATGTCTTTTTTAGAAAGATGTCGATTTAGGTGTTTTGCCCATGTTGTGATAGGGTTGTCTCTTTTTTCTTTTGGGATTGTATAAGCGCTTTATATATTTTGGAAACAAGCGCCTTGTCAGATGTGTGATGTGCAAATATCTTCTCCCCGTTTGTTTTTTTTGTGATGGTTTCTTTTGAGACACAAAAGCTTGTCAGCTTGATGTGGTCCCACTTGCTTACTTTTGCTTTTGTTTCCCTTGCTGTCAGAGTGGAGTTCTCCAAACCCTCTCTGCGGCAGATGTCCCATAGAGTGTCCTGTTTCCTTTCAAGTATTTCATGGTTTCGCTTCCTCTCTCCAGACCTTTGTTCTGCTTTGAATTATCTTCTGGGCATGGAGTGAAGTATGGCTCTAGTTGTGTTTGCATGTGGCCTTCCCTGTTCCCAACAAGACTTTTCTTCTCTACTGAGTGGCCGTGGCTCCTTCTAGACCCCACTTTGAAGGGTCACTCACCCCCAGGGGGCAATTGGGCTGCTCCCAGCTCTTGGTGGCTGTGAATAGTGCTGACTGTCGTGAGCGTGGGGTCCAGGTCAGGTGGTGAGGCTTCCGGATACACCAGTGTTAGGAAAGAAATGACTACTCAGTTTTAGAAAACCATGCAAATGAAGTTATTGTGAGCCTTCCATTTTTAAATTTGGCTTGTTTTTATGTTCTTACAAAAAACCCACTGCATCAATGTTATTTTTAGTCTTAATAAAGATGAAGAAGTGACTTTGAATACCTTCCACTAGGGAAAGTTGCTTCTGCCACTTAGTGAATAACACTGACTAGGTAAACGCAGGCCTTAGCGGTGTCAAGCCGGCACCAGCCACACCTCCAGATCCCGAGAGTGTGTGCCAGACGGTGGCTCTACCCAGAGTCGGCTTCAGCGCTCCCTCGATTCCAGAGTTAGCATTAAGAGTAATTACTTTTTCACAAAGAGGGGGATAGATTTTTTTTTTTTTTGGTGTGCAGAAAAAAGTATAAACAAGGGAACTTCACAGCATATGTAAAGTTCACTACATCAAAAAGACAACTTTGGAAAGCCAGCGGCCTTTTGAGGAGGGTTTGTTTACTTTCTATTGTTTTTCCCCTTTTTCCTTTCTTGATTGTAAATGGCAAAATATTTATAAATGTATAAACCATATGCCTACATTTTAAAGACACTGTAAACAAACGCCCTCGTACGGGCTGTTGCCAGCCCCTCAGATGCCCCCTGTGTGCCCAGCCCTGCCCACCGCCAACAGCGGCTGCAGTGAGATGGTATCCACATGGCTTTCTCAGGGCAGAGCTGCCCTCTTTCCTTTGGCTACTAGTAAGTATCTTGGGGAAGATAGTTTGAAATTACTGCCTAGGTTGTTTTTGTTTTGTTTTGTTTTAAATACAAAAAGCATCAACTGAATTTGATCCTCCCTTAGCTAAGGAGGCCGCGTTGGCTGAGGTTGGTGGGTGGACGCTGCTGTTCATGGCACTGCTCTGCTATGAGATGCAGAACAGAGATCGAGTTCTGTCAGTCTGGTGTGTAGGCTTCAGGGCACAATTTTATGGCTCAAAGCTCTAGAAAGGGGTTGCAGTGTGACCTAAAATTATGAGAGAAAGGAGGCGCTTTGCTGGGATGACAGCACAGCGGGAACTGTGTTGGGGAGCTGATGCCTGAGCGGGTTACCTTTTCCACATAAGAATTTCAAAATCAATGTGGATTTTAAACCACTAGAGGAAGGAAGTAGAGGAGGAGGAGATAGTTTCTTTTTCTCTGATGTCACCTCCATTTGGTCTTTGTTCTAGTTGAAAAGACAGTTTTCGCTAATAATTTTTAGGCTTTGCCCACGTTGAGTGCCGCCCCGCCCTCCTTGCACAAGTCACTGGTTGGTTGATTGCAGCAGTGGACACTGACCCTCAGCTGATGCTGACCAGGCCCGAAGGCCCATATGGCGCAGCCCTGCCCGAAAGGCTCCTGGGGCCCCAAGACAGAAAAGGCCAAGCTGCCTCATGGCTTTGCACTCACCTCCAGGCTCTTCCCTCCAGCCTCAGGTGCCCCACTTTTAGGGGGATCTGCTGGGCCTTTCTGGGGTGCTGTGGCACGAATGCATTTCAGTCATTTGGGATTGCAGCCTTTTTTGTTCTCGGAAATCAGTTTCCACTGGTGGAGTCAGGGCCCACCCACCCCCGCTCCTGGCCATCTGTCATTTCCTCTCCCATTCACCCTGTGCTCGTGGTTTGATGGTTTCTTCTCTTTTCAGTCCCTTTACCCTGCTGGGCAGGAAGTCAGAGGGAGCAGAGGTACCTGCGTAGTCTCGTCCATGATGTTCCAGGGGCCTCAGCACTGATAACTAACCCGAGGTGGCTCACATAAGATACCAGACAACCGCAGAAACAGTTGATTACCTTGAGTGGAAAGAGAACGAACATGCATTCTGGTTTAGGCTTTCAGCAAAATGAAAAGACTTTTCACAACAATCCCTGTTCGTGGTCTTGTCTCTTGCTAGAAAGTTCTGTCGCTCCCTCGCTCTGGGCGCACGGACCCTCGGCCTCCCTTTCTTGCACGTCCATGTCCTTTGCGCATTCCTGTTGTGCTGACCTGCAGGAAGCTCTCGGGTGATTCTTAGAAAATCCAGCGAAATCTCAGTATTTTGCTTTGCTTGAAATGACTCAGTGTGTGATACGGCCAGGTCTGGCAGCAGGAGGAAGAGCATGCTATTGAAATGCAAGCTTGATAGAATTTTCTTATTATTCTACACTCAGTTCAGCCCCAGGAACTTAACATTTTCTTTTTTTTTTTTAAGATTTATATATATATATATTTTTATAGAGGCATGTTTTTCTTTCTTTCTTTCTTTATTTGTTTGTTTTGTTTATACAAGCACTGGGTACAGTCAGAAGCGCGGGAGGGTGAGAGAACCCACCAGAGCCAGAGCGGGGAGCAGAGCAGGCAGAAGGACCGAAGTACACTGCTGAGGGGAGCAGCGGGCGGCAGGAGAGGTCTGCGCGCCATGCGGGACCCTCCTCTGGTGGCCGGGGAGCAGCCGGGGATAGAACCAGCGCCGCAGAGGCCGCGGGCAGCTTCGCAACCCAGCGCTCAACCGCTGCGCCACCGGGGAGGCCCAACATTTTCTTTTAATACTAAATATTCATCTAAACTGGAAGGAGATGGAGTTGTGTCTGGTCCTACACGTTCCTGAAGGAGGGAGCCACGAGGGTCACAGAGGGATGAGTAAAGTCAGAGGCCTTTGTCTTTGGAGGCACAAGGGCCGCCCCTGCCCTCCGGAGCTGGAGGGACGGGCAGGGGCCTCTCAAGCTGTAGTGAGTCTTACTGCTCTGCCCACTGCCTACTGGGCCCCTGAGAGGCTCAGGGGCAGCTGAACGCATGGTGGGTTGTGCCAGGCAAGTGAGGCCCTGGCTGTCCTATGCAGGGAATGTGGCTTGTCATTCTGGCAAGGGCAGATGGCAGGGATAAGAGCAGATTGATGGCCGCTGGGACCAGTGGTGGAGGAAGGGCTTGAAGGAGTGGAGGAGTGCCTGGGGCTGACGAGGCCATGTGTGTGCCAACATTCGCAGAACTGGGCACCCGGCAGGGCGTGTTACTGAATGCCAGTTACATCTGGATTTATTTATTTATTTAAGATTTATTTATTTATACAAGAACCAGGGTACAGGCCAGATGTGCAGGAGAGTGAGAGGATTCACCAGAGACAGAGCGGGGAACAGAACAGGCAGACTGACGAAACACACTGCTGAGGGAAGCTGCGGGTGAGGCAGGAGAGGTCTGCCGCACCATATGGGATTCTCACCAGCTAGCCGGGATCGAACCCGCACTGCAGAGACTGCGGACGGCTTCACAGTGCGGCGCTCAACCGCCTGTGCCACCAGGGAGGCCCTACATTTGGATTTAAAGCAGGCCCTCAGATAACATCCTTTTGTTCCACATTGTTTCTTTTTTCTTTTTTTTTTAAAGATTTATTTATTTATGCATACAAGAGCTGGGGTACAGGCCAGAGATGCAGAGGCTGAGAGGATTCACCAGAGAGAGAGTGGGGAACAGAACAGGCAGATTGACCTAAGTACACTGCTGAGGGGAGCAGTGGGCGAGACAGGAGAGGTCTGCTGCGTCATGTGGGTTGCTCCCTGGCTGGCTGGGGATCGAACTAGTGCTGGAGAGGCTGCAGATCGCTTCATAGTGTGGGGCTTAACCCCTTGCATCACCAGGGAGGCCCCACATTGTTTCTTTATGAGCTTGATGAGAAAGGGGAAAAACATTCCCAGCCAACCTTGAACAAAAAGATAAAAGAGGGCCTCTCCGGTGGCGCAGCGGTTGAGTGCTGGGTTGTAAAGCTGCCCGCAGCCTATGCAGTGCCGGTTCCATCCCCGGCTGCTCCCCGGCCACTGGAGGAGGGTCCCACATGGCGCGCAGACCTCTCCTGCCGCCCGCCGCTCCCCTCAGCAGTGTCCTTCGGTCCTTCTGCCTGCTCTGCTCCCCGCTCTGGCTCTGGTGAATTCTCTCACCCTCCCGCGCTTCTGACTGTACCCAGTGCTTGTACAAATAAAAATAAATAAATAAATAAATCTTCTTGAAAAAAAAAAAAAAGATAAAAGGACAATGATGGAGGACCTGCTTTCGCTACAGGTCGTTTGCTGAAAGTCCAAGTACCCATCCAGGCACTTAAGTGAGGATTCACCTGATTAAAACAACAGTGTCTTGGAAAGAGTGACTCACAGGCCCTGTCTGAGGCCCGGACTCCCCCTCACCCAGGGAGCCCCTGGCTTTGGATGCACATGCACTCAGTCAGAAGAGCGGGAGGGCGAGAGAATGAGCGTGCCAGGGTGGCGCAGGAGGGTGGAACCGGCGCCGCAACCTTCGCTCCCACTCCGGGAGCAGCTCTCGCAGCTCTAGACTGTGCGTGCCAGGGTGGGCAGGAGGGTCACCGGCTCCCCAGCAGCACCGGCAGGGCAGGGGGGGCCTCTCAGCCCTGAGCCCTCTCCTGTGCCTCAGAGTTGTCTCGGATGGGGTGGGGGCAGAAGCCATGTCCGTCAGCCCTCTGGGGCCACCATGGCCTTGGGGAGGACTTGCTCAACTTGCATTTTTCCTTAGATGGTGTCTCCCATATCCCTGCTAATCATAGACTGAGAATCTCCAAGAGCCTTTCAGTCCTGGTGGTAAGAATTTATTTGTCCTCGAGGGGCATGCTGTTCCTAGGGGTTAAATTCCAGCAGCGTGCGAGGTGGGTCGGCCTCCTGCCCCCACCACACTGGATGAGGCCTGGCTGGATTCACCGCAAGGGATTTTGACTCCAAGGGAAGAGAGTCTTACCTGAGGCCCCTGTTTTGGGGGGATGTTCTTTTTGCCAAGTGCTCAAAATTGCATGACAGGTAGAAATCTCCAAGGAAGACAATATCACTAATGATAACCCATTTTCATAGCTCTATGTTCTTACTACTGTCCACTGCGGTAGCGCGGGTTCCCGGCCCTGTGTGTGACTTAGGGGGCAGGCGCACCCCTCTTCAGGGATGTTACCACCCACTGCCAAAGCCCCACAGTCCTCCACAGCCCAGCACCATCTGGTTTTCAAAACTTTTTTTTTTATCATTGTCGCCCTACAAAATAAGCAGGGCCTTTACCCCATTTTACAGCTGAGGAAACTGAGGCACAGAGGCCAGTTTCCTCACCGAGGCTGTGTGTCTCACCACTGTGTGCACGGGGGGAGCGGGGCCTGGACCCTCCAGGCCTGGTGCTGCCTCGGTGCCTGCACAGCCCACTGGCCGGACCCGCGGGGCTTCACTCCTGGTTAGATAGATGTCGCTCCTTAGGCTGTGGCCTGGGCTCCTTGGTTCCTGTGCCCAATGGTGTGAGCCTCAGGCAAGTACTTGAGTCTGGAGAGTCTCTCTGGCACCCCCTGCCGGCCCAGCACCCCATGGCAACCCCGAGTCCCTGTTTCCATCTTCTCCTCTTGCTGGTTCAGAGACCCCCCTAACGTGACTTTTGCCCGCAAGCTATGCTCTCTCAGGGACGCTCAGACACCACCGCACACGGGGAAGTGGGCGGAGAGGAGCCGCCATCTGCCAGGCCCCAGCAAGGGGCTCTGTGGCCCGAGTCCTGCTGCCCTGGGCAGTGCCCCTTCGCACCCGAGGGAGCTGCTTCCGTGCGCCCAGCACAGAGCTCTGGTGTCCAGCCCTGAAACGAAGGCCCCGTGATGGAGGAATTTCCTCGAAATTTCTTTGAAATGTTCTGAAACGGAGCGTGCACACGATCTCACGGCCGCTTCCTGTTGTCTGACGGGAAACCATCCCCACTGGGGCTGCATTTCAGAGAAAAACCTGATTAGTCTTTTCAACTTTTTAACACATGCATTGTGGCCTTCAATTTTAATGAAACAGCTTCACAGGATTCTATAAAAGTTGAAGCCTTCTGGGTGAAATAGTCTAACGGGGCTGTGTGCAAACGGCCGTCCCGAGAAGCACTGACCTCGTGCCCTCGGCCGGCCTGGCCAGGCCCCCCGCAGGCGCGGAGCCCTGCTGATGACAGACTGTAGTCAGACTCACGCTTCCGTCAGGAGGCAGCGCGGGAATATGAGCTGTGCGGTAAAGGCTGCTATAATTATAGCACAGAATGTAGTCCATCTTTTCCATTTATTAAATTATATGCATTTTCTAATTAAAATTCTACATGCAGGCAACGCTAGAGGTTTAGGGCCTCTGCGTTTCCATACTGCAAAGTGTTTGTGAAGGAAAGAGAGGAAGAGCCCCGGGCGGCCCCAGCACTTCACAGGGGTAAGAAATAACAGCGTGGCTGGTCGGGCAACGCTGCCCCAAGGCTCCAGGCCCCAAACCACCCTCCTCACTGGGCCTCCGCCCCACCTTCCTCCAAGGCCGCCCCTGCGGGCTCTGCCAGGAGGGGGCGCTGGAGGCCGGCAGGGCTGGAGGAGAGGAGGGCCCCTGCTTGCAGGCCGCGGGCTGTGTCCACCCTCTCGCCCAGCCACCCCTTCCTCCCTAGGCGGCTACGGTTCCAGCCTCTGGCTTCCCCCCCAAATCCAGACCAGCTGGACTGCACCCCCAGCTCAGAAATCTGTCTCAGTCCCATGGCTTCTGCTCCCTCCTGCCCCCCAGAGGTGGGAGCTGCTTCTCTCTGCCAGCAAAGTGTCCCCTTTCCTGTTCTAGCTCCTCCCCGATTTACCTAACCAGCCCCTGGATTAGAGTCTCCATTCAAATAACGGGTGTGGTTTCTGCCTTCCTGACAGGACCCTGATGGAAACGACTTTTAATCTCCAAACGATGAGGTCGCTGTTACTAAGCTTATTTTACTGGTAAGGAAGTGGGGGCTTAGTAGGTGAAGCAATTTGTTTAAAACCACACAGCCCAAATCTACACACTCCCTTTGAGCAACTCTGCTTTCCATTTGGCCTCAGCATTTCTCTCGCTGAAACTCTGAAAAGCAAAAGCAACGACTTCATACTCACAGAATTACAGAGAGAGAGAGAATTCCGGCCAGCCCCCCCGAGCGCCGACACCTCACACGGCACATGGTCAAACTAAAAATGAACAAAGGCTTTGAGAACAGCTGACTTCATTAGGGCCACACCCGTTCTTCCTCATCATTTCCTTGTTTTTCCGCGATCTTGACAGCTTAGAGACGCACTGGTTAGCTCTTGTGGAGAACTTCCCTCCACCTGGGTTGGTTTGATGTTTTCTTGTGACTGGAGCAGGGGTGTGGGTTTGGGGGTGAGGACAGAAGGAAGTGTCCTCCTGGCGTCCCAGCAGAGGGCCCTGGGGCTCCTGACTGTGGGTGGAGGTGGTGACCTTGACCATGGGGTCAAGGTGGGTCTGTCCAGTCTGCCCTATAAATCTCTCTTCTTCCCTGATTCTCCTGTTAGAAGCCAGGCACTGAATCTGCCTGCTGAACTTTTGACTTGCCACTTAATGACACTTCTGTGCTTTCTTCACAGTCTATTAACTTGTGCTTGAGGAATCTTTGTATCACATTTGAGGCTAAGGATGATGAACCCAGCAGCCAGCTGTCAGGAGAATGGAGAGCGGGTTGCCTTTTGGAGAATTATCTGTTGTATGGCCTGTGCTTTGCTCCCCTTTTAAACTTGGGCTTGCCTCTTTGGGAGTCAGAAAGCTTATGGTTGATGCCAGGACACACCTGTTTATTCTTGATGAACTGGACTTGCCTCTGACAAGCCCTACACTATACTCAGAAGCCCAGGGTGTTACTAGCACACGGGAAATCAGTAAAAAGAGGAAAAGCCGTAGAGAATAGGAAAATCGGCGGCACTGAAGGTTGTGGCTCAAAGGGCCGAGGTGCGCAAGGAGGGACACAGGTGACAGGTGACAGAAAGCCAGAGGTGCAGGGATCTGAGGTGGGAGGCAGAACCCAGGGTGAGGGAGAAGCCTTGGGCTCCGACACGGGGAGTGTGGAGACTTACGTTTCGTCTGAGTCTGGCGCTTGGCCCCACGATGGACGCTGTCTACATGCGCGGAGGCTTCCTGCAAGCCAGAGGCGGCTCCCTGCCTGGTCCGTGTGACCTGGGCCGCTCACTGTGACTGACGGCGAGCGGGGAGAGCAGCACCTGGAAACCTGAGGAAGCTGAACAGGGCAGGTGTCCCCTTGTTAACTAGCTGTAGAGCAGCGGTCTGAGTAGCTATAACTTCGAAATTCAAATGATTTCGTTCTAGTATCTCCTGATTAGCAAAGAGATGAAAATCACCCGATTATTAACTCAGCAGGGTGTCCTCCTAGGACTGTGTCTGCAAATGCCAGCCCTTGCCCGGGCGTAGAATTCTGCGTGTGGTTGGCTCACACACTGGACTATTTCTGTATCTCCCCAGCGCTGCGGGTTCTGGCGGAGGGCACTTCCGAGCGCCCTTTTCCCTCCAGAGTGTGCAGGGCTTGGCAAGCGACCTTGCAGTTAATCTCGGGCTGCTCACAGACAGTTTTCGAGTCCATCCATTTTGCAGGGGTACAGACGCCTGGAGTTACTCAGCTTGAGGACAACTCACGCGCTTCTGTTTTTAACCGAGGGTAACTACACTGCAGGTTTTGGGTGTCCAGTTTCTGGTTTTTACTTGCCAGGTTTGGAGTGGGGAAGGCTTTGGTCCACTTGCCCTTCTTAGTCATCGGCCTTTGAAGATGCCTCCGTCTAAACAAGACTGGAAACCTCTCGCTGAGTTTCATTCATCTGCTTCTTTGGGGAAAATCTGTTGCATCTTTTTAAATGCCTGTTTCGACGACCCCGGGGCCTCTGTAGCCATATTCCTTACATACAGTATCAGCAGCTCAGAATCCCGTGTGGACGGTTGTGTCTTGTTTGCGAGCTGGGTTGTGAGTCTGGCAGATGAAATCCAAAGTCAGGCATCTGGAAGGGGCACGAGTCCCAAGGAGTCGCTTCTCTGGCCGCTCGTTACCACCCACCATCCCGCTGGGAGAATCTGCCAGTGTCCACTTTGCCAAAAGCACGTCTTTTCCCCTTTTAACTCTCCTTGAAACCAGCTGGAGTTAGGCTAAAATCCTTGGTATCTAAACCACAGGAAGGTGCTTTACTCAGAAGCGCTGCGGGACTGGGCAGGGGCGTCCTGCCTGGGGCGCGGAGGCTTTGCTTGGCACCAGGCACCAGCGCACAGCGCCCCGTGCCTCGGTGGCGGTGTCCCCTGGCCTCCCAAACAGTGAGACTCAAGACCACAGAAGAGGCAGGAAATGAGTGTCTCTGGCCTTGACGGAGGTCTGGAGACTCGCAGTGGGCGCAGCGGCTTTTGCCGCTCTCCTGATCACCCTCGGGCTCGTGGGAGGGGCAGAGATTTTGGAAAAGGGCCGAGTGGGTGTGATGTCACACGGCACGGCCCTGGACCCGACTGTACCGAGACTGCCTTCCCGGGGCCCCTCAGGGCCCCCTGGACACAGGCATCTTGTGCCCAGGTCATCTCATGACCCCCTCGCTGTCCCCTGCGTGTGTGACTGGAGTGAAAGGGGCGTTTTGCCTCTTGTCTGTTTTGGGTCACCGGCCTTTCTAAAGTGGCGATGGGCTCCCCACAAGGACGGTCGGGGAACGGTTGTCACCCGGCCATGTTGGACGTAGGCCTCGCCGGGCTGCAGCTGGTTAAACGGGCACCTTGCAGTCGCCTGAGTGCTCAAGCAGAAACGAAACTGTCCTCCCCTCGCACAGAGCTGAGAAAATGTTCTAAAGCATCAGCAGGCTAAAAATATCCCCTGGTAAGCCCTGAACACACTGAGTGTCTGCGAAGAGGGGAAGTAGAGAAAGCTGAGAAAATAACCAGCTTCAGATGAAAAAGGAACTGAATTTAAATATAAAAGCCCTGAAGTCCATAAAAGAAAGGGTTTATGTAGTCCTGCAAATGAGTCCGTCATATGACCCCAGATGTTGGTTTCCATAGTAACTATTATTTGATTCTCTGGCACTAATGTTGTATGTCTGCTGATGTAGGAAATGAGGACTTTTCTATTTTAATTATAAATGGTTAAAGATGACTTCCTTTTCCTCTGGAAGCAGGTTTTGGTGCTCTGAGCTCTTTTTTTGCACCGCGCATATTAATTTACTTTTCTTTATATATATCCTTTTTCCTGTTAAGATTCCTTTCAGGGGGTTTCATTGCATCGTTTGGAACAGTAAAAGCTGTGCTGGGGCATCCATCTGGAAGAGATCAGCGCGGTAATGGCTGTAGGAGGGAGGCTTCCCTAGAAAGGACCCAGGGCGCCCTGGAGATGTTGGGGGTGGGGAGGGGAGCAGAGCGCAGGCTGACCCTACTGAGGTGCTGGGAAGATGATGGGGCGTCCACCCTCCGGGCTCCAAGGAGGGCGCCCCGCAGCGGCCGGGTCGGAGATGTACAGGGCGAGCCGGTCTGGGTTTAACAGCCCATGTCAGCCAACGAGGTCCCGCGCGCCCTTTGTCGGAGTTGGTTGTTCTTGCACATGGATCATCGTCCTGTGTGCAGGCCCGGGAAGGGCCTGGGCGCCGCAAGCGCCGTGTTGTCCTGAGGGTCCATTTGCAGTGTCGTAGTTTCTGCAACCAGAGCGTGAGTGCAGCCATAGGGGCAGTTTGACAAAATAAAGTTAGAATGGTTACAAATCTGTCTAGGTATATGGTACACACACCCCATACCACACACTCAAACCCCATACCACACACTACAGCCACACACACTGCACCCCCCAACACCCACTTACCCCACACACACAGTGCACCCCAACACCCACTCACTCCCACACACAGCACACCCCCAACACCACTCACCCCCACACACAGCACACCCCCCAACACCCACTTACCCCCCCACAACACACCCCCAACACCCACTCACCCCACACACAGCGCACCCCCAACACCCACTCCCCCACACACACAGCGCACCCCCCCAGCATCCACTCACCACACATACAGCACACCCCCAACACCCACTCACCCCACACACAGTGCACCCCCAACACCCACTCACCCCCACACACACAGCGCACCCCCAGCACCCACTCACCCCACACACACAGCGCACCCCCAGCACCCACTCACCCCACACACAGCGCACCCCCAACACCCACTCACCCCCACACACAGCACACCCCCCAACACCCACTCACCCCACACACAGCGCACCCCCAACACCCACTCACCCCACACACAGCGCACCCCCAACACCCACTCACCCCCACACACAGCGCACCCCCCCAGCATCCACTCACCACACACACAGCGCACCCCACACCCACTCACCCCACACACACGGCGCACCCCCAGCACCCACTCACCCCACACACACAGCGCACCCCCAACACCCACTCACCCCACACACACAGCGCACCCCCAGCACCCACTCACCCCCCCCACAGCGCACCCCCAACACCCACTCACCCCCACACACAGCGCACCCCCAACACCCACTCATCCCACACACAGCACACCCCCAGCACCCACTCACCCCACACACGCGCACCCCCCCAGCATCCACTCACCCCCCACACACAGCACACCCCCAACACCCACTCACCCCACACACAGCGCACCCCCCAGCATCACTCACCCCCCACACACAGCACACCCCCAACACCCACTCACCCCACACACAGCGCACCCCCAACACCCACTCACCCCACACACACAGCGCACCCCAGCACCCACCACCCCACACAGCGCACCCCCAGCACCCACTCACCCCACACACAGCGCACCCCCAACACCCACTCACCCCCACACACACAGGCGCACCCCCAGCACCCACTCACCCCACACACACAGCGCACCCCCAACACCCACTCACCCCACACACACAGCGCACCCCAGCACCCACTCACCCCCCACACAGCGCACCCCCAACACCCACTCACCCCACACACACAGCGCACCCCCAACACCCACTCACCCCACACACACACGCACCCCCACCCACTCACCCCCCCACACAGCGCACCCCCAACACCCACTCATCCCACACACAGCGCACCCCCAGCACCCACTCACCACACACACAGCACACCCCCAGCACCCACTCACCCCACACACGGTGCACCCCCAGCACCCACTCACCACACACACAGCGCACCCCCAGCACCCACTCACCACACACACGGCGCACCCCCAGCACCCACTCACCACACACACGGCGCACCCCCATCACCCACTCACCCCACACACGGCGCACCCCCAGCACCCACTCACCCCACGCACAGCGCACCCGCGGCGGGACAGGCGGCAGTTCCACGCCGGCCGCCAGGTGGCGCTTGGCCGATGCGCGACAAACGGCAAAGGAAGCCGCGGGCCTCGGGGCCCAAGGCGCTGCCCCCCCCCCCCCCCCCCCCCCCCCCGCCTCTGGCTCACCGGTTCGGGGTGCGGGTGTTGCACCCGCGCGCCCATGCGGGAGGGGCGTCGGGCCCGTCCTGGTCCCCGGCCGGCTGGGACTGGGGCTGGGGCGTCCTGGAAACAGCTCAGGGACCCCCTGTGCGGCTCGGCCGGGGACCCGGGCGGCGAGGGTGGGGGGAAGGGAGTGGGGGAGAGCCCGTCCTCTGCGCGTCCTCCGGGCGGGTCCCCCGCGGAGACGTCCCTGGCGCTGCGCCCCCCACGCCGCCGTGACGGGCCCCCGCGAGACCCCGCTGCTGCTGAGGCGCCCGCGTTTGCACGACGGGGGGACCCCGATCCCGACGCTCCCCCAGGCCGGCAGGACCTGAGGCTTCTGCGGTGACCCTTTGTGGCCGGGTCCCTGAACACCCGGCCAGCGGCCAAGGGCTCCGCTCCAGGGCGGTGGAGGCGGAAGCCCTGCGGTCGCCTTCCCCTGGGTGACGGCGGGTGACAGGCCTGCAGAGCCGGGGGCACAGAGGAGCGCCCCCTCGCCTCTCCCGTGCTCCTTTTGCTCTTTGTCCTGGGAGTGCTGGCCTCTGCGCTTGTCCAGCATGCCTGAGCAGGCCACACCCCACTTCTGTCCAGGAGCCTTGCCTGGAGCCTGTCGGTGTTACCCCCGTGCCCTGGAATTCTAGAAGCTGCATTAAGTGCCCCACACGCACACGCTGTGAAGAGTTTATTGACCCCAGGGGACCCTGAGATGCAGGCTGTGAGCCTCAGGCCTGTCGGTCTCCTCCATCCGTGGGCCTGGTGGCGCGTGGGGTGCAAGAGAGGAAAGGCTGGCTCCCGCCTGCGGGCCCTGTTGTGCCAGGGAGCTTGTGTCCGAGAGGAAAGACTGTCGGGTCTTCTTGTCACCCTAACCCAGTAGACAACTCCCCTTCCAAGGCCACAGGAAAGAAGTGGGAGCTCTGCGGGTGTGAACTGAGGGAACAGTCGACGCTGGGGTTCAACGTTGAGTGGGGTACCGTAGGCTGGCACAGCAGCCGCTTCCAGAAAGAACTCGGTCCCAGGCCCAGCCTGAGCTTTGTCTTCGTCTCCCTCAGGCCTGTGAAGGCCACGCTTTGCTTCCAGGTCACGCTCGTCTGTTAGCACACGAGTGCAGTCTCGGGTTCTGAGCTGAAATAAGATCTTCCTTTTCCTTTAAATATACCTCGGTAAGGGCGCGGGTTTAAGGATATCGCAGGCCAGTGACCACGTTCATCGGCGTCTCGATAAGAAAAAAGAATGAGCAAAGGAATAGGTTTGTGCTTTCAGCTCTTTTAGCGGCCAGCACGCTGAGCCTCGGGACTCTTTCCAGAGTGCGAAGCTTCATCCAGGAGCTTCTTAGGAAAGATGGGGGTGGGATGTGTTCTGGCTTCGACTCTGCTCCCTAAAACTTATAGGACTTTGGGGCCTCCCCGGTGGCGCAGCAGTTGAGCGCTGGGTTGCGAAGCTGCCCGCAGCCTCTGTGGCGCCGGTTCGATCCCCGGCTGCTCTCCGGACACCAGAGGAGGGTCCCGCATGGCACGCAGACCTCTCCTGCCGCCCGCTGCTCCCCTCAGCAGTGTACTTCAGTCCTTCTGCCTGCTCTGCTCCCCGCTCTGGCTCTGGTGAATTCTCTCACCCTCCCGCGCTTCTGACTGTACCCAGTGCATGTATAAACAAACAAACAAATAAATAAATAAACAAAACATGCCTCTATTAAAAAAATAAATAAATGAATGAATGAATAAATAAATAAATAAAATAAATCTAAAAAAAGAAAATCTTATAGGACTTCGGGGAGGTTGCTGGGCCTCTTACTCCACTTCCTTCTCTAAGAGCTCGGCACAGTGCCTGGCCCATAGTAAGTGCTCAAGAAATGAGCATTTTCGTAAAGAAGATCGCAAAGAAGCTGAGAGAGGCGTGGGGGCCCGCGCTGGCTTAGGGAGGAGGGAGAGGCTGTGTGAAGAGCAGAGAATGTTTTCTTCAGGTTGCCTCTGTTGCTGTTGTTCCTTTTTTTTCCCCTGTCCTCACCGAATTTACAAATTTATGCTTGTTACATTTGTCCTTCAAAAGTCCAGATCAAAAGCCACCTCTTCCTCAAGGCTTTCTAGACGACCTCGGCCCGAAGGCTCACCTGAGCGAGCCCACAAACAGGGTTAGGCACACCTGACAGATTTCCTATTCTTTACTTTTTGGGGAGGCGAGAGGGAGGGGAGCTCCAAAAATGTGAATTTATTATAGTCTAAAGGATAGTTCCTGTAACACAGTCAGTCCCACTGTTATTTCTCCTTGAGAGCTGAGCACCTCGGGCCTCCTGGCCAACTGTTCTGTTACCAACTCTCTGTGCTAAATGGAAGATAATGCTAGCTTTTGTTTTTTTCTTTTCCTTTGTTTTTCCTTTTTTGCGGGTGTGTGGAGGAGAAAGGGTAAAATATGAAGGAACATCCCCACCTCTTTTTTTAGAAATTCAGGTAGGAGCCGTGGATCACGCCCGGTACCTGTGCAGGTGAACACGATTAGCGACGCTACTCCAGAAAACAATTTTAATCCCAAAGTCATTTATTTTGGCTTTAGCATAGACTTGCATTTGTGTCAGATTTTCCTGCCTAATTACTTTTTGCTTAAGCTTATTTTAAAATTGTTTTAGGTTCTTTGAGTGTGACCGCCGGGGTGGGGGCGGGCCACAGATGGCCTCCACGCGAGGCCCCCGACACGGTGACAAGGAGAGCAAAACTGGGACCAGCTTTCCGGGGAACAATTGGGCAAAATATTTTTAAAAGTCTTACAAACATGCTTACTCTTTGATCCAGTAATTCCACTGCCAGGAGTTTGTCCCACGGACATAATCAAACAGGCACGTGGAAATGTCGGGACAAGGCCTTCCCCTGGCACCTGGAGCCACACAGAGTAAAGCCAATTTAGCCTTTGAGTAACTCGGAGCCGAGTGAGTCAGGTCGGCTCCAACTCTAATGTGTGGGTGGCGTCAAGTGACAGACTTGACGAGTGTTCACTGTTTCTCTCAGCGAAGAAAGACAACGCAACAGCAGGTGCAGACAGAGCTGGCCCGGGCAGTGGTGGGGCCGGCGGAGGCCTGCTGTGATGGTCCCTTGGGCTGTGCCGAGCAGTGAGATTATGGCTGATTTTGTACTTTTTGGTGATTTTCCAGCTTTCAGCGAGGCCCTGTCCCGCTCTGCCCTTAGCAAAGCCAACTGGCGTATTTCAAGAGTAAAATGTTGCTATGAGACCACCAAGTGGATAATCTGAACGCACCTCTGGTGGATGGAATGTGTTTCTCACAAGGCGCCTTCTCAGATCTGTGAGTTACCAGCCACAGTGCTGAACGCATCACAGGTCAAAGCCACCTTCGGCAACAACCGGGAAGGCGCCGTGGAGGGTGCCAGGCCGCCATGTGCTGACGGCAGGGGTGGGCAGAGGTGGGGCGGATGCCTGAACTCCAGCCCTGCGGCTTTGCAAAGCTTCAGAGACCAGATGGTTCTCTGGGCACTGGGTATAAAAGTTGCTCATGGCCCCGTTAACATTAGTACAATACTGGGAACATTTTAAATCATTCTTAATTTTCTAACATCAATTAAATATTTCACTGTTTCCCCTTATTGCCTCATGATCATCAATTCAGTACCGCAAAACCAGACATCTGGGTGGGGACGGAGAGAAGGGCCGGGTAAATGGTGATGGGGATGAAGACAGCCGTGAGCCTTCGGCGACACCCCCGCCCCAGCCCGGCAGCTCCCGGCTTGTTCCTTAAGGAACCATGAGCCGCAGGGGCCACGTTCTTGGCTCTGCCTGGGCCTCAGCTCTGCACACAGCGGGGGCTTCTCTTTCCCTTGCCTTCCTCAGTTCCAGCGCACCGAGTGGCTCTCTCCTGCCCCGCTGGCTCCCTGTGGGCCGAGGTCAGAGAAAAAGCCTCTAGTGACGAACGTGGCCGCGGTGTGTCCTTGGGAACCTGGGGCGTCCGCCAGAGATTTTATCAGCCAGCCACGTTTTGAGTGCCGACATGAAGAAGCGCCATAGAGTGGAAAAGAGCAGACAAATCCAGCTCTTTTGCTGCCCCATCCAGCCCCAGTTCTGCCTCTGGCTGTGACCTCGAGCAGCTCCTTCACGTGAGGGTCTTGATGAGGGGGGTCTTGTCCTCACTCAGTGGGGGCCAGCCCTTAGCGCTCCTCACCAGCGTGCTCTGCGGCCCCCAGCTGTGAGCTCACCGCCCCCCCTCTGTCTCCACAGTTCCCCTATGCAGCCCCGCCTCCCCAAGAACCTGTGAAGACCCTGCGAAGCCTGATCAACATCCGGAAGGACACCCTGAGACTCGTCAAGTAAGTCGGGGACCAGGCCTCCTGCGCCCGCCCCCAAGGGACGGCCGCCCACCCCGGGGGAGACGGCGCTCTCCTTAGATGGGTGTCTAGCGTCTGGAGCGTTCAGACTTCCCCGAAGCTTCACTTTGATCCCGATTTCATGAGGTTATTTTTTAAAGAAAAGTTATCGAGGGGGAACAGTGGACTGTGCGGATTCCTCAGCCAGCCTCTGTGAGAATCGGGAGATTTGCGCTCGGGATAGGGGTCTTGTTTTTTACCTTGCCCTGTTTCTTCTGTCTCGCATGCCCTGCCCCCCAAGGAGCTCCCAGCGTCCCCCGCTGGCTGTCCGGCACGGTCAGTGTCTGCTCCACCGGCGTTGGCCGCCTTGTCCTTCCCTGAGACCAGAAGTCCGTCCCCCGGGCTCCCTGGCTCCCTGGGGAGACAAGCCGGTTGGGGAAAATCAGAGGTCCCGGTTTTTCTGAACGTACAAGGATGGTGACTCGGAGACCCGCCTGTGCTGTGTAGACGAGGCTTGTGACATGAGGGCGTTGCTTTCTCCCTGATAATTTGTTTAATATTGCACCTGTATGGGGATTCAGTTCACAGAACTCTCAGTTCACCTGCTGGTGTCCCTGGGCTGGGCGGTCCCCACTGCTGTGTGACTCTGGAAGGCTTTCACCACCCAGACGACCCCCCCCACACTGTGCTCACTCCCCGACCCCCCCAACCCCAACTCCTGGCCTGAGCCGCCATTCATTTCTCTTACTTTTTAATATCCTCTGTCCCTGAAGTTCTCTAGCTGCTGCCCGTTTGGGTCAGCTCTGGGGGCCGGGCACTTTTCCATGGGCAAGTCTGTTGCTGGCCCCCACCTTTTGGGGAGACAGGGCGTCCTGCAGATGGAGGCTAAGGAGACCCTGGAACCAGCGTCGTCAGCTCCGCCGCTCGCCACAGACACATGCCCCACCTCTTTGATGGACACGGGTTCGAGAGCCAGACCAGGCCCATGTGAGCCCAGTCCCCGCGCCAGACGACACCACAGAGAAGCCCTGGAGCCGAGCGCCAAGCCCCTCCGTTGCTGGGTGCTCGAGCGTGCCGGGCTGCAGCCTGTGTGCCGGGCGATGAGGAGCCCGGGCCTCCGCGCTGGTGCGGACACAGGGGACAGTGGGAGCGGCACGCCTGGTGCTCGAGGATGTTGGGGTGAAGGCTTGGGTTTCTCCGAGCTTGTGGGAAGAGTGAATTTTGATTCTCAGATTCTCAGGCAAAGATGGAGGGTTGAACATCTTCTGCTGCTTCTCAAAAGGCCACTGAACGATGGAGTGTTCTTTAAAAGCAGACTCCACGGAATTGGGGCGGGACAAGAGCAACGGGAACAGAGTTTCAGGAACAGGAAGCAGATGTGAGTGTCAGCTGCCGCCGGCGACCAGGAACTGGGGCTCCTGAGTGAGCAGAAGGAAGAACCAGCCCTTCGGGGACAGTCCAAGAGGCTCCGGAATTGGCAGCGCCGGGGCCCCTGGACGTGGGGGTGCAAGGCTTCAAGAGGGTTGGCGGGAAGGTCTCCCTCTTCCTGCAGCCAGGGCAGCCCTTCCCGCTGGAAAGGTCAAAAGCAGGACTCTCCGGACAGGGGCGCCCCGGGCACACCTGAGGGCTGGGCTCCAACCAGAGGGTTGAGTGAACGTAGGTGCCTGGGTGCGGAGCCCTCCAGCCCGGCCCTGCCTCCCCTCCGCCCCTGCCCTCAGAATGCCGCTGCCAGGCCTTTGGCAGAAGAGATAAAAACTGTTCTTTGGGGAATCAGACATACAGAGTTAAAGCCTTCCCAGAACCCCGGGGCACCGGTTTTCCTCACTGGAAGGCTACTGAGGGCCCCGCATGACGATCGGTGCCGAGAAAGGGCGTCACGGTACAACAGCTGCTACTCCCGGAGAGCGACCCGCAGCCGGGAGGCGGTGATGCTTCAAATGGCTGCTTGTGTATTTATCACGTAGAATTCTTTACCTAGCCAGACTGCCAATGCCGTGCAAGTGTGGAATAAAATCTTGAAAGGTTATGCCTCCAGCACACCCGTTTCCAAGAAGATGGAAGCTGTGTTCCCCCAAATGGATGCCTGCCCCCCAAAAGAGGAAGCATGAAGTGAGGCAAAAGGACTCACCAGGGGGCCAGGGTGGCCGCTGTGTGCTGGTCCGAGGGCCAGGGGTCCAGATGGGAGCAGGCCCAGGGGCCTGGGCCACATGGCCCAGAACCAGCGGAGACCCTGGGTTTGGACTGGCGGTGAAGCCGATGGAAAACTAAGCAACTGAAAAAAGACTAAACTAAATAACCACAGACCCTAAGAGAAACGCATGCCGGAAAAAAAAAATAATCACAGATGCGCAGAGGCTGGACTGAAAAATGTCGATGTAACCCCATGATGTGGGACTGAACTTAGGAACTGTGATGCCTCAGCCTGGGGGTGGCGGGGGGCGGAAAAGGTGGCAGGGGGTGGCCGGCAGGGAGGGAAAGAAAGAAACCCTGGGAGTTGTGAGCTGCAAGCTGCACAGAATCCGGGTGGCGGTGGTGGGGGGTGCTCACTCCCAGGGGGGCTTGCGGGTGGAGTCAGAGGCCTCAGCTGCGCGGGAGTGGAGCGAGTGGCTGCTGCTGTTTCTGTAACCAGCCCATGGAAGCGATCTATTTATTTATTTATTTTAAGATTTATTTTTATTTATTTATGCAAGCACTGGGTACAGTCAGAAGCGCGGGAGGGTGAGAGAATTCACCAGAGCCAGAGCGGGGAGCAGAGCAGGCAGAAGGACCAAAGCACACTGCTGAGGGGAGCAGCGGGCGGCAGGAGAGGTCTGCGCGCCATGTGGGACCCTCCTCCGGTGGCCGGGGAGCAGCCGGGGATCGAACCGGCGCTGCAGAGGCTGCGGGCGGCTTCACAACCCAGCACTCAACTGCTGCGCCACCAGGGAGGCCCCTGTGGAAGCGATTTAAATGATCTAAGTAGTAACTTCGATTAAAATGAAAACCAAAAAACGCCCGAAAGCCACAGCAGCCAGTGAGCAGGGGAGCTCAGCCGGCTGTGGGCCTCGGGAAGGTGAGAAGGCCAGCGCCCCCGGCCGAGGGCCTGAGCAGAGCCCACCGCAGGTCACACAAAACTTTCCAAGAGACAGATTGACACCTGTGATCGGCTCGCCCCCCCAAAGTCTCTGTGGTTTTCTAGATGTGCTGAGGAAGTGAAGGGCCCCGGAGAAGAGGCCGGCAAGGCCAGGGTCCACTACAACGTGGAGTTCACCTTCGACACGGACGCACGCGTGGCCATCACCATCTACTACCAGGCCACCGAGGAGTTCCAGAATGGCGTTGCCAGGTAGGGGCGGCGGGGGGGGGGCGCGGGGCGCCCCTTCCAGGCAGCCCAGTGCCCACCCGTGGGGCGACAGCGAGAGCTGTGTCTGGCTGGAAATCCTGGAGCCGGGCGCCACTGTGCCACCCTCGCCCGCCCTGGGGGCGTGGTCTTCCGGGTCCCCAAGAGGCTGTTGCAGCTCCACGTAGCCACCTTTCTGGGGGTGTGGGTTGAACCAAGGGATTCAGTAGTTATCCAGCAAGAGCACAGGCAAGAGCCGATAAAGGAGATTTTTCTTTTTGGTATGTGGAGCGGCTCGATCATTGCCCGGGCAGGCAGAGGTCAGCCGGGCAACTCCCCTCGCTCCCTCTTTGATCCGCAGCTACATCCCCAAGGACAACAGCCTGCAGTCGGAGACGGTGCACTACAAGCGGGGGGTGTGCCAGCAGTTCTGCCTGCCCTCCCACACCGTGGACCCCTCGGAGTGGGCCGAGGACGAGGTCAGTGACTGGGGGTGACGGGCTGCTGGGGCCCGGCTGGTGCGGGTGCTGCGGGTCCGCCAGCGGAGGGCAGGCTGGGCCGCCCTGCTCACCCCCAGCCTCGTGGTCAGGTTCTGAGGGGATCCACCGCCCGCCTCGTGCCTGTCTCCAGAGTCACCCCTCACCTGGGACACCTGGAAGGTCACGTCCACAGACCAAATCGCCAGATTTTTTAAAACTAGGGGCTGCAGCTGGATGGACTTAGTTCCAAGGTTGAACAAGGAGCAAGGCTGAGGTTCATGCTTCCTCCAGCCGCTGTCGAGCGACTCCTGTGCCAGCAGAACATGTCACGTCCTCTTGCGTTTCCCTCTTTCCCTCCAGCTCAGCTTCGACCTGGACAGAGAGGTGTACCCGCTCGTGGTCCAGGCTGTGGTGGATGAGGGAGACGGTAGGCGCCTTCTTGGGCTCACCCTCCACCCTTTGTGCCCCAGAATAGCACGTCTTCTCCGTGGGCGTCACCGGGGCAGCTGCAGCACACCAGTCCCGTCCCCAGCTCCTTGGGCTGCTGAGGCTAGCATGGGTGACACTGCGGCCCCGGCTGGGGACCACCGGCCGCAAGGAACGGGCAGTGGGAGGACACGCAGGGCCCGTGTGGCTCGAGTCCTGACCTTCACCCCTGCGTCTTTCTCTCTCTCAGAGTATTTTGGCCACTGCCATGTCCTGCTGGGCACTTTCGAGAAGGTAAGAGCACCTTTGTAGGGCCCTACGTGGTCAGTGGGGTCCTTTCTTTGCGTGAGGACACCCTGCTTTGTGGTGGCCTGAACCCAGCAGAGGGTCTGGTTGGGGAGGCAGCGGCGTGGAGGGGACACGCTCGGGGCCCCAGTGGCATCCGCCCAGCTGCGCCATCAACACACTGCGTGGCCCCGGGTCTCCTCCAAGGGGAGGGTCAGACGAGACCCCAGTCAGGCCTTGGAGTGCTGGGAGTCCGGGTGTGCCCTGGAGGCATCCACGCGTGTGGGGGAGAGAAATGCAGGTCACCGGGACCTTGGGCCCCCCCCACTGTCCTGACAGCGTCTGTCCTGACCCGCTGCAGCACACCGACGGCACCTTCTGCGTCAAGCCCCTCAAACAGAAACAAGTGGTGAGTGTTGGGGCCGGAGCTGTCGGCCTCCCCTGCTCCCCGTATTTCTTGCCTGTGCTTTGTCTCTGTTCTGCCCTTTCGCTAAACACTCTTTCCCGCCCCCCCCCCACTTCTTCAAAACTGGAGAAGAAAACAGGGGGGGGGGGCGGAAGGGAGCATTTCTCTGTGTTAGAAACCACTTGGGTGGCCTGAAAGGAACACTGCTCGCGCGCGTCTTCCTGCTCCCGCGTTGCTGGTCTCGAGACAGCCAGTATCTGCGCAGAGGACTCGAGGGAAGAAAGGGCGAGGTTTGTCCCTGGCGTTAGGGTGGGAGAGCTCTTTTTATTTCAAATGTCAAGGCAAGCGGCATTTCAAACTAAAGGACAAAGTATCGGTGGGAACCCAGCCCTGGGCTGAATTTATTCCACCATTTCTTTTCTAAACGTCAGAGCCCGCTGCCGCTCTGCCCCTTCCAGAACAACTAGAGGGCACACACGTGTAGCTGAAGCCCGACACCCCTGGGCGCCGGCACCTTCCCTCCCACGCACGCATGCTGGGGGAGGAGGCCTGGCTCCACACGCCAGACCCTGCCTCCTCCTCCGACTGGGCGAGCTTCCTGGTGACGGCTGTTGAGGGAGGTGTCTCGGGATCGGGGCTCAGTCCTGAGGGCACAGTGGACTCCAGGTGTGGAGCCCGTGGGTGGGCCTGGGTTGAGAGGCAGTGAAAGGTCGCCCCACGGGAGGGTGGCAGACATCTGAAATTCTCATATTCGTGCTTCTGGGTCAAGTGCTGGAGACACCTCTTAACGAGGTCGGTAGTGGTCAGTAGTACTTGTCCTCCCCGTGTGCTCACTAGGTTAAAGCAAGGTTTAAAGAGAGTCCGAGGAGACCGGTCCTCAGCCCAGGGTGCTCCCTGGAGGGCGGGCCTGGGAGGTCGCCTGTTTCCTCAGGAGGCCTGGAGAAGGCGGGAGGTGGGTAGAGGCGAGTGTCTCATCTGTCCTGTGTTGCCGGATTGGCGCTAGCGGCAGACTCGGTGAAGCTGGAGGGAGGGGGGCGAAATCAGGGACCGGGGTGGGGGGGCATTGGGGAGGGGCTGCTGGTGCTGAGGGGGGTGGGGAAGTGTCAGCCCACGCAGAGAAACATCAGAAGGGCCAGCGTGGGCAGTGGTGTGGCCCAGGCCAGGCGAGTGGAGCTGGGCACCGGCGTGGGGCACTTACGAAACAGGCCAAGGTGGGTCTTTGCTGAGTGTGGTGAGGGGCGGCCCTGCGGTGGGCCCGGCTCGCTCAGCCTCCCCTTCGCGGTCCTGCTCTCTCTGCTCTGTGTTCCCCGCCTCTTTCTCTTGCTCACCCCCGTCCCCTCGCTTTCTTTTTTCCATTCCCTTATTTTTATAACCTCTAAACTTTCATGGCATGGAGGAGCTTCCACCGCCTTCCGGTCTGTGCCTGGCGGTGGTGGCTGTGTGCCGTCCGCTCCCCTTTGAGAGACTGGTGGGCGGGTTAAACACTTGACGTTCTTTCCACTCTCAGAGAGAAAACCTGGGTCAAGAAGCTCATCCTCTCCTTGCCTAGGCCTCTGATTTCCCCCCTCGTGAGTCAGTAGCCCTTGGCTTCCAGGGGCGGGGCGAGTCCCCCCTCCCACCTCCCCCTGGCGTCGACCTGCCCCTGACCTCCCGGGTCTGCTCTCCAGGTGGATGGGGTCAGCTACCTCCTCCAGGAGATCTACGGCATCGAGAACAAGTACAACACCCAGGATTCCAAGGCAAGTACCGCCCGCGCCTGACGGATCTTCCGGGGCCGCTGTGGCCCTCCGGGTGCTTTCTCCTCCCCCGCCCTGGATGATCGTGCTTTTGTCACTTTAGAAATAAGTCTTTAAAAAGTGAGGGGCCAGTCTGCATCAGTTCTTCTGGGGAGCTCTGCCCCCTGGTTTCCGGGTGGGGGGGCCCCTCATGAGCCCAAGAGAAACGTCCTGGAGTACGTGGAACCGAGTCCAGGAACTCGCTTGGTCCACCGCGACATCCAGTGTAGACGAAGACGTGGCCGCTGTTGCTGGCAGAGCAGGGGACGCGAGGCCTTCGCGTCACGGCCACGTCCTGCCCCCCGCCAGGTGGCTGAGGACGAGGTGAGCGACAACAGCGCCGAGTGTGTGGTGTGTCTGTCGGACGTCCGGGACACCCTGATCCTGCCCTGCCGTCACCTCTGCCTGTGCAACACCTGCGCGGACACCCTGCGCTACCAGGCCAACAACTGCCCCATCTGCCGCCTGCGTGAGCTGGGCCGGCGGGCGGGGGCGGGGCTCGGGGGCCTCGGGCGCCCCCTGGGGACCCCTGACGGCCCCTTTGCTTCCTCACAGCCTTCCGGGCGCTGCTTCAGATCCGAGCCATGAGGAAAAAGTTGGGCCCCTTGTCCCCCACCAGCTTTAACCCCATCATCTCATCGCAGACCTCCGACTCGGAGGAACACTCGGTAAGTCGGCTCCGACCAGCCCCCGCGGGGACGCCCTGTCACCTCCTGGCTGGCTCTTTTCACACGCCTCCCGGCAAGTCACCAAACTGCAGCACAAGGCTGAGGCCACGTGGTGTTAGACCCACCAGGAGCACCACGGGAAATGAGGGGCTCGGTGTCAGGGGCAGCAGTGAGGTCTGACCCTGGGACCCGCCCCGCAATCAGAAACCAGGGAAAGACTATCTCAGATTTGTAAACAATATTCTGTGTTTATGCTAATCCTTGAATAAGGGAACTGTTTTCCTCAGGCCCATTTTGTGGCTACCAAGCCTGGGAACCGAGTAAGGGCAATAATGGGGTTTTGTGGTGTGACTGGTAGTGTCAGGGCCAGGAAGCTCTGCGGCTCCACACGCCAGACCCTGCCTCCTCCGACTGGGCGAGCTTCCTGGTGACGGCTGTTGAGGGAGGTGTCTCGGGATCGGACCTCAGTCCTGAGGGCACAAGTGGACTCCAGGTGGAGCGACTATAACCAGGTTAGACACAAAGGTGACCGAAAAAGCATTAAACATCTAGAATCAATCATAGATGATTCTTTAGCTGACTTTGGATGAGAGAAACTCCCAAAGCTTAAAAGCGAAGGGCCACTACAAAAATCATATGTCACGATATATGTAGATTTTACCACAGGAAAAAAAATCCTCCCTTCATTTGTGTAAGAGTTGTTCAGAATTAAAAGGCAAACCACAAGCGTTGAAATTAAAAAACACACATACACCTCCGAGGAAGGGCTAGTATCTTTGGGCAAAGGAGCTTTTAAAAACCCTCAGAGGAGGAAGCACAGCTGGTTAACCATCATTTTTGAAAAGTCAGCCGCATTCAAAATCAACAGTAGGCAAATTAAAAGGAGATACCGTCCTCGATTCACCTTTGAAATGTTCAAACTTTCTTTGTTAAAGACACTGCAGGTCCCGGGCCTCCCCTGGTGGTGCAGCGGTTGAGCGCTGGGTTGCGAAGCTGCCCGCAGCCTCTGCAGCGCGGGTTCGATCCCCGGCTGCTCCCCGGCCACCGGAGGAGGGTCCCACATGGCGCGCAGACCTCTCCTGCCGCCCGCTGCTCCCCTCAGCAGTGTACTTCGGTCCTTCTGCCTGTTCTGCTCCCCGCTCTGGCTCTGGTGAATTCTCTCACCCTCCCACGCTTCTGACTGTACCCAGTGCTTGTATAAATAAATAAATAAATCTTAAAAAAAAAAAGACATTCCTGAGGCCTTCTGCCTGGCGTGTGGGAGCACCCTCTGGGAGCACCCCCTGAAGAGGGCAGGCCGGCTGCCAGCTGCTGGGAGCAGGGAGTGGCTTCAGAACACTCACACCTGCAGGCTCAAGCCTTAGAGTGAGAAAAGTGGTTTGCACACAAAAGCGCCCCTCAGACGTTGGTCAGAGGTGGAGCTGGGCACCCCAAGTAGCCAGCGCAAGGAGCCTCGCAGCGTAGAGAGGGAAGTGTTTGTGTCCGGTGACATAAGCAGGATGCCGAGCTGCACGTCCAGCATCAAGGACGCCAGAATGCTAACAAAAGTGATGACTGTGGTCATGGATGATTTTCTTTCCTTCTTTCTCCTTTATGTATTTCCCAAATTTCCTGCAAGCAACGCATCTTTCCATTCTAGTCAGGAAAAGAAGTTCATCTGGGGGCGCAACCTGGGAGCCTGTCTTCTCTGCTGTTGCCCTTCCTGCCCCGCTCGCGGCCTCCGCGTGTGCCAGCACACACGGGCTAACGCATTTGCCTCCGGTCTGCTTGCTTCCCTAGTCCTCAGAGAACATTCCGCCGGGTTATGAAGTGGTGTCTCTCCTGGAGGCCCTCAACGGGCCCCTCACACCGTCCCCAGCGGTGCCCCCGCTCCACGTGCTAGGGGACGGCCACCTCTCGGGCACGCTGCCCTCCTATGGCAGCGACGGCCACCTGCCCCCTGTCAGGACGCTGTCCCCGCTCGACCGCCTGTCTGACTGCAGCAGCCAGGGGCTCAAGCTCAAGAGGAGTCTCTCCAAGTGAGTGTCGGGGCCCACGCCTTGACGCTGGGCCCCTGCGGTGGTGTAGACCCTCTGGGCTGTGCCCAGGGCTTCTCCTTCCACTGAAGGCTTGGGGTGAGGGAGCTTGTGCTAGTTCTTAAGGGATGAAAGTGGGTGGCATGTGGGTCCCGAGGGGAATCAGACCCCCGAGTCTCCTGTGTGTTCTCTCTTGGGGGGGAGGGGGGAGGTGTAGGGGAGAGGACATAGTCAGGGTCACTTGGGGCCCCAGGAGTGTCGCTCCATCCAGTGCCGGGGGGAGCCCTGTGCTCCGTGTCTCTTAAGCATTTCAATCCATGAGACACCTCCAGACGGGGAATAAAAGTAGGGTACTCTAGAGATGAAAATACTGAGACCCCGAAAATGTCCGTGCCTTTCCCCAAGTTCAGACACGGTTATTGAAGGAATTAAAGGTAAAACCTGGATTTCCCGACCCCAGAGAGCCAGAGCTCCCTCCCTCTCCCCACCCCTGCTTAAGCCCGGGGGCTCCCCTGGCCCCTTCCTCCTGGACGTTGGCTCTCCGGGGGCACGTTCTGTCTGTGAGTGGACGTTGGTTGCAGCTGCTTCCCCTCCGCTCCCAAGATCCATTTCCCAGAACTCGTCTGTGCTGCACGAAGAGGAGGACGAGCCATCCTGCAGCGACTCTGAGGGGCCCCTGGCCCAGCGGGCGCCGGCGCAGCACCTCGGGGAGGTAACTGCCGACTCTGCTGTCGTCCACTCGGCCCCCCCACGGGACAGCCGGCCCCTGCCCTCAGGGTGCCTCTGCCCTGACCGTTGGCCTGGGGGCGGGCACTCGACAGGGCAAAGCTCGGGGCCTGTGGGCCTGTGAGTCAGCGGGAGGGAGAGCCAGGGCCCCACAGAGGTCCCAGGCAGGAGCCACAGGGGGGAGCCTGGGGTGGGGGAGCGCTGGGGGTGTATGTGGAGGGAAACAGGTTCGCGCCCCTGCGCTGCCCTCACAGGCTACTCAAGAGGGCGAAGGGCGGAGGCACAGGGCACTTGGCGAGCGGCAGCCTCTCGGGCTCAGGGTGTCGCTCGGGCCGTGTTTGCTGAGTGAATTTTAGCCTGCGGGTGGCAGCCAAGATGGGAGCAATGGCGCTGGGGCGAGGAGGGCCGGAGCTGGACGCGACACCGTCTGCACGCGGAGAGGAAGGCGGTTGGGGGTGGCACATCAGGTCCCGGCCAGGCTGGTTCCGGCGGAGTGGGAGCCACTGCGGGGCCCAGCACCATCTGTAGAGAGAAGCAGGGGCCGGGGCTGAGTGGACCTCCCGGCTGCCTGGCGGGGGTGACCGGTAGCGGCTCATCCAGAGCAGGTGGGGAGGCAGGCGGACGCGCTGCAGCTAGCCCCCCATCCGGCTTTGTGTTCTTCTCCTCAGAGGGGAGCTGTGTACTCACCCCGGGGAAGCCTGGGGTGTCCCCATGTCACAGCTGCTGGCTGACCTGTGTCACCCGAGCCGCAGTCTTTGTGTGACCGGCAGGTGCTGCTCCTGGCCGCCGAGGCTGACTGAGCCGCAGGCTCCCCTGGGAGACGCGTTCCGGGCGGGCGGCACTAGAGAGGAGGGTGACGGAGGAGGGGCCGCTCTGCTGGGCCTGACCACCCGCCCACCCGCCTCCTGCACGCCCTTCCGAGCTGGGCCCCCCGCCGACACCCCATCCTCTGCCAGTTTGACTTGCATTCACGCGTCTGCCCCTTGCTGTCTCCCCCCAGGAAGAAGGTGTGACTCCAGAAAGTGAGAATCTCACCTTGTCCTCATCAGGGGCCATTGACCACTCCTCTTGCACGGGGACGCCGCTCTCCTCCACCATCTCCTCCCCAGAAGGTACAGGCGGAGAGACGCACGTCCTCCCCTCAGCCTGGTCCATGCGGCCCTGACGGCCCCTCCAGAATGCACTGTGAGCTCAGGGGGCACCGTCGCTCACCCAGTCCCGCCGTCACGTGCTCTCCCTCTGGCTTACAGCAGGGGAAGCAGCCCCTGGGCCCCGAGCTGGGCTCCGGGGCTCTGGAACCTAAGGGGCCGGACCTGGCAATCTGGCATCTGAAACCCTCCCGGGGAGGCCGGCTGAGGCCGCTGTCGTCTGGCCCGAGTCCGGGGACGAGGAGCCAGGCCCGACCTCCCTCCCGTCTGCTTCCTCCCCTTGCCACAGACCCTGCCAGCAGCAGCCTGGCCCAGTCAGTCATGTCCATGGTGTCCTCCCAGAGCCAGCACTCCCAGATCAGCACCGACACCGTGTCCTCCATGTCCGGCTCCTACATCGCCCCTGGCACCGAAGAGGAGGGAGAGGCCCTCCCCTCACCCGGAGCTGCCAGCAGGGCCCCCTCAGAAGGAGAGGTAAGGCCTGGGGGTGTCCTTGCTGCCCGGGGCGCTGCACAGTTGTCGGGAGTGGCTCATTCAAGCTCTGCCCCTGCCAGGCCGCACATACCAGGGGCTCAGGGTTTCACAGAAGACCCCCTGGTCCCGCTCTTCTGTTGGGCACCAGGGAGCTGGCCGGGGAGCAGGGGCGATGGTGTCCTGACTCCCTCCCTTCACAGGCGATGCCTGGGGCGTCACCAGACCGCAACTTTGTCGGCCTCACTGCGGAGGAGCAAGACGCAGAGGTAACATGCTGGCAACGCCGGGCGTGCACCGGAGGGGGCTGTGTTGGAAGAAGCCTGGGCGTGGCCGGAGCAGCCGCGTGCATGGCCGGAGGCATGAGCAGAGGGTGCTGGTCTGGTGTGACAGGGCTGGAGTGAGTGCTAGAGGGAGCTCCCACCAGAGCCCGCACCCTGGCCCCCACTTTGTCCTTCGCCCAGTGAGTGTCCACCAGGGACGACTGTGTTGCAGGCACTTCCTGGCTCCTGCAGGCCCCCAGCCCGTGGGCCCATGCAGAAGCCCCATCCAGTGGGGGCGACAGGATTGCCAGGCCATGTGGGCAGCTGAGGACCCCCAGCTTGCAGGGAGGGCTGGCCCTGGAGCTCGCTCTTCAGCTGGACGCTCTCCCAGGAGCTCTGCCCCCAGACAGGGTTTGGGTTCTGAGGGGTTTCTGACAGTTTTATCATCTCACTGTTCGCTTTTTTGTTGGACAACGTTTATCTCCACCTGAGGGCATCGTGAGCGCGGGACTGTAGCCGGCTGGTCTTAACCACCCAGGCACGAGTAAGGTGCCGTAGACCCGGTCCCCGCAGGCCCAGCCCGCCCCGCCAAGCAGAACCTGCCCCTGCTGAGCCTTCTAGGACTCTCAGGCCTGGACCCTGGGGTAGACACCGTCAGGGTGGGCGCCGCGCTCTGTCCCCCGCCCGCCCGTGCCAGGCAGCTGCTCGTAGCCTGACGCGCCTTCCTCTGTCCTAGGGAAATGACGTCATGGAGGACGAGGACGGGTCCCCCACGCAAGAAGATGGTAAAAGACACGGTCTTTGGCTCCCTCTCGTGATCATGCGTTCCCGGGTGCTGTGGGGCGCCAGGAAGGGGCACTGGGGTGACGTGGTGGTGCGGCCGGGGTGCGGCTGTTGGGGAAAGGTGGTCTTCTTGATGGAATATCAACACAAGCAGGGTGCTGGGGGACCCCTGGGACCTTCCCAGCTCGTTCTGGGGCCCAGCGCCAAGGATGTCAGGTGGAGGATGCCACAGAGGACACCCAGGGCTACGTTGACATCGAGTCCGCTCTGAAGCTTCCCGGGTGGCTCCCGACGCGTCCTTCCGCTTCAGCTGTTTGGCTGAGTCCCGTTCAGCTGCGCCAGCAGCCCCAAAATTCAGCAACAGCGGCTAAACCATGTCCTGTGAGCTCGGGGGCACCGTCACCTCCCCCATCTTGCTGTCACGTGCTCTTCTTTTACCTTCACACCAGGGAAAGCAGGCGCCTGGGCCCTGAGGTGGGCCACTGGGCTGCAGATCCTAAGGGGCAGGACTTGGCAAACTGGGCACTGTCGCCCTCACTGCTTCAGATCAGACGGAAAGGCCACGTCCACGGGACGTGCTGGCGGGTGTGGTTTGGCCTCCGTGGAGGAGGGGCTGGCTGGCTCCTGGGCTCCGGCAGCGCGGCACGGCCCCGGTGTGAAGAGGCCGCGGCCCAGCGGGCCGTCGGGGCTCAGCAGGCTGGTGTGACGACTCAGGCTTCACCTGGGGGAACTGAGTTCCGAGTAAGGCTAGAAGAGAAGGGGGCTCCACAGAGCCAGGAAGTAGGAAGACGGGGCGGGGCAGGGAAGATCACACCTGAGAACGGACACCCCGTGTTCCAGGGACCTGTGTGTCTTCCCTCGGCTGCTCTGAGGCCCCTCTGGCAGAAGGGCACCTCCAAAGCAGACCTGAACCCCAGCCTGGATGCAGATGTCATCCGAGTTGCTTCTGCTTTGGCGCTGGCTGTGGCTTGGGTGTTCAGGGGGTGTGCATGTGGACTTGGTCAGTCTGGCCTGGCCGAGTAGCCCTGGAGGAGGGGATGGCCGCCATGCTGCGCCTCAGCCGCACCTCTGCACGCCAACCCCAGGGGCTGGAGCTTCAGCGACTCGGCTGACGTCTTGAGCGCTGCAGGCTCCCGAGTCACTTGTGAGTGTCCCCGTAGAACACTTGCTTCTGAAAGGCACAGAGCGGCTTCCGTCCGACACTCCGTCACCCCCTTGGGGATTTCTCTCAGCCTTGCCAAGGAAGAGATAAAGACGAGAGCTTAGAAGTAAAACTTTGCCCTTTTCCTCTTCCAGGCCTGTAGGTTTCGGATCAGTCCCTTCAAACATACTCAAAATACCAAATGACGTCTTAGGTACATCATGACTGTGTGAGCGTAGGGAGGCTGCGCTGATAACAAAATCAGGGCGCCTGACACCTTTCATTGTTTGCGGTCCTGACATTGCACAGAGCCGTGGGGTCACCAGCACACCCCGCAGGCACCCACAGATGCTGCAGGAGCAGTGTCACCCCTCCTGGGCACTCCCCAGCTCTCCCCACCGAACTCCCCCGGGACCTCACCTGGCCCAGCTCTGCGCTGGGTCCCAGCTCTTGGGGGAGCCCGCCTCCCCCAGACCCCCAGCAGTCCAACTCACCAGGAGCCGTGGCTAGAGAGGGGCCAGCAGGGAAGCAGCAGGGCAGAGAACACAGCAGGCCCCGGTCTGACTCCTTTATTGTCCACTCTTTACCCACTTAGTTATTGTCTTTTTTTTAACATATGATTTGATTTGTTTTTGTCTCCATCCTTAAGATTTTTATTTTGAGGACAGCAAAGCAGAGAAAAGCACAGCCAGCCCTCTCTAACTGCATTCGCTCCGTTGCAGGCCAGAGGACATGCGCATTTCTAGGTATGGAGTGTGACAATAACAATGACTTTGACGTCGCCAGCGTGAAAGCACTGGACAATAAGCTGTGCTCTGAGGTCCACTTACCCGGTGAGTGGCAGTCTGCTGAACATGGCCTTGGTGGGAGACGCTTCCCTGCTCGCACCCCGCCCTCACCCCGGGGCTCTGTCCCCTGCCCGGCAGTTCCTGCAAGAAGGCGTGGGCTGTGCTAGGATGCTGGAAACCCTTGCTGGAAAGAAGCCAGGAGGCCTCAGGAGCATCCCGAGTCCCGCGCTCTGAGCCGGAATGTTAGGACGTGAAGGAAGGAGGAGCAGAGACCCCCATCGCCCCCATGGGGAGGGGGCAGGACGTGCCCTCTCCTCTCGACCTCGCCTCCGCCTGTGGCAGGTGGCCTGGTCTTGTGTCCTCCACAGGAAGTTTGAGGCAGACACCCCCGCTCTCATCCTGCAGAGATAACCTGAGCCCTTGGACAGGGAATCAGTCCATAGTGCCCTGGAAGGGTCGGTCCTTGGACCTTAGCATCAGGGAGAAATCTGAAAGCCAACGTTGTGAGCCAGCGAGGGCTCTGGGACCCTGTCAGCGTGGCCAGTCCTGCTGTGCTTGCTAAACGCGGAGCCCAGAGGAGAAGTTAGGGCTCCCTGGAGCCCCGGCTTTAAATTGGACCAGAGTTGTCAGCATGGCCCTCAGTCCTGCTCAGGACACTGACCGGGAGTCGGGAAAGTCCTGTGTTAACACACTGAGCAGGGGCCTGCGGCTCCCCCAACTCCCCTCCGCCCCTCCTCCTCCTGTTAAGCTGCTGCTCTAAGGCTGCAGCTGGCCCAAGTGGACTCAGTCACAGCTGTCCCTGCTGCTGTTGCGGCGACGGTGTCCCTTACGTGTGCTGCCTGTGATCCGGGTAGTTACACGGGCCCCACGTGAAGGCAGCTGCAGCTTCAGAACCACCTCCTCACATCTGGGGTCCAGTGCTTTACTCGCTCGGTGAAGTGGCTGGAGGCCTCGGAGCAGCCCCACTTCCTGTGGTTGCCACTCTCCATCCCCCCATCTGCAGGAGACGCTCCCGGCCTCCCAAAGGCTCCCTGGCCACGCTCTGTTTAGTCTGTCCTGGAGGCGCCACCCGCTCTCCTGAGCCCAGGGAGCCCGACGGCGAGTCTGCTTACCCCAGGGCGCGGGTCTGGTCCGGAGCCAGGCCCACGTCACCGCTGCCCTCCCGCGCCTTCCCTCGCTCTGTCTGTCCGTTTATTTTCCACGTCTTTTTGCCAAACGTGAATCCGTGTGTCTGGTTTGTTTCTTTTCAAGCTCATTTCTGTTGCCCAGACCTGGTGTGAAAGTCTGCGTCTGCTCTGTGCCAACACTGCCCCGCTGAGCTGTGCCCACCCGAGCTTGCGGGTGGGCGCCCGGACGCCCCTGCTTGGGCTCCCATTCCTGACTGGCAAGGACCCGTGTACACTCTGAGATTTCCCAAGGGAAAAAAAATAGCAGTGAGGGTCTGTGAATCCCTGTCCCACAGCCGCGGGGCCGTGGGCTGGGCTGCTTTGAGCTGGTGTCGTTGGACCCTGGGAGGGTGACGCCCCGCTCTGTGCTGGCTGACCCTGGCTGGGCTGCACGGGAGAGAGGAGACTCCTGCCTCCCTGGAGGGCTCCCCACCCGTTTTTGGCAAAGGGAATATTCCAGCCAACCACACTGGCGGACACGGAGCTCGCGCCTTCTGCTTCCTCCTCTTCCTAACTCCCTGCGGCCAACCTGCTTGTTGATATTTTCTTCACTTAGGGGACTGCGGGAGGGAGCGTGACTGGGAGGAAGAACAAACCCCTGGGGTTCCTGTGGTGACCTCAGGAAATGCTTTGATTGATCTGGGGCCGCAGCTCAGGCCGCACATGGGCGAGGAACGTGGGGTGCTCCACGGACTCTCCCCGAGGCCTTGGGGCTCTCGGGCCCGCGGGAAAGCGCTGGCTTGGCTAAACGTTTCCCTGGGTCTCCCGCTAGCACCACACTCATAGCAAAGCACTGGGGAACTCTCTGGAAGAGTCTGCTGGATTAACAGGGGCACCCACTGTGAGGCCCCGGGGCAGGTCTCCTACATGCTCAGCTCTTGGTCCCGACTTACCCGTGGCCTCCTCGCTGGCCTGGGCATGGCCTTGGGTCGACTGCTCTGGAGCCCAGTTTCTGCTGAGTCTGCTTCCCCCGAGGGGGCAACCTGTGCTCCCCCAGGACAGGCAGCTGTCAGGACCCACCTGCCATCCGCGCTGGTCCCCCCTCAGGAGCTAGGCGGAGGGAGCCTGTGGCCGCCCCGCCCCTTCTCCTAAAAGCTTCCAGTCACCCTGGGCCCCAGCACCAGAGGGTAGTCGTGAGGGGTCCTCGAAGGGGGCATTCAGGTGGCAGGAGTAGGTGGTGAGCAGGTTAGCGTTTCGAGGCCAAACCAAGTCAGTTTGGTCCCGGGGACCGACAGACACCCATGGTGGCAGGAGATAGGGGTAGGGGCCCCTGATCCCCGGGTATCACGCCTGGACGAGCCGCTGGGTGGGGTACGAGGCGGAGAAAAGAAAGGGCCGTCTGGGTTTGTACGTGGACTTACAAGCACGTGTTTTAAATGACCAAACTATGGGAGAATGGGCGTGCTGAGTGCACGCTGGAAATGGCGGAGGAGACCTGCAGAGAATTCACTCTGTTCTTCAAGCCTCATAACCCAAGCCTCAGATGCTGCTAGAACGTCTACACTTCGTAGACACTGAAAATTAAGTCCTGCTCGCTGCAGAGGAGGCCCTGACAGCACTGAGCGGTTACAGCGCTGGAAAAAGGGAGCCAGCGGCTGGGGAGAGGCAGGCCAGGGGCGCAGGACTTCCCTAAGTGTGCTCCCCAAATCGACCTCTAGGGGGCTCCATGCTCTCTTTTCTGAGTCCCCCAACGGGGTCTGAATTGAAGCACCTGTTTGTCTCCTCCAGGGAAGTCTAACCCCGGGCTCCACGCCAGGGGCCAAGGCCCGTCCTCTCTCGGGCGCCGCTCCCGGCTCTCGCGCCCCGTGTCTTCACGGCGGGGCATGTCAGGGCCCAGGGAGAAGAGCCCCGAGTCGGCTCCAGAGGAAATAGTTTCCCGGCCCAGGGTTCTCCACGGCGAGTCCTTGTGGATCGGCCAGGACGCGGCCGCGTTTTGATTCTGTGCGTGTCTGTGTGTCTTCTCTCTCGTTTACCATTTGCTCTTGGTCTTTCCCACCGCACAGCCGCAGCTCCGGAGTCCTGCCCCATAAACATTGAGGAATAGGTATGAGATCTGCCAAACCACACGAATGAACAAACGACTCACTTTATTCGGGGGTTCCAAACTGAAAAGGCTAGAGCCTTCTATTGCTGCTGTCACAGGTCGAGCACCCCCCCCCCAGAGGGAAAGCGGCACCTGACCCATGTCCCAGACGCCTGCACCCACAGGAAATTCAGCGCCCCAAATTCTGTGGGCGTGAGAGCTCCCTCAGGCTTTTTTGCTCCACCTCCTCAGACTGCTGAGCCTCGGGGTGGATTATCACTCAGGGACATTGATGGGAAATAAGCCATTTGCACCCGCTTAATCCTAACATTCCTGGCACGGAAGGGGTGTGGATGCCGTGAGCTCAGGACCAGCCTCCGCCTCTGATGGGCCTGCCTGTGCTCGGCCCTGCCCAGGGGTTTGGGGGTTCAGGGATTCCCACACAGTGTGATAAGTGGGAGGGACGGGTGATGGGGGAACACTCAGGGTACCCTGGACTTCTGGCCTGGTGAGGGAGGGAGCGGGCCACAGAGGCAGCTCCAGAGATTCCCGGAAGCGAAGGCCTGGGCCTGTGGGCAACTGAGGGCAGCACTGGAAAGGGCCAGTTTGCTGGGGGTTACAGCTGCAGGGAGATCCAGATGAAGAGGGCGGGGCACAGCCTGGGGCTGGCTGTTAGCACATCCCGGGAGCCAGGCACCCTGCCAGTCTTGCGGCCTTGTGAGGGAGGAGCAGAGCATGAGCGTCTCCTGGGACCAGGGTCAGCGGTTACAGGCTGGGAGGAGCCGGACCCTGCCCCGAGCCAGGGGTGAGCTCGGTAGTGCTGGGCTGGCCACAGAGAGGAACCAAGGGCGGAATCCCAGCTGGGACAGCCAGTGATGCCTGGGCAGCGGTGGTCGATTTGGGGGAGGACAATGAGTTTAGCGGGTGATGCCTGGGGGCCCCAAGGCTCCTGAGCTAGGCTCTCCTGGGGTTGAGGCACCCGCTGATAGCAACCCCAGCCTGCTGCTGGGCCGCAGAGAGAGCTGGGGGGCAGGGGTGCTGAAGCCAGGGCCCCTCCTCCCCCATGCCATTCTGTCCCTGGCACCCTGCTGGCAGCCAGCCACTTCCTGCTCCACCCGGCTCCCACAGCAAACACACACGCTGGGCCCCGAAGAGCCCCCCCTCACTGCCCCCCTGCCCGGAGGACAAGCACAGCTGCTTGCAGCCTCTTCCTCCCTCTGACACGGGCAAACTGCGAAACCAAACAGAAGCCAGTGGGTCACAGGGAAGATGGCAGAACAGGGAGCTCGCGTGTCCCTCCCTGCCTTTGGGCCTCGGTGGCCATGACTACCGAGACCAAGGCAGGGGCAGCTCCGGCAGCCATGGGCACCCTCTTCTCCCCACGCTCCCCCAAGCCGTGGCTTGCACACGCTTAGGCGCTTCGGGTGACAGACCTCCTGCTAGCTCTGTGCCAGGCTCCTGGGCGGCCCTGCCAAAGGCCTGGCTCCTCACACCTTCCCTTCCTCTCCTCCAGGTCCCTGGCAGCCCGACGACAACGCCGCCAGTCGGCGGAACTTGCAGCGCCGGCGCCTGTCATCCGGCAGCCTGGAGGACCCCGAGAACAGACCCTGCGTCTGGGGCCCCTTGGCTGTCTGAGAGCCGCCCCTGGCCCAGGGCTCCCCCCGCCCCAGCCCCCACATTCCATCCTGGCCTCACTGGACCGCTGGCCTGGGCATCCTCAGCAGGACACTGGCAGACTGTACCCCGGTGAGAGCTGGCCCCGGCCGCCTCCGCCCCCGCCCGCCGGAAGGGACCAGAAGCCTCTTCTCCTGGGGCCAAAGCACCGTGAACGGCGGCTCCTGAGCCCCTCTGCAGAGACAAGGGACTGTTCCACCGCGTCTTGGTCTTCGGGAGGGGCTGGGGACCACGGCCCCCCGCTTCCCTGCGCACCTTTTCTCCCCGTAAGGGGTAGGCCAAGCTGCCCGGCGTGGGCAGCTCCAGGACCAGTGCCCAGCCCCTGTATGTCACAGCCCGTTGGAAACCTCCAGTTTGGGGTGGGGTGGAGGGAGGCCGCTGCGAGGAGGGGAAGCGTGGGCTGGAAGTGGAGCTGCCTCAAGGAAGGGCGAGGACGGGGCCTGAGGGCTGGCGGGCAGGGCAGCCTTGCTTTGGCAGCAGATCCGGCCTGTGCCCCGGGGGTCTGCTTAGGTAGGAGACCTGGAGCCCCGGCCTCCCCACGCAGCTGTGGCCCTCCGGAGGGTCTCTCCTGCCCAGGTGCAGGCCTGGGCTCTGCCCGGACCACACTTAGAAGCTCCGTGCGGGAGGCCGCCTGACCTCACGTCCATCTCCTGCGGCTGGGTGTGGACCCTCAGCCCTGCCGTCCCCGGCTGCACCCCTTTGTGTTCATAGTCGAGCCAGGCTGAGAGGGGTGGGCCAGCGATTCTCAAATGCATTCCCAGGAAGCCCAAAGGGAGTGGGTGTGGGGTGCTGAGCGGGGGCCCAGCAACTGGCCTGGGTGTCCCCCTACCCTCTCTGCCGTCCAGGCCTGCTGAGCCTGCTGGGGGAGGGGAGGGGCTGCCCTCCATAGGTGTTATGAGCCATTTAGAGATGGATATTCCCCTCGTGGGCCGCTCAGCCTTTGAAGGGCGCCTGAACTTAAGCTGAACCAGCAAGGCCAGGAGCGAGCCCCGCCATGACTTCTCTCAACACGGGGTTATCAACAGACCCCCCTCATTCCCAATGTCTGCCTTGTCTGCTGTCTTTAGGGGTGGGCGGAGCATGAGACTAGGAAGACAGGACAGCTTGAGGCTGAGATATGGCAGCGCCTGAGGCCTATCACCCTAGAGGGCTCGTCAGAACCCTTTCCAAGGCTAGTGGCCTTGGACCCCGTGCCCGGGAGCCCTCGCCCTCCGTGTGGCCTCTGAAACCGCCGGCGGGTGGTGGCCTCACGCTGTCGCATGGGGGTGGCTCACGTCCGCCTTGGCCCTAACCATGTGACGTGGGCCTGGCCTGAGTCCACCGTCCCCAACCCCGCTCTTCAGGCCCCACTGAGCACCCTTCCTTCCCCCAGCACCCTCAGCCCCTTGCAGACTTGGAATCTGAGCAGGGACCCCTCTTCTTGAGTTCCTTGAAGGTGGCACCCCAGGAGCACCAGGGAAGGGGGAGTGGCCCTGGGCCTGGAGGGCACTCACATCTCCCTCCCTGCAGGAAGCCTTTTCCTCGCCCTTCTGGAGGGCCTGTCCTCACAGCAGCCACAGCCCCGTCGGGTGCTCTCCGGACAGAGACTAGAAGGAGTCATCCGACCTGGCTTCCACAGCGGGCTTAGAAATAACCCCTCACACCTTGTTTCTCAGACACTTCCTGCCACCCCCACGCCCCATCTCTACCTTGTGTCCATAGCAGAAGTTCCCACCCCAAGGGTCTGGTCCTCAGCCCAGTTAGGGACCGGGCACCGCCAGCCCTGTTGCTCCACCGATCATGTGCAAAGAGGTCACTGCGGCAGGCAGGCCGCCCGGGAGAAAGGGCCGGGCCTGGCCGGTGCACAGACACACAGCGGCCCCCGGCCACACCAGGTCTGACACCGAAGGCAGCCTCCAGTGGGGTGCTGACCCGGCCTCCTCGCGCAACCTCCCTTCCTCCCACCCCAGCCCCACCCCACCAGAGTTGGTGCCCACGGGGGCATCCCGGGCACGGCCCACACGCTTTCGGCTGTCTCCCTGGGCAGAGCGCGTCCGGTGCGCCTGCCCTTGGCTGTGGTGGCTCTCCTCGCTTTGGCGCCTGCGGTGTGTGCTGTTGTGCCATCGGGGTGCCCCTCGTGCTCCCGTATGCTCGCGGGCGAACGGCAGTGGGACGTGGAGGACGCAATATTTATGGATTGCTGCATGACTTAAAGTGAATAAAACTGTTTACAAGGGAAGGAGTCTCTGACGGCGCAGCTGGCTTGTGTGAGTTTCTGTCCGACTTTCTCCAGCACTTGGTCGTTTTTCTGCTCCAGAGAATCTGGGGGAGCTGAGGGGAGGGAAGGACAAGCTTGGGGTGGCATTCGCGGGCAGCAGGCTGAGCGCCCCGGCCCTCCGGCTCCTGGGCAGTGGTCCAGCAAGGAGCCCTCACCCCCGCCCTCACCTCAGCAGCCCTTAAACCAGAGATCACCCAGCCCTGCTGCTCCTCAATAATTGAGCAGGAAAGCTGGTGACAGGCGGGGGCCAGGGCCGAGGCGGGAGGCCCCAGTCCCCACGCCCCAGTCAGGTGACACCGACGGCAGATGACCCTCTAGGAAAACCTGGCAAGTCCCTGGCTTTCCCGGGTTTTACCCACGGGCTCTGCTCCCTCCGCTGTCTGGAAAGGAGGGACAGCCCTGCCCCACCGAGGCCTCGGGAACGCAGCTCCCGGGAGCCCCGCGGGGCGGGCGCCGCTCGCCAGGCCGGGAAGACCCTCCCCCGATGCGATGCGCCCGCCGGGCGGCCAGGGCTGCGGGCGGGGCCGCGGGTGGCAGGGGCGCTGGGCCCGCCCGCCGGCCCCAGAGGCGGCAGGACGCGGGCTCGGGCGGGGCGCAGGCCGCGGAGACGAGCAGCGGAGCCGCAGCGCGCGGGGGGCGGGCCGGCGCCCCGGGCTGTCGGCTCCCGGGCCTGACCCCTCGCCGGCCCGGCCCGGCCCGGCCCGGTGCGGGTCCGAGGGCCCCGCGGCCGTCGCCCCCTCGGGGCGGCTGCACAGGCGGGGGCGGGCGCCGGGCCGCGGGGGGCAGGCGCGCGCCTCTCCGGCCTGCGCGCGGGCCGCGGGCGGGAAGGCGCGGGCGGGCGGGCGGGCGGGCGGGGCGGGCGGCGCGGGCGAGCGCGGCAGGAGCCGGGAGTTCCGAGAGTTACCGCCGGAGCGAGCGGCGAGCGCCCGCGGTCTCCTTGGAGACGTGCCGGCCAATGGCAGCCGCGGAAGCTGTTTATGGGGGCGGAGCGTCGCCATGGCAGCAGGAGAAGCCTTTGGAGCGGCTACTTAATGCCGGTCCCGGAGCCGCGGGCGCTCAGAGAGGCGCCGTCGGGCGGGGGGGCGACGAGGGCCGCTGGCAGGGCCCTCGAGCTGGGGGCAGAGAGCCGCGGGGGGCGGGAGGAACTTCTTCCAGAACCTTCCTTTGACCGGGGCTGCGCTCTGAGCCAGGTAAGGGACAGGGCGGGCCGTGGACGGCGGCACAGGGGACGTGGGTCCAGCTCGCTCTCCCAGCCGCCCCCGACGGGGTGGTGGGTGTAACGACCGACGTCCGAGGCGCTCTGGGCGCCCCCACAACTCGCGGCCTGTCCGCTCCCCTCCCCGGCGCGCTGCCCGGATCCCCTCCCCGGGACCAGACGACCCTCCTGCCCCGCCCGCGTGCGGCCCTCCCGGCCCCGGCCGCTCTCCAAGTGCGTGGGGAGGGGGAGTGTGACCTCCCGCCCCGGGAAGAAGAAGAGGGCGCGCCCCCGACGCCCCACATTCTTCCCTCGCCGGGCTGACGTCTCTGCAGCCTCCGAGAGGGGAGCGGGGCGGACCTGAGGGAGCCGGGTCCCGGGCACCGCTTCAGTTCCCAGAACTCGGCCCTAAAGCTTCCTCCCAGCGGGGGGAAGGAGCCTCGGGGGCGCCCCCTCCCCTCCCCTGGGTGGGGGAGGCTCCTCACTCGGCTGTGGCCCCGCAGGCCCCGCAGGCGCGCCGGGAGGAGCCGACCCCCAGCCCGCGGGATGGGAGCGCGCGGCCGCCAGGCGGTGTAACTGGAGCCCCGGGAGCCGGCGGTCCGGGGAGCGCGGCGGGCCACGCGCGGCTCAGCCCGTGGATGCTGACCGCCCCCTCGGAGCGTCCCCGCAGACATGGCGGAGAGCTGGCTGCGCCTCTCGGGAGCGGTGGCGGCCGAGGAGGCCGGGCCGGAGGGCGGCCTGGAGGAGCCCGACGCCCTGGATGACAGCCTGACCAGCCTGCAGTGGCTGCAGGAATTCTCCATTCTCAACGCCAAGGCCCCCGCGCTGCCCCCCGGGGGCACCGACCCCCACGGCTACCACCAGGTGCCAGGCTCGGCTGCCCCCGGCTCGCCCCTGGCGGCCGACCCCGCCTGCCTGGGGCAGCCGCACACGCCGGCAAGCCCACCTCGTCCTGCACGTCCCGGAGCGCACCCCCGGGCTGCAGGCCCCGCCCCCCGACGACGTGGACTACGCCACCAACCCGCACGTGAAGCCGCCCTACTCGTACGCCACGCTCATCTGCATGGCCATGCAGGCCAGCAAGGCCACCAAGATCACGCTGTCGGCCATCTACAAGTGGATCACCGACAACTTCTGCTACTTCCGCCACGCAGACCCCACCTGGCAGGTAGGGGTGCGGGTGGTGAGCCCCCCTCTCTCTCCCCCTGCCCGCCTCGATCACTGGACTCCACCCCAGTCCCAGGCAGTCTGCTCGGTGCAGCCTGGGGCCCTGAAGAGAGGAAGCTGTCGAGGACCGCAAGGAGCCGGGCCTGGGCCGGCCCCCCCTTAACTTCCAGAGAGGGAGGAGGGGGGCCTTCGGAGGGCGGTGGGGCGCAGACAGTGCTGGCCAAGGGGTTCAGTGAGGTTCAAGTGGCCGCTGGTCCAGCAGACCCAGCCAGCGACTGAGGCTGGACTCTGCCTGCTCATGGTCGCCTGGGGGCGGGTGATGGACTGAGGGACGCATTTTTGTCCCAAGTCCTAGAATTCCCAGACACTGCCTTGCCCAAGCACGGTTTGTGGGGCCCACTCAGAAGAGGAAGCTGGAGCACTGCCTCCTGCCAGGCTCTGTGACCAGCTTTCCAAGGTGGCTGGGGTGCAGGGGCCAAAGAGGGGTGCCGCAGGGCGTGCAGGCGGCTGTGTCCCAGTGGAAGGAGTCTGGGCCTTCCGAAAGCTCTGTCCCTGCCCCCCACCCAGGCCCTCCCCAGTTTCCTGCCTCCACCCTCCCACCCCCAGGCAACCTCCCTGGGGGGACAATTACCTGAGCCAGGTGCTTTCCACAGGGACTCTGCCTGCCGCTCTGGCTTCATGTTCCAAGTCTCCAGAACCTGACACAGAGCAGCCAAGGGGCCTGGGCCGCCATGTAAACATCCCCTCCTGGCCAGGGGTCCCTACCCACCCATGCGCCCTGCTGTCTGACCCTGGACCCTTGTCCCCCAGCATGGTCTGGACAGGACTCAGCCCCTGGGAGCGGCCTGGGCGGGATGGCGATTTCAGGTTGGGAAGGCATTGTCCTGAAGAGTCTGGCCACTAGGTATCCAGTGGGTCCAGTGGCCTGGAGGATGCCCAGCCTCTTTCCTGGGGCACCCACAGGGGCCAGGCCCAAGCTATTCTGCATTTGCTTGGGCCCTGACCCAGGGGTAGTGCCACCTGTAGCCTCAATGAGAAAGCAGAGACCCCCACCCTGCCCCACGCCTGGGAAGCCAGGCCCCGGAATAAGCACTGTGCTCTTGGCTGAGTTATAATCACCTGAGGCCTCAGGGCCTGGGGCAGGAGGAGGACCGTTGGGGGGGCAGCAGCCAGCTCCACAACCCAGGAAAGTCATCAGACCCCCCCACTCTGTCCTGCACACACACACACACCCCTGCCGACGCCCACCCCCGCCCTGTGCCCGCTCCAAACAGGCCAGCCAGCGCAGGCCGAGGGAGATGGCGGTCCAGGCCCTGGGGGAGCTGAGGTCTCTGGCCAGAGACCACAAGCGGCGGGGGTGGCACTGGAGCCACCCTGCAGCTCGGGGCTCGGATGACTGGGCAGGCAGATATCCCGGCAACAGGGAACAAAAGCCCCCCACAGCACTCCCGGCTCCGGGTGCCTGTGGCTGGTGTCCCAGAGCAGCGTCCGTCCTCCCCTGCCCCGTCGGGGTGGGGGGGGCCGCGGGTGGGGGGCGGACAAGCACCGGAGCCCCAATACCCTCTGACCCTTCGCTCACCCGGCGTCCTCTGCCTCTCGCTCTCTCCCGCGCCCAGAATTCCATCCGCCACAACCTGTCCCTGAACAAGTGCTTCATCAAGGTCCCTCGGGAGAAGGACGAGCCCGGCAAGGGGGGCTTCTGGCGAATTGACCCCCAGTACGCTGAGCGGCTACTGAGCGGGGCCTTCAAGAAGCGGCGGCTGCCCCCGGTGCACATCCACCCCGCCTTCGCCCGCCAGGCCGCGCAGGAGCCCCGCGCCGCGCCCTGGGCCGGGCCGCTGACCGTGAACACCGAGGCCCAGCAGCTGCTGCGGGAGTTCGAGGAGGCCACCGGGGAGGGGGGCTGGGGCGCGGGCGAGGGCCGGCTGGGGCACAAGCGCAAACAGCCTCTGCCCAAGCGGGTGGCCAAGGCCCCTCGGCCCCCCAGCACCCTGCTGCTGACCCAGGAGGAGCAGGGCGAGCTGGAGCCCCTCAAAGGCAACTTTGACTGGGAGGCCATCTTCGACGCCGGCGCTCTGGGCGGGGAGCTGGGCGCGCTGGAGGCCCTGGAGCTGAGCCCGCCGCTGAGCCCCGCCGCGCACGGGGACGTGGACCTCACCGTCCACGGGCGGCACATCGACTGCCCCGCCACCTGGGGGCCTCCGGCGGAGCAGGCTGCCGACAGCCTGGACTTCGACGAGACCTTCCTGGCCACGTCCTTCCTGCAGCATCCCTGGGACGAGAGCGGCAGCGGCTGCCTGCCCCCAGAGCCCCTCTTTGAGGCCGGGGACGCCAGCCTGGCCGCCGACCTGCACGACTGGGCCAGCGTGGGCGCCTTCTTGTAAGAGACCAGGCCCCGCCCCACCTCCAGACAGTGCCCGAGTCGGGGCCCAGACCGCCCCCCAACACCGGCCCACGGACCCCCTACTGTCCAGGCAGGGGCTGGGCCGGGCCTCCCGAGAGCTGGCCCCACAGGCCACACCGCCCCAGCCCGGGCGCCCTCAGATTCGAGCCCAGGAGGCTGAGAACTGGGGGCGCGGGACTAGAATCGCTGCCTCCCCTCCCCGGCCCCCCATACACACAGTGTTTCATTGGTCCTCGTGCCCCGCCCCGGGGCCGGCTAAGGCGCCCTGCACTGGGGGAGCGAGCGCAGCCTGGGGGCCTGGCCGGGCTGGGAGCGACCGCACAGGGCCGGCCCCAGAGCACTTCAGCTCCCGCTTCTCCTGCTCGCCTCCCCAGGTCTCTATCCAGAGAAAGTTCCCAGGTACAACAAATGCTAATTAGGTGACAGCAAATTAACCCCCTGGAGGCCTCTCCCGGCAAAGCCTCCCTGGGGCTGGGGTGGCAGTGGATGGGGTGGAGCTGGGGGAGGGGGGCAGAGAGAAGACAGAGCGAGGTCGGGGTGCCGGGCACGGAGATTTTCTGTAAGGCCTCTGGGGTCTTCTGGCTCCATCCCCAGAGGTGGGGCAGTGGGTTGAAGCCCTCACCTTCGAGCCCGGCAAGGCTGAGAGCAGCGGGGAGTCGGCGGTGGGGCTGGGGTCGGGGCAGCGGCGCTGCGGGGGGGAGGGGCACCGCACACTAACGTAGTGAGTAGCTGTAGCCAAGGCCTCACGGGGGTGTCTGGGGGGTGTCTAGCGCGGGCCAGCACCACGGGGACCAGGAAGGGGGAATCGCCCCCACCCCTGCCTGCACTTTTGGAGGGGAGTTTCTTCCCCCACCCTGAACCCCCCCCCACCGGCTGCGTCCCACATCCACCCTCCTGCCCCATGGGGCAATTTAACCTTTTTCATGGAAAGTTATTTACAATAAAACAATTTTTAAGAATAAAGTTTTAAAAAATTTGGAGATGGACCTGCTTGCAACTTTTGGGGGACGTGACAAGGACCGGGGTGGCTTGTTTTGGTTCCTTTGCAGGGGGGGGGGGCTTCTCTTCCCTGCCTGAAGGAGGGATGGCTGGAGGCCTGCAGGATGCCTCCCGATGACCCCCACACCTCAGTATCCCCAGGGAGAAAGGGGCCAAGAGGCAGCTGTGGGGGTTGGGGGGCATCCCTGCAGCCTGGGCCTCAGCGCCTCCATCTGCGCAATGGGGAGAAATGGCGCCCACGGCCCCTGGCGGCGTGGTCAGCGGAGGAAGCACAACCCCTTCCGGGCCCTGGGGACTCTCAAAGGCAGAGCTTGCCCGGGGCTGGGCTCTGATCCCCACTGTGAGGGCCTGCCCGGGCTCGCCTGTGTGGGCCCAGCCTGGGCCCCACTCCAGCACCTCCCCCTCGGCCCTCTCCCCCAGGGACTGGGTATGAGGACGGAGGGCCTCACCCTGAGGGGCCCACTTCCCATCCTGGTGTTGCTCCCACAGCCAGACGCCTTCCCGCCCCAGCCCAGAAGGCCACCGGGAAAGTCGAGGTACCCAGGCCCTACTCACCCACTCACACTCCGTGAGGAGCCAGCCCACCGGCGGTCTATAGGGAAACTGAGGCAGAGGAGATACGCGTTGGCATCTTTAATCCCCTCACCCCAATTTTGCCTGGTACCCCCTCTACACACACACACACACACACACACACACAAATGGGCACTGTCCTGCCCAGCCTCCCCCACAGACCTCCTTCTCCCCAATCCCTTTTCTTTCCCTTCACTCAAGCTCGGCCCCAGGCCAAGCTGGCATTCCCCCTGCTAACTTGCTGCTTTCACTTGTTAATTATTCCAAATATTTCAGAAGGGCACACACATGGCAGGGCCAGGGGGCTGTGGCCTCGCGGAGCCCAGAAGCCAGCCCATCCCCTTGCACAGTTGGCCAGCCCTGCCCGAGCCTCCCTTCGCCGGCTCTCCTCTCTGCCCCACCCCCACCATCCCTCCTGTCCAGGGCCCCCAGCCTCCAGGGTCTCCGATGGTGCCCAGGATCAGCCTCCAACCCCGGCCGCAGGGGATACGGTCTAGACAGACAGGTGGACACGCCGCTTGGCCGCTCCTAACCCTCTGCCGGGGCCCGGCCAGGGCCAGTGGCAGAGGGGCAAGGTCAGGGGCAGAACCGCCCCACTAGGTGAGTGAAAGCCGAAGTCCCTGGTTGCACGAAAGACTCCCCCGGTGGGACCAGAGTCTGGGGGTGGCACCCAGGCATCAGCATTTTTAAAGGTCCCCAGATGCTTTCAATCTGCAGCCAAAGCCTAGACGGAGACTCTGAAAGGAAGACGTGGCTCCAGCATCCCCGAGCTCCCCTCCCTGAGCCTTGGCGGGGGGCTTTCTGGAGAAGATGCTCCCTGGGCTCCTGGCAGTCCCTGAGAGATGCGGTGCGCCCTTCCACCACGAGCTGCAGACACGGAGGTCCACGGCACCGGGCACTTGAGGGCATGTCCTTAGAAGAGGGCCCTGCCGCATCCCCACGCCCCGTCATGGCCACTTGCGTGGACCCCCTGAACGCCTGCCCACCCCGTGGCCTGGTCTGGGGCCTGGGTCCAGCACCCTGTGTTGAAGGGGAAGGGGACTTCGAGTTCCAGACCCACGTTCTCTGCTCAAGTTCCTCCTTTCGCCCCCACCTGAAACCCGCCCTTGAGTAACAGGCCCCTGAGCCACCCCATTCTAGGGGTTGGGGGAGCCCCTTCCCAAGCAAGTAGCCACGTCTGTCCCCTAACTTGCTGCCTTTTCCCCATTCTCCCTCGTGCAAGGGGGACGGGCAGGCGCTTGGACCTGAGAGGGCCTCCCCTCCCGCCGGGCACATCCTGTTCCAGGGGACCCGCCACCCCCTCCCCTTCCAGGACTCTTGGGATGTCTGGAAGGCCCTGGGCATTCCCGGCAACCCTGAGTCCTATGCTTTGCTGAAACAAACAGGCCAGGCCTCCTGCAGGCTGGGCAGGAACTGCTCCCCCCCAACCCAGCCCAGGCACCCCCGGGCCCCAGGCTTTCGGAAGGAAGAGGGTGAGCCGGAGGGCAGGAGGGGGAGAGTGGTCAGGAGTCAGGTCCTTCCATCCTGGGCTGCGGCCCAAAGGTAAACAGGTGTATTTGGACTCCTGGCAGGGGGGAGTGGGCCTCTGGGGCAGGCCCAGGCCTGCCGGGGGCGGGGGTGTGGGGAGGGGCCTGCGTTAACAATGGCCACGGGAGCCCAGCCCAGGTCCTGCTGACACATTCTTGTGTGATGAAGAGGAAAACACAGGTGACAGGGGAGGGGAGGCGCCCGGGGGCAGGGGAGGGGGCTTCCAGAGGCCTTCCTCGTCCTCCTGACCAGAGTGAGCTGGGGAGGCGCATGGAAGCCCTGGGGGGTCACCTTCCTCCTGGGGCACAGGCACAGGTGACACAGGTCAGAGCCACCGAGATGGGCATGCTGGGACTTGAACTTCCCCATGTGCGTCAGGAACAGGCAGGCACCAGCTGGAGGGCACTGCCCCCCAGAAACCAACCAGTGGGAGCAGCAGGGCAGGGAGAGGTGGGGTACACATTAACCAAGATGGGACAACAGTGCTGACGGCCGCCTCCCGCTAGAGCCCCCTGGCCCTGCTGATGGGAGTGGGGAGCACCTGGTGTGAGCCCCAGCCCCTCCCCGTGAAGCAAGCGCCAGGAAAGCCAGCGTCCCAGGAACTGGGTGGCAGCCTCTTGCGAGCAGCCCACCCCGCCCAGACCCTGGCCCTCTGGGCCCTCACACCAGGCTGTTTGCCCAGGGAATTAAGCTGAGGCTGGGAGACTGTCGATTGTTCTCCTCCCCTCCCAGCCACCCACTGACTTTGCCAATGGCCTGGCCCCTTGGCGCCCCCCTCCCCCAGTTCCTGCCTCACGCTGGGCATCCAGCCCTGTCCCCATCCCCCGGCTCTCTAACTTGCTTTCAGTGGCCTGCGACCCTGCCTTGGCAGGGAAGGTGAGGGGGGCCCGAGTGCCTTCCAGACCCTGCCTTCCGGTGCCCAGGGCCCAGAAGCCCCCAGTCTGCAGACCCCAGGGCAGAAAACCTGCCCATCTCGCTCATTCCTGCGCTCACAGCCTCGAGCTTCTCCAACGCTGATGGAATGAATGAACAAATGCAGGAAATGCGGCTGGGCCTCCATAAAGGGTGGAACAGCAGCTAAGACCTTGGCAAAGGCGACTGCAGGCAGGAAACACCCAGGAGGCCGGGGGCTGCAGAGGGGCCTGGGCCTGGGCACCCGTGCTGGAGAGAACATTCCTGCCAGGGCAACGTCAAGGAATGCCCAGGTGCCCTGTTCTGGAAACAGTGAGGGGCCTGCGTGCTGACTCTGTGGGTCTGGGTGGGGTCACGAGGGAGCCCGTGGGCCCTGAATACCTGCAGAAGCTGAGTGGGCTGAGTGGCTGGAGTGAGCCCAGGGAGGAGGGAGGAAGGGGGCACAGTGAGGAAGAAGAAACGGTTCTCAACGCCCCCGGGGCCCAGGTCCTGAGAATGAGGACCACAGAGCACCCAGGGGTAGGGCTGGCATGGAGAAACTGACGCTCAAGCCTCCGCCATCTCTTATTACCCCACCCAAGCCCACAGGGCCTCTTGCCCATTTGCACCCCAAGTCACCAGGACAGAGTTGTGGCCAGCTCAGCATGCCTGCAGGTCCCACCCCACTGCGCGCCAGGACAGACCCTGGGGTCACAGAGTCTGACACCCCTAGAGCCCTGGCAGCCCAGGCCAGAAGATCTGTGGGAGCCTGAGAGCCCCCCATTCCTGGCATTTGGCTAAATCACCCCTGACTTGGTGGGGACTGCCTGGGAGGCTGGGTCAGGAGCTGGTGTTGACCCACGAGGCCAGGTGGGCTGGACCACGGGTCAAGGCCAGTTTTGGAGGGGGGGTGTCAGGGGTGTGGGCGGCTGGCCCTCACAGCGGGCTGGGATTCGACCCCCATCCCCGCGCCTCGGTGCCCTGTTTCGTGGGGGCTGTACTGAGGGGAGTGGGACTTGAAGAAGGAATCCCAGCAATGGGGCGGGCACTCAGCCAAACGCTGTCCACCAGCTGGGCCCATGCACTCCCCTTAAGGAGGGTGGGTCATGAAGAGAGGGGAAGCCACACCCTGCCCACCTGAGCAGCCTGACCTCTGGTATCTCATCCCTAACTCTGAAGTGCAGTGACCCCATGGCCTGATGGGAGTCACAGCCCGTTGTGACCCAGAAGGGAAACCTGCCTGCACTTGTCTTGAACTTTGACCTCTGCCAGACTCCCATCCAGCTCCTAGTTTCCAGTAGCCTCCCAGACCCGTCCATGTAGGTGACTAGAGGTGACTGCCAGGGGCCCTGGGAAGGGGCATTACTGCCTAAGAGAACGTGCAGCTGAAGGATGAGAACACTGGCCCAGGCCTGGGAAATGCAGGCCAGGAGGCGCAGGCACAGACGGGTACCTGGTAAGGTCACCGGTGAATAATAGTAAATAAAATGGTGCCAATTTGGGGGGAGGGAGAAGAGGACGGTGGCCTTAGCTCTGGCCTGTGGCCGTCACCCCAAGTTACTCAATGGACACAGCAGAGACCGTTTGTGGATTCCAGAAACTGGAAGAACAAACCCAGGGCTAAGACAGAGTCCCTGGGGCCACCCCAATGAAAGTAGAAGCTAAAGTCCTAGCACATGGAATCTTCCAGAACTGAGACTGAGGGGGAACAGAGAACATGGAGGAGGACCAGTGTTAGGGCAGGAGGGAGCCTGGTGTCCTCCCAGCTCCCTCCCTGAAGGCCCCGCCCCAGACCCTGCGGAGAGCCAGCCCGCAGGAGCAGGAAGAGAGCTGGCACTGGTCCAGGAGGGCCCTGGCCTCCTGAGGGGCATTTCATTAGCACCGTGGGGCAGAACCCAGAGTGAGCAGGCAGCAAATTCAGCTGCAAAATGGGGAGAAAAGCAGGAGACTGTGGACAGTGGTGAAGACAGGCCTAGGAAAGCTTTTATTTAACGGTGGGGATGGGCGTGGGTTTGGAGGAGAGAGGGGCTTGCTGGGAAAGGATAGACCTCGATGCTGCGGGATGGGAATTTGGGAGGGGGGGAGAGTGGGAGGAGCGAAGCAGGGGCCTTCCGGACGATGGGAGCAGGTGGAAGAGGGTCGGGGTAGTAGAGGAGGCACAAAGGTGAACTCCAGTCCCAGCCCAGTGGGGAGGGAAGCTGAAAGGGGTGGGGTGAGGCTGTGTTGGGGTGGCAAGAGGATGTGCGGGGCTCCAGTTGGGGGCAGCCTGTTGGAGGGTAAGGAGGTAAGAGGGCTCTGGAGTAACCTGGCAGGGCACTCAGGAGCCAGGGGAGATGCAAGGTGGAAGCTTCTGGAAAGGGTACATAGGAAGTGCCTGTTTTGAGAACCTGAATGTCTAAGCATGTAGTAAATTCTCCTATTTGTTTGCTAGTTCAGCTGGCTACAAAATTGTATGTTAAAATTGCCCTCAAAACTTGAAGGCACAGCCATCAGCATCCGGTGCTGCTGTCAGGCCCCAGCTCCCTCTGCATCTTTGATCTGTTCCCCTCTCTGAGGAAAGGCTAGGGTCTTCACTGGCTGGGAGTGCGGGGGTGGCGCACCCTGGTGGGCCTTTTGCTTGGTTCACTGTGATGGTCCCTCGCTGCAATGGGACCTCCGAATCTGAGAAATGGTTTACAATTGTTTTTTGTTTGTTTCAAATTCTCTATTGATAATTTCCTTCGCAGCCTTTTCTCTGAAACTATTGCCTCGCCCGCTGCTCCCCTCAGCAGTGTCTTTGGTCAGTCTGCCTGTTCTGCTCCCTGCTTTGTCTCTGGTGAATCCTCTCACCCTCCAGCGCCTCTGAACTGTACCCCAATTTTTGTATAAATAAATAAATCTTTTTTAAAAATGAAACTACTATTCCAGATGTTAAACATCCCTGTCATTTCCTAGCACTTCATCTTTTTATTTGTTTCTTGGAAATCACCTCTGCTTTAGCTTATAGCCCTGTTATAGGAATTTCCTATTTCTGTAATCATATTTTAATTTCCAAAACCTCCGTTATCTTTGACCTCCCCCCATTTTTATATAGCCCCCCATGCTTGGCCCCCAGTTGTAATATCCTATTGACTTTCTGAATATACAGAGATTGATGTTTTCTTCTGATTTTCTGCCCTGTCTCCTGTTCCTACAGGGTCTTTTTTTTTTTTTTTAAGATTTATTTATACAAGAACTGGGGTACAGGCCAGAGGCACAGGAGGGTGACAGAATTCACTAGAGACAGAGCAGGGAGCAGAACAGGCAGACAGACCAAAAACACTGCTGATGGGAGCAGCAGGCGAGACAGGAGAGGTTTGCTGCACCATGTGGGACTCTCCCTGGCTGGCCAGGAATTGAATCCGTGCTGCAGAGGCTGCAGATTGCTTCACACCACTGTGCTCAACCCACTGTGCCACCAGGGAGGCCCCCTACAGGGTCTTTTAATTAATTTAATTTCTTTGGTTTCTTGCCTTCAGGTGCAAGACTTTCCTCAAATGTCTGCTCGTCCTATCTCTAAGTTCATATTTAAGATTGAAGCACTGAAAAGCTGCTGGTGCTCTTGGCAAGTAGGGGCATTCGGTCAGCCAGCGTTCACTTACAGACATCCTGACATTTATGTGTGCGTGTGTGGGGGGGATGGGAGGTCCTAATGGCCAGCATCAGATTTTTCTCCCTGAGACCATTTTATTTTTTTAAAGTTTTTTTTTTAAAAGATTTATTTTATTTATACAAGAGCTGGGGTACAGGCCAGATGTGCGGGAGGGTGAGAGGATTCACCAGAGACAGAGTGGGGAACAGAATAGGCAGACTGACGAAATACACTGCTGAGGGGAGCAGCAGGCGAGACAGGAGAGGTCTGCTGCGCCGTGTGGGATTCTCACTGGCCGGGATCAAACCTGTGCTGCAGAGGCTGCAGACAGCTTCACAGTGTGGCACTCAACTGCCTGCGCCACCAGGGAGGCCCCATTTTATTTTAAAGATTTATTTATTTATGCATACAAGACTGGGGTACAGGCCAGAGGTGGGGGGGTGAGAGGATTCACCAGAGACAGAGTGGGGAGCAGAACAGGCAGACTGAATGAAATACACAGCTGAGGGGAGCAGCGGGGAGACAGGAGAGGTCTGCTGCGCCATGTGGGTAGCTCCCTGACCGGGATCGAACTCGTGCTGCAGTGGCTGTGGACAGCTTCACAGGTTGCATCTTAACCCCTGTACCACCAGGGAAGACGAAGACCATTTTATTATTATTATTATTTTTAAAGATTTATTTATACAAGCACTGGGTACAGTCAGAAGCACGGGAGGGTGAAAGAATTCACCAGAGCCAGAGCAGGGAGCAGAAAGAGGCAGACTGACGAAGTACACTGCTGAGGGGAGCAGCGGGCAGCAGGAGAGGTCTGCGCGCCATGTGGGACCCTCCTCTGGTGGTCGGGGAGCAGCCGGGGATCAAACCGGCGCTGCAGAGGCTGCTGGCAGCTTCGCAACCCAGTGCTCAACCGCTGCGCCACCGGGAAGGCCCTAGACCATTTTATTATTTCAGAGAAAAATCTTTCAAACTTTTTCAGAAGCGCCTGAGGCGAACATGGTGGTTTCTGGGCCAGGAGAGGGGCCTGGGGTCTGTTTTTCAGGATGTAGACTTTCACCTAATCTCCTGGTTTTCAGGCTAGTGTTTCGTGTCTATCGCCAGAGCCTGGATCAGCTGCCTTGGAACAAGTCTCCAGTCTGTTTGGAGAAGGGCTGGAAGGTGGGCTCAGGGGTTTGCTCTGTTCACAAAGTTCACCTTTGGGTTCTGGCCTTGGGCAGGATCTCAGGAGAAAGTCGCCCCACTTCTTTTCAGCACCTCCTTGCGTGGTGGACCCCCAGGAGGCAAGCCCTGGACTCATCTAGATTGGTTTTCCTCTTCTTCCTCATCTGTTCTCAGACTACATTTGTTGAAATCTCTCATCAGCTGTCATCTCCTCTCCCCTTGTGGTTTTTGATGTCAGTACACATAGAAATGTGCCTCTTTCTTATTGAGGTAAAACTCACAATCACGTGCTCAGATCTTTGGCATATGGCACAGTCAGTGTTGATGCCTACACAGCAAGACACAGAAAGGGCTCCACTCCTGAAACACCCAGCACTTGCTGGATTTCCGTCGCTACCAATCAGGTTTGCCTCTTCTAGAAGTTCATCTAAATGGCACACTGTACTTTGGGTTTGGCGTCTTCCACTCAGCCTGTTCTTTGGAAATTTAGTGCACTGTTGCATGCCTCCCTAGAGTGTTCTTTTTCATGGCTGAGTAGTATTCCACCGAACGCCCACAGCAGTGCCTGTCGTCCCTCTCCCCCAGACCCCTCTACCTATTCTTGAAAACCCAGTCCACACAGCTGTGCCTCCCCAGGTCTCCCACCTGCGCAGGTGGCTGGGGCTGTTTCCCCCAGGGCAGGCCCCGATTCTCCCTCCTGTAGCCCACATCCCAGGGCCTTCAGTGCACCCAATTCCCGAAGGCCCCAAGAGCACTATCTTTCCTGCAAACGTAGCCAGCACAGGGCCAGGACGCAGGATCCAAGGCGGCAGCCCGGGGGCGGCCTCTGCTCTATCACCGCCCCCCACCTGATTAAGAAATGACTGAACCTGCGCCCCCCAGGGTCCTGGAGAGGAGGCAAGCGTGGGGGCGCTCCCGGCCTCTGCCCCCAGGCCAAGGAAAGCGGCTGCTTCCCGGCTGCCCCCCAAGTCGCGGGCGGCCAGGACGGCGCTTGGAGGCCCCGGCCCCGGGAAGCGCTGAGTCACCTTCGGGCCGCGGCCCCGGGGAGCCAGGTCTGGCGGCTGCGGGGCTGCGGGGCGGCGGCGCGGGCTGCCAGGGCGCGGGGGCTGCGGGATGGAGCTCAGGGGCCCAGGGCCCGGGGAGCCAGGCTTTCGGGGCGCGGGCGGCTGGTGGCGTGCAGGGCAGCGCCGTAGCCGCGCGCCCGGGGCTGCGGGGGCGCGCGGGGGGCCGCTCTCCCGGGTGCGGGGCGCACGGCCCACCCGGGCGGCGGGGCTGCGGGAGGGGGCACGGGGGCGCCCCGGGGCTGGGGCGCGCGGCCGTCGGCGTCCGGCGTCCTCGGCTGCCGAGTGCGGGACCGAAAGGCCGCGGGCGCCCGCGGCTGGGGTCCCCGCCGAGACCCCGCTTCCCGGGGCGGTCGGGGGCGGGGCCGGGGGCGCGCGGGGAGCCCCAGCCACCGCCTCTGCCGCCCCCCCTCTCCCGCACGCCCGCAGCGCCCCGCTGGCCCCGACGCTGCTCCCCCACCCACCGTCCGTCGGCCTCTGGCCTCCCTCCCTGGCGCCCCCGACCTTCCGGCAGGTTCCAGCCCCCGGGGCGCCCCCTCGCGGCCCCCGGCGCCCTCTGGCTCCCGCCACGCGCCCGACCCCCCGGGCCCGGGTTCCGCCCAGCGCGGGCAGCGCCCCCGGCGGGTCCCCTCGGCCCGCACCGGGGCCCCGCGCGGGGAGGCGGGCGCGGCCGAGGAGACGACCCTGGGGTTTCCTCAGACCCTCGGGTTTCCTCAGACGGTTTCCCGGAGTCGGCCAGGGGCCCGCCAGGCGTGCGCGTGTGAAACGGGGTTGAGGGAAGGGGCGTGTGTGCGCGCGCGTGTGCGCGCGCGTGTGTGCGGGAGTCGCTGACCGTCCTCTGGACTCCCCGCGCCGGCCCTGCCCGCCAGGCGGTCACCCCGGCCTCAGGAACAAACCCCGCCTCCCCGAGCCCAGCGGACACCAACTGAAAAGCTGCTGGGCGCGGTTCGCAGGTGGTCAGCCAGGCAGGTGCCCCGGCGCCCAGGGGCCCTGGAGGGTCTGTGACAGCAGCAAGGAGGAGCTGGGTCCCTCCCTGCCCACCCGCTCACGCTGGGGTCCAGGGGGCCCCTGGCCAGACTGGGGTCTTCAGGCCCTGTCGCTTACTGTACTCGGGCTGATTTCGAGGGGCCCTCCCCCGGCTGGAGTCACACAGCTGGCGCGGGCGGGGCTGGCAGTAGAGAGGCCCCACTCACCTCTACCTGTGGGGGGGCGCCCCCTCTTATCCCCCCCTGCAGTGCCAGCTGATTGCACAGGAACCCACCCCATGGGAAGTGGGACCACAGCCAGGCTCCCACCTGCTCCACGCCCCTCTCCAGAGCCTGCCTGGGGGGACTGTGGGGGAGGGAGGCGGGGCGCCAGAGAGTGGGGGGCAGTGCATGGCTGTGATGGTCAGGGTAGCGCAAGGCTACCCTGCAAGGCCCAATGACCTCCTGCCCCCGCTGCCCCACTCTGGGCTCATCCCCTGGTCCTCCCTCCGTGCCCCTGCTCGATTTTGTGGTCACCCACTCATTTATTTGTTCATCACGGATTTGTTGGAAACCCTCTCTGTAGGCCAAGCCTGGCTGGGGGCGTGGTGGGGGCAGTTCTTTAAAGGCTTGCCCAGGTCTGCCCAGTATCCACTGACACCCTCAGCCCAGCAGCCTAGATTTTTCTGCTCCTTCTGTCACCCAACTGTGAAACCAGTTGCCCCAGGCCAGCCTTTGATCTGCCCTCAGCAGGGCTCCCAAGGGTGCCCCTAGCCTGGCGTCTCCTCCACTCAGCTTCTGCTTGTGAGGTCCTTCTTCTCCTGGGCAGTGAGCCCACACTCTTGCAACCTTGATGGCTCCGCCTTTGGCCCGCCTTCTGCAGTATCACACTTTGCCTCCATCCCTCCAGAGGGCTTGGTTCCCTGTGGACAGCCCCAGCCTCTTTGAGGGCCTGAGTTCAAACCAGTTGGCTTAGCATATTCCACTTGCTGTTGTGAAAATGATTTCAAAGTTCACCTGAAAAAAAAAAAAATAAACAAAATGAGAATATCTAGGAAAAATTTTTTAAAGATTTATTTATTTATGCGTACAAGAACTGGGGTGTAGGCCAGAGTTATGGGGGGTGAGAGGATTCACCAGAGACAGAGTAGGGAGCAGAACAGGCAGATGTACTGAAATCCACTGCTGAGGGGAGCAGCAGGTGTGAGTGGTCTGCTGTACCATGTGGGTAGCTCCCTGGCCTGGCAGGGATCAAACTCTGGCCTGCCAGGGATCAAACTCAGGCTGCAGTGGCTGGTGATAGCTTAATAGCACTGAGACTTTAACCCCTTCACCACCAGGGAGACTTGCATCCTATTTTAAATGTTTGGAACTCCAGGCAACATACACTTCTATGATCTGCTTTTGTGGTTATTTACATCATAGCAGACGCATTTTCAGGCCAGGCCAGGCAACACTAATTTGGACAAATTATACATCCGATTCCTCAGAAAGAGCACAAAGTCTGGGGTTAGGATGTAGCAAACTACAAAACAGTTGAAGGGGAGAAATTCTCTCCCTCTGCTGGCAGGAGAATCTCTGAGTGGGTAGTGGGGGGCTGGGTTGTGCCTGGCACCTTTGTGGTGTCTGAAAGTTTGAGAATGAAAACCAGGGCTTCTGAAGCTGCAGCTGAAATATCACTTGCTCCTCTTGCTTAAGTAGAGTAATGCGCTGAGTCTAGGTTGGGAATTAGAGCCAATCTCTGCTGGGTTGAGAATAAGCTCATCTTTTCCTTCTGTTTGCCTTTCAGTAGATGTGGTTGTCGTAAATACAACCTGCTTTTCACAATGAATTTTCTTGCAAAATCAGTTTCGCAGCTTTGCATAACAACACAGCTTCTGAGCTCTCTAGCAGGGGGAAAACAGCCTCAGAACCACCTCCTGGCCTGCTAAGTGGACAGTGCTGCTGACCTGCCTCAGCTGTGTCAGCTGCAGGAAGTAGACAACAGCTGTGCCTGACTCCTCTGTGTTAGATGAGGGTTAGCCAAGATAATGCAAAGATGGTGTGTGCAACGGAGATGGGCGAGCAGAAGGCTCTCGGTTCTTGGTGGCTGGCTACCGAAATGACAGTGGAAGAACTTTGAGAACATACAAAAAAGCACACACAGGTAGCTTATCTTCAAAAACACAGTATTTTACAAAGTTCAAAGTGTTGGTTCACAATCACAGAGGGTTCCCTTCCTAAGACCTGTAGAACAAGGTGTTATCAGTGTTTTTCTTGCACATCTGTTATGGACTAGGTGCAGTCCAGAGAGCGTAAGTGCTGAAGGAAGCTCCAGGGCTGGTCCATGTGAGCCTAAAATCCTTTCATCCTTTCATTCTGTGCTGTGACTCTTCATCCCCACAGTTTAACTTCCCTGCACTTAGGTTTCAGCGCTGCACAAGGACCACCTCAGAGGAAGCATGCTTACGCTGCGCCTCTGCCTTCTATGCCCACTCTCATGCATAACAGTGTCTGCATTTCCCAAATATTTCCTTCAGTCCCATCTTCATGGGGACCTAAATTGTCCAGGTCTAAATTGTCCTCCACACCAATCACTCTCCAGGCCTGCTGTCCCATTTCTTCTTCCCTTTTGGGTAGCTGGGTCCTCAGGGGAGAAGGATAACTTGGGAGCCCTACAGCTTGGCAGCCCCAAACCTTTTCAACCACAAGCAGATTCCTCATCGTCTTCCTGTGCCTGGATACTAGGTCCATGGCGGGACTCAACAATGTCATGGAGCCATTTACTTCCACCAGGACCGGGGCCAGAGGCAGGGTGGAACGCAAGGGGTGGAGGAAGGAATAAGCCCGTTGGTGGGAGAGTTGTCTGTGGTGATGAATCCAGAAGGTCAGCCCTGCAGGAGACTTGACCCAAGGGAGCATCACCCCCACGCCCCTACAGCTGTGGTTGGAGGAGTTGAAAGAGTCAGGAGCTCTGGCCAAGGCACCTGGGCAATCTTCCAAACCGTTTTCATTTCCTCAGAGCCCCTGCTGAGTCCATGCAGGTGGGCCTCAGTCTGTCCTTAACTGACACTACCAGTCAGGGCTCCCCACCCCTTCACCCGCCACACAGGTCTGGGGACTCTCAGCTCTCCTCTTGCACTTTCCCCAGACCTAGGTAAGCTTGCAACAGAAACCTCTCATCTACCACCAGCCTGAGTCTCACTCCCCAACAAACAAAACCACACCCCAAAACAGACACCCTCGGGTGGGGCTTGGTGCAGGGGATGCACTGCTGCAAGCACCCAGCCAGCTTAGGGAACTTGGCCACACAAGTAAAGACTATGGCCATGGATGACACTGGGAGCAGGGGCGACCATTCTATCCCATGTCCCACCCGGGGCTTCTGTGTAAGGTGGGGCAGAAGGAGGAAACGATATTAGGGGCCGCCTGGGTGACACTTTCAATGGGGAACCTGACATTGGGGCCTGGACCCAGAATGAGGTCTGGAAATGAATTGGTCGCCTTCCTCAAGGATCTTTGTAAAAGTATGTCTTTGAAAGAAGACGCAAGTGACTTCTAACTGCCCTGCCAGCCACAGGGTATAAACACCCCTGGGGACCCTCGCCTAAGGAGCAAGGGAAACTGCGCGGAGCAGAAACATGGCCGCCCGTCCCAGCCACATCCAAGATGGCCGCCTGCCGCGGTCGGCTACTGACTTCCGCGCGGACGCACTTCCGCCGACGCTCCAAACGTGGCCCCACCCGCGCGTCCCGGGGCGGGGCCAAGGGCGGAAGTGGGTGTGACAGGGACGGGAGCCGAGAGGGCCCAGCGCGCCAGGTACCGGGAGTGAGTCCCGCCGGGAGGAAGCGATGATCCCCCCGCAGGAGGCATCTGCCCGGCGGCGGGAAATCGAGGACAAACTGAAGCAGGTGGGGCTGGGAAGCGAGGGAGGAGGGGCGGCTGGGGCGAGATCCGGCCGGGGCGTCTGCTTCGGGGGGACGTGGGAGGGGACACCCCTCCCAGCGGGGGTCGGGGGCGAGGCCGCGGGCCGGGACGCTGTCTCCCCCTTTCGCCTCCGGCGTCTGGTGATGTCTCAACCCCGCTGTCCCCAGGAGGAGGAGACTCTGTCCTTCATCCGGGACAGTCTGGAGAAGAGCGACCAGCTCACCAAGAACATGGTGAGTAGCTGCCGGGGGGAGGGGCAGGCCGGCCCCCAGCCCCCGCCGAGAGCCTTGCGACCCGGAGGCTCGGGTCATGCAGGCCCGGGTCTGGCCCGGGTCGTGATGTGGTAAAATATGGGTCTCTAGCAGCTGCGTGGGAAATCTCTTTCCCAGCGTCTTTCCCCTTGTTGCCCCTTCACTGAGGTTGCAGCCGCCCCCAGTAACCCAGGTGTTGTTCTGCCTGCAGACTCCATTCGCCCTCTCTCCTTGCGCACACACTGTGTGGTGGGGTGAGTTCCGCTGGGTGTCATCCTCAATTCCATGCCAGTCGGATGGCAGGGTTAGCACTTCCCCTATCACTGAGGGTGGAGAAAACCCAGCCTTCATCCTAGACAGTTTTAGGAACAGAGCAAGCTCAGAAGTCAGAGAGAGCTGGGATCTAGTCCTTGCCCCTCTTTTCACTGTGTGACTCATGATGGGGACAACCTAGTTTACTGCTCTGCAAAAATAGATAGTGCTGCCGCCTGATGTGACGGTGGAGTAATTAACGGGAGCACATCTCGCTCAGTTCCTGGCCTACAACAGGTGTTCATCACCCAGGCGCTTCCTTCCTTACTCCTAGAGGACATGAGAGAAGCACAGACTGAGTAGATACAAACTTGGGAGTGTATTTAGTGACACAGCAATGAAGTCTTAATCCTTGTTTAATGGAATTCACCCTTCCAGAGGTCTTGAAGGTGCCAGTGCTGCATTTGAGGCTGCCCTATTCAGTCTAGGAAGCTTCAGACAGTACAGAAATTGAGACTTGACTTCAAAGGCTGGAAGGGAAGCCATCCTGGGTGTCTGTCTGGGAGTGACTTTGATGCTTGGTTTGGAAACTCAAGTTTCCTCCAGTTTGTTTGGACCCCCTATGTGCTGGCATACAGTGGCAAACAGGCGCCCCCATCCCTTCCCTCACAGAATTTGCTGTCAGGGAAGCTAAAGAAAAGGCAGCAAAGGTTGGGTGGGTGAAAGCAGTGCTGGGACAGAGCTCATCACCCCTTCCAGGTGTCCATCCTGTCGTCCTTTGAGAGCCGCCTTATGAAGCTGGAGAATTCCATTATCCCCGTGCACAAGCAGACGGAGAACCTGCAGCGGCTGCAGGAGAATGTTGAGAAGACTCTGTCCTGCCTAGACCATGTCATCAGCTACTACCACGTGGCCACTGACACTGAGAAGATCATCAGGGAGGGGTGAGCGAGGCCCAGACTGTTACATTCCTCATGCCTCCACTCCTCCTGTTCCTAGGCCTTAGAAAGGAGGAGTAGAAGGTCTTTGAGCCTGGGAGTCCCCTGTGTTAATTCTGTCCTTCCCCTTCCAAATACCACGCCCTTGTTCCTGCCTCTTCCATCTTATACACACACACACACACACACACACACACACACACAGAAGGCTGGTATGGCTCTTTTCCTCCCCAGCCCCACAGGCAGGCTGGAAGAGTACCTGGGAAGCATGGCCAAGATTCAGAAGGCCGTGGAGTATTTCCAGGACAACAGCCCGGACAGCCCAGAGCTCAACAAAGTGGTAAGGGGAGAGTGGGGTAATGTGAGAGGTTTGGGGACATAAGTTCCTGTCCTGGACACTGGACTAGCCTAAAGGAAAATAGAGTAGACTAGACAGAAGTCTACCCTACATTACACACGTGATAGGCATTCAGGCCTACTGTATTAAGAAATCTGAGACATGCATTTTTATTACTCAGTTATAGTTTCATTAAGTTAAGTCATATGTAACAATAAGCTATAAATTACATAAAACATAAGTGCAAAGGAGCAAATGCAGCTAATGCCTGGAAACATCTTGGAGAGTCCCTGGTATACAAGAGGTGCCAAATAGTGTCATACTATGTGTGTGGATCCATTTTGCTTATCCATCTCTTGTGGGCACTCTGATTTTTAGTTCTTATTAATGATGCCCCAGGAACCCTTATGCACATGCTTTTGTGTGGACAGATTTTTGATTTTCTTGGACATTCTGGATGTCTGTTCCAAATCTGATTTGCAAATATCTACAAATATTTCCACTCACCCTGTGGGTTGTCTTCGCTTTGTGGATGTGCAGCACACAAGTTTTTAATTCAATCTATTCCAACGTATGTTATTTTTTTCTTTTGCAATCCCTTTTCTAACAAGAAGACAAATTAATAGTAGTGTGAAGAAGTAGTAGCTGGTCTTTTTTTTTTTTTTAAAGATTTATTTATTTATGCATACAAGATCTGGGGTACAGGCCAGAGGTGCAGAAGGTGAGAGGATTCACCAGAGACAGAGTGGGGAGCAGACCAGGCAGATGTACTGAATCCACTGCTGAGGGGAGCAGCGGGCAAGTCAGGAGAGGTCTGCTGCGCCGTGTGGGTAGCTCCCTGGGTGGGGATCAAACTCGTGCTACAGTGGTTGTGGAGAGTTTCGTAGGTTGCATCTTAACCCCTTGCGCCACAAGGGAGGCCCGGCTGTTCTTTATGAAGTACCTACTTCTTGTAAAAACCCTGGCTTCACCTGTGAACATGCCTTTTGAGAAATGTGAGATGAAAAGTCAAGGAAGGTTTCCCAACATTAAAGGAAATGAAGGCCGAGGAGGGCAGAGGACAGCGGGGCAGGAGGCCAGTAGTGCCAGCGTCGCTGCCTTCTCCTCCTATCCCTTGTCCCTGTAGAAGTTGCTGTTTGAGCGGGGGAAGGAGTCGCTGGAGTCTGAGTTCCGCAGCCTGATGACCCGGCACAGCAAGGTGGTCTCCCCCGTGCTCATCCTGGACCTGATCAGTGGCGAGGACGAGCTGGAGGTCCAGGACGAGGTGCCCCTGGAGCACCTGCCCGAGGGCGTGCTCCAGGACGTCATCCGCATCTCCCGCTGGCTGGTGGAATATGGCCGCAACCAAGGTGAGCAGCGGGAGGCGGGGCCGTGTGTCCGGCCAGAGGGTGTGGGATTTTATTCTCCTTTATTTCTTTAAGCCATTTGGATTGTTTTATTTTTAAATTTATTTTTATTTATGCATGCAAGAACTGGGGTACAGGCCAGAGGTGTGGGGGGGTGAGAGGATTCACCAGAAACAGAGTGGGGAGCAGAACAGGCAGACGGACTGAAATCCACTGCTGAGGGGAGCAGCGGGGAGACAGGAGAGGTCTGCTGCGCCCTGTGGGTAGCTCCCTGGCAGGCCGGGGATTGAACCTGTGGTGCAGAGGCTGCAGATTGCTTCATAGTGTGGTGCTCAACCCCTTGCGCCCCCAGGGAGGCCCGGCCCCATTCTTCTTAAGGGTCACGTGAGAGTCCGTGGGTGTGCGGCACCGTCTTCCTACAGCCAGTGCTGGGATTAAAAACTAAGAAATCTTGAGTTAAAAAAAATGTTAGCCACAAAAACTCCAGACTTGAAGCTCTCCGGCTCTCGCCATTACCCACTTCCCTCGGCACGGTGGGGTGACCGGTCCTACGCCCCCGAGTATTGACCACATGGTGGCTCCTTAGCTGCGGGGGCACCTAGGGCTGCACAGGAGGTTCCTGGGGATCCCTTGACTCCTAGGCACCCTTCAAGCAGCACCTCTGTGCCTTGGTACGTTGTTCACACTGGGGTTCCCGGGAATACTAGCTGGGAGCTGCTGGAATGTGCCGCCGTGTCTGCTGTCCCTCTTTTTTCTCGCTCGTGGCATTACGGAGTTTTCTGCCTTTCCGGCCTCCGTGGGCAGCGCTGCGGTGAGCAGAGCTTCCTAAGTGGTGCGGCCCCCAGGTGGAGGTGTCCGAGCAGGTGTGTGCCTGCTGGCCTGGCGAGACCCTCTCCAGGTTGACGGCCGGGGGGCCGCGCCCAGCGGCTTGCCCCTCGCCAGCTCTCTCTCCGCCTCAGCCATTAGTGCTCTCGGCCGCTCATTTTCTTTCTGACATGCACTCCGTTCATGGCTGGAGAGATGATGTGTTTTCATTTCTTGACTTTGGTTGCCCCCACTAAGATGCCTCACCCTGCAGCCCCTTACTGAGCTCAATCTGGATGTTCGCTTCACACTTTCTATCCACAAAAACCCTTAACTGCAAAAATGTAGAACCAACTGCCAGTTCTGTTTCCCTAAGACTTGCCTGACTTGGGCTGAGGCCAGTGGGTGGCTGGGAGCCAGAGCAGATGGCGGGCGGCGCGGGAGGTGGCAACCCCGGGCCTGCTGCTGTGCCCGGAGCGGCGTCCGCGGCAAAGAGGCTCGTGTCACGGCAGAGGCAGGGAACCTGCTGCCACCTGTCGCCCATGTCTCCTCAGATTTCATGAACGTGTACTACCAGATTCGCTCCAGCCAGCTGGACCGCTCCATCAAGGGCCTGAGGGAGCATTTCCGGAAGAGCAGTTCTTCCTCTGGGGTCCCCTACTCCCCTGCTATCCCCAACAAGAGGAAAGACACGCCCACCAAGAAGCCAGTCAAGCGGCCAGGTGAGCCCCACCTCAGCCCCCCTTGAAGACCCAGTGGGACCTGGATTGCCCGGGTGTGGCAGCGGCAGCCCCTCCAGAGCTTGTCTTCAGAGTGACTGTAGCAGGAAGCATCTGCCCCCAGCCCCCGCCGTCCAGGACTCAGACACTTATCTTCCCAGTGTGGGGAGGGGGCCTCAGACATGGAAAGGCAGGTAACAGGGCAGACTCGCTTGCTGGGCCCCCTCCCCGCCCTCCCTTGTCCTGTCAGGGGGGCCAGGTTCACTGCCACAGCCCAGTGGGAACAGCAGGTAGGACAGGGATGGGCACTGCAGCCTTCACCTTCCAGAAAACCTGGCTGGCTTGGAGTGCCATGTAGCCAAGAGGTAGATGAGGGAGAGCTTACACCTTTTTTTTTAAAGGTTTATTTATACGTACAAGAACTGGGGTGCAGGCCAGAGGTACAGGGGTGAGAGGATTTATTAGACACAGAGTAGGGAGCAGAACAGGAGGATCTTCTGAAATACACTGCTGAGGGGAGCTGCGGGGAGCCAGGAGAGGTCTGCTGCTCCATGTGGGTAGCTCCCTGGCTGGGGATCCAACTCAGGCTGCAGTGGCTGGGACAGCTTCATAGTGCTGAGACTTTAACCCCTGCGCCACCAGGGAGGCCTGAGAGCTTACACTTTCATAGTCGATCCGGAAGGAAAAAAGACTCCCAGACCATCCTCTCTGAAGAACTGAACTGGGCTTTTGTTCCACACCCTAAAGTTAGTACCCAGTGGTGGGAAGGCCTAGGGAGAGACCAGGGCCATGGCTGTGGGCATCCTGGCTGATCCGGCCCTGCCTGGCCTCTCCCCGTCACCATGTGCCGTGTAGGCTGAGCTCAGCTAAGCCATGTCCCTGTGTCAGCCACGCCTGGGCAAGTCTGACTTGCCTCTGGCCACTGAGAGATGTTGCCCTCGGCTCATGGAGAGGGGGCACATTCCTGGGCTGGGGCTGTTGCTGGTAGCACCAGGGAAGCTGGGGGCTGCTCCTGCTTCCGCAGCCCCTATGTGCTGCCTCGGGCACTCTTGTGCTCTCTGCAGTCCTGTGCCCTCAGAGGGCAGGTGTCTGCTCCCAGGTGGCAAGAGCCTCTATTTGGGGTTTGGTGAAAGGCAGGGTCATTCTTGGGCCCGGTGAGCAGAGCAGAAAGTGGGGTAGCCCAGCATGAAGTGCTCTGCCATGTGCCCCACCAGAGTGGACATCCGGGCCTCTCCCCTAGAAACCGCTGGGATGGCTCTGCTAAGCCCACCTGCCGGGTGACAGCTGCCGTGGGCAGGTCCATCTGGCTTTCCGCCTTTGTGTGGGGAGCAGGGCTGCTTCTGTGAGGCCACCTGGGCCTCGCCTTACCTGCTGCTTCTGTGAGGCCACCTCTGGCCTCTCTGAGCTCTTCCCCTCTGTCTCTTCTCTGAGGGGTCCACTGGTGACCTGTCCACTGGCGACCCGACTTGCACTGTCCCCAGGGTACTCACTGGCCACACAGGGCTGGGACCTCCTGGGGAGAGGGATCTGATGACAGGGGCTCAGTTGGCTCTTGGCTTGGAGGCCCAAGAGGAGAAAGCTCTGGCTGTGAGGGTCCCTGTGCTTTCTGGGGGGGTTTCTAGAACTGTCAGGAGCTGGTGGGCTCAGCCTGATGCTGGGAAGTGCAGAATCAGGCCCCAGGCATCGTTCTGACTCGGGAGAGGTGCAGGCAGGCCCGGTAGGCCAGGAGAGCCCAACCCTAGCGTTGTCCCTGGTAACTGGGCACCTGATGGGTTTGGTGGCTGCTGCGTCAGTGGCCCCATCTGCATCCTGCCAGGTGCTGGCCAGGCTCCCACAGACCCGGCTGCCCATCTGCTTCTGGCCCATTGTGGGGCAGGAATCTGATTCAGTCATTAGCAGGCGGCTCATCGAAGGGAGGGAACCCCAGGGGATGGATGCTGGGCCACCTGGACTTGGTGATTTGTGACTTGGGGGTGTGTGTGACACCCACAGAAGGAACGAGCCACTCCAGGCCCTGTCCCTGGCCTCCCCCGGCCTTTGAGAAGCCATCAGGACCCAAAGAGCCTCACTGTGTTTAGGAGGGCGGGAAGGGAGCATGCAGGAGTCTCTGGGAAGAGGGACCAGCTTCAGGGTCCCCCACCCCCCCCACTTTTTATTAACCAGGCAGCTGGACTCCCTTGTTTTAAAAACTGTCCTATTTCCCCACGTGTTCTGCCTTGAGATGTCTCAACCCACAGAGGCTGTGGGCGCCGCGTTCTGTTTGCATTGTTTTTACTTGTGATACTAACTGTTGTTTTCTCCCCGGGCCGAGAGCAGCCACCCTCCTCCTGCCCCTCTGCTCTGGTGGTGGTCTTGGTGGTTCGGGTGACTCCTGGTGTGTGGGTCTCCCCGCCTTTCGTGTGGGGCGCTGCTCTCCCAGGAAACCCAGGCCCGTGTCACCCGCCCCCGGGTCCTGCCTGTCCTGCACTTGGTTGGGCTCTGCCCCAGCACTGAGCATGCCCGAGAGCGCTGCCTGGCCCGGTGCAGCTCAGCCTGCTCGGGCCCTCGGTGAGAGAGCCTTGTCAGCAGCTCCCCGACCCCAGGCCCTCCTCTCCCAAAGGAGCTGCCACTCCGCCCTGTCCTGAGTTTTACTCCTCCTGCTGGGTCTTGGGCCACCTCGTCTCCTTCGCCGTCTGTGCTTCCAAAGTGAGCTCAGCCCAGAGCAGTGCGAGGCCTGGCCGGCCCAGGGCTCTGCTTGGAGAGGAGAGGCGTCCTCTGCTCTGGCGTGGTGTGCAGGGCCCCGGGCAGGGCCAGCTGGGAGGCGCGCTGGGCATGCTCACCGCCGGGCGGGGCCGGGCGCAGGTGGAGGGCCGCTGCTGTTTTCTCTCGCTCATTTCCTAGGTCTCCTTCTCTCCTCTCTGTGTGGCTCTGGTGACAGGGACGATCCGTAAAGCTCAGAACCTTCTGAAACAGTATTCCCAGCATGGTCTAGATGGGAAAAAGGGGGGCTCTAACCTCATTCCTCTGGAAGGTAATCACCCGTGTTCCTTTCCTGTCCCCTCCTCCTCCACCATGTATCCACTCATGTGGCAGGGCAGAGCCTCCCACCCCCCAGGAGGGCCTCGGGAGAAACCCAGAGAGGGGAGCAGGGGTGGGGACTGCAGGTCCTGATGCCACGCGCCCCAGCTGGCGTAGGGACCAGTGTCGTGGCCCTCGGCCCAGTCCTGTCTGGCTGACGGCAGCTCTGCCCTCCCTGAGGCTCCCTCCCTCCCCGTCTCTGTCCTTGTCTCCTGTTTGAACTCAGAGAAAGTTCTTTGTCCTGGGCAGCCCTTTCACGCTCAGACCAGCAGTGGCAGGACCAAGCCCGCCCAGGGCTCCTGGCCACATGTGCGTCGTGCAGGGCCGGGTGGCCTGTGGCGTGTCCCCACCTCCAGACAGAGGGAGGGCAGCCCTGCCCTGGAGCACACGAGAAGCCCGACCCTGTTCACACAGCAGCGCCACGTTCCTAACTGGGGTTCCCCCCAAATGTGGCGCTGGGGGGGGGCATCGAGCCCTGGAAGTGGCGAAAGCCCTGTGGAGCCCTGGTGCCCCGCACCCTCCCTCGGCCTCTGGGCTTTGGGAACCCCTAAGATTGGTCCTGAGCGCTGCAAGTCGGGCTTGAAACGGCTGTGTCCAGTGTGGTCCGAGGCAGAGAGGCTCCAAGTCCTCTCCGGTGCCCCTTCCCCTACCCAACTCGTACCTCTGCTGGAGAGCGAGGGCTCCTTCCCGGCCCTGAGGGGCAGCCCGCCTGGCCTGTGGATAAACGCTGCTTGTGTTTGTGCGGCCGACGTCTCGCTAGGTCACGAGCATGATTTCCGAGTTAAGCACCTGTCCGAGGCCCTGAACGACAAGCACGGGCCGCTGGCCGGTGAGTACCGCAGCCCAGCCCGAGGGCAGCGCCGCCGGGGCCCACAGCTCCCAGAGGGCCTGTTCCGGCCGGCCGCTCTGCCCTGAGGATGGTCCGGCCTGCTCGCCTCTCTTCCGGTCTCTTTCTTCCGGGCAGTAGGTCTCCTGGCCTCTCTCCAGATGGGAGTGCACGTCTGACCCCCTGGGCTGGGCCAAGCGAGAAGCTGCCGAAACTGTGCTCGGGAGGCAGCTTGGGAGGGAGGGCGGCTCCCTGGAGGGCAGGGAGGTCCTGCCACCTGACTCCAGCATCCACCCCGGAGCTCTGACTCCTCGGAGCCTGGCCCTTGGCACATAGGACCAGCTGGCCTACGGCACCCTTGCCCCAGACTCTAGTAGCGGCGTCCTGTCTCCTCATGAGGCAGCCGATGACCTGGGAGTCTCCTGCTCTGGGGCTCAGATGGCCTCTTCTCAGAACCGGGCCAGGCCCGCTCACCTCGTAGCCGTAGCCCATGCGTTTTAGCAAGCCTGGCCACTACCTTGAGGTCCAGCATCCTCTCAGATGGCTGACCATGGCATCCGCCTCCTTGAGGTGGGCGCTGCCACCTCCCACCAGCTGCCCTATTCCCAGCACAACCCAGCATCTTCAGGCCTGCGGTCAGACCCACCTTTTCCAGGAAGTAGATTTAGGATCCTCTCCCCTCCTCCTCTCCTCCTCCCCCACCACCTCCAGTACCTGACGCTCCAGGGCATCCGCGCTGCCCACGGCAGAGCCAACCGTGAAGCCAGGACAAAGGCTGCACTCAGCCCCTGGTGCCCCTGGCTGTCTGGTCGGGCCTCCTCTCAGCTTTCTGCCAGAACAGTCTTCCTCCTCCCCCTTGGCCACCTGTCTGGCTGCAGGCCAAGAGCTGGGGAGACCCACGCCCCCAGTAGGGAGAGAGCCCCCCAAACCAGCCACTCAGAGGCCCTGCTGTCCCCAGGGAGAGACGACATGCTGGACGTGGAGACCGACGCCTGCATCCATTGCATCAGTGCCTTCGTCAAGCTGGCCCAGAGCGAGTACCAGCTGCTGACTGATGTCATCCCTGAGCACCATCAGAAAAAGACCTTCGACTCCCTCATTCAGGTCCCGCCCCTTGCAACCCCTGCCCCCCGGCACCCCCCCCAATAACCCCCCCAGCGGACACTGTCCCTTGGGAGCTTGAGTACAGGCCCCCTGCTGGCCCTCAGGAAGAGCCACCGCCTCCCCTGCTTGTCCTGGGGATCTGTCCCCGGTGGCGTGTCCCATTCGGTTCTCCTGTGCGGCGCGCCGGCCTGCGTTTCATGCACCCCTTGCTCCCCTGGGAACTAGCTCCATCTCTGCCCCGCCCCTGAGCTGGCTCCCCGACCGCCCCCAGGATGCGCTGGACGGGCTGATGCTCGAGGGGGAGAACATCGTGTCAGCCGCCCGCAAGGCCATCATCCGGCACGACTTCTCCGCCGTGCTCACCGTCTTCCCCATCCTGCGGCACCTCAAGCAGACCAAGCCCGAGTTTGACCAGGTGCTTCAGGTATGTGGAGGCATCCTGCTGCCTGGCGTGCCTCCTGCGTGAACCCCGTCCTCGGTGCCCCTCCCCACCCACTTGGAGGGTGAGAGGACGCAGCTCCTGCAGGGCCCCGGCCCCAGAGGTGCTTGCAGGGTGAGTGGAGAAGAGTCAGTCCCCGGTGAGGGGCGGGAGGCGCTGGGCCGAGGCCGGGGGCTGGCTGGCAGTGAGCATGTGCTCCCCAGGGTACTGCTGCCAGCACCAAGAACAAGCTGCCCAGCCTCATCACCTCCATGGAGACCGTGGGAGCCAAAGCGCTGGAGGACTTCGCCGACAACATCAAGGTGCTCCCTCCCTCCTCACTGCCCCCTGGGCTGCCGCGACCTGGCTGGGCACTCTTTCAGAGAGCGGCCTCTGGGAGCGCAGGTCTGCCCTGAGGGAAGCCCGCAGCGCTGCTAGTCAGTGCCCTCTCTCCTCCCTTTCCTTCCCAGAGGGCTGCACGCTCCCTCTAGCCCCCCAGCAATACGCTCCTGCCCCACTTCCCTGTCCTGTCTGTCTTGCTGTCCCTTGTCACTGAGAGGCATCCATCCTGATGCTTGCCTGCCAGCAGGTGGCACCACGTGCAGACCGGCAGGGCCTGGGGTGGGGCCTGGCGCCTCTCAGCTGTTTCAGGGTGTTGGACTGTTTTTTCTGCAGAATGACCCAGACAAGGAGTACAATATGCCCAAGGATGGCACCGTGCACGAGCTCACAAGCAACGTAGGTGCTGCCCAAGGCCCTTGGGTGGGGAGGGCCCGGTGGGCCCAGTGCCACCCTTTGCCTTCCTGCACGGTATGCGGGATGCAGGATGGAGGTGGTGCAGGCAGGCCTGCGGGGAGAAGCTGAAGCCAGCAGCCGCCTCTTCACTGGGAGTGCCTGGCCCTGCCCCTGCCCTGGATGGGGCAGAGGCTGTGTTGTGGGAGGCATTCGGCCCCCGGCTCCCACCCTGACCTCCTGGCCCCATTTTCTCCCCACTCAGGCCATCCTCTTCCTGCAGCAGCTCCTGGACTTCCAGGAGACGGCGGGTGCCATGCTAGCCTCCCAAGGTACTTGGCACCACCCAGCATGCCCCCTGCTGGCAACCCCTCCTCCCTCTTGCCTGGAGATGCAGGGTTAGGCCCCCTGGGGGCACCGGCCAACTCTGACCAGCGAGCTCCCCTCAGTGGAGCGGGATGGACATGTAGCTCATGGCAGGACCCTGGAGCTGACTGGGCCCCCCAGGGCTGAGCACCAGGAGAGACGGGTTGGCTGCCTTTCCTGACTGACTTCCCTTCCCTGTCTGGCTCCTTCACCCTCCTCCTGTGGGAGAATCTCCGGCTCTGGAGAGCCCCCTGCTTGCTTGTTTGAAGGTGCCCTCCCCCGCCCCTCCTGCACGCCTCTCCCTGTCCTGCGCAGCCTGTGCTCCCGAGTGGCCTCTCACAGCTGCCCCTCAGTGGGCCAGCCTCCCTGGGCGGCCGGCCTCGGCCCTGGGACTGGCTTCCGGGGCTGGCTCTCCAGAGAGTGTCTGAGCATGGAGACCCGGCCTGCCTGGTTGAGGTCCCCCGGTGCCTCCCCTCTCTCCCGGATCTCTAGAGGGTCTGGCCTGCTGCCCGTGTCCCGCCGTCGTGGGGAGTGGTCTGCTGGCGGGTGACTCGCGTTTCTAACCTGTTTTTGCACTTTGCGTCTTTCTCCCTCTTTGTCTCCCTGCGCCCCCTCCGCACTGCCTCTCACTCCGTAGTTCTCGGGGACACATACAATATTCCTTTAGACCCCCGAGGTAAGCAGCAGGGCTCTGCAGCCCATCCTCCCCCTGTGAAGCCCCGCGGTGAGACGCCCTGGGGACCCCTCAAGAGAACAGGACCTCTCAGGGAGTGGGGGGCAGACAGACATGGGTTCTCTGGGGTGTTCCCGCCTCTCAGCTCCCTCCACGGCCTCCTTCTGTCTCTGAGCTTGTCCCAGTGGCGCTCTGGTGTTCAGCACCCCCAGTCTCTCCAGGCGAGCCCTGCCTCCCGCGCCTCCCCTCTCCCCCGCCCTTGGCCTCCCCTCTGTGTAGGCAGCAGGGCCCCGTCCAGCTGCCCAGGAGAGGAGGCCGGAGCAAGCGGGGAGGGCGGCGAAGGGGCCGTGGCAGCCAGTGCTAAGATGTTGCTACTGACAGGCAGGCTCTGTGGGCCTTGCGGGTCCCACCCCGCGGGGTCGGGTCAGGCACTAGGGGGCCGAGGGCTGGGGTAATCTCACTTGTGTCCTGCGTCATGGGCCAACTCATTAGCCACCCCACCCTCTCACCCCCGCCTGCTACCACCGAGGGGCTGGGCTAGGGGCTGGGCTCCGCAAGCCGTCCGTGCGCGGCAGGGTTCCCGCGGCGGGCAGGGAGCTCCGCAGCTCAGCGGATGCCAGGCTCTGCCCAGAGCGCCTCAGTCCCATCTGCCCGGAAGCCTCGGGGGCCTCCCAGTGTTTCCCCGGTGGCTCCCTGGGCTGAGGGGAGGTCAGAGGGCCTTGGCCGCTGCTGACGGGGCTGTAACAGCAGGACTTCTCTCCCAGAGACCAGCTCCTCCGCCACCAGCTACAGCTCCGAGTTCAGCAAGCGCCTCCTCAGCACCTACATCTGTGAGTGTCTCTGGGGCCCGCCCCCCCTGCTCCGCCCCGGCTGGGCTCCTTTTGTTCCCACTGCCCGGTGGTGGTGACTCCATCCTCCCCTGCGCAGGTAAAGTCCTGGGCAACCTGCAGTTGAACTTGCTGAGCAAGTCCAAGGTGTATGAGGACCCAGCTCTGAGCGCCATCTTCCTGCACAACAACTACAACTACATCCTCAAGGCCCTGGAGAAGTGAGTGGCCCGATGCCGGCCGCAGCTCTCCCCGGGCCTGCCCCTGGCCAGGCGGCGACCCCCCATGTCCAGGTCGGGGGACGGCCCGGGGACCAGTGGGGGCAGGTCCCATGGAGCCAACTCTGTCCTGCTCGCTGCCCCACCCCAGGTCTGAGCTGATCCAGCTGGTCGCTGTGACCCAGAAGACGGCCGAGCGCTCCTACCGGGAGCACATCGAGCAGCAGATCCAGACCTACCAGCGCAGGTGCCCCTTCCCCGCTCTTCTTCCCTGAGCCCCGGGACACTGCGCCCATCGGGGCAGGGTCTCACCACCCTGTGGACCCCAGACTTCCAGCTGATTTTTAAATCAAGTTGTGGGGTATTCTCAAGGGGCTCACTGTGACCAGCCGGGACGGCAGAACTGGCGAAGCAGACGTGGGCCCACGTTTAGCCCACGCGAAGGCAGCATTGTCAGGGTGGTCGAGCTTGGCTGAGCGCACGCTCCCGGGCACGCTGTTCTCGCGTTGTCCTCTGTGTGTGTCTCTCCCTTTGTGTTTCCTCCCGGCGAGTGTGTCTCCTGCTTCCTTCCCGCCTCCCCATCTTGTCCGGCCATGGGGTTCACAGCACACCGTGCTTAGTATGCATGAGGCATGGCGAACACACTCCACTTCTGGTTCGTCATTTAAATTGAGAAGCTTAAACCTTTTCTGTTCCTGCGGAAACATCTCAGTGGTGTTTTGTTTAATTGTGACCCAGATCGAATCCTCCCCTGCCCTGCCCCCAGTAGGTCCAGGTATTTTTAAAAGACACAAGCCCAGCCCAGGGAGGAAGCAGCTGTCTGAGGCCGCTCCTCCCCTGCCCTCTGCTCTGTCCCCTCCTGGCAGCTGGATAAAGGTGACTGACTACATCATGGAGAAGAACCTGCCTGTATTCCAGCCGGGAGTCAAGGTGGGCTGGAGGCCTGGCCTGGGAGGGGTGTCTAGCAGATGTGAGACTTTTTGTCGTGTGTCTGGTAAAAACAGACAAGTGTCCCTCAGAGCTGAGAGAGCACAGGCCGCCTGTGGCCATCTGGGCACTGGAGACGGGCAGGCTGGGCTGGGTGCTGGGCAGGGACAGGCCTCTTCCCTGAGCCACGCTTTCTCTGCATGTTCCTCGGCCCAGCTCCGGGACAAGGAGCGGCAGATGATCAAGGAGCGATTCAAGGTGAGCGGCACCCCTCCCTGCCCCTGCTCCCCACTGCTGCTGTCAGGACACGGACCCCAACATCTGTCTCTGGGTCGCTTCTCTTTCCACCTTTTTGGTGGTCAGGGCTTCAACGATGGCCTTGAAGAACTGTGCAAGATCCAAAAGGCCTGGGCCATTCCCGACACAGAGCAGAGGGACAAGATTCGCCAAGCTCAGAAGAACATTGTCAAGGAGACCTATGGGGCCTTTCTGCACAGGTGAGCCCCCACGGGGGTGGCAGTTCCGGCGCCCTGGGCTTTGGTGTGGGGCCAGACAGGGACATCAGCCAAGGTCACCCCATCAGGAGTGCCACAGACTAAGATGGAGCTGGGGGTGCAGGGCCTCCCCCTGACCTCAGTGCCTGGTAGGTACGGCAGCGTGCCCTTCACCAAGAACCCCGAGAAGTACATCAAGTACCGTGTGGAGCAAGTGGGCGACATGATCGACCGCCTCTTTGACACCTCCGCCTGAGTGTGAGCACCTCCCAGCTGGTGCCCAGGCCGGCGTGTTGCTGGACAGATAAACCAGTGTTAACTTGCCTCTGGGCCCGGTGAGTCCGACATCCTTTGCGACGGGGACCTTTCTTCACCACCCTGAGCCCTTCTGGTTCTGGTCCTACAGCCCACGCTCCCCACCCAACCTTCACACCTGAGTTTTTGTGGCACTGACCCCAGCCTGCGGGCGCCATATGAGGGCTTCCTGACAGGAGGCGCAAGGAGGAGGACTGTGTCCCAGATGCCTGGCATGTACGAGAGCGGAGGCCTAACAGCCCACCTCCGGCCATTCAAGGCTGGGCATGGAGAGCCCCTTTTGAGGCCCAACTGTGGGCAAGGCTGGGAGCAGCAGGCCCCATCCCAGCAGAGGACCTGGAGAAACAGCACACAGGACGGCCCCTGCCTCTTGGATTAGTGCCCCGCACCCGCATTCCTGTCTGGGGTGTTCTGTTCCCCCAGTGTCCCTCCCACACCCAGTGACTGCAGCAGGAGTACCTTCCGTCTGCCCCCTGGGGCCCAGCACACTACAGGAGCGAGGCAAGGTTCTGACCCCTGAGGTCTGGCTCACTCCCTGTCCCATCCCCACTGCCTCCTGGCCCAGAGGCTGCGCGTGGGGCCTCTGGGTGTCTGGCGGGCACTGAGGAGAAGTCCAGGAGTTGGGTGTGGGTTGGGTGTGGGTTGGGCACCTCATCTACTTGGACAAGAGTGATCAGTTAATCTCAATGAAGACAGACCCCTGAGGTGCACTTGAACCTGGGTGATGGGTTTATTTTACCCTGCATGCATGTTAACAGAAGGGAGAGCTCGGGTGGCCTGGGGTCCTCCAGCCTTAGGGGAGAGTTGGCCTCCCTCCCCCTTTCTCCACTGACCCCGTCTCGGACCTCCCCCCTGGTGTGTGCCCCAGGCCTCGCCCCGTTACAGCCTGGGCTGCCCACCGTGGGGTGAGGCCTCGCCAGGGGCAGGGTCAGACTTGCACGTCGCCCACATCCAGAGTCCAGCGAAGATGAGCTGGCTGCACACCACCCCCACCACGTACAACAGGAAGAAGATGTGGTCAACAGCCTCGGCCCAGCTCCTCCTCGACCCCTTTACTCCTTGGGAGCCTTCTGTGATAGGAGGTGAAGAAAAGGAGCTGTTTGGGGCTCAGGAGGAGGGTGAACCCCAGGGGTGTCCACCAGGTTTCTCCTTCCCTTAGATTCATGACTAAGGGGCGCTGGGGCCTGCCACCTGGGCCTCCTTGGCTTGAAGAGTCACTCCCATGGAGAGGCCCCACGGGCATAGGGTTATCTGGGGGAGTTTGAAGGCCCCAGGCCTAGGGAGGTCATCCTGCTGCAGATCCACTTTTCCCAAGGGGAGCGCAGGGACAGCGAGGCCAGCAGAGCAAATGTGAGGAGCTGCTGAAGGGCCTAGTGACCCCTGGCCCCAGCCCACCCCAGGGGTGCAGCCTGCTGGGCTTGCCCTGCCGAAAGTTGCCTCATCCCTCACACCCTCCAGGAAGGGCCTCAGCCCCTGCCCACCTTCAGGACGGGGCGCTGGCTTGCCATGGTCCCGCTGCTCCTGTTTCAGGGCTGGGCTGGGGCTGCTCTTGACCCCGACGCTGCCCCGGACCAGCAGCGCAGCCATCAGCACGGTCTCCGCAGTGCTGACGAACAGCAGCAGTAGCAGGACCGTGAAGTAGTAAACTGAGGGGAGGGGCCGGTCAGAAGGTGGCCCTGTGCCTTGAGTGCCAGGGTCTGGGCAGAGGCGCCCTGGCTGGCGCAGTGATGGCAGGAGTGGGGGACATTCCACTAGGCAGAGCCCCGCGTCCCCCTGCCAGGTGAGGTGCAGGCTTACTGAACAGCGGGTTGCAGGAGGAGGAGCTGGGCAGGGCCTGCACCAGGGAGGAGTGGAAGACGAGGTAGCCCAGCAGCAGGGTCACCTTGTAGGCGATGCGCTCGGTGGCCCTGAGGGGCAGCAGCCCCCCGCACACGTCGGCCAGCAGCAGTGCCTCCCCGGGGACCAGCAGCGCAATGATGGCCTTGAGCGCTGTGTTCTGCAGGCACAGCTGGGGGGAAGCAAGCCGGGACCCTCCAGCGTTGGGCAGCAGAGGGAGTGTGTCGTGACCTCTGGCTCAGCCTCCCCAACACCCCCATCTGCCCTCTATCCGCCCGTCCCGACTCACCGTCACCCGGAAGCAGGGCACCAGCTTCTGAGGTGGGTCTTGAGTTTTCAGATCCCGAACTACATATTCTCTCTTGACACTCACGATCTCGTTCACCGCTGTGGCCCTGAACTCCAGCTCCGTCACTGAAAGGGTGGGGGGAGAGCACTGATGGAGGAGGAAACCCCCCACATACCGGGTCTGTGCCAAGCCGGAGTCCAGGTCGGATTGGCTGGTGGGGAGGGGCAGACTGGGACACAAAACTGGTTCCTACAGGAGCCTCTCAAACCTCATTTCGTAGCACCCCGGGCTTTCCTCAGAGGAGAGGCCTCATCAGATTCGTAGATGAACTTTCTTTGTAAAAATAAGTGGGCTTTGTACCACTTCACGAGGGAAAAACCATACCCACTCACTGGCACACTCGCTCTAACGGATGTTTGGGAAGGACGAGGGTCCCAGCTGCTGTGGTGGATCACGCTGCGCATGGCGGGCCTGGGCTTCTCTGTCAAACTGAACATCCCCTGAGGGGTTGCAGGGGGTCACTGGGTGACCACACCTTCAGGACATTTACAGGAGTGAGCTGGTCACCTTCACCGAAGGGCCAGCCGCTGCACTTGGGCTGCTGGGGGCAGTTGCTCTGGGGTAGCTGAGGGGCAGGAGAGGAGACAGACTGGTAGGGCTGGGGCTGAGGCCCAGAGGAGGGCCGGAAGGAGGGGCAGGGCAGGAGCACGTCCTCCTGGGTCTCCAGCTCCCCTAGCCCTGGTGTGGGCTGTGAAAAGTGGCGTGGCACCTATGTCCCCCATTTGCTGGCTGAGCCCCCCCACAGCCCCAGCCCCCAGCTCCCTTCTTGTCAGCACCAGAATTGCTGAAAGCGTAGAAGCTGAGGCTGCAGTCGCTCTGGTCCCTGGGGTAGTGAAGGAGCTCGAAGTCACAGTTGGTCTCGGTGGTGAGGGCCAGGTAGAGCTCCACGTGGCCATCCTGGTCCACTCGGACCCGCGGGTGCTCGTCCTGCCAGTCTACCCAGAGCCTGTGGCGGGAACCCCAGTTCCTTACCTCGTGGGTAAGGGGAGGGGTGGGGGAGCCCTGGGCATGTGCTGGCTGCCCTGCTGCTGTCAGGGTCCCAGAGGGAGGGAGGTGGCAGTGAGGCCCAGGGCCACAGCGGGGGTAGTCAGGAGGTCCTCGGGGCTCTGACAGGGAGGAGGTGGGGTGGGCTCGGGGGCTCCTGGAACAAGAACTCACGCCTCCTGGATGGAGAGTCCTGGCGTCCAGACCGAGTCCCAGGGCAGCGTGACCTCACGCCGAGGGTGTGCACTCGCATTCCAGGCCAGGCGTGTGTCCAGCCAGGACTGGGGACACAGAGATGCTAAGGCCCCCCTTGGGCCACGCCGCGCCCCGTGGCATATGGACGAGAGCTGAGCTGGCCTCAGACCTCAGTTCTCCCTCCCACCCCCGCTCCCCGCAGGGGCTCACCAGCCGGAGCAGCAGCATGGAGGACACTGTGTACCGCAGGATGTCCTGGGGGAGGGGGCAGCACATCACGGGGGGCAGGGGACCCCAGCACTCGCTGGGCAGAGTCCTGTCCCACCCCAGCCGAGCACTTGGGCACTTACCACGTTAAACACGTTTGACACGAACACCTGCACGTCCACCAGCAGTGGCGCGCTCTCGTTGTGAGGGATCTGGATGGTTTCCTGAGCCTCCTGGGGTGAGTTGAGGTTGAAGAAGGGTGGCGAGGCTGAAGGATGGAGGTTGAAGTCAACAGGGTGCCCTGGAGCCTGAATCCCAGAGCTCACCAGCTTACCCTCCCCTACCGACTGCTGGGGTGTGGAAGCCTCGCCCCTGGATCAACGGCTGGGTGGCACCTAGACCGAGGAAGGCGAGAGGGAGCAGGAGCCACAGGGCCATCCCAGCGGCTGCACAGAGGGCCCAGGCAGAGGACAGTGCCCGAGCTCCCGCCTCTGCTTCCGTCCTTCTCTGGGGCACCAGGCAGTTGCTTGAAGGCAGCTGCACTGTGCAAAGACCCTGGAGTTTTGGTCTTGGCACCCCACCCCCTGCCTGGGTTCTGCAAACACCCAGAGACAAAGCCTGGGACCCAGCCCCTCCCGCTGCACCTGCCCGGGCTTCCCTGTCCCGCTCCATTTCCACCACCTGGAATGGGCTGCCACTTGGGCAGGCCCCAAGCAGGGCTGGGCAAGCGCAGGACACCCACCTTTCTTTGACTTGGCCCTTTTTTTTAAAATTTATTTTTTATTTATACAATAGCTGGGATACAGGCCAGAGGAGCAGGAGGGTGAGAGGATTCACCACAGACAGAGCGGGGAGCAGAACAGGCAGATCCACTGAAATACACTGCTGCGGGGAGCAGTGGGCGAGACCGGAGAGGTCTGCTGCGCCATGTGGAAATCCTGGCTGGCCGGTAATCGAACCCGTGTGCAGAGGCTGAGGACAGCGCCACAGCACTGCGCTCAATCTGCCGTGCCACCGGGGAGGCCCTGACTTGGCCTTTCAATTTGGGCAGACACCTCGCCAGCTACCCAAGCCTTTGGCCAAAGCCCCTTGTGCTCCACAGGGCGAGGTGGGCACAGTCTCAAGAGTGTTCCTGTCCCCCCAACACTGAGCTGACTCCATGTAGAATGGGCAGATTGGGGGCAGGGGCAGCTCAAGAGCAAAGATCTGGGGCACTCTTGTTGCCACGTGGGATTCTCAGCCTGCCCAACGCAGCAGCACGTTAGAGCCGCTGCTATGGCCTTGAAGCCGAGCCCATGGGGTGAAGGTCCCTTTCCTGTTGGGGAGGAGAAACAGTAAGGCCTGGGACCTGATCTTGGCCATCTGCCGCCAGTGAAGGAGCCTGGAGGCAGAAAGACACTGATTGGCTGTGGAGATGCAAATGGCCTCCCACCCTGCCGCCCCCCCACCCAGAGCTGAAAGCCCACCCAGATGCGGGGGCTGTGATGGGGGTGCACGGGGGTCAGGAGGAGTGAGCAGTTGGAGGGGTGGTGTGGTACCCCACAGCGACCAGCAGCGGCTGCCCACCCCCCGGGCTGCACTCTGCCTTCTCCCAGGCACCCCCGCCACCACCGGCGTCATCGGTGGACCCCACCATCCGGGGTCCACTGTGCCTGGCCGAGCAGCTAAGTGACCTCCTAGGTAGAAGCCTAAGTAGTGGAGGGACTGACCCCCAAAATCTGTGTGCGCGCAGCACTGCCAGATACACCTCTCCTCTTCCTAGTGGGGGCGCCCAGTCTCCTGGGCTGGCTAGTTCTCGAAGGAGTTGTGGGCAGCCCCTCAGCAAGTGGGGTGGGGAAGGATGCTACCACTGTTTTTTTTTTTTTAACATTTATGCATACAAGAACTGAGGTACAGGCCAGAGGTGTGGGGGTGAGAGAATTCACCAGAGGCAGAGTGTGGAGCAGAACAGGCAGACTGACTGAAATCCACTGCTGAGGGGAGCAGCGGGGAGACAGGAGAGGTCTGCTGTGCCATGTGGTTAGCTCCCCGCCTGGGGATCGAACTCATGCTGCAGAGGCTGCAGTGCTGTGCTTAATCCCTTGCGCCACCAGGGAGGCCCCAGGACCTCGGGTTTTTGGTACCAGTGGGTGGGACAGCCACATAGCAGGCGCCAGGCCTCTCATTTCTAACTCCCAGGAGCACCACGCCCCAAGGGAACCTGAGGACAGCGCTGGGGAGGGTGGAGGGAGGTTTGAAGGACCTTGGTTAGTTTCATCGCGTTCTCTTCCCCATTGGATGTTTCCCCTCCAATTCAATCCAATAAATATTCATTGACCATCTCTTGCTTGCAGGCTCTGTCTTTGGCGCCGAGCCTGAGTCTCCTCAGCTGCAATGTGGGATAATAGAACACTTTCTCAGAGGACTCTGGTGAAAATACCTGGCAGAGGCGCGAGGCCAGTTGGGTGAAACAATGAATGAAACTCCTCTTTCTCCTTCCCCTTAGATATCCGGGAGGGGAAAACTGGAAGGAAACACAAAATAGCAGAAACCCATCCACCAGTAGCCTCCTCCTAGGTGGCCAGGGGGGTGTTCAGGTTGCAATAAAACTTAAATATTTGCTTCTTATTTTGATGTATAAGTAGCCCACACTTGTGACATGGAATCATTGCTGTTACTAAAGAGCTTAAACCTGTCTGCAGTTCACTGGGTCTGGAATCACCACCTTCTGCCACTATAGCTTGAGCTCTGCTTCTTCACTTGGGCCCCCCCCTTTCCTTGGGTCCCAGTCAAGAACATTCTTTTCCCTCTCCCCACCCCCCTATGATCTCAGTCCCAGAAACCCAGCTACCTGTTCCTCTGGGGACAGGAACTTTGTTCCTATCCTGCCCTGCTTGCCTCTTCATTGACCAGGATGATAATAGAGCTCACGTGTGAGATGCTTGCCATCCATTTAGTCAACAAGTGTTTATTAAGGACTTACTCCTTGCCAGGCACTGTGCTGGGTTTCTTGGGATATACCAGTGAGAGCCACACACAGCAAGATCATCCATGAGCCAGATGATAACCTAGAAATGTTGCTCTTACAGGTTAAGGACTTGCAGGTAAAGGACTCCAGGGTGAGGGTACTGGGGGTGCTGGGGAGGGGCGATGGTGCCATTTAAAAGAGTGGTCAGGCTGACCTTATAAGCAAGGGGGCATTGAGCAAAGATTTGAAGGTTGTTAAGAAGCTAGTCTAGCAGGTGTCTAAGGAAAGAGCATTCCAGATCAAGAGAACAGCAAGGCCCTAAAAGCAGGAGTGGGCAAAGAGGCTGGGATGGCCTTAGTGGAATGAACAGGAGAATGATTGGAGGAGGTGAGAGACAGAGCATGTAGGACACTTTAAAAAATCCATTTTAAGGACCATGACTTCTAGTCTGAGTGAAATAAGGCGCCCTTCTAGAGTCTCTACTACTACTACTACTACTACACAACTAACATGGTGTGAATCTTTTTCCTTAGGTAAAGGTTTCTGCTTTTTTTCTTTTAAATTCACATACTATATAATTTCTCCACTCAAAGTGGTGATTGGTTCCTAGTCCATTCAGAACCATGCAACTGTCACCACCATCTGCTTTAGAACATTTTTCTCCCTCCCTAAAGAAACCCCTGTATGTTAGTTACCAGCCTCCATCATCTCCACCCTCACCTGCTCCCCACAGTCCCAAGCAATCACTGCTTTCTGCCTGGAGATTAGCCTGTTCTGTATATTTCCTATAAATAGAAACATGCATGTGGCCTTTTTCTATGTGGCTTCTTTCACTTCACATAATACTTCTAAGATTTGTCCATGTGGTTGTGTGCAGTACTTCATTCCCTTTTATGGCCAAACAGTATTTCATTGTATACTTTTATCACATTTTTCTCATGCCTTCATGTGTCAGTGGACATTGGTGAGACTTTGATGTTTTTTTTTTATTTGTGATAAAATACAAGTTATACAACTTACAACAAGTTATACAACTTACCATCCAAACCACTTTTTCATATACAGTTCAGTAGCATTAAATATTCACATCATTGTACAACCAGTCTCCAAAATTTTCTAAACTTACAAAACTGAAACTCTAAGTCCATTAAATAATTCCCATTTCCCCAACTCCAGTCCCTGGCAGCCACCATCCTGCTTTCTATGAATTTTACTGCACTAGATAGCTCATATACATGAATACACATCAGATTTGGTTTTTTGCAACTGGCCTGCTTAATTTAGCACAATATTTGCATGGCGCATTCATGCTGCAGCATGTGTCAGAACTTCCTTCCTTTTTTGAGGCTCAATTCTAGGTAGCTAGCTATGCTCTATCAATACACATATATATCACATTTTGTTTATTCTTTGAGGACCATTAGTTGCTTCCCCCTCTTTAGTGAATACCATTGCTATGGACTCGAGTATACAAATATCTCTTTAAGAACCTGCTTTCAGTTCTTTTGGATATGTACCCCAAAGTGGAATATCTGATTATACAGCTATTCTTTAATTTTCTTTTTTTTAAAGATTTATTTATTCATAGAAGAACTGGGGTTTAGGCCAGAGGTGTGTGTGGGGTGTGTGTTTGAGAGGATTCACCAGAGAAAGAGTGGGGAGCAAAACAGGTGAATTTACTGAAATACGCTGCTTAGCAGAACTGGTGGATTTACTGAAGAGGGCAAGACAGGAGAGGTCTGCTGCACCCCATGTGGGTCAACTCCCTGGCTGGGGATCTAACTCAGGCCGCAGCTGTGATAGCACTGAGACTTAACCCCTAGGCCACGAGGAAGGACCCCATTCTTTCATTTTCTTACGGTCCTGCCACCCCGTCTTTCACAGGGCTGCACCATTTCACATCCGCGCCAACAGTGCACCAGCGTTCCAGTACCTCCACCAACTCATCAGCACGTTATTTCCTATTAGGTTTTGTTTTTTTTTTTTTCTTTAGTAGAAATCCTAGTAGAGGTCGGGCATAGCTCACTGTGGTTTTGATTTGCACTTCCCTAATGAATAATGATGTTGAGCAGAGACTTTCTTTGAAATGAATCATTTACCCCGTCTTAATTGGCTGCCCCTATTTCACAGATGAGGGAAAAGGTTTAGAGGGAGATTAAGCTATTTGCTCAACATCTTCGACTTGGCTATGGCCCTGCCGCAGAGCAAAGACTCACAGTCTCCCACCCTCCACACCTCTCCCTCCTCGGACCGCGAGCCCCGAAGTCCAGAGAAGGGCCCCCATACCGGGCCCACGTGCTGCCGGCCCCAGGCACCGCCTTCTCACGGTGGGTGGGGAGGAAGGGGGGGGCAGAGGCTGACGAGGCCGAGGCGGCTCCCTAACACGCGGGGCGCTCTGTTCCGGCAGTGACAACCCCATCTTTTGAGTCCCCAGAGAGCTGCACCCCGAGATCCAGAGTCCTTAGCCAGCCGCCCCCTCTGCGCGCGCCACACGAGCCGGGTCCCCAGCGCAGCCAGGCGGGCCAGGGCGCGTCTCCGGGCCCGCCTCCCTCGGTGGGGCTGCCCCGGGAGCCCCCCGCGAGCCCCGCGCCCGCGAGCCCCAGCCCCGCCGCCGGCGCCGCGCGAGCAGCCGCATCCAGGGGCCGCTCCGGCGCACGCGTGGTAGCCGCCTGCGGGCAGGGCGGTGGGCGTCAGAGTCCGCCGCTATCCCGTCAGCCCGGCCGGCGGGCCGCTCTCTCCGCCCGGCCGTCCCGCCTCCTCTATCCCGTCCTGCTCTGCGGCGCAGGGGCAAGATGGCTGCCGAGAAGCAGGTCCCCGGCGGCGGCGGCGCGGGCAGCGGCGGCGGCGGCGGCGGCGGGCGCGGGGCCGGGGGCGAGGAGAACAAGGAGAACGAGCGGCCCTCGGCCGGGTCGAAGACGAGCAAAGAATTCGGGGACAGCCTGAGTTTGGAGAGTATCCTCGAGCGCCGCGGCCTTCGCCCTGGCGACGTGTCGGCGGGGCCGGGCGGGGGCGCGGGGCGCGGCTTCCTGGGCTCGCGGAGTCCGTCGCCCCCACTTCTCCCGGCGCTCGGAGCCCCGGGCTCTGCGTCCCCGCCCGCCTTCCCGCGACCCCTTCGCCCTCCCGGGGGGGACTGTCCTTTTCTTTGAGGCGGTGTCGGGCCGATTTCGGCAGTTCCCGGCCGCGGTCCGGCGGGCCGGCGCCTGCCCGGGGGGCGAGAACCACAGCCTGGACTTTCTGGCTTCATATTTTTTTTCCTGACAGCCGCCAGAGGCCGGGTATTAAAGATCGAGGCACATTGCGCCTTGATTCTGATGCCGCACGTAGCTGAGGGGCTTCTCCGTCGGCCCGCAGGCTTTTTATTTGAGTCGTTCGGATTGAGCTGGAGGAATCGGTTTCTGGTTTTTATCAGTGTATCACGAGTGCTTCTCACCCTGGTTTGTGACTTTTTGGCTAGCATAAGTACGTGGAGAAAATGTAGGAGCGTTTTCTGAAATAACACGTCTGACTTGACAGCTTCATGAATTGTGTAATGGTTTGGAGTTTTCCTTTCTGAGCCGGTGTCATAGTTCCAAATGGGTGTTAGAATGCTTTGGTTTTACTACAAACATACCTCCTTGTTCCTTTTTTAGTTTCTGAAATAGGCCTTTGAGTGGTCAGCATTTTAAAATACGTTTACAGAAAACCGTTGAAGAAACTTTAAAAGAAAACTAAAATTGTGGACATTGGATGTCCTAAAGTTTGGCATATACTCTTAATATACTTTAAGATTCTTAGAAAGGGGACTTTGGTCCAGGCTTTGCTTTTACAAGGATTTTTAATATTTTTATGCAGACCATAATCTAGTTGGGTAGCATGTGCTCTCCACAGGTTCATGCAGCATCACAGCTGTTAAGGAAAGATTTGCCAGATGTAGGAGGTTATGCAAATAGAGGAAAAGTACACGTCATTTTAACCTGGGTCTGCCTGAATGAGTAAAATATTGGATCCAGATGTAAATCAGTGGAAACCACCCTAGTTGCTATCAGCAGTTTTAGAATCCAGTAGATTTATTTAAGCTGCTGGGTTACAGCAATCCTCAATGGCTAATAGTGCTCTTTTCTAGCTGGTCATAATAACATATGACTCCCACCATCAATTTTTCTACCTTCTTAGCCCTGTCCTGTGACAAGATAGTTACTGAAAATAGTTATAAGAGATTTCACTAGGTAATGTACTAAATATTTAAAAAAGGTTTGATGTGTTGTGGTTTGATCAAATATAGACCAATGGGACATGTTTTGACTTATTTGGATTCTTGCCACTGTAAGCTTTTCCTTAATCTTGGCTCCAGTTCTTCAGATTATTAAGGAATCCCAGCAGCAGCATGGCTTACGGCATGGAGATTTTCAGAGGTACAGGTTAGTATCATATTCAAGGTGTGTAGAATTCATTGTGGAATTTTCAGACTTACCTTGTTTTTGTTACTATTCTATTTATTCTCCTACATCAGAATATATACGTAGAAGGTCTAGCTCTTTGTTTATATTAAATCCTCCAAGTGTACACATACTTTTCAAATTTAAAATTTTGTGGTAAAAGAAGCCAATCTCTGTCCATTTTGCCTTGCAATATTGCAGATACATTTGGATGCTTCTGCTCAAAAATAACAGTAATTAGTTAAATTATGTTTTAACTTAGCCATGTTGTAAGAGTCAAAACTTTCCAGTATTGCCATATCATATAAGGGGAATTTCCAATAAATTATAATTTATTGGTAAACTTTTGTAACAGTCTTCAAGTTGGAAAACAAATTTAATATGACTCTTACAAATTAAAATAGATACCTACTTATAATACAGTCCTGTACTCTGAAAGCAGAAATTTCCAACTATTTCTATATTGTAGATATTGTAGGCTTTTACTGCTGATTTTTAAAAGTCCTGCTAAGACACTGGACACCTCGGCTTCTAATTCCCAGGAGTCAGCCATTGTGGTGAAGGGTCAGCAGTGAAGGGTCTGCAATGCGGGATAGAGGGAGCAAGGAGGGTGGTGGTTGGAAATGGAGTGAGAGCAGTAGGCAGGGCCAGAATGTGTAGGGCTGAACGCCCCGGGGTAACTCTGTCCTCAGTTAATGTGGGTGTGAGGGCGAGCCAGGAGAGAGTTTTACACAGGAGTCTGTTTCGACTTGGTGTTTTGTTTGTTCTTAATTGTTAAGGAAATTTTCAAAAATGTAGAGGTGATAGTACAAATGAACCAGTTGGTTCTTACATTTATCAACTTTCTGCCCTTTTTGCTTCATCCGTTCTCTCCCTGCTTTTATTTTATTTATTTATTTATTTTGTGGGACCCTCGCTGGCGGCCAGGGAACGAACTGGCGGGGCAGCCTCGCAGCCCAGCGCTCAACAGCTGTGCCACCAGGGAAGGCCCCACTCCCTGCTTTAAAAATTTTTTTTTTCTTGAAGTATGTTTACATCCGAAAGTGATGAATTTTGCAGTCATTAGCCAACACCCAGATTAAGAGAGCACTTAACCAGCACTCCAGAAGTCCCCCTTTAGCTCCCAATCACAAACCCCTCCTTCCCAAGGGTCACCGTGATCTTGATTTCTTTCTTTTTTGAAATGTTTATTTTGTATTGAGGCAGCATTGATTTACATCACTCGTTATGATTCAGAGCCATAGAATCACCCCTCTTTGGGTGTGTGTCCCAGACCCCCCACCAAGGCACCTGCACAGTTGTGAGTTCTAATACTTCAGTTGTGCTTATTGTTGAGATGGATCTACATAGCATTGGACAGTGTCTATTCCTGGGAGAGGCTTCTTTCTTTCAACCGTATGCCTGAAATGCTTCCATTTTGCATATAGCTGTAGCCTGCACGTTCCCCTTGCTGGATGGTAGTCCCTTATGCGACTACCCCGCTGTTTATTTTCCACTTTACTGTTGTTGGGCGTTTGGCCAGTTTCCTGTTTGGGCTGGTGGAAATAGTGCCTCCATGGACCTTCTTACACACGTTTTGGTGGAGGGAAGTATTTTCTCTGAATATACACTTTGGAGTGAAATTCTTTAGGATTAGCTTTAGTTCGGCCTTAGTAATGTACGGCCCAACAGGTGCCCTAAGTCCTGTGCCAGTGTGCGCCGGCTGCTCCACAGCTGCACCAGCATTCGGTATGATTTACGTTGCTTTTCTTCCTGGATTATTTGAAAACCTGTCATACCATTTCACCCAACAGTACTCAAGTTTCTGTCTCCAACAAATGGAGCTTTTAAAAACGTAATCAGAATACTCTTATTCTACCTAGCCAGATTATCAATAACTCCTCAGTATCATCTTATACAATGATGATATAAATAATAAAGAAAATTGTTGAGTTTTCTCTGATTTTCTTTTTTAAAAGATTTTATTTTTGGTGTAGAAGAACTGACCAGAGGTGCAGGGGGTGAGAGGATTCATCAGAGACAGTGGGGAGCAGAACAGGCGGATCCACTGAAACACACTGCTGAGGGGAGCAGCGGGGAGACAGAAGTCTGCTGTGCCCTGTGGGTGGTTCCCTGGTGGGGATCAAACTCGGGCAGCAGTGGTGATAGCGCTGAGACTTAACCCCTAGGCCACCAGGGAGGCCCGAGTTGTCTCTGATTTTCTTTCAGATGTCTTAAAATTGTTGACTCCTCCTCAGACCCATTCACGAGTCTCTAATGGTCCCTGTTGTTTCCTTTATAGTGAAACGGTCCAGGTCAGAATTGATCCCTGTAGTCGTCTCATCTCCTCAGTCTTCTCCCTGACACATCTCCGTAGCCTTTCTTTGATTTCTCAAGACCTTGCTGCTTTTGAAATTGACAGGCCGATTGTTTTGTAGCTTGTCACCTGCCCGAGTCTACTTGCAGCCTCCTTCTGGTGAGATTCAGGTTCTGTGTCTTTGTCAGGAGAGTCACAGGAGCGATGCTGCCTTCACCTCGTGGCCCAGGGCCCCATGACTGCCGCTCGTCCCCGGAGCGCTGTTCCCTGGACCACTTGCTTACTCCAGGGGTCCCAGCTGGAAGTTGCTCCTTGGCCCTTTGTGATTACCAAGTACTTTGTGAGAAAATACTTTGAAGCTATGTAAATATCCTGTTCTTCATCGAACTTCAGTGTATTCGTTTGTGTGTCTGTGTGTCCTTAGAGTTTACCTCGTCCTCTGTCCGTGGGGATGTGTGCTCACATTACTACACTGCTGCTCTGACTGGGTCTGGCCAGTGTAAGCCCCTTCAGGTCAGCTACTAAGCTTCGATGTGTTCCCACTGCCCTTCTGTTAAAAGTCAGGCTTAGGGCCTCCCAGGTGGCGCGCGGGTTGAGCACAGCGCTATGAAGCTATCCGCAGCCTCTGCATCATGGGTTCAGTTATTGATAATCTGGCTAGGTAGGATAAGAGTATTCTGATTACGTTTTTAATCAATTCCCGGCCGGCCAGGGAGATTCCCACATGGCACAGCAGACCTCTCCTGCCTCACCCGCTGCTCCCCTCAGCAGTGGATTTCAGTCAGTCTGCCTGTTCTGCTCTCCACTCTGTCTCTGGTGAATCTTCTCAGCCTCCCATGCCTCTGGCCTGTACCCCAGCTCTTGTATGCATAAAAATAAATCTTAAAAAAAAAGTCAGACTTACATATTGGATACCCAAGTCAAATTCACCCTTTTTAGGTATACGGTTCGATGAGGTTTGAGCAAGGTGTGTGGTTAGGTAGCCACTGCAGTGAGGTGCAGGACGTTTCCGTCACCTCTCGCTCAGCTCCCCAGTAGGCGCTCCTCTGCCGCGCCCCGCTCCTGGCGGACACTCGTCGCTGCTGCTTTTTAGACTGTTACACAAGTGGGGCCACGCTCTAGGCAGCCTGTCACCCGGTGGGCCAGGTCTGCTTCCCTGTCCCCCATGAGCAGTTTTCGGTTGGCTGCAATTTTTGGTCTTCCCCCCAGTTGTTAACTTTATTCAATGTTGTGTTTGCAACTGGATCTTTTTTTTTTGGCCGTGAGAGGTACCGTTTTTCTCTTAGCACGACAGTGTGTTTGTTATATGTGTTTTTGGTCTTTCTCAATGCATTGTTTCATAAGTTTGCTCATACTGTCTGTAGAGCGTTAGTTGTATTTCTCCTTGTCCATGACAATGTTTTGTACACGTGATCTTTGTTGGTTGCTGTGTTACCCGGTCTGTAGCCCGACATCATTCCCTCTCCCCGCTAGCTAGTTGGTCACATGAACTTCCGTTCATGGCTCGCCTGTCCGTTCATGTCTCGCCTGTTCCTGCTCAGTCCCGCGAGTAGAGCGACCCAGCCGCCAGCGCTCAGGAAGCGGGGCACCCTGAAGGCGCTGCTGAGCGTGTCCTTCCTGCCGGGATGCTTCCACCAGTTTCTTTTTCTGCCCATAACGTATATGTTTTCCATTTGGTTTTTATGTACAAGGGCAAGTGATAATTAAAGCTGATATTAGCAGTTGAGGGGGGAAAATTTAGTTCATAGATTAAATCAGACAGTTCTTCCTTCTTTTCAATAACCCGGGCCCTGGTGGCTCCAAGGCTGGAATGCTAAGTGTCATTTAAATACCATCTCGCATTATAAATTATATGCTATATCATTTGATTAAGGGTTGGTATATTTTATATTTATTTTTATACTAATTTAGTCAAAATACATTTATTGAACATCTGCTTATTAGGCATTGTGCTAAGGCTCTGGGTGAAATTTGAAAGTAAATTCTTCCCCTGCGTGAAAGTTTATAATCGTGAGAAGATAGACGTGTAAAGAACTTGATTATCATGCCCTGCACTATCACGAAGAATCATTTCCTGGGCACAGGGGAGGGAGACTTGGCATGAGAAATGATCCCTCGCGTTTCCTAGTGATAGTCTAATGAGCTCATTTTTCTCCAAATGTGCTTGCGCTTCCTTTCTGCCTTCGCTGTCACCAGTCTCCCACCGGACACCCCTTCCTCGCAGCCGGCAGGATTCTGTTCATCTGCTCCCGCAAGGGGGTTAACAAGACGAGGATGAGGGCGTGTGTCCTTACATTGGCCTTGACAATCACCTTGTCTTCGTGGCTGTCATTTTATGGTGCATGATCCCCCCCAGTTGGAGTGCAGGTCCTCTGAGAACGGTGCTGTGTGCGCCCTCTCTTCGTGCTTTCGTGATACCAGGCACACTTGTGTTTGCAAGGAGATGTGTGGCATCTCTACAAAGTCCCAGGGTTCCGCACTGGCCCCCATGGATTGACTGTCGACACTCCTGTCAGCGTGACCGGGCGCTCTGGTGTGTGGTCTCTTGCAGGGGCTACTGTTCCCGCAGACAGAGACGGCTCCGGAAAACACTCAACTTCAAGATGGGGAACAGACACAAGTTCACAGGGAAGAAGGTGACTGAAGAGCTTCTGACTGATAACAGGTACTGGCCGCTCGGTGCTGGTTCCTGAGCAGCCTCGGCCCGGTGGTGTCCTTCCCTCCCGCTGTCCCCAGTGGTTCTTTCAGCAGCTCTGTGCAGTGGGCATTTGTGCTTTTCCTGGCCGGAAGATGGAGCCGCTAAGGCTCAAAGAGGTTTAGCAACTTGTCCCGGAGCTGGTGGAGTGGTGGGTGCTGAAGCCAGTGATTAGAATATAACCAGTTACTGGGTTTCTAGAATGTAAATTTCAGTTTTCAGGTGCTCTCCTAACTCAGTCTACCGTAAGTGAGGCACGACTGTGTCTTCTTGCTGTGGAAGAGTGTTGTGTTTCGGGGTCAGGTACAGCCGTGCTTCACGTCTGCTAGAGCAGGGATCTGTTGAGCCACGCCTATCACAGGTCCTGCAGGTCACTTCTCAGCCTTAGGCCAACTTGGTCCTCCTGCCACATATTTCTGTAAGTAAAACTTCGCTGGACCATGCCACTCCACTTGCTTAGGTTGCTTTAGCTGCTTTTACGATACAGCAGCTGAGTGGTCATGAAAGAGGCCACATGGCCTGCAGAACCTAAAATGTCTGCTACTAGGCCTTTGAACAGTGTTGGCTGCCCGCCGTCCAGTGTGTGGGCACTGAACTAGACACTCCTGGGGGTAGACTGGAGAGGCGGAGTCCTTGGACCTCATTGACTCTGCGCTTGTTGGGAGATGTTGTTCAAGTACAGAACAGGGAACAGTATAAAACAGAGACCTTCCCTATTATGTGTCCTTTACTCTTTCGAATGCCGAAGTCTGGAGAGGGTTCTTTTTTTTTTTTTTTTTTATAGAGGCATGTTTTTTTTATTTATTTATTTGTTTGTTTGTTTGTTTTGTTTATACATGCACTGGGTACAGTCAGAAGCGCGGGAGGGTGAAAGAATTCACCAGAGCCAGAGTAGGGAGCAGACCAGGCAGAAGGACTGACGTACACTGCTGAGGGGAGCAGCGGGCGGCAGGAGAGGTCTGCGCGCCATGTGGGACCCTCCTCCGGTGGCCGGGGAGCAGCCGGGGATCGAACCGGCGCCACAGAGGCCGCGGGCAGCTTCGCAACCCAGCGCTCTACCGCTGCGCCACCTGGGAGGCCCTGGAGAGGGTTCTTGATGGGGTAGCCAGGAGACCTGCCTGGAGGAGGCTGGGCCCTGAAGGATTTGTGAGAGGAAGGAACATTGCATGAGGGGAAGCACACAGTGTGTGAACACCCTTGAGGAGCTGAAATGTTCTCCCAGGAGGCAGTGAGACTCAGAACTGGGTGTCCAGAGACACAGGGCACTTGAGCATAGGACTGCAGTGGCACGGAGCAGGACATGCTGGTTAAACCTAATGGGGGCATTAGAGTTAAGGGAGTGAGATCGTTTATCCTGGAGTGACACGGTCAAGCTGAAGTATAAGGAAGATTCATCCAGAAAGTAATTTTACAGGAGATTCACCAGAATAATATCAAAGTTGCTGACTTGTGTTGCACTTCATAAGTGCCAGCTCTGGCCTGAGTGTGTTACTGTGTAGGAGAGGGAGAAAAGGTCATACTTCTGCCCAAACCCCACACAGCTGGTGAGTGGTGGTACTGAGATTCCACTCAGACTCTAGAACCTTCCTATAACTCCTGTAGTGTACTGCCTCTTCAGGATGTGGTTTCTAACTTGGTTGGGGTGAGGGGGTGTTGATTGAAAGATGAGACCCAGCCATGTGCCTGGACTGCCTCTATCTGCTAAAATTTGAGAGGGGTCGGCCTGGGCTGGCCAGGTTCCAGGCGGTGGCCGACTTTGCAGTGAGGTGTGTCGGCTCAGGGCTTAGAAACCTGAGGAGGCACCAGAGTCAGGATGCGAGGTGCTGATGGGGAGTCCTGGCCGACGCTGCACGCGGGTGTCTCCAAGGGTGAGAGCGGCAGCACGCCTTGGAGAGCAGCCTGGCCTGTGTTCAGCTCGCTCCTCCCTCTCCTCGTACAGGTACTTGCTGCTGGTCCTGATGGACGCTGAAAGAGCCTGGAGCTATGCCATGCAGCTCAAACAGGAGGCCAACACCGAGCCCCGAAAGCGCTTCCACCTGCTGTCTCGCCTCCGCAAAGCTGTGAAGCACGCGGAGGAGCTGGAGCGCTTGTGCGAGAGCTGCCGCGTGGACGCCAAGACCAAGCTGGAGGCTCAGGCTGGTGTCTTGGCCTCGCTGGGGCGCGGGGAGGGGGCTTAACAATAAGCTGCAGTTCAACAGGACAGTATGTTAGCTTACAGATCAGCAGTCAGGAAGGAAGGCTTTGCTCTTTAAAAATTAGTGTCTCTTGTCTTTGAGCTCTTGGTTTTTAATAATCAACTTTAAAAATCTCAGGCTTTTTTGGATATGTATGTGGAAATCTTGCATCTTGTATCTGGGAAAATTCACAGAGCAGGCATTTTTTAAATTAATTTTGTGAAAGAGATACTAAATACTGCAAGTTTTGATACTTACAGTCAGGAGCAGGTTGTTAAGTCAAATGAAGAAAACAGACTTCTTTTATTTTGGGGTGCTCTCCTGGGAAACAGATGAGAGCCAGTGACTGTGTATCACCTTTTATTGGTGACATGAGTTTTTCTCTTAAACGCAAGTGATGGTGTCTGTCTTCTTGATATCAAACTTGGAAGCAAGTAGCAGGCTCGGGCGGCTCACACCTCCTGGGTGCTGAGCCGTCCTCTCTCCCCTTGGTGCAGGCGTACACGGCCTACCTCGCAGGAATGCTGCGCTTTGAACATCAGGAGTGGAAAGCCGCCATCGAGGCATTTAACAAGTGCAAGTAAGTCCCCGTGCAAGGCTGTGGCCAGCTTTGTCGCTGGGTGTTCAGATTCAAGCTGTAGATCAGCTAGTGGTCATTTCTGTGAAAGTTTATACAAGTTCTCTTTTTCTTCTTTTTAGAAACATTAGTTATTTCCTTTCAGCCATCAACATGCTAGTTCTGGTAGTTGGGCGTCAAAGGGCCATTGTTTTATTTTTAGTGTCTGTCTTTGTGAGTTTATTCTCATAAAATAAGGCCGCTGTGAAGCCTGGCATTTCTGTCCTCACAGGACCATCTATGAGAAGCTCGCCAGCGCGTTCACAGAAGAGCAGGCCGTGCTGTACAACCAGCGCGTGGAGGAGATCTCGCCCAACATCCGCTACTGTGCCTACAACATCGGTGGGTGACCGCCGACCGTCACGCGTCGGGACTGGTGGGAGTTCATCCCGGGAGCCTGGAGGTTTTATTTAACTTCCTCTGCTTTCCCTTATGCCCTTCTGGGCCTGGATTTTAGCTGAGGGACACAGTAGAACTGTCCAAGCAGGCCCTCCTCAAAACCACTGAAAGCTGTTCCTTTGCTTCTGTCTCCATCCTGCTCCATCTTCTGTCCTGCCCCAGAGCTTTGTGAAAGGACTTGGCACTCCTCCAGCGACCTGCAGACGGGAGGAGCCCTTCTGAGTCTGAGTTGAAGCTAGCGTTTCTCAGGAGAACAGGCCAGGCCTTTGAGGAGTCTCCCTGTCTTTCTTTTTCCAGGGGACCAGTCAGCTATCAACGAACTCATGCAGATGAGACTGAGGTCAGGGGGCACCGAGGGGCTGCTAGCTGAAAAATTGGAGGTAATCTGATTTGTGTCTTTTTATGGAAAAGTCTCTGGTTTGAAAAAGTCCAGTAAAAAGAAGTAATTAAAATTCTACCACCAAGGGGTAGTTGCTATTACTGTATAGTTTAGCTATACATTTTTTTAAAGATTTATTTATTTATGCATACAAGAACTGGGGTACAGGCCAGAGGTGCTGGGGGTGGGATTCACCAGAGACAGAGTGGGGAACAGAACAGGCAGACTGACTGAAATACACTGCTGAGGGGAGCAGCAGAGAGACAGGAGAGGTCTGCTGCGCCATGTGGGTAGCTCCCTGGCCGGGAATCGAACTTGTGCTGCCGTGGCTGCAGATAGCTTCATAGGTTGCATCTTAACCCCTTGGGCCACCAGGGAGGCCTGGGAGTTTTATGTTTTTAAGTAAGTTTCTACTAGTTTACATTTCCGCTTGTGGTTTGTACAGCTTTGCTTTCTTCATACGCCCTTACCAACACTTAGGAATTCTCTTGTTAACCTTTCGTTATGTCATTTTAATGTTTATATTTCAAAAGCTAAGTTATATGATCCCGAGGAGGAATTGAAACATGACTGTGTGTATACGCTCCTCCGTAAGGGGTGATGTGCTGATTCTAGAAAGGGACCAACAATAGTTGCCACATTCTTCCTCCTCTGTCACTCACATCCACACTTAAAGCTTTAACTTTTCCAAACTACTCCCCAGGCCCTGATCACTCAGACCCGAGCCAAGCAGGCAGCTACCATGAGCGAGGTGGAGTGGAGAGGGAGGACGGTCCCGGTGAAGATTGACAAAGTGAGGATCTTCTTGTTAGGACTGGCTGATAACGAAGCGGCCATTGCCCAGGTAAGGAGGTGCCTGTGCGCTCTTCTGTCTGTGTCTGAAGGTGATCCTTGTGTGTTTAAGACGCAGTGCTGGTTGGCGTTCGTTTCTGGAAAAATAAAAATTTATCTCAATGCTGTTTGGGATTTGGCAACTGTCTCAAGATGCGCCCTTTTAAATAAAGTTATTTTGAAAGCTGCGTTTATAAGTTGTGATGTTTAGAGGGCGAGGCACTGGCGGCATACAGATGGGAGCATTGAGAGGCGGGGTTCCGTTCTGCCCAGCAGGTGGTGCGGTGCCTTAGCGTTCATGTCCCTCAGGCCTCTGACCTGTGCAAGCTTTCCGACCCTGCAGGGGCCGCCTCTTGTTCGAGGACCCTTTAAGGAAAGCCTCGCTAAGCCAGAATGTCTTGTTTCATGTGTGGAATAAATGTCATATTTATGCAAAGCTGTACTTTAATTGATGCTGCTAAACTGACATAATTGGTACCTATTCGTGGGCGTGAACAGCCAAATAAATCCTAAAGATGAGAGATCACCGTGGTCTTGGTTTGTACAAAGTAAACAGTGACTGGGGTGCCTTGTACAGCTCCTTTTCCGTACGAGGGGAGGGGCATCTCAGAAAACCAGCCAGCGCTATAGCTCTCTGGATGCCAGTGGCGTTTCACGAGACGCAAGTGAGCTGTTGCGCCCTGAATAATGTGTTTACGGGGCTGCTCTGTGACGTGTGCTGCTGAGTTGTGTTAAGCATCCAGGCTTCGCAGGGACTTGTTCCACAATGGCTACTCTGGCGGGGGGGACTTTTGGTAGGGGCAGTTCCTTTGTGCCTTCGTGTTGCATTTTGCCCCTCACTTCCCAGGTATTTGCCTGAAGGAGAGAAGATAAGGGAGTGAGAAGCTGGCGAAAGCTGGCCTTTCCTGAAACTGAGGGCCGAGAGGCCCCGGGAGTGCGTCGGTGCTGGGCCGAGTGGCGGGCCCGCTTCTGACGGGACTCCGTGGTGGCTGCTCAGCTCGGCTCATGCTTTTGCTTTAAAGGGGTAGATGCTGGGAGAAGAGTGTTGCTGTTCCGTGCCAGGCGTCAATGACGGTGGGGCGGGAGAATCCGGCTAGATGGGGGGTGGGTGGAAGCCGTGGGAGCAAGTAAGCGGGAACTCCTTAAGAACGGGGCTGCAAACATAGATCAAAGCAGGAAGCTGGTATCAGGTAATTTAGAAATGTATTCATGCTTAAAGTTTAGCAGATACAAATGATGTTTTTAAAAGATCATGTCTAGTACCTCCTGCCTTGGCATTCATTGCCTTTTCGCCTTTTTCATTTTGTTAAGAGGTTTTTTTTAATGTGTTGGAATTATACTGAGATCAGATTGGCATCCTGTTTTTATTAACATGTTGTAAGGATTTTATTTATGTCCTTACAAATCATGTCACAAATTTTTTTTAAAAACCGGGTGCTCCCCTGGACAGGGACACTGCGGAGATGAGCGGGGGGTCATGGTCCTCCTCAGTGTCCCGGACTCTGCAAAATACTTCCTGTTTGTCTCTTTAACCTCGTGGGGGGTGGCGAGTGTGGGGGTGACTCAGTCGTGAGTTACTGGCAGGAGCCCCGGAGACCCTGGAGCTGGCCCAGGGCCGTGCCTCTCACTAGGGAGCACCTGCCTTTGGCCGTGCCCTTTGGACTCCAGCTCAGGTCCCCCCCCCCCCCCCCCCCCGTCATGCACATCCTCCTAGAGCCATTGGGAAGGCTAGTAACATGATCGTTTTATTGGACTTTGGTGAGTAGCTGGTTGTAATTTCACTTAACAAAGTACACAAGCAGGGTCCTGGAGCCTGACAAAGACAGAATAAGCAGAGCTTTCATTAAACAGTCCTCAGCGGGAGAGTCATCTCCAGCTCGTCAGGTTAGTCGGGGAGGGGATTTCCCACGTGGGAAGACACAGTATCGGGGTTTTGTTTTTTGTTTTTTTTTTTTTTTTTTTTAGGGGCATGTTTTATTTATGTATTTATTTATTTCTTTGATTGTTTTGTTTATACAAGCACTGGGTACAGTCAGAAGCGCGGGAGGGTGAGAGAATTCACCAGAGCCAGAGCGGGGAGCAGAGCAGGCAGAAGGACCGAAGGACACTGCTGAGGGGAGCAGCGGGCGGCAGGAGAGGTCTGCGCGCCATGTGGGACCCTCCTCCGGTGGCCGGGGAGCAGCCAGGGATCGAACCGGCGCCTCAGAGGCCGCGGGCAGCTTCGCAACCCAGTGCTCAACCGCTGCGCCACCGGGGAGGCCCAAGTATCGGGGTTTTTTATCTTAATATATAGTTCTCTTTTTACACATGGAGAAGAAAAACCTGTATCAGGGAGGTCTTTTTGTCTTACTCATAAAATATTGTAGGCTAACTTAGATCATGTGAGAGCATTTCACAACTGCACTTGAAGCCATTACTTTTAAGATTGAAGGTTGGGTCTGGCTGGTGGCCTACAGGTTAAGTCTCACCGCTACGGCCTGAGTTCAATTCCCATCCAGGGAGCTGACCCACGTATGGAACAACAGAACCTCTCCTCTCTCCCCGCTGCTCCCCTCAGCAGATCCTCTTGTTCTGCTCCTCACTCTGTCTTTGGTGAATCGTCTCACCCTCAGTGCCTCCGACCTACACCCCAGTTCTTCTATGCAAAAATAAATAAATAAATAAAATCTTAAGATTGAAGGTCGGTTTCACCCATGTGATGATTAATCGAATTCTGTGTACATTTTTTAAAGTCTCGAGTTTTAATAGTCAAAGGGTTGATTTCTAGATCTTTAGCTCATAGCGCCCCTTCTAAAGCAGTTCAAGATTGACCAAAGATTTGATGACATTGCCAAGAAACTACAGCAACATTATTCCAAACTTAAATAGATGAAAAACACAGTGACTCAGCTCAGCACACACGCTGCCGTCTGTGTTGCTGCCGTCTGTGTTCCCGCCGCCTGCTCGGCGCGCGCTCGTCTCCAGGTGCAGCCTGCTTGCGGTCCCTCTTGAGCACAGGTGCTAGCAGGGGGACTCTTTAAAGGTTATTTAGTCAAGGCACTTTTTTTCTCTTATTTCAAAGGACAGCATATTGGACATTTGCGAGCTGTATAGTTTTGAAGCCCTGTAGAGGAAGGTGTGACTCTGTCTAGCCAGCTGTCTGTATTTTGATTACAATTGTAAAGTCAGTCGCCTGAAGTGAGACTACCAGGTAGATCTAAATGTATGTAACTTCTTTTCTGATTGAATGACGTTATTTAATAATTCTCAATCCCAATTTAATGGAGACAATATTCATTTTAAAGCTTTTGTGATTGGGCCCTGCCCGGAAGAGAGAGCGGAAGAGCCCGCTAGCGTGGGCAGTTTCTTCAGCGCGCTCCGTTTCGTTGCGGTATTCAAGGTCCTTCCCAAGCAGGAAACAACCCTTCCGGAATCAGCTCTGCGTGTTGTTGGGGACATTTTGGAGCCCACTTTCCTCTGTCTTACATTGTCTCCATCCGTCGATTAAAAAATACGCAAGTGAGGGCCTCCCCCGGCGGCGCAGCGGTTGAGTGCTGGGCTGCGAGGCTGCCCGCAGCCTCTGCAGTGCCCGTTCGATCCCCGGCCGCCAGCGAGGGTCCCACGCACACACACACACACACACACACACACACAAATATGCAAGTGCTTCTGCACACAAGGGTGGAGCTTTCCCACTGGACGTGCTCAAGATGCCGCGCGCAGGGAGGTCAGGCCCTGTAGCCGAGGCGTCTGCCCGGCTGCCACGCTGTCGCTGCTCGGTGTGGCTGCTCCTCGGCCAGGCGGGGACGGGAAGCCTGGCTGTGCAGGCGCGCGGACACTGCGCGGGCCTCGTCGTTCCACAGTCTCGGGGGCCTGAGCAGTGTTTGAAACCAGAGGCTGGAAGGAGCCGTGTGAGAGAGTTTCAGCTCTTTGCATCTGGAAAGATAAAGGCGGAAGGGGGAAGAATTTGAAGCCTGTTGACATGGTGAATGACTCTGATTTATCGTCATTGTTGACATCCTGGAATCCCGGGATAACGCCTCCTGGCTCTGCTGTCTTGTGCTTTGTATGTGCTGCTGTGTTTGGTTTGTTAATGCTTCAAGAGTTTTGCATCTCTTTTCAATTATAATTGCCTATAATTGTATTTTTTAGGGTTTGCTATCAGGGTCAGACAGCCCTCATAGAACAAGTTTGGAGATAGTCCTTTCTCTGATTTCTGAAAGTGTGTGATCGGTCAGTGTTTTTCCACTTATTTTTTAAAAAATAAATTTTTAAAAAGTGAAGTGACATTAGGATTCCACTGTCAGGCATCCCCGCCATAGCCCACCGCCATAGCCCACTGTGCTTCCTCCCCTCTTTGTCCTCACCTCTCCCCACCCGCCCCTCTTCCTTACACCTTTGCTCTCATTCACCACTGAAACCATTAGAACCAAAATTTTCTTTGCGGGAAAGTTTTTTAAATTTGTTTTTCTTTTAATCGTGTTTCTTTTTTTTTAAGATTTTATTTATTTATACAAGAACTGGGGTACAGGTCAGAGGCGCGGGAGGGTGAGAGAATTCACTCGAGACAGAGCAGAGAGCAGAACAGGCAGACAGACAGAAGACGCTGCTGAGGGGAGCAGCAGGCGAGACAGGAGAGGCCTGCCGCGCCATGTGGGATTCTTGCCGGCCAGCCAGGAATCGAACCCGGGCTGCAGAGGCTGCAGACAGCTTTGCATGTAGCTCAACCCGCTGCGTCACCGGGGAGGCCCTGTCCATTTGGATATATTTTGTTTTAAAAAAGAATTTATTAATTCCATGTAAATTACTGAATTATTGACATGTATAGTCTGTTACAATTCCTTGTTTTAGCGTTTATAGACCCTGTAGTGTTTTCTCCTGTTAAGTGCCTGGCTAACGTGCTGGTTGTAATGAATACTGTTACATGTGATTTTTAAAGGTATGACAGTGCGTTAGGCTCTCTTTTTGAGTATTAGAGGCCTTTAAATAATGTGGTAGATGTAAAAGTTGTAGCTCAAACAAAATGTGTGTTAATCCCAGGGAATCCTGGTAAGGTTTTATTTAACACTCAGAACAGTTACGTGCCTAATGTCCTGCATCACACATAAACCACATCAAGCTGGTGAGGAAAACAATTGTGTCCAAGTTTAGTTAAATCCCTAGCTGTCAGGTCTAGCACTGTAGCTGAGTAAGTCTCTGTTGAAGTGAATGAATCATGACTTATTAAATATGGACTTGCCCTTCGGCTGTCTGAGGTTAATCCCGAGAAGAACCAGTCGGCCTTGCTACCACTAGCAGACAGAGGCTGGCTCTGACGGGCCGTGGGCTGGCGGCTTGGCCAGTGCTCACTCTGGTGGTGATGTCCTTCGTCCTGGACGCCCCAGCTGCGCCTGAGATACAGATGCAGGCTCTTCATTTCACAGTCTTCTGTCCTAACTGGTGGCTTTGGTGTCCGTCACCTTCTGGGAACTGGGACACAAACATTTGGTAGCCCCAGGTGATTACTTGCTTGTGGACTTTCTTACGATGTTTAAATGCTAAGGTAGCAGTTTACTGAGAAGCATAGAAGGAAGGCATAATTCAGAGAGACTGAGACCGAAAAGACTGGAGCTGAGGGTTAAGTAGCTGCTAGATCCTTACTTGCAAAATCCTTCGTCTCTTTAGCTAAGCTTTGAGTCTTCACATCTTTAATTATCAGTGTCTTAATTGTCTTAATTTGTCAGTGGTCGCTGTTTTGCTTTGCTGATGCGTGCCCCGCCGAGCCGTCGCCAGTACATGCAGCATGAGGTGCTGGTAGACATCAAGGGGGGACAGGTTTAAAGTGCCTGCAGCATTGATGGGTTTAATGTCTCAGGTTCTGGGCAATATTTTGGGTTTTTTTTTTTTAAGATTTATTTATACGGGGCCTCCCTGGTGGCGCAGCGGTTGAGCGCTGGGTTGCGAAGCTGCCCGCAGCCTCTGCAGCGCCAGTTCGATCCCCAGCTGCTCCCAGGCCACCAGAGGAGGGTCCCACATGGCGCGCAGACCTCTCCTGCCGCCCGCTGCTCCCCTCAGCACTGTACTTCAGTCCCTCTGCCTGCTCTGCTCCCCGCTCTGGCTCTGGTGAATTCTCTCACCCTCCCGCGCTTCTGGCTGTACCCAGTGCTTAAATAAATAAATAAATAAATAAATAAATAAATAAATCTTAAAAAAAAAAAAAAAAAAAAGATTTATTTATACAAGAACCGGGGTACAGGCCAGATGCGCGGGAGGGTGAGAGGATTCACCAGAGACAGAGCGGGGAGCAGAACAGGCAGACTGACAAGTTACACTGCTGAGGGGCGCAGCAGGCGAGACAGGAGAGGCCTGCCACGCCATGTGGGTTGCCCCGTGGCTGGGGGGGATCGAACCTGTGCTGCAGAGGCTGCGGACAGCTTCACAGCACTGCGCTCAACCACCTGCGCCTCCAGGGACGACCCATTTATCCTTTTTTTTTAAAAAACCCTGTTCCTAAGTGAGGTTTGTATCCTTTGCCAGATTTCCTTGTGTTTTCTCCTCACCCTCACTGGGGTGGGTAAGGGTTGGTTCCCATCTCCTTAGTTTTCCTAGGGGTGTGGTGGAGAATGTGGTCAGGCTAGCCTTGTTTGTCTCCTAGTCACGCCACTTTCCAGCAATTTCTGTAGACGAGTGAAAACAGCCTTGGAGCTCTGTGTTTGACATCGGGGTCTGTCCTTGGCACACACAGCGCTGGTTTCCCTGGCACTGGCCAGCCTGGAGACCTGGCATGAGGCTGTCGGCAGCACACCCCGGAGTGTGTGGCTTTCTAGCACTTGAACTAGAACATATTGATTAATTGGGACTAATGAGGAACATATTACTTCTGGGCTTAAGCTTTCGCTATGTCATCGGCACACCTGGGAGGAAGGCCCAGCCAGACCACACGTTCTTACACGGGGACTGCCGCTGTGTGGCCGAGCGCAGGTGTGGCTCAGGGCCTAGTCTGGAGGCCAGCGGATAGCTGCTGGGAGTCCCCGCTGCTTGCGGAAGCCTTCAGATAGGCTCTTCCTCCGCATGTCTTTAAGACTTTGTAGAATTCTCCGTGAACTTAGAGCTTTCTGGGAGCTGTGGAGAACTCTACGCGTGTGTGACATCTCGGTGCAGAGGTGTCCTCATGCAGAGGGGCATGTAGTACATGATGGTGAAGAGGCTTGGTGTTCGTGTCGGCCTCCTTACAGGAAAGGCGACAGAGCCTGTGTAGCTGGTAAAACAGGGTTTGCACTTTTCTGGCATTGCTTTCTCTGCTCCCCCAGGGCCCCCCCAAGTTAAAAAGGGTGTTAGTGACATCTTCGCTGGCTCACTTGGCACCACAGCTGAGGCTGGACCTCGCCCTGCTGTAGCGTCGGGGTCTGCTGCGCGGGGTGGGGCTTTGCTCCCGAAACAGTGCCAAGTCTTCTTCGTCTCGCTCCAGCTCGCCCCCATCCCACAGGGCCTGTACCTGGGAAGCTTGGCCGGCGAGTTTGAGTAAATGATTATGAAGAGTCTTGTGAACTTGAAGTGCTCACAGGGCTTGTGTGGAGTGGCGTCTAGGGCGGCCCTCTCACACCTGTGCCTGTTGAAACGTTCATTGTTTACAATGGCCAGTGCTCAGCGGCCCCCGTAGCTAGTGACCGCGGCGCGGGCCGTGCGGGTGCAGAGTTCCGTAATCGCGGGGAGCCCTGCTGGACAGCGCTGCCCTGGGCTCCGGGGAGCCGGCGGGGGCCACGTTTGCTCTCTGCAGAGTGACTGCCCCACGGTAGTGAGCCGCAGGAGAGCCCCGCGCATGTAAGAGGAAGGCATGTTTGCTTTCTGTTGGGTCCTTCACAAGGAAGGTTTTTTTCACACTGAAAACTGGGAAAAACATAAGAGCTCTTAAGAGAAGAAAAGGGTTTTCTTTAAGCCCCTCCCAGCAGTCTCGTAAAGTAGTGGTTAGCACTGGCTTGCTTTGGGGCTTCCTTAGAGGTCAGATGGATGTCAAGAGGCCAGTTTGGATGTTAGTTTCAGTGGAAAGTCAAACAGAATAATGGAATGTTGCTGCCTCACTGTCACAGTGGGCCTGCCCGTAACTCCGGTTCCTCTCCCCTCTGCCTCTCGTCTGTCCCTCCTGCTCCGTCAGATTCTTTGGCGTGATAATGCGGTTTGGCAGGTATTCAGCTCATGAATCACGTTTTCCCTTATCCCAGGCGGCGAGCAGGGGGCGACGCCCTGTTCTCTTGCAGAGGCTGTCGAGTGCTTGCCAACCTGGTCTCCCCTAAAATGTTCTCAGCCTCACGGGCTCTCTGAGCGCAGAGGTTCCGTGGTGAGAGGAACCTCGTCTGATGACGGTTTTGATGGGGACTGATTAGCACTGTTACTCTCACGCTTGGACCTGAAAGAACCCAGCCTTCATGTCTCTCGGGTGACGCGTGGGAAGGCGACTCTGCTGGCTTACAGGACCGTGTCGGCGGTTCAATTTGGAGAGGAGAAGGAAGGAAACTTCGGGTGTGAGGTAGCAGCGCCCCAAGCTCCGTCAGGGGATGCCAGAGCAGAGGTAGAGTAGAAAGTTCTACAATAGGAAAAAATGTTAAGCATCTGTTGCTTCACACAGTCTCAGATCAGTGACGGGTCGCTCCCGTGGTGTGTTCGCTTCTGCTTCCCCCTTCCCTGTGACTACAGCTGTCAGAACACGCTTGCGTGGTGGAGAATGGGTACCACTGACGTGAGCTCTGAGTTGGGGTGCCTTTGGCTGGATGCGTGTGTTCATGTGTAATAAGGGGAGGTGAGTGCTTGCAGGCACAGAGGAGGCACCTCTGTGCCTCCTCCCTCCAGCATATGGCTCACTCAGAAGAAACTTCCTCCATCTGACCCCTGTAGGCTGAAAGTGAAGAGACCAAGGAGCGTCTGTTCGAGTCCATGCTCAGCGAGTGTCGGGACGCTCTCCAGGCCGTGCGGGAAGAGCTCAAGCCTGACCAGGTAGGCTGCAGCCGCGCCGAGACTCCTGCTCTGAACAGGGGTCCTGAGTGCGTGTTGTTCGCCGGGGTCCACAGTCCTAGCGCCGTGACTCCTGCCCTGTTTCGTTTTCCAATGTGGGCTCCATCGGGTTGAGAGAGTCTTTCCCTGCCCCGTTCCTCCTGATGATTTCACGTGCTGCGTGTTAAGCCTTTGGGCCCAGCTCACCTGCAGGCGACGTCTCCAGTGCTCTTCCCCGTGGCGGCACCCAGACTCATCCCGGCGTCTGGGCGGAGAGCCTCAGAGCCATTGGTGTTTCTTCCCATTCACAAAACCCTGCTTATTCTCCTTTGGTAGCGCCTCTCTCCAACTGTCAGCCCGCCTGTTTTCCCAGCAGCCTTTATCTCACGTCAAGACGTCAGCGGCCTCTTGGTCGCTCTCCTGCCTTGGAGTCAGCCACCTCTCCAGGCCTTTCTTGGGAGACGCACAAGTTGAATCTCCTCAGGTCCATCTCGTGTGGGTCTGGAGCAGTGGTCGCCGAGCGCCCACAGTAGGGCGCCCCCATAAATACAGGGGAGCTTGCACCTCTGATGTACTTGTTTGCAAATGGTGTTCCCTGTTTCTCATCTGATTTATAATCTAGAAAGTGCATTAAAACCAAGGTGTTAGAGCTGAGGTGGACGGAAGCAGAGGCACTCGTGGCCCCTCGCTCTCGGGGGCTCAGAGCGCAGGCGCACGGGTCAGCCCTGAGCTGCTCCACACACTCCAGCCTTGTGTCACCGTGTGGGCCTTCCCCAGCTCGCCGCACGCCTCGCGCTGGCCTCCACCCCGTGCACCTGCCTCATCCCCCCTCCCCCTTTTCACCCATTCAAACTCCACCCGTTCCGCCAGGTCCAGCTTAGGGCTGGCCGCCTCCGAGGAGCCCACCCCAGGGCCTTGCCCTCAGAGCCCTCGCCCCGCTGTCTGGGTACCCGGCGCCGCAGCGGTGATTTTTGTTTGATAATCAGGTGTTTATTTTTCAGTTCCCTTAGTCATACTCATCTCTAGGTTGTAAACGCTGTGTGTTTTTCCAGCATCTGCCCTCCTGCCTGGAGATTAACATGCGCAGGAAATGCTCGTTGAGCGCTGGTCGCTGTTTCCTTCTCCCGTTAAGCAGCCCTTGTGGACTGCGCGCTCCCTCACCCGCTCTGGGGCCCCGCGGAGCCCACCCTCCACCTTGACTCTCAGCGCCTGGGGGCCCCGCACGCCAAATGCAGCGAACGGGTTGATGCCGGGGCCTTTCGGCTCCACTTCCCACCGTAGCATTCCACAGACTGCGTGGCTTGAACCAGCACAGAGAGGTTCTCCTTCCGTTCTTGGGAGTGGCGCTCATCGGATGGGCTTGCTGGCCGGTGTCCTTTTGGCAGCTTTGGAGGAGAAGCATGTCCATTGTTCCAGAGAACAGTCTTCCAGCTTTGGGAGGCATCTGCACCCCTTGTCTTGTGAGCCCTTCCCCCATCTTCAAAGCCAGCAGCACAGTGGCTCTCCTGTCTGACCTCTGCGCCAGTCCCTCTGTCTCTGTGTTGCTGGCCCTCCTGCCTCCCTCTCCAAAGGGGCTGCGGTTCCTTTTTCACACACGTGGCTAAGCCAGGCTAATCAGAGACCGTCACTGTGTCCCGTCTGCCAGGTCTCGGGTACCGTGAAAGGGGACATATGGGCAGCTTCCGGGCTTAGATGTGGACTGGACGGCCGGCCACGAAGCAAGAGCTGACAGCACAAGGCCTTGAACTTGGGTCTAAGGCCCAGCCCCTAACGTGGGGCTGTGGGCTGTGGATGTCTCTGGGAGTGCTTCCGGTCTGGACGCTGGCCCAGGGGCAAGCCTTGCTGGCTGTGTTCTCTTATTTTTAGTCTGAATTCTGAATTGTCTTATTTTTAAGTCTGGTTTTTATTGCTGTGGCAGCTGAGTGACCCCTCTTTCTAGAATATGTCCAGTAGATGTTGGCTCTTCGAGGAGCCCTGACTCTGTCGAGTCTGCACCTGTGTTCCAGGGCACTTTGGGGACCACTGAATGAGGTGGCCAGCGCCAGGCCTGGGCTCAACTGTACTCTCTTTACCTTTTCCACTTTCTGCAGAAACAGAGAGATTACACCCTCGATGGAGAGTCGGGGAAGGTGTCCAATCTTCAGTACCTGCACAGGTAAGCGTTGTGAGTCTTCATATTTTTAACATTGAAATATATCATTGGAACAAAATGTGTTGGTGTAAATTTTAATTTACAATTTAATATAAATAATCATCATGCATCCATCTGTATATATTTATCGTGAAAGGATATGTATATATATTGCATTGTATATTATAAAATTAAATTTTTTTAACTGTTTAAGAACTCGAGTATGACCGGTGACTTTGGGGCTCCCTGTAGACTCATTCTCCCCCTCTTTAGCGCTGTCCCTTCTCCTCCCCCATCAGGCTCCTCGGGGGATTCTGTGTTCTGAAGGTTCTGCGTTGTTCCTTTCCCATTTAGGTTTAATTCTGCTTAGAGTTTATCTGGCTGAGGCCGGGTCCTGCCCCGCCTTCTTGCTGCAGCACGGGCTGTCGGTGCAGGCGCTGGCCCCCGTCCTCCCGCATCCCGGTCTGTCCCTGCCTGCTCTTTTCCCGGGCTCTGCTCTGCTCATGTGTCCTCCGCATTTATAGCAGGACAGTGAATTACTGGGACTTGGTAATAAGTCTTGCTGTTCGGTAGTGCAAGTTCCTCCCAGATTTCCCTCAGGCACATCTCGGCTGCTTCTGTGCCTTGGCTCTTTCATGTGCCTCTTAAAATCGCCTTGTCAAGTGCAATTTTTTTTTTTAAGGTAGAGAACTTTGTTTCATAGAAGAAAGGAGGGAAAGTGGACTTCTGGAGAGAAATAGATTACCTGGGAAAACACTCCCTTTCATGGAGTCCTCTGCTCCATGTCCCTTAAGCTCTTCTGTCACTGCTTGTCACTTTTTAGTGAACCTGGGCAATATTTTTAGCCAGCCCCCACCCTCCCCCTTTTAAAAGAGAAACAAAACCACAAAAACTCCTTTCTGAGGGAATCTGTTACTACGTGAATATCACATTGACTCCCAAAGGACGCGTGCCTGAAATGGGGAGCAGGAGGCCCTTGGTTGTCCTCTAGTTTGGCAGCCCCTTGGACAGGAGGCTTCCAGAGGTGAAGGTCCATGTCTGTCTCTGGCAGCCGCAGGATCAGAGTCGAGAGGATCAGCTTCCTGACCCTGCAAAGGCCCCCGGAACTTGAGCTCGGTTGGGAAACTTCCAGACTATGAAGCGCCTCGCCCCGCAGTCCATTGTCCCCCCCCTCAGCTCCATCTAGTATCAGGATCTGGTTTCACAGGATCGGGGAGGCCTTTGACCTTGTGGATAAAGCGACAGCAGGAACAGGCAGCCCTTGCATTTCATATGGCCCACGCGCACGGCTCGATGCCCGCCCGCCTCATGGGTAGCGGCTGAGGTGTTTGAGTCAGATGCTTCTGCGAAGCTTTAGGAAAAGCTGCCTCCCATTCCTCGGAAGCGCTGCCAGTGGTCAGCTCCTTGTCTCTAAGTGACATGCGTGATGCCTCTTGGGGTTTGGATAGAAGCCTTTGGTTCCACTATCCCCCTAGCGCTTCCCCTCCCCTCTCCCACGCTGCACCCTGACCTCCTTCGCCCCATTCCACTCTTCTGTAGGCGGTCTTGTTTCTGAGAGCATTTTGATTTTTTTTTTTTTTAAAGATGTATTTATTTATTTATACAAGCACTGGGTACAGTCAGAAGCGCGGGAGGGTGAGAGAAATCACCAGAGCCAAGCAGGGAACTGAACAGGCAGATTGACGAAATACACTGCTGAGGGGAGCAGTGGGCGGCAGGAGAGGTCTGCGCGCCATGTGGGACCCTCCTCCGGTGGCCGGGGAGCAGCCGGGGATCAAACCGGCGCTGCAGAGGCTGCGGGCAGCTTCGCAACCCAGCGCTCAACCGCTGCACCGCCAGGGAGGCCCGAGCATTTTGATTTTTAAGGGCTTATCTGTGTTCTTTCAATATTGCTTTTAAAATATAGTCTCTCGTTCTAATATCCTCCCTTCTGGGTTATTAATAGTGGTTTCTGGGCCTCCCCTGGTGGCTCAGCAGTTGAGCGCTGAGTTGCAAAGCTGCCTGCAGCCTCTGCAGCGCTGGTTTGATCCCTGGCCGCCTGCGAGGGTCCCACGTGGCACGCAGACCTCTCCTGCTGTGCCCGCTGCTCCCCTCAGCAGTGTGTTTCATCAGTCTGCCTGCTCTGCTCCCCGCTCTGGCTCTGGTGAATTCTCTCACCCTCCTGCGCTTCTGACTATACCCAGTGCTTGTAGAATAAATAAATCAATCTTTATTTAAAAAAAAAAATAGTGGTTTTCCTGAAGTTTACCTCTCCCTACAAAGCCTGGTTCTTCCAGACAGTGCCCCCTCCCTCCCACCCCATATTTGCTGGAGGTCTTCCTCAGGTCTCTGGTGCGGCCTGTGTGCTGGCAGCTCACACGTACACGTGGCTCTCAGCTGAGGGCTTCACTGGAGGTGCCCTTTAGCGCTGCCCTTCTCCCGAGGGCCCTTTTCTTAGGCTGGTCAGACCCTGAAACACTCCAGCTGCCCTTGATCTTGAAGCTGAGTAGGACTAGGAGGCTGGGTGGTCAGCACACTGACCATCACTGTCCCTTAATCCTCTATGTCCATTATGGAACCCTCACCCCGTGGAGCCTTCCCACCACGCTGTACCCATGCCAGGAGATGCCCACAGACCTCTGCCGAACTCAACAAGACTTCTTGGGGCCAAATTGCTCCTTAGCAGACATTTATATGGTCACCATGTTTTCATCCCACACTCAGCCCTGTTCCTGGACTGGCTGCCGTCCAGGGTCACCTCACCCAGCAGTGCCTCTGAACTAGTAGCTGTGGGGCTTTTTAAAAAAGATACAAAGGGTATAGTCCAAACTAAAGTCAGTTTCTACCAGAAGATCTCATACTGGTCCCCTGCAAATTTGCCACTGAACAGCAGCCAGATCTGAGGGCCCCTCAGGCTTGAGGCCCAGACCAGATGGCCCTGGAGTGTGACACACGCTCACCCCCAAACTTCCCCTTGTCAGTCCCGACTGTGGCCCCTGCTTGTCCCAGAACGTCCATTTCCCCAAGCGTAACCTGAACTGACACCTGCTGCCTTCCAGCTACCTGACCTACATCAAGCTGTCCACAGCGATTAAGCGAAATGAGAGCATGGCGAAGGGCCTGCAGAAGGCGCTGCTGCAGCAGCAGCCAGAAGATGACAGCAAGCGCTCGCCACGGCCCCAGGACCTGATCCGGCTCTACGACATCATTCTGCAGGTGACCCTGGGGCCCGGGGAGAGCCCTAAAATGATGTACTGCTCTAGAGGGAAGGAATGTGACTCCAGGAGGTGCTTGGCACTAGGCACAAGACAGTGCTTTTGTACTATGCCATTGTCCTGTGCCAGCTGAGCTGTCTGGGCCCCAATGGTCAGACCTACTGTGTGCAGAGACAGCACCCACGGGGTTCACTGAGCACTTCAATCCTGGGGAGCGGCCTGAGGCTGCACTGTCCAGGCCCATGGGGGGTTTTCAGTGAGTGAGACGCATGCACATCAAGCAGGTAACCTGTCGGGGCCAGAGGAGTGGGCCACTCTAGAGCGACGTCCCAAGCCAGAGAGGTCCCCCATGGCAGTGATGGCCCAAGAAATCTCTGCAGGACATAAGATGTTATGTAAAGGGCTGCTTGACCTTCTTTATCAGAGAAGAAGGGGTAGTGGTGACACCGGTGTGGCTGCTGCCAAGATGGTTCCCCATTGAGGCACAGACTCTCTCCCCCCGTGTGTCCCTGTAAGACCTGTCAGAAACTGTCCGCCTCTCATGAGTCGTCTCCTTGTGCAGAATCTGGTTGAACTGCGCCAGCTTCCTGGCTTAGAGGAGGACAGAGCCTTCCAGAAGGAGATAGGCCTCAAGACCCTGGTGTACAAGGCTTACAGGTAAGGACCCGAGGCGCCACCCGCCCAGTGTGTCTGTCCCTTCCCTGGAAGAGGTTGTGGCTGCTTGTTCCCTTGCCTTCAGAGGAGAGCAGTCAGCCCGCGTGTTGGTGAGCTCTGCTGCAGATGGTGGCTGTGAGTTACCGTGTGCCGCACTGATCCCCCGGGCAGGGCTGGGAGCACACATATCAGGGGTCTCCTCCCTTGCCCAGGGGGATGGCCAGATGCTGGAGAGGGCATTGCTCACAGAAGCAGCGCCGCCTCTGGAGACCCAGATTGAGTCTGGAGGAAGCTGGCTGGCCTTTAGCTCTGTGTTTGAATGAATCGTGTGGCAGATGGGGCTCTTGCACAAGGGGGTCTGGGAGGATGGGGGTCTAGCACATGGGGGTCTGGGAGGACGGGGGTCTAGCAGCTGGCCAGGCGGAGCCATGAGTGCTCTCTGCTCCGTTTTCTGGCCACCTTGTGCTCCTGAGCTCTCCAGGCGCCCCGTCTGTGCTGTCCGCACCCTTGGCTCCTGTGGGCCCCTCTGTCCTGTCGGGCATGTGGTACTCATGCTGTGTCGACCTCATGGAGTTATTTCTGTTAGGAAGAGGTTTCTTAGATTTGGTTATTCAGGAAAAGCAAAAGACGAGAGGTCTGTGTTGGCTTCCCCGGTCACCAGTCTCGCCAGAAGCCTGCGGGTTAGCCTGCGAGTCTGGACACCACGTTGGGCCTCTCGCAGCCATCCTGAGCAGAGAAACCTGTTTCCAAATTTGAAATTTCACCTGAGAAATAAGTCAGAAAAAGAAAAATACCGGATGGTCTCACTCATAGCAGGAATTTAGAAAACCTAAATAAGAGACCAGGAAAAAGACTAATCAATACGAAGTAAAAATCAAAATCAACAAGCAACTATAAACCAGAGACACACTACGGGGGTGGGGGGGGGCGGGGAAAGGAAGGACTAGGGTCAAAATAAGGGGGGGGGTGCAATTGTATGGGGAATATAACCAAAATGAAGATGCATACATTGTGCAAAGATGAAAAAAGATGTAAGAATTATATAAAATAAAATATTTAAATTAAAAATAATAATAAATAAATAAAATTTCGCCTGAACCACAAGGAAGTTGGTCTTTGGTAGCTGTTGCTCTTTCCCTTCCCGTCAGGTGTTTCTTCATCGCGCAGTCCTACGTGCTGGTGAAGAAGTGGAGCGAAGCCCTTGTCCTGTATGACCGAGTCCTGAAATACGCCAATGAAGTCAGTGCCGATGCTGGAGCCTTCAAGAACAGCCTGAAGGTGAGTCGTTGGCCTCTCCTTGTTCAGGCTGCAGAGCTGTGGTTTGAGACTCCACAGAGACTGCGGCTTCTCGAGCTGCTCCTTCGCTTGCCGGAGGGACATGGTGCGTCCCTGAGGCCTGGGCCGAGCCCGCGGCACCCGAGGGGCATGCCAGGTTTTGGCACGAAGCAGGAAAGCCATTCTGCTGAGTTAGGAACCTGAAGGCCTCTTTGCAGATTTGGCTGCATGTTAGAATCACCCGCGAAGATTTTGAAAAAAAGGGTATCTGGGTCCCACCTACAGAGCCCCCGGTTCTTTTTTTTTTATTTTTTATTTTTATTTTTTTTAAAGATTTATTTATTTATACAAGCCCTGGATACAGTCAGAAGCGCGGGAGGGTGAGAGAATTCACCAGAGCCAGAGCGGGGAGCAGAGCAGGCAGAAGGCCCGAAGGACACTGCTGAGGGGAGCAGCGGGCGGCAGGAGAGGTCTGCGCGCCATGTGGGACCCTCCTCCGGTGGCCGGGAAGCAGCCGGGGATCGAACTGGCACCGCAGAGGCTTCGGGCAGCTTCGCAACCCAGCGCTCAACCGCTGCGCCACCGGGGAGGCCCCAGAGCCCCCGGTTCTACATGGTGTAGCTTCTAGTTTTAGTCTGGGGTTGAACCCTCACGGGTTCAAATATGCAGCCAAGTTGTGACCCACTGCCCAAGCCTTTCCACACAAGTGTGCACCCCGCAGAGGCCGCATATGGGGGTGGCTAGAAGTGCAGGCGCTCATGCCCCTCCCCAGGCCGCTGGTTCAAATCTGCATTGTAACAAGGCTCGCAGGCGGCTTGGGGACTCTCGAAGCTTCCTGCTGCTCTGGAGCGCTCTCCCGCATCTGGTCTGTGTCACAGACGGCGGAGACTCTAGCTGTACACCAGCGAACAGCTGTGATGTGGAGGGTTCTCAGGTGCTGGCACCTAAGGGGTATTTAGGAGTGCGGTGTTCAGGCAAGTCAGCTCAGGTTCCCGTTGCTGCCGTGAGCCAGCTCTGGGAGCTGCTGCCCTTAGGGCTGTCGCTGTTGGCTGGGGACAGTGCTGGCCGGGGTGGGCATGGTGGGTGGGCGAGCCTGCTCGGGGAGCTTGCAGCTTTCCCAGCCACAGGACTCGTGTCCAAGCCCGTCTCTGAAACACAAAAGAAGGAAGCGCGTCCTCAAGCAAAGACAGCGATGGGAAGGCCTGGATGGGTGTGGGCAGAGGGTGGGGTGACCATTGGGGATCAGCACTCTCAGCAGAGAAGAAAGGCGTGGTGCCTAACGTGCCAGGTGGCTTGGGGGAGAGGTGTCAGAACAGAGGCGTGAGAGTCCAGCAGCATCCAGACCTCCCCGGGTCATTCCAGATGTTGCCACAGAGGAGACTGAAGCGGGAGGATGGCATTGCCCTCGGGGGACACCCTGCGTGAGGGCCCTGGAGCCGGTGGCCTGCTCCCGACTGCCGCCTCTGCTGCTGCGGAGAGGGTCAGGCACAAGCTAACTGCATTTTTGTCTCCTCTGCAAGTGGGAGTTCAAACTGCCCGGGAGTGACTGTGACGATGCGTTAGCCATGCCCGGCACGCGGGACGTTGCCTCTAAGTCAAGTTCGTGGTCGTCGTCGTCGTTCCCAGGCACTGTCACTTCCGCTGCAGCTAGTTTTTTGGGTTTTGCTTTTCAGGAGGGCAGAGTGTTCGAGAAGTCCGCAGTGCTGTGAACACGCTGGTGGGGTGGCTTGGCTCCGTGGGCTGGAGCGCCGAGCGTCCCTGGCCGGCCTGCTCGCGAGCGCATGTTTTCTGAATCATTGCAGGACCTGCCTGACGTGCAGGAGCTCATCACGCAAGTGAGGTCGGAGAAGTGCTCCCTGCAGGCGGCCGCCATCTTGGGTGAGCCCCTCCCCTCTCAGCCGCCTTCCTCTTCCCTCCTACCCCTGTGCTCCAGTTGAAGGGGAAAGGGGTTGTCTCGGTTACTCTGTCAGGTTCTGATTTGTTCCTGCCATATCAAGCATCAGGTTGTACGAAAGACCCGAGGGAAACGCTGTCCCTGTCCTCCTCCCTGGTGGTGTCTCCCGCTGTCTCCCTCGGCTGGGCTGACAGCGTGGGTTCTGGGGTTGTGCGTCTGTCTGTCTGCGCTGCTACTCAGCAGAAGTTGGGCCCACGCGAGCCCCACATGCGGGCCACGCTTGCTCTCTGGATTTAGGGCTGACAGGTGTGTTGAGCGCCCCTTGTGACTGTAGCGTTTAAGTCCCTGTTCTGACCGAATCGCGGTGGAACTTTCAGATACAAGTGACTCCCATCAAACAGAGATCTCCTCCCAAGTCAAGGACAACAAGGTGAGTCTGGGCTCTGACTTCGGGGAACCCAGGGCTGGGCCTCCGCGCTCACTGTGGAGCAGAAGCCCTCGGCTCTGAGGCGGTGCCTCGTTGTCTTCTTTCATTTTACTCGGAGGCTGGCGGCTGCCTGTGGGAGGGCGTGGGCTGCGGTCCACGTGGTCCCGGCAGGGCTGAGGAGCCTGCGGTGACAGGCGGCACCCCTGGCCCGGACCTCTGTCTTGAGCGTCCAGCGGGCTGCCCCCAACCCCAGCCCCTCGTCCTCTCCCAGGCCTCAGTCTCAGCTGTAGAGGGGGCACGCGGGAGCGCATTTACACGCACGCATTTGGTCAGTGAGCGCGCGGGAGTCCTGAGCTGGGCCATCTCGCTTAGAGCCACGTCCCGCCCCTCGCCTGTGACTGACAGATTCTTCCCTTTGATTTGACCTCCAGCCTCTGGTCGAACGGTTTGAGACTTTCTGCCTGGACCCTTCCCTCGTGACCAAGCAGGCCAGCCTGGTGCACTTCCCCCCGGGATTCCAGCCGGTCCCTTGCAAGCCCCTGTTCTTCGACCTGGCCCTCAACCACGTGGCTTTCCCTCCCCTCGAGGACAAGCTGGAGCAGAAGACCAAGAGCGGCCTCACTGGGTACATCAAAGGCATCTTTGGATTCAGGAGTTAACCGGCTCCACCTTGGGGGCCGGGGGAGTTACTGACTCTTCTGTGTTGTGAGAAAAGGCCGGCAAGTTCCGTGACATTAAATCCAGGTCTGCACTGGCCCGGGGCGGGCATGTACCCGCTGGGCCCGCGTCCCCCGTCCGTGACTGTGCACTTACGTCCCAGCCAGTGTGCTCGCGGGCCTGCTTGTCCTCTGCCCAGGGATGGGGCCCCTCTCCCACCTCCCGGGCGAGGGGCCGCCGCGCCTGGGCCTGTGGAGCCGGGGCTGTAACCTTCAGTCAGTAGAGTGTTCAAGGTCCACGCCGGGCGCGGGTGGGGGCTCGTTGGGTCGCGTTTCTCCAGTTCTGCGCCTCAGAAGGGAGCTGCTCCTCTGGCGAGCGCGGCCCCATGCCGTGTGTCCGTGACAAGGAGACGCGGGCGGTGCCCCGGGATACGGTCAGCCTTACTCCCCTCTCCTCCAAGTGAAAGTCAAGAAGTTTCAGAACAAGCAAAGAGCTCTATTTTTAGAAGAAATATGTTACGCTCACAAGTGATGAAAACAAATCTTATATTAAAAGGCGAAGATGCTGGAGACTCTGCCGTTTTTTACACGCCCTCGCTCACGCCGCCCTGCGCTGGGGGCCTCGCCGCGCGGTCCTGGCTCACGGGGTGGGAGCGGAGGAGGCACCGTTTCTAAGGCGCTTCCTGCCTGGGTTTCGGTGCCGTGGTAGTTCCATCACCTTCCTTCCTTCCCGCTCAGTTCTAATTTGTGTTATTAGTAACCGTCACAACAGCACGTAAGAAAGCGAGGAATGGAGGGGATTTAAATAGATGGACCCGAAACCCCTGCATCCCTTTGGAAATAAAAGCTCACGGGATAGAGGATTTGCCACCGGAGGGTGTCTGCTAAAGTGCAGGACCCGGGGCCTCCCTGGGGGCCTAGGGGTTAAGTCTCAGCACTGTCACCACAGCGGCCTGAGGCCAGCCCCTGGCCAGGGAGCAACCCACAGGGCACGGCAGACCTCTCCTGCCTCGCCCGCTGCTCCCCTCAGCAGTGGATTTCAGGAGATCTGCCTGTTCTGCTCCCCACTCTGTCTATGGTGAATCCTCTCACTTCTGGCACCTCTGGCCTGCACCCCAGTTCTACGCAAAAATAAAAATTTTTTTTTTTTGAAGTGCAGGGCCCAGGAGTGGCCTGAAGAGCAGGCCAGCGGTCAGATGTCTGAGCAGGCTGCGTCAGGGGGGACAGGTGAGGGGGCGCCTCATTTCCCCGAGGGCTGCAGAGGGGGTGCCAGACTTCGAAGGTGGTGGGAAGTTTGCAAAGTGGCTGCTTTCTTAGAATCCAGTCTTGTCAAGGACTCTCGGGTCATGACCTCCCCAAGATTTGCTGTCGGCCTCCAGAATCACGTTCCAATGTGCCGTGTAGGCCTGCGGAGCGTCACCGAGGCAGCACGCGTGCTGCGTCCAGGTCCCCTCAAGCCCAGGTCTGTCCTCCAGCAGACGCTTGACCATTGACCCACCTTCCCTTTCCTTGCCCAGTGCCACACAATGGAAGGGTATTCTGCCTCCCTCCAGAAACAGAGCACGGGATGCAGTGGAGGCCCAAGGCTCAGTCAGCATCCCTGGTGGACTGAGGTGGTGGTGGCTCCATTCCTGCCCCACCTCTTCAGGGTGCTCAGCAGCACCAGACTGCCATCCGGGCTTCTGCGTCTCGCTACCCTCTGCAGAGCTGCCCTCCAGTGCCAAGGGCCCAGTTCAAGGCCCATGCGGCCAGTTCTCCAACCTGCTCTGGGGGCAGCCCTGCTGGAGCACCCTCTGCCACCCTTTGGGGTGATGCCCCTCCGTCTTGCTCTCAGTCCCGAATCCAGGCTCTGCCATTTCTGAGCTGCTTCTGTGGCCACACTGCAAACTGCTTCCCTCCTGGGCCCCATCAGTGGCTCCGCATGGCGGTGGCCGCCGTCAGCCAGCGAGGCCGTGACAGGCCATGTTGAGCATTACAAGCACGTATTTACCTAAGATGGACCTGGCAAGGCCGACCTTCCCGGTCAGTTCGTGTGTCCCTTCACAGCAGATCCTGGATGTTAAGCATTAAGCAGGCCGTGTCCCGGGGGTGGAGCACCAAAAGCAGGACCCCGTCCTGCCCTCAGGCCTGGGGAGCCACACGCCACCTCGTGGGAACTGGTTCCGGTGCCCGGCTACTCCTGGAAGGATTCACAGGAGTAGCCCTGGGGACACAAAGGCCCCCCCCCCCCTCCCCAAAGAGCCGGCCACACTCGAAGGCTGAGGTGTGCAGCCTGGTGTGTTCAGTGGGTCTTTGCTGCTCTTGGGCTCGCCTCCCTCCCCCAGGGGGGCCTCTGGGGTGACTGCAGGTGTTGACCCTGGGAGTCTCCGGCTCTGGACCCCAGGGGTGAGGAGAATGCTCGACTCGGTTTTGAGAGCAACTGGGCCAGTGACTGCTTTCCGACGGGCTGGGGAGCAGGGGTGACTGGCAATCCTGGGGGAAAGCTGGCGTTTAGTTAACAGGCGGAACGTTGAATGTCGGGCCAAAAAGACACCATTTCAAGTTTGCCACCTTTGACCTTGTTGGTTCTGTTTGGGAGCAAGCGAGGCACGGAGGCGGTGGCTGGGGCTCGCGGGCTCTCCCCCTCCCCCCCCGGCCCCCCTTTTCACACGCATTCTTGCCGTGAGGCCAAGTGGGAATTATTAGATTTTTTGTGGAATGAAACTGCCGAGCTTGGTTCTCCTCAGGTGACCGCTGAGCCTGTCCCGGCTCAGCGTGGCCCCTTCACCCGCGTGGCCCTGGACCATCCGCCCGAAGCTCAGGCCATGACCCCCTCTGGAAATGGACTTTGGGGGGCGGCGCTCTGCCCGCTCACGGCCATCGCCGCGGCCATGCCAGTTTTCACACGCTCGGCGTCAGTGATGACTCGGAGCTGATCAATCACAGAATCCCCAGAGCACACGGTGCCTGCGGCCTGGAAAAGCTTGGGGGTCCCCAGCGGGCTCGGAAACGTCCAAAGATAGCAAAGATACGTGTTGGCTCTGGTTTTTGTGTTTTTTTTTTTCGGAAGACACTTGCCAGAGACTGTCCCGGGGGCTGAGCACTGACGCGGGCGTGTGGGAAGCTTCCCCCTCCCTGGCTGTCAGGAGCCCCACAGCCCAAGCTGCTGTCACAGCCCACCCGCTGGGGTGCCGGTCTGAGGGCCCGCCCCGTGGCTGCACCTGCCTTGTGCCTCATGGGGAAGGGAGCCCGGCGCCTCTGTGTCCCCGACTTCGGCAGATGGTCTCGCTCACCGCCGGGAACTAGGACTGTGCGCGGGAGGAGAAGCACATCCTTCCGCCCTCCCGGCCTTGCCAGGGCCGCCTCGAGAGGCAGGGCAGTCAGGCAGGCGCCGGCCTGAGAGCTGGCGCTGCGTGTGGGTCGTGCCCCCTGCGGGAAGCGTGTCCCGGCAGGAGCGCAGAAGCCCAGGCCGGTGGGCGCGTGGGTCTCTGCTCGGGGCTCACTGGCCTGTGACCCCGCTGGCTGTTGGACCTCCCCGTGGGGGCGTCACCCGTCAAGCGTCAAGCGGGGTGTCTATGGGAAAACGTGCAGAGGACTTAGGTCAGAGCAGGCGTTGGGCAAGTGGGCGCTTCCCATTGCCCCCGCGTGGGTGGGAGAGGGTGGCCTGAGACGAGCTTGCAGCTCCCTCCCCTGCCTGGGCTCCCAGCTCTGACCGAGCCTCCAGGCGAGGGAACCTGGTCTGTAGGAAGTTGCTTCTCGCCGTCCTCTTCGGGGAGGAAGCGCCCCCTCTGGGTCTGAGCCGAGTCCGCGGCGCGGGCTGCCCTCTGAGTCGGTGGGCCCAGGGTCCTTCCCAGCCAGCCTGCGCCTCCTCCGGACGGGCCCTGCCCTGCCTCCGGCCTGCCCGCGCCTCTGGCGGCGTGTAGGGGCCACAGGGGAGTCCAGCGAGCCGCAGCGGGCTTCGCGGCTCCCGGCACTGGAGACCAGGTAGCAGGCCGCCGCGCCGTCCTGAGGATGCCGCAGCCCTTGCGCTGTGCAGGGAACCCTTTCCTGCCGCAGGCGGGGAGCGGGACTTGGTCCCACGGCGCCCGGCCACGCGTCAGGACCACGCACTCTCCCGCTGCCCTGCCCGGTGCTTGACCTCCTGAGAGGCTGGCCAGGTCGCCCCCACAGTAGGTGCCCAGACCTAGCTATTACGGTGACTCACTGTTTTCAAGGTGACAGACCTAGAGCCCCTGGGCTACTCGGGGAGACCTGGAGCCCCGAGTGGGAATGGGCAGCCAGACTTCTGGAACGCAGGGGTGGCCAGAGCCCCAGGCGCTGCCCTGTCCCGGAGGTGTGGGCTGTGCCAGCCCTGGCCCCACAGGTGGATGAGCCAGCGGGCCCAGAGCCGGGGCAGAGGCCATTCCTAGGGAGGGACAGACACCCAGGGCAACCTTGCCCTGGACTTTGCCTTGCCCACCGGCTCACGACGTGAGACTCCTGAGGTCCCCCCTGTTTTCTGTCTTCCCGTGTAGGGTGGGGAGCGCCACTCTCAACAGAGGCAGGGTTTGTGGTTTGTTCTAGTTGCTTCCTCTAGACCCTCCCTGTAAAAGGCCCCAAAGAGCTGGCAGCCCCTCCTGCCCGTCCTGCTCCAGCCAGGCCAGCTGCCTCTCTCAGCCACCTTCAGCTTATCTTTTTTCAGGCTTTCTGGGAGCGTCGCAGCCCTAGGAGCCTCTCCCAGAGCCCCCTGGGGACTCCCGGCGTGGGCCCCCTCTCCGCTGGGTGCCTGCACGCTGGAGGTTGTCCCCTAGCTCCTCCTCCAGTCCAGCCCCGCCGGCGGAGGGCTCCTCCATGGACAGGGGCATCAGACGAGCGGTCGTGGACCAGCTCGGCGAGCCTGTGGGGACCTGGCAGGTGACGGCTCCCACTGGCTGGGGCAGGGAGGACAATGCCCTTCCCTGCAGGGGCCTCTGAGCTGGAGGAGAACGTGGGCCGTTTGAGCCCTGGCAACCCTCCAAAGGGCCACCCTGTTGCCCAGCTGTGTGCGTGCAGGAGCTCGGGCTGCCTTCAGCTGGGATGGCCGTCCAGCTCGGGCTCAGCCCCTCACCAGCCGCCTGGTGCTCTGGGCACTGGGTGTGCATAAGTGGGCCCTGAAGCCATGGCTGCCTCGGGCTGCAGGGAGCTTGGGATCTGTTCATCTGAAACCTCTCAGCCCAGAGGAGGAAGTAAGCGCCAGGCCAGGGGAAGGCCTCCCGGCTGGACGAGGAGCCAGGTCCCGGGCCTCCTGCCTGGTTGTCAGAGAGGCGACGTGGCAGGGGTGAGGTCTGAGAAGCCTGGCCGTGGGCGCCCGCCAGCTCCCCGTCACAGCTGCCCGCTAGAATCACAGTGCGAGCACAGATGCCAGCCACGTCTGTCATTTCCACTTTTGTCACAGTTTTCATTTTGTGTTTTAAATTCCTCTTTCATTCTTTTAAAAATGAAATAGTTCCCCCCTTATTCTTTATTCTCTGGTGACACATCTGTCATTTTAATCTTTCTAACAGCCATTTTGAAAAAAAAAAAAGCAACAAACAGGTGAAATCAATATTTTTATCAGCTTTTAAAAACACATTTCAAGCCTCCCTGGTGGCGCAGGGGGTTGAGCAAAGCGCTGTGAAGCTGGCCGCGGCCTTTGCGGTCCAAGTTCGATCCCTGGCCGCCCGGGAGCACCCCACATGGCGCGGCAGACCTCTCTGCTCCCCTCAGCAGTGTATATCGGCACATCTGCCTGTTCTGTTCCCCACTCTCGTGGGTGAATCTTCTCACCCACCACAACTCTGGCCTTTATTCCACTTCTAAAAAAAAAAATAATAATAAAACACATTTCACTTAACTCGATAGCATTTAAAATATTAATGAGAATTTAGCATCTTTTGTTCATACTTAGTCTTTGAAATCTGGTTTGAATCTTAGCCTGGCAGCACCTCTCCATTCAGAGGGGCTGCATGTCCCCCAAAAGCCGCCTGTGGCCGTGGGGACTGTGGGGACCGTGGGGACCTTGAGGAACAGCAAACCCCATCTGGACACTGTATGAATGACTCATACATATAAAAAACCCAGTGTCTTTCCAGATGATTCTGCAAAGGCTGTGGAGCCAGGGAGGAAGCCTAGCCTCTCTCTCCCTTCTCCTGGACAGAGTCGGGGAGTCGAGCTGCCTGGGAGGCCCAGCTGGGCCTGTTCCTGCATGGCACCTCTTATCTGGGGAGCCGGGGTCCGATTTGCTGCTGAGTTAGTCACGCCAGGAATTCAGCTCTTGTTTTTTTTTTTTTTGTTTTTTTTTTTTTTGCAGTGAATCAGTCCGTGTTCATCTCCGGGGCGTGTGAGGGGTGCCAGTAGTTTATTTCCAGGAGGGCTTCTGCAGACAGGAGGCGAAGCTCAGCTCCCCCAGATCCAGCCTGGCTGCCGTGCCCCCCCAACCCGCCTGCCCCAGGGCCTCAGCCCTGTCCCACACCCCGTCCTCCTGGAGCCTCCCTGGCTGCGCCTGCTCCTCGGGCTGGAGTCTGGACATCTGGCCCAGGCCCCCACCTGCCTGACCCAGGAGGCAGCCCGGAGATGACAGGGAGGCGGGCGCCAGCTGCCGCCGCCCTCCCGCCCGGCTCTCCTGGGCGGTTGCCATCTTGCTCAATCTCAGAGATAAGGGAGAGGGCTGACTCGGCCCTGAGGTGCAGGCCCGGGAGGGCTGGCCACTGAGACAAATGGCCCCTTCCGAGAACAGTTGATTGCAGGTGTGCTGCTGCTGGTGAGAAGAAAATTGTCGGCTGGGCCTGTCTTCTCTGGCTCATCTCTTGTCGCCTCGGCTGGAGCGGGGGCCTCCCTGACCCCTGGTGCTGTCCTGTCTGTCAAGCCTCCCACTGCGCTCCCCGCCCCGGTGCCACCGTCGCCCGTCACTGTCCCCACGGGCGGACCCTGTGCCCCCTCCAGGCTCAGCACAGTGCTTTGTGCATGAGGTGCAGCCAGAAGAGGCTCCGGCCACTTCCGTCCCAGTGGGCAGGGGCCAGTCCCGGCTCTGCCCCAGCTCTCAGCCCCTGCGGCCTGCGTCCCTGCCCCTCCAGCCCGCCGGCCACCAACCCCGGGATGACTCCAGCTGTGTCTGGAGAAGGGGCTTCGTGAGCTGGGCGGAAGCAAAGCACCTGGAGCTGGGGGCCTGGCAACTTCCCACGTCAGGCTCCTCTGGGGGGGCAGCTGCCGAGAGGAGCCCCCCGCCCAGCAGTGGGGTTAGAGGCCAGCGCCAGCGCCGCGTGGGCCGCTCTATCTGACTTCAGAAAAGCCACCAGGGGCCACTTGTGGGCACAGGGTGGGGAGAGCGGGGAGTAGGAGCAAGTAGGCAAGCCCAAGGGCAGCGGGTTTCCGGGGGGGCTCAGCCAGAGCCAGGCTCGGCAGCACCTGAAGGCTGACGCTCGCCCCGGGGGGAGAGGTCTGGGGAGTCCCTGCCTCTCCCGAGCGGATCTGAGGATTTGAGAATCCAGTGAGGTGCCTTCTACGGCATCGGATTCCAGAGCCCAGGGAGGTGGGGCGACGCTGAATCAGCCGGGAAGATGGGTAGCAGGACGACCGGTCATGGACTGGGGGGGCCTGCTGGGTGGTGCCCACTTATAAAATGTGCCCGCCTCGGGAAACGCCCTCCAGCTGCCCGGTCACGTCGGGGGAACACAGAGCGGAGATCTGGACGCCTGGCGGTGAGCAGAGCGCCAGGGCCCACCCACCACCCTGGGCAGGCAGGGGGCCCACCCACCCCCGCGGGCCTGCCTCTAGCAGAAAGCGCCGCGCTGGCGGGAAACGTCTATTAACCCCGAGCCGGAGCGCTGAGGCCGGGCTCTGTGGCGCAGCCTGCAGAGCGGGGTGCGTCTGTCTGTCCGGAGCCCCGGCCCTCCTGGCCCCAGCTATTTCCCCATCTGGGCGTGATCCCTGCCCGCTCCCTCTGGGGTGTGGGTGTAACAAGTCCAGACCTTCTCCGGGAGTCGGCAGGCTTGGGTGCCCCGCCCTCGGGGCTGCGCCCTTTCCTCCCAAACTGGTTGTGCAGGAGCGGGTGTGAGTGTGGGTGCATGCGCGCCGCCACCCGCTAGCTGCCTCACCTGCAGGGAGGGGCTCCCAGAAACTGCCTTCCCGGTGCCCGGCCACCCCGCCTCGCCAGAGCCCAGCTGAGCAGCCCGCGAGGACGCACGCCCGCCGCCCGCCGCCCGCGCCGGAGCCAGCCTAAGCCGGCACCTGCTTCACCACCATGTTCAAGGGGCTGAGCAAAGTCTCCCAGGGGAAGGGGTCCCCCAAGGGCTCCCCGGCCAAGGGCTCCCCCAAGGGCTCTCCCAGCAAGCACAGCCGGTGAGTGGGGGCCGGGGGCTGGGGGGGTGGGGTGGTACCAGGCCTTGGTACCCCAGCCACCTGGAGGCGCCAGCCGGAGCTGCCAGAGCTGGCATTTGGTGTCCTGAGGCTAAAGGGCCTGGGGCTGGATTCTCCAGCTTCAGCCCTGGCGGGAGGCCAGGAACAGCCCGGAGCTGCCCATGTCCTCCAGGGGCTCGAGGGCGCCGTTGAGGCCACACTGCAGGCGTCTCGCAGGTCAGGGCCCGAGCGGCTCCTTCCTCCCCAGGAGGCTGGACACCGGGGCACCTGGCTCCGCTTCTCACTCTGCTCTCAAGCCTCCGCGTGGGCCCGGGAGATCCCAGGAGTCTGGGCACAGAGTGGGAGGGGGCCCTGGTGCGGGAGGCAGACTCTGCCCCCTCCGCCGAAGCCCAGCTGCCCCACACGGCTCGTCTCAGCCTTGAGAGTTTGTTACAGGGTTGGGGTGATTCCTTTACTGTGTGGGTGTGCAGCGTGTGGAGGGGGTACAGTGGGGCAAGGGGAGAGGCCTTGGGACTATGGTGCCCTCAGAGCCCGCCTCAGTTTACCCAGTCACCTCCCACCCACCCCCTGCAGACAGGCCTTCTTCCTGCTCACTGGCCTTCCGCCCCTCTGCGGGGCGTGGGTGGGAGCAGCTCACCTGGGGTCCTGGGTGGAGATGGGAGGACAGACGAAAGGCTTATTACCCCGATAAAGATCAGAGTGAGACACTGAGTCTGTGCTTCTGGGCGGGCAGGGAGACAGCAGTTAAGACCTGTTGGGAGTGACCTGTCCTCCCCTGGGCACCTGGGCCCTGTCCAGGCTGGAGTGAGCCCCTCCCGATGGGAGCAGCTGTCCCTGGAGGCTCAGGACCCTGGCCCCAGGCGGCTTCCCGGGGGGGATTGCTCCGCCATGGCCCCCCTCTGACTGCAGCCCCCAATAGGGCTCATCATTCCCTCATGCAATCCACTCATTGAGCACATAGTTATTGAGCACCTACTGTGTGCCAGGACTGTGGAGGTGTCCCTGCCTTCCTGTCACTTACATCCTAGTGGAATAAAAACAAACATCTACATGTGCTGACCCTGCCCAGGTTCTGTCCCGGGGGCACTTCAGAGGGCGCTTAGTTCTCGTAACTCACCAACAGTGTGCTGTGAATAAGTTAAAGCCCCGCTCTAGAGAGGGAACCTCAGGCACAGAGAGGTTAAGTCACTCGCCCAAGGCCACAGGGCACTAGAGAGGGAGAAGGATCAAACCCTGGCTGTCAGGCCACAGAATTCCTCTAGACTGCGTCCTTGCTGGCGCGGTCTTCTGCCTGGGGACTCGTACTTTGAAGCTGTCCGCTTCCCCAGGACCATCACCTCACAGCATGCCCTGCTTGAAGAGCTTGTGCCACTACCTGTATTAGGGCTGCTTGGCCTTCTAGGCCCTGGAAAGAGGGCTCAAGTGCACAGCAGGTGCCAACAGAGGTTGAGTGAGTGCACACAGCAGGTGCCTATAGAGGCTGAGTGCACACAGCAGGTGCCTATAGAGGCTGAGTGAGTGCACACAGCAGGTGCCTATAGAGGCTGAGTGCACACAGCAGGTGCCTATAGAGGCTGAGTGAGTGCACACAGCAGGTGCCTATAGAGGCTGAGTGAGTGCACACAGCAGGTGCCTATAGAGGCTGAGTGAGTGCACACAGCAGGTGCCTATAGAGGCTGAGTGCACACAGCAGGTGCCTATAGAGGCTGAGTGAGTGCACACAGCAGGTGCCTATAGAGGCTGAGTGTACACAGCAGGTGCCTATAGAGGCTGAGTGCACACAGCAGGTGCCTATAGAGGCTGAGTGAGTGCACACAGCAGGTGCCTATAGAGGCTGTGTGGTGCACACTGCAGGTTCCGCGGAAAGGACCTTGGGAACCGGGCTGCTGACCTGTGACCTGGAGGGAGTCAGGTCCCAACCTGGGCTCTCAACAGGCCTGACGCTGCGTGGCTGGAGTGGAGCCTGGGCTGGGAGGACGTTGGGGCGGGGGGACATGTGCTGCCTCTGCCAAGGCCCAGCTGCTCGCAGGGATTAGCAGCCGCTGAGTGTGACTCACTGCCCTGGGGCTGCCCGCCCGCCCGAGGGCACAGCAGGTTGTTGGGCCGGGCCAGGAACTCACTGCCAGGACAGGGAGGTCGCCAGGGACCCACAAGTGGGGGGCAGTGCCACTTGTGGCCTGGGATTCCCCTGCAGAAACCACAGAGGTTCCCAGTCTGGTGTGCCTCCTTCCAGAGCAGTGCGCCTGGCAGTCGGGGCGGGCAGAGGGGTGGGGGCCCCTCTGGGTGGGTCAGCCCCGCCCGGGCGGAACAGAGGGCCCTTCACAACCCCGCCGCCCACTGTCCCCGCCACCCCCAGGGCCGCCACCCAGGAGCTGGCCCTGCTCATCTCCCGCATGCAGGCCAGCGCCGACCAGGTGGAGAGGGACATCCTGGAGACCCAGAAGAGGCTGCAGCAGGTAAGGCCTGAGGAGCAGGTGGCAGGGGCGCCAGCGCCAGCCACTCTGTGATGGTGAAGATGAGGCCGACCGGCCTAGCCCTTCCCCGGCTGCCCTCCAGGCTCTTGGAGGGAGTGGCCGGCCCCGGGGTACTCCCACCTGAGGGTTCAGGGTTCAGGGTCCCGGGCCTCCCCGGTGTCCTTGGGCCCGCCCCGCATACACCCTGGGTCTGGCCCTCCGCTGGTGAGGGCACCGAGGTGGACAGCGCAGCCAGGCCTCGGGTGGGGTCGTGTGGCCGTGCTGGGCAGTGAGGACGCCGCCCTGACCCACAGGACCGCGCGCGCAGCGAGCAGAACCAGGCCCTGCAGCACCGGCAGGAGGCCGGCCGCAACCTGAAGGAGGCCGAGGTGCTGCTGAAGGACCTTTTCCTGGACGTGGACAAGGCCCGGCGGCTCAAGCACCCGCAGGCCGAGGAGATCGAGAAGGAGTAAGCGGGAAGCTGAGCTGGGGGAGGGGCGCTGGCGTCGGGGCAGCCCCGGGCCGTCCCTGACCGGCCGCTGTGGCTGTCCCGCAGCATCAAGCAGCTGCACGAGCGGGTGACCCAGGAGTGCGCCGAGTATCGCGCCCTGTACGAGAGGATGGTGCTGCCGCCCGACATGGGGCCCCGGGTCGACTGGGCACGGGTGTTGGAGCAGAAACAGGTCAGGAGCCACCCCCAATATCGGAAGCCCCTCGAGCGGGTTGAAGTCACGCAGGGCACAGAGCTGCGCATCATCGGCCCCGACAGGGCTTGGACCTGTGGGCAGTGGGGGGTCTGGGCAGGGAGCGCGCAGACGGTGCAGTCAGGGAAGGCTTCCTGCTAGAGGAGGCAAGTGAAGAGGCTCAGAGGAGGAGGGCCCTGTGGGGTCGGGTGAAGTAGTGGACCTTCTAGCAAGAAGGAACAGAGGCTCCTGCACAGAGGAAGGCTGGAGAGGAAAGTGAGGTTACCTGGGCAGGTGGGCAGAGGTACTCTGAGCATCGGGGGAGCACTGGGCTCTGATGCCACAGCAGAAGAGGTGCCGTGCAGGGACAGAGCAGAGCGGGCGCGGGGCGTGGAGCCTGCTGGCGTCCAGGCAGCTGCTAGGCCGGGCGAGTGAGGAGGCCGAGCCGGGAGACTTTCAGAGCTGAGGCCCAGTGCAGGGGCCGGTGGCGCAGGGGCAGTCGTCGGTGACACCACGGCACTGGCCAAGGGCCCCTCTCCCGGGCGAGCTGCCTGGTCAGGGCACGTTCACCCAGGCTGCTCGCCAGCCTGCCCACCCTGCGCACGTGACCAAGCCTGCTCCTTAGGAGGGGGGTGGCGGGCACGGCGGCCGCAGCGCTGAGCCCGGCTCTTCTGCAGAAGCAGGTCTGCGAGGGCCAGTACGGGCCGGGCATGGCGGAGCTGGAGCAGCAGATCGCGGAGCACAACATCCTGCAGAAGGAGATCGAGGCCTACGGGCAGCAGCTGCGGAGCCTCGTGGGCCCGGTGGGTGAGCCCAGCCCTGTCCTCCAGGGTCGGGAGGACACAGCCAGCGGGGGTGGGTCAGGGCTCCCCCGCGCCTCCCCGCTCACTGGGCCTGCGTTTTCTCCCCCTGGCGAGACAGGACGCGACCACCACCCGGAGCCAATACCGGGACCTGCTGGTGAGCAGGGAGCAGAGGACGGCAGCCGGGGGGGCCGTGGAGGGGACGGGCGGCCTGGGGCCTGCACCCACTGGGCAGCGCCCGGAAGCCCTTCTCACGGCCCCTTCTCTCCGGCCGAGCGCAGAAGGCGGCCTCGTGGCGCGGGCAGAGCCTGGGCAGCCTGTACACGCACCTGCAGGGCTGCACGCGCCAGCTCAGCGCCTTGGCCCAGCAGCAGCGGCGCATCCTGCAGCAGGACTGGAGCGACCTCATGGCGGACCCCGCGGGCGTGCGGCGGGAGTACGAGGTCGGCGGGGCGCAGGGGGCGGGGTGCCGGGGAAGGGCGTGCTCACCCCCCTCTCGTGCATCTCACCCGTCTCACCCTCACCCCCAGCACTTCAAACAGCACGAGCTGCTGAGCCAGGAGCAGTGCGTGAACCAGCTGGAGGACGACGGGGCGCGCATGGTGGAGCTGGGGCACCCGGCCGTGGGGCCCATCCAGGTGCCAAGGCCCACGTGCTGCCAGGGAACCCCACTCCCTCCGTTGGGGGGCCCCAGGGAGGCTGGGAAGAGGGAGACAGGGCCCAGGTTGGGGCGGGCGGGCCAGGGCAGGGCAGGACCCAGAGCTGCCCGCTGCCCCCAGGCCCACCAGGAGGCCCTGAAGATGGAGTGGCAGAACTTCCTGAACCTGTGCATCTGCCAGGAGAGCCAGCTGCAGCACGTGGAGGACTACCGCAGGGTGAGGCGCGTGCCAGCAGGGCGGGCGCGGCACGGGGGCGGCCCAGGGCCCCGCCCAGGCTCAGAGACACCACAGAGACCCGATGCCATCCACAGCAGGGGGTGCCCACCCGAGGTGTCCCCGCGCCTTGAGAGAAACCGAGGAGTTTCTCCTTCCTTACTCTCGCCGGCTGCAGGGCACGCCCGTGTGTCCATGACTTCACCGCGCCCGGCTGCAGGGCCCCGTCAGCGGCCCCGACCCCGGGGGTTTCCGGGACGCGCACCCCAGCTTCCGCTCTGGCTCTGGGCTGGGAGGAGAGTCCGCCGGGCGCCTGGGTGGCCTCCCAGGGTCCCAGGAGACGGCGCTTTCCGCGCGGGCAGCACGAGCGAGGGGCTTATGGCTCTCAAAGAAATTCAGTTCCGTAAACCAAAGAGCCCTTGGCAGAGACGCCCGTGAGCGGGTCCCGCTGCCCGGGAGAAAGGGCCCCAGCGCGCACCCAGCTGGGCGGCAGGATCGCGGGCCAGGGGCCTGTCCTCGGCCCCCCGCCCTTGACCGCCCGCCCGCTGCAGTTCCAGGAGGAGGCCGACGCGGTCAGTCAGACCCTGGCGAAGCTCAACGCCAGCCTCAACACCCAGTACAGCCCTGCCCCCGGGGGCGCCCCGGGCACCCTCACAGAGCTGCTGTGTCGGCTGGAGGTGAGGGCCCCTCCCGCCACCTGCACCCCCCTCCCGGGGCTTGACGGTCTGGGCCCAGGCCTGGGAGCAGAGGGGGGTCTTCTCCAGTGGCGGGGGTGGGGTGGTCTGTTACCAGCAAGTCCTTTTCTCTGGGCCTCAGTTTCCTCATGCGCGCTGAGAGAGCTGACTCAGGCCCCTCCAGCTCCCGCTCCGGGGCGGCAGACCCCAGGATCCCGGCCCCCGGGGAGGCGTTCCTTGACTGTGCCGACTTGGAGCCTGCCCTTGCAGACGCCAGACCCCGGGCCCCTGTGGGGTGGGGTGGGGTGGGCCTGACCCGAGCCCCCACGGCCTGGGCTCCCCGCAGGCAGAGGAGAAGCAGCTGGCTGTGGCCGAGAGGACCGTTGGGGACCTGCAGCGGCGGAGCCGGGAGGTGGCGCCTCTGCCCCAGCGCAGGAACCCGCCGCAGAAGGCTCTGCACGTGGACAGCATCTGTGACTGGGACTCGGGAGAAGTAGGGACTCACCCGCCGCCCCCACCCGGGCCCCGCCCCACTCCCAGCCCCCCACGCCTGGGCCCCGGCCCACACACCTGCCCCAGCCCTGCTCTGCCCAGGCCTTATCCAGCACCCCTAGCCCCAGCTCCTGCCCCGGGTCCTGTCCGCACCTGCCCTGTCTCCAGCCCCTGCCCCGTCTCGGCCTTCACGCGCCCCACCGGCCCCCAGGTGCAGCTGCTGCGGGGGGAGAGGTACCTGCTGCTGGACAACACTGACCCGCACACCTGGGCGGTGCAGCGCCCTGGCGGGGAGAGCAAGCGCGCCCCGGCTGCCTGCTTCTGCATCCCGGCTCCGGACCCCGAAGCCCTGGCCAGGGCCTCCAAGTGAGCGGGGACACCAGGAGCGGCACGAGGCTGCGGGCCCAGACCAGGCCCCGGGGTTGCCGCCGTTCCCTGCCCGCAGACCCCTGCCCGCTCGTTGGCCTTGGCGGTGCCCAGCTGGTGCAGGGAAGGAGGGAGGGCTCGCTTCTCTGATCCCCCGCTCCCTCCAGGCTGACCTCGGAGCTGCAGGCCCTGAAGCAGAAGTTGGCCGCCGCCCGGAGTCGCCTGAAGTCCAGCGCAGCGGAGCCCCCGCGGCCGGGTCAGCAGGGTACATGGGACTGGCCAGGGAGTGGGGGTGTGGATACTGAGGAAGGAGAGTCCTGGGGGCAGCCCAAGGGCAGGGGTGGCCCTGAATGGGGGGGTCCAACTGCTCAGGGACCTCCTCCTGGGCTGGCAAGCTCCTGGGTGGCCCGTCCCTCAGACCTGAGTAGGCCCTGGACCTTCACGGCCCCCTCGCCCCCAGGTGCCACTGGCTCAGCCCCAGCCGACCCACAGGCCCAGCAGCTCTTGACACAGATGACCGGGCTGCACGGGGACCTGGGACAGCTGGAGAAGCAAGTGCTGGGCTGGGCGCGGGCCCCCCTGAGCCGCTCCACACCTGTGGAGGACCTGGAGGGCCGCATGCAAAGCCACAAGGTGGGTGAACCGGGGAGGAGCGCGGGGGAGGAAGGAAGCCAACGGGCCACCACAGGGAGCAGGTGGCGGAAGGGCCTGGGCAGGGGAGCTCCGCTGACCAGCTGTGTGGCCTTGGACATCAGGTTAACCTCTGAATCTTGGGGTCCCCATCCCCCAAAACAGATAAAATAATAGCTAGCTCCTCTGGTTGTCCTGAAGGAGAAACGTGGTGACTCCAGGAGGAGTCAGCTCAGGCAGGGTCCAAAGTCATGACCCTGTGCCCCGAACCTGGGGGGTGTCCTGGTGAGGGTCCCCAGGAGGACCTGGAGCATCTTGGGGTGATTCCTCCTGCCTTGGGAGGCTGGGCAGGCCAGGGAGGGGTGAGAGATGAGGAACCCGCCCACAGGGGTTCCAGCCTGACCAACATGACCCCAGAAGAAGGCCTTCTCTGCGCGGTAATAGCGGAGGCCACCCCTTCCCCACACCCGGGTGGGGGGCTCCAGGGGGTATGTCCTTCCAAACCGGCGTCTACTCAAATGTATTGTTCGAGGTTGGTTTTCAGACACTTGAGCCATGTCGTTCACATTCTGGCGCGACCCTGCCATTCTGGTGCGACCCTGCCCAGCTGCTCCTGTAGCTGGGCCTGTGGGGGGGTGTCCAGAAGGAGGATGAATGTCCGGGGTTCCACCCGCAGGTTGGGCCCTGGGAGGCTGACCTTGAGATGGCGATGAGGCCGCAGGGCAGTTATTAGGGAGTCTCGTGGGCCCGACCCCTGCGGGTGGGGGGAAGCAGGAGGGGAGAGCAGGCCGGCGGAGGCCTGCGCTGGCCCACGTGCTGGAGCAGGGCGGGGCTGGGCCTCTGTACCCCACCTTAAGTCATGCGTGGCCCAAGCTGTCCCCTGGGCTGCCCCAGGTCACGGCCTCTCTCGGATCCTCAAAGTCCCCAAATTGGTCCTTGATGTCACGAAAGGTCCAGGTTGAAGTCAGAGCATCTGCCCCATAAAGGGTACTGGGGTCCCGCGGAAGCCCAGTTAGCCGGGCGGGTGGGCAGTGGCGGGCGGGGCGGGGCGCAGAGCAGGGAGCGTAGGGAGTGGGGAGTGAGTGACTGATCAGAGGACAAACACAGTAACCCCACGTGGACAGAGCTGGGGCGGTGCCGCCTGCCCTGGAGCGACAGGGCAAGGACCTCGGGTTTTGTGAACCACCAGGGCTGTGACAGGAAGCCACAGGGGGTGATGGCCCGGCTCCGCTGACACCCAGGGCCTTGCTTCACTGGCCCACCCCCGTCATTCTGTAGAAGAAGCCACTGAGGGTCAGAGGCTGGACTGCCCGAGGTCATGCACACAGGAGCCCCGGGGCCAGGCTGTCCCCAGGTCCCTGGCCTCGCTGGAGCATCTACCCGGCCTCTGGGGCAGAGTAGGGTGGACCTCAGGAGGGTGGGGTGCACCCGCCCACTCAGAGCAGAGACCCTGATCCCACCCCGCCCGGCCCAGGACCTGGCCCAGCGGCTGCAGCGCCTGGGAGCAGAGAAGGAGGCCGCCCAGCGGGAGTGCGAGGAGTTCCTGTCAGCCAGGCCCGTGGGCCCCGCCGCCCTGCAGCTGCCGGTGGCCCTCAATGACGTCAAGAACAAGCACAGCGACGTGCAGGCTCTCTGCAGCCTCTATGGGGAGAAGTGAGTGCTCGGGCGTGCCCTCCAGGATGGGGGTGGCCCAGGTGTGGCCCAGGGGTCTCTGATCCTCAGTCTCCTCCTGGCAGAGCCAAGGCTGCCCTGGGTCTGGAGCGACAGATCCGGGATGCTGACAAGGTCATCCGAGGCTTCGAGTCCACCCTGGCGAAGGAGCCCCCCATCCCTGCTGCCCCGGGCGCCCTGCAGGAGAGGGTTGGGGAGCTGCAGGTGAGGGACCAGGCCACCTGCCAGGGTGGGGGTGGGCTGAGCCTGAACACATGTTTGGGGGTGCATCATGCCGTGTCCCCTCGTCCCAGCGCCAGCGGAGGGAGCTGCTGGAGCAGCAGGGCTGCGTGCTGGGGCTGCACCGAGAGCTGAAGGCCACCGAGCACGCATGCGGGGCGCTGCAGAATCATTTCCACGAGTTTTGCCAGGACCTGCCGCACCAGCAGCGCCAGGTGCGGGCCCTCACTGACCGCTACCACGCCGTGGGGGACCAGCTGGAGTTGCGGTGAGTGGCTGGGCCTGTGGGGGGTGACTGTTGTGCCCCCGGAGTGCAGGGGTGATTGGCCAGCGGCGTGGCCTTGAGCTGGTGACCACCTGTCTGGACTCAGCTTCCTCCTCTCTCGTGACAGCACTGCCCGGGGGTCTGGGTCTGCGCCATCTCTGAATGCTCAGCTCCAACAGGGTCCCTCAGGGCCCTGCGCTATCCCCAGAGGGTGGCTCTCACCTCTGCTCCGGTCTCGTCCCCCTGCAGGGAGAAGACCGTGCAGGACGCCACTCTAACCCACCAGCAGTTCAAGAACTGCAGGGACAACCTGAGCTCCTGGCTGGAACACCTGCCCCGCAACAAGATGCGGCCCGGCGACGGGCCCAGCCAGGTCGCCTACAAGCTGCAGGCACAGAAGGTGAGGGGCTGGCACTGCAGGTGGCCTGGGGGCAGGTCAGGCCCCTGGTCAGTGTTGGGCCTCCATCTGCCTCGGCTCCCTGGCCCCTTCCCTGGAGGGCAGCTGCGAGTGTGGGGCCCCCTAGCGGCCAGAGTGAGAGCTGCACAGCTCAGCCCACAGAGGCCTTGGGTCCTCATGCCCGCGGGCATTGGGGGCAGCTCTGGTTAGGAGCTGTTGTGCCGCAGCACCCTCTCAGGGGGTGGTGCTGGACCAGCGGCAGAGCAGCACTCAGCAACTCTCATACATGCGGCCCAGCCCTGCTCCATCAGAACCCCTGGGGCGGGACCTTTGGTGCTTCCAGCACAGGACACACGGTGCAGTGACTATCACGATCAGAGTCACGGTAACGTGATTCTGAGGACACCGGGCAGAAGACAGGGACTGCTGGGAGAAGGAAGGAACCCCGAGAGCAGGCGCCAGGGAAAGGCAGATTCCCACGCCCCTGACTCTCACTTCCTCCTGGCAGAGGCTGCTGCAGGAGATCCAGGGCCGAGAGCTGGAGAGGGCAGCGGCTTCTCGCCTCTCCCAGGACCTGCAGGCGGCTCTCCAGGTCAGCAGTTTGGCTTCAGCTGTCCCTCTATCCGCCTGCCCTCGCCAGTGCCCCCCCTACACACTGACCGGCAGCCTGTGTCCTCTCCCCTGCTCAGGACTATGAGCTGCAGGCTGACACCTACCGCTGCTCCCTGGAGCCCACCCAGGCAGGGCCGGCCCCCAAGAGGTCCCGCGCGGTTCCCCTGCAGGAAAGCATCCAGGCACAGGTGAGATCAGACCAGCGGGCTCGGCGGCCCTGCCGCACTTCTCGGGGCCTGACCCACACTCTCCCTCCTGTTGACCTCCCCAGGAGAACAGCCTGACGAAGGCCTTCACAGAGGCTGCGGCAGCTCAGCGGGAGCAGCTGCACCAGCTGGAGTTTGCCAGAAATGTGCTGGAGAAGGTATGAGACAGAGCCCTCCACCCCCACACGAGGTAGCCTGGCCGGCCGAGACCCACAGCCGCAGGCCTGGCAGCCTCCCTCCCCGGGCCTCCCCAGCAGCTTACAGGCTGGTGTCTGTCTCAGAGTTAGGCCCTAGATCTCCCTCAGTGGGGTCAGTGTTGCCTTTGGAAGTAGAGACAGGGGCTTCTGACAAAGTCTTCAGCCTCAGGACCCTGTCACTATGGGCAAGAGGCCGCCTGGGGCTCCACCCCTGGGATGCCAGGAGTCAGAATTTCCCCACAACTCTCAGTGACCGGCAGAGAGCTTACCTGCTTTCTCCATACTCCAGCACCCCCCAGATAGGCAGGCACCCATTTCTGGGGCTCTGGATGGAAGGGAATAGGGGAGAGGCTTGGAAGGGAGGGTCTGTCTTGTTCGCACACTCAACCTGCACGCGGCCTTGCCATCAATGTCTCTCCCATCAATGACAGTAGTCATTGATGGGCCTCTCTAAATCCTACCTCCGAGCACCTCCGCTCCCACTCCACTGCCTGAGCTCCAGGGGAAGTCTCGGGGAGCAGGGAGGGGTTCTGATCTTGGGGTACTCATCCCGTCCTCCCCTTCACCCTGTGCTCTGCCTTGCTTCCTCTCCCTCTGCAGAGGGAGCTCAGCGAGGACATCGAGGTGGCCCAGGGCGCACAGCAGGGGGCTGAGAGCGTGAGGCACACGGGGAAGCAGCCGGAGGCCCTGAAGGCCCAGTTGGAGGAGGAGCGGAGGCGCGTGGCCCAGGTACAGCAGGAGCTGGAGACGCAGCGGAGCCAACTGCTGCAGCTGAGGACCCAGCGGCCTTTGGAGAGGCTGGAGGAGAAGGAGGTGGTGGAGTTCTACCGGGACCCCCAGCTGGAGAGCAGCCTGTGCAGGGCGAGGGCCCAGGTGGAGGACGAAGGCAAGAAGCGCTCGGTCCTGCAGGCCGACTTGGAGGCGGCCGCCCAGAAGGTCATCCAGCTGGAGGGCAAAAGGAAGGCCATGCAGCCTCACCTGCTCACCAAGGAGGTCACCCAAATTGAGAGGGACCCCAGCCTGGACAGCCAGGCAGCCCAGCTCGGCAGTGAGATCCAGCAGCTCCGGGGGCAGGACGCGGCCGTCGTGGCCCGGCTGGAGGAGCTCAGGAAGGAGCTGCTGGCCCTTGAGCAGAAGGAGGCCAATGTGAAGGAGAAGGTGGTGGTGAAGGAAGTGGTCAAGGTGGAGAAGGACCTGGAGATGGTCAAGGCAGCCCAGGCGCTGAGGCTGCAGCTGGAGGAGGACATGGCGCGGAGGAAGGCAGCGGAGGAGGCCGTGGCCAAGCTGCGCGCCCGCACAGAGGCGCTGGAGCAGGCCATCAGCGCCGTGGAACCCAAGGTGATCGTGAAGGAGGTGAAGCAGGTGGAGCAGGACCCGGGCCTTCTCCAGGAGGCGTCCAGGCTGCGGAAACTCCTGGAGGAGGCGAGGAGTGAGAATGTGACGCTGGCCCGGGAGCTGCGGGAGCTGCAGGGCGAGTACAGTGCGCTGGGGAAGCAGAAGCCCCGCGTAGAGGTGCAGGAGCGCGTCCATGAGATCTTCCAGGTGGACCCGGAGACCGAGCGCGAGACCGCCCGGCTCCGGGCCGCGCTGCAGGAGACGGCCAGCAAGAGGAGCGGCGTGGAGAAGCAGGTGGAGAGGCTGCTGGCCGACCTGGCTGTGCTGCGGGCCCAGAAGCCCGAGGTGGAGTACAAGGAGGTGACGCAGGAGGTGGTGAGGCACGAGAGGAGCCCAGAGGTGCTGCGGGAGATCGACCGGCTAAAGGCTCAGCTCAACGAGCTGGTCAACAGCAGTGGGCGGGCGCAGGAGCAGCTCATCCGGCTGCAGGGCGAGCGCGACGAGTGGCAGCGGGAGCGCGCCAAGGTGGAGACCAAGACGGTGAACAAGGAGGTGGTGCGCCACGAGAAGGACCCGGTGCTGGAGAGGGAGGCCGAGCGGCTGCGCCAGGAGGTGCGGGAGGCCACGCAGCAGCGGCGGGCTGCCGAGGACCTGGCCTACGAGCTGCAGAACAAGTACCTGCTGCTGGAGCGAAGGCGGCCCGAGGAGAAGGTGGTGGTGCAGGAGGTGGTGGTCACGCAGAAGGACCCCAAGCTCCGAGAGGACCACAGCCGGCTGAGCCAGAGCCTGGACGAGGAGGTGGGCCGGCGGCGGCAGCTGGAGCGGGAGGTGCAGCAGCTGCAGGCTGGCGTGGAGGAGCAGGAGGGCCTGCTCAGCTTCCAGGAGGACCGCAGCAAGAAGCTGGCCGTGGAGAAGGAGCTGCGGCAGCTGACCCTGCGCATCCAGGAGCTGGAGAAGCGGCCCCCGGCGGTGCAGGAGAAAATCATCATGGAGGAGGTGGTCAAGCTGGAGAAGGACCCGGATCTGGAGAAGTCCACGGGGGCCCTGCGGCGGGACCTGGACCAGGAGAAGGCCCGGGTGACCGAGCTGCACCGGGAGTGTAAGAGCCTGCAGGTCCAGATCGATGTCCTCCAGAAAACCAAATCGCAGGAGAAGACCATCTACAAGGAGGTGATCAGGGTAGAGAAGGACCGGGTGCTGGAGGGCGAGCGGTCCCGGGTGTGGGAGATGCTGAACAGGGAGCGCGCGGCCCGGCAGGGCCGGGAGGAAGAGATGAGGCGCCTGCGGGAGCGGATTGAAAGGGCGGAGGCTCTGGGGAGGACCTGGGCCCGGGAGGAGGCCGAGCTCCAGAAGGCCCGGAACCAGGCCAGCCAGGAGCACCGGCAGCTGCAGCAGGAGCTGCGGGATCTGGAGCGGCAGAAGCAGCAGAAGGTGCTGCACCTGCAGGAGGAGTCCAAGCTGCGCAGCCAGAAGACGGAGAGCGAGCGGCAGAAGGCGGCCCAGCGGGGCCAGGAGCTCTCGCAGCTGGAGGCGGCCATCCTCCACGAGAAGGACCAGATCTACGAGAAGGAGCGGGCTCTCCGGGACCTGCACAGCAGGGTGAGCCGGGAGGAGGTCAACCAGGAGACCCAGACACGGGAGACCAACCTTTCCACCAAGATCTGCATCCTGGAACCCGAGACGGGCAAGGACATGTCCCCGTACGAGGCCTACAAGAGGGGCGTCATCGACCGCGGCCAGTATCTGCAGCTGCAGGAGCTGGAGTGCGACTGGGAGGAGGTGACCACCTCGGGGCCCTGCGGGGAGGAGTCGGTGCTGCTGGACCGCAAGAGCGGGAAGCAGTACTCCATCGAGGCGGCGCTGCGCTGCCGGCGCATCTCCAAGGAGGAGTACCACCTCTACAAGGAGGGCCGCCTCCCCGTCTCCGAGTTCGCCCTGCTCGTGGCCGGGGAGACCAAGCCCTGCGCCTCGCTGTCCATCGGCTCCATCATCTCCAAGTCCCCGCTGCCCTCCCCGGGCCCCCAGAGCACCTGTTTCTTCTCTCCCAGCATCTGCCCGGGGCTCAGCGACGACAGCTTCCCCATCGCCGGCGTGTACGACACGACCACGGACAACAAGTGCAGCATCAAGACGGCCATGGCCAAGAACATGCTGGACCCCATCACCGGGCAGAAGCTGCTGGAGGCGCAGGCGGCCACCGGCGGCATCGTGGACCTGCTGAGCCGGGAGCGCTACTCGGTGCACAAGGCCCTGGAGCGGGGCCTGATCGAGGGCACCTGCACGCAGCGGCTGCTCAACGCCCAGAAGGCCTTCACCGGCATCGAGGACCCGGTGAGCAGGAAGCGGCTGTCTGTGGGCGAGGCCGTGCAGAAGGGCTGGATGCCGCGGGACAGCGTGCTCCCGCACCTGCAGGTGCAGCACCTGACCGGGGGGCTCATCGACCCCAAGAGGACGGGCCGCATCCCCGTGCCGCAGGCCGTGCTGTCCGGGATGATCAGCGAGGAGCTGGCGCAGCTCCTGCAGGACGAGTCTGGCTACGAGAAGGATCTGACAGACCCCATCTCCAAGGAGAGGCTGAGCTACAGGGAGGCCATGGGGCGCTGCCGGAAAGACCCCCTGAGCGGCCTGCTGCTGCTGCCCGCGGCCCTGGAGGGCTACCACTACTACCGCGTGGCCTCCCCCGCCCTGCCCCGCTGCCTGCGCTGAGGGGCGCCCGGACCCGGGGCAGCCTCGTCGCCGGGCGTGGACTTCCCTTGGCCGAGGGCTGTTCTGTCACTCACACATTCATGGTGTTGGGCGGCTGCCCTGACTTTGGTGCCCAGTCCATGCCCAGAGCCGCGGGCAGCTGCCCTCCCTGCCCCTCCGCCCCGGTGTTTCCAATAAACCAAGTCTTCACATTCGAGAATGTAGGACTGGATTTGTCTGCGTGGTCTGGGTGCTTCCCAGGCGGGGAGCGGAGGCGCCAAGCGGGAATGGGGTGCTTGGGTGCTTCTAGAGGGCGGCAGCTCCTCGGCTCTGGGAGGGGTGCCGCGGGATCCAGAGGCGGGTCACGGACAGCCTGGGAATGGCCCCGTCTGCCCCCCATCTCTGTCCCCACTTCTCCAGCCATCTGTGACCAAGTCCCTGGGCCCCCGTGAGCAGAAGCACATCAGAAAGGTCAGAAATAAATTCACTTTTATTTCCTGTTCTTAAAGCCAGGGGCAAACCAGCGTGAGCGCGTGGGGGCGGCAGACAGAGCTCTGGAGCCGTTCCCCAGAATTTTAAACCCAAAAGGACCAGCAGGGGGCACCCTTGCCCCGGGGTCCGTGCCGCTGAGGGCGAGGCAGGTGAGGCACTGGAAGCGCCTTGTTGGCGGGGCAGGCGTCCCTGTCCTGCCCGGGGCCTCTGTCACACCCCCTCACGCAGGGCCCTCGGTGCCCCACGCTGAAAGGGCCCCGGCGAACTCAACAAACAACACAGGAACTTCCTAGCTGCTGGCAGGACTGACCCAAACTCGGCCTCTGACGGCTGATGCCAAACTCCTCCGCGCGCTGCTCTCTCCCCAGGTGGGTTCTCTCGCCTGGGTCACTGGGGCGGCGGCCGCCGGGCAGCAGCTGGAGGGAGACTGAGGCGGTGGGTTCCACCTTCTCAGCTGCTGAAATGCTCCAGCACGCAGGGGCGGGCGGCCTGGGAGGTCTCGGTGGATGAGAAGTAGGGGTGGGCGAGGGCTGTCTTGGCGGAGATGCGCCGGCTGGGGTCGTACTGCAGCAGCTGCTGTGAAGGGAGGAGGAGACGATGCGGCCTGGCAGTGGGGCGAGGAACTACCGTGCCAGGTCCCAGCTGCAGGCCGCAGCCCGAGCACAGCCTCCTGGCTGCCGGAGAGCTAGTTCTGGCCACTCCTAGAATCTGGGGACCAAGAATCCCTTCTAGTCCAGCCCTGAGTCACCCCCAGTCGCCTTCAGAGAGGCCAAGTCTGCCTGTCCCCATTCTTACTGAGTGTCCGGCCCAGCCCATTTTCAGTTGAGACAGAAAGTGGGGGGCCAAACTTGCCCAGGGAGCAAATGTGGGGGTGGCGCAGGAATGCAGAAGCCCCAAACCTAGCCAGGACGTGCCGCCTTGGAGCAGCGGGGGTGGAGACCGTTCGTGGGCGTCTGCTGCCAGCACTGGTCAGCAGACACCGGCCTGAAGTCCAACCCTGCGGGCCTGCCTCTGACCCCTGCCCGTCACAGCCAGTGCCATGGCCCCGAGTCTTTGTGGGCAAGACTGGCAGGCTCTGTGCTGGCATTCAGGCCTAGGGGTCAGTGTGCCAAGACAGCGCAACAGGAGGGCGAGGAGACCCTTGGTGCAGCCCAGGCAGCAGGGAACGGCCTGTCTGGAGATGCCTCATGGCAGCCATGCGGAAGGCGCTGTGGGGAACAGAGAAGCAGGAGGAGGGCTGGGCCCGCCTGGGGGAGTGAGCTGCTTGGATGGGGCAAAGGCTCAGATGAGGCAATTTTGGAAAATTACTAAAGACTCAAGGCAGCTGGGGGCAAAAAAAAGGTCAGCATCGCCGCCGAGCTATTTAGAAGAGAGACGTGAACGTTGGACCGACCCAGAAGTCTGTGGGTTGAACGATCAACATCACAGGGCGGCCAGCTGTGTACACGGGTCAGCAGTGGATCGGCCGGGACGCAGCGAGCCGGGGTTACATAAGAGGCTGGCTGACACAGGGGTCACTCAGGGCAGGGGGGCGGGGGACAGCGGCTGCAGCCAGGAGGCCTTTCTCGCCTCCCCCGCTCATGCCGGTACCTACCACCAGCAGGTCCTTGCCCTGCGCCTCCAGGCTGGGCACGATGTCCTCCAGCCCCTTCCTGACCCACTTAGGGAAGCTGCCCTTGTAGTCAGGCAGTTGGGAGATGCCTGGCCACACGGCTTCACTGGGGGTCCCCAAGGTGCGGAAGATACGAAAGAGCTGGTCGATCTCAGAGTCCCCAGGAAACAGGGCCCGGCGGGTCACCTAGCGGGGCGGGAGCAGGTATGAGGGCCACTCCCTGGCCATACAGAGTCAGCACCAGGCCGTGCTAGGAATCCAGGCCCCTGCAGGCATCAGGGCCCTGCAGTGCTTCCGCCAGCGCCCAACACGCTTAAATCCACGTTCACGGGAGAATTGGAGCCCCACCCGCACCCACCGTGGCCTCCCCGTGGCCATGTTTGTCCCTCTCTCTACCATCTCTGCAAAGATGCAGCCGATACTCCAGACGTCCACGGCTGTCGAGTAGAACTTGCTGCCCAAGAGGATCTCTGGGGCGCGATACCAGAGTGTCATCACCTGTTGGGGTGAGAAAGCGGCCTCCTTCAGGGTGGTTGAGCGCGTGGAGGCCGTCTCTGCGCTCCCCTTTGTCCCGAGGTACCTCGTGGGTGTAGGTGCGCAGAGGCACCCCAAAAGCTCGAGCCAGTCCAAAGTCAGCCAGCTTGATGGCCCCCAGCTCATTGATGAGCAGATTCTGGGGCTTCAGGTCTCGGTGGATGACCCGATGGGAGTGGCAGAAATTCACCCCCTGCAGCAGCTGGAAGAGGTAGCTCTGGAAGAGTGAGAGAAGCAGCCGGCTGAGCAGCAGTGGGCTGGGGGGGCGGGGCGCCGGCCGGTCCCCTTGGTACCTTGACCAGGTGCAGGGGCAGTTCAGAGGCTGGGGTGGAGTCCATGTACTTCTTGAGGTCCTGGCTGAGGAACTCAAACACCAGGTAAAGCTTCTTCTCATTGTGCATCACGTCCAGCAGCCTGGGCAGGGGACGCTGTCAGGAGGCAGCTCCCGCCATGCTGGAGCAAGGCCGCTCCCGCTTCCTCCCCCTGCTCACCTGACAATGTTGGGGTGCTTAAGCTCTTTGAGCAGGGAGATCTCCCTGATGGCGGTGCTCGGGACCCCCTCGGTCTCCCTGCAGGAGAGGAGGGTACAGCCCTGGAGACAGGAACCATGAAGGGTGCTTCTGACTGGGAGCTCCCTCAGCCACACACCCACTTATCTCTCCTGGAGACCCGGGGCGAAGCCCAGTGGGGTGAGGCCAGGCAAGGGCTACATTTTGTGGTCGCCCTAGAGCCCAGAGCTGCATATGAAACCCTGAGATGAGGGAAAGCTCTGGGCTGCGGGTCTCCCGGGGAAGACCGGACCGTCCCAGCACTCACAAATCCAGCCTGATCTTCTTGAGGGCCACGAGCTGCCCCGTCTCCTTGTTCTTGGCCTTATACACCACCCCATAGGTGCCCTCTCCAATCTTCTCTAGCTTCTGGAACACATCCATGTCTGAGAGCTGTCTGGGGAAAAGACGGCACCCCGGGCATTTGCCGCCCTGCCCAGTGCCCTCTGCCTCCTCCAGCCTCAGGGGACACCCTGCTGGCCCCCTCAGGCGTCCCAGCTCCCCAGGCCCGTGGCCCACAGGGAGCCCCCTACTCCTCCTGCCAGGCCCCCCAGGCTTGCCTCCCTCCCCCAACCTGGCCTTCATCCAGCCTGACCCTGGCTTGGAGGGGGACTGCCCTCAGCCAGCACAAGGCAGGCACCTCCAGGCCCTCGGGGGTGCCCGCTGTGGTGTGCGGAAGAGCCCAAACCTCTCCCGCCCCAGCCCCACTGCGGCCATGCCCAGTCTCTGGAGCCAGAAGGATGCAGAGGCCTCCCTGGAGGGGACGGGCCAGCTGAGGGCAGAGATCAAGGAGTGAGAGGGTCTCTGAAGCCTCAGTTCTGCCCCAGGCTGCACGGCCAGGGTGAGGGGCTAGGCAGGGTCTGTTTGCGATACTCAGTCTCCTCTGCCGGTGAAACCTTGGTGAGAGTGTCCCCCCTGGGCCCTGGGCCCCCCCCACCTGGGCCGGGAGCCCTCGGCTGCCTCCCCTCAGCCGCCTCCCCTCAGCCCCACAGCCCAGAATTCACCAGAGACCCTATGCTCCTGCGGCTGGCGCCACTGCTGCTCCACCGCGCCCCCTCCTGGCCCCTGCCGGCGCTGCACCACCTGCACACACTTCCCCCTGGGGCCTTTATTCACCAGCACCTTCTGGAACACTCCATGGCCTCCCCAAGGCACAGCCCCCAGCACCCCGGGGGCTCAGTCTCTTTAGGCCTCCTGGCAAGGGCCGAGGAAGGTGGAGATTGTCAGGCTGAGACAGTCCCAAATAAGCAACCGCTACTCTCCAGCTTCAGACAGGCTGTCATTCAGGGGGGCCTGGGTCTCCACAGCGCCCACGTGGCCAGTGGACTTGAGCTCAGGCACTGCCTCATCCCGCTGGCCGCTGGCCCTGGCTCGCTGGTGCAGCCTCTGCGCCTGGATGGCTTGTTCTAACAGAGGCAGGTTCATTCCTTCCACACACGTCAGCACCCGCGCCTTCACCAGGGGCTCTCCACCTGCAAGACACACGCACCACGGTGCTGGCAGGGCCGCCCGAGCGCCAGCCACGCTCCGTGTTCTCGCTCTTCCTCCCCCGCCACGCCCGTTTGACAGGGTGTGGGGCAGGAGGACACCATCAGGATGTTGCCAGCCAGTCTGGGCTGAGAACTGTGAGCCTACGATGCCCTGTAGGCACGTGTCTGAAACTTAGGGGGCAGTCTGAGACCCCACTTCTCCAGAGAGGAAGAAGCTGAGTCCTCTACCCCGGCCCCACCCTTTGTCATCTCCGTTCCTGCTGCCTTCCCTGTAGGTCCCAAGTGCCGGGGGTGAGGAGGAGTCACGATCTCCATTAGCATCCTGGACCCACTGGGCCTGTAAATCAGGGCCAAGAGAACCCCATGTTTAATACACCCAAGGGGACAGTTTGGCCTGATAGGGGCAGGGGAAGGGGCTGACATGACCTAGCAGAGGCGACCTGACCTTATCCATTATGAAAGTCTTGTCAGGTGACATCAAACAGGAAAGACACCTGGGATTTGCTTAAAGGAAGTTTTTTCTTTTCCTTTCTCCACTCATGTCCTCTCTGCAATTGGGACACACCGATAAATACAATCCGTGTTCCTGGCCACTAAAATGTCTTCTTTTCATGCCATTTTGAGATAGAGGCACTCATTAAGCTAAAGTGTCCACCTCGCCTTCCTTCCAACCTACATTGCTATGTTGATTTAACTCAGCCTGGGGGCAGAATTCGGAGAGTCAGGCTGCAGCCCACACCCAGGAGGATGAACCACTCTGGCGGGGGCTGAGCATGGGGGCGGCTGAGCTTGGGGGCGTGGGTGACAGAGCCAGTTCCCTGAGCTCCCTCAGGACTGGCTCGGTTGCCCGCATTGCTCAACCCAACAGGACGTGTGTCCGAACTCCGCTGAGGGGCCTGGACCTTCTCTCGAGACACAGCCCTGCGAGCGCTCACGGAGCCGGTTGTACGTGTCTGATGGCCTGGGCTCGTGAGAGCACTAGGCACAGCTGGGGCTGCTCAGTCTCAAGGCTCCCAGCCACAGGGCGGGACGCAGGTCTGGGTGACCTTTATGTCCTCCAGGACTGGCAGGAAAGCAGCCAGCTGTGCCCCCTGGCACGATGGGGACTGGGGAGGGGCTTCTGTGCTCCTCCCACACCTACCCTTTCCTCTGCGCCCTCACCCGCCTCTCCCCTGTCAGCTGGGAGCGATGAGACTGTATTACTTTGAAACTAGAAACTTGGGGAAAATTTTTTTGAAGGAAAATACAGATTGTAACATAAGAGGCAAACCAGCCAGAGCTGAGGAATGCTGCTTGATCTGAGGGCTGAGTTTTCAGGTTCCATTTTTTGGGGGGGGTGTGGGTGGAAGAATGGCTAGATTTCAAGTTCAACATAGTAAACAACTTCTGTGCCCTCCTGATGCCTCACAGCCAAGACATGGGATTGATGGGCCTGCTTTTGTAACGTTTAGATGATTTGCACTGAACTTTCGCCTGAGCATTCACAGATAATGATCGTTGACCAGGATTTATTATTTCAAGGAGGCTGTTTGAGTGGTGATTAGAATTTAACCATTTCCGGGCCTCCCCGGTGGCGCAGCGGTTGAGCGCTGGGTTGCGAAGCTGCCCGCGGCCTCTGTGGTGCCGGTTCGATCCCCGGCTGCTCCCCAGCCACCGGAGGAGGGTGCCACATGGCGCGCAGACCTCTCCTGCCGCCCGCCGCTCCCCTCAGCAGTGTCCTTCGGTCCTTCTGCCTGTTCTGCTCCCCACTCTGGCTCTGGTGAATTCTCTCACCCTCCCGCGCTTCTGACTGTACCCAGTGCTTGTATAAACAAACAAATAAATAAATAAATAAAACTTTAAAAAAAAAAAAAAGAATTTAACCATTTCCCCTGCATTTATTCATGGCAATTTTTCTGTAAAGAACATTCCCTCATCAACTATTTAGTTTGCCTGATGTACAGACAGAAAAAGGCACGGCAAGGGAATTTCAAGGGAAGGAGGAGCAGGTCTCACAACCAGGAGGAAACAATCGCCAGTGGTGTCCAGCAAATTCCACAGGGACCAGTGGTCACATTCTCCAATAAATGCCTTTTTTAAAAAAGATTTATTTATATATGCATACAAGAACTGGGGTACAGGCCAGAGGTGCAGGGTGGGGAGAATTCACTAGAGAGAGCGGGGAACAGAACAGGCAAACTGACTGAAATGTACTGCTGAGGGGAGCAGTGGGTGAGACAGGAGAAGTCTGCTGCGCCATGTGGGCAGCTCCCTGGCTGCCCAGGGATCAAACTTGTGCTGCAGAGGCTGTGGACAGCCTCAGAGTGCTGTGCCTAACCCCTTGTACCACCAGGGAGGCCCAAAAGTGCCTTTTTTTAAAAAAGGAAAGAAGGGAGACAGAACTGTCACAGAGACTTAGGATAGATAACCTAAGGGCAGTGAAGGGACTTTGTTTTTTTTTTTAAGACTTTTTTGTTTATGCATACAAAACTGGGGTCTATGCCAGTGGTGTGGGGGCATGAGAGGACTCACCAGAGACAGATTGGGGAACAGAACAGGCAAATTGACTGAAATACACTGCTGAGGGGAGCAGCAGGGAGCCAGGAGAGGTCTGCTGCACCCTGTGGGTAGCTCCCTGGCTGGGGATCAAACTCATGCCACAGTGGCTGGAGACAGCTTGACAGCACTATGTCTTTAACCCCTGAACCATCAGGGAGGCCCAATGGAGGGATTTTGGATCTGGATTTGAACTAACCAATTGTAAAAAGCCATTTTTCTGGAGGCAACAGGGGGAAGTGACTGTGGACTAGGTATTAGATTATACTAAGAAATGACAATTCTGTTGGGTGTAATGTTAGAGGTACTTATTGAGGTATTTACAGGTAAAAATGAAAGAACATCTTAAATTTGCTTTCAATACATCAGCAAAATAAATGAATGTAGGTGATAGTGACACAGAACAGTGGAATGTGGGTTGATCACAGCTGAATCTGGGTGATGGGTACCTGGAGCTCACTCTATATTCTACATTCGAGATGAAAATAGTCAATTTTTGGGCCTCCCTGGTGGCGCAAGGTGTTAAGACGCAACCTATGAAGCTGTCTACAGCCACTGCAGCATGAGTTCGATTTCCCGGCCAGCTGGGAAGCAACCCACATGGCACAGCAGACCTCTCCTGACTCGCCCTCTGCTCCCCTCAGCAGTGTACTTTGGTCAATCCGCCTGTTCTGTTCCCCACTCTGTCTCTGGTGAATCCTCTCACCCCTGCATCTCCGGCCTGTACCCCAGCTCTTGTATGCATAAATAAATCAATCTTTTAAAAAAATAGTCAATTTTTTAAAATCCATGTGAGTTGAATTTAAACTTTAAAGTTTTTTTCCATTTTCTTCCCACAATAATTCTAGATGACCACACTAGGTCCTCACTCTGGCCGCTGTTCCGGGCTGGTGTCAAAGCGCCCCCTCCTCATGGGATTTATAATGGGAGGGCCAACCCTTTCAGACACTGGGCACCGGGTTCCTGGCTTCTAAGACTCACTGTAGAGGTCACGACTACAAGGGAAAGGCTCAGGTGATTTGGGCTGAAGTCAAAGTGGAAATCATTTATGTAAAAGGCCTTTGTCCACATTCCCAATCCTGCCTCCTGATAACTCTCTCAAATCAGTTATGAGGGCTGGCGCTCTCAGCTCAAAGGCTTAAGCCTGACTAAAGATTAACTTTGATGAAATCAAGTATAGATAAAGTAAGCACCATTTAATTACTTTCTCCCCTGGAGTGCATTTCATTTTCAGAGTGTTAAAAATCGCTGTGACTTAGAAAGTGAGTTGGTAATATAAGCCACGAAAGGTAAAGAAATGTTCACATCCTTGAGCACAAGGATTCTACTTTCAGGAAACAACCCTAAAAAAAAAAATCAAAATATGGACAAAGACTAGTAGATGTCAGATGGATGGATGAGATAGATGGATGCATAGACTGACAGACATGTGACAGACAGATGAGTCACTCTTTTTTTTTTTAAGATTTATTTCTTTATAAAGACAATAACTGGGGTACAGGCCAGAGGCGTGGGGCTGGTGAGAGGATTCACCAGAGCCAGAGTGGGGAACAGAACAGGCAGACTGACCAAAGTACACTGCTGAGGGGAGCAGCGGGCGAGTCAGGAGAGGTCTGCTGCGCCCTGTGGGCAGCTCCATGGCCGGTTGGGGATCAAACTTGTGCTGCAGTGGCTGCGGACAGCTTCATAGGCTGCATTTTAACCCCCTGGCACCATCAGGGAGGCCCCAGAGTCATTTTTTATCTTTTTTCCCCTTTTGCTATAAAAGCAACATATTTTCATTGTAAAATCCCACCACCCAGAAGTAACTGCTATTAACATTTTGGTAAATAATCTTTCAAACTGGGGCATCCCTGGTGGCGCTGGGGTAAAGTCTCTGCACTATCAAGCTATCTGTAGCCACTACGGCCTGAGTTCAATTCCTGGCCAGGTTGCTGACTCACATGGCGCGGCAGACCTGTCCTATCTCCCTGCTGCTCCCATCAGCAGTGTATTTCAGTCACTCCGCCTGTTCTGCTCCATATTCTGTCTCTGGTGAATCCTCTCACCACTCCCACCCCTGCACCTCTGGCCTACGCCCCCAGTTCTTATATGCATAAATAAATAAAATATTTGACAAATAATAATAATCTTTCAAATTTTTATGTGTATGAGATATATTAAGACAAAAAAGGTATCATTCAACACATATTGCTTTGTAAACTGCTTTTTCTTAGTGTGGTTTTGTGAGTATATTTTCAATGGCAATTGATATAAATTTACAACTCCGTCTATAATGCATAATATCCTACTGACTGAATGGACAATAATTTCTTTAAGCAACTAATACACTTATTAATGTATAAATGTATTGATGAGAGCAAAAAATGGAAACACTATACATGACCCATTGTCACATGACTCAGGATATGTGTTATGATACGTGTTATCTATAAAGTATCATGTAGCTGTCAAGACCTACATCTGGGGCCTCCCCCGTGGCGCAGCGGTTGAGCGCTGGGTTGCGAAGCTGCCCGCAGCCTCTGCAGCGCCGGTTCGATCCCCGGCTGCTCCCCGGCCACCGGAGGAGAGTCCCACATGGTGCACAGACCTTTCCTGCCGCCCGCTGCTCCCCTCAGCAGTGTACTTCGGTCCTTCTGCCTGCTCTGCTCCCCGCTCTGGCTCTGCTGAATTCGCTCACCCTCCCGCGCTTCCGACTGTACCCAGTGCATGTATAAACAAAACAAACAAATAAATAAATAAAACATGCCTCTCTTAAAAAAAAAACCTACATCTGGAAAAATGTAAAACATGGGGAAATGTTTGTGATATAATCTAAGCCAAAAATAACCTGACACAACATTTTATATTAAGTAACCAACCAGGTAAAGGGAAACGCACAGGATGGCCAGAAGCACAGGCAAGGAATGAGAGGACCTAGATTTCATTTTATTTTTTTTTTAAAGATTTATTTATTTATTTATAGAAGCACTGGGTACAGTCAGAAGCGCGGGAGGGTGAGAGAATTCACCAGAGCCAGAGCGGGGAGAAGAGCAGGCAGAAGGACCGAAGTACACTGCTGAGGGGAGCAGCGGGTGGCAGGAGAGGTCTGCGCGCCATGTGGGACCCTCCTCCGGTGGCTGGGGAGCAGCTGGGGATTGAACCAGCGCTGCAGAGGCTGCGGGCAGCTTCGCAGCCCAGCGCTCAACCGCTTCGCCACCAGGGGAGGCCCAGGACCTAGATTTTAAAGACCAACTACAGCTCTGGGTCCTGGAGATTTTATGATTTTATCCCAACTGGCTTTTATTCCTTGTGTTCTACTTTCTTCCCCTGACCTGGCCTGTTACTCCAGCCCCATTTTCTATGAGCCTTAGTTTTCTCCTCTATGTCATAGCAATAAGAAGGTCATGGGCTGGTGGTTAGATTCAAAAGGATTGTAAGCAAACAGCCTTGCGCCACACCTTCGAAAGGAATGGCCTCTCCCCCCGCCATGCTTCCTTGGCAGGCCTACTCTGAGCCCAGTCAGGCCTGTTTCCCAGGAGCCCTTGAGTGTGAGGGACTCCTATGTGGTCACAAGCCAGGCCCAGCTCTGAGTCACCCCATGACTGCCCAAACTCGAGACTCAGGGTGAAAAGGGGGTGTGGTTCCACGGCTTACCCTTCTGGTGTTCCAGCTCCCCCAGGACAAGGTACAGGGAGCCCACCTGGGCTCGGAATGGCTCCACCAACTTGGTACAGATGTGGACGAGGTGCTGTTCAGGTCCGTGCTGAGCCAGCAGGGTCACGTGGGACTGGGCCGTGTCATAGACGCTCAGCCTAGAGATTGGGGAAAGCGCCGTCAATTCTACTCATGGACAGAACCACCATGAGCCCAAAAGGTTCTGGGAGGCCCATAAATCCACAGGAAATATTAAGTCTCACTCTGATCAGGCAAATAAAAATGGCAGCAGTGAATCAGAAAAGATGTTTCAGTCCACCTGCTGAGATGTGAATCACATGCATTAAACATCGATGTCAACAAGCATTGATGAAAGTACAACCTGGGCCTCCCTGGTGGCGCAAGGGGTTAAGACGCAGCACTATGAAGCTATCCACAGCCACTGCAGCACAAGTTCAAACCCCAGGCAGGGAACTGACCCACATGGCGCAGCAGACCTCTCCTGTCTCCCCGCTGCTCCTCTCAGTCACGCCACCTCTTCTACTCCCCACTCTGTCTCTGGTGCATCCTCTCACCCCCACACCTCTGGCCTGCACCCCAGTTCTTTAAAAAAAAAAAAGTACAACCTCCACCAATTTACCTGGTGCGTTCCTGTCACCCAACGAAGTCTCCTCATGCCCCTTTGATGTCACTCTCCCACCCCAGGCAACCACGGATCTGCTTTGGCCCCTAAAGGTGTTTTGCTTCTCAAGCACCGTGTGTAAGTGGAGTCATGACAACGTGTGGTCTTTTGTGTTTAGGCTTTTCTGTTTTGTTTTTTTTTAATTTCATTTAGTATTTATTTATTTATAATATCTTACTTTATATAATTCTTACATCATTTTTCATCTTTGCACAATGTATGCATTTTCATTTTGGTTATATTCCCCATACAATTGCACCCCCCCCTTATTTTGACTCTAGTTCTTCCTCTCCCCGCCTCTCCCTCCTACCCCCCCCAACAGCTCCCCCCCGTAGTGTGTCTCTGGTTTATAGTTGCTTGTTGATTTTGATTTTCACTTTGTATTGATTAGTCTTTTTCCTGGTCCCTTATTTAGGTTTTCTAGATTCCTGCTATGAGTGACACCATCCGGTATTTTTCTTTTTCTTTCTGACTTATTTCGCTGAGCATCATCCCTTCTAGCTCCATCCATGTTGCTGCAAACTGCATGTGTTTATCCTTTTTGATTGCTGAGTAATATTCCACGGTGTATATGTACCACCTCTTCTTGATCCAGGCATCTATTTTTGGGCATTTGGGTTATTTCCATAGCTTAGCTATTGTAAACAGTGCTGCTATAAACATAGGGGTGCAGGTGCCCTTTGGAATTACTGTTTCTGTGTCATTTTCTGTTTGTTTTAACATAATGGTCTTGAGGCTCTTTATGTGGTTGGGCAAAGCAGTGGCTTGTTCCTTTTTATTATTCAACAGTGCTCTGCTGAATGGATAAATAGACCGTTTGTTTATTCGTCCACAGCTGATTTGGTTTGCTTCTAGTTTGGAGCTATTAGGAATAAACTGGTAAGAACATTCCCATACATGTCTTTGGGCTGACATGTGCTGCATCTCTCCTGGGTAAACACCCAAGTGGGCATGCTGAATGGTATAGCCCAGCTGCCTGTTTAAAAGAAATTGCCAACGTGCTTTTCACAGAGGTTGTGCCAGCTCACATCCACTAGCAGGTAAAAAGGTTCTAGTTACTGTGATTTTCGTCAGCACTTGGTGTGGTGAGTTTTCTCATTTTGGCCATCCTATTGGGTAGGAAATTCCTTATTAGGATGACTTTAATTTGCATTTCCCTGGTGACCAATGATGTTAGCCATCTTCTCCTGTGCTTAGGCACCATTTGTGTGCATGTGTGTGTGTGTGTCTGTGTGTGTGTATATATATATATATATATATATATATATATATATTAGATTTATTTATTTATGCATACAAGAACTGGGGTACAGGCCAGAGTTGTAGGGACGAGAGGATTCACCAGAGACAGAATGGAGAGCAGAACACGGGGGTTGACTGAAATACACTGCTGACACGAGCAGTGGGGAGACAGGAGAGGTCTGCTGTGCCATGTGGGTAACTCCCTGGCTGGGGATCGCTCTCGTGCTGCAGTGGCTGCTGATAGCTTCATAGTCTGAGACTTATCCCTCTGCGCCACCAGGGAGGACCCTGTATATTTTAAAGTGGTTTAATATTTCAATGTTGTCTTTTTGTATGACTGCTAGTTGCTATGTCTTTCTTCTTTTGTAGAGTCTGTTCACGTGTTTTACCCTCCCGCATTCTTGGCATTCTGTTACAAATGCTCCTTCCCTCCGGTGTTAACGAGGTATAACCTGATGAACTGCATATATTTAAGGTACGCAGTTTGATATCTGCACACACTTGTGAAGCCGACGGCGCAAGGTAATGAACATAACTTTTTATCACCCTGGCAAGTCCCCTCTTATCCTCCTGTGATTCTCCCAGCACCCCACTGATCTGCTATTTTCCCACTATAGATTACTTTGCATTTTCTAGATTTTTACATACATGCAGTCATACAAACATGTACCTGTTTGGTACCTGGTTTCTTTTTTTTTTTTTTTAAAGATTTATTATTTGTTTGTTTGTTTGTTTAGTCATACATACATACATACAAGCACTGGGCACAGTCAGAAGCGCGGGAGGGTGAGAGAATTCACCAGAGCCACAGGGGAGAGCAGAGCAGGCAGACTGAAGAAGTACACTGCTTAGGGGAGCAGCGGACGGCAGGAGAGGTCTGCGCGCCATGTGGGACCCTCGCCCAGAGGCCGGGGATTGAACCGGCACTGCAGAGGCTGCAGGCAGCTTCGCAACCCAGCACTCAACCGCTGCGCCACCGGGGAGGCCTGGGACCTGGTTTCTTTACTTCAGTTGACTTATTTTGAGATTCATGCACATTGTTGCATATTGCCATAGTTCATCCCTTTTTATTGCTGAATAGTATTCCACGGTATGACTCTCCCACCATTTGTTTATTTAGTCAGACAGACAGACATTTGGGATGCTTCAAGTTTCTGGCTCTTAGAAAGAATATTGCTATAAATATTTATATGCAATCTTTTGTGTGCACATAAAGCTTTCATTTTTCTTGGGCAAATACTTAGGAGTAGACTGGATGGGACACATGGAGGGTGTATGGTTAGCTTTTATAAGAGGCCGCCAAGCTGTTTTCTAAAATAGCTGTGCCATTGTATGTCCCCACCAGAAGTGCATAAGAATCCAGTCACGGCTTCTTCAGCATTTGGTATTGTCCATCTTTTCTAATGGAGCCACTCTAGCATGTGCAGGAAACTCTTTGGGGTTCTAATTTGCATTTTCCTAATGACTAATGACGTTGAGCAAAATTTCATGTGTTTGTCTGCCATCTGTGCATCTTTGGTAGCACCTGTTCAAATCTTTTGCCCTTTTTACAATTCAGTTCTTTGTTTTACTGAGTTGTTTGTGCTCTTTGATATTCTAATACAAGTCACTTGTTGGGTAGAGGTATCATGTCCTCACATACACAGACACACAGGTGGTACACACTTTCTCCCTTGTGACTTATCTTTAAATTCTCTAAAAGGTATCTTCTGATGAGCAGCAACTTTCAATTTTGTTGAAGTCCAATTTATTCATATTTAATGACTTTTATTTTCTGTGTCTTATCTAAGAAATTTTTGCCTAATGCCAGGCTGTGAAGTTTTCCTCTAGATATTTCATAGTTTAGATGATACATCTATGAATTCAATTTATTGTGAGTTTTTTTAATGCTGCAAGCAATTTTTTTTTAACACCTGTGAGAATGTCAGTAGGAACCTCCAGTACCATTTACTGAAATGACTATCCTATCCCCACTCATTTACATTGATGTCTTTGTTGATAATCCATAGATCTTGGTTAAATAAACAGATATTTTTAAAAATTATGATGACTCTATACAATAAAATGAAAGGGATCTATTTAAAGTGATGATAAAACTCCAATATTTGGCGTAGAGCCAGGTCTACTAAATGCAATTAAGTAAATAAATGGTACAATATAATATAATAGGATCTCATCTAGCTTGAGATATTTCTCTATGTCCATATATACAGACTACTGCAGAAAGGACTGAGTGACAGCCAAGGATAGGTCACAAAAGGCCTGTAGCTTTCTCTTTGCTCGCTATTGGATGGCCCATTGACTGATTTTGAGATTCATCCACACTGTGTAATACTGCCATAGTTAATCCCTTTTTATTGCTGAACAGTATTCCACTGTATGGCTCTTCCACCATCTTGTGAGAACCCTCAATTAGTCCCCAGGAAGGAACCTATATTTTTAGAAATCAGTCTTCTTGACAAGAGCTGGTACTGACCTGCCAAAGATATGAATGAGTCACCTTGGAAGCGGGTCCTTCCCACTCAGTCCCTCCTTCAGGTGTTGGCAGTTCTAACCAACTTCTGACTGCAAACTTGTAAGTGAGTCTGAGCCAGAACCACCCAGTCAAGCTGCTCCCAAATTCCTGACCCACATAGTAATTAAATAAACTATTAAATGATAAGCATTTGTTCTCATTTTAAGCCACTATCTTTGGGGTAATTTGTTACACAGCAATAGGTGACTAACAGATGCATTACATATGTTGTGTGTATCTACCACGTGGCTGTCTGTACATACGTGCACGAAAATGTGGGTAAAGCAATCAGCGGGCTGTCAGACAGTGGGGTCACCAGGGACTTTTGCTTGCCCTTTTCACACCTTTGCGATTGTTTGCATTTTTACAATGAAGACATTATTTTGTTTGCATTTTCAAAACATCTAGATAAATGTAACATAAAATGATTTCATTTGCTATTGTTGGGTTTAGGTAAAGTCATTTAAATATCCCCCCACATACAAAACATTCTCACCGGCCAAATGTTCGCAGAGAGGCTCCCTCGGGAACATGGCCGGCGCTGACCTCCCAGGGGAAGTAATAGATGCCAGGTGTGGGCAGCATCCTTGGCTCCTCTCACCAAATAGCTGAGATGGATTTTTGGAGACTCCTGCAAATCAAGCAGACAGAGATTAGCAGATGTCTGGGACCAGCCACTTCTGAAGGCCTAGTTCCAGTGCTGGGTGTCTTCAAATTTTTTAAAATCGTTTTGATGGCTGTGCATTCACATATTTTGTTAAAAACTATTAAAAAAAAAAAAGTTGGGTATCCCCAATGGCGCAGGGGTTAAAGTCTCAGCACTATCAAGCACTATTGCCAGCCACTGTGACCTGAGTTAGATCCCCAGCCAGGGAGCTGACCCACACAGTGCAGCAGACCTCTCCTGTCTCCCCGCTGCTCCCCGCAGCGGGGAGTATTTCGGTCAGTCTGCCTGTTCTGCTCCCCACTCTGTCTGTGGTGAATCCTTTCATACCCTCCCTCCGCACCTCTGGCCTACACCCCAGTTCTTGTATGCATAAATACATAAATCTTTAAAAAAAATTTATATAATAACAATCACTGCAACATTCACTAGGCATTTTAAGAAGACAAGAGTTTACACACCCTCAGAGCACAAGATCTCCAGGGCACACTAGCGGGGACTAGAAAGGTGAGGGTGTGGGTATGGCCTGCAGGCATTTGTGTGTATGTGTAGGGTAAAGAAAATGTCAGGCTTTTCTGCCCTTCCGCCATCAGGATAGATGATGGATCCTTGTCCTGAATGCATGCCTGATGGCGGCACCTGGAATAGGGTGTGGGCATAGGTAGATGGGATTCAGCTGAGTTAAGACTGTGCTTTTAAGGGCGGCATCACGGGGATGCCAGAAGCAGCAGCAGCAGCAGCAGAAGTCGAAGCAGAAGCCGAGAAGCAGCCAAGAAGCAGCAGAACGAACGCCAGAGAGTCCAGATAGAGTGAAGACTTGCTGGGGGGCTGGGAGGCCTGCCAGCACCCCTGCCTGCCATATGCCGGGTGAACCCCAAATAAAAAACCTGCAAAACTACTGAGGACTCTGACTCCTCCATTACCCGGTCTGCATGGGATCAGAAAACCTGCACTGTGGTCAATTCTGCCTTACAGTATGTTTGTGTGTACATGAGAAAGAACAGTCCAGAACACAAGGAGCCTGTAGGGTAAGGAAAACTGTCAGGCTTTTCTGCCCTCCTGTCATCAGGATAGATGATGGATCCTTGCGGTCCTGAATGCATGCCTGATGGCAGACACCTGGAATTAGGGTGTGGGCATAGGTAGATGGGATTCACCTGGGCTAAGACTGGGCTTTTAAGGACGGCATCATGAGGACGCCAGAAGAAGCCAAGAAGCCGAAACAGAAGCCGAGAGAGAAGCAAGAGAAGCAGAAGCTGAGAGAAGGCTGGAGAGCCCAGAGTGAAGACCTGCTGGGGGCCCGGGAGGCCTGCCAGCCTCCCGGGCCCCCAGCACCCCTGCCTGCCATATACCTGGTGAACCCCAATAAAAGACCTGCAAAACCTGCAAAAACCACTGAGGACCCTGACTCCTCCTTTACCTGGTCTGCTGGATCATAGAAAACCTGCACTGTGGCCATTCCTGGCCCTTTACAGAGTCCCTTGTGGAAAGTGTTAAGGACTGCAGGGCCTCAGGAGTAATTGTTCAGTGACAAAGCCTAAAGGTGACAGCCTTCACCTGTTTCTTGCTAGGACAGCAAGCAGAGGCAGAACAAAGAAAGCGACCACGAGAGAGCCCCAAGCAAGGCCTCTGCAGAAACCAGATGACAGAGCATTTGCCCACAATGAAGGTAAGCTAGAATCTTGCACAATTGGGCTCCTCGTCCCCAGGAAGACGTCATGGACTGTAGGTCATTGTTCAGTGATCATCCCAGGACAGAGTGTCCAGAACAGGTTTGGCTGGTGTGACGGGAGCACTGGCCAAGGTCAGCAGCATCCTCTACCCCAAAGAGCAGGTGTTCCTCACAGCCGAGACCAGGGAGAAGCCACTTCGATCACCAGAAATGAGATAGCCCTCATGCTATCTTCGGCATGAGGCAAATAAATAAACAAAATAACAAGAAACAGCCAAGAGAAGAAAGAAATGTAGTTCTTGTTTGGGGTGATGGAGACAGTCCTGCCCAATCTAGCAAAAAGTTGAAGCTTCAGAATCTTGAAAAATAATTTTTCTACTCTCAAGGGCCACATATATTACAGGCTAAGCTGTTGGTAACTACATCACCAAATTTGTTTTTATTTAAATTATCTTGCAGTAGAGCTCTTTGGGGGCCTACACGTCTGTAAATTTTCACTTCATGAACTGTTTTCAAACAAAAGTTATGATGTATTTATTAAGGCGTTTCTGTGAAATCGGGCAGAGCTGGCTCAGTAAATTATTATTTGTACATTATCACACATGCAAGAAAGTTTTTAAGGAGATATAGCAAGACAGGCTCCTCTGGTGGCTCAACTGGATTTCAAATAATCTCTTTCAAAATCTAAGCCGTGGTGTAACCTGCCAATCAGCTCCTTTTAATTACCAAGGCAGAAATCCACTTCTGGGATTAAAATCCATGGTATGAACAAGAGAAAAATTCCGGGAAGCTTGTAAATACTATACAGAAAGGATCATAAACCAATCTGACTCTCTTTTTCTCTTAAGCAATTGCCAAGGTTTCTGTAAGAAGACTGAAGGTCAGAGGAGGAACATCTGATGACCAAGCTGTAGTTTTTATCAGCTTTGGGTTTGTTGTTGGGTTGGTTTGTTGTTCAGAAAGAAGAACCTTGATGGCAGATGTTAACCATTCGGCAATCAGAATAGACCACTGATTCTCACTACAGGATGTAGCGTGGGAGAAGCCAGATGGAAGACATGCAGGGTATTGGGAAGGGGCGTCCATGCTCTCTCCCAGAATCTCCACGCTCTCACCAACCTGGAAGTAGGTCACTGAGTCCTCTTTTTTTTTTTTTTTTTTTATAGAGGCATCCTTTATTTATTTATTTATTTATTTAGTTTGTTTGTTTGTTTTTTGTTTATACATCACTGGGTACAGTCAGAAGCGCGGGAGGGTGAGAGAATTCACCAGAGCCAGAGCGGGGAGCAGAGCAGGCAGAAGGACAGAAGTACACTGCTGAGGGGAGCAGCGGGCGGCAGGAGAGGTCTGCGCACCATGTGGGACCCTCCTCCGGTGGCCGGGGAGCAGCCGGGGATCGAGCCGGTGCCACAGAGGCCGCGGGCAGCTTCGCAGCCCAGCGCTCAACTGCTGCGCCACCAGGGAGGCCCCCTGTTTCCAATTTTAAATGTAATCTCAACCAAATGAATTTTACAGTGACCAAATAAAAGGATTATTTCATTATGCCTTTGAAAGTTTTGCAACTGCAGAGTAAAAACGTGTTTAGGAACGATCTTTCAGTGTTGGCTGGAAATATTGGGTAAAGGTTTGATGAGGACCAGGATACTGACATGGTCTCCGCATGTCTCCCCACTAATTATTTATTAACGGCAATGGGAAAGGGGTTCTCTTTGCAGTGAGGAAACTTGGCAAATGCAACCTTCGTGGACCTCTTTACAGGACAGAGTGAGGATGCTTCATTTTTGTGCTATCCCTGCAAAAACTGCACAATCTGAACCTAATCACGAAGAAATGTCAGACTAATTTGAGGGACAGTCTACAAAACAACTGACTTTACACAGAAGACGAAGAAATCACTCCAGTTAAGAGACTAAAGCAACAGGCTTCAGTCATGGGTTGAATTGTGACGCTGTTCCCCCTCCCCCCAAGAAATATGTCAGAGCCCTAACCCCAGCACCTTCACAATGTGACTTGTTTGGAGAGAAGGTCTTTACAGAGGAAACCAAGTTAAAATGATGTCATCAGGGTGACTGGACAGAGACACACACCGGGAGAAGGCGTGTGAGGATGAAGGCAGATAGAGCGTGAAAGGTACGGACTGGTAGGTCAAGGAATGCCGATTCCCAGCAGATTATCAGAAACTATGAAGAGAGACATGAAGCAGACGCCCCCTAGAATGAACCAACCCTGCCTACAGATCTTGACCTTGGCCCTTGGCTTCCAGAATGGTGGGGCAATCTGTTTCTGTTGTCAGACCACTGACTACCGGAGCCTGTGGTCCTCGGTGCAGGCACCCGCACAGAGTAACGCAGCTAAAGGTGCTTGCGAGTAGTGGACGGGATCTTGTTTGGGAGAAGCAACTGTGATAGAGGACATTATGGGAAAACTGTAAATCCATGCAAAGGTTTGTACATTTCTGCAGCAACAGTAAACTCCCATTGAAGGGTGCTCAAGAGGCGAGACCGACACAGGTGGACTACGTTTTAAGCGGAACTGACTCCCATGGCTTGAGTACGATGCCCAGCTGGCCTCTGCCCCATCTTTTTTTTTTTTTTATTTATTTATACAAGCACTGGGTACAGTCAGAAGCGCGGGAGGGTGAGAGAATCCACCAGAGCCAGAGCGGGGAGCAGAGCAGGCAGAAGGACCGAGGTACACTGCTGAGGGGAGCAGCGGGCGGCAGGAGAGGTCTGCGCGCCATGCGGGACCCTCCTCCGGTGGCCTGGCCGGGGAGCAGCCGGGGATCAAGCCGGTGCCACAGAGGGTGCGGGCAGCTTCGCAACCCAGCGCTCAACCGCTGCGCCACCGGGGAGGCCCTCGCCCCATCTTTCCTTATGTCACCCCCTCTCTCATGGCTTCTTTTCTACCACAAATTTCTGTCGGTCCTATCTCAAATACAGATTGAATCTATCCACTCCGTCTCCAAGGTGACCACCCACATCCAAGTCTCCATCAATTTGTCCATTCTCTTCAAATCAACTGGATTGATATCTTAAATACATAGTATGGGCCATCCTGCTGGCACAGGGGTTAAAGTCTGAGCGCTATTAAGCTATCCCTGCCATGGCCTGCATTTGAACCAGGCCAGAGACCCACATGGCGCAGCAGACCTCTCCTGTCTCGCCTGCTGCTCCCCTCAGCAGTGTATTTCAGTAGACACACCTATTTTGTTCCCCACTGTCTCTGGTGAATCCTCTCACCTTCTGCACCTCTGACCTACACCCCAGTTCTTGTATGAAAATAAATAAATCTTTAAAAAAAAAAAAGACATTTCAGTAATGGTAAATTCCAGATGATAAGAAATTCCACATGAAAAATGAACTTTTTCAACAAATTGAAAAAATGGGGGCCTCCCCGGTGGCGCAGTGGTTGAGCGCTGGGTTGCGAAGCTGCCCGCAGCCTCTGCAGCGCTGGGGTTCGATCCCGGCTGCTCCCCGGCCACCGGAGGAGGGTCCCGCATGGCGCGCAGACCTCTCCTGCCGCCCGCTGCTCCCCTCAGCAGTGTGCTTCGTCACTCTGCCTGCTCTGCTCCCTGCTCTGGCTCTGGTGAATCCTCTCACCCTCCCGTGCTTCTGACTGTACCCAGTGCTTGTGTAAATAAATAAATAAATCTTTTTTTTTTAAATAAATAAATAAATAAATTGAAGAAATGTAAGCTTCTCAGCCAACTTTACTGTGGGGATCTTGGCTGAAGACTGATTGGAGCAAACCAACTGTAGACAATTTGTTAAGAAGCAACATTTCCAAGTGTGACAATAATACTGTGATTATATTTGATAGCTTAAAGATGCATATTAAGATTCTTTGTGAGTAACAGAGGATTTACTTAAAATTAATGCGGGTAGAACTATAGCTGACATTTGTTGAACTGGAGACAAGTATATGGAATTCACTGTATCATTCTACCTTTGCACAGGTTTGAAGATTTCCATAAAATGTCTGAACGTGAATCAGACTGCACAATCCCCCTGAAAATCTATTCAAGGCTTCCCATTATAACTACAAAATTGAAAGCCTCTACCTTGACCTTTATGTCGCATGAGGTCTACACCTGGCTTAGCTTTCTTCCTCCTTTGCCTTCCCCTCCCCTCAGGACAGTCCGTGCTTTCCCTCAGGTTGGAACAGTCCTCTCCAGACCATCCCACGGCTGCTTCTCTTTTCTTATTCAGGTCCAGCTCATCTACCTCCTCCCTGTGCACCCCATTTAAAACTGCCTTCTCCACCATCCCATCATGCCATCCCCTCATCATGATTTATTTTCTTCATGGAAACTTACTAAAAGGATAGAATTTCATATAGTGTGATTTGCTTACTGGTTTAGTATCTACGCCTCCCACTAGCCTACCAGCTCCAGGAGGGCAAGGATTCTGCATTATTCCTTCAGTGTATCCCTTGCACCTAACACAGCACCTGGGACATTATTAAATGACTGACTGGATGAATGTATTTATGGGGAGTGAAAACCAAAACCATCTAGAGCCACACTAGCCTGCACACAGAAACACTAAGCCACACCTTATTACCTGCCGTTAAGGAGACTTTCTGGTCCTGTGCCTTCATTTGCTTTTTTTGTATCTCCTGACTGTCCAGTCCAGGCAAATGGTTTGAATGTCAGCATCCAGAATGACCACTGAAACTCTCTCAGTTCCTTCAACTTTGTTTCCACCAATTTTTACAGTGGTTCGTACCCAATCCTAATCAAGACCCCAAACTGATAAAACCCCTCCTTAAACCAAACTTCTAATTCTCCACAAATTAAGGCCTTACCGTCTCCTAAGACACTGTGAAATCTTCACAAGTCATGTTCTCCCTTACCTGAGTAAGCACTCAACTCAGCTTTTTCTCAACAGTATTTGAAGAGCTAGCTTTTGACAAGAGGAATGAAATCCAAACATAGTAGCACAACTATATGTTTTAATGGCTGGGGTCACTGAGTGCAGCCATCAGTTACAGGTATATTGGAGCAGAGATAAGCAATGATGGTAATCTGCGTAGTGTAGGTTATCTTTTTTCTTTAAATTTATTTATGCATACAAAAACCGGAGTACAGGCCAGATGTACTCCGAGGATTCACCAGAGGATTCACCAGAGACAGGCAGACCGACTCAAACACACTGCTGAGCAGAGCAGGGGGCAGGACAGGGGAGGTCTGCTGCTCATGTGGGTAGCTCTCTGGCCGTTGGGATGAATTCGTGCTGCAGAGGCTGTGGACAGCTTCACAGGTTGCATCCCAACCCCCTGCGCCACCAGGGAGGCGCTATTGTGGGTTACCTTGCATTCTTTTAAGTCACATTAAAATGCTCTAAGGTTTTTGGCACTCCTTTAAATTTTGCACAGGAAGTGAATGCCTCACAGCCCTTATCTAAGAATTGCCGCATTAAGGAACACTACCAGGCCTACAGGTTAAAAAACCAGGGGATTAAATGTTGTAACTAGGAAGAGATAAAGGGGAAGCAATAGCTTCACCCCCCTGTGTTGGACTGATGGTAACTAAATTGACCCAATCAAGAAAGAGCACATAGGTAGTTTACCAAGGAATTCTTTAGAAATCAGAACTAGAAGTTCAGCCGCTTAAATGTGGCTGCCTCTGAGGATGGGGAATTTGCTAGTTATTGCAAATTCTTCTATACTAATCTTTTCACTGGAAGATTTTGTTAGTTTACAGCACTGGATGTGACTTGGGGGTATATTCACACCTCTTCAGCTGGGAGTTGAAAAACCACGCCCGCACGGGACACCCACCATCTTCCTAGGGGTCCCCGCGACCCTTTGCTTCCCTCCCCCTCCACCAGGTTTTTGAACGTGTGCATTTACGACTTCGACGCCTGTGAAAATAAAGAAGTCCGGAGCCCCAGACCTCGAAGCACACAGGCCGCCGGCCTCATTCCTCGCGCCGCGCCCACCCCATAAACTTGGGGCGCGCCCGCACGCCCACCACCCACGCGGCCCAGGCCTCGGGCAGCAAAGACACAGTTATCTTAACAAGAGATAACTGGAGACGCTCCCCTTGTGACTTTCGTCCCAGACCCTCGCCCCCACCCTTTTGGGAGGGTCTCGGAAGTGGGAGGACCCCCCCACTCAGGCCCCTGAAGGTCCTTCTCCCTCTCACTTCCGGGGAGGCCCCTGCGCGCGCCGGAAGAGGCGGGGCGAACGAGCCCCCCCGGCGCAGGCGCAATCCTCCTCGGCCGCGCGGCCCCGCCCCCTGCACGCACTCCACGCTTCCCGGCCCCGCCCGTCGCCCGAGCGCGGCGCCGGCCTGGGGCTTTCTGTCCGCGCCGCGTGACCACGTAGCGGGCCGCGCTCCTCCCCGCGCCCGCGCCCGCGCCCGCGCCCGCCGGCCGCGCCCGCACCTGCTTCCGGGGTCCGCCGGCCGAGAGCAGGGCCCGCCCGCCCGCGGCCGCGGGGTCTCGGCGCTCTCGCGGGCGCCGCCTCCGCCTCGCCCCGGGGTCACGCGCCCAGGCCGCGGCGGGGAAGGGGCGGGCCCGGCGCGGGGCGGGGCTCGGCGCCGCGGCTGCTCTTAGGGCCGGGCCCGCGCCGCGGCCGGGACTCCCGTCGTCGCTGTCACCGCCGCCGCCGCCATGAACCCCGACCTGCGCAGGGAGCGGGCCGCCGCCAGCTTCGACCCCGAGCTGCTCACCCACGTCCTGGACGGCGGCCCCGAGAGGACCCGGCGCCGCCGAGAGATCGGTGAGGGCGGGGGGCGCCGCGGGCCGTAGGCCGCAGCCTCTCGTCCCGCGCGGGGGGCGCGGGGACCCCGACTTCCAGGGGCGGCCTGGAGCTGGGGAGCGGGGCGTGAGGGGGGCGCCCTTCCCGGGGAGGGGCTGTGCCCCAGACGGAGCCCGCCGCGGCCGAGCCCTGACCTGCTTTCCCGGCTGCCCTTGATCCCCTCAGAGAACGTGGTTCTGAAGGACCCCGACTTCCAGCACGAGAACGTCAACTTCCTCTCCCGCAGCCAGCGGTACGATCTGGCTGTTCGGAAAAGCGCCACCATGGTGAGGAAGATGAGGGAGTTCGGCATCGCAGACCCCGACGAAATCATGTGGTTTAAAAAGTAAGTGTGCCCCGGGGAGAACGGCTGTCTCCGCCCGACTGTAGACCCCCCGTCTACGGCCCTGTCCTGGTGCTCGGCGTCTGAAGACTCCAACTGGCATATTTTCTCCCTATTTTGGAGTTACAGTGTGAGAAAAGTTGTGTTTACGTTTGTACGGTAAGTCTTTTGAAGGAATGTCATTTGTCGAACGCCGATCATGAAGGGGGGAGAGGCCGCAGTTTTTATTCCTAAGAATCCTACAAGTTCTTGCAGCTCAGGTGCCTAAATCCTGAATGACTTAAACGCAGAATGAATTTGTTCTTTGTAAGAAGGGAGGCCTGCTCAGTTTAGACGCTGAATTGGGAAGGATTTTTGTCAGTTGCAAGATCAAACATTTAAATATTGGTAGCAATGACAGGTGCTATTTTCATATTATCGTGTGTGAATCTGGAGTTTAAGACAATGGAAGAACACTAGTCCACCCTTAGAATGAATATGAAGAATTCTAAGAATCCAGCATTGTTGAAGCTGGTGGCAGTGTTTAAACGGCTCTCTTGTACCTCTGAGAACTCAAAAAGCATGCTTCGGTTGGTGTACTGAAAAAAAGGATCTCCGTTTTTCACACTATTCTGTTTTTATTGTGTTGTACTTTTTGATTCAAGATACAATCTGTACTTCTTGGTCCTTATCTAAATATGATGCAATCACACCATGTTAGTATCATTGGCCTATAATGTTTCTTATGTTTATCCCTGAGCATTTCCTCTTTTAGGTTTCTACATTTTAGAAGAACTCAGGTGTTTTAACCAATAAAGATTAAATGATACGAATAGGGTATATTCAGCAGCCAATGAAGCATGCCACAGGCACTGCCTTTATATTGCAGTAGTCCTGCTCTTATGCAGCTGCCTCTGGTGCTTTTGGTATCTAATTATTTTCTATCTAACCTGTTTATTTTCAAGATGAAATCATTTACTCCCACCCTTAGGTCCTTGGAACCCTTTTCCATGGTTTTACCTATAAACATACAATTTGGTTTTGGTAACCCAAATCAGTGCTTACTAGCTCTTTAATTTTTGAAGTTTTAACTCTTGCCTATGGGGATATTGGGGCAGGTAGAGTAACTCCTAGAAGTCTGTGGTTCTGAAAAGATAATAGAGGTAGAGTAACTCTTAGAAGACTGTTTCTTTAAAAAACAAGTTAAGGGCCTCCCCGGTGGCGCAGCGGTTGAGCGCTGGGTTGCGAAGCTGCCCGCGGCCTCTGCGGCACCGGTTCGATCCCCGGCTGCTCCCCGGCCACCGGAGGAGGGTCCCACATGGCGCACAGACCTCTCCTGCTGCCCGCTGCTCACCTCAGCAGTGTCCTTCGGTCCTTCTGCCTGCTCTGCTCCCCGCTCTGGCTCTGGTGAATTCTCTCACCCTCCCGCGCTTCTGACTGTACCCAGTGCTTGTATAAAACGAAAACAAACAAACAAACAAATAAATAAATTAAAAAAAAAAAAAGCCTCTATTTAAAAAAAAAAAATAAAAAACAAGTTAAGATTTTGTTCTTCCACAAAGTGGTACAAAAGAAAAGGCTTGTTTTGCTTTTTTTTTTTTTTTTTTTAAATAGAGGCATGTTTTTATTTATTTATTTGTTTGTTTGTTTTGTTTATACAAGCACTGGGTACAGTCAGAAGCGCGGGAGGGTGAGAGAGAATTAACCAGAGCCAGAGCGGGGAGCAGAGCAGGCAGAAGGACCGAAGTACACTGCTGAGGAGAGCAGCAGGTGGCAGGAGAGGCCTGCGCGCCATGTGGGACCCTCCTCTGGTGGCTGGGGAGCAGCCAGGGATTGAACTGGCGCTGCAGAGGCTGCGGGCAGCTTCGCAACCCAGCGCTCAACTGCTGTGCCACCGGGGAGGCCCTTGTTTTGCTTTTAAATGGTTGGTGTGGTGGGTTTCAGAGTTGGTTAGATTATTTCATAATCTTTAATATATAACCAGATTCCAGGCAGGTCACAGTGAAATAGGACAAAGTCCTTTATGTGGGTTAAAGATCAGTGGGCACCAGCCAGTAGTTTCGTGTATCATTTTTCATGCTTACAGACCTTGCTATTTGGTGAATATAATGTACAAGCTTTAACACACCCTTTGACAACCTTCCAGTGTCCCTACAGTATGACAGGAAAAGCAACTTAGGTTAGAGAGGAGATTGGGAATTAGCTGTAGCCCTTAACAGGGTGCTGCTGAGTCTGAACCCGGCGCTGATTGTAACTCACACTAAATGTATTATGCATCACGAAGAAAAAATTGCTGCCTGTTGACTCTTAATGCACCGTTCATTGTGAGGTGGATCAGATTTCTTAGATGCTAAAAATGAGGAGTTGATAAAATACAGTAGTATCTCTCTGGAGATTTTGGGCATTTGCTGGTCTCCTGTATACCCACTGCCCCTGTCACACAATGAAACTCATGGGAATATTTTGAAGTTCACTGAATGTTAACACTTTAAGATATTCCTCAACGTGAGCTACAAAAGATCTGCTCTTGCCAGTCCTTGAGAAAATAGGACCTCGTGTTTGGGGAATATAAAAGCTGATTTCCTAATCTCCTTTTCTATAATTTTACCTTTTAACTGTTCTGTTTACTTTGAAAAGAAAACTGTGACTTCTTAAAGGTAGTCTTAAATTTTAGTGACAGTCAAGGTTTTGTTTTCCTGGGGTTTTCAAGCTGATTCCTTGAACACCGCCTTTAGGAGGAATTAAACAATAGAAAACAGGCACTTGGCTTTTTTGTTCTTGAGTTGATTTTCAAGTGACCTCAGAAACATCTCAGCATGTCTAAGAACATTAAATAGGAGTAACTGATTTCCTAGAGTCACTTGTTTTCTGTCGACATCATTTCATAAACCCAGAGCACTTTACTGAGTTGCTCTCAGCCTTCTCGGGGGCATAGAATTGTCTCATGTTGCCATCATTCCTAACACCTGCTTTTATTTCTCAGAAGTTCGTCTGTGTTCACGTCCTGTTTTGATAAGAAGTGATTGTAAGGGAGGACTGCAGTGCACTTGGCCTTTGCGAGAGCTACTTCTCGGTGGTCTAACTCATAGGCCTCCCATTTCAGAGAGGCGGGTTGTGTCTGAACAGTGTGCTCTGCATCATGGCAGCTGTGAGCTGAGTTACTGGAAACTGATTAACTCACCTCTTCTGTGCTGCTTTCTCCTCTCCCTCATTCAGTTTAACATTTGGAAAAAAGTTAACATTTGCTAGTGGTATAAAAATGATAGAATCTCAGGGTTAAAAAGCATTTTCAATTCTAGTCCAGTCTTTCTTGGACTTTAACTCTTTCCTCGGCCCCCCTGAAAGGCCATCTTCCACCCCAGACCTATGCTTGAAAACCATCAACAGCAAAGAAAGCATTTTTCACTGAAGCCAATGAGCTGCCTTTGTTGACTTTTGCACATGACTTAGGGTACAACTGTTACTCTCTCTGGTGGAATCTGCAGTGGTTCCGTTAATTCTTTTCAACTGATAATAGACATTAATATTTAAGCACATGTAAAGAATTGTCACCAAGTATATTATGATTTGTGAAAGACAGGAAAGAAAATGGGCTAATTCATGTAGTACTTAGGAAATAAAACATTAAGATAATCTGTTGTGTTTACTATTGTTTTTTGTTTCTTTTAAGCTGGAGCAGTGGTGTCAGGGCCTTCCCCAGTGCGGATTGGCAGCCTACCTCATCTTGCCCGTAACTCGTGCTCTGCTGTTGAACAGACCAGGGTAGACTGCTGATGACACCACTTCCTGCCCAGACCCTTGAGGTCACGAAGATCAGTTCAACATATATCTTGTACTTTAAGCTCTCTACAGAGAGAATACAGAATGGACCTCCATGTCTGTAACAGTGGAACCAAGGCCAATAATGTGTGCAGTTTGTATTGTGACATTTCATGCATTTTGTTTTATCAGACGATAGTTGATGACTGAATTTCATGATGATTAGAGTTCATCTCAAGTCATGTTCAAAGACTTGAGTGATAAGTTCTTAACATTCTCACATTACTACTTTCCCATCTGTAGCCTCTGACAGCCTCTAGAGATGACAGCCTCAGTGCTTCTGCCCTGAAATATATATTTTTGATCTTGATTGTACAGTTATTTAGGAAGAGAGCGTCTGTAGGAGCTTTTGCTAGCAGCTCTATAAGTAGGCTGTGGAGTTCCTTTTGATCTCAGAACGAGTAAAACCTTAAAAAGCACACACTGCAAAATATCCGACCAATAACTAACACCAGCCCAACCAAAACCAAAAGGGTTTTTTGGGCTTAAAGCATGAGTAGAGTTTCCTTCTGGATGAGTGTAGGATTTAGAGAAGAATTCTCACCCCAAATTGACTAAGGGAGAGGAAGTACACTAGATCCTCTTAGGAGCAAAATGGCATTTAGGGGGCAAAATTTTACATTGAATTTCCTAAGAAAGCAGTTTCAGTTTTCCTGACCTTCATCCCCAGGGCCGCGCTGTTTGGCAAGGATGGGTGGCAGGACGCACTTTCGAGAGTAAGGCTGAGACCCTTTTCTTTTCTCTCCTGTAGACTACTTTTGGTCAATTTTCCGGAACCTGTGGGCCTCAATTACTCCATGTTTATTCCTACCTTGCTGAATCAGGGCACCACTGCTCAGCAAGAGAAATGGCTGCTTGCATCCAAAGAACTCCAGATAATTGGCACCTACGCCCAGACGGAATTGGGCCACGGTTAGTCCGCGTTTGCGAGGCAACGGGTCACCCACCTCAGGACTTCAGCTGAATGACCCCCAGCATTTGGCTTTGGTTCTGCTGCCACACACTTAGGATTTTGATTTTAAGTTGTTGAATCTTGAATAAAATTCAGCTTTTCATTTTTCTCATAGGTCGTCACCTCATAAACTGGCTTAGGATTCTGGCCTGAAACATCCTTCGTTATTTCTTAAAGCCGTTTACCATCGCAGCGTAGACCCCATTATAGGGGGTGTTGAGCAGCTTATAAAGATGAGGTTGAAAATATTCCAGAGCACCCCCTCCAAGATGTTGGTGTCTAATTTTTAAAGACTGTTGGAAATGCTTGAGCGTATTACTGCATCAGCAATATCTGGAAGTTGCCATGTTTTAATGAACTTAAATATGAGTGTTTTAATGGGGATAGAGGATGAGAGCAGTTAGGTGTCTTACTCTCTCATTACCCACTAGTGGGCTTAGAGGGTGGGGCTCCCGGGGGAGTCCATGATTCTCTTTGATTCCAGTAACATTTTATACACTTTCCCTATACATGTCTGTGGACTCTTGGTTAAATTGTTCATAAAATGACTACTTTCAAAAACTTTTATGCAAGTTTCCTTCGCAAGGAAAAGGCCATAGACAGGTTTGAGCATCTTGAATTTGAACTGCCAGGCTCACTCCTAATTATTATAATAATTCCATTATGCAAATAAAGGCAAGCAGAGAAGGGCAAGAGAAGGGAGGCACAGACCAGAAAAGTGGAGCTTCAGTGTTTGATTTGGTGCGGTTTTGTGAACTGGTATAGGGCAGTGTTCTCTATCATAATCCCGAGCGGAGAGTAGATTCTGATCCTGAATCTTGGAGTTATGAACACCTGAGACTTAACTTTCGCTTCAGGACGGCAGATACTGAAATACTGAGCCTGAAGAAAGTGTCCTAAGGGAAGGAAGGTTCTATTCATACTGCACTTGTCCTCTGGCGGAGAGAGATGCGTGCATAGGGAAAGGGATCTTGAAATAACATGAGGTGCACAGCCATTTTCATTGTAGTAGGCATTGTAATATTGATTTGACATAGTGTTGCTCATAGGCTGAAGTGTAAGCTACTCTGAGGCCAACTGGGTCTGGATATGGTACTCTCTCTTGTTGGTCTAATCCTTCTGCCTCTAATTATAAAGTACATTGCAAATTTATGTGTTTAATTCTGAAACTTTGGAACATTGGCTAGTCAACCATGATTATCTGAAAGATAAAAATTATGTAAAGATTCTCACAGAGGCCCTCCCTGGTGGCCTAGGGGTTAAGTCTCTGTAATCACCACTGTGGCCTGATCCCTGGCCAGGAAGCTGACCCACATGGTGCAGCAGACCTCTCCTGTCTCCCCACTGCTCCCTTCAACAGTGTATTTCAGTAGATCCTCCTGTTCTGCTCCCCACTCTGTTTCTGATGAATCTTCTCACCCCCCCCCCATACATCTGGTCTATACCCCAGTTCTACACCCAAAAAAAAAAAGGTTCTCACAGAATTGGCTTTAACTTTGACTTTGGGATTCTTTGACGTTTCCATAGCCACTAAGATTGAAGAGACTCAGTATTAATCAGGCTTCTTCTAGTGCCCCAGGAACCTTAGAATCCACTCACCTGCAGAAAGTTTCCATTACCACTTTTCTGTTTTCCAGAATGTGTCTTCCATCCTCTACACTCATACCTGTCTCTGTAGGCATATGACTCCCAACACATTCTGATATGGTCTGTGTGTCTTAGCTAGAGGCAGAGGCCTGGACAGAGGCCATTTCTGGGATCAGAGGCACAGCCTGGAAAACCTGGCCAGGAGTTGGTTATTCTGTCCATGCATTTCTCCACGTCACAGGCCAGGTGGTTGTTTGGTCTTCACAGATTTTTGATCATTTCACATTCTAGGCACCTCATAAGGAGCCTTCTGGCCTTGTTTTGTGTTATCACTGCTAGTAGCGCTACTGTCACTGCTTAGGAAAGTCGAGCATGTGTATGTCACTGTTCTTCCAGATGATGCAGTAGTTTTGCAAATCCCCATCACTAATGCTCTAGTAGGAAATAAAGCACCTTCTTTCTTTGAAACTTGAAAAATCCACCATAGACTCCATTTTCATAAGTCACTGCTTTCTCTTCCCCTGCCTCTTCGTGCTTCCATCTCCCAATAGTCTCCTGTCTTCTCGTCTGCCCTGAATGACTCTCTTTACTGCCTGGGCTATTCTAATTTCCCACTGTTACTAATGACCATGAAAACGCCTATAAACATCTTTACAAAGACTGTGTTCCTTGAGGTTATGCCTTTGCATTATGTTTGTCAGGAGTGGATTACTGCATTGAAGGTAATGCATATTGGGTAACTTCTGTTACGGAGTTCAAGATTTTTCTTGAAACATTTAACCAGTTTATGACATATTGAGCAACTTCTTAGTGTACTGGTGTCTCCATAGCCCCATCAACATGGTTACTTGAATTTCTTTTTCCTACTTAAATATACTAAGAGTTAGGTTTAATTTTCCAGTCCTAGAGAACCTGGGTGTCAGTACTCGGGTTGGCTTACAGTCTGTGTGACCTGTGTGTAAGCGATGTTTAGTAAATAGGATTAGTTTGTTGGTCTGATAGAATTATGTCGTATCCTTGCAGTATTTGCTGTTGCCTTCTGTTTTGTTTAACATTTTGGCCTTATGTATTCAATACATCCTTCTCTAAATAGGACTAGATTTTCTTTTCCCCAAATCTCAGATAATGATCTTACATTTTCTTGCCTTTTTTTTTTTTTTTGGTTTGGGCTATGTTTAATGCGTTGACTTGTATGGGATGCAGAATGACAAGTGTTTATTAACTAGTTTGTTCATTGTTCTTGTTTTAATATGCTTTCCGATTTGTCTTAGAGTTTTATAATTTTCCATCTATTTCTGGAACTTAAAATTCATCCCCTTGATTTGTTCTTTGTTTTTCTCCTAACATAAACTTTGGCTAGCGGTTGCTTTATAAGAGAGTTTAAAATCTGACAAGCCTAACACTATTATTGTTACATTTAAATATATGTTTGGTGTTCTTGCATACTCTTCTAGATGAATTCTGATCCCAGTTTGTCAAGTTCTAAAATAAATTCTACAGGGATTTGAAAGTTATTTTACATTACATACATATATTTTCCCAAGAAGTATTATCTTTTAGTCCTCTCTGCCAGGAACTAGACATTTCTTTCCTGTTCATATCTTTTGTTCACCCTATTAAGTTTACTTTTTTCCTAAATAAATCTTTAATATCCTAAATTAAGTCACTAACACATTTTAAACATTTTGTTACCTTTGTAAATCAGCTCTCACTGGAATTTGTACTTGTACCATCTTGATAAGAATGCAGTGAATTTTTTTCCCCCTTATAACCTGCAGCTTTTCTAAATTAATTTGTTATTGATGGAGTTTTGTCATTGATTTCCTAGGATTGTAATCATGCCGTCCATGGAGGTGCTATTTTGATTTCTTCCTTATTATTAATCTAATTATTTTGTCCTCAGTATTGACTGCCAGCCTTTCCAGTCCTGTATCACGTGGAAGGAGAGACTAGGAAGGCCTTTTGGGGTTATGATTTTATTTATTTTATTCTTTGGGGGATTGTGTTTTAAACTAGCAGACTCTAGAGCTTCACCAAATAAAACGGTGCTTTGTATTATTAAAATAAATTATTTAGAAATAATATGTGATCATTATCATGCATAACCAACTTTTTTACAACAAATGCTTGATTAAAGTCAAAAAGCTATCCAGGCCGCTTTCTCCTCGTGATATTTCTAAATTTCGTCCACCTCTGAATGATCCTTGTCTTAGTTACAGGAGACAGTTTTCTCCTGAAAACATTCATCAGCCTCAAAACAGTTTATGGATGTGGTAGTGCCGGCCCTGGCTCCCGCATGTGTTGTGCCTGCTCCCAGCACAGCGCCCAGGATGGGCCTCTGCGAGCCTGACTGCATTTCGGCCGTGCCGTAGCTGCAAATGGCTCTGGTTTCTTTTTGATTTTTCTTTTTTTGTGTTTGCCCTCGAGCGTCTAGTCCTGGAGCACAGCCTTTCAGCACTGGAAGCGGCTGGTCTCGGGCCAGTTTTCAGTTCCAGTTCCAAGAGTGCTCTCCTTGCAGTCCCCAGGCACGCATGGTTTTTTAATTTCTTGATTTATTCTTTTAAGAACTGGGAACAAGTTGGCATTTCGGTTTGTGAGTGAAAAGGCACCCTCTTTTTTTTCCAACTCTATATTTTGAAATGACAGTTCATAGGAAGTTGCAAAAATAGCTTAAAGCAGTCCTGTGGACCTTTCACCCACTTTCCACAGCTGCTCCCATCTCCCGGGATTTCGGCTTCAGCATCGCCGGCTAGCCTTGGTCCTGGCGAGGTGTTTTGGTGTCATCCTCGTCCTCAGTCGGGCTTGTGCTGGTCCCGTCATTCTGCCGACTGGTAGACTTGAGATCCTTGTTTTTGCCATTATCTTTTTGACCCGAGTCACTTAACTCATCTCAGCATTAATTTCTTTGTAAGATGAGGAAGTCACATATTATTTGATTTTTGTGTGACAGGTTGGTCGCACGCAGTCTGATTATAAGACATGATTGCCCAGCCCTGCCTGAGCTCTGTGCCCTGGGTCTCGTCTTCCTGACTGTCCATGGAACAGACAGACATTTTAAAGCTAAAATGTTGTTCAGGTTCAGGTCTGAGACAAAGGATAAAAGAGCAACATACGGTTGATTGACAGCTAAACACGGTGCCAGTAATACAGTAACATGGAAAATTACAGAACTATGTAGAAGAACTCTTTCCTATGGAAAATACACTGAGAAGTCTAAGGCATCCGCAAATAGGAAGTGGGGAAAAAATGACTTTAGAAAGTGCATTTAAAACGACTGAAAACTATAGTGTTTATTAACATTTGTGACAAATCCTACATAACTGCAGTGGAAAGTTTGTTATGCATGCATTTGTTATTTGTAATTATGATGATGATGATGGTCTTTACTAGAAGTTCCCGTGTCTTTTTTTAATTTCTGAAATTATTGGAATGAAGAGCACTGTCAACTTCTGTATCCAGTTGTTTCAACAGCACATGGCTGGATGTTTGTGAACCTGAATGCAGTGGCCAGAGTTACGTGAGATTGTGGGTCTGTGCTGGGTGTTTTGTGGACTGACAAAACATTCCCACCTAGAAGCATTATCGAAATTGCATTCGTTGTGAAGGAGACGAGTGCCATGAGCATGCTCCCTGCCGGCTGCAGGAGAAGGGCGATGGCTCTGAGTTTATTAAAGCGATACAGAAAGGGGCAGTGCTCGCTCCCACGACCGAGTCCAACAGCTAACCCATACTTACAGGAGGCTTTTTTTTCTTCCCTTGTTCTCCGATCAAATTGCTCTCTCCCTCTCCCCTGATGACTCCTCTCTCAAATGCCCATCCGTGGTATTTCTTCGAAGTTCTGTGCACCGAGGGCAACCTGAACCTCTGGATCTCCACTTGGGCATGTTCCTGCCCACCTTGCTTCACCAGGCAACCGCGGAACAGCAGGAGCGCTTCTTCATGCCCGCCTGGAACTTGGAGGTCATTGGCACTTATGCCCAGACAGAGATGGGTCATGGTACGGTGCATTCAGTCTACCTTCCGGGTGGGCGGGGCTCCGCGAGCTGTGCATGTGTGGCATGCCCACCCAGTGACAGCCATACCGTGCCCGGTTTAGATGTGGCCTTCCTGCAGCACGGGTGGTTTCTCTGCCTCAAGTCTTGGCCCAAACATTGCTTTGGTCAGTAGACTTAAAAGTTATGTTGCCACGGATGGGTGCTGCTTGCTTTGTCGCAGTCCCCTTCAGCAGGTCAAGAATTACCATCAGGCCATGTTTACTCAGTGGGTTTTCAGGTTCACTTATGGATAGAATGTCTGTGCTGTAGAACCTGAACCCTGTCTTTCATCTTCGTCACTGTCCAGTTGCCTGTTCTGCTGCCACCTTAACCCACATTCACAAATTGCAGAAGACAGATTAATCATGTGTGTGTTCTTTGACTTGCTTGAGGGGAATGAGTGGCTTTTATAACAAAATGTGCATCGTTTTGGATCTTGGAGTCATTTATGCCTTCATTGAGCAAATTCTGTAACGTCGGCTGAAGGTTGGCTTGGCCAAAGGCCAGAAATAGGAGGCGGTGAGCCTTACTTCCAAGCCTCAGGTTTCACACCATGTCCAGCTCCGATTTTTCATCCCCCACCCACCTTATTTTTGATCCTGGGGAGTGTCCTGTTTTCATCTGTTCTGAATGCCATTCATTTGCTTCCAGCTTCTCTTTCTGCTCAGCAGCTTCAGGAAAACTGGCTTAGTGTCTGTTTGCTACTTGCTCCTTACTTTTGGACAACTTCATCTTAATTCTACAGCTATTTTGGCTCTTGGCTTTAGTGCTAAATAGTATTTCATGGAATTTTCACAAGACTCAAAGTGGAATACTATTTGGTTCAGTTGTGCATTTGAAAACGTCTCTGTGTGTTCTAGTTAATTGCCTTGCGTTCTCCACAAGCTTCGCTGAGGGAAGGAGTCTGTGTGTCTGGTTCCTGTCTCCCAGTCGGGAAACGTGGGGTCTCTCGGCCATTTCTGTTCTTCAACTTGAAAATGTCTGAGTGTTTCAAGTTTGAATGTGTATTGAAGTCTCGCTTCAGCAGAGCAGCTGCCACGGGCTTCTCGGGTTTGCTTCAGCGTAGGGTCAGGGCAGAGAAGGGTGCTGAGGGCCTAGTGCTGCAGCTCTTTTCGGGAATCGTGGCTCATTTGTTTTAGGATTTGAAACGGGAAGCCCTGTGCCAGTAAACACATGAAACTGGCACTCCTGTAGTCATGCTAGCCAGCCAGCTAGGACCAGGGTTCAGCCTGGCATTGGATCAGGGTGATGTCTCTGTTCTGGGTCTTTCCCCTGTACTGGGTCTGCCTTCTCAAGGACATGTTTTCCGTTTTAGCTATCATTCTGAAATAAATTCCCCATTTACAGTAACTTCAGCTAGAGTCTTTTTCTGCTGCGTTGTATTATTCTTTGTAACAGTAAAATATCCCAGAATATTCGATCAGTATAGTATAGTAGAGCCAACACATACAAATTGAAATTGGCAAACTCAGTGGGTTGAAAAGGGCCGTTCCCTTCCCTGTGAAATTCCTACCTTGTGATTTTATGAAACTGCAACTCTACGCTGCCTTTACATTCTCTCTTGGTTGGTCTCAATGACCTAAGTGTGCTGTCGAGGCTCACGAAGCTAAGTGTAGCCACAGTACATGCTTGGCGTGTATGTTTTCAGCTCACAGGCCCTGTCTGACATTGGAAGAGCGTGTATCTCGGACATTGGCCGACTGTAGCTCATCTCCGTATGTTTCGTTGTTATTAGAGTTTTTCTCTGAGATACTAAAGCTTAAAAACCTGGGTGGGAGATTTTACCCCGTACCTACTTTTCCCGTCGTTTGTCAGAACTAAATGTAATTTACGTCTTCAGGCACTCATCTTCGAGGCTTGGAAACCACAGCCACTTACGACCCTAAGACCCAGGAGTTCATTCTCAACAGTCCTACCGTGACGTCCATCAAGTGGTGGCCTGGTGGCCGTAAGTGACTTTTAAAGCATTTTTGGATAAAATTGTGTTTACAAGGTGCAGCTTATATGAGAAAATAATTTTGAAACGGGGTAAAAAACTTAAGTCTTACGCCATTCTAAGGTGTTTCACAGTCTCTTGTGGCATGTGCGGTAGATGTTTATGTAGTTCACAGAGTGCAGAAAGGCTAGCTGTCTTACTGTCTGCTTTCTAGTTTTTCATCTAAACATGCCTGTGTATCAGCATAGATTGCATAGTTATCTCTTTGTTATTCATGTTCTGTATTGTAATATGTGACATTTTGGTTAGAAAAAACTAGCGTGGGTAAAACATACATATTCTGAGTGTGTTAACCAGAAACCTCTGATGGCAGCTCTGCTCCATAATGGAAATACTCTCTGTCTTTGGGGTTCGCTCTGCCAGCATCAGCCCCATGCAGCTTTTTTTTTTTTTTTTTTAAGATTTATTTCTTTATTTATACCAGCACTGGGTACAGTCAGAAGCGCGGGAGGGTGAGAGAATTCACCAGAGCCCGAGTGGGAGCAGAGCAGGCAGAAGGACCGAAGTACACTGCTGAGGGGAGCAGCGGGCGGCAGGAGAGGTCTGCGCACCATGTGGGGCCCTCCTCCAGTGGCTGGGAGTAGCCGGGGATCGAACTGGCGCTGCAGAGGCTGCGGGCAGCTTTGCAACCCAGTGCTGAACCGCTGCGCCACCGGGGAGGCCCCCCATGCAGCTTTTGAGCTCTTGCATTGTGGCTGGTCAACCAGGGAGCCGAGTCTCTGGTTTAATTATAATTAGAGGTGAATAGTCCGTGTGATTCAGCAGTTATGTACAGCATTGCCTTAAGGGAGGAAAAAGGAAGTGATTTAAATGGAAGTTCTTATGTTTGCCCTAAAATTTTCTTTGAGAATGAATGAGAAATAAGAAAGTAAAGTTGTCTTTTTTAAGACAACTTTAACTTACACAATTCTTTCACCTGTTTAAAAATTTATATATAAATATTAAAAATGAAGGATTGCTTAACCAAAACATCAATAAATGTTACTAACCTAGGTGGATTTCTTGCTGAAAACTGGATATGGTGCTGCCATAAGACTTGGGCACCCTTCATTTTCATAGTCTGTCATCCTATTTAACCCAACCTTTCCCGTCTTTTCTTGCTGTCCACTGAAGATATAAGAATGTTTGCTCACTTTTCTCCCTTGTTTTCTTTGATGCTGCAGTTGGAAAGACTTCAAATCACGCCATAGTTCTTGCCCAGCTCATCACTAAGGGGAAATGCTATGGATTACATGCCTTCATCGTGCCCCTCCGGGATATCGAGACCCATAAGCCCTTGCCAGGTTAGAATTATTCCTCTGGGGTTGAGATGAGAAATGATAAACCCACTACTTTCCTATGCAAGAAAGTATAATATGCCTATAAAGGAGGGGCAGTCAAGTGTTGTAGAGGGTTAATACTTGATTCTCCTCCCATGTGTGGTAGGTATTACCATCGGAGACATCGGCCCCAAGTTTGGCTTTGATGAAATAGATAATGGCTACCTGAAGATGGCCAACTATCGTATTCCCAGAGAAAACATGCTGATGAAATATGCCCAGGTACACTTAGGGGTCAGCACGGGGGTTTCAGTGGCTGGTGATAACCACGGGGTTAGATGGCCCTGTTCTTTTATATGGTAATAACATGTTTTCACTTCTGATGCTTCTTTTATTAGAACAGTGACATCAAAAGCATTTGACAGGTATAGAGATTTGCTAAACCAGTGGGTCTCAAATTTCAGCCCCCACTAGGATAATCTGGAGGGCTAGTTAAAGCAGGTCAAGGTGGGGGGCTGAGGTTTTGTATTTCAGGCAAGTTCCCAGGTGATGCTGCCTCTCTGGGGACCACACTGTGAGAAACAGTGGCCTAAACTGCTGCTCAACGTGAATAGGAGGACACATCCCTCCCGTGTTCTTTTTCCAGGTGAAGCCCGATGGCACATACGTGAAGCCCCCGAGTAAGAAGCTGACCTACGGGACCATGGTGTTCGTCAGGTCCTTCCTTGTGGGAGAAGCTGCTCGGAGTCTGTCTAAGGCTTGCACCATTGCCATCCGCTACAGCGCCGTGAGGCACCAGTCCGAAATCAAGCCAGAGTAAGGCCGGCCTCTGAGATGGGCACAGTCAGTACTGGAGATCCCTTTCAAGTGTCAGAATCCCCGAATGGGGCATAGAGCGGATGCACAGGCTGAGCAAATGAGCTGGATGGCAGCGTGCTGGCCTCCGCGTGGAGCCTGGCCTTCCTGTCCTAAGGCAGAAGGAGAATATCAACTTTGTTTTTATCTATAACCTTCTAAGAAAAACAGTAATAAAATCACTTGAACTCTATAAATGAAGTGTTCGAACCACTGAAGACATTTGGAAAGGTTTGATTTACTAACAGCAATGATTGGGGAAGGCTAAAGTGACGTTCAGCCAGATTCCCACTGTGTTCGGTGCCAGGGTTTACTCCCGGTGCCTTTCACTTGGGCGTGACTCCCTGATGGCCTTCTTACTCTGAAAACAGGAAATTGCTAAGAGCAGCCCTTCTTAGACTTCGGGTGCTCAACTCTCTGCTTTGGGTCTTCTCCACAGTCGTGGTCAACACAGTTCATTTAGCTACCCGGTGGGTTGGGCCTCCTCAGGGTTGCGTTCCTCCTGCGAAGTTAACTGACTTTGATATTGTATGTTGTCATGAGACCTCATTTCCTTGTCATGCTAGAAGGACTAAGACAGGAACTTCCTGGCTATTCTGTCCAGCCAGGGCAGCTCAGCAAGGTTGTCGAGAGCATGGTCCTCTTCTGTAGCCGAACAGCCTAGATTTAAATTGAGCTTTTGTCTCTTATTAACTGTGTGACTTCAGGCAACTTCTTTATCATTTCCCCCATCTGTAAAATGGGGGTGTGGTAGCCATCTCACAGGTTCTTCAGGAGGTTCAATTAATGTATCAGTGTCTAGAGCACTGAGCTCTGTGTGAGTGTTGGCTAATTATTTTTCTATGTATTTTAGCGAGCCGGAGCCACAGATTTTGGATTTCCAAACCCAGCAGTATAAACTTTTTCCGCTTCTGGCCACTGCCTATGCCTTCCAGTTTGTGGGCGCCTATATGAAGGAGACCTATTACCGGATTAATGAAGACATCGGCCATGGGGACCTGAGTGAACTCCCTGAGGTACGTGCTTAGTCTCGTTCCCTTGTGGGGCCCTTCTGTCTTGTATTTGTCTCTTAGGTGATGCTCCGAGAAAATGAAACTTTGAGATTTCTTGGAAAGAGTCCCTATAATCTTGAAAGATACGGACATATTTCTTTTTTTGTTTTTGTTTTTTTATTTTTTAAAGATTTATTTATATAAGCACTGGGGTACAGTCAGAAGCGCAGGAGGGTGAGAGAATTTGCCAGAGCCAGAGCGGGGAACAGAACAGGCAGACCGACAAAATACACTGCTGAGGGGAGCAGCAGGTGGCAGGAGAGGTCTGTGTGCCATATGGGACCCTCGCCTGTGGCCGGGGATCGAACCGGTGCTGCAGAGGCTGCGGGCAGCTTCTCAGCCCAGCGCTCAACCGCTGCGCCACCAGGGGAGGCTCAACTACGGACATATTTCTAATTGAAAGTAGATCATATGTAAAAATATGTAGAGTTTCTTGTTTTTGTGTAGAAGAACTGGGGTGTAGGCCAGAGGTGCGGATATGACAGGGTTCACCAGAGACAGAGTGGGGAGCAGAATAGGCGGATCTGCTGAAACACACTGCTGAAGGGAGCAGCAGGGAGTCAGGAGAGATCTGCTGTACCATGTGGGTAGCTCCCTGGTCAGGGATCAAGCTCAGGCCGTAGTTGTGATAGCAATGAGACTTAAACTATAGGCCACCAGGGAGGCCCTGTGGGGTTTGCTTTTAGGCTTCAGAAATATGTTACTGTGTTGGTTATTTGTGAGCCAAAGGTGTATGAGCAGTGACTGCCTCGTGGACCAGTTTAGAAGGGAACATGACGTGTTTTTAATTCAGGCTGATAGGAGGAATGTGTGTCCTGTGTTTACACACATGGCGGCTGACCTCAGCAGAGACTGGTGCTGTTAGCTGAGGATGTATTTCTCATGGGTTCAGACGATCAGCACCCCATTTTCTCGGCCCTGTGCTCTTCCCCTTCAGCTTCACGCCCTCACCGCAGGCTTGAAGGCTTTCACCACCTGGACGACTAGTGGGGCTATCGAAGCCTGTCGTATGGCCTGTGGTGGCCACGGCTACTCTCACTGCAGTGGTCTTCCAAACATCTACGTCAACTTCACCCCGAGTTGCACCTTCGAGGGAGAAAACACTGTCATGATGTTGCAGACGGCCAGGTGAGTGTGGAGTCAGGGCCCTCGTTCCTAGCCGGCCCCAGTCCCATGTGGCCTGTGGTCCTCATGGGATTGGTTCCTAAAACATGGAGGTTTACCTCCCCTCCTGACCCACTGTTTCATCTTGTGCTCATTACCTTCCAGTATGAGACCCCTGGTTCGTAGGTTAAAGGCACAGAGTTTTAACTTCTGTTTCTCAAGAACCACATTTCACGAAAGCGTGCGTTTCTGGCGGCTTTCAGGTTCCTGATGAAGAGCTATGACCAGGTGCACTCGGGGAAGCTGCTGGGCGGCATGATGTCCTACCTGAACAGCCTGCCCAGTCAGCGCATCCAGCCGCAGCAGGTAGCTGGCCGGCCGGTTGTGATGGACATCAGCAGCCTCGACAGCCTGACAGAAGCCTACAAGCTACGCGCGGCCAGGTGAGCGTGGCAGCAGGGAACCCGCTGGGCCGGGGGTGGGGGGATGGGGAGGGAGGCAGCGAGTACTGTGGGTCATTTCCACGGGCTCCCATTTCCTTTCATTTCTTAACAGATTAGTAGAAATTGCTGCAAAAAACCTCCAAACTGAAGTAATGCGCCAAAAAAGCAAGGAGGTGGCTTGGAACCTAACTTCCGTCGACCTGGTTAAAGCCAGCGAGGTCGGTAAAGGTTCTTCTCTTCCCTTCCCCCTAAACCCCCCCCCCCCCAACAACCTCCGCTCTACCCACCCCCTTCCTTTTTTCAGCTCAGAAACCCAGGTCTGTCCTGACTCCTGCTCATAGGTGCTCCCATCCCGGTGTTCTCTCTCACCAGGCGCATTGCCACTATGTGGTAGCGAAGCTCTTTTCAGAGAAACTCCTCAAAATTCAAGAGAAATCCATCCAAGCTGTGTTAAGGAATTTGTGCTTCTTGTATTGTCTGTATGGAATCAGCCAGCACTCAGGAGATTTCCTGCAGGTCAGTGTTTTCTAAATTTCAGTCCCTTTGCAGGGGATGTCTGCTTCAGAGTTGAGTACGTAAGTATCTGGTTCTACATACTTACATATTTGTTTGCTTGTTCTGTTTCTTCTAGGGGAGCATATTAACAGAATCTCAAATTACTCAAGTAAACCAGCGTATAAAAGAGTTACTGATGGTGATTCGCCCTGATGCCATTGCTTTGGTGGATGCCTTTGATTTTAAGGATATGGCCCTGGACTCAGTGCTTGGCCGCTATGATGGGAATGTGTATGAAAACTTGTTTGAGTGGGCCAAGAACTCCCCACTGAATAAAACAGAGGTAAAAAACCTATCTTTTCACCTTTTGAAATTCTTCATTTAAACATTTAAGCAAGAGCAGTCCCTGGTGCAGCCCAATGGCCTTGGGGCCACTTTCCTGAACAGCAGGTCGAAAAGAACCTGTTGCCTCAGTGAGCAGTTTTCATCCCTTGACTCTTTAATAATGAGCTGAGAAGTTCAGTTGCGTACATAGTGGGGCACTAGGATGCACTTGCCCTTGGTCTGCTTCAAGGAGCGACTGCCTGCAGCCTCTCCCCAAGATCAAGTTGCAGTGACCCAGGAGGGCAGTTTTATCCAGAGGCCTGGAGCTGGGCGGTGGGGGGAGCAGGTGCACGTTGGTGTGGCGCATACTTCCCAAATGCCATCACTTTGTGAACAAGGGGTATCAAATTTGATTTTCAAAAAGCTGGGCTGTTTTACACTGCAAGCTCCTTATAGTTATTTCTTCTCTCTCCTTCCCTTAAAGGTCCATGAGTCCTACCATAAGTACCTGAAGCGTCTGCAGTCCAAGCTCTGAAGTGTCCTGGGGCGTCCTGCTGCTGAAAGCCACTGTGTCTACTTCCTTCCCTCACACCTTGCACACTAATCTGCCTGGAGTTTTTGTCCTATTCAGAGAGCTCTAAAGCAAATGAAAAATTGACAACCCCTTTCTTTCCTCTTTTTGTAAATGAAGAAAACAATGAACAGATTGCCGAGATTAAGTGAGAAAACAGATGTGTTTTAAGTGCAATTAACACTGAAAGAGACCTGTTAAGCATTCAAAAGAAGCTTTAAGAAATGCAGTATGACTTCCTTTTGCAATGCTGCTGATCCCAGTAGGCTGTGACTTTGGATAATTAGCAGAATTTAACGGCTTACTTGCTTATCACTGGATATATAAGTGTTTTGAAAAGGTATTTTCAGTGGGGTGGAATCTTTCCTAGCTTTCCTGCTAAATTTCCTATCCTGGAGCCAGGCTGAAAAGGGCTGGGGAAAGAAAGGAATCAGGAACCTAAATGTGAGTTTGTGCTCGACATGTTTTCTGCCTGCCTGCCCTCTGCCCTGTGTTCCTGCCTAACTCTCCATCGTGGCGTGTTTTCCAACACGAGAATTTTCCGCAGCGCAGGCCTACTGCAGGGTCACTGTCCCATGTAATTAGACATGAATCTTCCCTTCAAAGGATTCCCGAGTTGTCACTCTAGCAGCACTGCCCCTCCCTGGGCCCGGCTTCTTGGGAAAGGGGCAGGTGGCCCAGTCATCTGTACGTAGGACTCTGGGCAACTCGTGGTGGTATTTGCTCTCCCTCCCGCCATCTCTTCTCCCTCCCCTAAACGAGATGCTGCAGGGAGGAGAAGAAAGTCACAGTTCTTAGTAGAACTCATGTGAGAACTCTGTTACGGTTATTGTACTTTGGTGATCATGTTAATTGGATTTTCTGGAACAATCCAGATTTAAAATATCTTGGTATAAGCCATTAAAATGCTTGGAGGTTACAATATTTGGCACTCCAAAAATAAAAGTGTCACTCAGGTCTCCTGTACCCAGGAGTAGCGCAGAAAATCTTTCATTAACTGTGGGTTCTGATTTTTGATTCAGAAAATATAATCATTAAACTATAGCTAAAGGACTTCTTACCATATATCTGGTTTTATCTGACTTTTTTCAATGTTTCTCTGAGTTTATCTGAATTTTAATGTCCTTTCAGCTCAAATATAATTTACACAATCATTCCGTGTTTTAAGATTACACGTGTACCTCTCTATGCCTTTTTTCTGAAATCAGTGTAAAGCAACATGTCACTTGATTTTTTTTAACCTGTTAACTCTGTCTGTGCCATCTGCCTCACGAAACCAGATGTAGAGACAGTCTTGAGAATGAGGTGTAAGTCAGTGGAATTGTAGTTTCTGTCTTGGAACCTGTCCCAGGAGAACAGGATAATAGATGTTTAGGTCCAGCAGAAATACTGACAAGCCTTATCCTTGCACCGGGAGGACCAGCTGATAAATGTGTCAAGACTGAAGTGGGGAAGTACTCAGTTAATCTCTCTCTCGGGTGTATTTTGACAATAGTTCCAATTCTAGGAAATAACTAATTTAAATTGCTTAATAATGACCTGTCAAATACAGAATTATTTCAGTTAGTGGCTAAATACTCAGTCACAGGGAGCAGCTGGCACCCCGCTCTCAGGGTGTTGGAAATGACGCCTGCCTGGGCCAGCTGCATGGATCTGGGGTCTGGCTGGGCCGGTTTAGACTGGTCGTGGTCGGTTCAGAGCCGCCTCAGTCTAGCACCTTGAGTTTTACTTAAAAGCTAAATCTGATATTTGCTACTATTTTTATTAATATTGGAATGTTTTACCTTGAACTTTATTCAGTGTAATCAAAGAATAAAGATGGAATAAAACCTCAGTGAGTGTACTTTCAAGAGAAAGAACGCTGCACCATTAAGCATACATTTCAAGACAGAATTTTAAGATACAGGTTTTATGTTTAGGCAACACATAAGAACAAAAAAGAGAAAGCAGGAGACTTGCCTGAGCAGGTAGTGGGTGTCAGCAGACAAGGTGTGGTAGCCTGAGGGGCTGCTCCGCTGGCCGCTGGCTTCTCACTGCAGACAAGCAGTGGCCTGTCTGCCTTCTGTGAAGCCAGATCACCCACGTTCAACCCGGTTGGGCTCTCGTGAGCTGCCTTTATAAAAGGTGCAAAGATAAGTTTCAACCAGTTCTTCACCAAAATTATAAGTATGGTGTAGAATGAATGATTCTTTTGATACTGAGCTAGGCTTTTTAAAAAATAAAAATAAAAAACAGTAGCCAGGATTGAAAAGCTGCGCTATAACAGACATTTTTGCTACTTACAGTGGATGAGGATTGGTTGGTGGTTCTTGCTCAAGTATTTGGAGCTGCTTTCTCATAGGCTTCACCAGATCTGTCCCGAGGTGTGTTTTAGTATTGGGACATTGATGACCTCAAGGCGCAGTTGGTCCCAAAGCCCTGGGGGCCTTCCCTGTCTGGTCTCAGAACAGCACTGCTAAGATCAGTTTATCTTCAGAATGTTGACCTAATTGCAACAGGAACCATGTTCACGCTTTCTGAGAACACAATGCCTATAATTTCCAATCGCAGGTGCTTTATAGTTCCAAAAGGTAGCACGTTAAAATCATGATCCTAGAGTTTTCTGGGGAAGGAAAATTCTTTACATGAAGCCTGCTCCACTCCCTCAGTTCTTTCCGCCCATCCCCTTAGGAAGAGAATTAGATGCAGATGATAAGTAACAACTGCTAATCTTGTTAGTTTGTGGGGGCCCCTACCACCACTGGGAAGAGGAGCCTTGCCAGGAAACTGATGATTCTACCCCTGACCAAAAGTCTTGGTGATCTTCCTGACTCAGATAAAGCTGATCCTTTTCATGGAGTAATACAGAGATCATCTCAGCTAACTCAGTATTTACTGCCTTCTTAGCAGATTAGACGAAGTCACAATGTAAATGACTCCATCGTGAATGTTTGGCAGTGGGGTTCAGGATCTTTTTCTGTAGTTCATGATAGTAAATAGAATGTTTGGTTTTGATTTTGCCTTAAGTGGGCCCTTGTTTATCTTGAAGATTATGGAAAATTGGAGGTGATTTTAAGAATTGTGAGCCTAAATAAATAGTTTTGCAACAACACTGTTGCCTGTTTCATAGATTAGGCAACAGTATGTGATCTTCCAGACCACTCAGACTACTACTTTGTAGTTTCCAGTTGCTATGGGTTCAAAGAAATAACTTGTGTCCTTTTCCTTTTATTGTTGTGGTTTGAGGTTTCTTCCTGACAGTGCAATTTTCCTACATTGCGTCTCATCCCTGATGGACACATCAGTGGGGTGGGGGCACCAAGTCCGTGCCTGGGTCCAGAGCATGTGACTCCTGGTTGGACAGAGGTGACCCACCAGCCCTGCTCGGCCTGCGGGTAAACCAAACTAACCCCTTTTTCCTTTGTAAAATTAAACACTTAATAAACTCTAACACAAAAGTGTGTCTTTATTGGTGCTGCTTTCCTTCTGGCTTCGCAGCTTTGATAGTGTAATAGGGTGGTCCCCAGGAAAGGGGGAGGTTCCAGGTTTCCTGTCCCACCCAAAAGGAGGGTGGAGCTGAGCAGAGAGAAGCTGCTGCAGAGGTGACTGAGGAAGGAAGCGGGATGGAGAGCAGGGAGGAGACCTGGAGGAGGCGCATGGAGCCAAGAGACATGAAGAAACTGCGTTTGCCTTTTTGGTCGTGGACGGGGTGACACAGATGTGGGTGAGACCCGTGGGGAGGGGACCATGGCAGCTTTTATCTTGATGTTGATTTTGCTCTTTTCCTTCCGGGCTTGTCTGGTTGGTTCTGACCCTTTTCTGTGGGTCCCCACTGGAAGATGCTTTAGACTGTGGTAGTTCTCTGGCCTCACTCTGGGCCAATCCCCTTTGTGGGGCTTTTACCCACGAGGGGACGGGTCACTTTGGGTGCTTGATTTAGAAATATATTCTTTGCCTTCTCTGTATGGTTTCCTAGTTGTATTAAAGTTCCTTCCCATTAAAGTCTCATATGTTTAGTGTTAATGAGGCGGATGGCAGAACCCATTTAGAACAGGCAGGTTTGCGGGGTCTGGGCTGCCCCTCTCCCTGCCCTGTAACAATGTGACTAATAGAAGGAGAAAGTTACAGCCGCTTCCCTAAGCTTAGGGGTGTGGGATAAACGCGCTCATGTTTGGTTTCCCCGTCCATCTTCCAACCCTACATTCCTCACCCCCCACCCACGAGTCAGTCCTCAGAAACGTGCTGGAGGACTTTGGTCGGTCCTGCAGACTAGGCCCGCGAGGCCTCCGGAGAGGGCTGGAAGAAGCGAACCACTAGCCTCCGGGTCGGCGGCCTCTCCCAAAGCGGCGTGTGGGCAGCTCCTAGCAACGTACGGAGCCGCAACGGAGGCCCCGCCCCGGCCAACGGCCGTGGCGGAGCACCCTGGGAAATGTAGTTCCTGCGGGCGCTCCCTCTTCCCTTGGCTCCTGCAGGTGAGCTGGTCGCGGACTACAGCTCCCAGGATGCCACGCGCCCCTTTCTTCCGGTGGCCGGAGGCAGAGATGGGCGTCCGTGGGGCCCCAGAGCGGGAGGCCTGACCGAACCGGGCTCAGCGGTACCGGGTCCAGCAGCTTTGACTGGGACAGGCCCCATCTGCGCCTCCGAGGCGCGGGGCCGGGGGCTTTGCAGGGGCTGGGGGCCCACAGGCTGCGCTCGGAGTCGAGCTGGGCGGGGAGGGCGGGGGGCGGCCCTGAGGGGACGCACCGTCTGGCACCCGAGGGCGGGAGTCCGGAGAGCCCTTGCTCAGGGCGGCCGCGGGCTTTTAAAGATGCTGCCCAGGGGGTAGGCTGAGCAGTTGCGACGACGCGATCGGCCCTTGCCACCCTCAGAAACTCCCGCGGCGGGGAGGCGGGGCGGGAGCCTCAGCGGGCAGAGGTCCCGGGGTGTGAGACGCGGGTGTTTGGACTTGCAGGCCGTGAAATTTGCCGTTGCAGAAAGAGAACCACAGATACTCAGAGTGGCCCAGGGTCAACTTTCCAATCTAATAACAGGACGGGCCAACATCCGAGGAATAAAAATGGTCCCCTCTGACTCCTTTCTTCCAAGACAGGCCTAAGTTGGGGTTTGGGAATGTTGGGGGATGGAGGGGGTAGAAGGAGAGTCCCACAGTGGGTCAAAATCCTGTCAAGGGGTCACCAGAACTCACATCCACTCTGCTGAATGCTGCCTGTACGGTCGTGGTGGGCATCCAGGTGGTGTATGGCCACAGAGCAGGCACCCACTTCCCTTCTGAGATGGGTACAGGCCAGCTCAGAATTCTCCTCCAGGATGAGGGATGAGGACCACTGGTGTCAATGCCACGTCACCCCGTGCCATCAGAAGCTCATTAATGTACCTGAGGCACTTTGCTTCTCACCTAAATTGTTCCCCTAAAAAGAATTTTTAATTTACAGAAGTAGGTTTTGGATTCTGGGGTGGGTAAGGAGAGACCCTTGATAGGCCTTGCGCTATCATGTTTAAGCTACATCATGTTTAATTCCCTTCATTAGGGAGGATGAACCTGGTGTGGGCAGAATCCAAATGACCCGGACAGGCTGTGAAGGAGCTGCCAGTGGCCCCCAAGGCCTCGAGGATGGTAGGTGGTTTGCAGAGTGAGATATATGGAAATGTGGACCTTCTAGCCCACACACCCTCACTCCTGGGATCTTGACTGCATGGAGTACCTTGGAGACTGGAAGACAAGGACCAGGATGAAGAATGATGGAAAGTAGCATTGATGTTAATCGTCTTATTAAGCAATGAGCAGACATTTCTTCCGTGTCCTGCTGGAAGCATTTTGAAGTGTCTGTCGCTGGTGTTGAGTCAGAGACATGAAATAGAAGGAAGCATCCCCAGCCCAGATTTCAGCCCCGCAGGGGACATCAGCTGACTTATGCCCACCCTGTGGCACCCACAGCAGTGTCCCCCCACCCCAGCTGGTTAGTGGGGCTTGTTCCCATGATCTCAGCAAGTCTGTTCTCAGAAACTCTAGGAAAGCACTAATGCTTCCTTCTCTACATGCCTCTGGCATCTTTTTTCCTCTGTTGACTTGGAGAAAGGTAGAATAACTCTTCCTGTGTGCTCAGTTTCAACACACGTTCACTGATTTGTTGATGTGATCTGTTTTTCCCAATATAGGCACCAAAAACCAAGAAAGGACTAAAAGGTGAGTGGGAAGATAGAAGGAACATCACCTTTAAACCAAAAATAATTCCTGGAGTCCAATAATCGTTTAGGCCTATGTTCTGCTATATTTTCTTGGTGTGAGTCTTTCTGATTTCTTCATGGCAGATTCTGTCTTCTTAGGAGGGGGTGGCCAAGGAGACTTACCTCCAGACCAGTTCTGGGGGTCTTAGATGGGTGGGTACAAGGAAGCTGTCGGTACTACAGAAGCTCCTGTGTGCCTAGAACTTGGAGACTTTTCCCGAAGAAGCACAGTCTTTGTTCAGAGTATGACCGACTGGCTTATCGACCAGTGTGTCAAATGGAATTTAGGTTCTCCTGAAAATCTTCACCATCATCTTCAGTTTCTACCCTGGGGTCTGTCTTTTTTTTTTTTTTTTTTTTTTTTTTTGCATAGAAGAACTGGGATACAGGCCAGAGGTGCAAGGGGTAAGAGGATTCCCCAGAGACAGAGTGGGGAGCAGAACAGGGTAGTAGACTGAAATACACTGCTGAGGGGAACAGCGGTCGAGTCAGGAGGGGTCTGCTGCACCATGTGGGTCAGCTCCCTGGCTGGGGATCGAACTCATGCGGTAGAGGTGATAGCACTGAGACTAACCCCTGGGCCACCAGGGAGCTCCTTTACCCTGGAGGGGGGTCTCTTTCCACAAGGTCTTTCAACTGCTGCGGGGAGTTAGGAAGTCAGCCAATGAAGACAAACTGAGCCCAAGTCCCAATAGGCGAGACGCTGAACTCCCAGTGCAAGGCCTCAAGATGTGAGGCTTCTGAGGACGTTCTCCTTTCTCCTGTGTCATGCCGGCTCCTCTTCTGTTCCAGGCTCCATCGATGACGTCCTGGGTGACCTCCTGGGGGATGATAGTAAGTGCCCCAGAATTCTCTAAGTTTGTTCCTTTTCTTTTCATTGAGACATAATTCACATAAAACTTACTTTTTGCAAGTGTACAGTCAGTTTATTCACAAGGTGGTACAACCATCCTCACACTAATTCCAGAACATTCTCATCATCTCATGAAGAAACTCTATACCCAACCCTAGGTACCCACTCACCTACTTTCTTCCGCTATGGATTTGCCTATCCTGAACATTTTACATAAAATGGATTCACACAGTATGTGACTTTGGCACCTGCTTCCTTTGACCGTGTATCCGAGGATCCAAGGCTCACCCAGACTGCAGCATTCTTTCCTTCACCCCTCTCTGTGGCGGGACGCTCCTCCATTGCATGGATACTTGTTTATTCATGATCAGTTGATGAAGATTTGGGTGGTTTCCATATTTTGGCGAGACTTAAGAATAATGCTATGGTGAACATTCATGCACACGTTTTTCATGTGGACATATGTTCTCAGTTCTTGATGACCAGACTATATGGTAACTTTGTGTTAACTTTTTGAAGATGTGCCAGCCAAACAATTGTCCACAGCAGCTAAACCATTTACACATTCCCACTGGTAACGTGTGAAGGTTCCGTTTCCCCATGTTCTTGCCTATACAGGTTTCCCCCGCTACCCGGCAGTAGAGCATTCCTACGTGATTTGATTTGAAATGCTATTACCATCATGCTATTACACTACTAAGTGCTATTAATAATTACATTATACAAAAAAAAAAAAATTCTGCATGATCCCAGACCCAAAAAAATAACCTACCAACTCATAACCAAGGAGGACCGGTCTAGTTCACATAGTGGGGGGAACCTGCACTTGTTTCTGTCTGAGTCTAGCCTGTCCGGTGGATGTAAAGTTGCCTCTCCTTGCAGGCTTGACGTGCATTTCTCTGATGGTTAATGGCGTTGAGCAGTTTTCCATGTGTTTATGGCCATTTGTACCTTCTTTGGAGAAAGGCCTATGCGGAGCCTGGCCTATTTTTAAAATAGTATTGACTTGCAAGAGTTCCTTACATATTCTGCACATGCGTGCCTTAGCCCGTGGACCCGTGTCTGCTGGCCAGAGGAGCAGCGCCCACAATGTCCAAGCCTGTGGATCCCAGGCAGCTGGGGGGTGACGAGGTTCTTCCTGGCCGGGTCGGGGAGGCGGTGTGGAGTGGGGCTCTTCATTTGGCACTAGTGGGCATCAAGGGTTGACTTTCTGCTGGGAATAGACCTCCCCGTCCCCTTCAGGTTTGTCAAAGGATAAAGTCAGGACCTGCCCATGGGCCCGTCTTTCGGTACGAAGGCCTGGGAGACAGCTCGGTGGGGAGCTGGCAATTCTCGCCTTCTTGATTGGGGTTCTCCAGCGGAGTGACGACTCTTCTGCTTTGTGTTCCAGACACACTTCCTGAGAAGCCTGGGAAACTTGCTTCACGTGCCAAAGACACCACCGGGGCAGCGCCGGTGCACCCTCTCTCCGGGGCCAGAACAAAGTAAGCCCAGGCCTGGCAGGGGCGCCCTGACCCATTTCAGCCCGGGGGCTCTTGCCTCTTCCCCTCTGTGGCCCCTTGGAACGCCTCCTCCCCTCAGCTCCTGGGCGGCGAAGGAGCCCAGGGAGCAGAACGAGAACTGAGCTGCAGGGGAGAGGCCCCGCCTTCTGGCCTGTCTTTCACTTGCTCTGTGACCCTGGGTGGTCGCTGAACATCTCTGAGCCTCCATTTTCTTGTCCTCAGAATAAGAGGATGGCCTCGATAGTAACTTTTGGGTTGTGCTCGCTGAAGTGCTTCTAAGGTTCTCCTGGCAGTTGGGAGATAGGAAGAAGCTGTGAGCTTTCCCTGCCACCCTTGTTCTAGCCAGAGCAGTTCTGGTTTCTTCTCTTCACTGTTGTCTTTATCATTTTTTTTTTAAGATTTATTTTTATTTATTTCTGCATGCAAGAGCTGGGGTACAGGCCAGAGGTGTGGGGAGGGGGGTGAGAGGACTCACCAGAGACAGAGTGGGGAGCAGAACAGGTGGATTGACTGAAATACACTGCTGCGGGGAGCAGTAGGGAGACAGGAGAGGTCTGCTGCGCCCTGTGGGTCACCTCCCTGGCAGGGGATAGAACTCATGCTGCACAGGCTGCCAATAGCTTCATAGTGCTGCCACTTAACCCCTTGGCCTCCCTGATGGTTTTAAAGGGGCGTTGGTGCTTTAAAAAAGTTAAAAATCATTGGCTGGGCAGTGATGCACCTTTTAGCAATTCTTATTTCTCGGAGAGGGTCTGTCCAAGCTATGTGATGCTGTAACATACTCTTCCTTTCTTAGAAACTTCTAGTGCCTGAGGGTGTGGGTGGGTGCCAACTCTGGCCCTTTGCAGGTCCCTCCTGAAAGACGATGCCTTCAGCAGCCTGGCAGGCCTGGCAGGCGCTGATGCCGAGGTGAGCTGGGTCCATTCCCACACCCGTGTGTGCCCCACAGCCAAGCTCTCCCCCTGCCCTAACGGAACCTGGTGACGGGGTCATGCCGGGGTGATGGGGCCTCGGCTAACCTGCGTCCTTGCCCTCCGTGGTCTCAGGTCTCAGATGTCTCCGAAGCAGACCCGCAGGTTTTGCTCCAGGCCATGAAGGTAAAGGAGCCCCGAGCTGTGCGGGCGGGGCGGGAGGAGTAGGGACATTCTTTACCAAGCCTTCATTTCTCCAGTTTCTCCCCTTACATTGTTTCTGAGCCATTCTTCCTGCAAGAATGGACCTTGCCTGTGACCTGTTGCCCTTCCTGCCCCCCAGCTGCACGTCAGTTTTTCTGGTTTATAGATTCACCCTTGAGACAGTCGTGCCCCAGGCTCGTGAGAGGTGGTTGATGGCCGGGCCTCGCCTGACTAGGTCTCACCACCGTGGGATGGGGGGGGCGGCTTATGGCCTCTGAAGTTTTCTCTTTTTCCAAATGTCTCTTCACACCGCCCCCACCCCCCAATTCCTTTGGCTGCTTGCTTAACAGATCGAGCCCCAGACTAATCTTTGCAGCAGAATTATTTTTTAAAGATTTATTTTATTTATTTATGCATACAAGAGCTGTAGGCCAGAGGTGTGGGGGGTGAGAGGTTTCTTCAGAGACAGAGTGGGGAGCAGAAGCAGCAGGCAAGGCAGGAGAGGTCTGCTGCGCCGGGGGAGTAGCTCCCTGACTGGAGATCAAACTCATGCTGCAGTGGCTGTGGATAGCTTCACAGTGCTGAGACTCAACCCCTTGCACCACCAGGGAGGCCCTTGCAGAAGAATTTTAAGACATCAATTTTGAACAGTTTATAAGAGCGTAAGACCATGGTGCTCAGGTCCCCGCGTGTCCCACAGAGGAAGTGGAGTCACACCAGCAGATCACATCTGCCAGCTGAGCAGCCGTGGGCTTTTCCTCCTCCCTCCTTTTCCAGGATCTGGATGACATGGATGCTGATCTCTTAGGTCTGCAGAAATCTGCTCCAGGCTCAAGCAAAAGAGCCGCAAAGGGTTCTGGGAAAGAAGAACTGCCGAGTGGTCCCAAACCTGCTGGTGTGTCAGTGAGAAACACCTCCTCAGGTTAGGGACACACTGGGGACGTGGGCGATGCCGTTCCAGCACCTTTAAGTCCAATCCGGCCCCTCCTGGAGAAGCAACGGAGTTAAACTGGAGAATCTTAGCGTAGCGTGAGCTTCTCCCAAACGCACATCTCTGTTTGAGTGACTTGTGAGTGGCACAGGAGGTAACTTCCCGAACCTTGCGTGAGAACGCGGAGGGGTGTCCCATGCCAGTCCTCAGCGCTCCAGGAAGCAGGGCATGCTGTCCCTGGGCCCCACCAGGATGTAGCGTGAGAACCTTGGGCCATGACCTTGCCTTCCCTTTGCTTCCTGCAGGGGACGCCATTCCCACCAAGAAGTCACCTCCCTTCGGGCACCAGTACAGGAAGTTTTCTTTTGAAGGTACCGTAGGCCTGCTGGCTGGGCCTTCTTGTTTTGCGAGTGAACAGCCAGGGTAACCCTTGCTTGCTCACCCACCGCCAGGGCTCTGCATAGATCAGAGGAGCAGACAGCTGGCGCCACGATGGAGCTCACCCTGAACTGGGGCGGGGCTAATCATGTCGTATTGGCTGGGATATTGGGGGAACTTACTGGCAAGGACCAGGAAGCCAGATGTCAAACTGAAGACCTTATAAAGCAGAGGGAAAGTTCCCTTCCCCTTATGAACGCGTGCAAGTTCCATTGCTCATGACTTAGGAGCATTACTAGATGGCTGTGTAGACGGCAGCATGGGGTCCCACGGGCACCCCTCCGCAGCACAGGCCCAGCCCCCACCTGGTCTGGATCGCAGACCCCTTGCCACAGCCCCCTCCCACCCCACAGCAGGGCATGTTTATGCATTGGTACCATCAGAGCAGCTAGACTCGCCCCCGACAGGCCGGTTTTCCTGACAAGCACTGTCTCTGAGCTGCGCTCTCCCCTCTGGCCACCAGACCTGGAGGACCCGTTGGCAGGACTGCTCTCGGACGGGGAGGAGGAAGATGTCGCCAGGAAGATGTCTGCTCCACCAGGGGCAGAGCGTCCACCGGCATCGGCGAAGAGCCTGCCCCCTGTCAGGGAGCAAGGTAGGGCGCGCACTAGGACCCATCCTGGGGTGGTTCAACTGGCAGTGAGCTCTCTGAACACCCCTGTGTAGGACCAGGGAACCCCAGCTGCACCCCGGGGTGGGGGCCACAAGTCCGAGCCCTATCGGTCTGCAAAGCCAAGGAGTCAGGAGCCATGGGCAGACCAGACGGCTGCCGTGTGTGCTTGCCACCCCACCCTAAGGCCGGGGGTGCAGAGGCCCCCCCCACACACACACCATTCAGATATCACATGTGAGGCCACAGGCCAAAGCGCCTGTAGCCAGGTGCCCGTGTCCTGTCTTTGAGGGCCCTCCATTCCTCTGACCCCGGGAGACACACCCATCCGGAAGAAAGAATCGCTGTTTGACGATGGGGATGACTTCATGGCCACGCTGGGGTTCGGAGACAGCCCCGAAGCAGAGCGGCAGCGGGCGGGAGACCAGTAAGGATCCTTTCGAGCGTGAGTCCCTGGCCAGCCTGCTGCTTCCGGTCCAGGGAAAGGCTGGAGGGTGGGTGCAGCAGGGGCCCCCAGGAAGCCCTCTCTTCAGAAACCTCCCCTGGGTCCCATCCTGCAGGGAAGGGACGCGCCCCGCGCGCTCCAAGCTGGATGAGCTGCTGGGTCGAGGCACTGCCCCGAAACTCCTGGCCCGCCCCGGCACCGGGGAGCACAGGGAGTTCAAGCTGGACAGAAAGTACCAGAGGCCACAGGGTGAGGGCGCTGGCGGGGCCGGGGAGGCGAGGAGGGAGGCCCCAACCTGGGTCGTGTCAGAGCCCTCCCTCTAAAATAGGGTTCACACACATCACCCACACGTTGATCACTGAAAGCATGTGTCACGAGACAGCCATCACGTTCAGCACTGTTTCCTTTTTACCCGTACGCTGTTCACTTTGTAAATACATCGGTTGCATATCTGACCTGCTGCTAGGTGGCACTCAGTTTGAGAAACACTGCTCTGGACTGGTGTTTCTCGAAGCCTGGGCCCACCAGCCTCTGTTCAGAACAGCCCTATAACCCACACAGCACATGGGTGCCTGGGGCAGACCCGTAACCCTCTGAGCACTGACACCGGCCCCTCGCCCCTGTTTCCTGCAGAGCAGCCTCACCTTTCCTGGTCCTTCCTGTGAAACTGCCAGTCAGCTTGTTTTATTTTATTTTTTTAAAGATTTGGGGCCTCCCCGGTGGCTCAGGCAGTTGAGCGCAGCACTGTGAAGCTGTCCGCAGCCTCTGCAGCACAGGTTCGATCCTGCCAATTGGGGAGATACCCACATGGCACGGCACACCTCTCCTGTCTCACCCGCTACTCCCCTCAGCAGTGTATTTCAGTCAGTCTGCCTGTTCTGTTCCCCACTCTGTCTCTGGTGAATCCTCTCCCCACACACACACTTCTGGCCTGGGGTACAGGCAGACGGACTGAAATACACTGCTGAGGGGAGCAGCGGGCAAAACAGGAGAGGTCTGCCGCACCATGTGGGTAGCTCCCTGCCCGGGGATTGAACTCGTGCTACAGTAGCTGCGGACAGCTTCATTGGTTGCATCTTAACCCCTTGCACCACCAGGGAGGCCCCCAGTCAGGTAATTTTTAACAAACTTCTGCAGCCACAAAAGAGTTTGATCACAGGCTCCTGAATTCACAGACAAAGACGATACCTGGGCCGATGAGGACTTCACCTTTGGGGCCTATCAGCCTACCATGGGCTCCACTGAAGGGCGGCAGTCCCGCCGGCAGTCAGTCAGGTAAGCAGGCCTGCAGGGAGCTTCGCCCCAGAGATGGAGACCAGCCACCCCTCCCTCCCCCACCCTCTGTCTGTTTGGGAGCCAGACGCTGGGCTCTGCGGGTGCTGAAGGAACCGGTGCTTCTCCAGTCCTCACCAGCCCAGGCTGAGCAGAGGAGCCCAGATTGGATTCTAGCCCCCACCCCCACCTCCGTGGAAGAAAAAGGAGGTAGCTGGACCCCCTGCCCCTAAGGCCCCGAAAGCCACAAATGCACACCTCTCTGAGGAACACACAGTCCCAGGGGGACCCCTAACCCTGCTCCCCAAGAACAGTGCCCTGGTCTTTGCTGTGCCCATCCTGCAGGGTTCTCCTTCCAGTTTGCATCTAAGAGCTCTTCAGCCACCAAAATAAAAAAAACTGTTGGATAGAATTTTCTAAACTTAGGGTCTCTTCTGATACTTATTTTAAACTTTTTGTTTAGAAATAATTTCAAACTTACAGAAAAGTTGTAAGAATAGCTACAAAGAACTCCCCGCCACCCTTGCCTCGCGCTCAGCAGTTGCTCACGTTACGCTGCACTGGCCTCATAGCCTCTCTCCTGCCTGCGGGAGCTCTGTGCATGCGGACCTTTTTCCCCATCCCGAGTTTTTCTTAACCCTCGGAACCTGCCGCCGCTGGCCAGCAACAGAGACAGCGGCCGAATCAATGAAAAGGCGACAAAATGGCTGCCAGTGGAAAATCAAAAACCTCTTGTTCCCACTGAATTTTCTCAGGAGGAGGGCCTGTGGTGGGAGTTCCGCCCTGTCTCTGGGTGCAAGTCCAGGCTCACACCAGGGGTCGGGCGCGCCGTGTGTCCTGATGGCCTCCACTGCACTGCCTCCCGACTGCTGGCCCCTGGGCCTCGGCAGCTGTGCAGGCACCTGCGCCTCAAACTCACCGCCCACAGGGGATGTTTCTGCAGTGGCTCCCCTGCCTTAAACCCCCTCCTTTCTGTCTTGAAGTAGGTTCTTAGCAGAAGGTGGTGCAGATCCGAAGGGAGAAGCAGGCTGCAAACAGAGCACCCCAGCAACATCCAGCCCCCCACACCCCAGGAAGGGAGGCGCTGACTGGTTGGGCCTCAAGGATGACGATTCGGACCTGCTCCCTCCCCTTCCCACCAAAGAAGCTGAAAGGGGAGGCTCAGTGCTCCCCACACCCCCTGTACTCCCTCCTGGAAGCCAGAAATTGCCATTGGTCCCCAGCAGGCTGCCCCCCTCCTCAGGGACTAAACCACCCACCAAGGGTACGGGGTCCCCTGCCAAAGCCGGCCAGGCGTCCAGGCCAGGAGCACCTGAGGAGGAGGCGGAGGATTGGCTAAGCCATGCCTTGGCGCAGAAGAAGTCCCAAGGTCTGGCCAGAGAGCAGCACCTGACCTCAGTGGCGGCAGCGGGCCATCCGCCTTCCAGCAGGTACCAGCTTGGGCTGCATCTCTGGTGGCGGGAGGACGGGGCAGGGGCCTTGGGAAGGCTAACCTTCCTGTCTGGAGGTCTGTCCGGAGCGCAGCCTGCAGCTTCACCTCTCTCCCTCCCCGGGCTCTGCGAAATGTCTGGCTCCCTGCTAGGCCCAGGTGCTGCTGGGTCTCGGAGACTGACTGCTGGGGCACATGCTGACTTGGTCTGCCAAACAGGCCATGGGGCCTCGGAGCAGGGGCTCTGCCCACAGTGCCCTGGAGCTGGTAGAAGCCTGGTGTCCATAGTGTCAGCGCCTCCGCCAGCTGGGCTAATATCAATGAAGCATGTGTAAGCTGAGACTTTTAGAGAAGGTAGTGGCCAGGAGGCAATGCCTGGCAGCCAGAATGCCAGTGCAGTGGGGCAGGACAGAGTGACGCCTGAGGAAGGGGCTGCAAAGCTGGGCTTGTCCAGAGGGAGTGACAAGATGCAGCCAGAGCAAAGGGGAGGTGAATTGGACACTTCTGTGAGAGGCCAGGCATGTCCCCCCCCTAAGGGTGGTGGGAATGAGGATGTAGCTCGTTAAGTGGCGCCTCGGTGTGAAGTTGAGCAGGCCCAAACCAGGCCGTGAACTTGAGCTTCACCTTGTGCCTGCAGCCAGCCCATCTTCTTCCTTAACCTCTCACTGGCCGATGGTCAGTGTCCACACATTGTGCTGCGGTGGCTGCTGAGACAGGGAAGGGGATGTGGAAGGTGGGGGAGACCCACGAATCGCAGGGTTAAGATGGGAGGAGAATCAGCGAGACAGGCAGTGGGAACGGGCCGGAGGCAGCGGCAAGGGGAGATGTCGACACGGCTTCACGTGGGGGTTTGTCCCGGCCCCTTCTCGTTCCGGCCGACCCGGGCCCGCCACACGGTCAGTGAACACTCGCTCCCGCAGCCAGCCCGGGGCCAGCACGCCGGGGCTCGAGCAAGCCGCCGCCGCCGCGGCCGGGGGGACGCCAGAAACAGCAGCACAAAAGCCACCTGCCAGGCCTGCCCCCTCGGGGCATGTCCACAGTGGAGGGTACGTGGGGGGTGCGGCCTTATGGACTGACACAGGGGCGGGGCTGGTACCAGGCCCACGGGGTAAAGAGCTTCCTAAGCCCATTCCCGTCTCCCTCACCACGCGGAGACGCCCCGCCTTTCCCATCAGCGCTTTGAACCTGACTTGACCTTGATGACCCGTGCCCGCTCCCCTTACTCCCTGTGTCCTGCACAGAAGGCTGCTCACCCGCCACCCCTCCCGTGTCCTCAGGTCCCTCGAGCCGTGGAAGCAGGATGCCCCGGCCCCCCGTGCAGGTGACCCGGAGAGGGGAGCAGCCCCTGGAAACCTCCCCAGCACTGGTTTGTTTTCTGCTGTTTGGGGGTTTAACTCTGGGTGAGGAAGAGGCTCAAGCTTCTTTGGGTCCCCCTAAGATGAGTGAAGCGAAATTCCCCCGACGCACACACAGGCCTGCTGGGTCTTTTCAACCTACTCACCTCTGTGCTGTGGATATTTCAGAGCCTACCATCTGTCTCCCGAGCGCCCAGGAGCCCCCGGGGCCTTCTGTGCCCGTCCAGGTAGGGAAGGGAAACCAGGCCTGGGCTTCACCACCTGCCAGGAAGAGCATGCATGGTGGCCGATGGCCTCCCTGGCGCTCCTCAGCATGTAGCTGCTGCTCCCAGGCAGAGCGGGGTGCTGGTCTGCCAGCACGAGTATGGAAGCAGAGGTAGCACCAGCCAGAGCCGCAGGAAGGCTCCGGTCAGAAAGCAGTGCTGTAGGAGCCTGCTGTTCCTTCTAGAAAGCCTCCTCCGTCCTTGCCATGCCCCCACCGACCACCCTGCTACCCCTTTCCCAGGTGTGGAGGTCTCCTCTGACCTCTGGGCCTAAGAGGCCTAATCTCCCCGCATCGCCCAGGAGCAGGTCCCTGGAACCCACAACACCTTTGGGAGATTGAGGGTGTGGGTGGCCTCAGGAACCAGATTATTAACACGGGATGTCAGGCCTGACTGACTGGGCCTCTGCTTGGACAGATCTTGCTCTGAGGAGGAAGGGGAGGTTCCTTACCAGACCCGAGGGGGCAGGTGCCGTGTCCATATGACTCTCGCCTCATCCTTGGCCTCTTAGTGGCACGTCCTCGTCCATCTCTACAGCCAGAGGGCAGGCACAGGGCCTGGGCAGTGCTGTGACCAGAGGGCCGAGGTCATCGGCTTCCTGTCCCCAGCTAACCTGAAACATCTCTCGCGCTCTTCTACAGCGCCTGTTCCCAGAGTCCCTGGCCTGGAGCCTGCTGCCCGGCGCAGGATACCAGAAGCAGCTCCTGGCTGCTCAGGCGCAGCTCCAGAGTGGCACGGCCGAGCTCCAGATGCAGCTTCTGCAGAGTGAGGCCCGGCAGGCTGAGCTGGAGGCCCAGGTGAAGGCGGGTGGGGGTAGGAAGGTGTCACTGAGGGCTGGAAGGCTTCCCCTGTTGTGAGGAGCACGCCCCTCCACTGTGTCCCTCGCATTGCATCCCAGGTGAGGAAGCTGGAGCTGGAACGGGCCCAGCACCAGCTGCTGCTGGAGAGTTTGCAGCAGCGACACCAGGCAGACCTGGAGCTCATTGAGAAGGCCCACAGGTACCCGTGGCTCCTGCGCAACCCTCAGGGCCTGCCCCAGCCCAAGTGCACTCACAGCCCTTGGGAGGCAGCTTTCCGAGCCCCACGGCTGGTGGTGTGTTGGCAGAAGCCGTGTCAAGGTGCTGGAAACATCTTACCAGCAGCGGGAGGAGCGGCTGCAGAGAGAGAATGAGGAGCTGTCGGCGCGGTATCTGGCACACTGCCAGGAAGCTGAGCAGGCCCGCAACGAGCTCACAGCCCAGCACCAGCGGCGCTTGGCAGCCGCCACACAAGAGAAGGACCAGGAGATGGAGCGGCTCCAGGAGCTGCAGCGGTGAGGACAGGGCCTGGCTCGGCGGATGGCGGGAGGAAGCCAGTTCTCAGCCCCAGCTCTCTCTCGGACATGAGCCACACTTGACCCCTCCCCATCTGGGTGAAGACCAAGGGAGGCTGTGCACACTGACCTCTCACCCCCAACAGTGGGGAGCCGGTCCTCCAGAGGTGGGGGGCGTGACTCAGGGCCTGCAGGTCACTGGCTTTTCGGGCAGGACCTGCAGGAAGCCACCCAGGGCCTAATAGACCAGTGGGCAGCTTACCTGCCTGACTTCTAGCTGGACCCGGAAACCTGGCGGACCCTGGAGAGGGGGTGCTCTTGTGCCCAGGGCAGTGTTCCTAAATAAGAATAGAACTCAGCAGAGGCTGAGGGAGTTATCAGCGGTGGAGCAGGCCTTGTAACACCCCTCAGCCAGGCCACACGTGAAAGGACTGAGGACACCCGCCACCACTGTGTGAAGAGTCCTTTGCTGAGTCGCAAGGGCCCTCCCCCTTAGGAGTAGATGAGGCACTGAGGCCCAGGACCATTAAAGCAGAAGGGCCAGGGAAACTGAGGCAGGGCCAGAGGAGGAGAGGCCGGGAGGTGCACTGTGCTTGGGGCTGGGAGCTGTCCGTGGTGTCGACTGCATGGTCCGTCCGCCTGGTCCTGCTCAGGTGGGCTCCTGCTGCCTGCCCGCAGGGCGTCCATCCTGGCGATGCGCACGGACCACGAGGAGCAGCTGCAGCGGCTGAAGCTGCTAAAGGACCGAGAGATCGATGCCGTCACCAGCGCCACCTCCCACACGCGGTACGTGCGCTGCCTGGGCCCTGCCGCCCCGGGGCTGGTGCCTAGGTCCCCGGGCCAGGGTGACCCCCTCCTCCCCCAGGTCCCTGAACGGCATCATCGAGCAGATGGAGAAGTTCTCCAGCAGCCTCAACGAGCTCTCCTCGCGCGTGGAGGCCTCGCACGTCACCACCGCCCAGGAGCGGGAGCTGGGCATACGGCAGCGGGATGAGCAGCTCCGAGGTGCCGGGGGTGGTGCGTCCCTCCCTCTCCCAGCACAGCGCCAGCGGGGCGGGTGGGCGGGCACTGACGCTCGTGGGCCCTCCCAGCACTGCAGGAGAGGCTGGGCCAGCAGCAGCGGGACATGGAGGAAGAGCGGAGCCGGCTGCAGGAGGTCATCGGGAAGATGGAGGCGCGCCTCAACGAGCAGAGCCGGCTGCTGGAGCAGGTGGGCCCGTCCTCCCCCCTGCCCCGGGCGGGGGGGGGGGGTTCTGACCTCCCACTCCAGAAGCGCCCGTCTTCCTTCCCAACACTGGGGTCTGGCACTGGGAGAGATGCGCGCACCTCCAAGCCGTGGCAGCCGTGCTTCTGAACTCCCCGCGTCTCTCTCCTGTATGAGCAAATATCACAGTTTAAAAAATACCTTGGGGCCTCCCTGGTGGCCTTGGGGTTAAGTCTCAGCGTTACCACCATGAAGGTCCACCTTGACAGCCTGAGTTCGATCCCCAGCCAGGGAGCTACCCACATGGCGCAGCAGACCTCTCCTGTCTCCCCGCTGCTCCCCTCAGCAGTGGACTTCAGTGGATCTGCCTGTTCTGCTCCCCACTCTGTCTCTGGTGAATCCTCTCACTGCCCCCATCTCTGGCCTGCACCCCAGCTCTCCAACGCAAAAATAGTTTAAAAATAAATAATACCTTATAAAATGAAACATTTCACTGGAAGATACTAAAATACAGGCAAAATGAGGAAAATGAAAATTACCTGAGCCAGACGTGACCACTGATGACGTCACGTATAGTTGGTGTGTAGACACCTTCGCGTTGTGAGCCACCTTCAGGCTTCATTTGGTAGTTTTACTAAGCGCCTGCCTCAGGCCAGGCACAGTTCAGCTCCTCAGCTCCTGCCGTGCCGTGCCCCCTGGCATACGGAGTGTGGCAGCCACCTGGTGCTCTACCTCTGCCAGGACTCGGGCAGGCAGGGAGCTGTGGCTGGCACTGCAGCAAGTGTGGGTGTTGCTGCTCTGTGCCTCTCAGCCATGATTCTCAAGCCAGGCATGTCTGGCGAATCCGGGGCCTGGGCCCTGGCAGCTTTCCTAGACATCCTCTTTTGGCACCTCTCTGGGAAGGGGGTGTTTGTGGCCCAGCATGGGAGATGCGGGTGGGTTTTCGCAGCTCCCAGGGAGCACTCAAGCCTGATGGGAGTCAGGAGAGTCCCAGAGGTGCACGCTCTGAGCCCCGGCCTGCCTGCAGGAGCGCTGGCGGGTGAACGCCGAGCATACCAAGGTGGAGTCCACGAAATGTGCTCTGGAGGAGCAGAGGAAGGTCACGGCCCAGCAGATGGCCATGGAGCGGGAGGAGCTGGAGAGGGCCAAGGTGAGTCCACCCACGCCACGCTCAGCAGCTGTCCCTGCCGAGACGCCCAGAGATGCTCACCCCTGCCTGCCTGCCCTCGTCCCAGAGTGCCTTGCTGGAGGAGCAGAAGTCTGTCATGCACAAGTGTGGGGAGGAGCGGCGGCGCCTGGCGGCCGAGTGGGCCGATTTCTACGCGCAGCAGAAGCTGAGTAAGGAGAGAGCAGAGCGCGAGGCGGAGCGGGCGATGCAGGTGGACAGCCAGCGGGAGGGCACCCTCATCAGCCTGGCCAAGGTAGGGCCTGGAGCCTGTGGGGCAGCGGGCAGCCCTCTGTGTGCCCCTCCATTAGTTGCATCAGCTTAGCAAAGTGCATAGCACCCTGAGAGTGGAGGCCAAGCCCCATGACGTCATCACAACCTGTCACGTCATCCTGACTGCTCCACCCGTTGTCCCTGTGCTTCCCACACTCCTCATCCAGTCCTCACCGTGTCCCCGTAACTTAGATGCTCTCGAAAAAAAGGACATTGGGGCTCAGAGGAGCTGCACAAGTCTTGGCCCCAGGCCTCTAGGCCTGTCCCCTCCTGCCAGAATCAGGTGGCACTGATCCACCATCACATGGCAGGGCAGTCGAGGGGTCCCCAAACCGGAGCAGAACCCGCTGAGCTCCTCCTGGAGGAGAATACAGCAAGGACTTTCTGCCTCCAGGAGCAGGCAGAGCTCAAGATCAAAGCGAGCGAGCTCCGGGCCAAAGAGGACCAGCTGGTGGCTGAAAGGGAGGCTCTGGAGCGGGAGCGGCAGGAACTACGGCTGGAGAAGGAGCGGGTCAGCGCCTTGGCCCAGCGCCTCCGGCTCCGCGCCCAGGAGGTGGAGGGCATGAGCCAGGTGCCCGCACTACAACTCCCGAGCTGGGTGGGCACGGGCGCTGCTCGACCCCGCCAGCACGCTGACCTGGTGGCTCCCCCAGGTGGCCTCAGAGAAGTACAAGGAGGGGGAGCAGGCGCTTCGGGAGGCCCGGCAGGTGCAGTCGGAGCAGCAGGCCCGGCTACAGCTGGTGCAGCAGCAGCAAGAGCAGCTACGGCAGCAGGAGCAGCACGTGCACCAGGCAAGGCTCCCCCCAGTCTGGCTCCCCCAGACCCCGCCGGCCTCCCACCCTCACCATGTGTCCTCTCTCGGGACAGGAGCATCTGAGTCTGGCCCAGCAGAGGATCCAGCTGGACCGGGTCCGACAGAACCTGCCCTCCAGCCCCTTAGTGCTATTCCCCAAGGCCCAGGGCCTGGCGGCTCCCAGCCTGAGTGGTAAGTGGCTGCGGAAGGACGGGTGGCCACGGGGCAAGTCCACGGCGGGAGCCCCCCTCCCGCTCAAGCTGGGGGGCCAGTGGGTTCCTCTTTTACACAAGTGACGCACGATAATCACAGACTGAGAGGTAAGAGATGGAGCGAGGAAAACTGTTAAAAACATCTTCAGCCCACTCCCCAGTCTCGAGAGACCCACCCTGAACACCCGGGCGTGTAACGTTGCACACTCTGGGGTTTTCTGACAAGATCATATCACATGCTTCGTATCCTGATTTTCTTCATTCAGAAACAGACATGTGGAACATGCTTTCACAGCAGTAATTAAGTCTCTGAGCCACCATAGCCTCCACGATGAGGTGGGTCCCTGGTTTCTTACTGATTCCCCAGGGAATGATTTTTTCTCGGTCGCCAAGATGAGCAGCGGCCCAGTGGAGTCTGTGCCTGCATCTTGCCCCTCCGCCTGACTAGTCCCCTTGATAAGTGCTGGAGTTGGACCCGGCAGGCCAGAGCACCAGGGCGCTTAGAGAGGCTTTAGAGAGTTGGAGCCTGGCCCCAGGGTGTGCAGCCGCCTCTCCCACGTGCGCCCCCTGACTTCCTCCTCGCTCTTTCCAGCCGTCATGGCTCCCGCTTCCGCCGCCCAGTGCAGCCAGCCTCCTGTCGGCCTGGGGCCCTCCAACCTCTATGCCAAGCTGGTGCTGCTGAGGCACGCGGCGGAGCAGGTGAGTCCAGAGCAGAGACAGCCAGCCAGGCGCGCTCCCCAGCACCCCCTAGGCCCGAGGCCCTCGTGCTCACCGTGGTGACCAGGGAGGAGCATGTCCTGGCCCCGAGACCTTCCTCTGGGCCAGGTTCTGTGTCTGTGTCATCCCAGCTGGACCTGATGGTGACCTGTGATTACAGTGACAGCAGCTGCCATTCGGGGGCACCTCCTGTGGGCTGAGGGGTTCACGGGCATTATGAGTTTCTACCTCCCACGTGGGAGTCTGCAGCTCACACACGGGGGCTCTGAGGCTGAAGTTACTGCTAGCAGGTGGCCTCGCCGCGACTGAGCCCTGGTCTTTGTCACTTGTGTGCATGTGCTCTTTCCATGGCCCCTGGTGCTTCCCAGAGCCGGGGAGGAAGTGGGGAGGTTGCTCCCCAAGTGAGGTTGGGCTGGGCTGGCACCCAGGGGTCCTCCTTGCTCTCAGTTCCCCGAGCTGGCGTCCCTGTCCAGGGAGGCCGGGATAGGAGGGAGCTGGGGGCTACCACCGTACCATGTCTGCCTTTCAGGATCGTGACTTCCTGGAGAACGAGCAGTTCTTCCTGGACACGCTGAAGAAAGCCACCTACAACGTGACGTCCCACTCAGCCTGAGGGCCCCACCCTCCTCGCCAGAGGCCTCACACCCAAACTCCTCGCCATCACCCCTGGCTGCAATCCCCAGGAGGGGGTGCCCCGGGGAGGGCCATGAGGCCTGATTACAGCTCTTCCTGTGGACAGGGTGCCAGCGCCTTCTTCCCCAGCGCTCCAGCTAAGACAGACACACCCCCTGCCTCGAGGATGTCACCCCAACACTGTCAGCCACAGCTTGGGTCTCCTGCCCCAAAAATGCCCAGCTCAGATCCTAAGGGTCTGACGGGACACCACAGGCCCTGCCCTCCTCCACAGGCAGATGAACCTCTTCTGGGGTCCTCGCGAGGGAAGCTCCAAGCGGCCTCCTCCCCTCCCTTTCTGAGAGGCCGGAGACAATGCCCAGTGCCTTCTAAATAGGGACGCAGAGTCAACCTGCACATCTGAAGGGCCGTTAGCCCCTGGCCCAGGGGTTGGGAGGTTGCAGGGCTGGTGTCTTGCTGCCTAGTCAGGTTTTACCTGCAGGCCAGACATGCCCCGCCTCTCAGGCCGGCCTGCATCCGGCCCCCAGCTGCCGCAGCAGGGGCACTGATCTCAGCTCTTCTAATAGGCTTCCCAGAGCCAGGAGTGGGGGACGGTGGGTGTCAGTGGGGTGTGGAGAGCGATGGGGAGAGAAGGTTCCTCGCTGTGCTGTTTCCCGCCATGAAGCCACCGCTGTGTGGGAGTGAAGATGACAGCCAGAGCCTCTGGCCTGGGCCCACAGCGTGGGGGAGCCCCAGGCCCCGCCGTACCCAGCTGCTGCCCCGTGTCCTCCTCCACCTTGGGCAGAGTGCCAAGGCCAGCTGGAGGCGACCCAAGGACAGAGGGACTCCACTAATAAAGTCAGTCACTTGCAAAGCAGCTTCTCTCAGCCAGTGACATCCCCTATCCGAGGAAATGCGGGGTGCACAGAAGGCAGGGGGACAACGCTGGGCGGCAGGCTTGTGTCCCTGCTCTTTCAGACCAACAGTTTACAGCCTTTGCCTGGCCCGTTACATTGCGATGTTCTTATTAACCGGGTTCTTACCTGTTGTCACGGCTCATCAGAGTTTGCACTTACTGCTTAGAAGTGTCTGCTCTGCAGCCTTGCTATTTGCTGGAAAGCTGGCAGGGCCACCCTGGCCACGCGCCCGCTGCCGCCACCCTGTGCTCCTCACCTGCTGACTGGGCTGTACCAGAAGAGGGTGATCATCACCCCTATTTCACAGATGAAGAGACAGAGGCCCCGGGAGGCTGAATAACTTGCCTGAAGTGGCACAGCAAAGAGAGGGCCCGGGGCTGAGTTCTTGGGCAGATTTCAAAGCCCAGCTCCCAGCCACACCTCAGGAGTAGCACAGCACTTGGGTGGACGGTGTCCGCGCTGCTAGGGGCTCGTCCCTCCCCAGGAGGAAGGCAGTGGTGCCCTTAAGAGCCTTGGCAGCCTGGCATTTGAAGGCCTCCTCTGAACATATTCTGCAGAGAGGAGGCAGGGCCCTGAGGGTGGGGGGCCAACAGGTCACCTGATGCATGAGGGGGGCAGGTGCAGGGACATCCGCAGGCCACAACTTGGTCTTCCAGAGCAGTGAGATGAGTTTAGAGTTAGACGGGGTCATTGAGCCTTTCTCTGCAGGGCACTGGGGCGGGTGGGGTTAAACAGATTGGGCCGTGTTTACATCTCCGAAGACCCGTTATAGTAAACTACGTAAAAGGAAATTAAGCATAATAGGAAATTAGAGGTGCTGAAAGCCGACTCGTGTGCCACAGTGAAAGCTCTGTGTAGGGTTCCTCAAGCCTGCGAGGTTCGCACCGGCATTGCTGGCTTGCCTTCCGAGACAGGACTGCAAGGGCGGCAGGAAGGGCACATCTGGGACTTGAACCTGCTGGCGCCCCTCCCCGCGCCCCTCTGCAGCTCCGCTGGGGGCTCCGGGCGCCGTTTCTGGGGTCGGGTGGGTGACTTCGCCGACCCGCGCGGGTCGAAGGGGCTGCCAGGCCCGGCCGACCGCCCCCATGAGCGCCACCCCCTGGTGGAAGCGGCCGGCGCCGCTCGCGACTCCGCTCCGCCCGGCCGCGCCTACCCGAGGCCTGGGCCTGGGGCGGGGCTAGCGGGCGGGGCGGGGCCTCCCGAGGGCGGGGTTAGCTGGCGGGGCGGGGCCTTCCGGGGGCGGGGCTAGCGGGCGGGCCTGCGGGGCGGGGCGAGCCGGCGGGGCGGGGCCTTCCGGGGCGGGGCTAGCGGGCGAGCCGGCGGGGCGGGGCTCCCGCAGGGCTTTCAGGCGCGCCTCAGGCCGCCTCTGCCGGGTCCTCGAGCGGCGGCGCGACGCGGGGCAAGATGGCGGCGCCCTGCTGGCGAGCCGCGCTGCTGGGCAGTCGGCGGTGGCGGGGCTTCGGCACCTCGGGTGAGAGGTCTGAGGGGGGAGCGGCCTCGGAGGGCCCGGCCCGGCCCTGCCCCTGGGAGCCGAGCCCGCGGTCGCCCTGGCCTCCGCGGACCGGGCCGGAGCCGGCCTGACGTCCCCTGTCTGCCCGCAGCTCCCCTGAGCCGCCGGACCGCCCCCCTGGGGCCGATGCCCAACGAGGACATCGACGTGGGCAACCTGGACCGGTTGGAGAAGTACCGAAGCTTCGACCGCTACCGGCGCCGGGCGGAGCAGGAGGCGCGGGCCCCGCACTGGTGGCGGACCTACCGGGAGCACTTCGTGGAGAAGCCAGGTGCGGCCGGCTGGAGGAGGGGCGGCGGCCGCCGGCCTCGGGGGGCCCCCAGCGCGCTCCCCGGGCTTTGCCGACCTTTGCGCACACCGAAGGCGGAGATGTGCCTACTCCTGAAATCCTTTGCTGACACCCCCATCCCCGGCTTAGAACCCCCCTCCCTGTGCACCTAAAATACTGTGTGTGCACGCCGCCCCGACCAGGCTGTCTCCTGACTTTCTTTTCACTACTTTCATCCCAAATTCTAAGCTCCGTAAGAGCGGGGTCCTGCCAGTCTTGGTCACCATTGGCTCCTCGCGTGCGCTGAAGGCTTGGCACCTGGGCGGGCAACGCTTTGCTGAACAAGATTGAAAGCCTTGAACCAGGTGACTAGGACGCCTGCCCTTGAGGAGCGCACACTTTACTGAATGGAGCCCTGTTTTTGGTGGTGAAGGGCCCTGGCATGGAATTCCTACCACTGATTTAAACACGTCAATGTCCCAGGAGTGACTTCCCTGAACTTCCGTTTTCTCAATTGTAAATTAAAATAATTGGATCCGGGCCTCCTTGGTGGTGCAAGGGGTTAAGCACAGCACTAAGAAGCAATCCACAGCCTCTGCAGCACAAGTTTGATCCCCAGCCGGCCAGGCAGAAACCCACATGGCGAGGCAGACCTCTCCTGTCTCCCCGCTGCTCCCCTCAGCAGTGTATTTCAGTGGATCTGCCTGTTCTGCTCCCCACTCTGTCTCTGGTGGATCCTCTCACCCCCCGCATCTCTGGCCTGTACCCCAGCTCTTGTATGCATAAATAAATAAATCTTTAAAAAAAAATGGATCTATGCCACAAAAATTCTGTGAGGATTCACAGTCCATTGGAATTCTCAGACTAAAGCCGTCCATGGTGAAAGGTCAATGCATCGTATTATTGCTGCCTAAAAAAAGGGGAAAGTTTTGGATTAAAATTTTTCTAGGGCTTGTGGGACCAGCGGCACTGGCATTGCCTAGGAGCTTGTAAGAAATACTGAGTGCCAGGCCCCACCCTCATCTGCTGAATTAGAGTGTAAATGGCTGTCCAGTAAACTGTGAGACATGCTTCTAGCTTCAGGTATTAGTTCTCCATATATGTTTCCATGGTCAGCTGTGAATGAACTTGACATGATCCCAACTATAATTGGGATGATCACCTGCCTCCACTTCCCCTGACCTATTCACACTAGAACTTGGTCTAGCTATCGATAAGAATGAAGTCTCAAATTCCAGCCAGTGGGCTTAGCACTGGACCATAACCAGCAGGTGGAACAGACCGCATGATGTGTTTGTTTGGTGGATTAAAGGGAGAGCTTTAGCAGCACAGCCTGGGCAAGTGAGAGGGCCCGGTGGGAACAGTCAGCTTAATGGGGACTTGAACCTGCTTTCTCTAACATGCCCTTCGCCCCCCTCCCAGATCCCAAAGACAAGATTGACATCGGGCTACCTCCGCCGAAGGTCTGCCGGACCCAACAGTTGCTGGAGCGCAAACAGGTCCTCCGAGAGCTTCGGGCCAATGTGGAGGAGGAGCGGGCTGCCCGCCTTCGGACAGGTAAGCTCTCCCCATGGAGGGGCCCCGGTGTCCCTGTCCCACCCTGCATCCCAACTGCCATCATGCCTTCCCAGCAAGCATCCCACTGGAGGCTGTGCGGGCCGAGTGGGAGAGAACCTGCGGCCCCTACCACAAGCAGCGCCTGGCGGAGTACCATGGCCTCTACCGAGACCTGTTCCATGGTGCTACCTTCGTGCCCCGAGTGGCCCTGCACGTGGCCTACGCTGTGGGGGAGGACGAAGTGATGCCTGTGTACCACGGCAATGAGGTCACGCCCACTGAGGTAACGGCCACCTGCGCCCCTCCCCGCCCCGCGTGCACAGCCCTCCCAGAGCAGGGCCACAGGCAACTCCTTTTGGAGGCATTTATAGGAGTGGGTGAGGGACACAAGCATGGCCGCTATTGTGCAACCAGATTAGGGGTTTTATTCTGTCTCTTTGGGTTCCCGGTAAACAAAACCATGGTAATTGCAAAGAGAGGAGCGTAGAAAGAAAGAAACGCTCTCCGTCTTGTGTTCTCCGGGACTGCCCGCGTCTTCGAGCTCCCGTCTGTGACACGTGGGCCTTCTGGGGGGCGGGGGAAGGTGGGCTTCCTGGCGGCAGCTGCAGGAGCTCTTCAGTGAGCCTCTTTGCCTTGTGAGGGGCTGTCGGGAATATGTGGATCGGAGTGGGCGCCCCTTCCTCCAAGGCTCCCTCAGACTCCTGTCCTCCAGAAAGATCTGTTTGCAACCACTTTTCTGACCCTGGTGGGGGCGATGGGTCCCCCGTTCCCTCACCAGGCTGCCCGGGCCCCAGAGGTGACCTATGATGCAAACCTGGGCTCCCTGTGGACGCTGCTGCTCACCAACTTGGGTAAGTGTCTGGGACCCACAGGGCCTGCTGCCTCCCTGACCTCCCATGAGCCAGGGCCCCGGGGAGCCGGGGGTGGGGCCGGCTAGAGTTCCTTAGCTCCTTCTAAGGGACAGGGTGGGGGGCAGCCGAGCCCAAGGTCACTGGGTGTGTTTGTGCGCAGATGGACACCTGCTGGAGCCGGATGCCGAATATGTCCACTGGCTGGTGTGAGTCCCAGGCGTGGGGTCAGGGGCCTTGGGGGAGGTCCTGGTATCCTGGAAAGAGCCACATGTGAATGATCCAGTCTTGGCTGCACTGGATCAACCACAGAATTTTTTTTTTTTAATTTATGCATACAAGAGCTGGGGTGTAGGCCAGAGGAGGGGGTGGGGTGCGGGTGAGAAGATTCACCAGCGACAGAGTGGGGAGCAGAACAGGCGGATCTACTGAAATATGCTGCAGAGGGGACGGCGGGGAGAGAGGAGAGGTCTGCTGCGCCCTGTGGGTCAGCTCCCTGGCCAGGGATCGCAGATAGCTTCAGAGCGCTGAGACTAAACCCCTGGGCCACCAGGGAGGCCTCAACAACCACAGATTTTTAATTAGCCTCTTACCCCTTCCTGAGGATGTCAAGGACCTATGGTCCAATAGCTGAAGACAGAGCCAGAAGCAGGAGCAGCCAGTGGCCACTCCCACAGGCCTCTTGGCCTCACTTGTAAAACTGGGGTTATGCCACCATATGCCTTACCACCGAGGGCCTCTGTGACCCCTGGAAACTCTCACAGGCCCCAGCTGGGCTGCCTTTTATTTTCCTGGTGGCCTTTGGCCCTGAGCACCAGTCTGGGGGCTAAGGGATCCCAGCTTTGGGACTTTGGGTCATCGTGGCCAGTGACTTGGAGACTGGTTTCTGTCATTTGTGTTCAACCGCAGTTGGCAGCCTGAGCAGCAGGCTCCCTTTGGAGCTGCATCTGGGGCAGGTACACTGGCCATCCTGCACCGGGCCAGGCCAAGCCCCTAGCAAGCCCCAGAGCCTTCAGCAGACACAGAGGGAAGCAACCCAAAGGTGGCGGCTCTGCAGCCCCAGCGGCTCCTCAGGGCCTAGTAAGCTGGCTGCTCGGCTCAGCTCGCCTCCCCGGCCGGAGCCCACTGCTCCCTCCGCAAGCCCGCAGTTGATCCGGGGTTCACAGAGCTCCAACTGCGGCTGAGCGCATTTCCCGGGAGCTGTGTCAGCCTCCGAGGAGTACCCGGTGCAGAGGCTCCTGCTGCCACCTGCCTCGGGCAACCATTAACAGACTTTTCCTCCCACCAGAACCAACATCCCGGGCAGCAGGGTGGCCGAAGGGCAGGAGGCCTGTCCCTACCTGCCCCCCTTCCCCGCCCGGGGCTCCGGCTTCCACCGCTTCACCTTTTTGCTCTTCAAGCAGGACAAGCCCATCGACGTCTCTGAGGACGCCCGGCCCTCGCCCTGGTAATCTCCGTCTCTCCACGTGCACCCCCAAGCTCAGCCACTTCCCGGGCTTGCTGGTTCTTGCTCAAGTCTCTCTCAAGACAAGCAGAGGGTCGTTGTGCTAGGCAGGCACTAGGGGCTTCTCAGCACTGCCTGTGGAGGTGGAGGGGGGTGTGGGGTGCTGGGGGCCCCGCTCCATTCTCAAATGCTCCCGCTTTTCTCACAGCTACCAGCTGGCCCAGCGAACCTTCCGAACTTTTGATTTCTACAAGAAGCACGAGGAAGCCATGACTCCAGCCGGCCTGGCCTTCTTCCAGTGCCGCTGGGATGACTCGGTCACCCACGTCTTCCACCAGCTTCTGGGTAAGAGGGGTGCGAGGCTGAGCTCAGACTTCCTGACCCTCCCCCAGAAGCGCCTCTGGGAGGGCGCCGCCACGGGCCTCCTGGGCGGGCTGGTTGGGCAGTCCTGCCCTGGGCCCAGCCCAGCAGATGAGGGAGAGGGACTCGGGTCGAGGGGCGCAGGCCAGCAGCAGTCACACCTGAGCTCCCTCTTCCTGCAGACATGCGAGAGCCTGTGTTTGAATTTGTGCGGCCGCCCCCTTACCACCCCAAGCAGAAGCGCTTCCCCCACCGGCAGCCCCTGCGCTACCTGGACCGGTACAGGGACAGTCACGAACCCACTTATGGGATCTACTGAGTGGCAGAGCGCCCCCTACCTCAAAGTGAGTGGGCCCGGCCTCCTGAGCCCCCACCCGCGTCAGGCTGTACATGCAGGAACAGAAGACACGGCTCGCCAGGGCCCTGCCTGAGGAAGCCTCGGAGCCCTCCAGCAGGACCAGGGCTCTGGAGTGAAGGGGCTGGCCCCTCCGGGGGGAAGCAGGGGTGGGGTGTGAATAAAGCTGATTTTTGCTGGAGCAGGTCTTGGTCTGTGTTCTGGAAGCAGCAGGAATCCCTCTGGTGAGACCTAGGGACGTGTGGTGGGAAGAGGGCCTCCTCCCCCCGACCCCCCACCAGGAAGTGACCCCTCGCCTCTGCCTCCTGAGGATGTCATGGGCCCTGTGATCCAGGGGCTGAAGACCAGTTCAAAAGAAAACACTAGTGTTGGCCCCAGGCTGCTCCCACAGGCCTCTTGAAAGTGAGTTGCCAGGGCCTCCCTGGTGCCGCAAGGGGATAAGACGCAACCTATGAAGCTATCCGCAGCCACTGCAGCACAAGTTCAATCCCCAGCCAGGGAGAAACCCACATGGCGCAGCAGACCTCTCCTGACTCACCTGCTGCTGCCTGTTCTGTTCCCCACTCTGTCTCTGATGAGTCCTCTCACCCTCCACACCTCTGGCCTGTACCCCAGTTCTTGTATGCTTACATAAGTAAATGGTGAAAAAGTGAGTTGCGAGCCTCCCCCATGGTGCAGCGGTTGAGCGCTGGGCTGCGAAGCTGCCCGCAGCCTCTGCTGCGCCGGTTCAATCCCCGGCCACCGATGAGGGTCCCACATGGCGCGCAGACCTCTCCTGCCGTGCCTGCTGCTCCCCTCAGCAGTATAGTTCATCAGTCTGCCTGTTCTGTTCCCCGCTCTGGCTCTGGTGAATCCTCTCACCTTCCAGCGCTCCTGACTGTACCCAGTGCTTGCATAAATAAATAAAATCTTTTAAAAAAAAAAGTGAGTTGTCCCCCCCAAGCAACAGCCCTTTGTGCACAGCATGGTGGAGGCCTGGCCCGCTGGGTGGTGCTGGCACTTTCCTCCTCTAGGGGAAGAGGCCGCCTAGGAACCAGTCAAGAGGTGAGGTGGTCCATGTGCCTTTTCCAGAGGAGAAAGTCCTGGTTTTACAACACGGAAGACATAATCCCTGCTGCGTCACCGTGAACCCTCACCACGAGGCCGGTGTCACGAGTTAATGCTCTCCTCCCTCCAGCCCCCGCCCAGCCGCGCTCGCCCTCCCCAGCCAGGGAGCTGGAGGCCAGGAGCCCCGCTGGGCCGCAGGAACTGTGTGTTCTCTCCCAAAAAGTGAGGTTCCACTTTTTGGGCCTGTGAGCAAGATGCTCTCCCCAGCAGCTAGCCAAGAGGCCGGCCAGGGATTCCAGTGCAGTTGAGGTTGTGTGGGGTTTCCATTATGGGGGTGATGAGTAAACCTCTGCTGACTGGTCTCTGTCTCTGGGTGACCAGACATTTCCATCTCACTGTTTACTTTAAAAGCACCAAAATAAGGCCTGGCCTTGAGAAGGGAGACACCCCAGTCTGGCAAATGCCTGAAACTGGGCTGGAGGGGAAAAAGTGGAGGTGCGCGGGGTCAGGAGGGAGCCTTCATGGGCCTGCTCAGCGCCCCTTGCTCTGCCTGCCCAAGCGCGGGGGGAGATGCTATGGAGAGGTGGTGCTGGGACCAGGGGCCGGGGCTGGAAGAGGTTCGTGGTGGTTCTTAGGCAGGAGGCCCCGCGGGTTCCTGGGGGCTCCTGCGGCCCTGGCCTCCTAGAGGTGAGGGCTGTCCCCGCACAGGAGCTGGACTGAGGGTCGAGGGAGGTCCCAGAGTTGGCCTGGGGTACCGGGAAACAAGCAGGGGTGCCGGGAAGCAAGCAGGGGTGCCGCGGAGCCCAGGGGGAGCGCGTGGCCGAAAGGAAAGCGGAACCGGCCCTGGGGGGTCACGGGGGCAGGTCGCCGCCGGCGCCCCGGCCTGGCCCGCGCCCCGCCCGCCCCGCCGCGGCCCCTTTAAGCGGCGAGGCCCGGGCACCCCGCGCGCCCCGGCGCCCTCTCCGCCATGGCGGCGCAGCAGCTGGAGGAGCGGCTGAGCTGCGCCATCTGCCTGGGCCTCTTCCGCGAGCCGGTGACGCTGCCCTGCGGCCACAGCTACTGCGCGGGCTGCATCCGCGGCTGGTGGCGCGCGCGCGCCCGGGAGTGCCCCGAGTGCCGCCGGCCCTGCGCCCCGGCCGCCTCGCCGCCCCGCAGCCTGGCGCTCAGCAGCCTGGTGGAGGCGGTGCGCGCGCGGCGCGGCGCGCGGGGCGGCGGGAGCCAGGTGCCGGGGGCCGGGGGGCGTTGCGGGGCCGGGAGGCGGAGGGGCGTCGGCCGGGCCCACCGCCTCTCCACCCCCGGGCGGCGCCGGCAGCTTCAGCCCCGGCGGCTGGGGCGCCCTCTTCGCGGGTCAAAGGAGGGGGGTCAGAACAGACCCTGAGCCCGGAGATCTGGGAGCTGGCGACAGGCCTGCGGGAGGGAGCCGCGGGGAGGACGGGGGTGGGGTGGGGTGGGGTGGGGTGGCGTGGGGGGCGCCCTTCCCCGGCCGCAGACGTCAGAGGGTGCGGGCACAGCGCGCAGGGGCCCCGAGGTGGAGGCCCCGCGCCACGGGAGCGCAGAGCAGCCGCCGCTCCGGGATGGGGCTCAGGGGAGCACGTTCTACAAAGCAGCCGAGTTTTGCTCCGAGGCGGGGAAGAGAGGGTGTTAGCGCTTCAAAGGGACTTAATCCTCCACTGCGGGCGCGCAAGGTTCATGACGGGCGCATCTACAAGGGAAGGGAAATGAGACAAAGTCTTAAATGCGTCCTACGGGATCCGCCGACCTGGGAACCCAGTGGCACTCCCAGAGCTGGCCTGAGAGCTGGCCGGGCGCTGGGAGCTGGCGGAGAGCCAAAAAGGGGACCCCCCCCCCCACCACCACCACCAAAGCCCGTGTCTGGTTTTATACCCACCAGGCTGCTTCACCCCACCCTCAGGTCCCAGCCACCTTCCCTCTGGTGGTGACGGGATGTGTCTCTGCCGCTGTCCCGACGCTGTGGTCTGGGGTGGGGGTGGCGTCCACAAGCCTGCAGGGGATTGGCTCAGGACATCCTCTCCCCCTAACACTTGGGGCTGTGTGGTGTTGGGGAACAAGAGCACCTCAGGGACAGTCCCAGGGAGCCCCCTGGGACCTGGGAGTCTGCCCTCCCTCCTAAAGCCTCACATCTTGCCATGTTGGAGGCAGAAGGGACAGGACAGAGCACACGCTCTGGGTGTAGAAAGTTCTCATGGCTTTGACCACGTGATCAGAGATGAGCCGGTCCTGGCCTCAGAGCGTTGCTGGGAGGGGAAGCAGCGCAACAGGCTCTCCAGCCCCAGCCCAGTGGGGGGAAGGGGCGGCTGCAGGGAGAGGTGGCCCCTGGCGTCAGGGGCGCGCCCCCTTGAGGCACCGGAAGGCCGCACCTGCACGCCAGAGGCCCGCCCTCTGCCCAGGCGCCACCTGCTCCGGGTGGGGAGAAGACCGTCTAGTCCCCTGGGGTGTGACCTGGTCTCCCGGGTGCGTACCGAGGGGCTGGTGCGGGCCCGCTCTCCGTCTCGCCTGGGGTGGGGCACAGAGGGGGTGTCTAGCACCTGCAGGTGTTTGTTGACTGACTGGGGGGGTCTTCACTACTAATTCTGGCCCTCTTGTTGCTTGGTCCCCGGTGGGCACGACAGACCCAGCTGAGAGCAAGCCTGGAAGTCACCCAGCAGCAGACGGCCGAGGCCGAGAGCCAGCTCCAGGAGCTGCAGCAGCGAAGCAGCCAGATCCAGGTGCGAGCGAGGCCGTGTGCGCCCCCCAACACGGTGCTCCGCGGTGTCCTTCAAGCAGCCCCAGCTGGACGTGGGGCCTGGGTCGTGGGCGTGAGCTACCTTCAACATCCCTCCTGGCAGCAGTGAGGGGCCAAGTGGGGAAAGACTTTCCAGGGACCCCATATTCCCACCCTTCAGCCCAGTGGGCGGCCCTGACCCCTGGCCCGTCTTCCCCCGGGGCAGGGCCCTGGTGACCACCAGCTCTTCCTGTGCCCACCCAGAGCTCGGCCTGCACCATGGCCTCCATGGTCTCCAGCAAGGTCACCAGCCTGCTGCAGGCGCTGAAGAGATGGGAGACTTGGGCGCTGGAGGACATCGAGGTGGCCAAGACGCAGGCGCTGGCGCAGGTACAGGAGGAGGAGCAGCGTGTGCGGGGCCACCTGGAGGCCCTGGCTCGCTATGACCGCAGGGCCCGGGACCTTCTGGAGGAGTCGGATGACCAGACCTTGTACCAGGTACCAGGCCTAGGGCGGCAGGTTGCGGGGACTGGTGTCCCCTCTGCTGCCTGGGCCGACCATGCTGTCCCCGGAACTCAGGAATTGCAGCTCCTTGTGCATCCGGGGCCTCTCGGGCCACTGTCTCCCCTGCAGTGGGACGAAGAGCAGCACGTGGGTGGCCTGAAGGAAATGCTGAATCAGCCGTGTGGCCGCCTCCTGACCGAGGCCAGCAGCCCCAGGGTCCCAGCTGAGCCTGCAGACATGCTCTCCAGCAGTAAGGCTGACCCGAGATCTCTCCCTACCCTTGTGGCCCAGCTCCCATGGGGGGTAAGAGTGGGGTCAGCCCCCCAGGACCACCCCTCCCCTTCACCCTATCACTGCTTTGTCCCCTAGAGGCCCCAGGTCCCCCTGCACCAGTCCGGAGCCCGGTCTGTCCACTGAGGAGGAAACTCTGGCAGAGTAAGGAGACTCAGCTGGGTGTGTGTGCACACGCGTGTGCACTGAGCGCACAGATGTGGCGCGCAGGCTGTGACCGTCCAGCCCAGAGTGACTGCTTCCTGCCCCCTCCCGGGTCTGGCCTGGCCCTGCACAGCTGTCGAGGGGGGCAGGCCTTTCACACAAGGCCGCTGCGGCCCGTGCGGTGTTGAGATTCTGGGCACACAGACTCGGGGTCCTCCTGATTCTTCCCCTTCCTCCCAAGTCGGGGACACTCTGTGAGCCTCTATTTCCTCATCTGTGCACTGAGGCTAACGGAAGGTCCCGCGCCGAGGCCGCTGGGGAGGAGAGCGCGGTGAGGCGGTGCGGCTGCCGGGGCCGCTCAGCCGCTCGCGCGCCTGGTGGACACTTCGTCCCAGCGGTGGAGCTGCCTCCTCTGGGGACAGGAGGGGGGCCGTGGCTCCCTGGCACTCAGCTTCGCTCCATGTCTCCCCGACAGATTATCGCAACCTGACCTTCGATCCAGACAGCGCCAACCGCCATTTCTACCTGTCCCGACAGGCCCAGCAGGTGAAGCACTGCCAGAAGCCGCAGGGCGCGGCCGGGCCAGGCAGCTTCGAGCTCTGGCAGGTGCGGTGTGCCCAGAGCTTCCACGCCGGGCGCCACTACTGGGAGGTGCAGTTGTCCAACCACTCGGTGACGCTGGGCGTCGCCTACCCAGACCTGGCCCGCCGCAAGCTGGAGACCCACACAGACAACATCGGCCGCGGGCCCAGCTCCTGGGGGCTGTGCATTCAGGAGGACCGAACCCAGGCCTGGCACGACGGCAAGGCCAAGTACCTCCCGCGGGTGTCAGGGCGGCTCCTGGGCGTGGACGTGGACCTGACCTCCGGCTCCCTCACTTTCTACAGCCTGGAGCCCAAGACCCAGCCCCTACACACCTTCCACACTGTCTTCACGCAGCCCCTCTACCCTGTCTTTTGGCTACTCGAGGGTCGGACCCTGACCCTCTGTCACCAGCCCGAGGCCAAGCTCCCTGCAGAGCTCCAGGATGAGGCTGTGAAGGAAGGCACGGAACCTGGTGGCGCTGTGGGCCCGGCACAGGTGCCACCAAACCCGGGTGCCGAAGAGCTGCCCCAGCCCCTGACCTGCGCACCTGAGGCCACGGCTCCAACGGGAATCGCCTCCACGACCAGCGCAGCGCCTGGGAGCCCTGGTGCTCCGGAAGAGGGCGCGGCAGAGTGTGTGGCAAAGTGATTGTCCAGTCAGCTCTGTGCAGCCCGCAGACACAAGGGGGCTGTGGAGACCACTGAGGAGTCCTGGGGAAATTTGATACTGGTCTTCCCCCTCCTCATCTTAGTCTGTTTTCTTGTCCTTTTTTTTTTTAACCTTAACATTTTGATATATTTTAATTTGTTTTTACATTGCACAGCCTTTTGATGGCAGAAAAGACCATTTATACAATGCATTTTTTTTTAATTTTTTTAAGAAGTGGGGTATTTTTTTTTTAATTTTTTTAAGAAGTGGGGTATAGGCCAGAGTTGCAGGGGGTGAGAAGATTCACCAGAGAGAGCAGGGGGCAGAACAGGCATATGCACCGAAATCCACTGCTGAGGGGAGCAGCGGGTGAGGCAGGAGAGGTCTGCTGCGCCATGTGGGTGGCTCCCTGGCCAGCTGGGGATTGAACTCGCACTGCAAAGGCCATGGACAGCTTCACGGCCGTGTGCTCAACCCCTTGTGCATTTTTTGATTTAATAAACATTTTTCATGTCATTAAAAATTTTCCCAGACTGATCATGTTATAAGCAACCCTTCCAACGTTGATCAGAATGAGTAGCCACGAATGACGTTCAAATTCTTTGATTTGGGGCTATCAAAACATTGTTGCAAGAGATGTGTAACAGGACTCTTTAGCCATATTTATGGCTGTGGACTTGGGCTAAATTACCTAAAGTGTAAAATAAAAAAAAAAAAACACCTTTTTAAATTTTTATTTTTTTTAAAGACTTATTTATGGATGCATACAAGAACTGGGGTGCAGGCCAGAGGTGCAGGGGTGAGAGGATTCACCAGAGACAGAGCAGGGAACAGAACAGGCAGATGGACCGAAGTATACTGCTGCGGGGAGCAGCAGGCGAGACAGGAGAGGTCTGCTGCACCGTGTGGGTAGCTCCCTGGCCGGGGATCAAATTCATGCTGCAGTGGCTGCGGACAGCTTCATAGTGCTGAGACTTAACCCCTTGCACCACCAGGGTGGCCCTGGCTTTTTATTTTTTTAAGCAATACTGTGGTCAGACAGAATCATACATGAGGTGCAGGATTATTTTCAGGTTGCATTTTCTGGGTCTAAATTCTTCCTCCTCCACAAGATTACTTGTGTGACCTCCGGCAAGATATGTAACCTGTCGGGATTCCATTTCCCGTGCTTTACCACAGCCCCTGCAAGGGGAGAGGAAAAGCGGGCAGGAACATGCTCCCATAGGGCTCAAAAGTGCCAGTTACCCTTTTCCCTTAGCTGATCATTTTAAAGGGAATTCATGTATTGTACAAACAGCTTTAAAGCTAAAAGTGGAAATAAAATTAACAAAACGGCACCACCCTGATAAGTCACTTTCCCAGGCCTTCCTCCCAGGGTGGCAGATGACCCCGACCAGGCTGCGGGGAGGGGAGCAGAGGCAGGCTGGGTCTCATGCCCGAGTAACCCCCAACCAGCAGACTCCCCTCACCCTTCCAGAACCCTGCGGGTCTGAGGTCTCAGCAAGCCCAGGCAGCCTGGCGGCCAAGCCACGGAACTGGGTGGTGCTGACGCCTGAGCCTCGAACTGTTCCTGGGTCTTGGCAAACAAGGGACTGTCATGATCAAGTGCTTCTTGTGGAAACCAACGTATGGAACTCATTACCCGCCTTCCTGCCAAGCGGGGCACACCCAGGCCGGTTCACGTCTACTCCTTCAGCCCCGAGATCTCTCTCCCTCGTTCCTGCATGCCTGCGTCTTAGCAGTCCACAGAACCTGGCCTAATGCGATGCCAGCCAACCCATTAGTCACTCAAGAGTGGGTCACAACTCTCCCTCCACATTTAATAGGAGCCTCCCTGGTGGCCTAGGGGTTAAGTCTCAGGCTATCACCTTGAAGACACTGGGCTGAGTTCGATCCCCGGCCAGGGAGCTACCCACATGGCGCAGCAGACCTTCTCTGTCTCCCCGCTGCTCCTCTCAGCAGTGGATTTCAGCAGATCCGCCTGTTCTGCTCCCCACTCTGTCTCTGGTGAGTCCTCACCCCCCCCCACTGGTCTATACCCTAGTTCTTGTATGTATAACAAATAAGAATAAATCTTTAAATTGCACGGTGGCGGTATAGCTTACAAAATAGGATAAAATGCGTGGCTTTAAGTGCATCGTTGGATGAGTGTTGACAGTGCCTCCACTTGGGGACCCCTGCTACACTCACAGCCCAGTGCCCACAAGTGTCTGCTGACCTGAACTAATTTCCTCAGACAAGGGACTTGGGCCAGTGCATCAATTTCCCATGTCAAGCTTAGAAAAGCCCAAGTTCCCCTTGGGGTAAATAGAGTCGCTAAGAGGCCTCAGCAATTCTACCCGCAGCCAGAAGCTCAGGACCTTTGCTGGGTGGGTTGGAGGGCCCTGGGGCAAAGGTGCTGACCTGCCAAGGTGGGCTGCCTGCCCCTCCCGGGCCCCAAGCCTGGCCAAGGGCTGGAGGGGACGTGGACTCCTCCTTGGCCTCCTTCCAGCGAGCCCCCCTCGCGCTCTCTGCCCCGCGCGCTCTGTACAACCCTTTTCAGCTGCGCCTTCCCTCAGGCGCCCTGGGAGGGGCGTTTGCCCCTGTAGGCCCTCCCCGTCCAGAGGGCGGGCCCGTGGCGCTGCCCGGACGTCTGAGTCGGGGACTGGCGGGCCGGACCCTTGGCCTCGGTCCCAAGGGGTGGCGCCGCGGCGCGAACGGCCCCCGGTCCCTCCCAGGCGGGAGCAGAACAGGCGGTGCCCGCGGCGGCCGGGAGCTATGGACGGCAGCGGGCCCTTCAGCTGCCCCATCTGCCTGGAGCCGCTCAGGGAGCCGGTGACTCTGCCCTGCGGCCACAACTTCTGCCTGGCCTGCCTGGGCGCGCTCTGGCCGCACCGAGGCGCGGGCGGCGCGGGCGGACCCGGCGGCGCGGCGCGCTGCCCGCTGTGCCAGGAGCCCTTCCCCGACGGCCTGCAGCTCCGCAAGAACCACACGCTGTCCGAGCTGCTGCAGCTGCGCCAGGGCTCGGGCCCCGGCCCGGGCCTGGCGCCGGCCCCCGAGCCCACGGCCCCCAGCGCGCCGCCCAGCGCCCCGGAGCCGACGCCCAGCGCCCCGGAGCCGTCGGCTCCCTGCGCGCCCGAGCCGTGGCCCGCGGGCGAGGAGCCGGTGCCATGCGACGCGTGCCCCGAGGGCGCCGCGCGCCCGGCCGCGCTCTCCTGCCTCACCTGCCTCGCCTCCTTCTGCTCCGCGCACCTGGGCCCGCACGAGCGCAGCCCCGCGCTGCGCGGACACCGCCTGGTGGCCCCGCTGCGCCGGCTGGAGGACAGCCTGTGCCCGCGCCACCTGCGGCCGCTCGAGCGCTACTGCCGCGCCGAGCGCCTGTGCCTGTGCGAGGCCTGCGCCGCCCAGGACCACCGGGGCCACGAGCTGGTGCCGCTGGAGCAGGAGCGCGCGCTCCAGGAGGTGGGCCCAGGGCGCGCGGGCGGCCGGGCGGGCGACAGGCCCCGCGGGGCGCGCGCATCCTTCCCGGCTTGGGTCTTAGTTTCCTCCTCCAAGCTGAGGGTCTATGAGGCCCCGTCCCCCCTGACGGGGCCGTCGGTTCGCTGTGGGATCTTCTGCTCCGTGGGAATGGGGAGGTGGGAGCAGGGACCGACCGGTGAGAACTCGGAGGACCGAGGGCGCGCGGGACCTGAAGCGGGAGCGGGCGGGAGGCCGGCTGCGCAGCGCTGGTGCCGGTCCCGGCTCGCATCTGCAGCGGCTTTGGATGGGTGTGGCAGGCGCCCGAGCCGGCGAAGGGTGGGCCGCGCACACAGACGCTCTGTCCAGCGGCCGCGGGTGTCGGGGGCCTGTGCAATCTCTGCCGCTCCCCCCCCCCCCCCCCCCTGTTTCCTTTGGCCTCCAGCCGGGTCTTGGCGCCTCTGGCTTGGGATTTTCCGTCTCTCCTGCCTGGAGCAGTGACTCATAAGGCCCAGGGGATTTGCCTGGAATCCCCTTTTCTTGGGCCTGGAGTGGGAACCCTTTGGGAACAGTGCTCCCCTGGACAGCTGAACCCCGGCTTGTGCGCCCCCCGCCCATTCTTTGCCTCTTTCCCAATGAAGGGAGTTCTCAAACGAGTGTGAACAGCGCTGAGGGCCATGGCCGATGCTGTGCTTACGTCTGGTCAGAGGGGAGGGGCGTGCAACCCGCAGCTGGCCAGCCTGCACTGTCCCTGGGCGCTGGGGATGCACCTCTGGCATATTAGGGGACATCATGGCCACTCCAGGTCCCCCTCATGCACGGACACCAGGTCACCCCTCGCCTTGGAGAAGCCTGGAGGCCCAGCTCAGGGCTGGCCCTGTGCTCACGGAGGGTGTCCTCTGCAGGCTGAGCGGCCCAAGGTCCTGAGCGCCGTGGAGGACCGCATGGACGAACTGGGCGCTGGCATCGCACAGGCCCGGCGCACGGTGACCCTCATCAAGGTCAGACACCCCTCGCCTCCCCTCCTGCATACCCCCTCCTCCTGCCACAGCCGTGTGGTGCCATTCGCGGCAAAAGGGCCTGGGCTGGGGCCTGTGGCACCAAGCGTGTGCAGCCCCCTGACCTGGCAGAGATCCAGGGCAGCTCGGGCTGGTTCCTCCGTGTCCCCAAGAGGGCCCTGTGGGAAGGTGGGGTGTGGGGAGGCTGGGGCCAAAACAGTGACGCCCCCTCTGTCGCCCTGCGCAGAGCGCCGCCGCAGCGGAGCGGGAGAGAGTGAGCCGGCTGTTCGCGGAGGCCGAAGCCACCCTGCAGAGGTTCCAGGCCGAGGTGCTGGGCTTCATCGAGGAGGGCGAGGCCACCATGCTGGGCGGCTCCCAGGGCGACCTGCGGCGGCAGGAGGAACAGCGCAGCCGGCTAAGCCGCGCCCAGCACAACCTCAGCCAGGTCCCCGAGGCAGACTCAGTCGGCTTCCTGCAGGTGAGGGCCGTGCTGACCCCCTGAAGGCCGGGACGAGACAGCTGGGGTGCCTAGTCTGGAGGCTGTGCCAGGCTCCTCGCAGAGCTGCCCTCACCCCCGCCCCCCCAGCCAGAGGAGCTGTGGCCACAGGGCCTTAATAGGCATTTGTCTGGCACAGGAGCTTCTGGCCCTCAGGCTGGCCCTGGAGGAGGGGTGCGGCCCGGGGCCCAGTCCCCCGTGGGAGCTCAGCTTCACCCAGTCATCCCAAGCTGTTCGGGCTGTGAGAGACGTGTTGGCTGCAGCCTGTGCCAGCCAGTGGGAGCAGCTGCGGGGGCTGGGCAGTGACGAGGACGGGCCTCGGAAGCCAGGCATGGAAGGTGGGTGCACCCCCCACCCCGTGACTCACCCTTCCCCAGGCTCCCTGCACAGGCCCCAGGCCTGGTGCCCATTCAAGAGTGGAGGATGGAAACTGTGCCTGGCGCAGGGTGGGACCCAAATCCTGCCAGTGGCCAGAGCCACCACCCTGTCGTAGCCAGTCGCCCATTGGCCACAGCCTGGGGGCAAAGGGAGTTCCAAGCCCCAGAGGGGCTGAGGCCCGTAGAGCAGTGGTGCCAGCCTGCATGGGCCCAAGTGGCTTGGGATGTGGGAGGAAAGGGCCAGAGGGGGGTGGGGGTTGCACGTTCAGAGGGGATAGACATCCGGCAACTACAGAGCCCCCCTCACTGACTTCCCCATCCCCGGCAGACGCAGAGCTGCCGGACCCCGACAGCTCCGACCCTCTGGAGAGTGAGCCCCCCAGGGATTACTTCCTCAAGTGTAAGTGGACTCCACGCACCCTGGGCTCTCCTGAGGAGCTGGGCCCGACCCAGTGCCTGAGGCCCTAGATTCCCCTCCCTCGCCCCTGGGGTGAGCTAGGCAGCGTGTGGGGTACTCTCCAGCCAGCTGAGCTGTGCTGGCAGCACAGGGGGGAGAGGCAGAGCCCGGGCAGGTGGGCGCCCAGTGGGGAGCCTGGCCCTGAGCCCGGCTCCCCCTCCTGCCCTTGGAGCAGTTGCCTACATCGTGGACCTGGACAGCGACACCGCAGACAAGTTCCTGCAGCTGTACGGGGCCAAAGGGGTGAAGAGGGTGCTGTGCCCCATCAACTACCCTGAGTCGCCCACCCGCTTCACCCACTGTGAGCAGGTGCTGGGGGAGGGTGCCCTGGACCGGGGCACCTACTACTGGGAGGTGGAGATCATCGAGGGCTGGGTGAGCGTGGGAGTCATCACCGAAGACTTCTGCCCGCAAGAGCCCTACGACCGGGGCCGGCTGGGCCGCAACCCGCACTCCTGCTGTCTGCAGTGGAACGGCCGCAGCTACTCCGTCTGGTTCCATGGGCTGGAGGCGTCCCTGTCCCAGCCCTTCTCGCCCACGGTTGGGGTCTGCCTGGAATACGCCGATCGCGCCCTGGCCTTCTATGCTGTGCGGGACGGCAAGATGAGCCTTCTGAGGAGGCTCAAGGCCTCCCGGGCCCGCCGGGGTGGCGCCCCAGCCTCCCCCATTGACCCCTTCCAGAGCCGCCTGGACAGCCACTTTGCCGGGCTCTTCACACGCAGGCTCAAGCCAGCCTTCTTCCTGGAGAGCGTGGATGCCCACCTGCAGATCGGGCCCCTCAAGAAGTCCTGCATATCTGTGCTGAAGAGGAGGTGATGCTGGGGGGCACGCCCCCCCCCAGCTGTTTCAGCTCCCAGGAAGCTTGCTTCTCCGTGCTCCCATGAGCCCCAGGGAAGGCACCAGGCTTGGAGGCCCCCATATCTCCAGCCTTCTCACTTCTAGAGGCCTCTGCCTTCCAGACAATGGGGCTTCCACTTCTCAGGGAGGAGGCCCACCCCGGATCCCTTCCGGTGCCCCTCAGACCCTGTCTCCCTATAGCCTCATTTCAGGGAGAGGGCGTGTGGCTGGGACAGATCCAAGCTACCCCATCCTCCTGTTCCAGGTTCCTGAGACAGTGCCTGGCATACAGTAGGTGCTCAATAAACGTTGATGGAATGAACGACTCCCTTTTCTCTCCTCCGCCCACCAAGAATTGCCAGTACCTCTCATCTTTCAAGAGCTGGGCTTGAAAGGCAGGAGATGGGAGCCGAGGCCATTGGTCCTAGGATGCCAGTTGGGAGGGAAATGCTGGTTGAGAAGGAGAGGGCTAGGATGGGGTCTCTACCCTATGGGCCCCCCACTTTCTGGTTCTGGGCAGGTCCCACCTAGAGTCATTCTGGCTGCCCGAATGTTTGCTTTGGTTGGGCTGGTTCCCAGGGGCTATTTTCATCCCGTTCCGGGCCGCCCTGTGGTCTCTGTGCCCAGGAAGAAATGCAGACGTTGCCCCCAGAAAGCAGGGCACGGCTTCGGGGCGTGGGCAAGCTTGAGACCTAGAACTTGTGTCACACACGCACCTTCTCAGCCTGGGAAGGGATGTGGCTGCCGTCCCCGGGTGTGGCTGGAGGTGAGAACATCCACAGTAAAAATAATGGGGTTCGGATGTTAGGGTTTGGCGCATGGGGTTCTTGGGTCCCTCTGGGAAAGATTTCAGCAGTTGCCCCTCCGCAGCACCGGCCAGCTTCTTCGGGAGAAAGACATTCGCTTAGACACTAACAGGCAAAGGTTTATTCAGAAAAAGAGACACCTGCATAGACACAGGTGGGCCGTCTTGGGGGCAGGAGCTGCATTTTGCAAAAGCAAGGGGTGTTTTGTACAGTGTTCTTGCATGTGGGGGGTCATTCCCTTGTGGAATTTTATCACTTTGGGGTCTTGTTGGGTTGGTTTTCTGGAACAGATAATCCTTTCTGACCCTACCTCAGATTCCTGGGGAATTCCACAGCCGGTTTAACAACTGGTTAATCATCCCTCCCAGCGCTGGCTTTTATCCTTGTGAGATCTTGCATCTAAATTTCTGTACCCTCAGCTTCCGTCCAACGGACCTGCATCCTGCCCTGGCATGGGCCTGGTATCGCTGGACCCAAAAGTGTGCTCAGCCCCCACCAGGGAGACCTGGGCCCAGAAGCCCGACACACCTCTGCGTCTCTCCCAAGAAGGACCCAGGCCCTTTGCCCCAGACCCTCCATCAGGCCTGGGAAGCCTAGGTCCTGCTTTCCAGGGGAGGCTTGCTCCCTGAGGCTAGAGGGGGTTTCCAGGGCAGCCCCCCCCCCCCCCCCCCCGCTCCCTGGGTTCTCTGCAACCCAGGTGCCCTCTAGAGAGAAGAGGCCTGGCCTTGTAGGGGCAGATGGGCCTCCCCGCCAAGGTCAGCAGGGACAATGGGTGAGTTATACAGCCAGACAGCAGGGCCTTACAAGTCCTGCCCCTGCAGCCTCCACTGCTAAAAATAGCCCCTCCCGAGGAGCCCAGCTTTTGCCCCAGCCGCCAGGATGTTGTTTTTCCGGGCGGGACCTCCTTGCTCCTGGCGTTTTGTGTTTTCCACACGGTTCCCTAGGCAGCCACCAACACCCCCCACCCCACCCCCTGCCCTCAGCTCCTGGGGCTTTGAATCAAGACTGTTTGAAGAAAGACATTTTTTAAAAAGGTAAGTGTGAGAACCCCACCCATCTAAGCAAACCTTTTCTTCCACTACCATTTGCAAATGAAGAAACTGAGGCACAGACCTGCAGGAGCTGCCCAAGGCCACCCAGTCTGGCGGAGCTCCATCCATGCTCCATGGCTTAGGGATGTTTAAACAATCACACACATTCACACAAACACACAGCAAACATCCACACACACTTCACACGTCTCCACACAAGCCCTGGAAGAGTCGCTGGGCCCCCATTCCCAGGGCAGCAGAATCCTTGGCAGGACTGTCCAGCTCGGTGGTCTCCCGGGCTCCCTGGAGCCCCGCCAGTCACAGACAATGGCCTTGAGAGTTCTGGTCTTCAGGGGCTGAATTGCTATTAGCCTAATCTGGCTCGGCGAGGCGCCAACCTCCACTTGAGCTGTTTCTGTGGGAAAGCGAGCTCTGGAGTCCCAAACAATGATTGCGCACTGGGCTCAGGCCCCTTGGCAGCTATGGGCTGCCAGTCCCGCACCCTCCCTGATCACACCCTTTCCACACTCAGGAGGAAGGGGGGAGCCTTCTCATCTTCCCGCCTCCGCCTGCTTCTCTTCTCCCCCGCCCAAGCCCCAAGGAAGCTCCCAGAAGAGCCTGCCTCCACCTCCCCTCCTCCAGGCCCTGAGACTGGAGGCTGGATCCCTGCTGTGGCCAAACCCCGGGGCCTGGCTGGGGAGATGGGGCTGTACTGGGTGGGGCAGAGGTTTGCAGCCAACTCTGCTGGCCCAGGCTGGGCTTTCTCCGCAGGGAGGAAAATAACATTTAGCTGCAGGGACTGTGTCTGGTGTCATCCTCCCGAGGCACCTTCCCATTTGATGCCAACCTCCAAACTCTGGAGCACAAAATCACTCCCTTTCTGCAGTTACATCTTCCAGAAGCTGTCTAGGAACTGTGGGCAGCCCTGGGGTCCCCTGGTATCGCCCCAGATTCCCAAGAGTCCTCCAAGCCTCAGTCTCCCAAGAGTCCTCCAAGAAAGGACAGAAGGAGCTCACCCCAGCTTAAAGACGCAGGGGTACCTGGGACCACCCCCAGGCAGGAAATAGGCATCTATGTCCTGTGTCCTTTGTCTTTACGTGACACTCACATGCTGTATTTTATGCCATAATCTCTGATTTTGCTTTACCATAAAAATGTTTTCTGGCCCTCCCCGGTGGAGCAAGGGGTTAAGTTGCAGCACTATGAAGCTATCCGCAGCCACTGCAGCACAAGTTCAATCCCTCGCCAGGGAGCTATCCACATGGGGCAGCAGACCTCTCCGGTCTCCCCGCTGCTCCCCTCAGCAGTGGACTTCAATAGATCCGCCTGTTCTGCTCCCCACTATGTCTCTGCTGAATCCTCTCACCCCCGTACCTCTGGCCTACACCCCAGCTCTTTTATGCATAAATAAATCTTTATTTTTTTATAGATTTATTTATTTATACAAGAACTGGGGTACAGTCAGAGGTGCGGGAGGGTGAGAGAATTCACCAGAGACAGAACGGGGAGCAGAACAGGCAGACAGACCAAAGATACTGTTGAGGGGAGCAGCAGGCAACACAGGAGAGGTCTGCCATGCCATGTGGGATTCTCCCTGGCCTGCTGGGAATCGAACCCGCGCTGCAGAGGCTGCGGACAGCTTCACAGCGCTGCGTTCAACCTGCTGCGCCACTGGGGAGACCCCCATAAATAAATCTTTAAAAAAAAAAATGTTTTCTGCCCCAGCATCAGAGAAAGTTTTGTGAGTTCTAGAATCAGCCTTGGCTAAAAATTACACTTCACCACTTTCTAGCTGCGTGTCTTCAGGCGGGCGAGGCCATCAGCCCCTCTGTAAAACAGGGATAAAAGCAGAAGCAGAGCGGGTGCTAGGGCTGGGAGATGTCTGCACAAACCAGCTGGTGAAGAGGACCTCCTCTCCCGGCAGCCCGGGTCAGCCCCGCTTAGAACTCAGTGACTTTCCCACCATCTCTGCTCCTTGTTCAGCTGTTAGGGGGAAAAGGATGTCCTAAAGCTAATTCCATGCAGGCACCCGTTCAATATCGGGGCTGCTCTATAACACAACCTCATTTCGCAGCACCGAGGTCTGCTTTCAGTCTTGTTCTCCTGCTCCCAGGGACATGTGAAAATAAAACTGGCTTTTCTCCTGCTAATCTGACTGATGCCAACTTAATGCGCAGGCGCGGCTGGGGACACTAAGGAGGCAGAGGAAGTTGTGTCTTCCACACACAATGCCACAAAACAGCACACACATTTCCCGCAGGCAGAAAAGAGGAAAGGACAGGGGCCTGGGGGAGGGGCCCTCATGGGGGTGGGGAGGGGCATTTCCAGGGAGCCCCTCCCCACGCGCCCCTGGCGCAGGCCTGAAGGATGAGGAGTTGGCAGGAGAAAAAGGGCACGTGGGCAGGGAATGGGCCCCCATGGAGGAAGGAGGGTGAGTGGCCGGAGATGAGTGGGCAGGCCTGGCAGGGCGGAGTCTGGGAAAGATTCTGGACTTTTCCAGAGAGAAATGGAAAGCCGAGGCAGGGTTTCACTTGGGGAAATGAAAAGATCAAATTTGAATTTTTTTTTTAACACTTTAAAAAGACAGGTGTATGCAGAAAAGGAGACAGAAAAAGAGGCACCTGCATAGTCACAGGTGACAGGAGAGCTGGTGAGAAATGGTTCAAGGAGAGGAAATGGGGGACTGAAGGCTACCTCACTTTGCACCTTTCTCCAATTGGAGAAGAGCCCCCCAACTCCAGGAGGGAGGAGCCAGAAGTAGCACAAAGGGGCCAGTCGCACAATGGCCTCTCTTGGCGCCTCCGTCCCTGTGCCCCCTCCTGCAGAGGGATCCAGACCGGCTCCTTTGGAGGGGCCCCCTGCCTCTTTTTGACTTTGTGGGGTTTGGGAGGCAACCAGTGGAATGGAAGGCAGGAGGCTTGTGTCAACACTCCGACAGCAGGAATCGCTCAGAACAGAGCTCACAGCTGCCTCTGGGGAAACTGGACTTGACAGGGCCCAGCCAGGCCGGCTGGACCGGGAACCTCCAGCTGAGCCGCATCTCCATAGCTACCAGTAACAGCCCCAGGCTCTGCCTCCCCAGAGGAACCACTACTGAAACAATCCCGCCAGAAGACCAGCCCAGAAACAGCCCACTTCCAGATCCCCGGCCAGGCCAGGCCCCACCGACCGAATGGCAGAAGCTGAGGGTCCCCAGAGTTTTCTTTCTCCCGCTGGCTTATTTGAAAGGTCACGACGAACTGGCCCAGTGCACTGAGCATGAATCTGCTCCGTCACACTCAGGCACAAGAAATGTCAGTGTTGGTATTTTGTCTTAAATCAAATAAAATTGAATTATGAGCTGCCCTTGGCCAAGAGGGTAAGAAACTCCACCACGGGTATGTCAGAGGGGTGGTTTCTCCCTTTGTAGAAAGGTAACCTCGAGGAGCTAGGGGGTAGCAGAGCTTCTGCTGTCCTCTGGGGCTGCTGCTGAGATGCCCTTTGTGCCAGCCCACGCAGCGGTTGTGTGCTGAGCCTTCCCCCCCATGCCCCAGCCCTCTAGGCAAGGTTAGGGATTAGGCCCACCTCCCTTTCTGCTCTGAGCTCAGCCATCCTACAACACCCATCAATTGTCTCCTGGTTCTGGAGGCAGAGGCCTGAAGTCAAGGTGCGGGCGGGGTCCCTCTGAGTCTGCCTCTCCGGGCGGCTTACTAGCAATATCTGCCAGCCCTTGGCTCACTGCTGTGTCCCCCTGATTTCTGCCTTCATCTGCACAAGGCCTTCCTTGAGAGGGGGGGCACTACCACTCGAAATGTGTCTACTCCTCATTGCCCCTCTTTTTATTTTTATTTTTTTTAAAGATTTATTTATTTATTTATACAAGCACTGGCTACAGTCAGAGGCACGTGAGGGTGAGAGAATTCACCAGAGCCAGAGCGGGGAGCAGAACAGACGACCCACGAAATGCACTGCTGAGGGGAGCAGCGGGCGGCAGGAGAGGTCTGCGTGCCATGTGGGACCCTCGCCCGTGGCCGGGGATCGAACCGGCGTCGCAGAGGCTGCGGGCAGCTTCGAACCCAGCGCTCAGCCGCTGCGCCGCCGGGGCGGTCCCCACTGCCCCTCTTTGTAAGGCCCTGGGTCGTGCTGGACCAGCGCCCACCAGAATGACCTCACCCTAACGTTGCACCTGCGGCAGCACTGTTTCCAAGTAAGGTCACTTTCTGAGGTACCAGAATAAGTCAGTACACGTATTTAGCGCGCGGGGCGGGCGCCATTCCGCCTGTGACCCCCCCCAACTCAGCTCCGGCGGTGCCCGGGCTGGGACTGCGCATCACCGGCGGGAGGCGCCTCGCAGTCCCGGCCAGCAGGGGGCGCTGGAGGGCCGGCAGGGCTGCTGACCAGCACCTGCTGCCAGGGGCTTCGAGTCCACCATGACCGCCGGCAGCTGCGGCTCCTCCAGCCCATATACGCAGCTGGCCATTTCCCCCAAGTCTGAGGCCCCTTCGGAAGCGCCAGCACCAGCGGCCCCTGCCCCTCCTTAGAGGGTTGGGTTTGAAGGCTCTTCTTTCGAGCTTCTGTGTTTTAATAATGCCATCTTTGCCCTTTGTGCCCTGGCTCAGAAGGTAATTTCTGGGGCTGATTCATGCACTCCTGACACCTGAGAATTGTTCACCTTGCCAGTCATCGCGTTACCTAGCCAGCTTTCTGTTAAATCTCTGCATGCTTTGTTTTTTTTTTTAAGATTTATTTATTTATTTATTTATACAAGCACTGGGTACAGTCAGAAGCGCGGGAGGGTGAGAGAATTCACCAGAGCCAGAGCGGGAAGCAGAGCAGGCAGAAGGACCGAAGCACACTGCTGAGGGGAGCAGCGGGCAGCAGGAGAGGTCTGCGCGCCATGTGGGACCCTCCCCCGGTGGCCTGGGAGCAGCCGGGGATCGAACCGGTGCTGCAGAGGCCGCGGGCAGCTTCGCAACCCAGCGCTCAACCGCTGCGTCACCGGGGAGGCCCAACGCTCTGCATTCTCTCTGTTCTCCTACCTACTGTGGTTTCTGTCTCCTGACTGGCCCCTTTCAGGCACCCTGAAACCACAGCCCACTTCTTGGGGAGCAGCACAAGGGGACAAGCACTAGCAATTCCCCCAAACTCTGCTCCTGTTCTCGGACTCTGAAAACACCTCCCTTCTCATTTTGCCCCTTCCGGCCCTCTAACCCTGAGCCCTGTCCACACACAAGGCCTTGGCCCCTCAAAGGTCTGGGGCCTGGTATCCTCAAAGTCGCTGGCGACTTCTGCCTTCAGCCAGCAGGGGGACAGTTGCTAGAGAACCCTGGGAGCCCACGCTGCGGGCAGGAAAGCTGCCTGCCCTCTCCGTTGAGAGCTGGAAAAATCTCTGCCTTTTGAGTCTCTTCATCCGTGAAGAATGAACCAAAAAGTAAGATATAAAGAGCCACCCCCCACACACCAAGAGGCTGAGAATCCGCCTAAGTCACGCTGATACACCCCGAGCACCCTTATCTGGGATCTGCACATGTGGGTGGTCTTCGCCCCCGGAGTCTTCCACGGGGCGGGCAGTGTCCCCCTCCATTCCAGTACTGTCCTTCCCCGCCTCCCGGCCCCCCCCCTTTCCTTCTGGAACACAGACTTTGACGGTGAGGACGGTAAAATCCATATAGTGTGTAATAACTAGCAATTTAAAAATGACAAACTACAACAGCCTTACAATATAAAAGAAAAATGGTCCCAAACCTGGTTTCGGGGAAATAATTTCTTTTAAAGCTGATGTAATTCAGTCTCCTTCTGGAGAGAAAAGCACTTGTGATAAAATGCTTAAGCTATTCTTAGATAAACTTTTAATGGCATTAAGATTTGTTCTGGGAAATTTGTTAGTGGGCAGACTGAGCGGTACCATGGGGCCCCCCCAAACCTACACACTCTAAATGGGTTCTGCCCTCTGCCGCATAAAGACAAAGTATTCTCTTGGAGTGAAAGAACTTTAATAGGATTAGGGTGCAGAGAGAGAGAGAGAGAGAGAGAGAGAGAGAGAGAGAGAAAAGGATAATAGTTTTTCAGTAAAACACCTGCTACCCATGCCTTCGTGGGTAAATGCCCAGCCAAATAGGGTTGGCCCAAAGCGGGGTTACTGAGGCCTGAAAGTTTGCCCCGAGTCTAAGGCAACTTCTGTGGGGAACCACAGGACCGGGGAGGAGGGGCCGGGCAAGTCTGGAAGAGAGGAGCAAAATCAGAGTATGAGCCAAGGTGACAGCCGCCACGGTCAGCTCCTCGCGGGTCTCTCACTCATGTCTCTTCCGCTGTCTCCTTCCAGTGGGTACTGTCAGGAAGCAAGCGGCTGAGTCTTGGGGTGCCCCCACTAACAGTTGGGAACGGTAGAGCCTGGCTGGAGGAGGTGTTGCAGGTAAGAAAGCAGCAATCCCGCAAAGAGGGGATTGCTGCGTGACCTTGAGGCAGAGCGGGTTCCTTGCCAGCTTGTCTGCCAGCTTCTCTCTCCTGCCAGCCTGATTAGCCCACTGCAAGGCTGGGTTTTCTATTTCAACCTCAGCTGATTTTTACTCTTTCAAGCCCCAGAAAGTTTCCACTCTTGCAATTTCATGTATAAATATACATTTGTGTCTATGGGTCTTTTTTATTTAAATATTTATTTATTTATGCATACAAGAACTGGGGTGTAAGCCAGAGGTGTCGGGGGTGAAAGGATTCAGCAGAGACAGGGTGGGGAGCAGAACAGGCGCATTTACTGAAATCCACTGCTGAGGGGAGCAGCGGGCGAGGCAGGAGAGGTCTGCTGCACCATGTGGGTTGCTCCCTGGCCAGCCAGGGATTGAACTCCTGCTGCAGTGGCTGGCGATAGCTTGATAGCACTGTCTTTAACCCCTTCGCCACCAGGAAGGCCTTCTGTGGGTCAAGGTTAAAAAAAAAAAAAAGGAAGTGAAGCAGCTAACAAACTGAAAAGATGGCACACAGACGATGATGGTCTGGGAGCACACAGGACAACTGTTCCCATCTTGGGGCAAATGGGAGAAGTGTCTTAGGGGTTAAGAGGTGTATGGGCCTCCCTGGTGGCGCAGCAGTTGAGCGCTGAGTTGCAAAGCTGCCCGCAGCCTCTGCAGCGCCGGTTCGATCCCTGGCTGCTCCCCGGCCACCAGTGAGGGTCCCACATGGCACGCAGACCTCTCCTGCCACCCCCACCTCTCCTGCCGCCCCCTGCTCCCCTCAGCAGTGTACTTCGGTCCTTCTGCCTGCTGTGCTCCCCGCTCTGGCTCTGGTGAATTCTCTCACCCTCCCGCGCTTCTGACTGTACCCAGTGCTTGTATAAATAAATAAAAAATAAAATAATAAATATTAAAAAAAAAGAGGTGAGTGCTTCTGGGGTGCAATCACCCTGCACCCTGATGGTTGTTGGGGATGAGGGAGAAAAATCTCAGGTGCCACCGCTCAGGGAAGGCAGGTCTGGAAACAGGAGAATGACAGCCAGCAAAGCGCTGTCACCTGTAAGGGACAGAGCCTGTGTGGACCTCAAGGCAGGGGAGGTCTGAGGCCAGCCCCCTGCTGGCTTGGTCCAGCGCTGACCAGTCCTTGAGGCCCTCTGAGTGGGCACTGGAAACCAGCCCCCTCCAGGGCCTGGGAGCTCCCCAGCCCTGTATTCCCACGGCCATATGTTTTCATCAAGTTGCCTAAGTTGGACACTGAAGCCAGAATCAGCTCAGCCTGTTATCTCTCCGCGGGCAGACTTCCTCCCCATCACATTTCCCCTCCTGTCAGGAGGCTCCGGGGACCACAGCAGTGTTCAGAATGTGCACAGTCCTTCTTACACCGGCTCTGCAGAACTGTGAAGGCTTCAGCCCCTCAGAGCCTGCCTCTGCCATCACCCAGACCCACAGAGGGGGTGGGGGTGGGGGTGGGCTGCCCCGCCTGACCTTCTATGGGCCCCGGGCAGCAGCCATCCTTGACTACCCACTACCGGGGTGGATGTTCTTTCTGAAATTTGTTACTCACATTTACAGGCACACGGTAAATACACAGCACCAGGGTATCCCGGAGTCACCGGCCCGCCCCAGGTCCCAGCGCCGCGCCTCCGTGATCCGCGGAACACGGTCTGGAGGATCTTTCCAGAAATTTTATAACTAGATCCGTATCTAGATTTTTTTAAAAAATTTTTTTAATAGAGACATGTTTTATTTGTTTGTTTTGTTTATACAAGCACTGGGTACAGTGAGAAGCGCGGGAGGGTGAGAGGATTCACCAGAGCCAGAGCGGGGAGCAGAGCAGGCAGAAGGACCGAAGGACACTGCTGAGGGGAGCAGCGGGCGGCAGGAGAGGTCTGCGCGCCCTGTGGGACCCTCGCCCGGCGACTGGGGATCGCGACTGGGGATCGAACCGGCGCCGCACGGGAATATATTTGCACCCGCTCTGCACCGAACCTGCCCGGGGAGCGTCGCGCCCGCACCGCCTCCCGTGAGGGCCGCGCAGGGGCCGGCGCCAGACTCCCGCGGCCCGGGGGGAGAGGTGCCCGCGCGCACCCACCGCCGCCGCCCCGCACGGGCCGGCCTGCGCGCGCGCGGACCCCACACGGGAGGCCACCGGGCGGCGGCCTTTCCCCGTGAGGCGGTTTCCGAGCCTCCCCGCGGGAAGGAAGCCGCACTCGCGGGTGGGGCAGGCGCGGACCCGGGCGCAGGAAATCAGCCCCGGCTGACAGTCAGGCCCGATCCCTCAGCCTGGCGACGACGCCCGGCCCCATCACGGGGGGGGGGGGACCCCATCCCCCTCCCCCTCCCCCTCCGCCTGGGCGGTGGGGCGTCTTCACCGCCGCGGGTCGCCGGCCGTTTGCAAGCGGCCGCCCCGCCTTTCGCCGAGTCCCGTTCCGACGGGCGGGACCGGGTCAACAGAACATTCTAGAAGCAGCAGCGCCGCCGCGAGGCCGGCTGTGCCGCGAGCGCGGCGGGGTGTCGGGGCGCAGGCCGCCCCCGTCCCGCGCGGGCCCCGCCGCTCTCCTCGGGGTGCGGGTCCCCCTCGCAGCGGGGCGCCCGCTTGTCCTGCCTCCTCTCGGCGGCCGGCCCCCCGCTTCCCGGAGCAGAGCCGGGGCTCGCGCTCGGCTCCAGGCTTCGCGGAGGGGAGAGAACGACAGAGAACGACAGGCTCAGGGGACACCCCGCTTCCCGCGGGCACAGCTTTAGGCGGCCCGGACCTTAGCGATCAGCTCGCAGCGACGCCCCCACCTGTTTGCTCGGAGGGGGGTGTGCGCGCTGGCAGGGCGGAGTAGTTACGTAATTTGCCGAGTCAACTCAGGTCTCCGACCCGGAGGACTACAAGTCCCAGAATGCGCCCAATTATTAGCGTAGGAAGAAGTCGCGATTGAGGGAGCGTTGCCTTCTGGGAATTGTAGTCTCGTACTTGTTTGTGACGCAGACGAAACTAAGGGGCCGCGGAAGAGGGAGTAAACTATTGCTACGTGACGCCCGGGTCAGGTGGGCGGGCCGCCTCCTCGCCGAGCTGTGATTGGCTGGCTCTCTACGGACGACGCCACTAGGGGCGGGCCGAAGAGCCGCGCAAGCGCAGTGCGTTGCGAGTCTCGGGATCCTTTTCCGAGAGACTATGGCGCTCAACAAGAACCACTCGGAGGGCGGCGGGGTGATCGTCAACAACACGGAGAGGTGGGCCCGCTGCGCGAGGGGGCCGGGGCACGCGTGGGGGCGCCCAGGGGGCGGGCGCGGGCGGGGGCTTGAACCGGCGAAGGGGCGCTGGGTGGGGGGCGGGGACGGGTAACGGCTGGGGCGGGGCGGGGCGGGGCGGGGCCGGCTGTGGGGCCGCGCGGGGCGGGATGGGGCGCCCGGGCCGGACTGGGGGGGTTGTGGGGTCTCGGAGCGGCCTCTGCCAGCGTCGGTGCCCGAGCGACGGGAAGGGCCGAGAGCGAGCGGCCGGCCCCTCACTGCGTGTCCTGTCCCCGCGGTCACGCAAAACGCCAACCCTGGGTCCCAGCTACTGATTCGTGCGCCTCTTCCCTGTGGGGAAACTGAGGCACAGAGCGGCGCCGTGACTTGCCTGAGCTCACAGCGCTGTGCGCAGCAGAGGTGGAATTGCAGGAGAGGCCCCCAAAGCCCTTCCCTGGACTCCCAGGGGATCGCCTGCGTGCCCCACCTCTGCTGTTGGCAGAAGGGAAACAGAGGCCCGAGGTGAAAGTCGGCCCACGGCACTTGTGGACTGTCGTACTGGCACGGGCACCGTGTCCTTCCTTGTGGGTGGGTCCCTGCCTCGCTCCCTCACCAGCCGCGGACTTGGGTCACTCCTCAGAGCACGCTCCCAACGTCAGGGTTTTTCCTGCCACCCCAGTCCACCCCATGGGTTCACTCTCTCCAGCCTCTGGGCTCCTTGGGTGTGGGGAGTCAAACCAGACCGACCCTGCGGAGCCGTGCAGACCCTGAGGCCCCTCTTGAAGGCAGAAGCACCTCGGCAGGAAGCTTAGGCCCCAGAGGAGACAGTGGGGTGAGAACCCTGTACCAGCTCAGGCCAGCACCCCGCCCAGGGCACCAGGAATGCTCGAGTCGTTGGAGAAAGCCCTGGGCCCCAGATGGCTGGACACCGCAGTCCCTCCCTCGTACCTGCTGGGGGCTGAGGCCCCAGCTGCTGCTGGTGGTGACCTCCAGGCGCTGCTGCTCTCTCCTGCTGCTGCTCTCTCCTGCCGGCTGCTCTCCCTCCTACTCCCCGGCCCCAGTGAGGGAAGGTGTGGTGTTTGGGAAGAGGAAGATGACAGAGCAGCCCTGTGGACCTTCATAGCTCGCAACCAGAAAGCTCCGTGCCTCCTGTCTAGCGTGTCTGCGCGTGAGCCGGCCCCCGGCCTGGACACCCTTTTGGTGCCACTGTGGCATCTCTTGGGACTGTTTTTCTTTCTCAGCAGACTTTTCTGGGACAAGAATGCCTTTGTCTTGCTGGGCCGCCTGCCTGGCCTGCCTCGGTGCTGCTAAGTAATGGCGCGCCTTCTTTCAGGAAACGCGTCAGCCTCTTTTCTGAGGAAATTGTGTGTGTAGTTGCAGTTTGAAGTCAGCGCTTAGCATTTGCCGTGTAAAATAGGAACCGTTCACTCTCCAAGTCCTGAGCCACTTTGAGCATGATGAACACTACGGACTCGCGCAGGGCTTCATCTCCAGGGCTCGTGGGCTGACATCCCCGCAGACCCAGCTCCTGAACCCCAGGTTGAAAGGAACTCTGAAGTAAGCCCTTTGGTGACGTATAGCACTGTGTCCCAGAATGCTTGTGGGTCAGGCTTAAGAAACAAACCAACAGAGACAACACCTACCCCACGGACTCAGAAGAAAACAGAAGCGTTGACTCGGCTCATGAACCTGATTTGGGGGATTAGGGCTTCTCCAGAGGCTGCTCTTCTGCACGGGCTGCTTAGGCTGAGGGGGTTTGGGGGATTCTGTCCATCTCAACTAGCTTGTCTTTTCCGTGGCCGTGTGAACCGTCCTCGAAGCACGTCGCTGCTGCTGGGAGGGACAGCACCCAGCAGCCGCTTACCTGGAGGGCCCCATCCCTGAGCCCCAGGTCCGCGTCTGCGGTGTCTCATCAGGGCCTCTGCTCCCCCCGCAGCATCCTGATGTCCTATGACCATGTGGAACTTACCTTTAATGACATGAAGAATGTGCCCGAGGCCTTCAAAGGGACCAAGAAAGGCACTGTCTACCTTACCCCTTACCGGGTGAGTTGCACGGTTGATTTGGGGTGGCTCCCAGGGGGGCAGGGGTGATGCGAGTCTTGGCCAGCTTCAACTTCGTGAGTGCAGTGACCTCTGAACCCTGGGGAATGTTAGCGCCTCCTTCCATGTGTTTCTCTGTCATGTGCCCTTGGGGTCTAGAATCACCAGGTGAACTACCAGGCAGTGAATTCACGCAAGTTCCAGAACTGTTGCTGCAAAATCTCCGTAGTTGGACGCAGCTGCGGGGACGACCAAGGCCCGGCAGGGACGGGCAGTTACTACTTGATTTGTCCAGAAGTAGCCTGGAAGCCTTTGTGCCCATCCACAGTGTGAAGGGGTAGACGGGATACAGTTGCCTGGCCCCAACCTCGGGACTGGGCAGAGAGCTTGGCAGAACCCTGCAGAGCGAGAACTGCCAGGCAGCAGAATGGGCCTGGCCTGAGAGTCACCCGCGCCAGCTCTGAGAGCCGTCGCAGAAACGCAGATGACTCTTCTGGGAAAGGATCGCGGCCTGTAACTGCCCGAGAGTTGGCCTTAAAGATGGCCGGAGCAGAGGGGCCCGTCTTCAGGTTTTAGTCCCCAGGGCTGAGTGCAGACGGGAGACTCTCAAAAGCCCATCTCTGGTGGTTCAAATTGGCATCTTCAGCCACAGATGGAAGCCGGGGTTGGAGACAGAAGGTTCGCCAAGTGTGGGCTGGGAGACTCGTCGCTGTTGAGGCGGGGAGTGTGGGACGTTACGGCAGCCCCCTACTGGGGCCTGCCGCCCCTGCCACACCATCCTTTCCACTTCTGCCAAGCGGGGGCTCTCCTCCTCCAGAGGCTCCTCCCTACAGCACCTTCGCTGCCACCTCCCCACCACCGTGGGACAAGCCGTGCCCTCGCGTGCTGTCCCGGGCAGTGCAGCTCCCTGGGCAGACGCGCCTGCCTCTCCGCCCGGCTGTTCCGGGCCTCTGCTTTAAAAGCCCTCCTGGTCTGGTGCAGAGGGAGCCCTGGCGCTGGCCCTGGCGCAGGTGCCCCTGCAGCGCGCGCAGACAGTGAGGGCCTCCCCTCCCCCCGCAGGTCATCTTTCTGTCTAAGGGGAAGGACGCCATGCAGTCGTTCATGATGCCCTTCTACCTGATGAAGGACTGTGAGATCAAGCAGCCTGTGTTCGGCGCCAACTACGTCAAGGGGACAGTGAAGGCCGAAGCAGGAGGTGGGTCATGGGGGACGCAGGGACATGGGGCTTCAAAAGAGGTGCTCTGGGGCACCCTTGACTGCTGCCTTGGGCCCTCAGCACCCCAGTCTTGTCCTCTTCCTGGCTCTGGGTTAGTTTCCAAGACAAGCCCAGGGCTGCCCTGCGCGCAGGAGTGGGTTCTGCTTGCCAGGACCTGGGGCTGCTGGCAGATGGCTGCTGGGCCACCACTTCGGAGTGCGGTCAGTGACACTAGCTCAGGAGAGATGCTCGCTGTGGCTGGGGACGTGCACGCAGCTGTCCGGTGGGCCCGGGGAAGAAGGATCTTCCCCCGAGTCCCGAGTAGCCAGCTCCCCCTCGGGGCCACCCAGAGAGGCCCTGCTTGGGGGCAGCTCTTGCGCAGACACCAGAGAGCGGGCCATGACGAACTTGCCACCCCTGCACCCGGCTAGGCCGCGCGGCTGTTGCCGAGCACGGTTCCCCCCGGATGACGCCAGGCGAGGGAGGCCAGGGTCCAGCTCAGGCCCCTCATGATGCGAGAGCTGCTCTCAGCTTGAACGTCAGTTGTTGCTTTGTTGCGTGTCCCCACTTCCGGGGAGCTGCTTTATTGGGGGTGGGAGGATAGGCTTGTTCCAGGAAGGAGAGGCCCCCCGCCGCCGCGCTCCCCTCCGGCCCCGCTCCAGGCGCAGACAAGGAGCAGGTGGCCGCACTGGGGCAGCCCCGTGGGCAGCAGGGAGGCAGGCGCCGGAGAGTTGGCCTTTCCCCCCGGCCTTCGGGGGCCTGGACCCACGCCCACACTGCCTCTTCCGACGGCCTTAGCGGCCTTAATGGGTTTCTGCCCTCGTTCCCTTGGCAGGCGGCTGGGAAGGCTCCGCGTCTTACAAGTTGACCTTTACGGCAGGGGGCGCCATCGAGTTCGGGCAGCGGATGCTACAGGTGGCTTCGCAAGGTACGGAGGCGCTCAGTGTATGGGCTGGGCCTGTTTGTGGTCTTGTTCGTTCACTTGAATTTAGTCACCTTTGGTCCGTGTTTTGAGCGCTCAAGTGCCAAGTCTGCGGGGCCCGGCTGGCAGGGCCGGGCACTGGGAAGGCCTGTAATTAGCACCGACTCTGTTCGATACTCAAAGGCCGGGTCCCCTGCCTGGAGCAGGTGGTGGACACTTTGACGAAGCTGTCTGGACTCTAGGACATTTACTGTGACCTCGTAAAAACAACCCAAACACGCTTCCGTGGCACACCGTCTGCAGTCTTGGGGGTGTTCCGCAGACAGCACCCCATGCGCAGACGCGCCCAGCTCCTTCTCCACTCACCCACCCCCCAGCCTCCAGCCTTCCTTGACCTCCCCCACCCAGTGCTGACCTCTCCTCCCATCCAGCCCTTCGCCCTGTCCCTGAGCAGGCTGCTCAGGTGCGGCGGGGAGTGGGGAGTGGGGAGGTGTCTGCTGTGCACCTTCCTCGGGCCCTGCAGCGCCCCTCCACCAGCACCGAGGCTGCTCTCTCCCCAGCCCCAGGCAGGCGACACTCACTTCTCTCTCCCCTTGTGCTTGTAGCCTCCCGAGGTGAAGCCCCCAATGGAGCCTATGGGTACTCTTACATGCCCAGCGGGGCCTATGTCTATCCCCCACCAGTCGCCAATGGAATGTACCCCTGCCCTCCTGGCTACCCCTACCCACCGCCCCCACCTGGTGAGTGTGTCCTTTGCTCCCCACCCACCTACCCACCAACCACCCCACCCAGGCCAGGGGGCAGGTCTGACGGAGCAATGGAGACAGGCCTCGGAGGGTCCGGGCCATGGGAGCCAGGCCCGGCTGCTCACGGCTCCCTGTGGCTCTCTCGCCAAGCAGAGTTTTATCCGGGACCCCCCATGATGGATGGGGCTATGGGATATGTGCAGCCCCCGCCGCCGCCCTATCCTGGGCCCATGGAGCCTCCAGTCAGCGGGCCTGATGTCCCCTCCACTCCTGCAGGTGAGGCCCTGGGCTGCCGGCCGTCCTGGGGGGCCAGCCCTCACCTTCCCTGGTGCACAGGGAGCCCCAAATGCTGCATGGCCCTTGGTCTGCAGCTACCTCAGGGGAGGCCTTGCCACGGCCTGGCCTGTGCCTCAGCCAGCGTGTGTCCTGGCCCCTCAGTACCTCGGTCTCATCGGCCCCCGGTGGGGTGGGTGGGGCACAGATGGGGGAGGTGTTGAGGCCGGAAAGGCCGTGGAGCGCGCGGGAAGGCTCGGGCCCTCCTGGCTGCTGTTTCACTGTTGGGTCTGGACCTTCCGCACTGGCTGCCGGGGGCAGAGGGGCCGGGCTGCTCCTCACAGAGGGGGCCGGGCTGGCCGGCTGCGCGGTGCTCTGGGGCGGGGGGACAGCGGGGCTCAGCCCGGGTGTGCTTGCTCTCACAGCCGAAGCCAAGGCCGCGGAAGCAGCTGCCAGCGCCTACTACAACCCGGGCAACCCTCACAATGTGTACATGCCCACGGTAAGGGGCGAGGGAGGGGCCCCTGCGCCCACGGTTGGCTGGGATTTAGGGGTGGGGAGACCGCATCTTGTTTCGAGCCTCCTAACGTGACCTTTCCTTTCTTTCCTCAGAACCAGCCGCCGCCGCCTCCCTACTACCCCCCGGAAGATAAGAAGACCCAGTAGGCCCTTCTCGTCCCTTCCTCCCTGCTCCCATTGCTCTTTCATTCCCCTCCCCTGGGGCGAGTCTGGGGCTGGCGGGGCGGGAGAGCTTGTTCTTCTCCAGGTGTGATGATAAAGCACTGACAGGAACTAGTGTGAGGGGAACTGGGGCCCCTGCGCTCGGGGCCCCCCACCCCGCCTCCCACCCTAGCGCGGAGCCCAGGCGCTGCTCAGCGCACTTCCCTCTCACCCTCTCCGGGGCGCTCAGGAGCGGGGGGTGTCCCCTCTTCTGTGCTGCTCCCGGAGCTCTGCCCATGGCGGGACTCTCTGGCCACCTCCTCGTCTGCCGTCCAGCGCCCTCCTTTGGTAGCCACTTTCTACTCCAGCCGGGCCGCTCACATTCCCCGCGCCGGTCCGCTCGGGCCCCGCCCCATCCCAGGTCTTGCCCTGGTCACTCTCGTCCCTGCGGGGGGACCTTGGCGCTGTAATGGGAGCTGGCAGGGCTGGGTGACTTCAGAGCAGGCCACTCTGCTTCCCTCTGCTGTTTCTGGAGCTCGTCTCCCTCCTCTCGTCGCTGCCCTCTGGAAGGGACTTCTCGGACCAGAAGTGGAGCGTGCATGTCTGTCCCTTCACGCCACTTGGGGGCTGCTGGGTGGGCGGGAACCGGGCCCCACGTCCCTGGGGTCCTGGCCAGGCCTGTGAGCCGACCGTGATCTCTCCCCTGCCCTCGGCCCCCCTTTCAGCGTCACGCCTGGTCGGTGACGTGCCCTCGGATGCGCTCACATTTGCTCTCATTTGCTCCTGGACTGGCTGTGAAGCGAGGAGATGGTTATTTAAAGAGAATTCCCTATTTATTTGACAAAAAAAAAATTCCAGTTAATATATTAATGTGAAATAAACCTCGTTTGCACCTTGATTTGTTTGCTGAAAATGTGAAGTAGTAAAAACGAAGTACCTGGACCCTGCATGACTCTGTGTGCTGACCTCTGTGCTCGGGCCGGCGGCTGCTGCCAAGGGCCCTGGGGAGAGCGCGTTCCCTCTGTCGGAGCCCCTTGTTCTGGGGCCCATTTGCTCTCAGGCAAGCTCTGTCCACACTTCCGGGCAATTGCTTAGCCACTGAGCCCACCCGTTGATTCCCCTGGGGCCTGGCTGGCAGCGACAGGGCAGCTGGAGGGCAGCTCCTCGAAGGCCCAGCCCAGCCCCAGGCCTGCAGGTGTCAGAGGGAGGGGCAGCCCTCCTCGAAAACCTTGGGGGGAGGGTGCCAGTCCATGCCCTGGCCTGCAGGAAGGCCCTGGGTGGGGCACCCATGGGTCTCCAAGCTCTGAAACAGCGGAGTGTCCACTTCCCTGTCCTAGAACAAGTCACCCTCTCCAGAGAGGCCAATGGCACCACCTCCTCAGCTTCTTCCTTCTGGCCGGCCCCGCCCAGGAGCTCCTCGGGTTGACCAAACCCCCTACAAGGGCGTTTGAAGGGAGCACCCTCCTGGCCGTCCTTGCTGGGACAGGGGCCGAAGGGCTGTCCTTGCTGGGCACGGGCTGGGCCTGTCACCTCAGTGGAATGTCGCCGGTGGGGTGGAGCAGGCTGAGCTGGTCTGCATTTGCCCGCTGGGGAGACGCCTCTCTGGTGCCCCCACCCTACCAACCCCCATGGGGTTTCTGAGGTGGGTGTGAGCCCCATGCGTCCGGCTGTGTTCCCACCATCCCAGCCCAGCTGGGCGCAGAACTTGAGATGGGGCAGGATCGCCCTAGACGGCGCTGTCGCCCCCTGCTGGGGAGCATGGGACCCTCCCCCCAGCCTCAGGGGGATGGTGGGGTGGGGCCGGACCCGCCCACTGGGTCCACCTTCTGCCTCCATTCTGGGAGAGATCTGCGCAGGATCCCACTCGCTGGAGGCAGGAAGGAGCAGGGCCCTCCTGAGGTGGTGAAGCCCTGGCCACACCCTCCCCCACAGCCGCCATCTCCCCTCCGTTGGCACAGGGTGGCAGCCTGGGCGCTTTGCATAATCCTGTGGCTTCACTATCTTCACCCAGCGTCAGCGGGCACAGCCAGGAGGGCAACGCGGCCGCCATGGCGACACCCCTCTCCCACTCGCGGAGGCGCCCTCCCCTCTTGCGCCAGGCCATCAAGATAAGGCACCGCAGGGTCAGAGAACAGGAGCCTTTGCCCCAGAGAGCTCAGGAGGTAGGAGTGACCCCAATGGGGAGAAGTACCCAGCCTGGGTGGGGCTCTGCGTTCTCCGGGCGCACGGCCCCACCTCTCTGGCTGGGAGTGAGGGTGTGGTCCCCTCTCCTGCCTCCTCCAACCCCTGGGTCAGCAGAGCAGCAGGGGGTCTGCCAGGTGTCCCCTGGGCCTCAGGTCAGGGGTCTGAGCCCCCCCAACCGCTCCGCTGATGAGCCCACAGCTGCTCCAGCTCCAGTCACCAGCAGGTGGGGGGGAGGCCCTGTTCAGGCCAGCTTCGCAGCCCCAAGCTGGCTCGGTGTGCCCCCAGTTTCCCACCTCCACTTTTGGGCCTCACTTCCGTTGCTGGGGTGTGAGCAAAGACACCCGATAAGCAGCAGTTTCCTCTCGGTGGGGGGGCGGGGAGGAAGGAAGATCGGGGCCTTGAGATCTCAGCTGTGGAGCCTCCAGCGCCCATGGACCCCAGCCACAGCGGGCCAGGGGATGGGCTGGGGGACGAGGAGGGTGGCCCAGGGGCCGGACCCCCGGGAGACCTGCCCTGGGAGCAGGTGTGCAGCCCGGAGGGGTCAGAGGCTGGGTGCTGGGCTGCTGCTGGCTGAGGCCTGGGCCTGCCCTGCCCCGGCCCCAGGCACCTTGTCTTCTCTTACTCTCTAGATCAAGCCGCCATCCCACCACCTGTCCCCTGAAGAGGTAGGCAGGGGTGTGGTGGGGGGCGGGCAGGTGCTGGGGAGCTGCCTGGCATCCTCCTAAGACACCCCCCTTGGCTACTGGCCAAAGCTGATGGCTGCAGCCTGGGAGTGGGGGGCTTCCTGCACCACCCGCATCTGGGCCTGTGATGTGGGGGTGGGGGTGGCTGGCGGGCTCAGCTCTGCGGTGTGTGGACGTGGATGGGGTTCCTGCGGTGATCCTGTTGCATCTCAGCGGGCCCTGCTCTACGAGGAAGCTGTCTACACCGTCCTGCACCGCCTGGGTCAGCCTGAGCCTGGCCACGTGACCGAGGCCTCCGAGCTGCTGCGATACCTGCAGGAGGTGAGCCCAGCCCCCACCCAGCCGGCCGCAGCTGGACCCGGGAGCCCTCTCCTCCCTCCCACTGGCCTCAGCCTGTACCCCAGGCCTCCTGCTATCTTCCCCCACGCCCCCAGGCCTTCCACATGGAGTCTGGGGAGCACCAGCAGCGGCTGCAGCAGGTCCAAGCGCTCCAGGTAACTCTGGTTCAGGGCCAGCCTGGGCAGGATGGGCTGGGAAGCCCAGCCCCCCCGGCACTCAGGTCTGCCTCCTGTCCCCGCAGAAGCCAGTATTCTGCCTGAAGGCGACAGTGAAACAGGCCAAGGGCATTCTGGGCAAGGATGTCAGTGGTGAGCGGGGCTGGCGCTCCGAGGCCTTCTCCTGACTCCTTCCTCTCCCCATCACGGCCTGTCCCAGACCTCCTGGCCCATTCCCAGACATCACCCCAGGCCCCAGCCCCCCACCCCATCTGCCCTGGTGCTGCTGGCCCCTGACCCTTGGAGTCCTCTTCCCACAGGAGGCGGGATGGGGGTGCGGGGGCCCTCATGGACCTCAGCCAATGGCCTGGCTGCCTTGTCCTCGCCCCTCCCTAGGGTTCAGTGACCCCTACTGCCTGCTGGGCATCGAGCAGGGGGTGGGCGTGCTCGCGGGCAGCCCGGGGTCCCGGCGCCGGCAGAAGGCCGTGGTGAAGCACACCATCCCAGAGGAGCAGACCCACCGCACGCAGGTCATTGCCCAGACGCTGAACCCTGTCTGGGAGGAGACTTTCATCCTGTACGTGAGCCGCGCGCCCACCGCCTGCCGGTCAGGGGTCGCCCAGTCAGTGAGCGCGGCAGGACTTCCTGGCTCCGGAGAGGGGGCACCTCTGGGCCTGGTCCGAGGCAGGGGCAGACAGGAGGCCGGGCAGGACAGAGCAATGCCAAGGGCCGCAGGGACCGGTGGGGCTGGGGGGATCCGGCGAGTCTGGGTCCATCTGCGAGGTAGCCCGAGCCTCGCCTTAAAGGAGGGACAGGAGGTGGGTGGGGCTGCGAGGGATGGCAGCTTGGGGCAGGCTCTGGGCAGGAGTGACCGGTGGCTGGTCAGGGGGGTCTGCCTTCGGCCCGGCCCAGACTGTTAGCCACGCCCTCTCCCTGCAGGGAGTTCGAGGACATCAGCAGCGCGAGCTTTCATCTGGACATGTGGTGAGGACAGGCCCTGCCCACGGGGCTGGCAGGGGTGGGTGTGGGGGTGGCAGCGCCTCCTCCCAAGGGGGTTGGGGCACCCGGGACACCCCGGTGCTTCCCACTCGCATCTCTGCGCCAGGGACCTGGACACCGTGGAGTCTGTCAGGCAGAAGCTCGGGGAGCTCACGGACCTGCACGGGCTCCGCAGGTGAGAGGCCGCGCCACAGGGGGCTGGGGCTCTGCCCTCCCCACCCGGGCACAGCTGGAGCGAGCTGCAGGCTCCGTGCAGGCCCGGGTGGCCGCAGCTGCGGGGTCGATCCCAGTCTCTGGGTCCACCTTCCTCACGGGACCCCAATGGGAACAGGATCTTCAAGGAGGCCCGGAAGGACAAGGGCCAGGACGACTTTCTGGGGAATGTGGTTCTGAGGCTGCAGGTGAGCGGCACCAAGGGGCCCAGGAAAGAGGTGGGGGGTGATGAGGGCCTGGGGAGTGTCTGCCTCCTGTCCCCTCGCCTGCGCCCCACCGGGCACCTCACGCTGCTCATGGGCACGGGCGTGTCTGCCTGCGGGGCCAGGACCTGCACTGCCGGGAGGATCAGTGGTACCCGCTGGAGCCCCGCACCGAGACCTACCCGGACCGCGGCCAGTGCCACCTCCAGTTCCAGCTCATTCACAAGCGGGTAGACTTGGGGCCCGGGCCAGGGGCTTCCTGGAGGCCGTGCTGGGTTGGAAGGATGGGCGGTACCGGTGCAGGCCCCCTGCTCACACCACCCGGGCTCCCCGCAGAGAGCCACCGAGGCCAGTCGCTCCCAGCCCAGCTACTGGGTGCACCTGCACCTCCTGCAGCAGCTCGTCTCTCACGAGGTCACCCAGCACCAGGTACAGTCTGCCCTGGGTGGCCGGGTCAGGGCCTGCCGCCCACTCCTGACACCCTCCCTGTGTCCCCTCAGGCGGGCAGTACCTCCTGGGATGGATCTCTGAGTCCCCAGGCTGCCACCATCCTCTTCCTCCACGCCACGCAGAAGGACCTGTCTGACTTCCACCAGTCCCTGGCGTGAGTGCCCGGCCCCGGGGACGCCTGTCTTGACCCCAGTTGCATTTTAAGTTTTGAATCAGCTACCAATTTTTAAAAAAGATTTTCATTTATTTATGCACACAAGAGCTGGGGTATAGGCCAGAGGTGCAGGGGGTGAGAGGACTCACCAGAGACAGAGCGGGGAGCAGAACAGGCAGACTGACTGAAATCCACTGCTGAGGGGAGCAGCGGGGAGACAGGAGGGGTCTGCTGCACCATGTGGGTAGCTCCCTGGCCGGGGATTGAACTCAGGCTCCAGTGGCTGGTGACAGCTTCACAGCGTTGAGACTTTGCAACCCTGCACCCCCAGAGAGGCCCCCTCAGCAGCTAACTCTTAATTCGCTGGAGCGTCCCTGTGCCACCCGCTCCTGCAGACCTGCCTGTGTCCTGCCGCGGGCTACGCGTGCAGGCTGTGCTGTTGGGTGGCAGTTGGGCCCAGGGCATCACGGTGCCACCTGCCCGCTTCACTCCCCCATCGCCTGAGTCCCCCGACCATTTGGTCTCCGCCCCAGCCCCAGCCCCAGCCCCAGCCCTGATCCCCGGTGCACAGCCTCGGGCTGGCAGACCTGTGCACTGACCTCGCCCGTCCGTGTGGAGGGCCTGTCAACCCAGCGCCACCGGAGGCCTGGGGAGGCCAGGAAGGGGCACACTCGAGGTCAAAGACCTTTCAGTTCCCATGAGGAATGTAGAAGCAGGGGGCACCCCCGGGTGCGGCAGGCGGAGGAGTGAGGTGCTGCCTGGGACCAGGCCGACACTTGGCCTTCGAGGGGGAGGGGAGGGGCAGGGGCTCGGGAAGGAGGACAGCGCCCAGGCCCCGGGAAAATGGGCTTTCCTGAGAGGGGGACGTAGGAGCCCGGACGCTGGAGCAGGCTCGGAGCCCGAGGGTCTAGTCTGACTGCGGGGGCCCCAAGCGCCTTACGTGGCGGCCGCTGGGCCCCCCACCCTCTCCGCCTCACCCCCACTCGTGTCCCCGAACATCAGGCGTGCCACTTGCACTCAAAGGCTCAAGTTCCAAATCTGACTTTTCAAAAGAAACAGGAAACCCTGAATTCTTAGGCCGCAGACGCCTCTCTTTCAGAGGCGGGGGCCGCGTGCGCGTTTGACAAGCCCCCGTGGGAACAGCCAGTCCTGCGCTCGCCCTCCGCCTCTGCCGGGGCCCGGGGGTCCACAGGAGACTTCCGGGGAGGCGCAGCAGGAAGGGAGGTGCCCCCTGGCCGGGCTGAGGGCTTCCTGTCTGCCGCAGGCAGTGGCTGGCCTACAGCCGTCTCTACCAGAACCTGGAGATCCCCAGCAGCTGCCTCCTGCACCCCATCACCAGCATGGAGTACCAGTGGATCCAGGGCCGGCTCAAGCAGGAGCAGGTGGGCGGGGTGGGGGGGCAGGGATCAGGGGGGATGCTCGGGGCTGGGGCGCCCCCGTGACCTCCAGGCCCCTGGCTACAGCTGGAGGAGCTGGCCGCCTCGTTCAGCTCGCTGCTGGCCTACGGGCTGTCCCTCGTCCGGCGGTTCCGGTCTGTCTTCCCGCTCTCCGTCTCCGACTCCCCAGCGCGGCTGCAGTCCCTCTTCAGGTCGGTGGCTCCCCGCGACCCTCGCTCAGTGGGGCTCCCGCGGGAGGAGGAGTCGGGGTCCGGGGCCTCTCGGACCCAGCTCTGTCTCTGCAGGGTGCTGGTCCAGATGTGCAAAATGAAGGCCTTTGGAGAACTGTGCCCCGACAGCCCCCCGCTGCTTCACCTGGTCACCGAGGCCCTGCGGGTATGGGGCCCAGCCCGGGAGGGGGCGGGCTGAGGCCAGGGACCAGGCCCCTCCCTGCTCACCGCCTGTGTGCCCCCAGGCTGGCACTGCCGAGTGGTTCCACCTGAAGCAGCAGCACCATCAGCCCATGGTGCAGGTGAGGGGCGAGGACAGGGGCCGGGCGGGTGGGGTGCCTGTCCCTCGAGGCTCTGCTCAGGCCACCCCTGTCCCCGCCAGGGCGTGGTGGAGGTGGGCAAGGCCTTGCTGAGCCTGGTGCAGGACATCATCGGCGACCTGCACCAGTGCCAGCGCACGTGGAACAAGATCTTCCAGAAGTGAGCAGGTGGGGGGTGGGGGGGGGCCGGGGGGGCCGCCGGGCTCAGTCCCGGAGTCTTGGGGTCACGTCCGGCTGCCTTCCCTGCAGAGTCCTCAAGATCGACCTTTTCTCCACGGCTTTCCTGGAGCTGCAGTGGCTGGTGAGTCTCTCTGATCCTGCTGCGCCGCCCCCGCGGGGCCCGGAGCCCACCCCCCGTCTCCCTCTGCAGGTGGCCAAGCGCGTCCAGGACCATGTGGCGGCCGTGCGCAGCCCCGTGTCTCCCGAGATGGGCGAGAACCTGTTCCAGCTCTACGTCAGCCTCAAGGAGCTCCACCAGCTGGGCCAGGCCTCCGTGCGGAGGTGGGCGGCGGCTGCAGGCGCAGGGGCGAGGAGGCTCACGGACCCTCCCCCAGGCTGAGCCTCGGCTCTCCCCAGGGACCGAGCGATGGCCCTGGATGGCTTCCACCGCTGGTTCCAGCTGGCCATCCCCTCCTGGCTGCAGAAGACGTACAACGTGGCTCTGGAGCGGGTGCAGCGAGCGGTGCAGATGGACGAGGTGGGGGCAGGGCCTGGGCGGCCGGGGTCTCCATCTTGGGGCTGGGGCTACAGCTCTGCTCCCACCTCCAGGACCTCATAGAATGGGATGACCCAACTGAAAGGTGCTCTTGAGGCCAGTTGAGGGCAAACAGCTGACTCCTGACATCCTTGGGGTTCACTGTGGCTCCCCTTTACAGACTGATTCTTGCAGCCAGTGGGGGTCCGGCCAGAGCCTGGCTTGTTCCCCTGCAGCCCCCAGCCCAGCCCTGTGCTTGCCAAGGAGGGAGGGCGGGGCATGGATTTGGCCAGCCCTGAGCCTTCCTGTTGGCTTCTTCCCTGCCCCCAGCTTGTGCCCCTGGGTGAGCTGACCAAGCACAGCACCTCGGCAGTGGATCTGTCCACCTGCTTCGCCCAGATCAGTCACACCGCCCGGCAGCTGGACTGGCCTGACCCTGAGGTGGACTTCATGATCACTGTCAAGTTCGTGGAGGTGCGGCATCCTCCACCTTTCCAGGACAACCTCATTCCCGCCCCACCTTGCTTCTCCCAAGCTCTCACCCCAGCAGCCTCCAAAGGCCTGTACTAAAGCCCCCCAGTGGCCAGGATTCCCATATATCCCTCCTGGCCGTCCCCCCCATTTGATCATCCCCTCTAACCCCTCCCCAGGACACCTGCCGGCTGGCCTTGGTGTACTGCAGCCTCATAAAGGCCCGGGCCCGTGAGCTCTCTGCAGGCCAGAAGGACCAGGGCCAGGCAGCCAACATGGTAAGGCCAGAGCCGCGCTGGGCCTGGGCAGGGGTGGCCCCGCGGTCCTGGCAGGGGGGGCGCTGCATCCTGTGCCTGGCCTGCCCCCAGCTGTGCGTGGTGGTGAACGACATGGAGCAGCTGCGCCTGGTGATCGGCAAGCTGCCCGCCCAGCTGGCATGGGACGTCCTGGAGCAGCGGGTGGGGGACGTGCTGGAGCAGGGGCAGCTGCAGAACACGCTGCACGCCCAGCTGCAGGGCGCACTGGCTGGACTGGGCCACGAGATCCGCACAGGAGTCCGCACGCTGGCCGAACAGGTGCCTGTTGGTCCCCAGAGTAACCCCGCCCTGCCCACCCTTGGCCCGAAGCCCCCCAGCAGGGCCTGGGCTGATACCCACCCCACCCCAGCCTGAACCTCAATCCATCCCCCAACCCACCTCTCCTGACCTCCGCTCACGCCCTGGCCTCCCGCCTGCCGTCGGTGTCCCCAGCTGGAGGTGGGCATCGCCAAGCACATCCAGAAACTCGTGGACGTCAAGAAGTCCGTCCTGCCCGAGGATGTGAGTGGCCTCCTGCTCGCCGCCCTTCCCCGCTCCGTGGCCTGAGATTGCAGAGGGGTCGGGCGGGCAGGGGACTGAAGGGGGTGGTGGTGTCCGAGAAGAGTCCCCCAGGCTTGGGCAAGGAAGGCTTCCTCCCGGGAAGCTGAGGGGGGCAGGGGCGGGCCCCCCAGGCGCTCCCCGCACTGACGGTCACGCGCAGCCGCGGCGGGCAACCTTCCCAGCGGCTGCCGGCCTAGCCGTCGTGTCTGCAGAGCCGGCCGGCCGCGCCTCGTGGGAAACGCCCTCGACTGTGCGGGGGAGGCGGCCGTGACTTCCTGGGCGCTTTTCCATGAAAGGCCATGGGCAGTGCCGGTGAACGAGCACAAGACCCCTGGCTCCCCGGAGCTGCGTCTGGCAGGGGGAGGGCAGGAGTGCGACGTGAGCGGGTCGAGCTAGAAGTGCAGCCGCGAGCCCCAAGGACCAACGCGTGCATGTGTCCACGCTCATGGGCCTGTGCGGACGCGTGTGCACACGCGGTGTGTTCCGGAGCCGGCGTGCCAAGGAGAAACACAAACACAGGACAGGCGGGTCGGGGTTGTGAGTTTGACGGCGGTCAGGGCAAGCCCCGGCAGAGGGGGACGCCACCCTCGGAGAGGCCAGAGAAGACGAGGGGGTGTCCGGGGCGGGAAGCGCCAGAGCCAAGGCCCTGAGGCAGGCCCAGCTGGGCAGGCTTGAGGTCTAGAGCGGAGGCCGGGGCAGCGGCTGACGGGGGCAGGCCTGGCTCTGCTCCTACGGGCGTTCGACCGCGTGCGGGGGCTCCGGCCCGCTTCCTCCCGGCGGGGCAGGCTGTGGGGTGGCCGGGGTGAGCCGAGCCGGACCTCTGGCCGCCCTCTCCCCAGGCCATCCTGCCGCTGATGAAGTTCCTGGAGGTGGAGCTCTGCTACATGAACACCAACTTGGTGCAGGAGAACTTCAGCAGGTCTGCAGCAGCCGCTCCGGGCCCGCCTCGGCTTTCCTTCGGGGGGAGGCTGCCGCCAGCCGCCGCTTCCGTGCTCCCAGGGACGGGGGGCACCCGGCCCAGCAAGCCCGCCCATCCATCCTAGGCCCCCAAGCCCCGGGCCACCTTCAGGGACTCCCCACCCCGCTGCATCTCTGCCCTCCTAGCCTTACAGGCAGCGGGGTCCTCTCCTGCCGCCCGGGGACTTCTAGGACCTCCCTTAAAGCAAGGCGCGGCACGCGGGGCAGCAGGAGGCAGAGGTCAGGGTGTGGGGAGGTGTGGGGCTTGAGCAGATGGCGCCAATGGCCCGAGCCCTTTGGAGGACTCTGAGTGCTGTGAAGTGCGCGGGCCGGTGGCAGTGGGCTGCAGGCACCATGACCTGGGGGCCACTCGGGGCCCAGCAGGCTGCCCTCGGGTCTCCAGAGTGGGCCCCAGGAGCCCGCCTTCTTCACTGACTGACCATAGGCGTCCATAGGGGACCACTTGTTCCACCGAGATTTTCACCTAAAATGGAAGTTACTCTCCCCCAAGACGCGCCTGCCGCGACAGCCCCAAAGGCCCCTGGGACTGCGGCGCACATCAGCGCTCAGAGGCTTTGCCTGAGTGAGCTGCTGCCGATTCTTTTTCTTTTTTAAGATTTTTTTTTTGTTTATTTATGCATCCAAGAACTGGGGGGCAGGCCAGATCTTTGGGGTGGTGAGAGAATTCACCAGAGACAGAACGGGGAGCAGAACAGGCAGACTGACGAAACACGCTGCTGAGGGGAGCAGTGGGGAGACAGGCGAGGTCTGCTGCGCCCTGTGAGGAGCTCCCTGGCCGGCCGGGGATCAAGCTCAGCCCGTAGCGTGCAGAGACGTGAGCCCTGGGCCACCAGGGAGGCCAGAGTCTTAATCACACATTTAATTTTGTCTTAACTTCCTGCCTCTGCTTGGCTTGGGGCCTTTGAGTCGTCCCAGGGCGTGTCAGGGCTGTGGCTTGATTGTTCTTCTCTCCTCCCCGCGGGACGTCCCACGCCCATTGGCCACTCTCACCTCAAATCATGATTCTGTCCCTGGGGGACAATCAACAATAAACAGCCCCCCTTGTTTATTGTTTTTTGATAATCCTGCCAAGGATTTTTCACTAGGTTTGAGATACTTAGGGTGGGACCGGCCCCGTCTGCCCCCCGCTTACCCTCCTGCCCGCAGTCCTGACCCCAGCCTCACCTGGGGTGCAGGTGGAGGTGGAGTGTGAGGGTGGGGAGCAGCTGGGGCGGGCCTGCATTCCACGAGGCTACCCCTGTCTCAAGAGCATCTCTGCACCCTCCTCTCCCGCCCTCCTGGCCGTGTCCGGCTCTGCCCGCGCCCCAGCCTTCTGGCCCTGCTCTGGACCCACACGCTCGCGGTGCTGGTGGCCGAGGCCGCCTCCCAGCGGACCTGCCCCCTGGCCTCCAGCAGGCTGAAGACAGCGCTGCAGGTAAAGCGCCAGGGCCACGGGGCTCACCCGCTGGGAGAGGGCCCGGGCTCACCCCCGCTGTCTCACCCCTAGAACCTGGAGATCTGCTTCTACGCAGAGGGTTGTGGGCTGCCGCCCGAGGCCCTGCACACGGCCACCTTCCAGGTAGGGCCCCTGAGGGCTGATGGGACAGGAAGTCGGGCTCGCCCCCAGCCAAGAACACCTACATAATGTAGACGGTCCAGCCCAAATGGAAATGGGCACCATTTACCCCACACTTTTTTTTTTTTAAAGATTTATTTATTTATACAAGCACTGGGTACTGTCAGAAGCGCGGGAGGGTGAGAGGATTCACCAGAGCCAGAGCGGGGAGAAGAACAGGCAGAAGGACCGAAGGACACTGCTGAGGGGAGCAGTGGGCGCGGCAGGAGAGGTCTGCGCGCCATGTGGGACCCTCGCTGGCGGCCGGGGATCGAACCGGCACTGAAGAGGCTGCGGGCAGCTTTGCAGCCCAGCACTCAACCGCTGCACCACCAGGGGAGGCCCTCCCCAAAATGTTTTGAAATTTTAAGACAGCAACAGCGGAGCATCAACCAAGCGTGGGGTCTTGTCAGCCTGGGTGGGGCACACCTGGGGAACCCACTGAGTGAGCGCCTCTGACACTGCTAGGGCACCTGCGGGCGTGTGCCCTGCTGTGGCCCCTCACCCCGGGGCTTCCCAGATCCACGGACGTCTCCCCGCTGCTGGGAGCTCCCAGGGCTGGTGTCACAGTCCCTGAGGTCTGGCCGCGTCCCCTCCCCAGGCTCTGCAGCGGGACCTGGAGCTGCAGGCGGCCTCCAGCCGGGAACTCATCCGGAAGTACTTCTGCAGCCGTATCCAGCAGCAGGTGAGGCTCCTTCCCCAGCACCCAGCGCCTGGAGCCTCCCTGGCCTGCCCCGGCCCAGCTGACGCTGCTCACGCCCCACCCATGCACAGGCCGAAACCACCACTGAGCAGCTGGGGGCTGTGACCGTCAAGGCCTCCTACCGAGCCTCGGAGCAGAAGCTGCGTGTGGAGCTGCTCAGCGCCTCCAGCCTGCTGCCCCTGGACTCCAACGGTGAGTGAGGCTGCCCAGGGCCACCCAGGGCCACCTGCGGTCCCCCACCTGCTCCCACGCCTCTCAGGAGCCCAGGTGCTGCTCCCACGCCCCTCAGGAGCCCCGGCGCGCTTCCTCCGGAGTGCCAGCAGGGGGCAATGCAGCAGAGCGGGCCTGGCTTCCGGGCTGGGGGCCGGGGCTCAGGTGGACCTGGGGAGCAGCAGTCAGCATCCTTCCCGGGGCGCGCTCCACAGGCTCCAGTGACCCCTTCGTCCAGCTGACCTTGGAGCCCAGGTATGAGTTCCCGGAGCTGGCCCCCCGGGAAACCCAGAAGCACAAGAAGGACCTTCACCCCCTGTTTGATGAGACCTTCGAATTGTGAGTGGGTCCCCAGCTCCTGGCCGGGGTGCAGGGGCGCCCTGGCGACACCAGCTCTGGGCCCTAGGAAGGGGGCATGTGGGGCGAGAGTTTGCTAGCACAGGCCCAAACCTGCTCCCAGGGGACTGCGAGGCTTCCCGGGGAGGGCCGGTCTCCGCGGCCCTGCTTTCCCGTTTCCGCCGGCGGCACCCGCAGGCCTGAGACCGGCCCTGCCGAGCGGGCCCTGCCGCCCTGTCCCGCCGGCCCGCGGCATCCTCCTGCCGACCTCGGCCTCGGCCTGTCCGCGAGAAGCAGGGGCCCGGTGCCGGGCGGGGGCAGGCCGCTGAACGACTGCCCCCCGCAGCCTGGTGCCCGCCGAGCCGTGCCGCAAGGACGGGGCGTGCCTCCTGCTCACGGTGCTGGACCACGACACGCTGGGGGCCGACGACCTGGAGGGGGAGGCCTTCCTGCCGCTGTGCTCGGTGCCCGGCCTGACCGGGGCCGAGGAGCCGGGCGAGGTGCCTCAGACCCGCCTGCCCCTCACCTACCCCGCGCCCAACGGTAGGCCTGAGCCCCGCACGTCCCAGGTGCAGGCCTGGCCCAGCACGAGGGTGCGGGGAGGGCGGGCGGCCTGGGAGGACTCAGGGGCTCCCGGGAAGGCAACCGGCTGGCCCGGCGGTGGCGGCTGCTGCGTCCCTCTCCGGCTTGATGGGCGCCAGGGAGCTCGGCGGGGCCCGGCGTGTGCGGCTCCCCCGTGGCCAGGTTGCCGCCACGTTCGCCCGGGAGGAGGGGCGCCGCTCAGTGACGGGGGCCGTCCTGGGGAAGCGTACCCCCAGCTTGGTGACAGGAACTGGTGTCCTTTGTGGGTGTAGATGAGGGGCCAGTCCCGAGCACTGACTAGCTGGCCTCGGGGCCTGTGCAAGGGGGCAGCGGCAACCCCAGGCGCACCCCTCCGCCTCTCGCACTGCCGCTGCCCGTGCCCTTGGCCGGGGGGCGCCCCAAGCGGTTTCTAGGTCAGCTGCAGGATGGATGGGGCAGCCCTGCGTCCCCTGCCCCCTCCGCCACGGCCTCCCCCAGCGGCTGACCCCCAGCGCCTCTCTTCGCAGGGGATCCGATTCTGCAGCTACTGGAGAGCAGGAAGGGGGATCGAGAGGCCCAGCAGTTTGTGAGGCTGCGGCGGCAGCGGGCCAAGCAGGCCTCCCAGCATAGCCCTCAGCCAGAGCAGTAGCACTGGAGGCTGGGCTGGGGTTGGGTCCCCGGTAGGACAGGCTTGCCTGAGGAGCCCGGGGCTCCTCATACCCCAAAGGGTCCAGGGCGTCGTGGGAGCGCCAGACACAGGAGGCCAGAGAACAGCCCCCTCTGGTCCTCTGATGAGAGCAGGGCCCACAGGGTGGGGGTGCCATTGGTAATATTTATACTCCCTCCTACCCTTCAGCCCTGGCCTGTCTTCTCAGTGGCAGAACTGGGGAGGGAGGCGGGCAGCCATCCGGCCTGGCATCTCCTGCCTCTGCTCCCCTCTTTGGGATCAGCTTCCCTGAAGAGCAGGGTCTCAGCTACTGCCCCCCAGCGCGCCTCCTCCAGCCACTGTGGGGAGCCTGGCCCCCTGGGCCCTGTTTCAGCACCCCCACCCAGGCTCATGGGGACAGAGGCTGCAGGCACATAGGCTCCCAGGGGAGGCAGGGGGCCCTCCTGCCAAAGACTGGCCACAGCTGCCCTGGGAGGGTGGCCGACACAGTGAACGTAGCCCAGGTCCGCTCCTGAGGGGGCCTGCGGACACCCAGGCTAAGGCACCTCAGGCCACGGGCCTTCTTGTTCTGAAGGGGTGAGAGGCGTCAGGCAGTGGGGCTGGTACGAGAGGCGGGCGCAGAAAGGCCAGCCTGGCTGTGTCTGCTGTCACCTCCTCCCTGGGAGGTCACCTAGAACCTTTCTTACCAAAAATAAAAAAACAAAAACCACCCATTGTCCTCTTAGACCATATACCGTTGGCCTGTAGTGGGCCCAGGTTGCATGAGGCCATGCCAAGCCCCGGTCCAGCCTTCTGGACCGCCTGAGCTTCCACTCCAGAGAGGGCAGGTCGGGGTCAGGTGCCAAAGCAGGGGCTGGGACAGTTGGCATCATGTCTCTTGGCCAGGGACTTTGAACAGAAGTATCTGGCGCATCAGTTTCTGCCAGCAAAGGCAGTAGGGGCACCATGAGCAGGGGTTGCCCAGGAGCCAGGCTGAGGCGAGTGGCTGCTCCACGTAGCCAGGCTTACAGGAGCGGGGGCCCAGCCCTGCCTGGGAGGCGCTGCCCGGGTCTGGGAGCAGAGGCTCGGCGCTCAAGCTAGCTGCGTGACCCCGGTTGAGGCACTTAACCTCTCTGCGCCCACACGGAGCCTGGAGGGGGCGGGGGCAGGTAAGATCAGCTCCGAAGCCCCTTTCGGCTCGGAACCTGCGACATCTAGGGAAGAGCCCACGAGGTGGCTCCCCCACACCCCACGCCAGCCGGGGCAGGGGTGGAGAGTGGCTCAGAGCGCAGCACCTGGTAAGGGGGGGGCCAACCTCCGTGGCTCATCCTGGCGAGAAGGCCCGTCTTCGGAGAAACGAGGGGGCCGGGGTCTCTGGGAGAAGTAGATCGTTGCAGCTGAGACAGCCCCGAGTCGTAGGCCCGGGAGGTCTGTGTCCAGGGCGAAAGGTCCCCTCATCGACCCCACCCGGCAGGCCTGGGTCAGGGGGCCGAGTTGCCTGCCTGGCTGGAAGCCGGGTTCCGACCACCAGGCCGGCTCGGCTCGCAGTCCGGCGCCCCCCGGGCGGCCCTCTCCCGTGCGCCCCACGTCACCACACTCCCACCGCGAGCTGCGAGTTCATATTTTATTTCCAATAGGTTTGGAGCTTTGTTGATTTTTGCATTTTTGTAAAAAAAAGTTTTCACTTAATTCATTGAAAGCCCTTTCGTGCTGAGCCCAAGGGGGATCCAGGCTGGGGTCAGACCCTCCGCAGCCCTCTGGCGCCCACCCCGGCCCCCGGTGCTGGGAGTGGGGGGGCCTCCCTCCGCCCGCGCTGCCCTCCCGCCCCTGCTGTATCTCTCTGTACAGAACAATTTTTTAAATGGAAGCTAAGACACAATATACATCGGACAGGCACGCACACACATGCACACGGCGCCCGCCCCCAGCGGGGAGGACGTCAGCTGCACTCGGAGAGCACCAAGGAATGCATACGGAGCCCCTCCCGGCGGGGAGGGCAGGGCCTGCGCCCCCTTGGTCCTCACAGTCCGCGGCTCCTCCCCACCAATGCCCTGCTAGCTGCCAGAGGGAGGGGGCGGACAGCACGAGGGCCATGCCAGAAGGGGGACAGCTGAGGACAGCCGGGGGATAACAGAGGGCAGTGCCAGCCTGTGGGGGCCAGGGGGCCTGCAGAGAGGCTCGCGGAGAGGACCGGGGCGGGCCCAGGCCTCAGGAACCTGAGGGGTAGCACTCCTGGGCCTTGCCCCTCGAGGAGCGTCAAGGGCCCAGGACGGGGACGGGGGGCCAGCCCCGCACTCAATACACATTTGGTAAACCTAGGTGCCAGGCTGGCCCGGACCCCGGCGCACCCCTCAGGCCTCACAGCTGGGGACCAGGTCTGCTCCCGGGCGCCCCACACGCCTGGCCTGGTGCGGCGGGGTGCAGAGCCTGCCCCGAAGGCTGCCCCCTTCCCCTCGGCCCCTTCGGGCTTCCCCCCCTTCCCTGCTCGGGCCCCAGGAAGAAGTTAAAAATAGTTAGTTCCTACATAAAAAAGAGACAAAAACAGATTCCCTGCCAAAAGGCCGGCGGGAGAGGGGACTTGTCTCCGCTGTGGGGAGGTGGGGGGAGCGGGGGTTGGACTGCAAAATAGGTTCTTCTTTTAAAAAGTGCTTGGTAAGTCTGTTTTAAAGTGTGTGTCTATATCTACATACAGATATACACACGGACACTGTTCACACACTGGCCACCACGCATACCTGCACGCGCACGGAAATGTATACATATACAGGGTCATATACATATACATACATACATACATACATACATACATATATATATATACTTTAAAAAGTCCTAGGTGAGAGGGTGGGCCGGGCCGGGGCCGGGCCTGTGGGGTCACGACTGGAGGGCGTGGGCCCGGCCCGGCTGGCAGACGGGGCACTCGCTGCCCTCGGCACAGAGCTCGCACAGCACAGCGTGTTGGCACGGCAGCACCGCTCGGTTCTGCTCCTGACACTTAAGGCATTTCACCGACTGCATGTGGAACACGGCCTGCGGGGAACAGGACACGGGTCACGGAGCGGGCCCCCCGGCTCTCACTTCAGCCCCTGGGGTCGGAGCGTCATACTGACAGCGTCCCCGTGAAGGGGAGAACGCTCTGCCTGCTGGGCCACCCTGCTGCCAGGCACCCAGCCGGACACCTGTGCGTGCAGACCACAGAGCTCTGGGCCGGCCTCTCTGGAAGGTCTGCTGCTGCGTGCAGCGCTCCCGGAGAGGCAGCCTGGCCCAGATCAGTGCCGGCCCTCAGAAGTGATGGCGGCCGGGCCTCCCTGGTGGCCTAGGGGTGAAGTCCCAGTGCTCTCACCCCTACGGTCTGAGTTCGATTCCCGGCCAGGGAGCTGCCCACACGGCGCAGCAGACCTCTCCTGTCTCCCCGCTGCCCCCCTCAGCAGTGGATTTCAGTAGATCCACCTGTTCTGCTCCCCACTCTGTTTCTGGGGAATCCTCTCACCCCTGCACCTCTGGCCTGCACCACCCCCGCTCCCGCCAGTTCGTCTATAAAAAAAACGAAGTGCTGGTGGTGGGCACCAGGCTGTGCACCTCCACTTCCTCCCTCCCGGGCAGTGGTGGACTCCTCCTAACTGCCCTCCAACAGGCCGGCCTCTGCTGGCCCTGGCGCTAGGCAGGACCACTCAGGAGGTGGCCATCCCTGGAGCAGCCAGGGCCCCTCAGGGGCCCGTGTCCCACATGCAGGGCCCACATGCAGGCCGTGTTCCACATGCCTTGGCCCACGCACTGGCTAAGGCGATGGCTCCCCCACCGGCGCTACCCTGACCCCCGGGGCTGACCTTATCCACTTGCTCCAGGTGGGCCCGCAGCTGCTTCTGGAGAGAGTAGAGAGTGGAAAGCGAGAGGGCCTCCAGGTCAGAGAAGGCGGGCAGAGCCTGCGGGTCGGGGCCCGAGTGCAGCCGCTCCAGCTCCTCCTGGAGCTTCTTCACCTGAACCTCCAGCGCATCCCGCTGCTCCCGGGCCAGCTCACACTCGGCGCCGGCCACACTGGCCCGCTCGCCGGCCTCCTCGGCCTCCTTCTTCCAGGCATCACAAGCCTGTGGGCCCAACAGGCAGCACCTCATCACGATGGGTCCCTGCCCCTGCCCCCTGCCCCCCGGGAGCCGGTGTGGGCCACTGGGGCTGTAGGGCCTGCTGGGAAGCTGGGTCAGCTGTCTGGGGAGGGGGGCAAGGAGGAGCAGATGCTGCCTGCAGAGAAGAGAGGTTTCAGGACACGCCAGAGAGCCCTGTGGGTAGGGAAAGGCGGCCTGAGGAGAGCTCTGCGAGCTGGCCAGCACCTCCAGGGGCGGGCAGGCTTCGGCAGGACAGGGCTCAGCTCAGAACCTAGAACCCCAGACCCAGGGGCCTGGAGAGGCAGGCTTCTCGGGAGAGGCAGGGGTGCTGCGGGACCAGAAAGGAGATTCAGGGGTGATCCTGGCCCGGGACACCAGCCACCTTGGTCCCAATGGGCAAGATCCCGATGCCTTCCCATGCATGGGGGACATACAAAACCGAGTTTCTGCCCTGTGCTCCAGGACCCCTGGCCTCTCCCAACCCCCAGCCGCCGGGGCCAGGTGCCAGCAGCCCTGGGGAAGGCGGTGGGCATGGGCCGTACCTGCTTAGCCTGCTTCCAGGACTCCTCCCACTGCTTGATGGTGCCATTGGCTTCTTCCAGCTCTTGCCGCAGTCGGGCCAGCTCGGCAGCCCCTGGCCCTGACAGGAACGCAGGGGAAGTGCCTGGGGAGAAGCTTCCAGAGGCAAAATGCTCCCAGATGCTGCTGTTCATCCCGTTCAGACCTGCCAGAGAAGGGGGAGAACATCAGGGCCGAGGGCCTGGGACCTGACCAGTCTGCCCAGGGCTGGCTGAGTAAGGCCCCAGGGACTCGGGCTGAGGAACACACAGGCGCCACGGCCGAGTCACATCAGCCGCCTGTCAGCTGCATTTGTAAAACCGGTCCCTCACTTGCTCTCAGGGAAGTGCTGCAGGAGAGCAGCCTGGGAAGGTGAGCGCTTTTAGGCTTACGGGGAGGGGATGTTTTTATGCACCCTGAGGTGAGGCCCATGAGGAGACTCAGAGAAGACAGACCAGTGCCTCCGATGCTGAGGCTGGCAGAGCTGGCTCAGCACGAGCGGAGAGCCCTGGGCCCCTCCCCCGGCCTTGCAGCAAGGAGGCTGAGCTAGTGTGCTGAGAGTCCACTCACAGCAGGCGGTGGGGCCCGTGTGGCAGGGTGTATGGCTATAAAGGCATTTCCCCACAAGCTTGGCTGCTCTCCCCACCCCCACAGGCATTTGCAACTCCACCTGCCTTGCTCTCTGCCCTCTGGTCAGCCCATCTTCCCGAGGGGGTCCCCTATCCACCCCTGGCCTCATTCTGCCCCACATCCTTCCAGAATTCTTCCCTGCTCCTTTTCCCATTAATCCAGCCAGGATGTTCCAGAACCAAATGGGTTTACGACAGTCTGTCCTGCAAACACCACAGGCGCACGCACAGTGGCAACGCAGGCCTGTGGAGGCTGCACTGTTTCGGCGCCTGTCTGCTTTCAGAGACGCACCTCGGGTGCAGAGGGCCCACGAGACCATGTCCCGCCGGGCTCTGCCTCTGGCCCACACAGTAGTGACCGCCCCTAAGTCTGGTCTAATGTCTGCCCCTTTGCCTCCCACCAGACCTGGCTCCTGGCTGGCAGGGCCAGCTGCACTCACACCAAAGCCACAGGACCGCTTGGTGACTGTGGGGAGGCGGGATGGTGGGGCAGGTCAGGCTACAGTCACGATGCCTCGAGAACATGGGGCAGTTAGACACATCCACACTGAGCAGTGAGGACAACAGCTCGACACAGAACAGCCACCTTCACAACTGGAAAAGAGCTGAGAAATCCACGGGCTGCCCCACCTCGGAGATATGGGAAGGTCCCAAATTTGGTCAGAGGGTGGCTCGGCACCCAGCACTCTCAGGGGAGGGGAGTCTGATCTTGAATAGTTTGCTAAGAAGCAGGCTGAAGTGCTGTGCTGTGTACTGAGGTCACCTCAATGAATCTACAGGCCAGCCCCAGCCACAAGCCAATGAAGACCCTGGCCCAGGTCACAACCCTGCATCTAACCACCGTGCCCTCTGGCACCCAGTCCACACGGGGCTAACCCTGGGTTTGCAGTCTTCGGGCCTAGCGTGGATCCTGCCAGGAAGGCCACCCTGGGCCTGGGGGGCGCTGCTTGGACTTCTCCCTTGGCCCCTTGTGGAGCTGGCTGTTGTGAGCTCAGGGCGGCTGAGGAGCTGGACACAGGAGTAAAGAGAGGACCCAGACCAGTGAGCCTGAGGCCAGGGTTCCTGGGCTCTGGCCCTGGCACTTCATTCACATGATTTTGTTCAGGCCTCACGACCACTATGAGGTGGTGCTGCCATTACACCTTTTTATAGCAGAGGAAACTGAGGTAGAACAGCTCAGTCGCCTGTCCAGGTTCACAGGGCTGAGAGAGCTGTGCTCAGGCACTGACCTCACCTCCAGGGTCACAGCCCCTGCCCTACACTGGTTCTTTGCTGCCTTTGGCCACAAACCACATGCGCGTGCACACACACACACTTGCACCCCCCACCCCAAAACACTTTCCAAAAGCCCAGGTTCTTGCCTCATCCCAGAAGCCACAACCTCTCTTACCCAAAGATCCGTGTGATGCCGAAGTCCCCAAAAATGTGTTTTCTGACTGGCTCAGGTGGGCCTGCGGCTGCTGCAGGAAATGTGAGGAGAGACTGACAGGCGGGGAGGGGGAGGCCGAATGGAAGGAGGCGGAGCTGCCCAAGGAGCCAGGGATGTTGACGGGCGCAGAGCTCTGCAGCAAACTGCCGCCTGCAAGAGGGCAGAGGGCCAGAGTGAGGGGGGCAGGCAGGGCCCCAGGAGCCTCCCACGCCACCCTGCCCGACCACTGCCCATTACCGATGGTGATGCTGCCCGGGTGGGGTGCTGTGCTGTTGTCAAAAGTCTTCTCCAGGGCGGCCACCCCAAACTCGTTCAGGTCCAGGTCATCGAGGGCAGACTCTAGGGACAGAGTGAGCCGGTGTGAGCCCCGGCCTCACCATCCACACAGCCCCAAGGCTCCAGGCCTCACCTCCTGGACCACCGGCCCTTCACTGCCTGCCTCATCCTCACATTGAGCAGCGGGCCGGCTGGCCCTCTTGAGCCTCTGTAGGCGCTGCAGCCTAGCCAGGCAGGTGCAGCCCACAGGAGTCTGATGCCCCGGGAGAGACTGAGTGCCAATGCCGGCCCCGCCTCCGACGGAGGTCTCGTCCCGATGCTGCAGTTTGTGCAGCCCACCCCGGAGCTGGCTGAGGGCAGGCAGGTCTGAAGCCTCAGTAGCTAGTGTTGAGCGGGTGCTGTCTCCCCTGCACCCACTGAAATAGGCTGGGAGGTAGGAACAGAGTCCCTCTCCGAGGGCAGAAGCACTTCTTTGCCTCTGTTACCCCAGTGCCTGCAGTAGGAGCTGCACAAAGAGGACCATAAGTGACCGTTAGGAAGGGCAGTGGCTTCCACAACTGGAACTCCGGGGGCAGCATGTTCGCAGTCCCTGCCCGAGGATGCCTCTGGTGCATGAGGGCAGAATGACCTACCCACAGAGCGGTGCTGCACCCGCCCAGAGCAAGCGGAAGGCCAGTTTCCCCAAGGGCTGGCCTTGGTCCTGCACCTTGGGCTCGGAGCCCCTTTAGCAGAGGGCCCACCCCCTGGCTCTCCCAAGACGGGTCTCAGGTGACAGGCATGCTGACTGAGTCTCACTCTGGAGACCTGGTGCCTCGGACGGCAGACCCAGTCCTGGGCCGGGCAGCGGAAGCGCCTAATTACCTATGACTGACTCTACCGTGTCGCTGGTGGGGTAGAAGGGCAGGGCATTTGCATTCATGCCAGGGACGCTGCTGGTGCCCGCTGGGCTAGGGGGAGTAGCTGCCAAGCTGGAGGTGATACTAGAAGAGATGCTTGAGGTCAGGGGGCTGCCCACGGGGAGGATGCCCAGCATGTCCTGCAACGAGAGAGCAAATAGAGGTGACGGGAGGTCACTGCAAAAGCCGTGGTGTGGGGCAGGAAAGGTTGGAGAAACACTTGTCCCACGCCTGGATGGGGACTGCCACCCCCTCCGAGAGACTGGAGGAGAGGTGCAGCTCGGGGGCTGCAGGCCCGCACACCCCTCAAATCCTGCAGAAGGAGGGAGGAGGCCAGTGCTCAGTATTTTTTGAGTGAGTGAGTGCAGGAGGCGAGGGCCGGGGCTCCACCATCGCCCTGCCCTTGGCCTGTGGGGAAAGTAGTGCCCCCCACTCCCTGAAGCCTCCAGGGGTTCTGGGCCATCTGCTCCCAGTGGGCACCCGGAAGGGAGGCAGGGCTGAGCTCTGTACCTGTTTAGGTTGAAGCAGAGGCTGCTCTTGACTCCTGGGTTCTAAAGAGTGGGGTTTTAATTTGGCCTGAGAGAGAAAAGTCAGGGAGCAGCAGATGAATGTGGGGCTGGGAGCCCAAGTTCGGGAGTGCTCCCGAGCACCAGCCTGCCCAGCTCACCAGGGCTGCAGGTGCCAGGGGCAGGGAGGCATGGGCACCTGCCAGGCAACCCCCTATCTACACGGCCTATCCTACCTCCTCCTCGCTCCTGCTGCCCCTACTCCAGGAATCAGGGGAGCTGCTCCTCTCCTCCCAAGTGACTCCACCTCTCAGCTAGATGCCGCTGGGCCCTTGGCTCTACTCTCTAGACCCTGCCACTGCATCCAAAGCCCCTGCTCCTGTCGGCTGGCCTCATGGCACTGAGCGATGGCTCTGCCCCTCGAGCCTCCTGTCTTCACACATAATATGGGGCGGCTCTGCTCCTTGAAGAGCTGTCTTGAAGGGCTGAGGAGCGGGGCTCCCCAGAGCCGGCCTTCTCGGGCCCCAAGCAGGAGGCAACTAACCCCATCGCCTCGGAAGCATCGCCTGCTACCCCTCTCAGCCCTTACCTGGCATTTGAAGTTTTTCAGGTACTCGGCTCCCACCTGGTCTTCCCTCTCGAAGCCGGGTGCCTTCTTATAGCTGCCGGGGGCAAGGCCGGGCTCCCCAGGAAACACAATGCCTTCCAGGTTGGGGGGCTTCCTGACAGAACCCGGTGGGGAGCCACAGAGGTTAGATGGGCTGCCTAGGCTGCTGTTTCGACAGAGGAGCTGCAGAGGAGGCAAGTGGCTGGTGGGTACCCTGCCGGCTGGGATGCAGCCCGGCCTCCGTGCCCTCCGCAGAGGGGGCGTCTTCAGATGGGCTCAGTTCCACTTTCACCGATGGGCAGCAGCCACCACCCCAGGACCCCAAACCTCATGAGGGAATTGGGACCGAAGGCTCGCTCCCCCAGCGCTACCGAGATGGACCAGCACCGGTTCCAGGGAAGCTGCCCCACCCCCGCCAGCTCTTGACAGAGAAAACTCTGGGTCACAAAGGGCAGAACCCCTTGGCCCAAGGCCAAATACCAGGGCCTCCCTGCCCCCAACAGGCCGTGAGGGTGTGGGGGGCATGCGAGGCAGGTGTTGGCCCTGGGCAGGCCTGGGGGCCCCCCACCCCCTGGACAGGCACGTACGGCGCTGAGGTCAGGGGCATGCGGGCTGGAGGGGCTCACGGGCACCGAGTCTCCGGCAGCAGACGGCATGTACAGGACGGGACCCGGCTGGGTGGGGCTGGACACGGCAGAGGAGGGCTGCAGGTCGTCACTGAGGGAAGGCTCTGGAAGGGGCAGGGCAGGGTCAGCAGGCTGCCAGGCACCCCCTTCCATCCACAGCCGCGTCGCGGCCCCTCTCCAGGCAGACCACGCCTGCCCCTGCACACGAGGGCAGCTCGCCCGGTTTCTGTCACTGTCGTGTGCGGAGCCCCCCGTGGGACTGGCATGTGCACTGTGCGTCTGCACCGCGACTGCAGGATGCAGGCCGGGTCCCGGCCCCCGGCTTACAGACGCAGACGGCGCAGAGAGGTCAGGTCCGTCTCCCAACGCGACCCAGCCGAGAAACAGCAGGGCTGGGATTTGAATCCGGTTCTTTGGGACTCCAAAGCCTGAGTCATTAATGGCACTTGTTGGTGCTGCCTCAATCGAGGTCACAGTGCCCACGGCGGGGACGCCGTGGCGTCAGGAAGACACTTCTCTGCCTGGGGCCTCAGCTCATTTTTCACTCTCATCCTGGAGAGGCGGCCTGAGCCGGGAGGAGGTGGAAGAGGACCAGGAAGGGGCCTGGGGTGGACAGTTTTCACTTGAGTCCCCTCGCTGCGGCTGGGAGGGTGGCCAGGGTGCGCGCGGAGACGGAGCAGCCCGAGCGGCGCAAGGCTGCTGTGCGCTTGGAACAGGCAGCCTGAGGCCGGGTCTGCGGCTGGGCACACGCGCACCAGAGACCGAAGACTTAGTCCTCAAAGACAAGGAAAGTAGCTTTATGCTTTGATGTTATTTTTGAAATAACATTTTGTATTAGATTAAAACATTGTTAAATTTAACGTAACCTGTTTCTCTCTCTCTCTCTTTTTTCTCTTACTAAGAGGACGGGGTGGAGGGGGTTCTTGTGCTGTATTTGACTGGACAGCTCAGCTCGGCCGGGGCTCAGCAGGGCAGTGCTGGTGCCTTAGTGAGGTCACGGGTGGCCCTGCCGGGCCCTACAGGGACCTGGGAGTGTGCCTCCTGCGGCCAGGGACGTGGGCCTGACTGAGGGCAGCCTGTCTTGTGACCCTGGAACTCCGGGGCTTTGAGGCCAGTTCCGAGAGACAGAGCAGTGGAACTGCCAGCGGGGACAGTGTCCTTCTGGTTGGGGGAGAGGCCCCTCCCCTGACTGAGAAGGGGTGGATAGGGGCGCACCCGGGGGCCATGGGAAGAGCTTACGTTCTACGTGGGCGAAGGCGCAGAAGGGTCCGCGGGGACAGCTGCCCGACTGCTGCATGTCGTTGCACTTGGTGGATTTATAGATCTGGTGGGCAGAGCAGAGCAGTCAGGCTGGGACATAGGAACGCGGACGTGGGAAGCTCAGCCTAGCAGTCTCTTCCTCCTCCATTCCACACCTTCCCCAAGCCTCCCCACCTTCTTACTCAGACCCCAAGACAGACACTGCCACCCCCATGCCAAGGCCGCCCTCTCTTCTGGGTGCAGGACCGAGCAGCCCTGACCCAGGGGCCTTCCATGCGCTCTTTACTCCTGGTCTCGGCCATGGCTGTGACCGCCAACTGTGCCTCTGGGTATCCAGGGAGCCAAGATCACGGCCCACACCCACCAACCCCAAGGCATGCTGGGTAGGATCTACGCTGAGCCTAACTTTCCCACCTGCCATCTGCAGTCCGACAGGCGCTGTCAGTGAGTATCTCAGGGTTCTGGCCTCTGCAGAGCTAGGGGCGGGGCGGCCTGTGACTCCACGGACCCCCACAAGGTCTCAGCCCACTGACACGGCCCAGGCCGCACATTGGGGCCAGTAGGTCAGGAACTGCCCTAGGGAGGTTGCTGGCACCCTAATCTAAAACAGGGCGGCCAGAGGGGCATGCTAATTTTTAAAACCCAGTCACTGGATTGTAAACATCCTGAGTGGTACAAAGGCGTGAGCGGCACACCATGCCCAGTCCAGTCCTCCCTGTCAGGGGGCCTGTGGGAAACAAAACTGGGAGCAGAGGGTCTCTGTGGGCCCAGAACAGGGAGTTCCAACTGAGGGAGCAGGACTCCTTGAGGCGCCGTGCAGGGGAGCCTGTGGCTGTGCGCCCTCTTCCAGGACGGTGGCAGGGAAGGTCCTGCTAGATTCTGCCCAGACCCTTGTTTCCCTCCTCACTTCTGAAAAATGATAAGCTAGGCCACCCGCTGCCCGCCAAAGGCCCAGCCCCAGCCCGAGGGCCCACCTCCGGGTGGAACTGCTGCTCCGTGCGGGTGTGGCAGTACTGGCAGGCGTCCCCGTTCTCACACTTGCCGGGGTCTCCCCACTCATCCCCGTGTTTTACGTTTGGACACGGAGACGACCTGGTCCCGGAGGGTGGGGTCAGATGGAGAGAGATTAAGATCTGTGGGAGGCCAGGTAGACCCCGCCACAGCCCCTCTCTGGCCTCCCTACCTGGCAACACCAGGTTCAAAAATAGAGAGTAGCTGCAGAGGGAGGGTCATACTGAGGCTGGAAGTCGGGACCGTGTCTTGGCCTAGCCTGGTGGCGTCACCAAGGACAGTTTTATTGCCTTTGGCCAGGCCCTCCCACCAAGCTGCAGCCCAAGGAGGCCCCGCTACAGTCACGATACTTTCCACAGTGTGGGTGGGCCTAGCAGAGGGCCCTTGGGATAGAACTGGAGGCACCTCAGATCATCTGGACCAGGCAGGCTCCCCTATCCTGACTACTCCCCCTTCCTCTCCGTGATCTATGATGCCAGGGCTGAGAGCACAGAGGAAGCAGCCCCCACCAGGACCCCCCAACCCCCCAAGGCTGGCCTACTTTGATAAAGCACCTGTATTTGTGCTTCCGGGGGCTCCGCCGTCGGTCCTTGCTGTTGTGGTAGTACGGGCAGGCATAGCCCTGGCGGCACAACCTCGGGGGTTTCCTGCACGGCTCCGTCTTATAGTTGCCCAGCACGTAAGTGGTCTCTGCACAGGGGCCAGAGGAGGGGTCAGGCAGGTAGGGCAAGGGAAGCGGAAGGAGAGGTCCCTGGGAAAGGGCCCAGGAGCTGAGGCTCCTGGGAGAGGCAGGAACAGGGACATTCCTCATGGGGCAAGGCCATGACGGACCCAGTAGCGAGGCCACTGTAGAGACACAACTCACAGGGAAGTGGGCATGTCACTCACACCCACGCAGGAGCACGCATGTTTCCAAGCCCCCACGGGGCATGGGCAGCAGCAGGGGTGACGCGAGCAGTGCAAGGTGTATCTGTGGAAGCCCCCCCAGAAGGCTCCCCCCAGTCACGGGGATATAAGGTGGGGTAGAGGTAGGGGCTGGGGTTGGAGAAGGCACAGCGGCTCAAGTCCAGTCCTTGGACAGCCCCGGCAGGGGTGGGAGGGGGCCCGGCCATCTGTGTGGCCGCCTTTACCTTGCCACCGCGGCTCCTCACTGAGGATTTTTTCTATCATGGCATGGCTCGCGGCCCCAGCTGACTGGCCCTCGACGCTGCTGCCCTCGACTGTAGTCTGGCCGTTCTGCAAAGCCTCCATGGCCTGGAGCTCCCTGGGAGGGGAGGCGAGCAGGGCGGGGGTGTGGGTGAGCTGCGTGTCTCCTGCACCACGCACACCGCTCCTCGTGCGCTCCCCAGGCCACACCCGCAGTCATGGCCCACCTGATGTCGTAGACAGGGGAGCGGAGGTCATGGGGCCCGTGGGCAAACGCACAGTGCAGGCCGTTTTTGGTGCAGTTGCCTTTGGAGTCCGTCTCGTGGATGCAGATCCCAGTTTTGTAGTAGCGCAGGTGGTACCTGCGCTCGGTGTCCCCTGTGGTCCTGTGCAGGAACGGGCACCTGCAGCACGGCAGGGGAGTCACTTGCCTGTGCCCTGTAGCCTGAGCTCTGCCCTCCCGTGCTTGCTGAAGGCTTTGCCCTCGGCCCCGAGGGGGCACTGCTGGTTGAGTCAAGGAGGCCGGCGGTGATGCCCCGCACTGGGAGCAGAACCTCCCACCCCCGCCAGGAACTGGGGAGCGCCCAGAGAGGCCCTGGCTGCCCTCTGGGCAGGATGTCCGAAGGAGCCCAGTGTTCCCACTGCAGCCGCCACTCAGCAAGTCCTCTCTTAGCAACTTAGCCAGGGCCCAGGGGCATCCTGGAGATGCTGCGGGGGAAAGCCTGTGCAAGCAAATGCTGCCCAGCCCAGAGGTCCCATGATGGCTTCTCACAAGGGCTGATTCTGCGAGGGGAGGGGGTGTGGCCATAGGCCGTGACTTCTGTGAGAAGAGCTGCTACAGAGGCATGCAGTGAGCTGCATCCAGAGAGGCCCTGGCTGCCCGTCACCACCTCTGCAAGGTCAGTAAGTGACAAGCAGCGTTGAGCGTCCCAGGCATGCCGCCTCCTTACTTGCGTGTTGCACCCGTCTCTCCCCAGAGCTCTGTAGTAAACATCTGGGGGATCTGAGGAACTAGAGAGGCTCTGCCTTGAAAGAGCCTGCCCAGCTGGAAGGGGGTGGGTGAGCGGGTAGTGGTGAGCTGGGGAGGGGGTTCTTGAGAGCTGCACAGATGAGGAAAGAATGCGCAGGGAGCCACTTTGGTTGAGATGTGGCCCTCAGGCTTAGCGGGAGACAGGCCTGTGGAGGGTTTCCCAAAAGCAGAGCAAGGGGAAGGGTCTGCCCAGAGGATGCCAGGTTGGAGTCCAGGTCCAGGCCGTGCAGAGGCGGCCAGGCTGGAGAGGCCTCTCCCACGCCTCCAGGTTTCCTGTGTCCCCTGGCCTACTTGGAGGACATATGGCCCAGGGAACGCGGGGCTCCCGTAGAGGCAGGCTGGGGGGGCGGGGGCACTTACTCGTCGCCCTCCGGGCAGAGGCCAGTGGCCTCGTCGTACTTGGTGCAGTAAACGTCGGGGCTATAGTTGAAAGTGCCGTCCCGACGACGGATGGACCGGCGGCGTCGCTGATTCACAAAGTGCCAGTGGAAGCAGGTGTAGGGCCGATGCTGCGTGCATTTGTGTTGCACGAAGAGCGGACACTGCTCCGTGCGGAACTCCTTCAGGTACCTGCGGGGAGAGCCCCAAGCCAAGAGTTAAGTCCCTCTTCCCAGCAAGAAGTTAGTTGCCACGTCCCCCGAGGGCCCTGCTCTGGGTGTGCATTCCACCGAGACTTCAAAGCACAGTGCAGAGCCAGACCTCGGGGTCTGTTCTCTGTGCCCTCTCTGAGGTTCCAGGAGTGTGAGGAGCCACTCCCAGCTTCCCGTGGCATTCCCTGCGGCCCACACCCACCTGCCAGTCCCCAGAGGCTGCACCCATCTGTCACAAGGATGGGCCTGGGGCTCCGGGGTGAGGGCCGACCGCCCAGGTCACAAGATGTCCTCTGGACAATAAATGGCTCCCAGACATTCCCAGCACTCACCAGGTAGGTGTGCCCTGACCCCAGTACTGGCCTGACCCCAGTACTCACACGAGTGCTGCAGCAGTGGAGTGATTTGCAGCCTGACTGACCTGGGGACTGGGGGGGAGGTCTCCTCCCAACCATCATCTCTCCCCTTTGCCCTGAATGTTAATAGCAAAGACACCCTCGACACACCCGGAGAAGGGAGCCAGACCCACTTACCCCATCCCAGAACACACGCGGTGTCCACTAGCTCTATGTGTCCACGTAGGCGGGCTCTTAGGTTCAGGGAGGGGCAGGGGAGACAAACAGGCAGTGCAGTTCTCTATTCATTCTCTGAAGCCCTAACGTGGGCAACAAGCTGTTTGACAGAAGGCATTTGAGGGGCCTCCCTGGTGGCGCAGCGGTTGAGCGCTGGGTTGCGAAGCAACCCCGCAGCCTCTGCAGCGCAGGTTCGATCCCCAGTCGCCAGGCGAGGGTCCCACATGGCACACAGACCTCTCCTGCCGCCCGCTGCTCCCCTCAGCAGTGTACTTCGGTCCTTCTGCCTGCTCTGTTCCCCGCTCTGGCTCTGGTGAATTCTCTCACCCTCCCATGATTCTGACTGTACCCAGTGCTTGTATAAATAAATAAATAAATATTTAAAAAAAAAAAAAAAAAAAGGCATTTGATGCCAGCAAAGATGGTTCTAGAAGGTGAGGGTGTGTGCAGAACCTAGCAGGTAAGGCAGTCTCGCCAGTGTCTTGAGTGCCCACTGGGCACACGGAAGGTGTGGGGACAGGTAAGGTCAGGGACAAGACTTTCTTTAATGCGAATGAAGAGCTGAACCTCCACCCCACCCCCCATCTTAAGTGTGCAGGTATGTACTGGCAAGGAGAGGCTGGGACAGGGTGCTCCCCAAAGGGCACAACTAGGGTGAGGGAGTTAACTGGCAGTTAAGCCTCCAAATCCAATCGTGCTCATTCAGCACATCTTTACTGAGCACCTACTAGGTGAGGGCAGTGTGGGCACCGAGGACACTGATGAGGAGCAGGGCCCAGCCATACCAGGTAACCCACATTTTCACGGGCGCTTACAAGCGAGGTTGTTCAGGCTCTGAGAACCCAGAGGAGTGTCCTTGACCCAGGCTGGACAGAGGAAGGTGGAAGGAGGGTGAAGAATGTGGGGTGTTTCAGGCAAAGGGAACACCATGAGCTTTGAAATGGTATGTCTGGGTCCAAGAACTTGAAGTGCCTTTGTGGGATACGAGAGGGGAAAAACTGAGGTACAGGAGAAATGATGAGGTGAGGCATGGGAGGAGCCCAATTTTAGGGTTATTACCACAAACCCCAGGCCCATTCTGAGACACTGCACAGAATTCAGGAAGGCGAGGGCCTCAAGCTTTCCTGTCCCCTGGGCACTGAACTGCGATACCAATCCCCCAAACTAGGCTGGTCCCTCTCGTGGGCAGCGCCCTGACTGTTCCTGCTGAGACTCACTCAGCAGATGACAGGTGGGAATGGCAGAGGGCACTGTGGAGTCCCGGGCCAGGAGCTGGATGTGGTCAGGATGGGCAGATCACGTACAGGACACTCAGTGAAAGAGAAATCTCAGATACACCAAGTATTTCATGAGAAAACGTACAACTGACCTATTGTGTATCTGAATTCTGATCTAACTGGCACCGTGTTTTTATTTGCCTAATCAGGCATCCCTGAGAGCAGTGCCTGTTTGGTGTCAGCCCTCCGTGTCCACCTAGGGAGGTGGGAGAACTCCCCTCAGGGGAAGAACCCTAGGATGTGCTGCCCCTGGTTTGGGCACAACCTTGTCCTTTTGGAGAAGGTACTGGGCAGCCTGCCTACTTGCGGCAGCCATGTCCACAGCGCCACACATAGATGCTGTGGCTTGAGGGCACGAGAAGCAGGGATGCCAGAGAGGACAGAGGAAACACATCACCTCATTTTAAGCCTCTTCATTTCCACCCCATTGCCACGGGTCAGGAGCCTGGCACCTTCCAGTAAACCTGTCTCTTTGCTTCAGCCCTTCCCGTCCAATTTACACTGCACAGGGCTGTGCTCGTCCTGGAGCTCACAGTGAAGGGACTTTCTTAAACACCTTCAGCAACCCCAGGAGCAACTGATGAGCACCCACTGCTCAGCCTGGCGTTCCAGGCTCAACGTGCCTTTCCGCCGCGGCTCCCCGGTTCCTCTCCATGCCAGCCGTGAAGCTGGAGTTCTTGGCGTTTGGCAAACAGAGCTGTAACTTGCCTAGCGTTCCTGTCCCCTTCCTTACCTGTAGAAATCTGTCAAGGCTGAACTCAACACTGTTCTGAGGCACCCCTCCATGAAGCCTTCCTTGAGGTCTCAACTCTCCTCCCTGCCTGCCCTTGTCCTCAGGGGTAAGTAATCCTCTCCAAGTGTTTACGTCACTCGTCTAGACACTTACAGCCCTTACCCTGCACTGCATATTAAAATGTGTGTACTTTTCTCTACTAAATTATAAAGTCCTGAGAGCAAGCATCTAAGAAGTCACCACAGTGCCTTCAATGAGGCAGGGTTAAAATGCCAAGTCTGCCAAATGACAGGCCGAGTCCACAAGGCAACACTACAAGGCACCAGCAGGCAGGGCACTGAGCGCTGGAAACCGTGTCCTTCCCTTGTGAAAGGCTTGACAGTGCAGAAAATGGTCCCTGAGGGAGGGGGCAGACTTCCCTGCAGGAAGCCCGCATGGGGGAGGGGCTGCGTGACCGGATCTTGGGGGAAGAGCACCCACTTTCAACCCACTATGACCAGACGAGGCAAGAGTCTAAACTTGTGCGTAAGTCACTCAGAGCCGTGCCACCGCGACCTGAGCGCCGGAAGGGGTGGCTAGCCTTCCCCTCCTCGCGCGGCCCCTCCAGCCGGTGAACAGGCAGCCCAGGGCCGGAAGGCGAGGACAGGCGCGCTCCTATTCTCATGCACTGGGACGAAACCTCAATTTCCCATGGAAATGCACTCCCTGAAGCCCGACCCGTGGAGCCACCTCACAGGTTTGAAAGCACGAGAGCTAAGAAACCAATAGGCTGAGGCACACTCCTCAGTTCAGCCAACTCTCAGGCAACTCAAACTGTGGGGTCTAACCAAGAAGGGGGCGAGAGGGGACAGGGCCATGGGGCTGAATTCCTCACACCCCCACCTCCCAGAAGACCCACCACGCTCGAGGGTAAGCGCCGAGCAGAGAAACACAGGCTAGCTTCCCCGCGCGCCGTCTCAGGGGCTGGGATGAGTCAAGATCCGCGAGAGGCCCTGGGCTCGGCTCGGCGGAGAAAGCCACCCTTTGACCCGCGGGCAGAGGGGCAGCAACTGTGAGCGCAGCCCCCTGGCTGAAGAACAGTCTCTGGAGTCCACCCCGCTGGGGCTGGCTTCGCATCAAAGGTGTCCTTCCCTCCTGGGACATCACTCACTCGATCCTACTCACCGTCTATCTGTAAATGTTAAATATTGTCATGAGAGAAACAGCCACTTTACAAAAGAATTTGGAGAAGGGCGAAAATCACCCTCAATCCCACTACAAATAACATTAGCTTTTTGGTAAATTTTCTTCCCGTACCACACTGCTAAACTGCTTTGCTAAACTAATACTTTTCTTTAAAAACTTTTCAAATCAGGGCCTCCCTGGTGGCACAAGGGGTTAAGTCGCAGCACTGTGAAGCTATCAGCAGCCACTGCAGCAGGAGTTTGACCCCCAGCCAGGCTGCTGACCAACACGGCCCAGCAGACCTCTCCTGCCGCCCCGCTGCTGCCCTCAGCAGTGACGAAACAGAAGACTGTTAAGATGCCTGACAGGAAAACCTGGCAAGTTTGGAGACAACAGGGAGCAAGCAGCTGGTGCCCTAAAGCGCATCTAGCTCCCCGCTGCCAGAGGAGGGGCCCGCACAGCCTCCTCAACTCTACCTGCCCAGCCGCCACTGGCCAGCTCCTCACCCTGCCCAGCACACCACACTCCAGAGCAGGGTCAGCCAACTTTTTCTGCAAACTTTTTCTAAAATACCGGATAGGGGGCCTGCCTGGTGGCGCAGCAGTTGAGCGCTGGGTTGCAAAGCTGCCCGCGGCCTCTGCAGCGCCGGTTCAATCCCTGGCAGCTCCCTGGCCACCAGAGGAGGGTCCCACATGGCGCGCAGACCTCTCCTGCCATCCGCTGCTCCCCTCAGTAGTGTACTTCGGTCCTTCTGCCTGCTCTGCTCCCTGCTCTGGCTCTGGTGAATTCTCTCACCCTCCTGCGCTTCTGACTGTACCCAGTGCATGTATAAACAAAACAAACAAACAAAGAAATAAAACATGCCTCTATTAAAAAAATAAATAAATAAAATACCGGATAGTGTTTTAGACTTCGAGGGCCAAACCGAGATGTTCTGTACCAACATAATGAGAAGCCAAATTTCCACAAATTTTTATTGATGAAATAAAAAATAACTGACTACAAAAAAAAAAAAAAAGAAAAGAAAAATAAAGATAACTGACTACAATGTTTGGTAATACAGTCTAGTGGAGAGAATGGACTTTTTTTTGTTAGTGTCAAAACTGCACTCTCCACTTGCCACAGAAAAGGCGATGCAAAGCTTCAGAAGGAAATGAATCAAGTTCTGGGCATCAAAAACTCTCCTTCAAACACTTTTCGTCATGAAAATAAAGAAAATTCTCTTCTCAGAACCTCATCAACGAGGGCAACGCAGACCGCTGCTTCTCTCTCGTGGCCTTTCCAGAATCACCGAGTACCAGCTGAAAAACCTGTTCAAGATGTCGCCTTACTGTTCACACGGCTGCTATTACTTATGGTACATGTTCTGTAAGGAGGTGGACAGCGTTAACTTCCCATCCTTAGTACGTGAAGAAGTCGGACACACCCATTTCCTTCACCCATGTCCTTGTTGGTGACTCCTCGATGCTCACTTTACCACCTCCTGCAAACCTTCTTGCTCTCCAGCTATTTATAGTTCATCCCACCACGTCAGCATCCCTAGAAAATCACTCTCATCATTAACCCCTATTTCAAGCCCTTAGACAATTTCCAAATTCTAATCTCTGGGTTTTTCAGTTTGACACTTAGTCTTTCTAATCTGAAATTTTTATATAAGTGAGGCTAAAACAGCTTAGCTTTGGCTAAAACAATCTGGCCTCGCCTTTGCTGTTCTTATTAATGTCCATTCTCCTACTCATCATCCATTTATGTAGTTCACATAAGAAAAAAGAGCAAGCTATAATAATCTATCTCCTAGCAGAGTCACAGAGTTGGTCAATAATTTGCAAGTTCTTAGGCTCCACTACAGTCCTACTAAATTAAAATCTGGGACTAGGCCTCAAAATCTGCAATTCTAAGACAAATTCCACAGTTAATTCTTAAATAGACTAAAACCTGAGAAATTGTTTAATTATAGAAAATGTCTTATATTGCTTGTCATTCATCTGACTAGTGGATGTTTAATATTTGCGTAATGCAAAATAAAATCATACATTAACAAAGTAAGAAAGGATTTTTTGGGGGTGGGGATAATAAAATCTACAAAGTTGTTGATTCTTATATCAAAACTGATTGCAAATGTTCAAAACTGATTGCAAATATCGAGCTGCAAATGTTAGTGCTGACTCTGAATAAGATTTTACATTTTTCATTTTTAGAAATGTCTTTCACATACATAGGTGCTGAGTGCCAACCTCATCCCCTAAGCATGATTTTGAGTATGTCTGTTTCTAAGACATTTATAGATTCTATTACAGTTTGCTACTGGCCTTTTAATCACTTCCAATGTAAGTTTTGATATAAACTCCTTAGTTGGATCCTAAAATAGGGGCATTTCTTTTGCAGTCACACCAAGATATAAAATCACTGGTAGAACTGTAGTGTGTTTGAAATCATAGCGGGGTAAATAAGTATAGGAATGAGGAATCAGCTCCGTTTTAACTTTTGACAGCACAGGAAGGCAGTTTGACATAATTTAGAATTTAGTTAGTGTTGAAATTACCTCACTGCAATGTAAGGCTTACATATAAGTGATATTCTGCTTCATAATTTCAGGGTGAATTCATAAAAAAAAAAGTTACCAAGTCTACAGCAAAACTAATTTCCAGAGCCATTCAGTTATGTCTGAGAATGATTTCTCTCATCTACAAAAATTTCAATCCCGCGTCTCCCTGATGGCGCAAGGGGTTAAGCACCACCGCACTATGACGCAATCTGCAGACTCTGCAGCACCGGTTCCACGGCCAGGGAGAAACCCACATGATGAGACAGACCTCTCCTGTCTTGTGTGCTGCTCGCCTGTACCCCAGCTCTTGTATGCATAAATAAATAAATCTTTAAAATAATTTTTTTTCAATCTCAGCCCTGAACTGAAAAAACTGCAAGAAAACGTTACTGCTAAGTCATCAAACTGTTGTATAGTGGGATGTATCACAATACCCAGCATCTATTTCTGACAAAAATTCATGGGATTGATGGTTAAATCCCCAAGTTCTTCACTGATCCAAATGGTTCATTAACAAATAATAGAGTCAAGCATCCTGCCAAGTGCCTGCTGATGAATAACACAATGAATAACCACAGGCTTTAAGCACCTTACACATTCATAGGCTATAAACTTTGTAAATTTGTTCATTTAAGACTTTTTCTGCTCCACACATTTTTTTTAAAGATTTGTTTACTTATGCATAGAAACATGGGGGGGGTGCAGGCCAGAGGTGCGGGGGTGGTGGTAAGAGGATTCACCAGAGAGCAGCGGGGAGACAGGAGAGGTCTGTTGCCACATGTAGGTCAGCTTCCTGGCCAGAGATCAAACTCAGGCTGCAGTGGCTGAGACAGCTTGATAGCGCTGAGACTTGAACCCCTGTGCCACTGGGGAGGCCCTCCACACATTTTCTTACTATCACCACTTGTAACTGATAGTGTTGCCATTAGCAGATCATACTTTAGGTCGCCTACATTAGCATTTTCTCAACATTCTGGAGACCATCCTCAAAAGCTGCTATTGTATCTATTCAGAGGCCAGCACCTCAGTCACTTGAAAGGTAGCCTTGATTCCAGAATAACTGAACAGTAACAGCAACCTCTGCTGACTCATCAATGGCCAAGGAAAACTGCAGGCAGTCACTGTCTCCTTCTTTGACTATTTATGTTGCTCCCAATGACATCAACATTTTGAGAAATCGTTCCTGCTGAAAGGCTGACACTCCTAAAGCAGTTTGTTTTCTCTGGACACATTTCTTCAGCTGCTGCAAGCACAATTTACGAAATTCAACATCAGTAAATGGTTGACTGACAAATGAGCCACTAGGAAACTTACTTCAGTTGTAGCCTCGTTTTCATGTTGGTGAAGAAGTTCTGCTGCGATGACGGAGTCCCTTTAAAAATGTCCCAACTTTTCTGACCACTGCCTTGCTGGCAGCTGGGGGCACTGTGCTGCTGCTGAGAGTAACAACACTGACATTTTCCCTACTGTTCTTTTTTATTAAAAATAGGCCTACTCTGTAATTCCTAATAATCCACACTGCACTGCGCCCTAAAAGCATGCCATTCCAAGCGGATGAAGAACTCACACACCATGGTGGCGGGCTGCTGTCCATGGCACTGGACAGCAGGGCAAAGCCTGAGACTGCCACGGTCGGTTTCTGCTACAATCACTTCACTCTGAGGTGCTAAAAAATCCAAATCTGTAAACCAATCAGCATGGATTGCAATAAAGCTTTATTTATGGATGCCAAAATTTGATTTTCATTGTGTCATAGAAGTGAAAACCACTTCTTAGCTCCTGGGTTACACAAATGCAGGTGGCGGGCTGGATTTGGCATGTGAACCGTAGTTCGCCGACCTCGGATCTGAGGAGCTGGTATTCCCCAACACACCATATGCTCCCCTCACCTCTCTGTACTTTCCATCCATGTGGGGTTCACTCTCCGACTTTTCTGGGCTCCCTGACTGTACAGTGGTTTAATCACCAGCCCCCCGCCCCCCATATTCTCACTGCACTGTGAGAACACAGCCAGTTTGGCCCTAGCACATTTCAACTGAAATACTATGCCAAATGCTTTGTGTATAGCTCTGTCTATCCAAGTGGTACATGCCTTGTCCACAGCAGCTGTGTGCTAAGAAGCAATGCTGACCTCTGAGTTACATGCTTCTGGAAATTCAGAAACCAGAAACTTCTTCATGGTTAAGTCCCAAGTTTATCATCTGCAACATCTTACGAAGACATGTATGTAGAATGGTCAGATTTGTATAAAGAGGCAAACAAGCAAGATGTTGCTGCTGACGGCATCAGGAGAAGTAATGAGAAGACAAAGTGCTGCGGCCTGATAAAATGCAGTATGAACAGCGAATGGAGATGTGAGCCCAACAAAATGGGGGTAACAGACTGAGCAGATAGAAGACCCCCACCCTGTATGTCCCTTAACCTGGAGGTCACGGACAAAGCGTCCGATTGAGGGGAGCCCACTGAGCACTCGGCACTCAGTCTTGTGAGCCACTCACAGAGGGTGGCAGAAATCTGGCAACTAGAAATATAAGCCCATATCCCTAAGAAGCCACTAGTTGTTCAACTTTATCGTAGCCAATTTTATAAAAACTGAATTTTGCCTTTTTAAAGCTATTTATAAAGCTTTATCAGAAATAAGATCTCAAATTATAAGAAATAATCCTATTCTTAAACATTCTTTAAAAAAAAATCTTTATTGACATCTAACCACGATATGAAAGGGTTGTAAACTAGCAAAGAAAAAACAACCAACCAACCAACCAACCAACCAACCAACCCAGAAACCACTGGAGAGTCCATTGTAATAACCAAAGGCTCAGCGACCCCAACCTGTAATCCGCTAGTCTCTATACTCATAGTAGCCCTACGGCCATTTTTTTTTCTTCCCCACAGATAACTCCTAAAAAGAAATTTAGTCACAGAGATCATAGTTCATAGCTTATCAAATATTCATTCTTGGGCCTCCTCTGGTGGCGCAGCGGATGAGCGCTACATTGCAAGGGTGCCCGCAGCCTCTGCAGTGCCAGTTCGATTCCCGGCCACTGGCAGGGGTCGCACACAAAAAAAAAAAATTAAAAAAAAAAAAAAAAAATCATTCTTTTAAGGGTTGAGAACTTTTTTTTTTTTTACTTCAGGGAGAATAATAGATCATATAAAGAGATTAAGAATCTTAAATAAATTATCCAAGTGTGTGTGGCGCATGCATGCGCAGACACACACACACACACACACACACACACACACACACTCCTTACAATGCTAGAAAATCTTTCCTTTTTGAAAAGCTTTAGGTAAACTACTAGCAGTTCTAGATTCAATGTTAATAAGGACATAAATACACATTGTTTTGACACCAAACATAACCCAGAAACCATATAACTTTGTAACAATAACCACCAGTGGGAGTTAACAACTAAAAAGCCAGGCCAAACAAAGCCAAAACTGGAGGTTGGCAAATAATTGGATGATTCTGTTAAAGCATTGTATGGCTACAGGGATTTGGCTTCCAAATCTTCTGAAATGATCCTGCTTTAGAACATTCTCTCTGGCAGAAAAAGCTCAGAGAATATTATTCCCTCAAAGTAAGTATCTAGTGAGTTTCTGAGTGTGTCTGAACTTTTAGGGCAGCTTTGATCTTGTAACTGGCTTTTAGCCAAGCAGCAGAAACAGTTAAACCTTAGAGGTGTATGAAGCCCCTAGCTACAGACTCTCCCCACACACAGGCCCATACAAAGGATGCCTCCGCAACAGCACTGCAGGCACTTAAACAAGCATGGATGTTGAGGTCCGGGAGCCTCTCTCACTGGCAAGTTACTTCGGCCCCTCTTCACTGGGAAAGATCTGACGCCTGGGAGTTGTCCTGGCCCCAAGGACTAACAAGAACTGGATCCTACTTTCTCACTCCAAGGATCCTGGAAGTGCTAAGAGGAGAAAAAGTTCAAGTGAGAGGTCAGTCATAACACTGATTTTGGAGAATATGTGAGTAGTACTAAAAATCCTAATTCATTCTTTCTAGATAACAACTTGATTCAAAGTCTTTCTGTATATAGCTGGACTGAAATACCTCCAATTTGAACATTTTCTAATATATTAAGTTTAAATGATGTATTATTTTGTGCAGTGGATCCATTTAGAACACAAATCGATCATGAAGGATAAAAGCAGTTTTGATGGAGGCTACACAGAGATGGCAACTGAAGAAAAAGTCCCACCCATGTGGAAGAGAGGCGTGTGCTCTGAGGACAATACTGACCCACATGTGCCCTAAAAGCCAGAGAATGTCCCTTAGTGCAGAGGTGGCTGAAGGAAGCCCTGGAGTAAGGCTGCCGAAGGGGACAGCAATGCAAATGACAACAGTAACTTGGGTCTTGTTCAAATACAGGTAAGAACAGCACTTACTGTGCTAAGTGCCAGGAGCTGTTTTAAGCACTTTGCATGTATCAACTCACCTAACCCTCATACAGCCCCAGGAGACAGGCACTATCCACATGAAAGTGTCACCCAAAGCGGAAGTCACTTGCTCAAAGGCCCACAGCCAGTAAGAGGCAGAGCTGGGCTTCAATTCGACAGTCTGGCCCCGGAGTCAGTACTTGCCACCACAACTGCTAACTATGCTTTTCTTTATTGAGCTAAAGGAAAAACAAGAGCAGCAGCAAATATGTATACGTGAGTCTCTAGAAGCTGTTTAAAATGTCAGTTTTTTTTTTTTTAAAGATTTATTGATTGATTGATCGATTGATTGATTTATACATACATACATACAAGCACTGGGCACAGTCAGAAGCATGGGAGGGTGAGAGAATTCACCAGAGCCAGAGCGGGGAGCAGAGCAGCCAGAAGGACCGAAGGACACTGCTGAGGGGAGCAGCGGGCGGCAGGAGAGGTCTGCGCGCCATGTGGGACCCTCCTCCGGTGGCCGGGGAGCAGCCGGGGATCGAACCGGCGCTGCAGAGGCTGTGGGCAGCTTCGCAACCCAGTGCTCAGCCGCTGCGCCACCGGGGAGGCCCTAAAATATGTCAGTTTTTGACAGGTCAAACTTGTAATACCGTTAAGTTACTAAAAGTAATAATAGAAATGTTTAACATACTGTATATTTAAAATGCATTTTAGGTATTCATTATATTCTTCATTCAACAGTAAAATTTACTATCAAATTTAAGTGTTTTTTCTTTTTTTAATATAAGTAGCAGTCTAACATATATGGCTGAGTAGGTTTGATTTATACAAATACTCAGCTACCAAATACCTGGTACCTCTTATCAGGAGAAATGACATAGAACAGATATGTTGTTACCAAAATTAAAAGTTTAGATATAAAAACTACTACTTCAAACCACTGAGTCATAAAAGACCACGATAAACTTTTTTTATCAGCCTCTTCTTTTCTAAGCATAACTACTTTTCTTCAATAGGGGTAGCAGCTTAATGAACGGCCAAAATTTCACAGGAAGGTAGGAACACAGGTCTTCCCCTTCCTCATTAGAAGTCATTTTGTTCAGACTTAGGGTGGCCATACGGTGTTTCAAATACTCATGGGAAACAAATGAGTCGAACATAAAAAGCAAACTGTGATATAAAGAACAAGGAAAAAGAGGAAAACATTTCAACAAATTCAGATATGACGTGATGATACTGTCACAGGCCTTAGTATCTTCTTTATCACCTAAATAAATTGAGCCACCAACAGGAAAAGGTCACCTCACAGAGAATGCTATGAGATTTTTAAGTCGCTAGACTCCTTTCCATCTTCTCCTCCTCATCAGTTCTTGATACTGCTGTCAAATTCTACACACTGGCAAAGAAAAAAGGGGTGAAAGTTGAGGAATTTTATAGAGAAATAGTAAAAAAGTTTGTGATTACAGCCACTGATAATCATCTTAAATGCCTAAAACATGATTTATCCTTCAAGGATGCCATGGGAGCATTCAAACCATCATTACAACACTGGAGGAGGGAATCCTACATTTAGTAGGACAGCACCTTCTCTTCTACATTCCACCCACCACGGGAACTAAACACAATCCATTTTGCAAAGGCATTGGGGACAACCTGCTTGTTCCTCATAATGAGTATCAGTTCCGATACTGATACTACACAAGTTAAAGCACAACTAATATCAACTAGGAATCTCAAACTTCACTTATCTCAAAAGCATCTTCGCAGACTTACGGCATCGGGACACTCATCTAAAATGGGTACATGGGACTAAGTCACTGGGAAGTCTGGGAAAAGGGCACTCAGCTTTTAACAAAATGCAGGCTTTCCTGTACTGACCTGTGCTGTCTGGCCATATTATCTAATGTCCCTCGAGTAATAGGGGCTCCAAACTCTATGCACTCAAAGGGTTATCTTTTCAACCCTTAAAAAAAAAAATGAGAGGATGTCATTTACACAACATAAAAATTTACCATTTTAAAGTTTACATTTCAAGGATTCTTTTTTTAAAAAAAAATTTATTTAAGCTTACAAGAGCTGGGGTGTAGGCCAGAGGCGTGGGAGGGTGAGAGGATTTACCAGAGACAGAGTAGGGAACAGAACAGGCAGATCTACTGAGATACACTGCTGAGGGGAGCAGTGGGGAGAAGGGAGAGGTCTGCTGCGCCATGTGCGTCAGCTCCCTGGCCGGGGAATGAACTCATGCTGCAGTGGCTGCGGATAGCTGGATAGCTTCAAGGTGCTGAGACTTAACCCCTGGCGCCACCAGGGAGGCCCATTTCAAGTATGTTCACCACGATCTAATTCCAAAACATTTCCATCACCCCCAAACCCATACCTACTATCACATGCACTGATTTTATCCCCAGTTTCTCTGCAGCTATGTCTAGCGCCCATGCAGGTTTTTAAAGATGGTTGGGTGGAGTTAATCTAGAGAGTATTTATCTATATGGTAAGAAAACAAAAAAGCTTCAGTGTCCAGAAAGATAATGAACTTAAAATCTTGACTTTTTTTTGCAATTAAGCTAAATGTAATTTTTATATATTGGCTAAGAATAGCAGAGAAACTTACATTCAACATCCATCTTCACATAACACATTAGTGTGCCCCAAATTCATCCAAGATGTTAAAAGAAGGGAAGACAATCTATAAGGATTAGCCATAACTGTCCATAGTTGCAATTTCAAAATATAGAAGATGTTTATGTAGGGAAACCTCCTTTAGTATCAAGCATAGCTGGATTAAAAACACAAAACATGAAAACACGTAATCATTATGTAAATATTACCCTACTTGGGAAAATCATCCCTAGGCCAATTCGCTACTGAAAGTAATGTAGCTTTAAATGCAACTTTACTTCTATCACTCTCCTGACCTAGAGTCTCCTAATGAGGAAACAACCTTTAGGCAAAGGTCTGGCGGGAAAGCCTGCAGAAGTATGCTGCTCAGGCTGCTGCAGTGCGCTCATGACCTACGTGCGCGCATGGCTTCTAAGACACACAGGAAGGAGACCTCACCTTCAGGCAGCAGGGTGTTGAAAGCGGGAGGAAGTAGGTCCACGAGGGTGTCTTGCTTTTGTGCACTTATCTGGGGTGCTATTTCCACAGAAGGAGCTCCTTTATAGAGTGTGCCCAAGATGGATTTCTCTAAGTTGCTCTCAGAGTTGTCCAGCTGCCCTCACCAATAAGTCACAGTCTTTGTAGGTTGACAGAAACCACCAGTCAAAGCAGATGCATATGGATTGTGGGGAAGCCTTCTTTAGTATCTAACATAGCTGGATTAAAACAAAAAAACTTAACCATTAAGCAAATCTTGACTTTAATCATTAATTTAGATTATAGCAAATATTAGCTAGGTGCTAAGCTTGAGTCTATCCTCAGCATGGGCGCTTCACACTTATTAATAGGGATTCTATGGGTTTGATGAGAGGCCACAGTGGGTTCTGAATTTTTGTCCTGCAAGGAGTCAGTTCTTTTTGATAAGCAAGTAAACAAGATCCAGAAATAGTTATTGGTAATTTAACTCATTCTTACTGACGTTGTTAACCAATGCTTCCAGTGCCTTCCTGTTATACAACAACTTGTACTATGGTAATGTATTTACAATTTTATTGTGATTTGCAATAAATGATTTAAATACATATTCATTTCCTTGACTTCCAGAATACAATCAAACACAGTCAGGTGAAGTTCATGACATTTATGTAAGTAACAAATTTGCCTTGAAATAGTTATCTATGATAGTACTGCTACATTATGCTTATTTAAAGATGCCCAAGAAACAGTCCTAAACTAAAATGCCTGGGTAGATGAGACTTTAACGTTATCTCTTCTCCATCTATAAGAACTCACCCAGTGGTCAGAAGACTCAAACAAAATTTCGCTAAACTAGAATTTTGTCTTCCTTTAACACAAGGGCATTAAGAAGTCTCAGAATCAGCTACAGTTTAAAAAATCCAAAAATGATTTTATATCTCTGGGATTTATTTCCCTATAAAGTCAAAATAATGAGGTCAGAAACCTGGGTATCTCATGTGGCTGGTTTTTCTCCCCAACTATATACTTACTAATATAATCATTATATTGTAAAAAGCCCAAAGTTAACTAACCTTGCACATACATTTCAGATTGTAAGTGCTCCAAAATTTCCCATTCTTAAGTCTGTTTGTTCTTTTTTTAATAAAAATGTAACGTACAAAATGGATTTGTTCTAAATGAAGCTGGATTACCTACTGCGAGGTCACGTGATTCTGTTCTTGGAAGAATACTAACATACTCACACCAGCATTTTACGAAGTGCTAATCAAATACCTGGCATAGTACAACACAGGAAAATTTGCAATCATCACTTTCTAAAAGGGTTGGATTCCTCCAGTCTAGCACACACACTTGCTGTACCAATTTGATGAGAGGATTATTTACTTCAGTTTTCCTTAAAGCAAGATGGTTCAAGAGTTCAGGGAAGGCAGCACTCCCACTGCCCACCTGTGACTATGCAGGTGCTTCTTTTCACCAACTCTCTCCCTCTCAGGGCAGCAGCCCTCCTACCTGCACTATGCCAGGGCTTCTCCTCACTGACCTCCCTCAGTGGAGGCCGCTCTCCTCATGAGCGCCTGCCTGCAACCATGCAGGCCTCTCTGAGCAAACCTGTTCCTTCAGGGCAGCTCTTCCTGTCCGCTTGTGTCTATGCAAGTGTCCTTTATTCTTCTGTCCCTTTCCCTAATAAACCTCCCCTCAAAAAAAAAAAAGAAAGTTCAGGGAAAAATGCCAACAAAATAATTACCCTTCAGACTATGTTATGAATAATCATTTTGGTTTAGGAAAAGGGCTCATACCCTAAGACTTTAGTTGTGGGGCAAGAATAAAGGGCAAGAAAGCACACCTATGGGAAGGCAATTTTTGCTTTTGGTGGATTCAATTGTGTTGCCAAGATTGTCTGCCATTATGATCACTGAGGCTCAATTTTAATGCAAGTTTCTTCTGGATTATTGCAAAAATGAATTACATCATCTCAAATAATAGCAGGCACAAAACCCACAAAATTAAAGAATAAAGAAGACTTAAAAGGTAAAAAAAAATCTTGACAGGTAACAACACTAAAAAAAAGGTCTATATCTGTATTTAACAATGGGATCAATGTAACACGTAAAGTCATATTCAGTTTGGGACAAAATCTGGAAATTCATGCTGCAAGAAGATGAATGAAACAATGCAAGGCGGCTCCAAATTACATAGCGAATCCTACAATCAAAATGATCTTGTTCCCTCATCCTCAAAATCAACAAATGGATTCACCTTAAAAAAGAAGAAAAAGAAAAGAAAGCAGAGCCAACAAGTGCCCTGACGCTCCCTGTTCCTCAGGCCTGGGGTGGTAAGAGGATGAAGTTTTCAAAATAATCACTTCAGGGCCTCCCCGGTGGCACGGGCAGTTGAGGCTGCGCTGGGCAGGCGAGGGTCCCACATCCTCCTGTCTCCCCGCTGCTCCCCTCTGCAGTGTACTTCCTCACTCTGCCTGTTCTGTTCCCCGCTCTGACTCTGGTGGATGCCATCACTCTCCTGCACATCTGGCCTGTACCCCGGTTCTTGTATAAATAAATAAATCTTTGAAAGACAAATAAATAACCACTTCAATCTACCCAGGAAGACAACGGATTTCCATCTCTGATTTTTAGGAATAAAGACATAAACACACACACCAATGAACAGACAACAGGAAATAAAGAGACGGCAACACCTACAACTTCCAACTGCGCTCGGGCATCGACTGCTGCTGATTTTCTTAAGCCTCTGCGAGCGCCAGGGTGACCGCGCTGCATCTGCCCCACAAGGGCAGATTTCCAACCCGAGAGCACCAGGAGGACGACGACCCCGATGCCGACACTCGCACCGCGGCTGCCCGCCTCACCTAGCAACCCCGCCTCGACGAGACGCCCCCCAGGCCCCCGCGAGCTCGCTGACACCGCGCGCGAGCAGCGGTGGCCACGACCCAGACTCACATCCCTCAAAATGTTACAGGCGTTTTACTGCAACGGTGACCCCGGCAACGAGGCTGTAACTGTTACAGGGCAGCCCCGATACAAAACGGGGTGCCTGACTGTGGGTCCTCACCAGCATGGGATTAGCTCAGAACATCCCTTCCCCCTAACCTAACTAGGTCCAAATATGTGAAGTTCGCCCCTGTCCGAACGGGGACGGCACCACCCAACCTGACCGGACTCTGGGGCAGACCAGCTCCCCCAAACCCCCGGGGCACCGCGGGCGCCAGCGAGGCCCCAGGGCCACCGGGCCACGTCGGGGAAGTTACAGTCAACAGGAGTCAGGCCGCTGTGCACAAAGTTTCACGTTTTATCCGCTAACAGCAGAGAACCTCAACAAGCAGCCCCGCGTCCCACAGCCGCGGCTGCCAGCCCCGACCCGGTTTCCCCCCGGGCCCGTCCTCCGAGCGCCAACCTCGGCGCCCCTGCCTGCCTCTCCCTCCCGCCTCCCGGGCCTGGGCTCGGCAGGGGGCGTCGCTGGGCGGCTCTGAGGTGCCGACTCCGGGCTCCACATGTCAGAGCCCGGCACACGCAGGGGCGCTGCCGGGGGTGCGCGTCCCTCGGGCGCCCGTGGGGAGCCGCCGCTCGCGGGCCCTCGGGGCACTTCGCAGCGTTTTGCTCAGCCGGAGGGGCCGCCTGATTCGTCCGTCTCCCCCAAAGCACCTCGCTTCAGGGCCCCGCAGGGACCTGCACGTCCCCACCAGTCCCAGAGAGGCCTTCCAGCTCCCTGGCCGCAGTGTCAGCATCTGGGGCTCCCTCTGGTGCCACGTCTCGGTGGGGCCGAGGCCACACTCGGACCCCCCGGCCCCTGAGCAGGGCTGGGGCGACGGCTGAGGGGGACTCAGGCGGGAGCGGCCGCGGCGGAGCGCGCTCGGGCCTCGGCCACACAAAAGGCCTCCCGCGCCCAGGACGCGGGGTCGCCGGCCGGGGCCTCACGCCAGCGTCCTTCGCGGGTGGCGCTCGCGCCGGCCCGCAGGCACCATCCTGGCGGCGCCGCGAACGCCTCACGCCCCGCCAGGGCCCGGGACTGTGGTTTTACGGTCTGAGGAACACTTAGGCCTCGAAGGCCCGGCCTGAGGTGTGTGCGCTCCGCAGCCGGCGCTCCCGCCTTCCCCACTCGGCGGCGGGGACCGAGTTTCCCGCCCCACGGCCCGACCAGAGCTTGGTGGCGGTAGGAGGCAGTTGGGACCGGCCCCAGCAGGTTGGAACCGGTCTGGGCCGGGCCGGAGGAGGAGGAAGGGGGGAGGGAGAGGCCGCCTCGCGCTCTCCCTGCGCGCGTGACTCACGCTGGCCGCTGACGTCAGGCGTGCGCGCGCGGCGGGGGGGGCTCTACGTACGTGTAGTGCTGCGGTTTCTCGGGCTGTGCCTGCAGCACCTGAGCGGTAGCGGCCGGGGGCGCCGAGGAAGCTGCGGAGCCGCCGGGCCCGGGGCCCTTCGACATGGTCCTGTCTTCCTGCCTCTTCGCCGCTCCCCTTTTATTATTCAGTCTGCGCGGTCCGCGCCGAGGACCCAGTGCGCCTGCGCCGCGCCACGAGAACGTGAAGACCCCCCGCACGGCAGCAAGGGCTGCTGGGAGTTGTGGTCCATGCTTCGACTGGAATTTTACCGTCGGTAGAGGGTTGCTGCCAAAGGAAAGGACCACAATACCCAGGGGTCCTTGCAGACGGTGTCCCGGATGCCGGCGGCCCGAGACGGCTTGTGGGGATTGCAGTCCGCCGCGTTTCTCGCTCGTACGTCGCGTCTTCAGCTTCATGGGGGAACCTTTTCTCCGAAACGGAGCCCCTGGAGTGGAAAGGTCCCGGGCTGGGGAGGCCCTGCCGACACCCGTGAAACAGCTCCAAGTGTAAATTCCCTTTCAACAGTGTCCACGGTACCCCGCCTCCGTATTCAGTGCGCCGTGGGCTCGGTTCCGATGCCGGCCCCGAGCGATGCTGAAGAATCTGTATGGTGCGTTCTTAGATCTGGGCCTCTGTGCTGCGGGCCCCTGGAATTCGCCAGCCTCCTCCTGACTCTGCAGCGGCATGGGCCTCCTGGGAGGCGTGAAGGCCACGCTGCCTGCTGGAAGGCAGCTCCAGAAGCTCTGATAAAGAAGACGACGCCACACAGCCCTCTGGTCTCCCGCCTGTGCTGAGGCTCCATAATCCTTCATCAGCCCGGCAGCCTGGAACTCCACGACTTGGCTCCCTTCTCGACACCTGGCCCGACCAACTTGTTTCCAGTACATTAGGGGCCAAGGAAGAATTTAATCTCCGTCTAGAATAGTCTCGGGTACACTGGCAAATTGCAGGGGTGTTGAGAAACAAATCATAGGATCCAGGAGGGCCTGGACTTGGTAGCGGGTGCGGTTTCTAATCCAGTCCAGTTCCCTTTCTTTTTAGAGAAATACTTCATCCCTCCCCGCTTCCTAGCAGTCAGCCAAGTTCATCATTTGTGGTCTTTGTAGAATAAGCCAGATTCCCCCACACCCTAGGCGTGTGATTCCGTAAGCTTTATACAAAGGTCTTTAGAGCTGTTTAACACTTGTCATTTAGCTTTGTTTCCCCTATTGGATTTATTGATATTTAAATCCATTGTTTTTAAGACTCGTATTTTACTAGGTAGCATTATGGTAACTAGGAATCTTCTCATTAAAGAGTTCGAATAACCTTAGGGATGAGGGAATGTAGGGTGAATGGAAAATTGTTAGTGTTTCAGAATGACACACACTTAGTTCTTACTAACCTCACATCAGAAGCCAAATAGTCTACTACAAAGTTGAGAAATTGCTATTTCCTAAACAGGCTAAATCAATTGTTTAACTACTAGGGGCGTTTGAAGATGAAAAATTCCAAGAGTATAAACAATTGTAGTGTATTACTTTAATCCTATTAGTAAGTCCAAGTAATTGGTTTATATGTTATCCCCAAAATACCCGAGTGATCTTAAGTGATACCATGAGCTTCAGGACAAGTGTGTACTGGCAGAAGTGGGAGCGATCATCCAACGGGCTTCATTTACAAGAGGAAACTGAAACTCAGAGAGGTTAAGTAACTTGCACAGAGTTACTCAGCAAGTTCTGACAGAACAGGAACTAGGACAGTAGCCAACACTGCTGCCTCGCATTCTACATTATTTTGATTGTTTAAACTTTTCCTGCATTGCTTTTCCTCCCCTGTAACAACAGAATAAAGGAAATCATATGACTGCCAAAGTATTTCCACTAATCATCCTTAAATAGATGAATATAAATCCGTATCTACCTTCTCCTCGAGCAGTTTTAGTTTTCCAATAATTAACAAAATGGAAACAAAAACAGTCTCTCCTGTCGAGGGCAAGAGACAGTTCTGGATTTTCCTAAACAAAACTTGGAACACAAACATCATTCATTTAGGTGCTTGTTCCTTCTCCAGGTCATTTAAATAGTCAGTAAAAAGATGAAAGTATTTTATAGTTACATCCCAGAATATCTGACAGCCAGCTAGACAGGTTTTTACCAGCTCTGAGAACAGGACAAGAGTCTCCAGCCTAGTTTCGGCATGGCATGAGAAAGCTTCATTTCCTCCTGTACCCTAAACATTGGGCAGAATTAACAAAAATTAACATTGATAAAAGTTATCACATTAACATTTATTTTTTTTTTTAAAGATTTATTTTTATTTATACAAGCACTGGGTACAGTCAGAAGCACGGGAGGGTGAGAGAATTCACCAGAGCCAGAGTGGGAAACAGAACAGGCAGAAGGACCGAAGGACACTGCTGAGGGGAGCAGCGGGCGGCAGGAGAGGTCTGCGCGCCATGTGGGACCCTCCTCCGGTGGCCGGGGAGCAGCCGGGGATTAAACCGGCGCCGCAGAGGCCGCGGGCAGCTTCGCAACCCAGCGCTCAACCGCTGCGCCACTGGGGAGGCCCTGAGCCTTGTTTCTTTTGTTTTTAAATTTATTTATTTATGCATACAAAAACTGGGGTACAGGCCAGAGGTGCGGGGGGGCAGGGGAAGAGGCTTACCAGAGACAGAGTGGAGAACAGAATAGGCAAATCGACGACTGAAATACGCTGCTGAGGGGAGCAGTAGGCGAGACAGGAGAGGTCCACTGTGCCATGTGGGAATCTCCCTGGCTGGGGATCGAACCTGGGCTTCAGTGGCTGAAGATACCTTCCTAGGCAACATCTTAACCCCTTGCGCCACCAGGGAGGCCGAATTTTCTGAGTTTTGTTTGGCTGGTCTTAACCTTAAGCTTACTTTGGTATTTTGTATACCTTAGTCGGCTGAAGAACTGGATATCGCAATCCATCCAAGACATTTGTTTAGGCAAAAGTGAGGATTACCATTTTCACACATTTGTCATGTTTCTTCAGAAGTACTATCTACCAGGATGTATCATTAAACACATAGTTAATTCTGTTGTCTTTACTCTTGAAGGACATGCAAATACAGTTTTAGGACGATTGCCTTTGTGATTGTGGTTATTTCCTACTGTTGAATTACACAATTAAAAAACTTGTTCCTTAGTAGGGTCCTTCTTCTGTAAGTATATTGAAATAACAAAGCATTTTGTGATAGCCTAAGAATATACAGAACAGTTCGTATAAAATCTTTAATTGACATTTTCTTTTTATCTATTATTGGCCTCACCCCAACAAACAAAAGAATTGCTTTTTGGTGAAAATGTACATGTGTGGCATATAAAATACCTAGTAATATAACATACGTTACTGAGTTCTCATTATCCTCTACACTACACACTTAGTCAAAATGTCAGTGAAAACTAATCAGGGAACATATTTTACACTGGAAAATATTTAGAAAAGTTTATTTAAAGTAACCTCTCCTTCTCCTGCATGGCTTTAGCTTGATACAAATAAGATTAGGCGCCTGGCCACCCTGAGTCTTAAATCCTAACAGGGACCAATGCAATTCATTTGCATTGACTTTCTATTGTAGAGCTTTGGAACCAAGGGAAGGATCCAAACATAGCTCCATTTTATCCAATCAGAAGAGCCGCTGAGTGCTAAACCCTGATTCGTCCATTCCTCTTTGCATTCGTCCAATCAGCGGGCCACTTTAACAGCCAATCAGCAGCTTAGATGTTCACCAATCAGGGAACGGGGCCGAAGCACGGCCTTTGTGTCGGGGGATGTCAGCGCGTCGGCGAGGGCGCCCGCCAATAGAAAGAGTCGTTGGTGTATGCAAATAAGGGTCCTATGACGCAGAGACGCAGCGTGAAGCGTGGGTATAAAGCCAGGCGCATCGGGGGGGTTTGGAGCGCAGAGCTGTTTGGCCGTTCGTTGGGGGAGCGTCTGTCCTGTGCCTGGCGACTGCGGCTCTCCGTTGGGCGGGCGAAGCGGCGCGGCGGTCGGCGGAGCGGCCCGGGACTTCCACAGGAGGTAGGTGGGCGCCGCTTGGGCCGAGGCCGCGGCGCCGGCGGCCGTTGAGGCGGCGGGCCGCGGCCGTTGAGCCCGGGGGCGGGCGGCTCGGCGCGGGCGCGGGGCCGGGAGGGTCCCCGGGGGCTGCGCCCGGGCGGCGCGGCCCGCTCGCTCCCCGCGGCGGCTCGGGGTCGCCGCCGGCCGCCGCGCCGCGGGCCTCCGCCCGCCGGGGGGAAGTGGCTCCTCCCCGCGCCCCCCGCCCGGGGGAGGCCGCCGCTCCCGCCGCCTGAGTCACCCGCGGAGGGAGGCGGCGCCCCGGCCGCGGCGCCGCGCGGGCCCGCCCCCGCCCGCTCACGGCCGTCCCCCTCAGGTGAGGGGAAATGGCCCGCACCAAGCAGACGGCGCGCAAGTCCACGGGGGGGAAGGCGCCCCGCAAGCAGCTGGCCACGAAGGCGGCCCGGAAAAGCGCCCCCTCCACGGGCGGCGTGAAGAAGCCGCACCGCTACAGGTAGGCGCGGGGACAATGGCGGCGGCGGGCGGGGGGCGGCCGCGCTCGGGCCGCGCCCTCACCCGGGCGTCGCCGCCGCAGGCCCGGCACCGTGGCGCTGCGCGAGATCCGCCGCTACCAGAAGTCCACGGAGCTGCTGATCCGCAAGCTGCCCTTCCAGCGCCTGGTGCGCGAGATCGCGCAGGACTTCAAGACCGACCTGCGCTTCCAGAGCGCCGCCATCGGGGCGCTGCAGGTGAGGCGCGGCGCGGCGGCGGCGGGCGGCGGGGGCCTCCCGCCCGCCCGCCCGCGGCCCGAGGCTAACGCTGGGGCTCTGCCGGCAGGAGGCCAGCGAGGCGTACCTGGTGGGGCTGTTCGAGGACACCAACCTGTGCGCCATCCACGCCAAGAGAGTCACCATCATGCCCAAAGACATCCAGCTGGCGCGCCGGATACGGGGGGAGCGAGCCTGAGGGACGGCGGTTTTTAAGGCGTTTTGTAGTAAATTCTGTACAATACTTTGGTTTAATTTGTGACTTTTTTTGTAAGAAATTGTTTATAATATGTTGCATTTGTACTTAAGTCATTCCATCTCTCACTCAGGATGACTGCGAAAGTGACTGTTCACAGACCTCAGTGATGTGAGCGCTTGCTCAGGAGTGACAAGTTGCTAATATGCAGATGGGATGGGTGATGCTTCCTGCTTCTCATGATGCATGTTTCTGTATGTTAATGACTTGTTGGGTAGCTATTAAGGTACTAGAATTGATAAATGTGTACAGGGTCCTTTTGCAATAAAACTGGTTATGACTTGATCCAAGTGTTTAACAATTGGGGCTGTTAAGTCTGACCATACATCACTGTGATAGAATGTGGGCTTTTTCAAGGGCGAAGAGGAGTCTTGACCACAGTGTAACTTACAGTTTCCTAAAAAAGAAAACGAAAAAAAAAAAAAGTAAACCTGGCAGCTATAGAATACACTATGTGCATTTATAATAGCTATTTTATATATTGTAGTGTCAACATTTTTAAATTAAATGTTTTACATCCACATGTGGTGGGGAGTCTTGTCATTAAGGTGTGTGTAATGTAGAGTCCAGTTGGTTTTCTCCTGACTAGACTGCGCTTGTTCTCATAGTAGTGATGCTTTGCACATTCTATGCCTTGCATAAGTCCTCATTCTACCACATGTTAACTAACCCTCTAGCTGATGACGCAGACACTAACGGGGGCGGGGTTTATTTATAAGGGCTCTAGAAGATACTACAAGTTAATTCACACCAGCATCATCTGTTAACGAATAGTCCACACTAGTTGCAGCAGCTTTCCTTTGTGTTGTGGTCGGTCTCTTAACCAGACTGAGTTTCTCTCCCGCCAGGAGGAGCACAGCAGCCTTCCCTGCGGCATTTGTATTATCATAACCCTTAGAGTAAACTTGGGCGCGGGGCGGCGTGCTCGGCGCCAGCTTCTTGCGCCCCGCCAGTTCCGAGGGTGTTGGCTTAGGTTACATCTGGTGCACGCCCGGGAGAGGCACCGTAGCGGTGGCCTTCCAAGTGGTTTTAAAATTGATCCTTTTGGAGCGTTCAGGTCAATTATGTATGTTGACTAAATTTACAAATAAACTTGTTTATCCAACTGTCGAAAACCTAAACTGAATGTACAGAGCTTTGATTACTTCCATGACCTAGGTTCTTTGTATTCTAGTTTGACTTAATCACGTTTTGCTTGGCAAAGGAACCTTTCATTTACAAAGATAATTGTAGAAAGCATGTAAACGGTTCTCTATAAAAATGCTATATGATTGCCATATCTGCAGTGTGAGCTTGGAAGTGTATTAGTATGCACCCCCATATTTTCAAGGAATAAAAATACTTTTACTCAAGGTGCAACACAAGACAAGGAAAATAAATTTCTTTAAAATTCAAGGGCTCACCTGAGGTGGTTCGTGAGCCTGTTGACGCGCATGTAGAGCAGGCACATTAACGGTCCGGAGGACGTAGCTCTCTCCGTCTGAAGACACCCTTGCAGCGTGAGGCTGGTTTTCTTGATCCTTGGTGGCCAACGGTTAAGTCACGATGTAGAAAGTATGAGTCGGCACGACAGCCAGTCAACAGACAAAAGTAAATTTGAAGGTAGACATTCCTGCCATATTTAAAAGTTTTAGGGCCTTGGAAGGGGTGGGAAGCTAGAGTAAGAATTGGGATAGCTTTTTTTTTTTTTTTTTTGAGGATTTGTGCATACGAGAGCTGGGGTGTAGGCCAGAGATGAAGGGGATGAGCGGATTGGGGACAGGCGAGGTCTGCTGCGCCCTGTGGGTAGCCCCCTGGCTGGGGTCCCTGGTCCAGGGATCTGGGATCCAACTGCTGCAGTGGCTGCTGATAACTTCATAGTGCTGAGACTAAACCCTTCACACCACCTGGGAAGCCTCAAGATTCTGGGTAATAGCCTTGTGAGATGTAAAAGGTGGGTCCAATAAAATACACGGTTTCTAGAAGGTCCATGGTAACCTGGTCTAGAACACCTGGCAGTCAGGACCATCTCGTGGTGGTGGAACACCTGTGCCCTGGGGTTTCCGGCGGCATCTGAGCACACTGGAGTGGAGACACTTAGCTGTGGTGATGAGCTGGCTGTGAGCGCTGCCTGTGGTAACCCAAGGCGGGCAACACCTTGACCCCGACCTGCTCTGCTTCCTGATGGAGAAGGTGGAAAAGGTCTTTGATTTTACCAGGCAGCTGGAGTCTGAATAAGCGGCAACAAGCACTTATTAACACACTTGTGTGAGTGCACTTGACCCAGAAGGCAAAAATAACGCTGTTTTAGGAAGCTGCCCACACAAGATACCCCGGGGAATAGGTGAGGGAAGGGAGCCTGTTATGGGGGAAGCAAACAAAAGAGCTGACAAAGGCATCCTGTGCTCGTGATTGAGAAGACAAAAAGTTCTTGAAGTTAGGAAACTATTGTTAATGGTTTTCATTTCAATGATGATCTCACAAAATTCCCTGTGGGGAAATATCCAGAAAAGCCTGGCCCCGCTCAGCGGGGTGGGGGTGGGAGCACATTACCTAGTGGTGTGTCAGTTTGCCCAGGTTGGTGCCAGTTTTGGGGCGTGGGCCCTGTGTATTGATTGGACGCTGCCCTTCACCGTCAGCTGCCCCGTCAGGCCGCAGACTCACCTGGTAAGGTGATTCTGAAGAGCCAGAAGTCCTTGATCAGCTCCGAGGAGGCGCAGAAGCAAGCCCTGTCCTCCCTGCCGCCTCCCTCACTCACCCCGGAGTCTGCAGCCTGTGCCCTGGGAAGGTGGCTCGAGGGCCACATGTTTGTGAAACTGCTGCCCAGAACCCAGGTCCCATCTCTGTCTCCTCAGGCCTCTCCCCTACTAGGCAGTTATGCTTCATGGACTGCCTGTGGCCGTGATTCTGGATCTTTACCCCAGACTGTTACATAGGACCAGACAATTTACATTTAAGAAATACAGGGAGCCACCCGCAGGGCGCAGACAGACAATTTACATCTAAGAAATACAGGGAGCAACCCGCAGGGCGCAGCAGACCTCTCCTGTCTCACCCGCTGCTCCCCTCAGCAGTGGATTTCAGTCAGCCTGCCTGTTCCCCGTTCTGTCTCTGCTGAATCCTCTCACCCCCCCCCCCACCATCTCTGGCCTGTCCCCCAGCTCTTGTATGCATAAATAAATCTTTTTAAAAAATTTGCATCTGAGAGACAAAACAAATGACATCCTGTTTACAAAATGTAAGGGGGCATAAAAGAAAATGAGGGAACCAAACACTTCAAGGCCAGCTTCTTTTCTGAACTCTGTTCTTATTCAAAAGATTCAGAGTCCCCATCACACATAGGCCAGGGGGAGGGAGACCAGCGGGGACCACCCACAACCCTGGCCAGGCCTGCCCCTGCCAGGGACCTCTGGTGCCGCCTCACCCATGTCTCTGAATGCAGGGAATGCAGGGAAATGGGCGCCGACCCACTGGGCTGGGCTGTACTGCACCTCCACTCTCACTTCCCCATCATTCCCAGCTTCCCCCAGCGCCACTCTGCAGGGCCCCCCTCCCTGGCCCCTCACCATCACTGTCTTGTGCTATGGGCATCTGCTGGGGGCCGACGCAGCCGTTGGGAACCGGCCTCCATCACCTCCGGGCGTAGCAGCAGAGGGTGGACACAGCCTGGCTGGCTGTCCGCCATTAGACTGGCAGGAAAAACAGTCTTACCCTGGACCTCCTGCAGGATGCGGCCTGCCTGTTTTGGGAGTAGCCGCCAAGGGCCGGGCATCAGAGCTGCAGGGTCCGGCCAACCCAGCCTGCCACGGCAAGGCTGAGGGCTGGGGTTTTCACCACACCTGCCTGCAGCTGCTTTCTCCCTGGGCGGGGCGTGGCCTACTGGGCATGAGCCCTGAGCTCCCCTGCTCCCGGATATCCAGCCCCACCCCCTCCCCATCCCTTGGGGTGGGAGCACTTCGAAGTCACCCCACTGAAGGAATCACAGCCCACTGCCCGCAACCCCACCCAGGCACTCATCTGAGACCACAACTGAGCTATCTGCACCTCGCCTGGGCCCCCACAGCATAGCCTCTTGCTCCCCTCACCTCACTGGTGGACCTGCCAGCCCCCTGTGGGCATTCCTCAGGGGTCACCAGCCTGGACCACGCCAGCCGGCGGGACCTGGCTTCTGGCCAGCCACTGAAGCACCCACCGCTAGCTGGTCTTACAGCTGCTTTCGCCAGGGCTGGGTGGGGAGGGAGGGAGTCGGGGGAGGGAAGAGCCAGGCTCCTGCCCAAGTTGCTGACCCCAATCCTGACATCTTCTCAGTGGTGCTGTGGGCCAGGGTGGGACAGTTTGGGTGGCTTCCGGTTTCTGTTGGGGGGGGGGAGCGGCCTGCTGGGAGGCGGGAAGAGACAGAGGAGGCACTGAGCTGTCGGCGGCCTCTCGTGAGTCTGGATCTGCTCCCTGGCCGTCAGCGGGGTGATCGTCAGCCTAGACAGCAAGAACTTGAGGGAGAGGTTGGGGGCACCAAATAAACACAAGGCCTTCTGCTGGCCCCTCTTAGCAGGGCATCTGAGGCCACGGGGGAACAGGAAACTCCCAGCGCTCTGAAGGCGGGGGCTGAGTCTTGGCCGCCTCTGGAGTGGTGCCTGGCACTTGGCGGAGGCTCCAGGCATGTTTGCTGACCAAAGTGAGTGGCCCTGGCAGCCTCACAGCACAGCTGGCTGGGTCTGCCCCTGGCACAGGTGGTAAAGAAGATGTCCACTTCCCAAGAGCTTTGGATGCTGGCCTGGCTCCCAAGTAGGGCGTGTCCCATGGAGGAACCGGGACCGCAGTGGCCTGGGAGAGCAGATGTCCCACTAGTGCCTCACCCAGAGGCTGAGCTTCAGGGCAGAGCCCTTCAGCCAACAGAGGCGGAGGTCAGGGCCTCAGGGGCCAGGCTGAGAGGAGGGGCTCAGGCCAGACAGATGCAAGTTTAAGGCCCAGCTCTTCCACTCGGACAAGTTCCTTAACCCATCCGTCCCCGTCCTGCCTTTCCGCATCTGTGAAGTGGGAGTGAAAACTGTGCCGATCCAACACACTTGTAAGGGTTTAGTGCAAGCAATCCTCTCACCCCCTGCACCTCTGGCCTACCTCCCAGCTGTGCAAAGCTTCATGACTTTAAAATGACCCATCAGGGCCTCCCTGGTGGCGCAAAGGGTTAAGACGCAACCTATGGCGCTAACTGCAGCCACTGCCGCACGAGTTCGATCCCCAGCCAGGGAGCTACCCGCAGGGCGCAGCAGACCTCTCCTGTCTCCCCGCTGCTCCCCTCAGCAGTGGATTTCAGTAGATTCATCTGTTCTGTTCCCCACTACCTCTGGTGAATCCTCTCACCTCCGCACCTCTGGCCTACACCCCAGTTCTTGTATTCATAAATAAATAAAATAAATTAAAAAAAAATGACCCATCAGAACAGACACAGGGAGTAAACCAGCACACGAGTCCCTAAGCAGGTGCCACGGCTCAGTGCTAGCGCCAACAGTACGTGCTGCGGGGAAGGCGGGGGCGGTGGGGGTTGCCGGGGAAATAAATCAGAGGGAGAAAGACAAATTCTGGATGGCGTCACGTGTGGGATAGAGGGTCAGTACCGACAGAGCTCGTAACAAACCCTAGAAATCTGGGTGTACAACTGAAGCCACGAGAGAGGGCGGAGGAGAGAGAAAAAAGTCGGAGGAGGAACCCGGACCGTGGCAGAGGGCGAAGGCACCTCGTGGTGGGTGTGATGTGTGACAATACCTGAAGGGGGAGATCTTTTACCTTGAACTCACGGACAATGTTGTAAACCAGTTACCGCAAGGAAAACAATAAAAGTTACATTTAAGAAATATTATATGCTGTTATCATCAATATTTCAGAAGGGCCCCGGGGGTGCAAATTAGGAGGTAGTTTACTCTCTGGGAATAGCAACACAAAGAACCTTCCAGGGTGGGTGAGGCGTGAGCCATGTGCTGAGAGTGTGTTCAGAGGCCAGGTCTGGGAGAACCAGGCTGTGACAGCATCGAGAATCCAGAGCATAAACAGACCCCATGCCTTGAAGAGAGACTGAGTGGGGCCACAGGACGCAGGAGTGGGGCATAGAACAGACTCCAGAACACAGGAGGCCATTCCGGAGCGCCTGTCCTGGACAAAGTGTCTTGGCGACCTTTAGGCCTGCCTGGGCCGCTGGCCGCCTGGCTGAATGGGGTGCCCCTGTGGCGCCCACTACTGGGAATTCTATCACAACACACCAGCCTGTGTGACAGGCGGCTGAGCAGGCACAAGTGAGTTTTTTAGCCAGCAGAGTAGAAGGCAGACCTTGGGGTGCAGAGTCCCTCTTAAGGTGCCACCCCCTTCGTGGGACATCTGGCCAGGAAATGGAAGGAAGAATCAAAGGTCAAGGCCGACTTCCCCTGAACAAATTTCATGTAACATGATACATGGGGTTCAGGATTTAAAAACGGAGAGTAAACACATCTCCCACATGAAATCAATGTTCCAGAGTCCATCTTGAATAACTAGGACAATAATAATAATAATTAGGACAAATCAAGTTTCTCCAAGAAGGGCCTCCCCGGTGGCGCAGCGGTTGAGCGCTGGGTTGCAAAGCTGCCCGCAGCCTCTGCAGCGCCGGTTCGATCCCCGGCTGCTCCCCGGCCATCGGAAGAGGGTCCCACATGGCACGCAGACCTCTCCTGCCGCCCGCTGCTCCCCTCAGCAGTGTACCTCGGTCCTTCTGCCTGTTCTGCTCCCCGCTCTGGCTCTGGTGAATTCTCTCACCCTCCCGCGCTTCTGACTGTACCCAGTGCCTGCATAATTAAATAAATGAATGGATAAATAAATAAATAAATCTTTAAAAAAAAAAAAAAAAAAAAAAAGTTTCTCCAAGAACAACCCAAACAATAGAAAAGATGGAGAGGGGGCCAGTGGGTGTGTTTTCAATCAAAAAGAGACAGTGGAAGTAGAAAACAAGGGTGGGGGCTGCAGCGGTTAGGATTCCTCCACTGCCCTCTTACCCAGAAAATTCTGGGCTCCCCGACCAAGTGTTTATCTGTCAGACGGGGCCTAGATTGCCTCTGCCCCCAGCAAGCATGAGAGCCTGAAGCTTTTAACTTTTATCTGTCTGGCCAAGTGCACACGGGAAGAGTCCAATAACAGCTGTTGAGTGAATGGATGACTGATGTAATAGCAAACATTTATTCTGTTCTCACTAAGCGCCTGGAGCTGGGTGCGCGCTCCACAAAGATATTCTTATTCAGTTCCTCTGAAAACAGTGTGGGGAAGCACTAGCCTCACAATGCAGATGAGAAACTGAGGCTCAGAGAGGAGCTGGTCACCTGCCTGCAGTCACACTACGGGAAGGACAGAGACTGGAAGGCTGCATTGGTGGAGGGGTGCGTAGGTGGGCAGAGGATCCTTAGAGAAGGGGACTCGTCCCAATGCTGCCGCTGGGACACAAGGCTTCTGAGTTTAATTCCCTTGCATCCAGGCCCCAGGGTTACTCCTGCATTGTTTTGTTTTGCAGCTGCCAAAGAGCGCTCAGAAGGAAAGGATGTCAGGTGAAATTTACAACTGCTGGGCCTCCCGGGTGGCGCAAGGGGTTAAGCACGGCACTGTGAAGCAATCTGCAGCCTCTGCAGCAGGAGTTCGATCCCCCGGCCGGCCAGGGAGCAACCCACATGGCGCAGCAGACATCTCCTGCCTTGCCCGCTGCTCCCCTCAGCAGTGGATTTCACTCAGTCTGCCTGTTCTGCTCCCCACTCTGCCTCTGGTGAATCCACTCACCCCCTGCACCTCTGGCCCACTTCCCAGCTCTTGTATGTGCAAATACATAAAATAAATCTTCAAAAAACCCCACAGCTTTATTGAGATATAATATACATCCCGTCCAATTTGCCCAGTTCCATGGCTTTAGTACAGTCACAGACATACAGTACAGTCATAGCCAATCTTAGTCCATTTTCCTCACAGCAGAGAGTACTCAGTGTCCGTCGCTAGCACCCCCCAGCCCCAAGCAACCACTGATCTACTTTGTCTCCACAGTTGGCCTGTTCTGCACATTTTATAGAGAAGGGCTCATGGGCTGTGAGGTCTTTCACGCCAGGCTCCCTTCATTTACCTGAGTGTTTTCAGAGCTCACCCTTCTCTTTTTATGCCTGTATAATAGTCCATCATGAGGCTACGCCACACTTTGTGCATCTCTGGGTTATTTCCACTTTTTGGCAGATGTGGACTGTGCTGCTGCAAACATTAGCATGTTTAGGTGTGAAGTCGCTGGGTCCTGTGATGACTGCAGGCCTCATATTTCGTGGGTCTGCTTAACTGCTTCATATTCCCGCCAGTGGTGTGTGAGGGTTCCCATTTGTTACAAGCCAGGGAGGGGGCACCCCAAACCTGCCTGCTCTAAGTAGGTCCTGCCATCTGCTGCATCAAGACAAAACATACTCTAGTGCATGAGACCTTCAATGGGAAGGACCTTAATACAGTTACTGCTCAACAAAGAGAAGACAAAGAACAGTTTCCAAATCAAGCACCCGAAGTTACCCGTCCCCTCGTGGGTACATGTCCAGCCAAACAGGGTTGGCCCAAAGCAGGGCCACTGAGGCCGAAAACCTGCCATCATCTAAGGTGCCTCCCCATGGGGACCCACAGGAAAGAGGCAGAAGGGGCCCCGCACGTCTGAGACAGGAGGAGAACATCAAAATCAAGATCAAGGCTGCCATTGTTAACCTCCCCTCGGGCCTCTCACCCACGTCTGTTTCAAGTGTCTCCTTCCATGTCCCCCAAGTCCCCGGCACAAGGCCAAGACCAAGAAGCCAGCACAATTTCTGCACATGTCCCTCTGCTCCATGGGCCCCCTCCAGGTCTCCTCTGGATCCCCAACCTGCCCCCTCCTTCCCCAGTCTCCTTCCTGGCTTCTCCTCCCTGCTCAGCGCCTCCCTTCCTTGAGGGGTCAGGGAACCTGGAACCTCCCCTTTCCCTGGGGAGCACCCTGTTACAATTTCACCTTGTCCTCACCAGCACTTGTTATCATGTCTTATTTATTTTAAGAGTTATTTATTTATTTTTAAAGATTTATGCATACAAGAGCTGGGGTGCAGACCATAGGTGTGGGGGGTGGTGAGAGGATTCACCAGAGACAGAGTGGGGGGCAGAACAGGCAGACCGATGAAATCCACTGCTGAGGGGAGCAGCGGGCGAGACAGGAGAGGTCTGCTGTGCGGTGTGGGTAGCTCCCTGGCCGGGGATCGAATTCATGCCACAGTGGCTGGAGACAGCGTCATAGTGCCCAGGGTCTTTTTACTGACTTTGATGGTGTCTCTGATGCATAAAAGCATTTTATTTTAATGAAGTACGATTGACCTTTTTTTCCCTTGTCGTGGGGGCTTTTGATGTCATATCTAAAAAAATCCTGCATAAGCCAAGGTCACGGCAACTCACCCCTAAGTTAACCTCCAGCATTTTCAGAGCAGCTTGACCCTCGCAGACCCCAGCCCATATTGCTGGCTGCATCTCTCCACAAAGCCCCCCTCATCCCAAACAGGCTGCTCACGCTGCAGCATTTCTGCCTCAAGGTTTCATGTGGGGTGGGCTGCAGTGAGCTGGATCCACACTAGGCTTGGGCCAGCGCAAAGGTTTGGGGTGCAGACTGGCAGGAGGGGAGAGTGGCCACTATGCCAGTCGGGCATGAGACCAAGCCTCTGAGACCAAGGCTGGGGGCTCAGGAAGCACCTGCCAGGGGGGCTCACAGCCCACCCACCTAGGCAGGGGCCTGGATCCTTCCAGGTGCATCTGGCTCTACTGCTGTCCACTGCCTGCCCCCCTCAGCCTTCCACTGCCAGCCTCTTAGAGCCGGCGACCTCCCCCAGCCTCAGCACTAGCCGGCCCCTTGGGGGACCCTGGCCCTCTGGACGCGCGCTCTGCCGCTCTGGCCGGGGGTGGCGCTGGCAGGACGGGGACAGGCCCGCGGGGAAGGGTAGCTCGGATCTTCCGGGGCCGCCGGCAGGCGCTCGCGGCCGCGCAGAGATGGGGGCGCGCGCAGGTGGGCCGGGCCGGGCCGGGCCGGGCCGGGCCGGGGCGCGCGGCGGGGGCGGGGCGGGGGCGGCGCGTGCAGGAATGCGGCCCCGCCCCGACTCCCGTTCCGACCCGGCGGCGCGGGCCGAGCTGCTGGCGAGAGTCATGGCCGCTTCGCGACAGCCCCAGGTCGGGGAGCTGCTGGCCGAGGCGCGCAGGGCCTTCCAGGAGGAGTTCGGGGCCGCGCCCGAGCTGGCCGTGTCGGCGCCGGGCCGCGTCAACCTCATCGGGGAGCACACGGACTACAACCAGGGCCTGGTGCTGCCCATGGTGAGGGGCCGGGCGGGGATCCCCGAAGCCTGGCCTGCAGCCGGGCCGGGCCGGGCCTCCGGGGCGCGGGAGGTGCGCGCCCAGCGGTTCCCCTCGCGGAGTTGCGGGACAGGCACGTGGCCACGGCCCGGGGCCGCCCGGGGAGGTCGTCCGGGAGGCTGTGCCGGCGCCTCTCGCTCGAGCCCGCCCTCCGGGGCTGCTGGTCCGCGCCTTCCTCCCGGGCCCCCTCAAAATGCGGGGGCGCTGTTGTTGCAGGCGAAGGGTGCGCTTGGGGCTCTGGCCTCAGCAGCCGGGGTGAACTAGCTCTGGCCTCCCGACGCGGGCCGGGCACTTTCCAGAGGAGGAAACTGAGGCCCAGAGAGGGCTCGTGAGCGGCCCAAGGTCACACAGCTGTTTCTTGGTGGGGCCAGGACCAGAGCCTGACCTCTCCCGGCCCCACTGAGCGGCTTGGCAAGGGACTGAGTACCCTGCAGCAGAGGCCACCCCAAAGTAGAAAGATTCTTTTGTGAGCGCCTCTGATCCCCATTTCCTGTTGAGCTATGGGGGCAGGGGGCCCTTGTCCTCACAGCTGGGGGCCTTTGCTCCGGGCACAGTCCACATCTGCATTGCTAAAGGGGCCGGGGCCCCAGTCCCTACGGCCAGCTCAGCACCTAGACACTCCCATTCCAAGTGGGGCCTCAAGGTCACTGCCCTCCCTCGGAACCTGGGTGGGTATCTGTACCCCTTGCCTTTCCTGCCAGGCGCTGGAGCTCGTGACGGTGCTGGTGGGCAGCCCCCGGACAGACGGGCTTGTCTCCCTCCTCACCACCTCTGAGGATGCTGACGAGCCCCGGCGGCTGCAGTTTCCACTGCCCACAGCCCAGCGGTCCCTGGAGCCCGGGACGCCCCGCTGGGCCAACTATGTCAAGGGCGTGATTCAGCACTACCCAGGTATGGGCCCAGGTCAGGGTCACGTGCACACTCGTGCCAGAAACACCATCTCTCGGACACACGCTCCTCAGCTCATTGAATCCACTGTGGGCTAGACTGGTAAGGCTGAGCACCCCCTCTGTACAGAAGAGGAAACTGAGGCCCAAGGGAGGGTCCAGAACTTGTTCATGACATGATGGAAGGGGCCAGGATTCCAACCCCAGCTGGTTGACCTTCAGAACCCTAAATCAGAAGTAGGAGGACTATGCCAGGAACCTCAGGGGGGGAGGGGGGAGGGCCGTGGGCCCCTTGGCTTAGCAGGTTGGTAACCTCTGGCAGTTGAGGCGTATTGTCTGGTAGCAGCCACCTCCCTCACACCAGAACCTGCTCTTCCGCGCCCACCTCACGACGGCCCATCTCACCATCACCCCACTTTCCCTGCAGCCGCCCCCCTCCCCGGCTTCAGTGCAGTGATGGTGAGCTCAGTGCCGCTGGGGGGCGGGCTGTCCAGCTCGGCATCCCTGGAAGTGGCCACGTACACCTTCCTGCAGCAGCTCTGCCCAGGTATCACCTAACCCTGGGCTAACCCGCCCGCCCCGAGGTCTCCTGTGTTCAGAGCTTCTTCCCCTCTGTGGCTTTGGGAGGGAGGAGAGAATCTCCCTTGAGCGTCTGGGAGCTACCCCCTCCCCTGAGGCCCCCTCCTAGGCCCCCCCCTCACCTCACTCTGCTGTAGATTCTGGGCCGCTAGCCGCCCGGGCCCAGGTGTGTCAGCGGGCCGAGCACAGCTTCGCAGGCGTGCCCTGTGGCATCATGGACCAGCTCATCGCACTGCTGGGGCAGAAGGGCCACGCGCTGCTCATTGACTGCAGGTCAGGGCTCCCCTTGTACCCCTCTACCGCAGAACCAGGAGCTCCTGGGTAGAGCCTGCCCGCTGCCCAGTGCGCCAAGCAGACACTTGGCCTTGTCGCCCACCCCCCCCCACTCCAACTGCATCCCAGGTCTCTGGAGACAAACCTGGTGCCGCTGTCGGACCCCCGGCTGGCCGTGCTCATCACCAACTCCAACGTCCGCCACTCGCTGGGCTCCAGCGAGTACCCGGCGCGGCGGCGCCAGTGTGAGGAGGTGGCCCGCGCGCTGGGCAAGGAGAGCCTCCGGGAGGTGCAGCTGGAGGAACTCGAAGGTGAGCGCTAGGGGTGTGCCGTGTCCTGGAGGCGCTGGACACCGTCTTTGACCCTGTCGTGCACCCCTCATCTCGGGGATTTGCCGTGCTCTGCCTACTCCCCCAAACTCTGCAGGCCTCGGGCTCCAACCTTATTGGGGCTGCTTGAAATCCCAATATTGTTCTTTTTATATGAGAACTAAGTTTTCGTGCTGGAAAATGTAGCAGCGCGCAAAGGAGAAAATAATCAGCTCTCAGGCCTCCGCTCAGAGCTGCAAATGCTGCAGCCGCCGTTAGCATTTGGACACATTTCCTTGCAGTGTTTTTCCATGCTTCTTTTTTCAAAGTTGAGCACATGCAGTCTCGCCCCCCGCCTTTGTACTGGCTCACGCCCCAGACCTGTTCCTGTGCCCGAAAGGCCTGTGAGCCACTCGGCTTTTTTAAGAGCCTGGTACTGCTCACAGGTGTGCTGGAGTTGACTTAACCCTTTTCCGGTAGGTTCACAGAAGGTTCTGGTGCACGTTTTTTGCTTTTTGTTTTTGTTTTTTAGATTTATGTTATTTATTTATGCATACAAGAGTTGGGGTGTAGGCCAGAGGTGTCGGGGGTAAGAGGTTCACCAGAGACAGAGTGGGGAACAGAACAGGCGGGTTGACTGAAAGACACTGCTGAGGGGAGCAGCGGGGAGACAGAAGAGGCCTTCTGCGCCATGTGGGTAGCTCCCTGGCCAGGGATCGAACTCACACTGTATTCGCTGCCAGTAGCTTCACAGTGCTGACACTTAACCCCCTGTGCCGCCAGGGAGGCCCCTGATGCACGTTTTCATACAGAAGTCTGCTCTCTGCATGCTTTTTTGGTTAGGATAAGCCCTTAAGAGTAGGATTACAGTGTCAAGAGATACCTGTGTTTTCAGGGTTCCTGATGTGGGTGGCCAGGAAGGCGTGTTGAACAGTTAGAAGGTCACATAAATGTTAACTCACTGTATTCGCTTCCAATGTCGCGGAGGGTGGAGGTGCTGAGACCTGAACGCGGGCCTCAGTCCCGTGAGCCCATACACTTCACCCCCAGACCTTGCTGCTGGCCTTGGGGTCAGGCCCTCCCTGGCGGTGCAGAGGTGTCCATCTCAGACTCACTGGTCAGCCCCAAGGGACTGTCTTGTCCTCCTTGGTGAACGTTCACAGGCAGAGCCGTGCAGGTGACCTTGGCTCACGTTTTCGCGCTTGAATGCTTCAGCCGTCCCTCCTCGCTCAGCCTGTGTGCGCCCCTCCTGGGGGCGGGGGTGGGGGGTCGCCCTCTGCCTTCTCCACAGTCTGCCCCAACATCCCCCACTCACCCTCTTACACTTTCCTTCTTCCGGCCCCGGCCTGGCTCCTCCCCTTCCGATGCCTCCATTTTCCCCACCATGGATCCTCCCTGCCTGGACCATCTGGGGCGCACGTGCGTCTCATCTCCACTCATCTCCTAACCCGAACCTGCCTGCCCCCTCACATGCCTCCACCTTCAGCTCCCCGGGGCTCCCCACTCCACGCTTGACCTTGACCCCAGCCTTCTTGTCCTGGCCCCCTGTGGGAGCCAGAAGCCTCCTCCACGGCCCTGCTGCCCTGCCCAAGCCTGCCCAGGCTCTGTCCTCTGCCCACAGCCCCCACAGCCCACGGAGGGCTCAGGGCCCAGCTCGGAGTTCACAGCGCCTTGCTCGCCCGGCTGCAGTCCCCACTTCCTCCTGGGTTTCTGGATCCTTCACTGACCCACAACGGAACTCATCATCCTTCCTCTACAGGCCTCTCCTGACTTCCCCTGGCCTCTCCCTCCCTCCCCTTTGTCACTCTTGTTTGAAACTTCAGTCACTGCTGAGTCCTCACTGTCCCCCCTCGAGGCTACCCTCCCTTGTCTCTGACCTCTGTCCCCTCCTTCTTTCCTCTCCCCCTTGGCCCCCGGTCGGCCTCTGACTGCTTCAGAGCTGCCTGCTGGGCCTCCGGGCCTGCCCCTCCCAGCTGGGGCCCCGTCTGAGGCAGCCTCTTCTGTCTGCGGCGCTGTCCCTCCCTGCCCCAGAAGCGCTCTGGCACCTGGAATTGGGTGGCAAAGTCCCCGGGTGTCAGGGCTGCCGGTACACACAGCTGAGCCAGGGGCGGCTGGCGGGGTCCCTGGGGTGCCTGGGCCCTGCCTCCTGAGCTTTGCTGGGCCTTCCCTGCCCAGCAGGGCGCCCTAGGCTCCCAGGCGCCATTGTGGCTCCAGCGCATCCTGTTGCACCAGCAGGGCATCTCCCCCGCGCTAGGGCATCTCCCCCACGCTGCCGAGGCCTGTGTCCTACCTTGGGGCCTGGGGGCTAAACTGCTGCGTTGCACACCCGTTGGGAGTCTACTGTGTTCACTCACTCTGTCCCCACCGAACCCCAACAAGGCAGGCTCCGCTTTCCAGCTGGTGAGGAAGGGAGGGCCGGGAGCCCTGTCCAGCGCTCCCTGGGCTCTGCCCACTGCCTCGTCAGAACCTGGTCCCCGGCCCGGCTCAGCCCTGCCCCCCACCCGGCCTTCCACCCCCGGCTGCCTCCCCAGAGCCCTGGAGCCGTCGGGTGGCGGCAGCAGGGCTGACCCCGTTCCCTCCCCAGCTGGCAGAGAGCTGGTGAGCAAGGAGGGCTTCCGGCGGGCGCGGCACGTCGTGGGGGAGATCCGGCGCACGGCCCAGGCTGCGGCCGCCCTCGGCCGCGGGGACTACAGAGCCTTCGGCCGCCTCATGGTGGAAAGCCACCACTCGCTCAGGTGAGGCCCCTGGGGTGCCCGCCCCCCCCCACCCGGGCACAGGCTGCCCGCAGGCGGTGGGTCTCAGCCCCTCTCCTGTTGACGCCCCGCAGGGACGACTACGAGGTGAGCTGCCCGGAGCTGGACCAGCTGGTGGAGGCCGCGCTCTCCGCACCCGGGGTGTACGGCAGCCGCATGACGGGCGGGGGCTTTGGGGGCTGCACGGTGACGCTGCTGGAAGCCTCTGCCGCCCCCCGAGCCATGCAGCACATACAGGTGGGCGGGAGCCGGGGGCCGGGGGCCAGGGAGGAGAAAGGGGTTCCCGGGGTTTGGCCACCCTCCCACCCTCCCCACCTCTCCCACAGGACCGCTACGGTGGCACCGCCACCTTCTACCTCTCCCAGGCGGCCGACGGTGCCAAGGTGCTGAGCTTCTGAGGCGCCCGGGGGGGCCCTGGGCAGGCAGGTCTCGAAGCCCCGCCTCGCCCGGTGCCCGTGCTCTGCTTCTGGGTCTCAATAAACATGTGCCTCCGACCACCGTGCCCGCCTGCCTCGAGGTGGGTGCGCTTGCGCCTCAGAGGAGGGGGTGTCCGAACCGCTCCCCTGCTCCGCGCCGGCACCTCTCCGGCCCCGCAGACGGGAGAGGGTGAAGCCCAGCGGTAGCAAAATCTTTTATTAAGTGCAGAACAAAGTTGGGTCTTAGCCATGCTGGTCCCAGCTCTTTGGTTACCGATGGGCTCTGGGCTGGGGTGGGGCTGGGGGGCAGCCAGAAGGGCCTTCCGGGACCTGCTGTGGTCAGAGGCACCGGCCCTGGGATCGGCCCGCCCTGGGCTGGGGCACCCGGGGTCCGAGAATGGAGAGGCTGAAGCAGCGCCAGGGAGGGGAGGCGAGTGGGGCTCGGATTCCAGGGCGCCATAGGGTGGGGGAAGGGGCTCAGGTCTGGAAGAACTGTTGGTCCATCTGGGTGCTGAGGGTGCCACTGGTGGTCAGCGTCCGGCTCACAAACTCCTGGGTCACATGCCGGGTGAGGGAACCCCCCGCTTCCAGGCGCTGGGAACCCCGGGTCAGCCCATCTGCCAGGGAAGAGACATCGGAGGATGCTGCTTGGGCCCCTGTTAGTCCTCCGCGCCCCCGAGGAGAGCCAGGAGCCCCACCGGGCGACTCACCCAGGAGGAAGGGCTCGGTGGTGCTGGTGTGGGTGGTGGTAACGCTGCTGTACTCGCCGGGCAGTGAGTACTGGAAGAGCCCGCAGTGGCTGCCCAGCTGTGGGAAGTGGCCTGGGATGGCCAGATGGGCCAGTCAGGAGGGGGGCCACCGAGGGCGTGGCCAGAGGGCCGGGGAGAAGAGGGTGAGGCTTCCTACCTCCGTCCTGGGACTCGATGGTGATGATGCCCTCACGCTCCGGCCCATAGCCGTTGGTGGTCTTGGCCTGCACCTTGAACTTGTAGGGCACGTTCTCCTGGAGGCCCGGCACTGTCAGGCGGCTCTCGGGGCTGTCGCCCTCCACCATGAACGTGGTGGCTGGCTCTGGGCAGGGAAGAAGCCCTTAGCCTCTGTGGCTCTCTCGCCACCCTCCCCTGGGCTCCCCTGACCCTGGGGTGGCCAGCACCTGCTCCTTGGGCCCGCTCGCAGGTCACCAGGTAGCCGAGGATGTCCCCATCGGGCCTGCGCGGCCGCTCCCAGCTGATCTGCAGCGAGTCTGGGCTCAGGGCGGTGAACACCAGTGGGCCCGGGGCACTGGGGGTGCTCAGGGTGAAGGCGGAGCCTGGGTGCAGCCGGGGAAGAGGGTCAGTGGGGGTGGGGGTGGGCACGATGCAGGCAGCCCCCCTCGGGGGGTGGCGCAACTCACCGGGCAGGGGGCAGAGCGGGCTCTGCGGGTGCACCTGCGACTCGATGGTGATGACGCCCTCACGCTCCGGGCCCCAGCCGTCCTGGCTCTGCGCCCGCACGTGGAACACATACGAGTGGTTGGGCAGAAGGTCTTCCACCACCACTGAGGTCTGGCTGGGGTTGGGGATGTCCAGTCGATACACCTCTCCTGTGGTGGGGGGTGGGGCAGATCATGGAGCAGCTTTATTCCGCCCCCTGGCCTGGTGCTGCCCCCTTCCCGAAGGTTCCCCCCAGACCTGGTCATCCCCTACCCAGGATTAGCTGTAGCTTGGCTATAGGTGGGATCAGCCTAGTAGGGCATGGTTGGCTGTTCAGGTTGTGCACTGTACGCAGATGCACAATCCTGGAGCCCCTCTATGTCCTCATGGACCTAGGTCCTGGGACCCTGCCGTGTGTGTGCCAGAGAAGTGCCACGTCCCAGTTCCCACAGAGGCAGCTCATAGGCCAGCAGAGGCCTTGTTAGGCAAAGCCTCAGAAGAGGGGGGCAGTGAAGAGCAGTGGGGAGCATTCACATTCAGGGGGTCTGGGTGGATTCCTGACAGAGCCGGGTGCCCCGGGTGTCCATGGTGGCGGTGGGGTAGGCCCCGCGAGACCCCTCCTCCCAGCCTGCCGCAGCCGCCCCTCACCGCCATTCAGCAGCTGGTATTCCACGCTGTAGCCCTGCAGCCCCCGGTCACACTGCGGCTCCTGCCAGCTCACTTTCAGAGACGTGGGTCCCAGGGCTGAGAACACCAGGCGGCTGGGTGTGACACCTGCAGCCGAGCGCGAGCCTGGAGATAGAGGCCACAGTTAGCCGGGGTTGGGGCCCCTGGACCTCCGGCTGTCCAGTCTCTCCGGGAGCAGCTCCCTCTGCAAACGCCCTCTCCAGGCTGCCCAGCTCCTCCCGTACGTCCTCCGAGTGGGGGTGAGCACGAGCATCATGAGCTGGCCAGTGCCCGGCCCGCCTCCCTCCACCTGCCTGGCCCCTCCGGCCCCGGCCCCAGCCCCCACTGCTGGCGGGGCAGAGGCTGCGTCAGGCATCAGCGCGGATGCGGATGCGGATGTGGATGGAAGGGAGCGTAAGGGGGCGGCGTGGGCAGCGGCGGTGGCAGTGTGGATGGATGGCAGATGGAGCAGGACAGCTGTGGAGACAGGCTGGCCACCCTAATACTACCTGGGCCCCAAGAGGGCGCTGCTGGCTGCCCAGCCAGGATTATAGAGTCTTGTGAGTCTCTGGCGGTGGGGAACCCCTTCATCTGAGCCAGACTCTGGGACCCCAGGGCCCAGGACAGCGGAAGCCTGCTCCTCCCGTCTTCCCAGATGGGAGGGAGGCCTAGGGCGGGACAAAACGACAGTGAGGGGGAGGGTGTGCGCAGAGGATGGCGGTGGGAGGACCAGCGAGCATCCTGGAGCTGGAAGAGAGGGTTAGCGAGGAGCGCGGCACTCACTGTGCAGGCTGCGGGAGCCGAGGGTGCCGCAGTCCCGGGGCAGCGTGGATGAGCACTCCGTGCGGGTGAGGGAGTTGTAGTCCCGGGTGAGGGTGGAGGACGTGCTCAGCATGCGGTGCGGCAGGCGCGGGCTCAGGTGGGTGCCGTAGGCAGCGTTGGCTATGGTCATCCTTTGCAGGGAGTTGGCGCTGCCTGGGTAGGCAAAGTCCATCCGCCCGTTCAGCAGGTGCTCTGGGGGAGGACAGCAGGGTCAGCCTGGGCAGGCCTGCAGCCCGTGAGGCAGGAACTCCCGGGGTTACCCATCCTCTGTGGGACCTCGGCTAGGTACAGCCGGCCTCCCCGGGCCAACCAAGGCCAGAAGCCCAGCGTCCCTGAGTCCACGGGGCCTCGCCGGCTTGTGCAGCCCATGTCCTCCAGGCAGGACAGCACTATGCGTGGTCTGAGCACCCCAGGCCCCCCATGGAGACACACTGCCCCTGCAGCCAGCCCCGCCCTGGGGGCACCCCCAATGCCCACGTGTCCCCTGAGGCCGCTGAGGGATCTCCTTGGTCCCAGGGCCTGCCTCCCTGGCCGTAACTCGTCCAGAACTGCGCTGGGCCAGAAGCATCGCAACTGGGGGGCCAGGCTTGCTCGCCCGAGCGCCCGAACGCCTGCGGGGCCCCTGGGCAGCGGCGGGCTCAGGCTGGGTGGGCGCGGGGCCGGGCGCTCGGGGCAGGACCCGTCACCTCCGGAGGGCCCGGGCGCTGCGCCGCGGCTGCTGCCGTCCCAGCCCACGGGCCCTGCGCCGGGGTGGGCGCCGAGGTCCGGGGAGCCGCGGGACGGCTCGGCGGCGGCGTCGGAGGAGCGCCCGCTGCTGACCGACAGGCGCGGGATGAGCTCCGGGGGCAGCCGCCACGTGACGCGCCGCTGGTCCGGCTCCGCGCCCAGCCGGGGCTCCGACGTCCAGCCGCCGCCTTGGGAACAACGAAGGGCCGCGTTGGCACCGCCGGGGGCGCGGGCGGCGGCTCGGAGGAGGGGATCCAGGTTGGGGTGTCGGCGGGGATGAGCTGCAGGCGTGGGGAGCCCGGCGGCCGAAGACTCGCCCTCGTGGGGAAGGGCGGGGGACCAGCCCAGAGATGGGGAGCCCTGGTCTCCTGACTTGACTGCACTGAACCTCACTTTCCCGTCCGCGAGTCTCCCCTGCTGTCCACTCGCTCGGGCAGGTTCCGAAGCCCAAGCCGCCGCTGGGCCGGGCCCTTCCATTCCCACTGCTTGTGCCTCAGGCCCTCCCGAGCCCTCGGGGTGGGGCCCCTGAGCCTCCGGGCAGGCGCGTGTTCCCTCCGGCACTCCGCTCCCGGCGCCTCATTTTAAAGAGCAGAAATGACGCAGGGTGAGGGGTGCCTCGGAATGCCCACGCGGGGCCAGAGCTAAGACAGTCCCAGCGGGGGTCTCCGAGCCACACTGGGCAGGCAGCCAAGGAGGGGACAGCCTGTCACCCCCGCCCAGTGGCTGTTCTGGGGCTCCTGGGCCTGCCCCTCCTCCTGGCCCCGGCCCTGACTCCCTGGCACGGCCGGGGGACCCTTGAGTCGCGAGGCCGTTTCCAAGGCCCCGCGCCCGAGGCTGCGCACACCTGCCCGTCTGCGCGCGCCGCCCGTGACCGCGAGCCCGCCCCCCTGTCCCGGCGCGGGGCGGTCTCTCGCCCCACCGCGGGCTCCGCGGCCCCTGCTCTGGTGCCGGGAAGGGAACTTCAGCCTTGACTTCCCTGCCCAGGGGTCACCGGCCCCTTTGCTCCCTGGACACCAGCGACAGTCCCCCCGCTGACCAGGCCCCCAAATTCCTCTCGTGGACCCCGTGGCTCACCCGTGTCGTCGGAGACGCTGGGCCTCTGGCTGCCGGTCGGGGAGCGCAGGACGTCGTCGCTGTACATGAGGAAGCTGTCGTAGTCCTCCCCGCCCTGCGCGTCCACGATGGGGATGTCCGGGATGATGGGGACTGCGGGGCGGGGAGGGGGGCGGTGAGCCGGGGCCCCAGCCTTGGCCGCCGGTCCCCCGGTGCCTCCCCGCCCGCCACTCACTGGACATGGGCCGCTTGGGCTGGGTGGCCAGGTTGATGATGGCCTCGCGCTCGGGCCCCCAGCCCGCCCCGTTGCGGGCCTTCACGGTGTAGCGGTACGGCTGGGACTCGCGCAGGTTCTCGATGAGCAGCGTCCGCTTCTTGGGGCTGTCCACCAGCACCTTCTTCATGGGCCCGATGGGGCCTGGCGGGGGGAGCGCGTCACGGGGCCGCCCAGGCTCCAGCCTGGTGCCAGCTCGTCTGGGAGGTGGCAGGACCCCTCCTCCCCCAACAGCCCCTGAACTGCGCCCCGGGGGCTTGGGAACAGGCAGGGAGCGAGGAGCTGGTGAACTCGGCATGTGCCGAGCCTAGAATTGGGGTGACTGGCTTAGAGAGGTGGCACTGGTTCGCCAAGGGGTTCGTGGGGTTCTGGCTGGTGGCAGGGCCAGTGGAGACTACACTGGCCACCGTCACCTCCGCCCATGGGCGACGGGTCCTACGCCCCAGGTGCCCCCGCGGGAGGCCTCCCACTGCGGCGGTGCGGGCACGCTCCCGGCCCAGCGCCGAACCCCAGACGCTCGGTGGAGGAGGCGCAGGGCCAGCCATGGCCCTCAGGTCCCTTGGGCGAGGGTGGGAGGAGTGGGCCCAGGGGGCTGCTCTACAGGACGGGCTGGGGCTTGTGGGAGCCGAGATGTGGGGTGCCTTGGGGGCCACGTAGGGGAAGAAGGCTGACAGGGCACGCGAGAGGGAGGCTGAGCCGAGGTCCTCTGCCCACGCCTGGATGCACAGGCGGCCCTGGGAGAAAGGACAACCCCTCTGGTCCGAGTGAGTGAGGGCTCTACAAGAGGGGAGCCGGCTGGCCCCACTTGGACACTTTGGGGAAGCTAGAGAAGGAACAGAATGGAGGCAGAAAATACCCCAGTTTCCAAAGGGGATTCTGGGAGATGACACCTGAGAAGTTTGATGTCAAGCTTGTGCTCCAGAAGCTTCGTGGGCGGAGGCCACCTGCCTGGGGTGGGGTGGGAGGGCTCTAGCTGCCCAGGTGGCGCTTGTTGCCTCCCCCCCATCTGTTGGCCAGGGGGAAGAGGGAGGGGGGCCGAGCACCCACGCAGACATCCTGGGACCAGGAGGGCTGCCCGGAACACTCCAGGCCTTTGGGGAGTCTCAGCAACCTCAGGCCACAGGCTGACACCATCAGGGGTTGAGGACAGAGGCCCCCCAGGACAGAGGCCCGTGGGTTGACCAGCCGTGAGCCCAGACAGGCTGAGGAGGCGGTGCACCCCGAGGCGGCAGAGCTTGTCTGCCAGGAGCCTGCACCCAGCACGCTGTGCTGCCCTCTGCCCCACTGGGCCCCCAGAGTGCTGAGCCTGACCCACGTTAGGGTGCACAGGTCATATGGGGGCGCTGAACTGCCCATTACTAGGACAGACCAAGCAGCCGTGAGGGTGTGGGGCCAGGGCACTGCCCACGTCTAGGCCCAGCCCCGCCATCCCGTGAGCTGCTCACCCTCGCTTCAGAAGGCGTCCGCCCGGCCCCAACCACAAACTTAGTGCTGCCTGGGCCCCCGGGGCGACCCGACTCCCCTCCACCCCCCGGGGGATGGAGGGTCCAGGGCCTTACGGTTGTCCTCGTTGACCAGGCCGTAGCAGACCTCGTAGGCTGTGATCTCGCCGTTGGTCTCGGCCGGCTCAGCCCAGCTCAGCTGGGTCACCGTGGAGGAGACCACGTTGAAGGCCAGTCGCCCCGGCTCGCTGGGCACTGGGGGTGGGGGAAGAGAGCTGTCAGTGGCAGAGGGACGGCTGGGTCCTGGGAGGCAGGAGGGCAGGGCCAGGCATGCTGGCATCAGGGCAGCCGGGGGACAGACAGATGGACGGATCCGGCGAGCCTCACCTTCCTGGTGGGTGCGGCAGGACACCAGGGAGCTGTAGGGGCCCTCGCCCTGCTCCCCGTAGGCGCACACCTTCATCTCGTAGTCACAGTACGGGTACAGGTTGGTGAGCTCCACAGAGGGCACCTTGCTGTCCAGCAGGTGGGCTTCGGACTCAGAGTCGCCCTGGATCCAGTACTTCACCTGCTCCCGGGGGGACAGTTAGTGGGGCTCGGCCGGGGCAGTGCTGCTCGTCCCTCCACTCACCGCCCCCCTTTGTGCGGGTGGGACAAGGAGGGGCCGAGTGGCCGGGTTCACGCAGCAGCGCTGGGGCAGAGCACGGGTGTCCGGGGGAGGCACGTGCCAGGAAAGGGACTGCCCCTTTCCCTGGGCACAGACGGGATTTTCCCCTGTCCCCTCCCTCAGGGACCCTCTGGCCTGCAGCATCCCACCCCCCAGGGGGTGCCGACCTCCCCATCCACCTCCCCCACGCCCCATCGTACCCTGTACCCTCTGGGCTTGCCAGGAGGGGGGAGCCAGTTGAAGTGGATCTTCCGGGACCCAGCGGCCTTGGCATTGGGGTTCTGTGGGGTGCCCAGTTCACAGTGGGGGGGTGCGGATGATAACAGTGTCTGATTCATAATCTCATCAAGTTCATCTATAGTGGTCAAGTCAGAGGGCAGCCAGCTCAGACACCCCCTCTTTGAGGGAGGCAGGAACCCACTCTCACCACCTCGGGGCTCCACAGACCCAGTTAAACCCCCAAGGCTCTTTCCCCACAGTTCTCAAGGAAGAGCTCCTGCCCACCACAGGGGGCTGGTGCCCCACTGGTGCCTCAGAGGGCATCCTGCCAAGTGTGGTAGAGCGCCCAGGGGTGTCTCTGGAGGAACGAGGATGGCATTTGTCAGCCCCACTGTCTCCATTGTCAGTCAAGGGAATGTTCCATATGAGAACATTTGCTCCTTCTCATCCACACACCCCACTGTCACCCCCACACCGAGAATCCTCCCATCTCCCACCTTCCCAGCAAACCATGGGCTAGAGGCCACCACACTGGGGGTGAGGACTGACAGCACAGAGCTGACTGTGTCCCCGCTTCCAGGGAGGCCTGCGGATTAGTAAAAACTAGGTCAAAGCGTGAAGACCTAACTTGGGTGGGATTCCCAGCGCCACCGGCTGCCACAGCATGACCCCAGCCTCTCGGGCAGGGAGCAGAGTTGCCAGATGAAATGTAGGACACTTAGTTAAACCAGAATCTCAAACAACACATGCTTTTTAAGGTCAGTATATCCCAGCATTGCCTGGGACAGACTCACAATACGAGCGTGTCTGCTGTTTCTCTGAAGTTCAGGTGACCTGCGTGTTCTGCATTTGCACTTGCTGAGGCTGGAAACCTCCGTTCAGAGCCCCCCCCCCAAGCCCTTCCTCCACACCCACTTGAGCTGACCCCAGGCTGTGCCCACCTCGGTCCCCAATGATGATGGTGGCTGAGTGGAGCTGACCCAGGCGGGCCCCAAACTTGGGGTTGAAGAGATGGACATAGAAGCGGCGGGTCTGGCGGCCCTGCAGGAGGGAGTCCATCTCCTGCTTTTCCAGGAGCTTCACCTGCAGCTCCTTCCAGGTCTCACCAGGTTGGAACACCAGGTCACCCTCCACGGGCACATAGTCCTGGGGGGTGGGGGGGCAGTGTCAGGGTCAGACAAGCCGGAGAGGTCATGGCCACATGCTCGGCCCCCACCTCACACGTGCTGCAGGGACCATCCTGCACAGGCCGGCCCACGCGTCAACAGACTGCACTTATACAGCACCCCTGGGTGCCAAGCACGGAGCTCCTCACAATCACACACTAGCTCGTTCACCCCTCACAGCAGGGCTAGCGGGTAAGAGGCAGCGCTATTGTCCTCGTTTTACAGATGAGGCACACAGAGGTGAAGAGACACGCCAAGGTCACACGGGTCTGGGGCTGGCACTGGGATTTGAGCGGGAGGGCCCCATGCAGGTGAAGACCCAACCTGGGGGAGCTGGGTTTTCATGACACTTAAGTCTGGCATCCCTCCAGGCCCTGCCTCCAAGGTGGGGCGCTCCCATCAGCTCTGGCTCTCTTCTTTCAATGCCCAGAGTATCCTGAGCACCCCAGGATGAGTGTGTACCTGTGTGGCGTTTGTACACCCCAGCGGGGTTGGGGTCATCAGCGGCAGGGGAGCAGCCTCTCACGCATGGCCACTAGGTGGCGCCTCAAGCCACCATTTCAGTTCCATGCACGCCCCTCGGGCAAGCTCAAGGGTGAAAGCAGACTCCTCTGCCACTGACCTGGGCGCATCTGACCTGGGCACACCCGACCTGGGCACACCTCAAAGCTGTCAGAGTGACCAAAGACAAAGCTTGGGGGTTGTTCTATATTAAAGGAGAATAAAGACACAGAACTGCAAAATGCAAAGCCAGATCCTTGACTGGTTACTAGACGAGGGAAAGCCGGGGGAAATCTGAGCATGGACCAAAGATTGGTGTGGTCCACCGGGCTGGACAATGCTGTGACCTGTTCTCAGCAGGTGCTGCAGAAGTGTGTTGGGGCTACATGTCTACAGCTTTGAGGAGTATTTCAGCAACCGAAACTAAGCACAGGGGCCTCCCTGGTGGCACAAGGGGTTAAGTTGCAACTTATAAGCTATCTGCAGCCACTGCAGCACGAGTTCGATCTCCGGCCAGGGAGCTGACTCACATGGCACAGCAGACCTCTCCTGGCTTGCCCGCTGCAACCCTCAGCAGTGTATTAGTCAATCTGCCTGTTCTGTTCCCCACTCTGTCTCTGGTGAATCCTCTCACCCCCTGCACTTCTGGCCTGCACCCCAGTTCTCGTAAGATTTTAATCTCAAAAAACAAAAAACAAAAAAAAAAAAAACCTAAGCACAATTCTCCCTTTCTCTAGCAAGAGACGTGTCTGAAGAAAATAAAAATGAAAAAACTTTAAAAATTTTTAAAAAAATGAAAAACAGCCAAGAGATCTGGAGACCTAGCTGTATGTCTGTGTACGCAGCTACATGCCTATCCACCTAGATCTGCATGGAAAGTCCTAGATCTATATGGAAAGAGAGAAAGCAAGTACTAACAGTGGAGAGTCCATGCAAAGACGAGTAATTATTCTCCTGTTTTTCTGTAGGCTTGGCATTTTCCAAAATGAAAAGTTGGGAAATGATAAAATCGTCTCTGAAAATTATGTAGAGCCAAAGTCCCTTTATGAAAGCATACCCCGACGGCCAGACTCTCTCGTATAATACGCACATTCCAGGCAATCTCTGGACATACTGACTCCTTGGAATTCCGGTGGGAGGCCCTGGAGCAGGAAGGGGACTGTTCCTTCCAGTAAAGAGAAGTAGGGAAGGGTAGGGCGGGGTGGGCCGAGGCAGCCTCTGAGCACCGCTCCCCTGCGTCTGCCTGATGGGCCTGATGGTGCAGGGACACTAGACTTGGTTACTTTTGGGGAGAATTTTTTTTTTTTTTCCTAGAGGCATGTCCATGCACTGGGTACAGTCAGAAGCGTAGGAGGGTGAGAGAATTCACTACACTGCTGATCTGCGCGCCATGTGGGACCCTCCTCCGGTGGCCGGGGAGCAGCCGGGATCGACCGGCTGCAGAGGCTGCAGGCAGCTGCGCTCAACCGCTGCGCCACCGGGAGGCCCTTTTGGGGAGAATTTTTGATATGGATAGTTGCCGTTTTTAAAAGTTGGTAGTGAAGTCGGACAACAAACTCACCTGTAAGCCAAACTGCACGTCCGCCGCCAGGACCCGGCTGCTCCTGACCGGGCCAGGGGCGAAGGGGGTGGGGGCACGTGTGTACATGGTGGCTGAGTGGAGCTGACCCAGGCAGGCCCTTGGGGAGTGTGGCGAAAGCCCCCCAACCTGAGCTGATGGGTCCATCTCTCTGTAGGGGGCTGGCTACTCTGGTGGCCCCAAGGATGGTGGAACGAGGACATTAATGGTCAGGACATGTCCCTGCAACATGTCCTGTCTCTCCCAGGTGTCGCTGGCTCTTGGGGGGAGCGGGACACCCCTGCTCCAGGCTGACAGGAGCACACGAACATGTGTGGGGGAGGCCAGCCGGGCACCAGCAGCAGCCAGGGGTTTGGCCGGCTGCTCGCTCCGGGCCCCTGTGTGAGCCCTCCCCCCGCAGCAGAGCCCCTTACCCGTCGGGCCTGCGCCGTGTTGTCCTGTGTGCGGTAGGAGACCTGGGACTTGCCATTGTCCAGGATGCGCCGGGTGACGGGGATGCGGGCCGCCTGCTCCCCTCTGCTCACCATGTACTCGGGCTGCTCGAAGGACACGATCCCGCTGGCTGCAAGGAGCCCGGGTGCCGGTCAGGGCCTGGCCTCGGCCCTTTGCCGCTGCCACCTCCCGCCACCCTCCCTCTCACCCCCGCAGTCTGCTGGTCACCCCTCAGCCCACCACTCTCGGGGCAGGGGGGAGATCAGAGGAAGGGGGTGGAAATTGTTCCAGAAAAAAATGTGGAGGAGCTGGATCAGTGTCCAGTACACATCCTGGAAGGGTCAGGGCAGAGAAAGGAGGCCAGGAAGAGCCAGGACCAGAGACGAGCCCCCGAGACTGTGGGCAGGGGTGAGGGTGGGGAGCAGGACAAGGGTGGGTGGCCCTGGGACAGGGGGAGGTGGGGCTGGGGCCCAGAACAGGCCCTATGGATGCAGAGGCCAAGAAGCCAGGCCCTGCCACCTTTGCTCTAGCAACCCTGTCTGGTGACCTGGCTTGGTCAGTCCCCGGAGTTCAGAGGCCACGGGGGAGAGAAGAACCAGGGGAAGGAGGGGGTGAGCTCCAGGGGACCCGGAAGCAACCACTCCTACCCTGAGAGGTGACTCAGGGGTGCTCACCCCCCTCCAGGGGCCTGAGACCCACTGTACGGAGGGAGAGACCAAGGGGCACAGAGGGCAGGGGACACGCTGAGGCGGCCAGGCCAGGCCCCCCACTACTCGGGTCTCAGGAGGAACAGAGGGGACCCGCCCCCCTGCCAGCCAACCTTGCTCCTTGATGATGGTGATGTTGACCAGGCGGCGCCCGAGGGTGGCCGTGCCCACCGGCACGTCGATGGCCTCCACCAGCAGCTGCTTCTCGTCGTCGTCCTCGGGGCGGATGAACAGGGGCACCCGCACGTCCACCAGCTCCACGCCCTCCTGGAACTCCACCATGCCTCGGGCCTCTGGGGGCGGGGCGCGGTCAGGCCAGGGGGCGCCGGGCCGGACGGGGCGCGTGGGGTGGGGGCGGCCGCCTACCCTGGTCCGCGGTGAGGGTGTAGTAGCCGGGGGCCACCTTGAGCTCGTGGAAGGACCTCTGCTCCACGTGCTTCTCCGTCAGCTTCAGCAGGGACTGCTTGGCCGAGCGCGGCGCCGTCAGCACCGTGTCCACGATGGTGTGGTCCTGCCTGGGGGGGGCAGGCGGGGGGCGTCAGGCCGGCCAGGAGCGGGTCCCGTCCCGCCTGTCCCTCCTGCCTGTCCTCGCCCCATCAGGGAACAAGCACAGGAAATTCAGGACTCCATAGTCCCGGGGGGACGCGCACTGGCCCCTCCACCTGCCCAAGCCTCAGCCCCCAGCACCAGCCTCCGCCCAGCACTGCACCTCCGGGGCCCTCACTGTCCTCATCTGCAAAATGGGGGGAGGGAGCAGGGGAAAGCAGGCTGCAGGGGGGCAGCAGGCTGCAGGGGGGCAGTGTGCTGGGATGGAGGATGGCAGGGGGGAAGTTGGGGCTGGGGGCACCTGCACCCCGTGTCTTCAACTCACTTCTTCCCAGCGTTGGGCTGTTGCCTGTGGGGGACAGAGGGGAGCGTGAGACAAAGGTCCCTGGGCTGGAGGGACAAGCTGCCCCGGCAGATGCACCGGAGCCAGCTAGCGGCCGCCCGTCCCAACCCCAGGGACCCTGCAGCAGGCTCGGCGCTGGCACGGGCTGCACAGCCAGGCTGCCCCGCACCCACCCAGGCCCAGCACCCACCGGAACTTGGTCTGCTGCAGCTTGTGTGCGCCTGGGATCTGTCTGTACACCTCGTTCAGCTGCCGGGCAAGGGAGGGCCGTGAGGCTGGGCGCGGGGCGAGCTCTGCCCAGGCCGTCCAGGCCCAGGGGCCGCTCAGGTGGGCACGCCCATCACCTCACCCCCTTCTGGAAGCGTCCGCAGGGGACGACCCCAGGACACCCCCCGGGCCGGGCACATGTCCAAGGGCGCCCCTCTTCCCTGTCTGGAGACACCAGCTCCCGGCGGCTTTCCCGTCATGCTCCCACCCTCCTGCTCCCACCCGGGCCCAGAGATGGCGCCCACGGCCCTTACGTTCTCCTCCACCTCCCGGCGCAGCTGGTCGCACTCCCGCGTGTCGGGCTTCAGCAGGCTCTCCGTGCAGAGGCGGGCGAGGCGCAGGGACAGCCCGTAGGGCACTGCGGAGGTAGGGGTGGGGCGCCTCAGCCCTCTGCCCAGCGGCACCACAGAAGCCCCCTCGGGGAGCCGCTCAGGGGCCGTGGGCCGCGAGCTCATCGCGAAGGGCGGGGTGGCCAGCGCAAGCCTGCGCCCCTTCCTGTGGCCCCAGGCCCGGGGCAGCTGTGCCGTGCGAGGCCCCCAGGGCAGCGCCAGGGCCCGGCCCCGCGCTCACCCAGCTCCGAGGGGTTGGTGCTGGCGGCGTGGCTGGCGAAGCCGGGCCGCTGCACGTTGTTGGTGATCTTCCAGCGCACCGTGTCTCTCCCCTTGAGGTTCCCGCTGCGCAGCATGGGCGTGTCCAGGTGGTCCGAGGCCATCAGGCTCTCCCGCAGCATGTAGTGGTCTTCCTTGAAGCCCACCATGTGGCCTGCGGGGCAGGGGCCTCAGCTTGGGGTCCCCCCAGCCCCCCAGCCACACCTCTGCAGGTGGACCCCGAAGCACGTTCGGCCTCCGCTTCCCTCCGCGCTGGCCGGAGGAAAGGGCAGCAGAACCCCGCCCTGCCCACGCCGGCCGCCACCTACCTTGGTTGCAGCAGGGAAGACAGGCCAGGCAGGTCTAGGAGGCAAGCGGGTGGGGAGGAGGCTTGGACAGTTGCCCCAGGCTGGGAGCCAGGTGAGCTGCTCCAGCCCGCCCCACCCCAGCGTGTGGCCCGGAGGGCACCTGTGCTTTCCCCAGAGGCAGCGAGAGCCAGACAGGGGCAGCAATCTAGGTGTGGGCACAGAGGGTGGCAGTGTGGTGGGTTCCCAAAGTGTGTGCCAAGAGACCCTGGTCCTGCCACTGCCCGCAAAGGTCTTGGGATCGCCTCTGTCTAGGACTCGCTGAATTCATCCCTGGGCCCACTTAGAGGTTCCCTGTGCAAACTGCCAGGCCAAAGGCTCTGAGAAGTCCTGCACGGGAGAAACCTGCTTCTCAAATGGATTTGCTCACGGAACTTGTTTCCTCTCCAGCGCACACAAATACCCTGCAACACTGGGGTCACTACAGAGCACCCCAGTCCCCGTCCCTGCAACCCCCATGCACTCCTGTCTCTTGTCTCTTCTCTCCCGGGAGACTGTCAGCTCCTGGCAGGCAGGGCCCTTCCTTCCCCGATGGCGCCGCGGCCTCCGCAGGTGGCTGGCCCAGGACAGGGGTTCTCAGGATCGGCCACTGGGAGGTCGAGGGGCTGGGGTGGGTAGGGCACTAGAGCTGGATTTGCCTGGCACCTGCAGCCCTGGTGGGGGCGGGGACCCTGGCGGGGGCTCTAGGGGTGATGGAAACCCTGGTGGGGGTCTCCAGTGAGGTGGGGGCCTTGGCAGTGCCCCTGGGCCCTCACCTTGCAGCATGCACAGAACTTCCAGCAGAGCAGCAGGAGCAGCGCCAGGAGCAGCAGGAGGAAGATGATGAGAGGGATGAGCCACCAGAAGGAGCCGGGAGGGCAGTCTGGGGAGGAAGGAGGGAGCGGAGGAGGGAGGCCCTTGCCCCTCCTGGCCGGTGGGATAGGCCTGCCCAGCCCCGCCGGCCCCCAGCTCACCCTTGCTCTTGTGCACCAGGACGGTGCTGTTGGGCCCGGGGGTGCCGTCACCCTCCACCGTGTAGCTGTAGGTGCAGTCGTCATCCTCGTCCCGGAAGGAGCAATACTCCACCACCTCCTCCGCTGCACCCACAGTCAGTCAGCAGGGCACCCCACTCCCCCCACAGCACCCCATGGCCTGGTGGGGTGTCCTCTACTCTGGGGTCCATATTGCCCACCCACCCCGGGCCAGGAGGCACATCTCTGGGGAAGAAGGCACGTTCCTGGCAAACTGCAGGGAAGGGTGAGTGGGGGGCTGCTCTGCCCAGGAGCTTCCAAAAATCTGGGCCCCCTTCTTTCCCATCCTGGGCATCACCCAGCTTGGAAGCTTCTAGAAAATGTCTCTGACCTGGAGGAGAGGAGGCTCTGCACCCCCATGGTGTTCCTACCCCTGCCCAGCCTCTGCCCCTGCCGAGGCCACTGCCTCCTCCCCAGCCCCTTTGGTTGCTGCTCAGCTGTGCCCCTACCCTGTCTGTCTGGGTTCTGCAACTGCTCTCAGGCCTGGAACCCCTGTCTGGATGGTATGACCGCCACTTAGCTAATGAGCCTCCCGCCCAGATGAGTGGCCGTCCCTGCCCCAGCACCCCATCCTGCCCCTGCCCCCACACCTTTCTTAAGCTGGTCCACCATCTTGACCTTGAAGCTGCACTCCTCGCACTTGCGCCCCTTTTTCTCCCCAGTGCCCCAGGCCTGGCACTGCACGCAAGAGCGCAGGTCCTCGCAGAGGCCCAGGCGGATCTGGGGGAGAGGCAAGAGGGCGCTGTGCTGAGCGGGCTGCCCCAAGCCTGCACCTCCAGCCTCGAAACCTTGGCCAGCTTCCATGGCCCTGGGTGGAGCCCCCCATCCATCGCCCCACCTTGCACCTGGAGCCCCATGTCCACACCCTGTGATCCGGGCCTCACCGCTGAGTAGTTGATCTCGCAGATGGTGTCCGTGTAGATGGACTGCTGGTTGCAGTGGCAGCGGCCACATTCGCAGTGACCACGCCCGTTACAGATGCCCTGAGGCGAGAGAGGCCGTGAGCCAAGCTGCACCCCCATCCTTGCTGCTTCCCAGCCCTCTCTGGGCCCCACGCTGCTGGCCTCAGACCTACCCCATTGCTGTCGATGCAGGTGGCATTGCTGAGAGGACAGTCACAGCTCAGGCCTGTCCAGCCAGGTTCACAATCACACCGGCCCATGGAGCAGCGTCCCCGGTCTGCAGAGAGGGAGTCACATTGGCATGGGCCCTCCAGGCTGCCCACCTCGGGGAGAGCCTCCGGGAGCTGAACCCAGAGGCACGGCCATCTCCTCCTCACCTCCTTGGACCTCCTCCCTCCATCCCACCTTCCCCCAACACAGACCAGCCATGTGATCCCCCTGTTTAAGAACCTCTAGTGAGTTCTGTCCAATGCAATGAGGTAAGAAAAAGAAATAAAACATTTAACTAATCAAAAGAAAGAAATAAAACTGTCACTATTTGCAAGTGTCAGAACATGTCACCAGACGCCAAGAAGAATCTAGAGATGAATTTTCAGCTTTCGTTAAGTGAGCCTGGCAAGGTGCTGGATACAAGGTGAACAAACAGGTAGAAAATGAAATCAAAACCTCCAATGACTCCCTTTCGTCCAAAGGACAAAGTCCAGCACCCTTAGACTAGAATAAAGGTTTATTAACTGTGGCCTGCAGGCCAAATCCGGCTCTCCGCCAGTTTGTGTAAGTTATTTTGGGACCACGTGACTGTGTTACATGGTCTCTGCAGCTGCCTTCTGCACAGGGGCAGACTTAGTCATGACTGAGGCCATACACAAAGCTAAAAATAATCATGTTCTGGCCCCTTAAACATGTTTGGATTAGGGCCTCTCCTGGTGGCGCAGGCGGTTGAGCGCAGCGCTGTGAAGCTGTCCGCAGCCTCTGCAGCACTGGTTTGATCCCGGCCGGCTGGTGAGGTTCCCACATGGCGCGGCAGACCTCTCCTGTCGCGCCCGCTACTCCCCTCAGCAGTGTATTTCATCAGTCTGCCTGTTCTGTTCCCTCTCTGTCTCTGGTGAATCCTCTCATCCTCCCGTGCATCTGGCCTGTACCCTGGTTCTTGTATAAAATAAATAAATAAATCTTTAAAAAAAAAAGTTTGGATTAGACTAGAACTGGCCCTGCCCTGGACTGGAACCCAAACCCCTCGCACGCTGATCCTGCCTCCTTCCCGGCAACACTCCCCCACTCTGCGTCCCTGTGTGCGCCCAGGCCCTGCCTTCCGGGGGCTCCCTTCACTTCTCTGCAAATGCTGGCCTGGCGTGCACGCAGAGGGAGGGAGAGGCGCACAGAAGCAAGGACGGAGGGAAAGCCGAGAAAAGCGGGGCCTGAACCCTGTGGCCGTGCGGAGCTGGGCTGCATAAGCAGCGATGAGTGGGTTGTCGCCCATCTCTCCTCGCGGCCACCAGGCCCTTCCACGCGCTCCTGGTGCGGACTCTGTGACCCTCGCCCTTGGACACACGGTTAGGCCCTGCCTGCTAGAAACGTGGCCTCTTCTGAGAGAGGAGAGGCCCTGCTCCGTACCCCAATCGTGAGGCTGGAGCTGGGTGAATGGGAGTGTCGGGGTGGGGAGGCGGCACAGGCTGGAGGACGCAGGGGCTCAAGGCGAATGTCATGCTGGCTGGGGCTGGATTTGGGGGTGCAGAGGCACTGCGCCTGTGGGGCCCTGGCTCCCTGCCGCCCTCCGGTGAGCCTACCGTTGCAGAGGAACCCAGAGGCGCGGGGACACTGGAAGTTGTCGTGCTCGCAGAAGTCGCCCTCGTAGCGGCCCTCGCCGTAGCACACGCAGCGGCCGCACTGGCACTCGCCGCGCCCCGAGCACGCCTCGACCTCGTTCTCCCGCAGGCAGGGCTTCAGGTCGCTCAGGGAGCCCGTGGAGCAGTTGCAGGTCTTGCCGCTCCTGAGGGGGAGCCGGTCGCTTGCTCACCACTGCGAGGAAGGCTCGGCCTTCCTGACCCATTTTACAGACGGGAAAGCTGAGGCCCAAGTGCCAGACAGCGGGGGCCGAGCCCAGCCCCAAACCTTGGACTCCCGGACGCCCCTGGGGCCCTCCCGCGCACGCCGGCAGACTTAGGGTGCTGAGGCTTTAAAGACCCCCGCGGCCCCCGGTTCCTGGGCTCATGGAGGTGACACGCGCACTGGGCTGAGAACACTAAGGAGAGGAGCTCGTCTCTCTGGCCCGACACCCGTCCCCCCGTCCCGAGGGCACCCTGTCTCTCCTGGGGGCCCGCTTATCTGTCTCAAAGTGCTTTGACTGGACGCCCCAGCCCTTTCTGTGATCTCCTGCCCCCCTCAGCCGTGCCTGCGGACCTTGCCGGGGCCGGGCCCCTCTCTGGAGCCGCCTTCGCCCCCACACTCACCAGCCCTCATTGCACACACAGTGTCCGCACATGAAGTCCCCGTTGAAGTTGCACTGAGCAGACCGCACCTCTTTTTGCTGGAAAGAGATCGTGGAGGGTGTGTAGGGAGAAGGGAGCCAGGGCCACCAGACCCTCCGCCACCTCTGTCCCTCGGGGGACCCCACGGGGACATGTGGCCTCAGGCTGCTTCCTCACGCGGGGTCCCAAGCCCCCTCCCGGGCCCGGGAAGGCAGGGCCGTACCAGCTCACAGGTGCAGACATCACAGATGATGCCCACGTCCATCTTGAGGCCGTCGGAGAAGGACGGCTTCAGGTGGACGACGCCCTTCTGGTCCTCCTCCGGCAGCTGGCATATGTGCATCCCGTCCACGTCCTGCACGGCCCGTAGCTGCACCTGGTATGTGCCCTGCAGGCAGGGGCTCTGCTGTCAGCCCCACCGAGGCCAGTGTGCCCTGGTGGCCGAGCCTCAGGGTCCTGACGCCGCTCCCTGCCCACCCCCTCGGGCTGACAGCTTGCTCTTCCAGCTGCCGCACGGAACACCGGGTGGGCGCCCCCGTGGCCCGCTCCTGCGGCAGGCCCTGAACTCCCCCTGCTGTCTAACCCCGCCACACAGAGGAGGTGACAGACAAGCAAAGGTAGGCGCCAGGTGTGTGCAAGTGGCTGACTCAGGGGCTTCCAACCCAGGCCCGGCTGCCTTCAGAGGCCACATGCTCGACCTCTACTCAGGTAGATGCCCCCTCACACCCCGCAGGGCACTGGGCCCGTCTCGCTGCCCCAGGGCCCCCAAGAGGCATACCACTTCCCCCCGACGGATGTGAAAGGACCCAGTCTTTGTCTTCTGGAACATCTTGGAGTTGACCTCTGTCCGCAGGCCTCGGGGGCTTTCCAAGGCCCAGATGCCCAGGTTGGAGCGAATGGCCTGTAGGAGGACAGAGAGCCAGCTGGGCTCACCCACGCCAGCCTGGCCTGGAGGGCTGGGGCTGGTGGAGGTCACAGCGGTGGAGCCCACAGGAGCTGGGGGCCAGGTCAAGGCGGGCAGCTGTGGGCGCCCAGGGACACCAGTGCTCTGGGACATCGTCCTCTCTGCCCTGTCCCACTTCTCAGCCCTGACTGGAGATATCCTTTGCCCACTCTGCCTCCCCTTCAGGCCCGAGCCCCTCTCACTTTAAAGGCCTCCTCCAGCAGATCCACGATGTTGGACGAGTCCTCCTGCAGCAGCCCCACCCAGGAGACAGGGAAGTAAGTGTGCAGCTTCTGCAGGAGAGAAGACACGCTGGGTGAGTCCTGGGAGGGCAGCAGGTCACTGCATCCAGACAAGAGCTGCGGGGTCGGCCCCACGTGCAGATGGGGACGGAGGCCGGGAGCCTGCTGGTGCGTTCCACCCCTCCTGCTTGGGAGCTGGGCTGGGGGGTGGGTATGTGACCTTTCCTACCCGCCACCCTTGGCTGAAGAGAAGGGGGTTAGTGGGGAGGGAAAGCAGGAAGAGAAGGCCGGAGGGAAGGGGAAAGGGGAAGGGGGCGTCTGCACCCCAGTTGAGCCCCCCCTTGCCCAGCCAGGCTGGCCCCTCACCTCGTAGTAGCTGTAGGAGTAGTTGGTGACGGCGAAGATGGGGATGATGTTGTGTTTGGCGAGCAGGCGCACCAGGGTGGGCACGGACGGGTAGTCCTGCGCCCGGTACTGGGTGTAGGTGCCCCTGGCGTCCAGGTGGCATTCCTCGTCGTTGCGGGGCATGATGCCGGCCAGCACGTTGGCCCCGTCCGCCTCGTAGTGGAAGGCCGACTCGGTGGAGAACACCAGCAGGTGGGTGCTGTCGGGGCGCCAGCCGATGTCCCTCTGGGGATGCAAGGGGGTGCCCGTGAAGCTGGGCTTCTGCTGGGACGGGCACTCCCGTGTCGTGTCCCATGGGGACGTGCATCCCTGCGACTCAAGGGCTTCCCATGTGGCCGGGAGCCGATGCCGCCATCACAAACATTGGTGACAGCAACTCTCAGAGACCAGAGATGGGGGCGGCAGTGATGTGGGGGTGGTGCGTGCCCCTGGGCCACGCAAGATGGAACCAGGCTCCTCTTTCTTGGATCATCCCTCCAGGCTCTTTACTGCACTGTGAGAAAACTTTAACATTCTGCTGCAGGTTAAAGAAAAAGATGGGCTGGACGAGCTGTGGTGGTGCATGAACATTTGTTAGAGAAAATATGGGGTGGGGCCTCCCTGGTGGCACAAGGGGTTGAGTCGCAACACTATGAAGCTATCCGCAGCCTCTACAGAATGAGTTCGATCCCGGATCCCTGGCTGGCCAGGGAGCTACCCACAGGGTGCAGCAGACCTCTCCTGTCTCGCCTGCTGCTCTGAGCCTCAGCAGTGTGTTTCAGTCAGGCTGCCTGTTCTGCTCCCCACTCTGTCTCTGGTGAATCCTCTCACCCCCCGCACCTCTGGCCTGTACCCCAGCTCTTGTATGCATAAATAAATAAGTCTTAAAAAAAGAAAATATGGGGTGACTTTGACAACATGTTACAACCAAAAAAGCTTATAGGGGGTTCAGCAAAAAAAGAGCAGGTTTCAGAGGTACAAGCCACTAATTCCAGCTCTACGATACGGGAAAGGGAACAAGGCTTGCTCGTGGTCTGTGAGCGTCTGGCTGCTGCTGTTGATGAAATGTGGCACTTTCTGCTTTTCATGTTCCAAATTGTAGATGGGGGTACTGTCTTCAGAATGAAGGAAAATGGTCGTGCACATAGAAAGACATGCCCTCTCAGCTGCCCTGCCCAGGTGGGCACGGGCACCTTGTGGGTCCCGGCAGACCGGATGGAGGTGCTGAAGATTCCAGAGCCACACGACTCGGGTCTGCCTCACCGGCCAAAGCAAAAGCAGCGGCTCAGGCCAGGCACCCTCTGCTCCCCGCACACTTAAGTCCGAGCACCGTCGGGAGGGTCTGTGCTCCGCTGAGCCTGGTACCAGAGCAGACCAGGGGCAGCTCATGCCCTTGCAGAGAGGCACCAGCCCTAGAGGACCCCCCATCCCCGCACTCACCGTGCACACGGCCGTCTGCAAGATGGCGTCGAACCCGCCTTCGGGGGCGTCCAGGTTGCCCGATATCCTCTCTCCCTGCAGCTTACTCCGGAACTCAGTCACGTCCTGCGTCAGGCTGATGACGTTCTTGAAGGAGAAGGGAGCGTCGCTGTTAGGCCAGGGCTCCTTCAGCCTGGACAGAGAGGGCGGGGAGAGAGAGTCAGGGGGAGAAGACGGCGCAAACCCCACGAGGGTGTGCGGGCAGCGCCACCCTCCCCGGAGAAACCCCGGCTCCTTGCAACCGTATCTAGTTGATTCACAGTCAATTCTTTGCCACAAACATTTTCACCACGTGGGGCAATTCTGCCATTAAAAAAAAAAGATAAACTAGCTGGTTGACAGTTTGGTTGGATCCTTTGATCTGCATCGTGAGGAGCAGATGGGGTGGCCTTAAAATAGTGGGTGATGACAACTGGCGACTTGATAGCAAACACTGTGATAAAACCTGCTGGAAGCGTGAAACAGAAGCGGAAGAGCCAGACGGCCGTCTCCCCTGGCACAGGGCCACATGCCAGTTTGCACACCCTTGCCACCCGCCCTCCCGCCGCCCAAGTCAAGTTTACCAAGTGGCAGAGGATATAAGAGGCGGCTACAATTCCCAGCCGTCACGGAGAACATCACTTCTCCAGCGAATTCAACTGAGACTTGTTCTCGAACACCATCTATGCCCAATTTAGCACACAGACGCCGGTGACCACAAGCATGCGATGCCCGGCCATGGGAGCGGCTCGTCGGTTGGAGATGCTGCCAGTGACGGAGCTGAGGTCACAGTGATTTGTCCAAGAGTTGGTTTCTTTTCCTTTTATTTTTTTTTTAAGATTTATTTACTTATGCATACAAGAACTGGGGTACAGGCCAGAGGTGCAGGGGGTCAGAGAATTCACCAGAGAGAGTGGGGAACAGAACAGGCAGAAGGATGGAAATACACTGCTGAGGGGAGCAGCGGGGAGCGAGGAGAGGTCTGCTGCACCATGTGGGTAGCTCCCTGGCCAGGGATCGAACTCATGCTGTAGTGGCTGCAGATTGCTTCGAAGTGCTGTGCTCAACCCCTTGTGCCACCAGGGAGGCCCCTAGGAGTTGGTTTCTTATTTGAAACATACACTACTGGAGGAGAAAGAGGCCAAGGGCCTGGGAGGCACAGAGCGAACTCACATTTCCCACAGGATTTTGTGATTTATTACTTCAGATTTGATTGTTTTACTTTCTCCCACAGAATGGACTATCGGGCGGCCTCCCTGGTGGCGCAAGGTGAGTCGCAGCACTATGAAGCTATCTGCAGCCACTGCAGCACAAGTTCGATCCCGGGCCAGGGAGCTGCCCACATGGCACAGCAGACCCCTCCTGTCTCCCCGCTGCTCCCCTCAGCAGATTGGCCTTTCAGCCAATCTGCCTGTTCTGCTCCCCACTCTGTCTCTGATGAATCCTCTCACCCCCTGTGCCTCTGGCCTATACCCCAGCTGTCATATGCATAAATAAATAAAATAAATCTTAAAAAAAAATTCAGCCTGGTATTTGGAAACATATGCCTCTTTTCATTAAGAAAAAAATTCACTGAAAAATATCTTTTGAATTTTGGTATTAATTGTTCATGTTTCATTCTGTCCTTTTTGACTAGTGTCCCTCTTTTAGTTTTGTAATTGTGCCTTTTTAACAAAAAAATTACCTATGGTCAGTGAGTTGCGTGGCAAAAATATTTGTGGCAAAGAATTTATGGTCAGTCTTCTAGAACCCACTTCAACGAGAGGTCAAGGGCCTGGGGGCCGCCTGACTGAAGTCCTGCCCACTCAGCCACTCACTTCTCAGGCCTCATGTCCGTCTGAGGGACGCTGACCTTGTCCACAAACTTGCCGAATCCAATGGTGTAGTCTCTGGTGAGCTTGCTCAGGACCTGGGCTAACAGGACAAGAGAGAGGCCCCTGAGTCCCGCACCCCCGATCCTGCACAGGGGCCCCGGCTGGCTCGGGCAGGGAAAGAGGGAAACTAGCATCCGAGGGTCACCACGCTGCACAGGAGACACCAGTTCCTGCTCGCAAGAGTCCTTGTCCCTCTTATAGAGGAGAATGAGACTCGGGGGTCCCAGAGGGACGCAGGGAGCGAGCTGGAGGGGAGACACTGAGAAACCGGAGCGGCTGTCACAGCAGGCGCCTCCCTTGGCAGGGCCAGGACGAGTCCCCAGAGATTATTGGGGTCTGACTGGGAGCTTGTCCCTGCAAGGAAAGGAGCGGGGAATGGGGGAGTCTCTCCTGGGGAGACTCAGGTGTCTCTCCTGTGCGGTGGGTGCAGCTCCCTGAGCCCTGCCTGCCCTAGCCGGTGTTGGCCAGCTGGGTGAGCCCCTGTCCCATCCTCCACACCAGCCCCGCGGTACCCAGATCCTGTCCCATCTGCTTGAGGTTGTCCAGATCATCGGACATGGAGTTGGAGAAGTCCATGAGGATGTACAGATCCACAGGGCTCTCCTGGGGCTCGAACACTTCCAGCTCAAAGTGCCGCTCCTCGCCAGGCCGCAGCCGGACCCGCAGCCCCTGGGGGGACATCTGGCTGCGTCGCAGGGTGGTGTCTATCTGGGTATCCTGTGTTCAGAGGAGGGGTCAGTTAGCTGGGGGTCACTCCAGAGTCTCAGCCCCGTCGATGGACAGAGCAAGCCCCCATCAACCGCGGGCCTTGAGCAAGAAGAGCCCCGCTCCCCCCGATTCCACTCCGGCACCTCTGTGATCTCGAAGCTGCTCTCCATGACCACCACGCTTTCCAGCCGGCAGCCCGCGGCCAGCAGCTCAGCCTGGGTGTTGCAGCGCCGTTCCCTGAACATCTGGGCAGAAGGAGATGGGGTCAGGGGGCAGTGCCGCCCTGCTGGCTTTCCCTGGACTGTTCCCCCTGACCCCAGCCCGTGCTCCTGCTCCCGCCTGGCCAGGCGCTGGGCCGAGGGTATGGGAACGTGGACTTGGCATGAGCCTGGGGTGCCCGGCGGGGAGCGGCCCGGGTTGGGCGGTGGCCCCAGCTGGCCCCAGCTCAGCGCGGCAGGCCGGGCGGCAGCGTCACCTCGTCCGTGCAGTAGGCGCAGTCCTTGTCCACGCGGATGCACTCGGTGCAGGTCCTGACCTGGGCCTTCTTGCAGCGGTTCGCTGGAGGGCAGAGACGGGCGGCGCTGGCTAGACCTTCCTCACCGGAGAGAGGGGGGCCCTCCCCCGAGTTTCGGAGGGGAAATGGAGGCCGAGAGAACATGGTGGGCCCCAGGTAGCGCGAGAAACCGGCAGGGCCAGGTCTCACGCCTGGAGCTGTCCATTCAAGTCGGGAGGGGAGGTGGGGCCTGGCCCCGCTGCTGCCTGGGACACCCTGGCCTTCTCTCTCATTCACTGCCCGGGGGCAAAAGGGACCGCGGGTGTGTCTCGTGGGCGGCTCTGGCCGCAGTGCCTGGCCCCAGCCCAGCACGTAGTAGGTCAGTGAATGAGGCAAAACTTCAGAGATTCTTCAGAGGTTACTGGGAGTCCCTTTGGTTTTGTACAGTTGGAATCAGGGTCAGGACCCACGATGCGCACCCAGGGGTGGTCTCCCGCCATGGCCAGTTACAAGCTGCCACGTGGCCATGTGCCCACGGTCAGAGACGGCTCCGGCCACGCGCGGGCCTCCCAGAGCGGGTGACGAGTCGTCCTGCCGTCCCTCCCCCTCCAGCTCCCGCAGGGCTCCCCCAGAGCTCTGAGGCCTCAGCGCACCCAGCGGGGCCCCGGTCTCTGAGTGGCATCTTCCATCCCCCTTGAGACCGAGCCTCCCTCCCCTCGGGGTCCTTGGGCCACGCGGCTCAGGCCCGGGGACCCCCAGAGCGTCTGGGTGAGGCCCCAGCGAGGGCCATGCTGGACTCACCGGCGTCCCCCGGGAAGCTGGCGCTCAGCAGCGCGGCCAGCAGCAGCCTGGTCCACGGGCAGGCCCGCGGCCCCGCCATGCTCTTCCTCCTGCGGAACGGCCACAAGTGTCACGGGCACCGCCCCACGCCCGGCTCGCCGGTCCCCCCAGGGCGCCGCAGGAGAGGCGCTACCATCCCCTCAGCACGGGCGTGGAAACGGGCCCAGAGGCCACGCAGCCCGCCCAGTGGAGAAAGGCGCGCCCTTCCCCGCCGGCCTGGGCGGCTGTCTGCCGCGGGCCTGCACCTGCCCAGGGGGCTCCCTCGCCTTGGAGAACTCGGGCTCCGGGCTGGTCCCAAGCGGGGCTTCCGTCCGGCTCCCCGCGGGTGAGCAGAAACGGTTTGGCCTTTGCCTTTCAGATCCCTGCGGGCCTGGCTCAGTCTGGGTGGGGAGAGGGCGCCCCTGGGAAGGCCTGGCTCTCCCTTCCCACCCGCTGGCTGCCCCAGCCCTCGCCCTTCACCCTTCGGTGAGGGCGGTGAGCTCAGGAGAAGGGCGCCTCCCAACATCGGGGCCTGGGGCGGAGAGGCAGCTGGCAGCACCCGGCTTCTTCCCCAGTGGCTGACCCGCCTGCCAGGGTGGCTCCCTGCGCTCCCCGCTACACGGCCTGCCCCAGAGTGAGGTTTTTGGGGGCCCTGGAGCCATTCTCCCTTCCCAGAGAGCGTCTGGACCTAGAGTCCTCCTCCTGCCCCCTCCAACGCCCGCCTGCTGCCTCTGGTTCACTATAAACCGTCTCAGCGTGTCAGAGCCCCAGGGGCCGGGCACTGGCATCGTTGAGGCCTTTTAAAGATGGGCAGCCTCGCGCTGGGAAGAGGAACTGGTGGCAGCCACCAGGCCTGCAGCCCGCTGAGGGCAAAAGTGAGCGGAGTGGCCTGGCCTCCTCAGGACCCTCACCTCCCCGCGGCTCAGGACCACACCCCCCCGCTGGCTTCCCTCCCTGGGCTCTTTCTCGGTCCCTGGCTAGTGGGGCGGGGGCAGCCAGGGGTCTCGGGGCTGAGGCCCCGGTGCTGGGAGGCTGGAGGTGTCGGGGGCCAGGAAGGCAGCATCTTCCTCCCTGCAAGGCAGGAGCCCCCAAAGCCACTAGCAGCTCCCACATCCACAGGCAGAACCAGTTGGGGTTCTAAGAGGGCCCTTGGCCAGTGGGAGGGGGGTCCCCAGAAAGTGACTTTCCTGCAGCCTGAGGCCCAGGCACCACACCCACTCACACAATGCAGGCGCAGACCTGGGCGCCCCGGGGCACCATTACACAGGCGGGCTGGGCACCGGATGCCCAGCCCGCCCTTAGTCATCCTCCCGTGCCCACAGGCCGGGCACACAGCGTGCTCAGCACTTCACCTGCGCGGCTGCTCTTCCACCTGGGCAGGGGGGGTCTGCACGCCCCTATCTCCCAGGTGAGGAGGTGAGACACAAAGGCTCCCCCATCCTGCAGCAGGCCATGGGGGGCCTGGCCCAGCCCCTGCAGTCCACACCACCCCTCACCCCCGTTTAACCTCTACTTTACACGCAGGGGGTGAGCTGTGCGCTCAGGAGTGTTTTGTTTGAATCGACTTGTGTGTCAAGTTTTAAAAGTGATTAAAAACAATGAGATTACACATAGAATGTCTGTGGGCTCATCGGAGGAGGAGGCCCTAAGGGCCCCCCGGGCCGTACCAGCCCAGTCGGGGAGTGTGACTGCCACACCGAGTGCGGGCACGCTGCGGCACACCCAGGCTCCCGCACGCAGGGACACGCTCACGCACGGGCACGGCTGAGACCCAAACGCGCACGGATTCGGAGGTCTCCCCACGAACCCCATCCCTGCTGAGCACGGCGCTCTGCCAGCCCCTCAGCTGCTGTGTCACCCACAGATCCCAGTGTCAAAGGAGAGCACCTTCCCCGCCCCTCCGGCTCTCCTCCTCCCTCGGGCCCCAGCATGGGGAGCTTCCTCCCAGCGCTGTCGGAAGCAGCAACAACCAGGCCACTTGTGCCAGGTTCTGGGACTCGTGTGCCGAGGCCCTGGGGAGGGGGCCGAGCCTGGTCCCTACCTTGGGAGCCAGAGGCAGACCACCCAGGGGGCGGCACTGGAGGAGGCACAGCCCCCAGAGCTGTCGGGTGAGGTCAGGAGGGCTTCCTGGAGGAAGGGTGTTCTGAGTCAGCTCCGGGAGGAGGGTAGGCATGTGCTTGCCAAGAGGAGTGGAGCGTCAGGGACTCCCCAGGTCCCTGTTGACTGTGCCCCCCCCCCAATGGGCCCTGCCCATCTAGGTGGCTGCACCCACCCTCCCCTCTTTGCAACCCCCAGAGCCAGCCCAGCAGGTCTGCGGGGCCCCGGCCCGGCCTCTGCACTGGTGCACACCCACCCGGCACCCTGGCCTTTCACCCTGGCCACTCCTCGGCCCAGAGGTGTGACCCAGAGAACCTCCTCGAGCTCCCCCTGCCTCTCTGCTCCCAGCTGGCCCCTGGGCATACCCTGGCCGGCTGGGCACCTGCCCTGGGCAGCGAAGGTAGAGGGGGCCAGAGCCTGCCAGGCTTCAGGAAGGGGAAGTGCCAGGAGACAAAAGCCACCGACCCTCCCAACCAGCTCCCCTGCGGGGCTGCCAAGCTGGGGCGCTCCCTCTCTCTCCGGGCCTCTGTCTCCCCGACGGGGGCGCAGGGCATGGAGGGGGCTGGCGAAGTGCGGCCCCGATCCCCCGACGGCGCTCCCGTTCCGCGCCCCTGCTCCTGCCCGGGTCGGAGGCTGGACCTACCTTGGCGCGCGCGGGCGCCCTCTCCGCGCGGGCTCCGCTCGGCGGCTCCGGCTGCAGCGCGCCCCGAGCCGGGACTGTCCGGAGGGCGGGCTGCAGGGCGGGCGGCGAGCGCGGGCGGGACCGCTTTATGGGGCGGGCGGCAGGTAGAAGGAGGCGCTGGTGAGTCAGGCCCGCCGCATTCCTGCGCGCGGCGCGCACCTGTCGGGGCAGGAGCCGGGGCGCTGCGGCCGCCGGGCCCGCCCCCCGGAAAAGGCTGCGGCTCCCGCGGCGCCCAGCCCCGCGCCCCGACCGTCGGCGGCCGGGAGGGGAGGAGCCACACCCCTTTCCAGCCCAGCTTCGGGCAGCGCCTCCCCAGCGCCCCCAACCTGCGGGCGTCCCGCCTCCCCAGGCTGGGGGTGGCCTCTGAGCCCCCTGCCCTGATCCGCCGCCCTCCCTCCTCCAGACCCTGGGCCGGGAGCCACGGCCGCTGTCCCCACGGCGATCCAGCCCGCTGCGCACGCCACGGCCACCTCCCTTCTCCCTGTGCCAGCGCCAGGGATGGGCCCAGGTCGGAGAACTGGCTCCCCAAGTTTACCCATAGGGAGATCTGAGCAAAGACCGGGTCCCTGGGTGTCCGCAGGCAAGCCACTCAGGCCTCCTTGAAGTGTCATAGCACCCATCCGGAGGCCGGCCAACCTGGAGTGGAGTGGCCCTCAGACTGTTGGGGTTGTTCCTGACAAGCGGGTTCACAAATCCGACCCCTGCGGGCCTGTGCCTGCCGTCTCTCGAGCGCGGCTGGTTAATGTGTGTTCAAGTTCAAGCCTTGCAAGTCACTCCTAGACGCCGGCGTGGTCTGTTTCCCCAGCCCCACCTGCCAACACCTGCCAACCCAATGCCTGCAGACCCCCGTCACTCTGCCAGGGAGCCCCTCTTACCAGCCTGCTTTGTCCTTTTCTTTTCTTGTTTTTTTTTTTTTTTAAAAGATTTACTTATTCATGCATACAAGATCTGGGATACAGGCCAGAGGTGCGGGGGTGAGAGGATTCACCAGAGACAGAGTGGGCAGCAGAACAGGTGAATTGACTGAAATACACTGCGGAAGGGAGCAGCAGGCGAGGTCTGCTGCGCCATGTGGGTATCTCCCTGGCCGGGGATCGCTCTCCTGCTGCAGAGGCTGCAGATTGCTTCACAGTGCTGTGCTTAACCCCTGCGCCACCAGGGAGGCTCCTGCTTTATCTTTTTCACCCTTGAAAGCACCCTGCTGATGCACAGCTCCAGAAAGCCTCCCTGCACCCCGGTGGCTTCTGTGTCCCCATAACTCCCCCGCCCCCCCCCACAGCTCTTCATCACATTTGACTGTTGCTTTGAAATGACGGGATGAGGGGTCTCTTCCCCGCTGGACTGTGAGCCCTGAGCCCAGGACAGTGCCTGGCACATAGCAGGTGCTCAATAAAAGTGTGGCTGAATCAAAGCTGATTGCCCCCCAGCTTCCTGGAGCTTCAGCGTTCTCATCCCTAAACAGACACAGCCAGCTCGCAGAGTGCTGGCAGGAGCCCTGGGACTGGAGGGGCCTGTGCCATGGACATGCATGTGTGCACCACAGTGCGCAACCCTCACCCCTTGGCCACCGCGCCCAGTCATCTGACAGTTGCTCTGCCCAGGCCTGGGGCGCAGAGAGGCTGGTTCCTGGACTTGGACGCGAGCTCCCATTTGATTGAAGCACCCAGGTCTGGGGGTGCCAGGTGAGTGTATGTGCCCTGCCCACCACCCCGGGAACGAGGAGCACCGAGAGCAGCCTGCAGCCCATCAGCAAAGGCTGGGTGGGTGGCACATACCCACTGTGGTCTCCTGGAGAAGGAGACCCAGGTCCAGAGGTGGTGATGCCACAGACTCCACCCAACTCAGCAGCCCCTTCCTCTCCTCATCGTCAAGGGGACAATGCTGCTGCCCTGCAGCAGCTGAGAGGAGGGAGTTGCCCGGAGAGGCCCTCAGACAAGCCACCAGGATCTCAGTCTTCTGTGGAATATTGTTAAACATACATGAAGTGGAAGGTCACCTCTTAAAACTCCAGTCACCGTAGATGACTGTATTTCTACCCGTCAGACCCGAGTTAGAGTTAACATTTCACCACTTTTGCTTTATGCATGCTGGTTATGTATTTATGCATCTTTTTATTCGAATTTAAGCCGAAGACATCAAGGCACTTCAACATTTCACCTGCCTCTCTCAAAAGCAGCCCCCACACCCCTACAACCACAACACGCCAGCCATCGCACCTTGGAAAAGGAGCTGTATGTGTATATATATGTATATGCATGTGTGTGTGTGTGTGTATATTACATTGTTGCTCATTTTTGTGTGATGGATGTTTGATTTACCTCTTTATTTACCATAAAATTCCCATCCTCAAGTCCCCTGTGAACTGGCCCCAGTTTCTCCTGCTCTCCCCTCCCCTGTTTTGATGCCGCTCCCTCCCCCTCCCCATTAACCTTCTAAAGAGACCGGCCAGTTGACCTGCTGGGTGTCCAGGGCTGGCTGGATATCTGATTGTTTCCTCATGATGTCCCTGGATTTGTTTTCTTAGCCTCCTATAAACTGGCCTAAATGTTTGATTACATTCGGGTTAACTCTTTTTGGCGAGGTTGGTCAGAGATGGGGCTGTTTTGTTGGGTGGCGTGTGATGTCAGGTACCGGCTGTTGATGATTTAGGACAGGAAGCCATCTCTCTCCACTGTCAAACACCTTTTTCACTCTATGACTCAGAATAATCTATGGGGGTAATGGCCTGGACCCAGCAAATTTTCACCAAATGGTTTTAGCTGCCCCTGGGCATCCTAGCATCCTAGCCTGAATACATCAGGCACCCCATGACCCCCTCCCCAGGCTCAGTCATTTGCTAGCATGGCCCACAGAACTCAGGAAAACTGCTGGATTCCTGGCCAATTATAAAGCAACACAAGCAAGGAGAGTCGGATGGGAGATGCTGAGGACACAGTGTGGGGTGGGGTGAACAATGTGCTTCCAAAAAATTAGGGTAAATGCTTTTCATTTTGAGCTAGAGACACTTTAAACCTTACTATTATTATAAATCAACTCAAAAGATTGTTTTCAAATAGTGGCAAAAACATGCATGCAACATGAAAATTAAATGGATAGTCCAGTAGTATTAAGATATTCACATTGTTGTGCAATTGAGCTCTCAAACCTTTTCATTTTGCAAACTGAAACTTTGTGCCCATTAAACAGCTTCCCATTTTCCTTCTCCCCCTCATTAATTGCCGTTTTGTTTTCTGTCTCTATGAACCTGTTTCCACACCTCACATAAGTAGAATCATAGAGTACTTGTCTCTTTAACATTTTAAAAAAGATTTATTTATTTTTACAAGCACTGGGTACAGTCAGAAGCGTGGGAGGGCGAGAGAATCCACCAGAGCCAGAGCGGGGAGCAGAACAGGCAGACTGATGAAGTGCACTGCTGAGGGGAGCAGCAGGGAGACAGGAGGGGTCTGTGCGCCATGTGGGACCCTCGCTGGCGGCCGGGGATCGAACCGGCGCTGCTGAGGCTGTGGGCAGCTTCACAGCCCAGCGCTCAACCGCTGCGCCACCGGGGACGCCCTAGGGTACTTGTCTTTTTGTGACTGATTTCACTTAGCATGATGCCCTCCAGGTTCATTCATGCTGTAGCACGTGGTAGGATTTCCTTCCTTTTGGGGGCTGTATAATATTCCACAGTAGGGATGAACTGTGTTTGGTAGAGTCACTCAATAGCTGATAGACAAGGGAGTCGCTTCTACCTCTTGGTTACTGGGAGGAATGCTGTTATGGACATGGGTGTGCAAATACCTCTTTAAGACCCTTCAATTCTTCTCGCTATATCCCCAAAGTGGGGTTAAGGGAGCAGGTGGAATTCCTATTTCATCCATCATGCACAGGAGATACTTTCAATGATCCATTTCAGACTAAAGAAAGGAAAGGCTCAATTCTGATGGCAGGGGATACATTTTTCCTTTTTTTCAAATACACAATGTATGGACTTTCATTTATTCAATCGTTTACAATTCTGAGGTTGTGATATGGGTAGAAAACAGATCATTGGATTTAGGTCCCTGGTCCTGGAAGGGCCCGCAGTGATCAAGGTAAAAGGATTGTTGTTCTTTTTTTTTTTTTTTTTAAGATTTTATTTATTTATACAAGCACTGGGGTACCGACCAGGGGCTCCAGAGGGTGAGAGAATTCACCAGAGACAGAGCAGGGAGCAGAGCAGGCAGGACCAAAGTACACTGCTGACAGGAGCAGTGGACGAGGCAGGAGAGGTCTGCTGGGCCATGTGGGAATCTCCCCGGCCAGCTGGGAATCGAACCTGCACTGCAGAGGCTGCGGACAGCTTCACAGCGCTTGCTCAACCCGCTGCGCCACCACCAGGGAGGCCCTGAAAGGATTTTTTTGTTCTTCATAACAAGCCCCTTTTCAACCACTCCAGCTTATGATAATGAGGTGACTTTCCAAAAGTCACTGAGGATGGGGCGCTGACTGCAAGGGTAACCAACCATGTGATTAGGGAACTCTCAAGTCAACGCCTCCCTCCCACCTCACCTCTGGGGTAGGGAGAGGGTGGGGGCTGAGCCCACACCAATGGTCTGCGACTTACTCAACCGCGCCTAGTAATGAAGCCGCCATAAAATCCCAACCCGAAGGGGGTTCAAGGAGCTTCCAGGTTGCTTCACACTTGCAGGTGCTGGGAGGGTGGGGCACCCAGAGCAGGCACACACCCCACCCGGCACTGTGCCCTCAGCATCTCCCATCTGACTCTCCTTGAGTGTCTTGTTATATAAGTGGCCAGGAATCCAGCAGTTTTCCTGAGTCCTGCGGGCCATGCCAGCAAATGACTGAGCCTGGGCAGGGGGTTATGGGATGCCCGATGGCTAGGCAGTTGGTCAGAAGTCTGGGGGAGCCTGGGCTTGCAGCTGGTGTCTGCCGGGGCCATCTGGAGCCTGTGTGGTCCACATGAACTGTAACCGCTGGTGCCAGATTACTCGGTGTGGAAAATCCCACACATCGCGTGTCAGTGTTTTGTGGGTGGTGTAACAATGCACAGGAAACAAAGGAGTTTTTCCTTTTTGGACAATCATTGCAGTTGTTCTTTCGGCAGACCGAGCTGCGGACCAAGTCTGGCCAGCAGGAGATCGTTTCAAAGCGCGTCCTCTGACCTCTTGAAACACCCTCGTCTTCTTTCTGGAAAAAACACCCCCAAGCCCTACTGAGATTTCAGGGTCAGCCATTCCTCCAAGGAGGCCTGGTTCCTTCTGGGGGGGGAAGACTGGGCCCTTCAGGTACGCGCTGGGCCGAGGGGCCGAGGCCTCTGTCCCTGTCAGTGGCAGGAGGTGGGGAATTTTTTTTTTTTTTGAATCATGAACTCAGGTTCTGACATTTCTAATTCAAATTCAACTGATTTTTCTAAATGTCTTTGATTGTATTCATGCTCCTTCCTGTTTTGTTCTGCAATTCCTCTTCCTTGCACAAGGGAAAACACGACGGCCCCTCTGTGGCTTGGCCTTTCCACTTTATCTCTCTCGGGGATCATGAAAATCTGCCCATGGGGGACATCTTCCTCATTCTTTGTTTATGGCTCAACGGCACTAAAAAAAATTGTTAGTATGAAGAGATTTGAAAACATAGAAACATAGAAAGGGCAGTGAGTCCTCCGGTGCCCACCACTGAGCCTGGCAGTGACCAACTCGTAGGCATTCGTGAGGGTGGGGCGGGAGGGCCAGGAGCTTTCGGCCCAGTGACCCTGGAGCAGGGAGGCCTCCTTCCACCCACCTTGCTCCCCTGCCTGGTCACTTGCCAGGTGCTCGGGAACCCCCTCGGGAACCCCCTCGAGAGGCCCTGGAGGCACCAGCCCGTGGGCGGAGCTCGAGGCAGCAGTGCACCGTGGAGGAAGCAGCGGGACACCAGGGGCGTGAGGAAGGGCTCCAGCCAGCGGCAGCCAGCGGAGCGCCTTGGAGGCATCCTCCCCTGGGGAAAGGTGTGGGTGGGGGAGGGCAGTGGCGTGGCAGAGAGAGGCTGGAAGTGGTAAGTGGGCCGCTGGCTTCTCTCCCCAGGGGAGTGGGTATCGCACCCTGGCAAGAGCAGGGTAGAAAGAGATAGAAAGGCCGGCTGGAAGGTGCTTGATGGGCATGGGAGGTGCAGAGAAACCCAGCAATTTGCCACAAGTGGGGTGAGCACCTCAAATGAGCAGTAATAATGGCAAGAAGGGGTTCCTGAAGTGACCCGTCAGATGGGGGAGCACATGACTCCAGGTACGTGCTGCGGGCCCGGATGGCTCCCCCAGACTTGGAACTGCAGGAAGAGGGGGTGGCAGTGGATTTCAGCTTGAGAGTTGTCCGCAGGGATGGGCCCCTCAGAAGCCACTGCAGGCCCCAGTGCCCCGGTGGCCAAGCTCCACGGGAGACACCGGCCATGTGCTGCTGCAAAGGCTGTGGGGAAAGTCCCATCTCCGAGCAGGAGGAAGCGACCCCGGCCACTTTCATCAGCTGAGTGCTTGTCTCCTACTCTCGACCAAGAAGGAACTGGATCATCGCAAACACCTGCAGGGTGCCCGGCACCGCAAAGGGCACACGTGCCTCACGGATTCCTGCAACCACTTTGAGAAGCTTTACTGCGCTGATGCACGCGAGAAGGCTAGCGGGGCAGGGCCCGAGACACACCCCAGAACAACTTGCTTTGCACTGTGATGGAGCATAGGTGCCGGCCACGCATACACTACCGCTCCCACCGCTCCCCAAGGCCCCCGTGATGCCCTGGCGTCGTCTGGACAGGCGCCCTTGTTCGAGTCTAGGGGTCAAGCCCCCTCAGGACTGAGGGGCGGCAGCAGCTCCCCTCTCCGGGGCTGCACAGCCTGACAGAGGAGGGAGCGTGTGGGGAGGGGCAGGGGTGACCCGTTTGTCTCGGGACCGCAGGGGCAGGCTGGGCACGGGCCTCTGGCTGCCCATCAGGTGCAGTTTCAGACCCTCCTCTAAACTCCCACCCGCCCCTTGAGGCAACACAGCTCTTCACAGCCCAGCTTCCTTCCCCGACACCCGGCCCTTCCGCCGCAGGGCAAGGCGGGCAGAGGTCCCCCTGGACCTCTGGTGGCTGGGAAATCTGTTTTGACCCGAGAGGGGCCCAGGCGCTGCCCAGCTGGGGGCTGCTGTGGGGCAGAGATAACAGGCATAGGAAGGGCGGGGTGGCAGGACCCTCCCGGGAGCCCAGAGTTCGTGGAAACAATGAGCGCCCCCCTGGCCAGGGCAGGAGGTGACTCATCTCCCCGCAGCGCGGAACACTCACTGGGCACTGGAGGCACGGGCGGTCTTGGCCAGGCGCCCACCAGCACCACCCCCCATGCAGGTCGGGGATCAACCCCAGTCCATGTGGCAACTGACTTGACTTGAAAAGCCTGGATGTGTCTCTGGGGCCCAAGGAGGGCTCCGTGGCCCCCAGGGGTGCAGATGGCGGGAACGCAGGTCTCACCCACTCTCCTGACTCCCGCGTGCCAGAGGCATCCATTGGGAATAGCTGGCGACTACGTGGGTTGGCGCCTCTGAGGAGCGCCACAGGCTTGTCACCCTGCTGTCAACCCTGGGCAGTAATTCCAACCGAGAAGAGGAGAGGACACCTGCGCTCTCGCGTGCGCCTGCACCCGGGCCGGGGAAGAGGTCAGGGCAGCCTTGACGCCAGAGCACGGCACCTTTAATAGAGCGACCCCGGCCCCAGAACCCGCTCCACTGCGGCCTCCCGGCTGGACCGCCACACAGAGACTCCTGTCGGGGTGGCATCTGGGGGGCAGGGCCTGCCCCAGTCCTGAAATATACAAAGTGGCCGCTCCGGCGGGCATCGGCTCTGCGCCACAGTCTGCTCAAGCCTGGAGCGTGCCCTCCCTCAGGGAAAGATTGTCCGAGCACCCGAGCCACACTCTCGTCACTGCTTGGCCTTCTTCACGATGGTGCCCACGGCAGAGATCACCGTGGTCTTGGAGCCACTGGCACTGGTGGTCACCGTGACGACGGCCGGCAGAGTGGCCGTGGTGGTGAGGATGGTGGGCTGCGCTATCGTCGTCACCGGGATGGCCGAGTCCCATTTGCTCTTTCTCTTCTGGGCATCTGGGAAGACGGCGGGAGAGGGGTCAGAACCAAGACGGGGCACGAAAGACCCGCCCTCTCCCAGCAGGCCGGCGGCCGGGGCTCAGGGCACAGACACCCAAGGAGCTCTAGCTCAGAGCGGGCTGCCAGGGCCCCGGGGCCCCCACCCTGCCCCAGAGCTGGCTTACAAACTCCAGGCTCAGGAAAAAGCATGGAAGGCTGGGCGTGGGCCCGGAGGCCCGTGGTGCCTGCTCCCCAGAACAAGGTGGGGCCCTCACTCCCTCTGCGCCGTGGCCGGGGCAGAAAGCTGTCTCTACCTGCCACGGCTGTGCTGGCCGTCGTGGTGGTGGTGGCTGTGGCGTTGGTTGTGGTGCCTTTCTTGGTGCCCGTCACAAACTCAATCTGAAAGGGGAGCATGAAGAGAATGAGACCTGGCGGAGCAGTGACCCCTGCCCCCCAGCTGGCCGCTGCTCTGCTCCTGGGGGACAGGAGTCTGACGCGCAAGGAAGCTTTGAGAAGCAGCTCTGCCGCGACCGCTGGGCGGCACGGAGGGGGCTTTTACTATTGTGAGGCGCTCTCCAAGCAGGCACCGGGTCCCTGCCAGCACCTCCACCTGCTGTCCACCCCTGGGCACCGCCCGCCACGTCTCATGTGCCCAGGACTTCCTGTCACCCTGCAGGAGGCAGTGCCTGCCACACAGGGCAAGGACAGCTCTGCCCCCAGATGTTAGACAGGTCGCCCCAACAGGCCTGGGATTTGGAAGGGGGAGGGCAAGCGAGGGCAATTTCATCCAGGATTAACAACACTCTGGGACTCTGTCCCTCACTTACTTTGGTTCGTTCCTTTTTGGCTTTTTCCAATTTGTCCATCTCGATCTTCTGGGCTTTGGCTAGAAGGAGGAGAAGCATCACAAGAGCAGCCCCGGGGAACGCCCACAGCAGGAGACACTCAGGCCAAGAGACCGCAGTCCGGCACGCGCCCTCCCCACTGCTGTCCGACCCACTAAATTCAAGTCTGCGTGGCCCAGCGTCTCCTCTCACGATGTGTGAAACTAAGGCCAGAATGGCTGGTGGCAAGCAGGGGTCTCCAGCTCAAAAGCCTGAGGCTGGGGGTTGTGCACCCCATTTTAGGGGTCAGCTGACCTTTGCCCTAAGACAATGCAGCTGGCAGAGAGATCCACCTCCCCACTGACAAGAAGCTGGAATGAAAATGTTGGCAACTAATTCAAATTCCAGCAAGACACACATGTGGGGGCCAAATACCCCACAGGCCAGATCTGCCCCTCTGGCTGCTGCTGGCTGGAGACGTGGGCACACGTACCCTCAGAGTACTGTGGGCATCTCAAGTTCCATGCTGTCACCGGTCTCAGAGCAAGTAGTGCCTTGGTCTGGCCACGTCACACCTGCCTGGCCAGCCCCCGGCGCCCTCACACCTCAGCTCTAGCATGACTGCCCTGCCCAGTGGCCTAGCTAGGGGGTCCTGCTTGACTCGCTCCGGCCCCCACTGTGCTAACACTCATCACGGTGGGGTCACTTCTTCAGTGTGTCCCCTCGGTGGTCCTCTCAGCCTCGTAAGTCAAGGATGGGGTCTGTCACGTTCCAGACTATGGACCTTCAGGGGGCCCTGAAATACATGCCGCCTGGACTTGTGACTGACAGATGGACAAGTGGATGGACAGACGGATGGTCGGGCAGTAGCTACCCACCTAATGCTTCATAGTAGGAATCCTCAGACCAGCCATGGGGGTCAAACATATCCTGAAAAGACAAAGTTCAAGGCGCCATCAGCAGGGGCCAGTGGACGACAGAGAGCTGAGACCCCAGTCCCCGTTTCCGTGTTTCCATGACCTTCCTGGCCCGAGGGCTCAGCCTTCACCCCTGGGCGCCAGGCAAGGGGGGCCCGTGTCTTCTCGGGAATCTGGGGCAGCAAGGCATTCGTTCAGCAGCGCCCTGGCAGTTTTACAGGCACAAAGGGACCCCACACTCAGGCCACCCAGGGGCCCAATCACTTTACTGGACCATTTTTGAGCGAAAGTGGTCAAACAAGAGTTGGGGACTACTCTTCTGCCAGCAGTGAGCTCGCCGCCCCCCTCGGGGCTCGCCTCCCCGCCACAGCCTCTGTGCGGGACACACCTTTGGGTAGTTGGTGCCCAGCTCATCGATGGCACAGAACTGGATCAGCTTCTCATAGATGCTGGAAGAAGAAAACCGCGAGGCACTGAGCAGGCCCTAGTGCCACGGCCCTACACGACCCCAGATTCCAGGCTGGAACCAGCCAGTTCCTAGGCTGAGACGAAATTTCAACCCTGTCAAACTGTCCAGCAGGCTTCCTAGGGCCTGACATAAAAGTCACTCTGTCCTCCACCTCCCAGACAGGTGGACGTGGATGGTGCTGAGGGGTCTGGCTGCACGTTTCTGTCTTATCTGGACAGCATTCTTCAGTCTGTGCAGCTGGTCGGGGCCACGACCCTGGGGCCCACACAAGGGGAAGACCGAGAGCCGGCAGGACCATCTAGCCCAACCCCTCATCCCCGAGGAGGCCCCAAGAGGCGAGCGCTCCTTAACGCAGGCCCCTCGGCTCCCTCTCTGCATCCTGGTCTCCCTGCTTAGTCTAAACCTGGAAGGCAAGCCTATGGAGGAGTCGTGCGCTGGGGCCGGCCCCTTAGCTCAGGCGGGACCTGGGCCTCCATGGGGCGTCTGGTCCCCAGTCCAAGATCAACGACTCAAGTGCCCCCGCTGGTCACGGGACACTCACCTGGGGTTCCGAAACTCTTTCTTCCTCTGGATGATGTAGTTCATATCCATTCCCTCCTTTATCTTCCGCTCGTAAAGCTTCTGGATCTTATCCTGTGGAAGAGGAGCAGAAGGGCACCATGGCAGAGCCCTGCCCCCCACCAACTCTAGACTGCGGGCACAGGGGCTGTGCGGAGGCTTGGACACTGGAGACCCACAGGGCGCTGTGATGCCTGCTCGGTCTCTTCTCTTCCTGCACCCAGCCCTCCAGCGCTGAGCACAGACAAGGTGATGGCGACCAGTCTGTTTCTGTTTTGCTTTTCCTGCGTGGCTACTAGCATGAGCAGTAACAGACCCAGGCAGAGAAGCCATGGAGAAGATGCCGCGTGAGCCTCCAGAGGTTCCCAGCCCCTGAGTCACTGGGAGTCTCAGGCACTGGAGGGATTTTCAATTTGAACTGGGATTAAGTCCTTGGTGGCAGACCTGGGCAGACTGGAAGGCAGTTTTCAGATTTGGTCTAACACACTTCCTAGTGTCCCTCGTGGGGAGACTCAAGAGTCACTTATAGTTGTCAGGGGTCAGAGTTCATGTCTCTTCAACCCCTCCCCACCCATGGCCTTCTCTTGGGTTTTCACTGGGAGACAGGACTATCCAGCAGGGATCCAGGTCAGTGCCATAGGTGCCCCCCAAAGACCATGCCCACAGCACATGGCATTGGCAATGCCCAGTATGTGATGAAGCCACAGAAGCAGTTTTGGGCTAGAGCCACCTCTGAGAGCAACAGTCTTACCCAGGAAGGCTGGCACCAGCCTGGGTCTCTCTGCAGCCTCCCCCACTAATGGCAGCTAAATACGCAGGCTCCAGAAGAAAACATTCAGGGTCACTCTTCTCCTGCGAGAGGAAGTGGGGAGGGCTGCAGGTCCAAGTGGCGCCCTTCAGGAACACGGGGAGAGGGGTCCCCCACTGAGATTGGTCATGCAGCAGCAGGGAGGAGAGAAGCCAAGAGCGACAACCCTCTTTCCTCAACGGCACCTGTTCCAGGGCACAGGGAGGCCTTCCAGAGAAGGCGCGGAGGGCCGAGGTGGCCCTGTATCTGTCAGGTCCTGGCTCCAGTGCCGTCAGAGCAGTTTCCCCATCTCAGGTGAACTACATGCTTGCTGAGTGCCACAGCTTCACCACGGGAGGAGCTAAAAGGGACCATATTCTGCACTTGAGGGCCGAGCTAGTCAGTTGTATGCCGGGCATGGAGGTGATGGGCAGAGGGGCAGACCACTCAGCAAAGGGAGAGGACTTCTGGGAAGGGAGGAGAATCTGCGCTGCACCCTGGTGCGGCTCCTGCCCAGCCCACCACATTCACAGCCCCAGGCCCCATTAGTCATCTGCCTGCTGGGGAGGCAGAGCGCTGGGGGTGGAGCCTGCGGTGCCAGCAGAAGCAGTGGGGCGCAGGGTAGAGCAGGTGGGCCGGGAAGCACTGAGGGGTAGCCTTGCATGTCTGCCCGACAGTCTGGCATGAGTCCCACGCACAGGGGAACCCGCAGAGGAACGCAGAGAAACAGGCAGAGCGGCTGAAAAGGAGGGGCACATGCCTCTACTCCGAGGTGCTGTTCCCCAGGGAGCAACTGTGCTAAACGCGCCATCTCTTGGGGTTTCAAACACCTCAGGTGGGTCTGTATGAGATTTGCGAGGCAAGAAGTCAGGGAAGCGGCACCTTAGGAAGAAGATGGGGATTTCGTGTTCCGAAGTGCAGTTGGTCTCGCATTTCTGGAATTTGCTAATTTAACATCCTGATGGTCACTCAGTTCCTTGCGAAATTCCTTCTGAGACATTCTCACAGGCTCAGCTGGGTGCACGAAAGGGATGTCACTGCTCTGCACCGAGTGACCTCGCCAGGGCTGCCGACTCCCTCCCCCTGGTCTGTTCTTTCACAGAAGCTTCTGAGAGGCAGATCAAACCAGGCCCCCGACGCAGCCTCATATCTACAGGCCTCGGCAGGCCAGCTCTGCGCTTACCTGTAAGTGATTTGAGCATCTGCCAGGGGGTTCTGGGGGGATCTTAATCTCATCAGGTGACATATTCCGGACTCTTTCAGAAAAGGAAGCTGTTGGAAGAACAGACAAGTTCTGCAGGTATGTGGGAGATGTGGGGTTTAAAACGGGGGATGTGGACAAAATTAAAAAGTCACACAGGGCGTTTCTGGGGAGGGGTGACCGCACTGAGACAGTACATCAGGGTGTCGTATGAACTGAGACCAAGTGACCGGAAGGAGCCTGTGTGCCAACAGACAGGGGTTCAAGTGCATGCGACGGTGCTGTCATGCGCACTGGGAGGGATAGGAGCAGGGTGCAGGGCAAGCCAGGAGCTGCGGCCACTGCCAGTTTCAGGCTGGAAGTCTTGGAACCTGGGGCTGATGAGACATGCCCCGCTGGCTGGCTGGCAGTGTGGCCAGCTTAGCACCCCAGCGAGATGCCCCTGAAACCTGTCCGGGCTCTGGGCACCCAGAGCTGCGGGCCACCATCCTTCTCATAGCAGACTATAGATAAAGGTTCTGAGGCTTTGGATTCAAAGCATTCAAAACTGTCTTGGGCATCAGTCACGTAAGAAACAGTCCCACTGGTTACTAGCTTAGGGCCTTTGAAACATAAACCAATGGTGCCTCTCTTGGACTCATTCTTGGGAACAAAAGGTCTGATTCTGATGGGAAGAAACACCACCTCAGGGACAATGCCCACTGCTCTGCCACTGCCCACCCAGGTTCTTCTCTCCCTCCCCAATCCCTGCCCGTAGCCGCTGGCCACCCTGGCGACTGCAGAGCGTGCACTGGATCCTCAGACAATGCACTGTTTGTTGTAAGAGTCTGTCTGTGCTCTTGAAAACATTCACTCATGAAAAGGCGCATACAGTGAGCAAAGAGCAAAGGAACAGGGTGGGGTGGGGTGAAGGGAAAGAATGAACAAACCAGCACAGACAGCCCAGCAAGTACTGACTGGGCACCTACTGTGTGCCAGGTCTGGGCTGGGGCAGCGCTCACCCTAGTGGCCGTGTAGGGCTGGCCGCACAGCCTCCCCTGGCTGGTTAGCATTTTCTTAGCGGAAGGTACTTTGAACCCTGCTGTGCTGTTACTGGAGAGAACTCGGAGCTGAGAGGGCTGAGGCCACGGCTCCGCTGGGCTGCAATCATGGAGGCTGGGGCCCCGGGCCCAGGGCAGGGCCTCAAAACATAGCCACTCGTGCCGCAGACTCACTCCGGATGCTCCTGGAGAATGGAGACTGGGTGGCACGTCCTGTAGTGGATGCCAGGCACCCACGCAGCCTAGGAGCAGTTTCCACCAGGGGACTACGTGCTTCCCTTTGCCCAGCACCCTCTTTTTGTCCCCTGAAGTCAGGGTGACACCCAGATCTGGCTGGAGTTCAAGTCCTGACCTCCTCCTTCCTAGTCCTGGGAGAGGCAGCAGTTCTGAGCCTCAGGCTCAAGCAGGCTGCAGAGGCCAGCAGAGGGTGGAATTAGTTGGGGTGAGCTGGTCCTCCCCAGCAAGCTGGGAGGGCCTGGGCAGGCTCAGGCACACAGGCAAGGGGGGCAGCCTCTTCCGTGGGGTGGAGATTGTGTGCATGCATGTGGCAGAGACAAAGAACGCCCTTTGGCATTTGCCAGGAAAGCCTTTTGGAAAAACAGGGTGTGACAATGTTGCCATAGCAACCCAACCACACTCTGGCTACAATGGTATACAGTATGGGGGGGCAGCCCCCCCCCCGAACTCCCAGGCCAGGAACAAGAAAATTCCTAGGGAGTTACTGGCAAATATTATAATCTCCCTTTAACTACCCGAGGTCGATCGTGGTAGAAAAATATCAGGGATGATAACATACTTTGGGAGGGAGGCCGCACCACAGGGCTGATGACAGCACATTACTGCGAACATTTAACTCTTATTTCACTACTGGCTAACGCTGCCAGTCTCTCACCGGGCTTCATTCATGCAGTAAACCTCGTCACAGGCCTGCATGCCAGGACAATCCGCGGTGTATCCGGAGAGAAGGACAATCTGTGCTTCTAGGCCTCCACCGGTGTGTGTGTGTGTGTGTGTGTGTGTGTGTGTGTGTGTGTGTGTGTGTGTGTGTGTGTGTGTGTGTGTAGGCCTCCACCGGTGTGTGTGTGTGTGTGTGTGTGTGTATGTGTCTAGAAACATACCCCCCTAAGGATGCAGGGGCTACCGTAAAGGGGACACGCTCAGGAAGCAAGAGGAAACTTGTTCCATAGATCTGAGGGGCAACTTTTGGTGATTCTCTCTCCCAGCGGAGAGGAAGCCCCAGCACGACGCTGGGAGAGGGTAACCATCCGGGCGAGTAAGGACCCACACACACACACACAGAGCCTCCTGCCACCTTCTCAGCAAACACGTCAAGAAATGTGACTGTGGGCCCCTGGAGGCCGCCAGCGTCTGTGGCTGCTTCGGGCGCCGGGGGCGCTGTGGAAGGGCAGCAGTGCTCAGGATCCGGGAGGCCTGTGTGACTCAGCCCCGCACACGCCCAGGTCAGAGAACAGCGCCGGTCTGGTAGCTGCCAGGCAGGAGTCTGAGCAGCTGCTCCTTAGCAGTCTCACAATGTGGGAGAGGGAAAGCCTCAGGGGCGCTGTGGGCTACAAGCAAAAGGCGTGGGGTGTCCTGAGCACATCAGAGACAGGGAGAATGCAATGGCTCACCACCCCTTAGCCATGGGCGGCCCTGGAAGGCACCGACAGGGCATGTGCGCTTAGCTCTATTAAGCAGCCACAGTGGGTCTCATCTGCTCCAAGCAGCCCGACATTTCCCACACGTCTGAAAACACTTCTGACACTAGGGGGCAACTCTAGAGTCCTCTCCAGAGGCTTGAGCTAAAAGGAGCCCAGGCAAGGCGGAGGGGCTGCCCACCACGGCCAGGGAAGGGGAAGCTGCTCTGCAAGCTAAACCAGTGAGCAATGGCTTGAGTGGTCAAAACCAGGAGGCTTCAGGCCTCCTGGTAGTGCAGGGGTTAAAGTCTCAGTGTTATCAAACCATCACCAGCCACTGCGGCCTAAGTTCGATCCCAGGCCAGGGCGCTAACCCACATGGCGCAGCAGACCCCTCCTGTCTCACCTTCACCCCAGTTCTTGTATGTATAAATAAATAAAATAAATCTTTAAAAAAACCCCAAAAACCAAAAAAGAGGTGGCTTAAAGCTCTGCCCCATTCTCCCTGGGTGCGTGTGCAGAGCAAGAGTGGGGGGTACCCCACCCCCCGCAAGGAAGCAACTCTTAGCAACGCGGAGAGACTGCCTGTTCCAATGTGGATGGCCCTCCAAATGAGTATGGCAAGTGCAGAGACCGACCTAGACAAAGCTTCTGACTCCATCTGTGCCCGGGGTTCTCAACTGCGGGCAATTCTGGCCTACCTCACCCCCCACTCACAGCAATGCCTGGGATCACATCTGGGGTGGGGCGTGTTACCGGCCCCCTTGGGTAGAGACCAGGAATGCTGCAGCAACACCCCACCACGCCCACGACGGGCCCTGCACCAGAGAACTCCGCAGCCTCGCAGGTCCGTAATGCCGAGGTGGAGAAACCCTGATTTATGTGGAATGCTAAAAAAGGCAAAACTATTGTGAAGAAAAGAGACGACTGTGCCCCAGGCTGAGGGGGGGGGGGGCAGTGCCAGTTTTCCCTTGGCAGGGAAAACACAGGAAGTATCCGGTGTGGGAAATGCTCGGCCATCGATGTCGTGATGGGGTTAGCATGACCGCACGTGTCTGTCAGACGCTCCACATGACACACTTCAAATGGACCAGTCTACGTAAATTACACCTCAGCAGGGCTGTTTTCAAAAAGTGGAAGGAAAGAAAAGGTGCAGTTGCTTGGGGAAGATGTCCGGGCGACAGCGCTGTCTCCCAGCTGGAAACAGCAGGGACGGGGGCCGAGACTCCAGTCCACAAGCAGCCCCCCTGGTCACCACTTGCGAGAGGCCAGGGGCTGTGGCAAGTGTGTGCTCTGCTTCCCCGGCCCACAAAGCTCACTGGTGTGTCCTAACGTGCCATCTTCTAAAGAGCAAACTGAAGGTTTTAGCAAAACCCTGGCTTTTGCACAAGGACTGCAAAGACTCACTCTATTCATCAGGGACGGCAGGAGAAAGGCAGAGCCCACTGGGGGCCTGCTCTGGGAGGTCAGTCCTACCCACCCAATCTCAGAGGACAAACAGAATGATCCTTTTCTGGGCCTTCTAGTTCGGGAAAAGAGTAGCCGATTTCCCAGGATCCCAGTGAGAGGATCCTGTCCTGAGAAAGGCCAGTCAGCAGAGGCTGCAAGAAGTGGCACTGGCAGGCTGAGCTCAGGGCACTGTGTCCCCAGGGCTGAAGTAAGCATGCCCTGACCCTCTCTGCCAGCACTGCCACGGGCTCTGCAGGCCACCTGCCCAAGGAGAGGGCGCCACACAGGCACCCCACTGCAGAGACAAGCAAGGGAGTTGGTCAGGCTCCAGTCTCCTTGGCAGGGAATGGCCTGGCCAGGCTTTGGGTGGGCACTTCCATGTCAAGGGGTGTTAAGAGACAAGAGCTACTGTAGCACAGGGCTGACAGGTGTGCCACTTTCCAGAAACTACCACTTTGCCCTCCCGAGGCACAGAGAGTCCCACACTCTGGGGCTGCAAGGTTCCTTCCAGAGACAAAGCACACAAGGACAGGGTGCGGGCCCAGGCACAGGGGGAGTTGAGTGCCAGTGGAAGGCCTCAACTGTCCCTCCACACACTGCCAACGCACCAAGCCCGGGGAAGGCAGCACGGACACAATGCCTGAAGAACTACTCCTAGGGCAGCTTCCCCAGACTCCTCAGGGAATGCGAAGCCCTGACAGGGAACACAAGAAATGGCTTCCAGAGAAACAGCAGCCTTGCCTGAAGCAGACGCCTCATGCAGTGGCCAGCCAGGGTGGTGCCAGCTGATTCTGGGCAAGTCTCAGAAACATGCCCGCGCCCCCCTGGGGTACTTACCAACTAATTCCTGGGGGTCTCGCTTTTCTACTTCTGTGTTATCCTGTAAGACAGAAACAGAAATACAGGGGGGTGGGGGGCGGGGAAAGGAGGGCTTGGGGTCAAAATAAGGGGGTTGTAATTGTAAGGGGAATACAAAAATAAAATTTAAATAATAAAAAAATAAAGTAATATATATTTAAAATAAATAAGTAAATGCAAAAGCCTAAAAAAAAAAAAAAAAAGAAACAGAAATACAAGAAGGTAAGCCGGGGCCCCTGACCCACAGTTCCTCTCTTCACCGAGACCACTCAGGATTTCTGAGGAAAGACGAGGAGCTGCCAGGAACCTAACAGTGAGCAGATGCCCGGAGGGTTTTCTGGGACCCCTGAACCTCCTAATCCTCCTTTTCTTCCTCATCCGAGCAGCAGGGAAGCTCCAGACCCTGGTCGATCTCTCCATGGCCCTCAGCAGTGAGCAAGACTGACCAGCGCAGAGGAGCATGACGGTCCGCCATCAGCTGCACGGCCCCTCCCCCAGGGCCGGCCAGTCACCCCACCCCACCCCACCCAGTACAGTGGTGGCTACTTTATAACGTGAGAGTCCCCAGAGTCGACCCCAGACTGGCTGCTCCCAGGAGATCTTTCTCACTTTTCGTTTAAGCACAAAGGGGGGAAGCTCAGGGAACCCGTGAGGTTGAATCAGTGAGGGAACCAGGCACCAAACGGCCCCAGCACAGAGGCGGCCCCCTCTCTGGCTCCTCTCACAAGAAAAGTTTTCCTCACAGCCACCACATCCACGCGCCCTTTGGCCCCAGCCTCCTGCAGACTCCCGAGTGCTAAGCTTGCCAATCAGCCGGGGTCCGCACGCACTCTGGGCCCCGCTGCTCGGAGGAGCTTCACCAACCCAAACCAGCAGGAAGCCGCTCTCCAAGCCAGCCACAGGGGGCGGCAGGCTCGCCCCACTTCCATTGCCCCAACCGTACAATGGCAAGAACATGTCCATTTCCCCCACTTCTCGGGGAACCCAGCCCCTCAAACACAGTCAGATCAGGGTCTCTAGTGCCACACATACTCATGGCAGACGGTGCGCTCCCAGGAAGCTGTTGGATGTCGCTTCCTGAGGCCGTGGTTGGTGAGGGAGAGGAGACAGTGACAATGCAGCAACCGGAGATGCCCGTGGGCAGCGCCGCGGATGCCAGTTACACCGGCCACACCAGGGTAACGTCTCAGGACGGCAGGCGCGGGCACCAGGCCCACGCTGACAGCAGAGCAGCCATTCTTAGCCCCATTCCCAAACAGTCCTCCCTGGTTCAGGGACAGGCCAAGCCCCTCGCTGCTCTGAACACTGCTGCAATTCATGACCCGGTGGGCAGGACGCGCAGGAGGGGCTGCCTAGCAACTCTCCAGCAGCCGCCCCCCGCCGAGCAGGCAGCAGGGCTACTGCAGAGGGGTCAGGGGTGTTGGGGGGGGCCTGCCCGCCAAGTTCAGGCTGGTCATCCATCAGCGGCGCTACAGAGAGTGCCAGTCTCCAGGGGACCCTCAACAATGCCTTTGTAGCTGGGACTCTGAAGGAGCCACCGTGTCAAAGAGCGTGGCAGCAACAAAACGCAGGGCCGCAGAAGGTCCCTCAAGCCTCCCTCTAGGGGACAGCTTTCTGGGCACGAACTGTGGGAAAATGCCCATGGCATGCCCCCCCAGCCAGTCCTGTCCCTCCTGAGGTGGGGAGAGGGGGGACCCTTATGGGATCTTCCCCCACAGGCAGCAACGCGCCAGTCCCTCTGGAGGCTCAAGGCCTGAGCTGCAGGGCGGAGGACGGAGCTGCAGATCCGCAGAGCCCTACCCTGTCCACCCCGGTGCAGGAAGTTAGTCATCAAGCAGGCCCTGTCTCTTCAGTGTTTACTCCAGGGGCTCCCGGGAAGGTAGCGGGCGGAGCCTCCCTGTGGCTCCCAGCAGAGGCCACAGGGGCAGGGCGGGCGGGCGGGGATTCCCGAATTTCACAAGGTCCTTGGGGCTCAGCGGAGGCTGTTCAGTCACGTCTCTGGGAGGAGATGATGGCACAGAATTGCCAACAGGAAGCCCCCCTTCTTTTAGTATTTCCTTTTTTTTTTTTAGCTCGGCTCCCCATTCCCCCCAAGTTAATCTTTACACATTGAAGGGGAAAAAAAATAAGCACAGTAGCTGCCTATCAACCTGCCACCTACTGCTTCTACTCTCCAGGGCGCAAGCGCACCCCCCCCCCGCAGCCTGAGGGTACCCTGAGCCCCACGGAGCAATCTTAATCCCAACCAAACATCTCCAGAAACACATCTCACTCCAGCTTCCCAGCTGTGGGCACTACCTCCACAGCCCCTCTGCGCAAGGTGCTGGCAACAGACAGGGGCCCAGCCCCAAGCCAGGGAAGACTTCTGCCGTGAGAGAACACCATTAGCCGAAGTATACAGGAGCCGCCACAGGTCACACCATGTAACTTTGCCTAAGGTCTCCTGGAAAGACTTGGGAGTCTCTCTTCAGAGCTCCCACATGTGTCCCAGGCACCCCTGGGCCTTCTAAGGCCCCGGAGAATCAAGCAACGAGAAGCCTCCTGGTGGCCACACCTGGATACATCTGGAGTGTGATTCTTTGCTCTGGAAGCAGGTGGCTGGGAGCCTGCAGAAGCACCCCACCCCCGGCCCCCGGCCCAAGCTGCGCCTGAAGAAGAAAGGCACAGCCACAGTTCTTTCGGGTCCTAAAGCAGCTCAAACCCCCAACCCACCCCAAGCATGGGAGAGGGGTTCAGCTATGCGCCAGAGAAGGGCGCGGAGAGTGGACCTGGGGGAGGACTTGGAGGTGCTGAAGGAAGCTCAGCAGGCCGGGAGACTGGGGACACCACTCAGAAGGTGTCGATTACCCCAAAGATGCTTCTTAGACCCCCCCCCCCACGCCAACCGTAAGTTTCATCAAATGAAAGCGGCCTCAGGAGGACGGGAAGCAGGGGCTGCAAGTGGAGACCCCGAGGGGCCTCTGACAGTCACCCCGCAGGCACCAGGAACTCGGTAGGAGAATGAAGCAGCGCCTGATGGTTATCTTGGAAGGCAGCCGCCATGTCAGATAAAACTCTTGATCAAAGTGTTTAAAGAGGACAAAATGAAGGAGATAGAAGAGACACATGACGAAGCTACCAGCAGTTCAGGAAACCGGTTTTACAAAACCTGGTACAGGGAAGGATTCTCGCCATGTCCTTAATGCAGCGGGGGTGGGAGGGGGGTGGGGAGACTGGCAGTTAGTAATCCTTTTAGTTTCCCCCTTTTTTGGCTTGCTTCTTCCTTTTTCACAAGTAAAGAGCAACAAGAAACCGCTGTTCCTTTTCTCCTCCAAAGCACTGCTTTGGCATGCGTGGGGACACCTGTCCTGACTTGCACGGAGCCGGCGCGGCCTCCAGGTGGATATTCTCAGTTGGTCAAAGCGATGAACTGAGCAGAGAGCCAGGAGGCAGAGGTCTGTCTGCGTCAGCCATCAGCAGAGGCAGGATCAGTCCCCAGGCCCAGCCGTGAGCACACGCCCCTTGGACACAAGCAGGCAAAGGAGTTTCACCAGGAAGGTGAGAACAAGACTTCTGCCTGAGGAGACGAAGAGCAGCCAAGATAAGAGCAGAAAAGTCCGATCTCTCACACCCTGCAGTTCAAGTCCAATTAAGACACAAGGGAAAACAAAACAAAACAAAACAAAACAAAACCTGCTTCTCAAAAAAGCTGAGTGAGAAGATGGGAAAGGGAGCAGGCTGAGCTGGTCAGAGAAGCCAAGCTCTGGCAAGGCCCCTCTCCCTACTGCACCCCTCCAACCTCCCCAGGCCTCCGCTGAGGCCAAGGCCCACTGAGCAGGGCACCAGGCAGGGGCATCCTGGAGAGGAGGGATCGGAACTTGCCAGCTTGGGTTCCTTAAGCAATTACACCTGAGACTTGCAGGAATACAAGTGCCCAACAGGGGCCTCACGCTCAGGGACAGAGCCTGGAAGGTGGCTGGCCCTACAGAATGGCCGAAGAGACAGGAACAGAGGAAGGAAGTCAGATAAGGCTCCGGGAAGCGGGCTAAACTGCCATCTGAGCTGGGAGGGTTTACTCCGAAGAAGTACCAGGTCTTGGTTGAGAGAATAGAGATTTATTTACAGCCAACAATGCTTCCTCAACCCTTCCTGGAACCAGCCCCTCAAGCATGTTTCAAGGTCCACTCTCCCACTGAGCTGCAACAAGGCCCCCCTCCCTGCTCCCCCCTTGCAGCTGGTTCTGCCAAATCTAAAAGTGGCTCTTTCTCCCCCACTCTGGGTACATTAGGCACAGAGAAAGCATTCTGATTGGGGGGGGGGGGGGGCAAAGGGCAGCCTCTCCGCACTGCCAGGAGGTGGGGGAGAATACTCCAGACGCTGTTTGCTGTTTTCTGCTGGATGACGTAATCTTGCATTTTAAGAGTAGGTGGCAGCCAGCAGGGAGTCAGTTAGCAGAACAATGCCTTCCGAACCGTACATTCAGTAGTCAGAGTCCAAATAAAATCTCACCTCCTGGCTGGAGCACCCACAGGAAAGTTAGCATCACTGTGGCCCGAGGCCCTGGGGGATCCCCTGCTGACCCTTTCAGCCTCACCTCCCCTCGGCCTCTGCTCGTGGGCCCTGGCCCAGCCCTTGGCCTTGGGCCACCCCTCCCCATTGCTGCCTACTAAGCCCCAGGCAGACTTCAGAGTCCTGCTCTGTGCTCTCCCCCACCCCCCACTCTCCTTTCTACTTCAGCCCAGTTAAGGGTTTCACAGCTACCTCTGCTGGGTGCTCTAAGCCCCAGGCCTCAAACTTGTTCAAGGTCAGTTTCAGTGTGGAGTCCTGTCACTAGGCAGAAGAGGAACTAATTAAGGGGTTGGTCTGGAACTGACCTGAAATAAACCTATAATCCAGTTCTTTGCCTTTCTTACCCCACAGCTTGCTGTTCCTAATCCTCAAACAGAGTTACTGGCTATTAAATCATATATTTATCACACAAATAATTTACTGAGCATTTGTTATGTACCAGGCCACGGGCCAAGCTCTGGGGAGGAACAGGAACAAAATTCAATCGAGGGGAATCAACTGAGGTTTCCTTCAACGAAGATCTCACTTCATTCTCAGCTGTGGAGCTGTTGTGCCCTACGAAGCCCCCTTGAGGTTTTCTGAGATGCATCTGTCACTTCAGGTTGTCAAGAAAGCAGCAGTTCTGGGACTTCTGTCAGATCTCCAAGCCTCAGACTATGACTGTGCTTTGACAGGCGTGCACAGGGATGTGGACTGAGAGCTGGCAGTTACCCCAGGGCTCAGGCTAAGTCGGTGAACCCGCTGCCCTGTGGGGACAGCCCCTTGGCACCGCTCTGGCTCAGGCTGTGTCGCCGGCACACCCAGGAGAGCCCTGGAGGAAGCCTGTCACCAGCGCGTTTCCTTCGGCTGCATCCTGCAGGTGACCAGGCCACTGCCGACGGAGACACGCAGCAGACACAGGGCGGACGCGGCGGGGGTGGGGGCGCCGTGGATGCAGTGGTCTCCCCGTTGCTCCCTGCTCACCCCTGGGAGGCTCAGCTCCCCCAGTAGAGGTGGTTTCTACAGGTAAGGGTTAAGTGGGCATGAGCAGAGACAAATTAAACCCGCCAGGAAGGGCCTTGTCCAGGAAGAAAAGGCAGGGAGGCGGAGAAGGAACAGTCTCTCAATCTGAAAAATCTGCCACCAGAGGCAACACAGCACTGCACAGCAGGCGCTGGCGCTATTGCACAGAACCAACCAGACTAAGGGAAGTGCGAGGCCCTGGCCGGGAGCCACTTCCAAGGGGAGACATTTGTTATCTGAGGCTCCAGGTACAAGCTCAGACTGGATTCAGACACCAGAGACTCTGAGTGTCTTGAAAGTCTCGGAAGATGCTCAGAGGGGCCACTTCTCTCTCGCTCTCACCTCCAGGGCGTTGGGAGGGCTGCGCCGTCTGGGTGCAGGGGTGACCTCACGCAGAGGCTGAGTCAAGCCCTCAGGGGCGGGGCCAGGCTGAGCCTCTTCCTTATGGTTTCCCATGGAGGACAGCTGCCCGGCTGAGGTGTCAGAATAACCTCCTGGGCAAACAGAGGCGAGGTACTGAAGAGCCTGGAGTGTGGAAAAGCAAAGTGGACAACATCTCCACACTCACAGGGGAGCAGTTCATTATCTATAGGGCCAGAGGGATGTCAGGAGCTTCAAGGCACCACTGAGGAAAATCTACCTAACTCCAGAAGAGCAAACTCCCACCAACCCCGGAAATAGCACGGCGGCATTTCAAGGGACACGGCTCAAAACACAGAAGGAGGTGGGGCCGCGGGCCGCCAGGACAGGCAGCCTGCTCTCTGCATCATGTAATTTCAAAAAGATAAATCCCAACTGGGGGAGGAGGCGCCCAACCACACCTCAGCTAGTAATCTGCGGCATCTGGGCCTGAGGGGAAGGAAATATGTTGGGGCCTGCATGGCCGCTGGGTGGGTGGACGGGGTGTGCAGCGCCACACAGGGGCGGCGGGGCTTCAGGAGCTGGCTGACTTGGAGCAGTCTATGGGGTGAGCTGAGGTGGGGTCAGAGGAAGCCCCGCTCACAAGAGGTACCCAACGTTCTGCAGCGTTGGGCGCGGGAGGGAGCCAGGCCTTCTTGGGATGGTGGCCGGACAGAGGACCTCGCTGGGTCTCTTTTACTCCAGACAAGCTAAGAGCGCCTTCCACGGCCTGCTCCGTCCCTGTCCTCATGCCTGCTCTCAGATCGAGTCACCACCCAGTCAGACTTGTATACCCCAACACGACGAACGCGGTGTCTCTCACTTGTTAAGGACCAGGCCTACAGAAAGCCACTTGGCCACTCACGGTGGCGAGAGCAAGGATGTGTCAAATGCTAGGAAGGTGCAGGCACACTCCACGGCCACGTTATGACTTCAAGTGAGAAATCACGCGTGGGTGACTCACAAGCTAGCAACGGTCAAGGACCATTTCCTTCTCTGGTCGTAGGTGAGTGACACGTCCACCCTCTCTCCTGGCCAGCACTCACAGCGTCATGGAGTTGGGGGCGGGGGGAGGGAATCTGGGGCAGGGAGGATAATACCACCAAGTTGGAGCCACCAAATCTATATTCTCCTTCCTACATCTTAAACACAGACCTTACCAGAAGGTGACATGCACAACTCAGGGGTTACGATAACCCCACAAAGCAGACATTACTATTTACTATTTGTTTTACATAAGAGTAAACTGAGGCACAATACAATGAAGCAACTTCTTGCCGGCATTCAAGCCCAGCCTACCTGACTCCAGCACTCAGTCACAGCACTTCCCAGCCCTCCCCGCCTCCCTTGAGACCAGGAGGCAGCCAACAGTAATGGTGTCTCTGAAGCCGTTGTGTTCACCACTGGCTCAGCCAAGATCAAGGGCCAAAAAGGAAACCTCTCCAGGAATGATGCGGCAGCAGGTCACAGCAGAGCGGGTTTAAGCCTTTGGCTTAAGAGGAAGAGGCAGATTTCCCACCTTCCAGCCCTGAGGATCTCAGGAAGCAGCTCGAGGGTTGTGGTGCCTGTGAGTAACTCTGAACTGATTGCAGGAAGGGCTGGTCCTGCCCACTTAATCAGAGATGTAGGTGCTGGCCCTGCCCTGAGCCTAGACTTCCTGGGCACCCAGCGAGAGAGGCCACCAAACCTGAAGCCTCCAGGGTCCTCCTCTCTCACTGGGTCTGCAATCACGTGGCCTTCCAATGACAACTGGAGCAAGTGGAGTTTCAGAGAACAAATCTCCTGACCCACCGGAGACTCTCACGGAAGAAGTCACCAGCACTGCATTTTATTCAACAACAACTATAAAAATATACTCAGGTTGTGCTACTGAAATACACTAATTCTGGATTTTATTTGGGCTAGCTGAGGAAAATGAGCGAGGGCCTGAGGGAAGCAATGTGAAAGTATGGCCAATAATGAGCATCAGCGTGGAACAAAGGTGGATGGATCTTGGGCTTAAAAAAACAAAAGACAAAAAACCTATCCGGAGGTATTAGGAAAATTAAAAAAAAATTTTCTTAAAAATGTCTCCGCTGAGCTATAACCCGCATGTGATATAATCCCCAAGTGTTTCACTTTTGATCACTCATTTGCGCCCCGCTATTACAGCAGATCACAGCGATACCGGGAGGCTCAGGATGTCGATGGGAACAAAACAGGGGGCAAAATACACCCATGATCCCACTGAGCAACAGCGGAGAGAAAAGGGTGAAAGGGGTTGCTGCAGAGTGTGGAGCTGGGCGACCTCCTCTGGCTATAATGAAACAGGCGTAAGGTAAGGTGCACGCGGCACAGGGACGACAACCAGGCGACTACCTGGCTGCACTAACAGTTATCTTGCGATTTGACAACCAAAACGTGATAGAACCACCAGGGAAGCAAGTCCAGGAAGGCCCCATGTCAAAGGCCCCCCAGTTAAAGTGAAGCGCTGAGTGACCCCCTGATGCCCCACCCTAGAGAGAAACTCAGGAGAACGCGCCACTGGGCAGGTACAAGGGTGACCCATGCCCCAAGGCTGCCATGACTCCCAGTTCCCAGGCCACACCCCACGACCCGGCCTCCCCAGAACCCTTTAGGACAAACAGCCCCTCCGCTGCCTGCGGGAAAGAAGCTCACGCTCCCTCTCGGTGTTAGCTTCCTGGAGGCACAGGGAACACACTCGAGGCCCCATAGGACAAACGTCCGCTCTGCAGGGATCCCATGGGAGCTGGCACCTGGGGAGTCTCTTCTCTTTGTGGTCAAAAGAGGACTTTAGGGGCCTCCCTGTGGCACAGCGGTTGAGCGCTGGGCTGCAACGCTGCCTGCAAGCCTCTGTAGCGCCGGTTCGATCCCCGGCCGCCGGGCAAGGGTCCCACATGGCGCACAGACCTCTCCTGCCGCCCGCTGCTCCCCTCAATAGTGTATGGTCAGTCTGCCTGTTCTGTTTCCCGCTCTGGCTCTGGTGAATTCTCTCACCCTCCCGTGCTTCTGACTGTACCCAGTGCTTGTATAAATAAATAAATAAATCTTTTTTTTAAAAAAAAAAAAAAAAGAGTATTTCAGCCCCGAGGGTTCCCACATACCCACGCTGCGGGCTCCAGGAAGGCCTCCCTAAGTCAGTAGCCAACACCAAAGTCCTGGGGACAAGCTGGGGGGCAGCCTGCAGTCGGTGGGTCTTTGGTTATGATACTTGAAAAGATCAATGATAAGGGAGGGGTTGGGGCAGGGGCCGGGAGGAGAGGGAGTGAGGGGGTTCTTGGCGCAGTTCTGTCCGGCGCCAGCCCCCCACTTAGATGCTGAGACAGTGAATGACGCACTCACCCTGGACAATCCCCTTTCCAGGGGAGGCAGAGGGTGTCTCGGGCGCTGGAGGTGGAGCCCTGGCTACCCAGCAGAGCCAGGCCTGCAGGGGAGGGCAAAGGAGGAGTTTCCTGAGCCCACCATTCTAGAACTCCAAGACAAGCTATGGCTGCCGTTCCCAAAATGACCGTCGAGGCAGCCCAGAGTGCCGCGGCACCCACAAAGATGTCATATTCAAACACTGCAAGGGAAACAACGCTGCTTGACATGTTACACACACACAAACGTCCATGTTGTTTTTTTAAAGCATCTAGCGAGTTGAGGACCACGAGCTCACTGGTGCTAATGACGTAAAAAACGGCACTGATCACTATGTCTTTGGGCCAAGGAGCTCTGAAAAACTGAGACACCAAAGGTGCCACAATCTGAGAAAAGGGGCAATTTCTGCGCCGGAGGATGAAGACATAGGAGCAGACTGGCTTTGCTGAGAAGGCCGAGCTCCACCAGCGACTGCACTTCGCCGGGAAGACCACGTCCACACGCACACACGCAGGCCAGAGGCCTCCACGCCTGACTTCAGAGATGAGCGTGGGGCGAGTGCATGCCTGTGGCCCTGTGCCGGAGGGGAGTCAAGTTAGGACCCACCCAGGGCTTCTGACCCCCCGGCTCCCACACCACTTCCAAGGAGTAACCCCCACATTTCTGCACTACTTTTGGGCTTGAAGATTTTTTCAAACATGTTTTCTTTTACTTTAACCTGGTTTTACACGCCTTTTAAAAAAATGCTGGAGCAATTTTTTTCCCCACCCGATGCCACCTCCGTGATCCAGGGACACGACTTTGTTTTGACAGATGTTTGCTCCCAGGGTCAGGAGGATTCTGGCCAGAGCACAGCACCCCAGGGAGGCCGGCCCTCCTGGCCAGCCTGCAGGCGGCTCCAGTTCCCTCTCTGGGTCGCGGGGCCTGTGTTCTGTGCGTTTCAAAGGAAGGGCGGGGCAGGCCCAGAGATGTGGAAAGAGTTCCATGCACAGGAACTGTGGGAGTGGGGAAAAAAATAAACAAGGGAAAACATTCCAGGGCAACCAAGGTAAAATGGACAAAGGAGAGGGGTGGCCAGGGCAGCCGCCAGCCGAGGGCAAACAGATGGAGGAAACACTTGAGCCCGCGGCACCCCCGTCCCCCCAGGGGGAGCTGGCAGAGGCCCGCTGCTTCTCCCTTGCCTCTCCGGACTTGGCTGGGACAGCAGTGCCGCCTCCCGTTCAGTATCAGAACATCTGAGCTGGCCCGCTGGTGGGGGGGGGCGGACCAGAAAGCCAGTCAGAGCAGATGAGATGGCCCTGAGGCATTTCCGGAGGAAGCCTTTTCTAGATCTGGTTCAGGGCAAATGCAGCAACCCCAGAGGCTATGTCTGCCACCCCAGCAGATGGATCAGGATCAAAGGTTCTCCAACAGAGCTGGGTCTGGAGTTATCATGGCTTACACTCTGACGCGGACTTTGCACCCACAGATAACCCCAATACCAGCGTGCTAGAAGGAAGTCATCTTGCAGCCCTGTGCTCAAAGCTTATACCTCCTACAGTCAGCAGAAAAAAAAGGCTGGAGAAGACTCAACTCTGCTTATCCACAATGCCATGCCCGTTCCCAGGGAGCCCCGTGGGAGTTCAGTGCAAGCCCCCACCCATTTCTTTTAGGACACTCTTGTCAAATAACTCCTTAAAACTTATCTTAAAACTTGCTCCTTGGTGGAGCAAGGGGTTAAGAGGTAGCTTATGAAGATGTCTGTGGCCACTGAAGCATGAGTTCGATTCCTGGCCAGGAAGCTACCCACATGGCGCAGCAGACCTCTCCTGCCTCGCCCGCTGCTCCGCTCAGCAGTATATTTCAGCAGATCTACCTGTTCTGCTCCCCACTCTGTCTCTGGTGAATCCTCTCACTCCCTATACTCCTGGCCTGTATCCTAGCTCTTATATGCATAAATAATAAAAAAAAAAACTTATCTGAAAAGTTTGGAAACATGGAGCTCACTATCCTTCGAGTCAGCTCAACAAACTTTGGGGCAGAGATGACAGAAAGTGCTTCATGATGTGAAAGCAAATGTCCTCCCTGCAACTCTAGGCCTTCCACACCAGACTATCTCCTCCCTCCCCCCCTCCGCCCCCCTGCCTCTCAACACCAGACAGATCTACTCTAGTGGGTCCTTCCTTCCCCTGCATGCCTCCTCTCCTGAGAGCCGAACAGCCCCCATCCCCCAGGTGGGTGACAGCCTGGCAAGCCAGCAGAGGAGCACCAGCTGCGGAGGTGATGCCACCAACGCTCCAGAACAGGCGTGCTTAAGCTCACTAGGCCGAGCACTCTGTTATGCCTCCTTAGAGATGTCTCACAAAACAAACGGGGTAGTTTTCACCAGGACACCCACTTCCCAGATGCCAACCGCCAAGGTGAAAGGCCTTCCCCCCAAGGGAGTTGCACATCAAACCTGGTTTCCAGATCCACAAACTTTTCCCGCCTCGATGGGCATCTCACCTAACTCTGGATACTCTGCCCTCAATGCAGCTCAAGAGCCTGTGAGGCCACCAGCTTAATGACACTTGCAGCTCAGTGACAAGTTAGCAAACGACAGGCTAATATGATCGACCCAAGGTTTCTGTTTGGGAAGGACTATGGTTCTGAAAATTGACAGGTGAACCCTGCGAGTCTGCAAGGGGTTTTACGTGGGTAAACGGAGGCCACTGCTGAGGGCCCTCTGCAGGGACAGGTTGTGATAGAAATAATTTAGGCAGAAGTATCCAAAACGAAGGCTAATAGCACAAAATACTGGCTGGTTTGCACAGTAGTAATAGTGGGAACCAAGCCAAGGAGGAGGCTTTAAATAAATTGTGGTATGCTCTTAGTTTAAAAAAAAAAAAAAGAGGGGGGCCTCCCTGGTGGTGCAGGGGTTAAAGACACAGTGTTTTCAAGCTATTGCCAGCCACTGCATCCTGAGTTCGATTCCCAGCCAGGGAGCTGACCCACATGACACAGATCTCTCCTGTCTCCCTGCGGATCCCTCCAGCAGTGTATTCCAGTAAATCCACTTGTTCTGCTCCCCACTCTGTCTCTGATGAATTCTCTCACCCTCCGCACCTCTAGCCTGCACCCTAGTTCTTTTTTTTTCTTTTTTTATATAGACGCATGTTTTTACTTATTTATTTATTTGTTTGTTTGTTTGTTTTGTTTATACAAGCACTGGGTACAGTCAGAAGCGCGGGAGGGTGAGAGAATTCACCAGAGCCAGAGCGGGGAGCAGAGCAGGCAGAAGGACCGAAGTACACTGCTGAGGGGAACAGCGGGCGGCAGGAGAGGTCTGCGCACCATGTGGGACCCTCCTCCAGTGTCCGGGGAGCAGCCGGGGATCGAACTGGCGCCACAGAGGCTGCGGGCAGCTTTGCAACCCAGCGCTCAACCGCTGTGCCACCGGGGAGGCCCCTGCACCCTAGTTCTTGTATGCATAAATAAACAAATCTTCGGGGGAAAAAAAGGCCACCCCCGGGCTGTAACTTCTCTCTGCAGGCTGTGATGAGAGCGGGCAGGTGTGACACGCTGGCCCAAGCACCACGGTGCCCCTGAGTGATGTTGAGACTTGTAAATAGGCTGAACAATGACTTACAGCACTTTTTTTGTTTTTTGGCTTCAGCTACAGTTATTTTTCATAAAAATGGGATTTGTGTCAACATGCAATGAGTTTACTTTCTTAAATATTCAGTATTTTTTCTCAGCTTTTGCTCAGCTTCTAACACAGAAACTATCAATAGGTAAAATCTACAGGAAGAGAAGCTCTTTGGGAGCCTCAAACTTCCACTGTATAAAGAAACCAAACGGTCCTGCGCGTGGCTGGAGCCAGAGGACGCAAAGCAGGTCTTCAAAGCGCCAGGGCAGGAGGGCGCCACCTCGTGGAGGAGACTGTCGTGACAGGGACCCGTTCGCAAGGAGGTGAACCCGGGGCCACTGAGGGCCCTCTCCAGGGACGGCCTTGGTAGAAACTGCACAATTTAGGCAGAAGTATCCAAAGTGAAGGGCTAAGGATACAAAATTACTGCAAACTGTCAACTGATGTAGAACTCACACGTGCCAGATGAGCTCCAGGGCAGCAAGGGGCCGAGGTGGAAGCCCGGACGAGGACTGAGCAGGAGCACAGAGGACTCCTGCCAGGGACCAACTCTGGTGGGTGCAGATGCCACAAGGATTCGGGGCCTTTCTCTGTCCCCCCCCTGAGGGGCGGCTGCTAGCCCCGGGGGGCTAGAGGACATCTGAGTGGGTGAGCTCTGTCTGCCCTCTACAGCCGCACTCCAGGAGTTTCGTGAGGGTTGGCTGGGCTTTGTGCTCTGAGGGCCGAGGGTTCCCCGGGGGAAAGGACAGTGTTCTCTGAAATCTTTCACGCCACAAGCAAACTTGAAATCCGAGTGGCTGAAGGAGGTACAGTCAGGCACGCCAGCCACAGCCAGGACAAACCACCTCTTTGCAACCTCCACGTGGGACCGAGAAGGGGGAGGCTGAGCACTAATAAACTTCTCCCTTCTGCCCTTTTTTTGGGGTGTGAGGGGCCTGTTCTTCCTCTTTCATAAGGGAACGTCACCCCCAGGGGACTGGCTCTTTACACAACTGTATTCTGAGAGGGTGACAGGTAAGTGCAAACATCCTGTCCTCCAGCCAACTTCCCCAGGAGGCTCCAGCTCAAAGGCCGGCAGCTCTAACCAAAGAGGCGCTGGCCTCCCACCCGTTCCCTCCACAACTGACGAGTCAACCCTTGGCCGTTCCCTCCACAACTGACGAGTCAACCCTTGGCAGCTCCTGGGGCTTATTTTATGCCCTAAGATCAACACACCCCAAGGACTAAGACAGAAAACGAACACTGTTACTATAGACCATTTTCCTCACGCACCCCAAGCAGTGACCCAGGCCAGAGATGCGCCTCCTGTTGGCAAGGCCTGGACAGGTTCTTAAGCTCATGGTCTCACTTGGCACAGAAAGGAACTTACACTCACCATTCCCAGAGTTCATCGTTTTCCTTTCTCCCGCATGCTGGCACTAAAACTTTCCTACTTGAAAAAGACAGATGTATCATGCCTGCATCACCCATGGCCTCTCCGGGGTTACCCTGTGGCCGCACACAGGTTTATACAGCCACAGAGTCTGACTTGTTCCAAACTGGAATAGCTCATGCTGTTCATGACTACTGTTTTTGAATTTAATTGGCTGTCATTTTCTTTCTTTCTTTCTTTCTTTTTTTTTAAACATTTATTTATGCATACAAGAGCTGGGGTAGAGGCCAGAGATGCAGGGCTAGGGGTGGGTGGGCGGTGAGAGGATTCACCAGAGACAGAGTGGGGAGCAGAACAGGTAGACTGACTGAAATACACTGCTGAGGGGACCAGTGGGCGAGACAGGAGAGGTCTGCTGTGTCATGTGGGTTGCTCCCTGGCCGGCTGGGGATCGAACTCGCGCTGCAGAGGCTGTGGATTGCTTCACAGTGTGGTGCTTAACCCCTTGCACCACCAGGGAGCCCCCTGGCTGTCATTTCCTTAAATGTACTAGAATCTTCCTAATTCTTGAGGGCTTCAGCTGGTTTCAAAGCAGTATTTTATCACAGAACTTAGTCCCTCTTCCCTGGGCCTGGCCTGCTTGGAGTCTGCCCGAGGACGCTTCCTCACAGGCACACATGGTGAATGTCCGCACCCAGCACAGCAGGCCCACCCAACGCAGGTCAGAACCTCCATCCTGACAGCTGTGGGACTAGAAACACTAACTTCTCTCACTGTTCCAGGGATGGAAATAGAAGAAACGGTCATGTTGTTTCAAAAAAGACCACGTTTAAAGGAAAACCCAGATTGGGTGCAGCACCCCCATAGCTGGTGGAGGCCCCACTTTGCCACTCATAGGGCCCTTCTAGATGACTAAAGAGACCCTTAGTGCACACAAGGCAGGCCTTATGGCTTTCAATTCTAGAAATATCTCCACATCTTGCCCACCCACAAGGGCAGTGACTCCACAAAGTCCACCTAGATGCACAGCCTAGGTCACCTGGCTGCCACTCAGCCCCAGGACTTCCCATTCCAGGGAGCCTACAGGCTCTTTCTAGAGCTGGTTTCATCCCAGAAAATGGACACACAGTTGTCCAATGTGTTAGGTGGGCAGAGCTCACCAGACACATGGACTGAGCCATCACATTAAAATGCCTTGCTCGCATCCAGGCCACTCCCTCCCCACCAATCACCATACCTTTTGGTCATCAGCCTCAGGTTTTTCCGTCTCTGAATCATCATCTTCCTACAAGACAAAGCATTTAGAGGGTTAAGTTTAAAGGAGTGGTCAGAGGGTTCTCACGTGTGTAACTAGAGGTGAGAGCAAATTTACCCAGCCTGGATCATCCAGTAAGAACCCCTCCCCTACCATCTGATCTAGAATGAGAGAAAGTGGCGGAAAAGGGGATGTTGAGGGGTGAAGAGGAGTGTGTGGGGGGGATCAGAAGCTCGAATTCCACAGGGGATCCAGCAGGGCGGAGTGCGCATCAATGAAAGTGCCTGAGATCAAAGTCACATACATAAAAATAAGGCCAGGCCCTATATAACAGCACATCGGTGTTTCCAGTGAATGTCAATTATTTAAAACCACGAATGTGAACCTTTTTTTCCTTTCATACAAGCACATGTAACCCAGACCTACAATCTTTTTGACACCATTCACCATCACCCGCACACAACTAACTACACCCCAGAACTTCGTCCCAGCAGCACCTGCACCAACATGGGCAGCAGCAAGGTAGGTGTCAAATGACCCAGGCCAAGCAGGACTGAAGGGCAACTGAGACCCTTTCCTGGGTCCCAGCTGACTGTGTCCTGCCTCCACGCAAGCTCTCACAGCACTGCCCCCGCCCATTCTATGTAGCCTTGCTCCTCATCCAAGTGGCTTGACACAAAGGCAACCTCTAGAGTGTGCACCGGCCTCACATAGCTAGTCACCCCCGGCTGAATGCTAACAAAGGTCAAGATCAGCTACGCTATCAGACAGCTATACCGGTGTCCTTCCACTACTCAGGACACGCCGATGCATTGGGGTCTTGAAACAATTAAGTTTCATTCGAAGTTGTCTTTTTTCAGTCAAGCTATTCTTTAACCCAAATATTAACTAGCACTCCAGGTGTGAATATATTATCATCACCCGAGATGCCTGAAACAGACTGATGATTTGAGATTTAACTGTCCTGCAAGGTGCTGGTGAGTCAAAAGCTTCCAAAGCACTCTGCAGAATCTCCTTAAAACAGAGCCAACGATGCGAGATAATCAGCTATGCAGCTCAGCCAAACACAGTCCATTTTAGAAAGCCTACATTGGGAGGCGATGAGAGCATTTGACTAAAACGATGAAAATTCTAAGCAAAACAAACATGGGCCACTTTAAAGACACACATCATGCAAACGTATGGGAGGAAATGGTGATGTTGTCAAGCCAGCATGTATGGGCTTAAGAAAGTCAGGAAAAGAAAACAACTCGCAAAGTTTCTCTAAAATTTCTCTAAAAATTCTGAATGATGAGCATTAGTGGTAGGGCTAAGGACATGAAAATTTCTCCCCAAAGAGCATAAAACACAAACACAATTTCGTTTAATTTGAAAATATGCTAATGCTAATGTTTACGTGCAATAAAAATTCAAACAAATCATAAAATATATGGAGTGTCAATAAAGTTGCTGCTAAATAATCAGTTTCTAGATCTTGACTCAACTTTGCCTTTGTGCTAAGCCTGAGCCTGAACCCTTGTTTCTTCTCCCAAATTTAAAAATTCTGACTCATGATGCCAAGGTGACTTTGTATCTAAAGTCTTCCTTGTCGATGAAAACACAAGTTCTCTTTTCTCTGTTTGCCAGCACGTACTAAACTTCCAGCAAGAGCTGTGGTCAAGAGCGAAGAGCACTCTGATAAAAGTGCCCAGTAAACTATAAAGAAGCTTAAGAAAAATAAATCACAAGCGAAGACAAAATAATTGTCCTTTATAACCTTTTTACTATATTGATTTTACTATATAAAGATTTGAATGCATCCCAACCAAGTTTAAAACTAGCAGAACTGATTGCAGAAAAAAATGATACTGATTCGGACCTTTCACTGTTACAAAAGGAATAAAGTAGCAAAACAGGGAAAATGGACCTAAAACACCCATTGATACCTGGGATTAAAAAAATAAATCCACCATCTTTTGCCCCAAATTTCACTTCAAAGGCTAATACAAAACAAAACAAAATGAAAAAACAAAGGTTAATACACAATAGTCCAGGTAGGTGAAAACGAATTTAGTTTTCAAATAGAACTAGTGATATCCAACCCAGTTTTCTCAACCAAGATAAAACAAAAGGGGGGGGGGGCGGCGCGGGCAGGAAGGAAACAGAACACTGTAGGTGCAGGTCAAAAAGTTTCTGACAAATGAAATACTGCTTTGGGTACCTCTGGATCTGGGAACAGATTATTCCCTTACCGACTGTTTGCTGTTCTCATCCTCTTCCTCATAACCATCTTCATCACCCCCAAGGCGAGAAAAGTCATCTTCTCCATAGGCTTCAGATACCAGTCCACCTTTCTCCTCTGAAACAGAGGAAAGAAGGATTAGGAATGAGGGGGAAATGCAAGAAAACTTTTCAGTTATTTGCAGGTCTGAATCTCTGAAAACGAAAGGGCAATCTCAATCTCATGGACGTGACCAGAGACCCAGATTCTGTCTTGGGGAAGGCCACAATCCAGTGGATGAAGTCATTGAAAGAATAGGCAATAAAAGGAAAAAAAGCAAGTACAAAATTCTCTTTTAATGCTTCCAATCTAGCGATGGCAACCAAAGCCATCCTTTCTCAACACCATTACAGCACGGTTGTCTGAACACGGCTTTCTACACGCACATCGCTACCTGCATCACAGGGCATGGCAAACTCGTCTTCTACAAGACAAGGACTGTCTTCCTCATTTTGGGTGTCCTCTTCTAGGAACAGGGCCTTGAGCAGGGGCTCCCTCTGAAGGGTTCCCAATCACACCTCCTTGAGAAATGAAATCCTTCTGTAAGTTTAAAATAAACTATCATCTGGTGGGGTTCCCATGAGGGAACCTCCAGATGGGAAGAGAACAAACAAAACAGAGTAATTCACCTAATCCAACCCCTTGCATTTTCCAGATGAGGGAACTAAGGCCCAGATACTAGGTAACTTGATGTCTCGCCATGGTCCTGAAGAAATCTGTTCCCATTTCCTGACATTGTGATTCTCAATCTAAGACAACACTGTCACTGACCAGCTGGAACAACTAAAAAAATAATGCAGGGGCCTCCCTGGTGGCGTAAGGGGTTAAGCACTGCACTATGAAGCAATATGCAGCCTCTGTAGCACGAGTTCGATCCCCCGCCAGCTAGGGAGCTACCCACATGGCGAAGCAGACCTCTCCTGTCTCACCCGCTGCTCCCCTCAGCAGTGTATTTCAGTCAGTCTGCCTGTTCTATTCCCCCACTCTGTCTCTGGTGAATCCTCTCACCCCCTGCATCTCTGGCCTGTACCCCAGCTCGGGTAGGCACAAATAAATGAATCTTTAAAAATAAAAAAGTAGGACCTCCCTGGTGGCGCAGCGGTTGAGCGCTGGCTTGCGAAGCTGCCCGCGGCCTCTGCGGCGCCGGTTCGATCCCCGGCTGCTCCCCGGCCACCGGAGGAGGGTCCCACATGGCGCGCAGACCTCTCCTGCCGCCCGCTGCTCCCCTCAGCAGTGTACTTCAGTCCTGCCTGCTCTGCTCCCCGCTCTGGCTCTGGTGAATTCTCTCACCCTCCCGCGCTTCTGACTGTACCCAGTGCATGTATAAATAAATAAATAAATAAATAAATAAATAAATAAATCTTTTAAAAAAAATAAAATAAAAAAGTAATGGAACCACGGAGGAGCCTTAAAAAGCTCACAAAACGTCCATATCCTATTCCAGATACACAGACTCTCTGGCTGTGGAGTCGAGCTAACTGTATTTTTTAAAGTTCCAAGATGCGTCTAGGGCACAATCCTAATTAAAAGGTATACATGGAACAAGACACAACCTTTATCACCTCCGCGTACGTTTTACTCATCGCTCCCCCACCCTCCCATCAAACGCGCCTGGAGGGAACAGGCAGAGGTTCAGTGAGCATCCTTCATCCGTCCGTCAGCACAGCACGGAGACTTCTAGTAAGACTCGGCAGAATAAACGAGACGAGGAAGGGGTCTGTCCATTCTTACTACAGAGCGCCTGTCCCACCCAGGATCCGGATCGCGCCTCGGGGCTCGGGGCCCCGACTCCCGGGGGCACAGCGACCATCCTTCCCTCTTTCCTCGCTAGGGAAGCAGCGTTCATGGCAGGCACCTGACTGCCCCATTCCAGCTCCCCACTCAGGCCTCACCAGCCGCGCTGCCCGCCGTTTCGACCCCAGTCTCGCCGTCGGACTCAGGCTCTGAATCTTCCGCGTAAACTGCCAGAGACGACAAGACATTCTTCTTCCCCGCCATCTTATTCCCACAGCCCCGGCGTGGCTCACTTCTATGACTCCCTAGGCCGACTTCCGTACCGAAAGGCGGCTGCTTCCGGGTCCCAGGAGACCCCGCGCCCATTCCGGACAAATGAACCAATCAAACGGGTCGATTCTGCACCTGATCCCGCCCCCCCGCACGAGCGCTAACTCAACGTCATCACTGCGCGCCGGACGAGCTTGTGTGGCTATTACCTGACAGTGAATTGGAGCCGTTTGGTTTCTCAGTTGGGGGAGGCACATGGGGGTCTTCTCGTCGAGTCACCAGCGGCCCGACGAGATCCCTTCGCTCCTGGGCGGCCCACGGCCGGCTCTGATATCTTGGAGTGAAGCGAGGGAGGCTTCCGCTGGGGAAGGGAGGAGAGAGCAGATCTGGGAGTCAGAGGAGGGGAAGGGAAGAGCTCGCCTCCGGGCTGTGAGGATAAGAGGAGCGAGGTCCCGGGGGCACGGGGAGGGGTAGTGGTCAAGCCTGCGTTTATAGAAGGAGCAAAAGGTGAATTTTAGAACAAAAATCCACCTTCTCCAATTATGTTTCTTCTTGTGATCTGATTTCTTGCTCCCTGCGATGCGGTGCCTTGGGCTAGTTTTCAGTGGTTTTATTTTCACTGACCGTGAAGTGGAGATGTTCATTTACCCAGGAATGTGTTGCTTGAGGCAGTTCACCTGAGGCTGTATTGCTTTTTTAAAAATGTTGGAACATAACAAAGCAGAACAGAGAGTCCTTGCAGCAACCATCTGATCATCGCCTTTGCCCTTAACCTTTGGCCACTGCCTGTCGCTAAGATGAGCACCCGCTTTCCCTCTCCTTCCGACGCTGAGCGTCGAGTCCGGAGCACGTTGAAGAAGGTCTTTGGGTTTGACTCTTTTAAGACGCCTTTACAGGGAAGTGCGACCACGGCTGTGGTGAAAGGTAATGTTGCCAAACTGCCTGCCTTTGCGTTCGTACTGGCTATATCCTAGCAGTGCTGCAGAACGCCCTCCTGACCCTGCCTGCCCAGCCTTGGTCCACAGTTGGTTTTGGAAATCTTGTAGTCCTGTCACCCAAAGCTTGCAGTTTTATTGGCAGAGGCACCCAGCTGTTCTGAGTCTTCCAGAGCGATAAGATCGCCTTGTAAACTGTTACAGATTCTCATTCTTGTTCCTTTGTGTGTAGGGAGTAGTGGGGGATGGCAGGAAGAGCCTAACACAGTCACTGACTTTATGGGTAATCCCCTGGTTGAAAACTGAGTTGTCTGGGTCCCAAATAGGGAAGGAAGGAGTATATCAGAAACCTGAGTTAGTGACAGATGCAAGTTGTGAAGAATGTAATGTTATCTGTATTATAACTTTTGTAATCAAGACCTCTAAGTGATGACACTTCCATATCTACACAGCCATGCCCGCTCATCTAGAGCTATTTAGCTTTCATGTTTGGTTTGCTCTTCCATATCCCAGTAAGCCCAGGCTTCTTAACCTTGTAGTTATTGCCATTATCAGAAATGACTTGTGTACTTTTCCAAATCTTTCTGGATGCCTGCCCTTTTCCTAGGAAGGACGTTATACTGAGACCCTCCCCTGTGCTTCACACTGCTAAGTGCTTTTCCTACATTCTCATTTAATTTTTAACAGCCTTGATGAAGGAAAGTGATAAAGGGTAGGAAGGCTTGAGATGTTGTCTTCTTGTATTTTGCAGGTGACAGGGATGTCTTTGTGTGCATGCCCACGGGGGCAGGAAAGTCCCTCTGCTATCAGCTCCCTGCTGTCTTGGCGAGAGGCATCACCATTGTCATCTCTCCTCTCATTGCTTTGATTCAGGTGAGGCCTAAGGGAATGCAGATGGGAGCCCGGCATATTTAGGGGAAGCTTATTTATAGCTGCAAATGTCACTTCTCCTTTTTTTTTTTTAAAAAAAAGATTTATTTATTTATTTATATATACAAGCACTGGGTACAGTCAGAAGCGCTGGAGGGTGAGAGAATTCACCAGAGCGAGAGCGGAGAGCTGAGAGCAGAATAGGCAGAGTGATGAAGTACACTGCTGAGGGGAGCAGCAGGAGGCAGGAGAGGTCTGCGCACCTTGTGGGACCCTCACCTGGCGGCTGGGGATTGAACCGGCGCTGCAGAGGCTGCGGGCAGCTTCACAACCCAGCGCTCAACCGCCGCGCCAGCGGGGAGGCCCCACTTCTCCTTTCTTTAGTCTCTGCCTCTCATCTTCTTTGATTTGCCTAACTTCCTCTCTGTGTTGGGTTTCTGGATTGCCCAAGTATGGGGTTCTCTCATGAGTTATGAATGGGACCGTCTGGCCCCACAACTTGTCCCCACCGTTTCACCTTCGCTACTTCTTACGTGCAGAAAGGACACGGAGGGTGGGAGGAAGACACTTTCCGACCGCTGAGTACTCCCTGTAGTCACAATGACTTTTACCACTGGGTCTTGAGGGGCAATTGCGTGCCCTCTACGGCCTCTTCCCTCTTCTGTCCTCAGGACCAGGTGGACCACTTGCTGGCCCTGAAGGTACGAGTGAGTTCCTTGAACTCAAAGCTCTCCGCACAGGAGAAGAAGGAGCTGCTGTCTGACCTGGAGCAAGAAAAGCCCCGGATCAAACTTCTGTACATCACGCCAGAGATGGCGGCCTCGGCCTCCTTCCAGCCCACCCTGAACTCCCTGGTGTCCCGCCACCTGCTCTCCTACCTAGTGGTGGACGAAGCTCATTGTGTTTCACAGTGGGGACATGACTTCCGTCCTGACTACTTGCGTCTGGGCGCCCTGCGCTCCCACCTGGCACACATCCCGTGCGTCGCTCTGACCGCCACCGCCACCCCACAGGTCCAAGAGGACGTGTTTGCCACCCTGCACCTGAAGCAGCCGGTCGCCACCTTCAAGACGCCCTGCTTCCGAGCCAACCTCTTCTATGACGTGCAATTCAAGGAACTGCTCTCTGACCCCTACGGGAACCTGAAGGACTTCTGCCTTAAGGCTCTTGGACAGAAGGCTGATAAGGGGGTGCGGATGCTAAGTTTGGGGGGGGAGTGGCCAAGATACATCCCAATCGGGGTGCTAGCTGCAGCCTGGAGGTGGATACTGGTTTTCTAAGATCTGTGCCTTCTTTAGCTTCCTTAGCCAGAGTTTCTGAAAATTGGTGCACAAAGAGAATTGTCATTTTGGTCTCCTGCCATGTTCCCCTTCCTGGAGTACCCTTGTTCTGGAGTCCTTCTGGGGGAGACCAACAGCCAGACCCCCTGGAGGAGGCCTGTGCAGACCAGTCAACATTTGAGGGGAGGAGTCAGAGGGGTTGTCTTGAGTTCTGGGCTGCTCTGGCCCTGTCTGGTAGAGACTGACAGCCCTGCTGGGTGTCCTGCCTCAGAGGAGGCTGAGGCTATTGGGAGAAATCACAGAGCTGCCTTTCATGCGGGTGGTGGTAAAATGGGCTTATTTTTCACTTCTCCCCAATGTTCATTTTCCTCCTGTGTCTCCCCACTCAGATGTTGTCCGGCTGCGGCATTGTCTACTGCAGAACCAGAGAGGCCTGTGAGCAGCTGGCCATAGAGCTCAGTTACAGGGGTGTCAACGCCAAGGCTTACCATGCAGGTAAGGGTTGCCCATGCCACCTGGTCTTCCTTCCCAGAGGCCTCCTTCTCACCATCTCTTGTTCCTTGTGGTTCCTGGATAGCCAGGCAGTCCCTCGTCTCATCCCAGCTGCCCAGACAGAGCTCAAGTGATTCACTTAAATCCACTAAAAGGAGTCTCATTGCAAGGTTGAAAGGAGAATCGTGACTCCTGAATTATTTTTCTGTCCTGTACACACCCAGAGGTACTGCGTTTTCATAAGCCAGGCCAGAGGTGCTGCGTTTTCATAAGCCTGGCCTGGTTATTGGTGGTGTGGAAAGGGTGATGCTTTGGAGGTCGAAGGCTGTGGGTTTGAATCTTGGCACGAGCATTTGTTGAGTACTGAATGGGCTAAGTTCTTTATTAACTCAGGCTCAGGGAGGTTGAGAGCTGGGCCAAGGCCCTGCAGCTGCTAAGTGATGGGTTTGGGGTGTGTGGACAGTACCTGGCACGGTGTCAGACCCAGGTAGACCCCAGGGGAGATGTGAGCCCCCTTCCCTGCCTTCCTCTCTACAGGGCTGAAGGCTTCTGAAAGGACGCTGGTGCAGAACGAGTGGATGGAGGAGAAGGTCCCTGTGATCGTGGCGACCATTAGTTTTGGGATGGGAGTGGACAAAGCCAATGTCAGGTGAGCTGTGGTGCTGGTTGGACTTCCCAGTGGGTGCTGGGCTCAAGCGGGCTGCCTGGTGGCCTGCGCAAGGCCAGGTCCCCGTGTGCCTTGTACAGGGGGAGGGGAGGGAGGCCCAAATCATGCACTCCCCAGGGACAGCTCGTTCTGCTGTCTCCCAAGAGAGAGGGCAGCATGCAGACGTCAGGCTCCAGGCTCATCCTCTGTCAGCACAGCCCTGTTCACTCGCATCTTAGCAAAGGTCTCATTAGTGTCATTCCTTGCTGCTGCTTATGGACATTCCAGAAGAGATGGGGGTATCCCAGCCTCCTTCCCCACAGACAGTTGGGACATCTTAACCGCTAACTCCATCCTGACCTTCTAGCGGCATTTTGGGCTGTTGTATGAAGCCCTTTGCTCTGATTAACAGCAACAATAATGCTTTGTGGGGTCTACCAAGCACTTTGGCATACTACACGGTTAAGCCTTGTAGTGACCCTGAGTTGGTCTAGGAATTACTCTGTGTATGACATTTGAGAGGATGTGGACTTTGGGAATCGGAGTTGAAACCCTGGGTTAGCTTGTTAGGGGCCACAGCGAAGCCAGATAGCCCTCAGTTCAGGTCCTGGCTTTGTCTCCTGCCCCTGGCCCCTTGTACAGATTTAACTCTGAATCTACAAAGTGCGGCTGTCTCACGTGGTTGTGAGTGTTAAAATTAAGTAAGACAAATGTATGAACTGACCAGAGTAGGTATTTCACAAGTGTTATCCTTTAAGTTTAATATTTTTTCTTCTGGGCCTCTAGTTGTGAGGGTTTTTTCTTACATGTACTAGAATTGCCCCCTTCCCCCAACTCTTGCTGTGGCCTCTAAGCTGGGCTACTCTGAGTTAGGGAGGCCTGTTGATGGATGCAGGCACCCTCGCCACACTTACTCTGGGACCCCCTCTGCCTGACTACCTGCCAGTCGCCTGCACCAGTCCCAGGAGAGCCCTGCTGCCCGACTTGGTTACACCTCTCAGCTCATCTGCCACATCTCCTGCTGCTTGTCTCTTTGGATCCTGCAGGTTTGTCGCCCACTGGAATATTGCCAAGTCTATGGCTGGGTACTACCAGGAGTCTGGCCGGGCAGGCAGGGATGGGAAGCTGTCCTGGTGCCGCCTCTATTACTCCAGGAATGACCGGGACCAAGTCAGCTTCCTGATCAGAAAGGAAATAGCAAAACTCCAGGTAAGTTATGGGCCGCAGGACCCCTTCCTGCCCACACCCACCCCTCTCCAATTCACGCAGCTATTTCTGAATCCGGATGGAGCCCCTTTAAGCTAGAGAGGTGCTCCTGGACCCAGCGGGCAGGCATGAGGATATGTGTGCTGGTGGATGGGCAGTCTGCAGCAGGCTAGGCTCACTTTTTTCTTTATGGTTATCTTTTTTATTTTTATTTAATTTTTTTAAGGAAGTACCGTTATCTTACATCCTTGTTAACTTTTTGATTTTCTTTTAAATAAAGGTTTGTTTGCTTTTTTTTTTTTAAGATTTATTTATGCACACAAGAACTGAGGTATAGGCCGGGGGGGGGGGGGGCAGGGGACAAGAGGATTCACCAGAGACAGAGTGGAGAGTAGAACAGGCATACCGACCGAAATACACTGCTGAGGGGAGCTGCAGGGAGACAGGAGAGGTCTGCTGCGCCATGTGGGTAGCTCCCTGGCTGGCCAGGGATCGAACTTGTGCTGCAATGGCTGCGGATAGTGTCATAGTGCTGAGACTTAACCCCTTGCACCACCAGGGAGGCCCCTAATTTTTTTATTTTTATGTTTCTCTTAATGGTCTTTCGTGTGCACATTCTTGTACGTCGTCATTATGATGCCCACCTTGTTTTAATTAGCGTTGTTACAGAAGCCTTCCACATGATGTCTTAAGTTCTTTGCTTTTAGTCTGGTTGTACATTCTTTGTAGAGAGTCAGAAACAGACCCAAGTATATAAGGAAAGTTGGTGTGTGATAGATAACATAAAAACCAATCGGAAAAGGATGACCTGTTGAATAATAGCTGCTGGGAAAGATAAAATCAGATTTCTGCCTCATACCATACACATGGAAATCACTATGTGTGCCTTTGAGAAAGGGAAGGGTGTGTCAAGATTTTCAAAGCAGAAACCATCCAGGAAGATTTGCTCTTTTATCTGAAATTAGACAAGGAAAACATCTTGGTGAGGTGATTGGGGATAAGGTTACTTAAACTCACTAACACAATGAATTACAAGAATTCACACCAGGTTCATCATGGAGACATTTGAGATCCTTTGAGATAAACAGAAGCTCCAGAAAGCTTCTGGAAAGCTGATGTAGGAAGGACTGGGAGCCAGAAGAGCATCAGTGTCTCCACTGTCCACCACAAACTAGACAGCAATAAAATGGTGCCTTTCATTTCTGAATGAATTGAAAGAAGCAGAAAGTTGATAATGCCTCTCAGGCGTCCATGGCCTATTTTCTTTACTTTTCTGTGGTTTTAATTTCATAATTTTTAGAAAACTTGATAAAATATGTTTAAAAAGGCAAGTCATGACTTTCAGAAGTACTCACTGTTAACACTCAGTGTACTGCACAGAGGCATGTTGTTCCTAATACCGACGTGTGTACATTTGTGAGTCCCTACATACACGCCCAGTGCGTAGTGACTGTTGAATTAGACCATGCCACACAGTGGTTCCTGAGTGCCACTCTGGGTCCTTTGCATGAGAATCATCTGAGCAGCTTTTTGAAAATATAAACTCCCCAAAACATTGGTTCCAGAGAGTTTGGTCCGGTAACCTAGAGTGAGCCCCAGTTCAGTCTTTTAAAGGTTCCCCAGGTGGTCAGGTTTGGGGACACTGTAACGACTCTCTAACCATCGAGTCTTTTTCTCTGTCATTATTTTTTGAGCTACTAAAAAGTCTAAGACTTTTTCTTGTCTCCAGGAAAAGAGGGGGAACAAAGCATCTGATAAAGCTACTCTCTTGGCCTTTGATGCCCTGGTGACCTTCTGTGAAGAAACGGGGTAAGTGACTTATTTCGTATCAGAGCAGGGTGTTAGTGAGATCTGAGATCTTCTCCCCTAACCCACACTAGTTACGCAGCTAAAGTAAGGCAGCCATGGGCCACCAAGGGCGCTGCTTATGGCAGCCATTATGTGGGGTGTCCTGTCAAGCAGCATGGAAGCTGGTACCAGAAACTAGCAGTGTGAGGACTCATTCAGTGATTTGAGGGGTCATCCATCCACCCCACACCACCTGCTGGCCCCAAGAGTGATGCAGTCCTGAGCACATGACCTCTTCTGAGCCACTGGCACGTCCCTGATCTGGGCCATGGCTTCACTGAAGTAATAGTCATGTGTACCTTGGACCCACACAGGCCAGTACCCACTTGGAACCCACTTTCCTATTTTACCTGCACCTCCTGTTGGAGCAGGAGGGGACATGATGAGCCTGAGAGCTGCTCAGTGGCGGGGAGGTTGTGGCGGGGTGGGGTCTGGGCACCAGCAGTGTGGTGTGGGGGGTTTTCCGGGAGTGACTCTGGACAAACTAGGAGAACTTGGCGTTTGTGCAGCCCCTTGGTCTGTAAGAGCCCTTTGAGCCTTTGAGCCCTTCTGACTCAGACGAAAAGCCTGGGTCCAGAGAGGTCACGGAGCTCACGTAGATGTCTTGAATCCCACGTCTTCCATCTCCAGTGACGTCATATTTGCTTGCACACACCATCTTGGTTTTTGCAAGAGCTGAATTTGAAGCATGGAGTTGGTAAAGAGCGTGGCACTGGTGTCTGTCTAGCAGATGTTTGGGGGGCTCCTCTGGTAACCAGAGGGATATTACCTGGGTGGTGTGCTTTCACTCCCACCCCTCCGTGGCTCCTGGCCTGGACTGCTCCTTTCTCCAAGCAACCATCCCTCATTAGACCTCTGGGCGGGGCCACGCCCAGCAGAGGCGGGTGGCTGCTATGCCAGAATTGCTCTTGCCCATAGCCACCGTGACCAGAACCTTGCTGGGCGCTAGTTCCGGGGTCGCTCCGCTGGCCTCAAGCTCCTTGGGAGGGGCTTGTCACCACAGGGCCTGTCCACGCAAGTTGTCAAGAGTCCCTCTGCTGGAGACAGCCCTGACGCTTCTTGTCTGGGATGAGTCTGAGGAAGAGCCTGTGGGGCTCTTGGGTTGGCTCAGCTGTATCCCTAGTGGCTGCAGCATCCGCCCAGGCAAGAGCACAGGGCCTCCAGGGCCCTCCGCCTTTATTTCTCCTGTCTCATACCAGGGGGCTGGAGGCTCCGAGTGCATTGTGGGTCACCCAGTGCATCAGGGGACCTCTTAGTGCATTGGGGGCCTCCTAGGACACCTGGCAGGGAGGGCTGACCCTGGGATGGAATAAAGACCGCAGTGTGGCCAGATTTGAAATTGTTCTTTGTGTGAGAGAATGTTTCTTTGCTGCATGCAGGAAAAGCCCCTTTCCACCAGGTATCTGTCTGCTAAGAGTAGTCCTGGCTTGAGGTTGAAGTTGGAACAGCTGTGCTGTAGGGGCACCTGGGATCGAGGGTCAGGCCAAGACAGTGACTGACTGCCAGGCCCTTTGGACATGGGGGTGACAGTGGTGGCAGAGAGGACCCCTCTCTGCTTGTTTGGTCCAGTAGGGACAACACTCTGCACAGACCCCCTTTTAGGGTCTGGGGCTCCTGAGAGACGCACCTGGTACCTCTGGACCAACGAAAGATGCTCAGGTCATCCCAGCCAGGCCTAGGGGCGTTGTGGTTTTCCTCTCTCCTTCCTCTTGAGTATGGCCTCGGAAAAGAAATGTTGATTATTCATGGCAGGGCTTTTTAAACTCCTAGTGTGGAAAGGAAAAGCGATTAGGTCTGAAGCAACCTCGAGCCAAGAGGCCTTGCACTTTGTGTGCATTGGGCTGGGCTGGGCTGGGCCGTCTCCTGGGACCGGGCTGGGAGCTCAGCAACCAAGCAGCCTTGTTGTGTTCTTTGTGTGCTCGATGATCATTCGTTCATTTCTCCATCCAGCAGATGTTGATTGCTTCTGACTCTGTGCCCGGCCCTTTGGGCGTGGGGGTTTTGGTAGTGGCGGACAGGACCCCTCCCCTGGTCCAGGAGGGAAGACAGGCACTCACCAGCGAATCACATAAAAAATGTATAATTCTAGACTGTTCAAAGAGCTTGGGGGAAAAGGTACATGGTGTATGAGAGTGTATAGTAGGTGACTCCCTCTGGGTCCCCTAAAAGTCAGTCATTGCTCTTCACACTTGACCTTCTCCAATGGAGGGAGGACCCCAAACATCACCGCAAACAAGATGAGGAACAGGACCATGGAGATGAACAAGCTGATCACGACCAGGCCCCCCTGGTCCCAGGCGTTCTGCCAGTACTCCTCGTTCCACTCTGCTTTCTCCTCTGCCAGGTTATCCATGTGAACCTGGAAAGAGGGTCAGAGACCTGAGTGCAGGGGCCTCTCCAGGCCCTGTCCCAGGCACTGTCCCTCCATAGCAGTCCCAACTTCACCCTCCATAGCAGTCTCAGAGGACAGCTCGCCCCCCACTGCAGATCGTGATACTGGGGGGCAGGGAGGTGGCAGGTTCCTCGGGCTTGGTGCCTCCTGCAAGCAGCACATGCACATTCCTCCTCTACAGAGGCAGGAGCAGGGACTGGCACCAAGAGAGGGGCCCTCGGGTGCTGCCCAAGGCTCCCTCTGGACTCTCCGGGCCTTCCCCGGGTAGCCCTGCTCTTGAGGACTCTCCTGTCCCTGAGACCCAGTCAGGTGGAATCTCGAAAACACCACACTAGATCCTTCCTATTTCTCCCGCCTCAGTTGCCAAACACTTGGGGAAGCATTTTGAGAGGCCAGCACAGGAGCCAAGCCCTCAGCAAACTGGAAGCAGAAGGACTCACTAGTTTTGAAAGCTGAATGGCAGAGGGCTGCCGCCGCTGAAGGGCAGTGGAGAAGAGGGGGTGCCTACCTGATTGCTGGGTCCTGAGAGGTGAGGGCGACCCTTCGGCTCCACGCTCACCACACAGATCTGCGCCCCCACTCAGCCACAGCTGTTGTGAAGGAAAGGCGTGCGCACTGCCCAGCGGCCCCGACCAGGCCTCATTGCTGTAACCAAAGCAAACAAAGGTGGGCTAGGGCCAGTTGCCTAGCAACCACATTCCCTTCTACCCTTTCACAGTCACCCCACAAGTGCTTCTGCCCTTTTGTGATGTCACTGGGGGGCAGCTCGGGGTACAATTGGTGAGTGAGCCTCGCTGAGTCTTGAGTTGGGGTGCAGGGTGACCAGTAGATCAGGACCACTCTGCTGCCTCCTCTGTGGCTGGGTCCCACCTCTCCTCTCTGCCGGGGTGACCTGTCCTGAGAGGCCAGCCCAGCGCGGGAAGACCTGGGGTTGTCCGCTTCCTGTGGTGCTGTTGAATGATTAACTGCAGCTCTGCCTGGCACCTCCGGGAGCCAGTTCTGGGTGGAGGTGATTACCACCCTCCAGGCCCTGGGTGCCTACGGAGGGAGGCCTGACTTCTCCCTCAGCGCCTTTGCCTGCCTCTCGGCGGCCTGACCTCAGCTGCTGCTGCTTTATGTGGTTGATTCTTTCCCACGGCTGTGATGGGTGCTAGGAAGCGGGGAGGAGCAGTACCTTGAGATTGAAAACCACCTCTGACTCTTAAAAGACAGAACTTGCATGCCTGCTCTGGCCAGGAGCTGCCACTGGGGCTGCGTGTCTAGTTGTGAAGGGAGACGGGCCCGCCCTGCCCGCCCAGTGCTCACATTCTATGCCCCTACATCCCCCGCCCTGCTTGTTAGTCATCTGGGAGCTTCTCTGAGTCTCTGGGTCCAGCCGGCCCTGTCCCACTTAGAGCAGCATTCTGTGTGCACCCCGCAGTCAGGCTGCGAGGCCGCAGGCCACGGGCAGGTTCCACAAAGCCCTTAACTATCCCGGGCGGCCCTGACCCGCTTCCCTGCTCTTCGCGCTCCTTCTGTAAAACACACTGACTAATGCCCTTGGCCTGCTGGACACTCCCAGTCAATAAACTGGTCCCCAGTGCTCCCTCCAACTTCCACCCCAGCAGTGGGGCGAGATGCTTCTCAGGAGAGGGTTGTTCCCAGGCCTGTTTGTGGCGGTGGCTCTTGTTGCTGCAACTATGTGTTTGCATTTACCATTACCAAAAAAATAAAAGCCACAGTCGTAGCCCAAACCCCAGTGTTTCAGCTGGGGGCAGGCCCAGAGGCTAAGGAACTCGGCAGAGGCCGCCTGGCCAGGAGCTCAGTGCTGGGCAGGGGTCTGGGCCCCGCTGTTCAGCTCCGCTCCCGCTCAGCACTGCACCTCGGGGTGGGAGGAGAGCGGAAGTCGTCCTTTCTATAAATACTTATTTGACCATTTGGAGTGACTAATAATATTCCTGTCAGAACAGATGTGGACAGCTGTTAAGCATTTTGTAAAAATCTGTAAGCCTTTCCACGCTCGGATTTCTCTGCGGATGGCTTCCAGTTCTGTCTCACAGAGCCAAAATTAGCAAACAGACAGAACAGGGACTCTGGTCAGCACCCCGCACCTGAGAAAAGACCCTGGCTCTGGCTCTACCTCAGAAGGGTGGCCCAGGCCACCCTTAGAATGTGTGTGCCTCCGTTAGAATGAGGTGTGTGGAGACTGTGGCGTCGACATCAGGGTCGCTCTTGTCCACTTTTTCAGTTGTGGGCCCTGGTCACAAACCCAACCGGTGTGACATTCCAAGACCAGCTTAACGGGGAGGGAATAGGTGCCTTGGGTACGGTGTCTCCTGGCGGCCAAGGGGCGTCCTGGTCACAAGTGATGTTTAAGTCAACAGAAGGCTGCGTCAGAGCTGGAGTTCAGCGTCAGCAGCCTTCGGGAGGCAGGTGGCTCCAGAGGGAATAGGTGGCTTTTTAGAGGACTGTCCTCAGTTTTTTAAGGCCTGGCATTGGCATTAACCACATCAGTTATGTCATGTGAGAGTTGAACTGTAGATTGCTTTTGTGGGGGAGAGCAGGCGAGTCCCCCGTCTCCTTTAGGTTCTTCTAGACTGGCAGATTGGCAAGAGAAAAATACCCCAAAACAATGTGTGTCCCTCCTGTGCACATAGGAGAGACTCAGCAGAGTGAGCAACTTGCCAAAATGGCTTAAGTCACCTCTTTAAGAATTCAGAGAGGGATACAGGATGTTGGGGAGGAGGGGAAGCCTGTTACGGGCAGTCATGTGGGAAGGCCCAGCAGAGGGGGGCATGACTGACAGCAGATTACCCTCCTCCACTGATAAGAGTTAAAGACTTAAAGGGATCGGGTCTTCCTGAGGCCGAGGAGCCAGCCCTCACACGGGGCGCGTTTCCCTTCTACATGAAAGTGTCTCTTACAAAGGGCAACCTGCACCCCACTGTCAGAGTTCCCCCTAGGAAACAGTCCTTATGCCAGAGAGACATTTTTGGAGTGGCAGATCTTGTTCCCCCACCGGGTAACATGTTCACATTTGAGAAAACATTTAGGAGAAAACTGGTCTGCTGGTGCCAAGTTTTGCGATGAAATTTGTGAAGCGGTAGCTTGGCTGAGGCTTCCACTAGGCATGAGGTGCGGACAGCAGAGGCACGGATGTGAGGTGCCACCCTTCTGAGGAACCGAGACCTGTGTGTGGTGCAGCAGAGACCGCAGCTAGGAGGGGGAGCTGCCGGGGCCTGCTGCAGTGACCGCAGGTGGACGTGGATTGTGGCGGCCCTGGGCCAAGTGGCCAGTCAGCCACTTCTGGGCTCAGCCTGGAGGCCGCCCTCCCGCTGTGTGTCTGTTTCCTTTCCTGCTGTGGGGAAGGGCTGCCTCCTCTCCAGGCGCAGCTCCCCCAGCCAGGCCTGCGCAGGCCAGTCTCCCGTCATGCGGAGCAGAGCTGCTTAGGTTGGGTGGGGTGGAAGCCTGTCCGGGCCTTGGCCTATAGCTGGGGCTGCCTTTGGTGGGGGGCTCCGTGGACACCAGTCAGCGCTTTGTGGGCAGGGACAGCATCTTCTCGGACTCAGGAGCCTGTGCTGCCTGGCCTGGATGAGCAAAATGCAGACGGCCACTGGGCCCAGGGCTCTGCCCCTCCACAGCGGGACGGGGAGCTGGGTCTTTTCTAGCCCAGAGGCTGGGCCTCAGCGGCCCTCAGCAAGGGACATTGCGGATGCTGATGAAAGCGGCTTAAGGAAAGTCACAGGGAGCTCGGGCGGCTGAGCTGTCGGAGCCTCTCCTGGGGCTACGCCGCTGTGGGCTGAAAAGGGGCTGAAAAGGGCAGGGCTCTGTCTGTCCCTCCTGCCTTCCCTGTGTTTTGCTTCTGGGAGGGAGACTGGGTGGGGCCCACCCAGCTCTTCCGGTCTGCGCCCCGCCTGCTCACAGGGAAGTTATTTGGAGATGGTTTGAGGTGTGGGTGTTTGGGATGTGGGATTTGCTGGTGGAGGGTGATGGAATCAGAGCTCTGTCTGGATGCCAGGCCGTGGTGCTGAGCCCGGGCTGGGAGTGGGGCCTGGGAGGCCGACTGCAGCTCCGAGGTGGCTTGAGCTTGGGCGAGGTGCTGAATGTCAGAAAGGCCCCGTTTCCGCGCCTCTAGAAGGGAGGGTAGTGAGGTGTTTGTGTGAGGTAAATGCAGGTACCTGCATCAGAATGCTGAAGACCAAGGCTGAGCGTTCACAGGTGCTCGGATTTTCGCCGTCTTGTCCTCATCGCCGTCATCCTTGCGATCGTTTCCTCGGACCCCAGGCGGACCCCCGGCTTCTGCGCGGTGTGTCCGGCACAGCAGGCCCTTGAGGAAGCGCTTCCTCTCTGGGTTGTCAGCCCAAACCAAACTGGTCAGACAGGTCCCTGGACACCAGGAAGTGAAACCAGCCTGAGAGTGCCACCCGCCTGCCAGCAGGAGAGGGAGGGCTGGGGCTGGCATCCCCTCGCACCCCCTCTCGGCTCCCTGATTTAGCGGGTGCTGCCCCGGGCAGCCAGAACACTGACTGCTCCGATGTACACAAATGCAGGTGCTTTCTGGCTCTGGGGACCCTTGGGGAGAGAGGGGGAGGTACCCCGGGGGCCTTCTGCTTCCCTTACCCTCTTCCCTGGGAGGGTAGCTCAGCCTGGAAAGTGCCCTCGGAGACCAAGCGAACTGAAGGGAAGAGGCAGGCAGTTGCTCCTCGGCAGGGCCAGGTTGCCCCGGGCCAGTGCCTCATGTGGAGGGCACATGATGATGGGTCACCTCTGCCCCGCTCTGAGGACACAGCAGCTCTGTGCCATGTGTCCCACCCAGGTCACCCGAGTTTGTCCTCACAAGCTGCCCCAGGAGATGGGGACTGGGTACAAGGCCCAGGGAGGCCCCAGGAATGACCTGTGCTCCCTGGCGAGGTTCTGCACCTGGCAGTGGCCAGGGAGAGGGTGAGGGGGGCAGGTGCAGGGGGTGGGGGTGTGTGTGCCAGGAGCCCGGTCTCTTTTCAAAGCCAAAATCCCCCAAGTGCAGATGTTTGGGGAGCCCTGGCCTGAGCTGCTCATGGGAGTCATGACCGTGGAGTGTTTGTGGGTTCCTGAGCCAGCACCGGCCCAGGGCGCGCAGTCCCGTGTCGTGGAGGGGTGCCTGGGAGCCGGGGCTGAGCCCGTTACAGCCTGTGCTCCTCAGGAATTTCCCTGCGCCCTTTCTCTGCATGTTTTCAGCTTTCACGGGCACAAGAGGAGCAGAGGCCTGGAAAGGACAACCCCGGCCCCCACCCTTCCAATGCCCAGTCCAGGGAGCTGGCACCACAGAACATAGAACCCAAAAGTTTTTACTGGGAAAGAAACAGGCACATACTGGGGAGATCACTGACGTGCCTCCCTCCAGCAGGCCCTGGGTCCTGCAGCTGTTGCTCTGGCCCCTGCCCTCGGCCTGCTCCTCTTTGGCTGGGCTGGCAGGATCCCGAGGGCCAGCCCTCCAGAGGTGCAGGCCTTCTTCCACCAGGTCGCTGCTCCTCAGCGCCCAGCGGCCACTGACAGGGGAGGGTCAGTGGGCGCGCCATCCCATTTCCTCACTGAGGGCCCCGCTGGCTCTCTGGGTGTCTCCTCTCCAGCTTCTCCTGGTCCCCTCCGTCCTCAGCGGGGGGCCATGGGCTGCACCTGGCTCTTCCTGCCCCGGGCGGCGGGGCCACAGCAGCTGGAGCAGCAGCAGCTACAGGCGATCAGCAGCAGCAGCAGGACAGTGGCTAGAGGTTGGGAGAGCACAGAGCGGGGATCTCGGCAGTGGGGAAGAGGGGAGACCCACCCAGCCTCTGAAGAAGCCCTCCTGAGGTGCGGTGGCCCACTGGTCAGAAATACCCGAGTCTGACAGAGGCATTGGGGTGCCCAAGCCGGTCAATGGGCCCTGACCTTCCAGCCCTACCAACTTGCTGCCCAGAGCTTTGCACCCTTCATCCCTGGGCTGGAACGCTGGGGGTGCCTGGCCTTCAGCACCACCCCATCACTGGAACAGCACGCTGAAGGGCTGGAGGAAATCCTGTGGCCTCCCCAAGGGATGTCCCTGCTCTCCCTTGGACTGAGGTTGTCTGCTGCCTCCTCCAGCCCTGGCTAGCACCCTGCTCCCTCGGCTGCTGGGAAGCGCAGCGGGCTGGGGAGGTGGGCGCACTGACCTGTGAATAGGATGATGGCCGAGAAGGCCACGATCTCCACGGGCTCCGCCTGTGGCAGCCTCTGCAGCTTGAGCAGCAGCCTCTCGCCTACCTCCTTCATCTCCTGCACGAAGTTGGAGGCCCCCATGCTGTGCTGGGTTCCAGTGGGGTTCCTGCCAGGGTTCCTGCCGGACTGTGCTGAGCAGAGAGGACCTGGAGTCCCCAGGCTGGCCGAGATCCCGCCCTCACCTCCAAGGCCTGCAGAACGAGTTTGTCAGGTCTCACCCATCTCACACTGTCTCACTCCAGTGAGCAGAGAGCCGGAGGCCCCTCAGTGGTTCTCAGCCCCTGCCTGGCTGGCACTGCCTGGGGTGAGGGAAGCTGGTGATGACAGAGACTGAGACCCTCTGCTGGGGCAGCTCTGTCAGCCAGTCAAGGTCGGCCAAGGTTTCTGAGCTGGAGCTGGGTGACTTCACTGTCACATTCCTTTGTCTCAGATACCACTCCTAGGTTTTGCCTGGTGCCCACGCTGGCACGGCTCCCCAGGTGGCCCCTGGGCCATTCAGGACCTGGCTCAGACCTGCTCCTCTGGCCTGACCAGGGCAGTCCCCTCCGCTCCCACCCACCCCAGGTATGTGCCCACTCAGGCCTCCGAGCCCCAAGGCCAGAGCCTCTTCCTGTCTGGGGTGTCCAAGAGCCCAACAGCAGAGGGCCAGGCTAAGTCGGGGTGTGTTTTGCACTGAAGCTGCTTTCTTTGCTGCTTCCCTGTGGGTGCCAGGGGACCCGGACAGTCTGGGATCAACCCAACCTGTTTACCGGGAACACTCTCACCCCAGGGAGGGGGACAGCTGGCCGGGGTGCGTGGCAGACCTTGGGCTCTAGTTATTGTTGCCTCGTCCTGGTCTCAGCCAGGCCGAGCTCTGAGGCAGCTGTGGTCCGCAGGGCCGGTCACTCCCTGTGCTGGTCACTCCCCGTGCCGGGGTACAGCTGCCCTAGAACCGGCCAAGGGTCGTCTTCTCTAGCCTCTACCCATACTGGGCTCCCTGGGCTCCCCTGCCTGGCCTACGGCCTCCGCTTGAGCCCCTCTGGGGGAGGTGGGAGTTCCACCCTGTTCCTTCTAGGGCAGCTCCAGGCTCGTAGGAGGTGGGGCCTCCTGCTGGCCTCAGGTTAGTCCCACTGGTGGTTGCTTGGTGCACTCCTACCCCGCTCACGCTTCCCGGGCCTCGGGGCCTGGCTGGCAGCTGCTCCGTGTGCTCAGCCGTCCCAACAGAATGTTGCTGGAATCACCCTGGGTCTGAGTGTGGCCCTTTAAATCCTTTGTGACCCGGACGGGTCATGTCATCTTGCTGAGTGAGACTGTTCTTTTCCTCACTTCACACACGGGCCAGAGCAGCCTCCCTCTCGAAGCTGCGGGGCGTACCACCTGACAGCTCCTGCCTAGGGGGTGCCCAGCAGTGCCAGTGACCTTCCCAGGCACCTTGGGGGAGTTTCATTTGTGACGAATAAGCATCCTAGGCTGTTTATGGGGTGCGAGGTGGAGGGGGGGAGCTCTTTTAGGAAGTGGTGATGAGGGCAGCAGGCAGACACTGGTTCCTGGACAACACAATGGTTTCCTGCCGGAAGCAGGAGGCCCCTGGCGTTAGCTCCTAGTGGCTCTCACCCCACTGCAGGGTCAGCAGAGAGATTCAGATCCCTGTTTCCAAATGTGCCGAGAAGCACTAGATCCTCGGAGGCCACAGGTCACCCGCTCGCCCCTTTTAGCACGTGGGGCGATGGAACAGAGGCCACACAGGACGGGGGCCTGGCAGCCGCCCCCGTGGGGCCCCTCTGTCCCTTTGTCAGCCCAGCAGCCCGCTGAGGGCCTGCCCAGCGGTGACCAGGTGCCAGGCCCAGCACCCCTGAAGAAGGTGGGCTTTGTGTAAAGCTCAGCCCCACCCCGCCTATCGAGTCTGCAGCGGGCCTTTATCAGGGCTGTCACCCAGCGGGCAGGGCCAAGCCTGATCCCTGAGGGCACCCGTGGCGCTTGTCACCTAAGGGACAGACCTCCTGGTCTTGTAGCTCGGGTTCCTTGCTGAGCACCCTCTCCTGTCACACCCAGGGCCGGGCTTGTACAGGCAGGTGGGCCTTTCCGTCGTGGTTCTGGGCCTCTGGGCCATCGCCCTCCAGGTTTCTGGCTGGACAGGAGACCCCTGGTCTCCGAGAGGAGGGAGCCCCGGGAAGGTTTGCGCATTTCTAGACACGGGCTGCCTGGCTCCGCCCTCTCCACTCGTCCTGCTTCTCAGCCTGACAGCTCTGCGCCCGCGTCACTGAAGGCGGCCAACAGAGACGCCTTAGGTAGCCTTTTTACTTGCCCCAAACTCTGGGAGACACGGAACCCAGATCAGTTGAAGGGGGTGCTCTCCAGGGAAGGGAGGAGGCAGCAGCTTGGGCCGAGGAGATGCAGGAAAGTGGGCTTGATCAGAAGCTTCAGCTCCAGGTTGGCCATCCGTCCTCCAGGGGACTTGGGGACTCCAGGCCCCTTGGGGACGTGCGGGTGCATGCGGGCGGCAGGAGCGCTGGATGACGTGGCGGTTGGACGATGTGGCGGTCGCAGCTCGGCACCCGGGGCATCTGCTGGCATTGACCACCTGTACCCGGGCTGTCCCAGGGCTTGCTCGCGGGCTCCCCGCTGCGCCAGGCACAGGAGTGGGCGTGCTTGACGCAGCTGAGGAGACCCCAGACGCTGAGGAGTCCCCCCCATTGCTTTTCAGTAGATGTGTTGTCGTTTCTGCTGGGGTTTGAATGCTTAGTGAGGACTGTGGGGGAGCGGGAGGGGCCTTGTGTGCCTGGGGGCGGGGGCGGGGGCGGGTGGGAGGGGGCCGATGTTAGGGTACATTCCAGCAGGTCCCAGGCTGAATTCCCAGAGAGCTATTTAAAGCGAGGCCCAGAGGGTGCCTGACGCTGGTGCCCGATATAACCGGCAGCTGTCAGGTGACCGAGCGCCGTGTGCCCCAGCCATCGGCCTATAGGGAGCCCTCCCGGTTACGGCCGGGGGGACGTGGGTGCTGGGACCTCCAGTCTCGGGGAGGCAGGCAGGGAACTCGGGGCTGTTCCCCAAACTCCTTCCCGGACTGCTGCCTGCCCGGGAGCCAGGAACACCAAAGTCGCCTCCGCCCCACAGGAGTGGTGGCTCCCTACCCCCGGAAGGGAGAGCACCCCACCTGCCACGGGGGCTCTTGTGGCCACGTTTGAGCCCGTGGAGGGGGCACCTGGCTGGAGGGCAGCCAGGAGGGAGGAAAAGTGAGCAGGGCAGAGAGGAACTGGCAGAGCTGGAGGGACTAGAGGACGTGGCTTTATGCAGCCTCCACTGGCACCGAGGGCTTCTGGGTAGACCAGGCAGGCTCCCTGCAGGCTGATGGCTGCCACTGCCACGGTACCCAGGCTTCCCTTTTCCTTTTTGACAAACTGACACTCTCCGGCCCGAGGGCAGGCGGGTGTGTGAGCGGCTGATAAGTTGATAAGTCCACTGTGTTGTTGGCTCAGCCCCGGCTTCTTGCTCTGCCCTGGTGGTGGGCTGGAGCCTCCCACCCGCTCGGGGTTGCCTGAATGGCGTCACAGCTGGAATGGCAGCACTACCATCTTGGGGCGCTTGTGGAGCCCAGCGTGTGATCCACAGCGCGGAGGAGCCCACTGTGCCCCCACAGAGCCTCCGCACGAGGCCCCTTCCTGGTGCCTGGGCCTCGCCGTGCGAGAGGGGACGGTGACAAGCAGCCCCGCGGCACTTCCCGCGGCCCAGAAGCCAGCACCCCCCTTCTGTCCCAGCCCACAGTTACCCCACTGACTCTCATCTATAAGATGCCCCTGGCAGGCAGGCAGGGATCGGGGTCCCTGCACCCAAGGAAGGGACACAGGTGGTCGGGGCCCCGGGAACAAGCTGTTCCCAGGGGGCATCTTATAGATGAGAGTCAGTGGGGTGACTGTGGGCTCCGCCTGACCCCCTCCGCCCTGCACTGCCTGTCACTGTAGGCAGGAACTGAGTGTCCCCAGCCTCCAGCTCGGGCCAAAGCCCACAGCCAGTGCCCGCCCGGAACCCCGGGGCTGACCGTGGGTTTCCACTTCTCCCGACCTCATTTTCCTTTCTCAGTAGACGCCAGCCTGGGCGCTGGGAGGCAGACGCCTGGGGGGCGGCGTGGGGAGAGTCAGCCCAGTCTAAGCACGGGGAGGCAGGAGGGAGGAGTGGGCAGCAGCCCCTGCTCACAGGCCTGGCCCCAGAGCTGCCCGAGGAGCTGCCCGGGGGTCCCCATCGTGGTGGTGTGGGGACGGCCCGACTCCAGGGCGGTCCCTCCCCGCCCGACGCTCACTCTTACATTCACGGAGATTTGGCGGCTCAAGGGGGGCCTAGGCGTGCCCAGGGATACGCGCTGACCAGAGCCCTGGCAGTGGACAGCCCAGCCCCCTCAGAAGGTAGCAGCTGCCCCTCTTGTCCTGGACAGAGCTGAGATGGGCAGACCCTGTGCTGAGCCCCCAAGACCGGAGAGGGGTGGGGAGGGCGTGCTGCCTTGGCCCGGGGAGAGGGAGACGCAGCAGCCGCGACGTGGTATCCCGAGCCAGGGGCCGCATCCATCAGCAAACGAACTCGCGAAGGGAGCAGAGCCGGGGCCACCTCTGCTGTGGCCCAAGTGCTGGGTCCCAGCAAGAGCAGGGCATGCCCAGGCCTGGCCAGGAGCTGGGAGACGGTGACCTGGACTGTCCTGTCCTCCTACCCCTGACGTCTTGGCTCCGGGGGCTCCTGATGCCTCCTTCCCCCCCCCCCCCCCCCCCCCCCCCCCCCCCGGGCAGGCGACGTCACTCACCTGGGAGCTCAGGTGTCTGGCTTGGGGGCGTTGCTAGTGCTGGGGAGCCGAGGGCGTCCACGTGCTCCCCTGGCTGCCACCTCTTCCTTCCTTCCAGACGCCTCTTTCCTGACCTGCTGCTCCCTGGGCGCCTCTCCTCAGTGCAGCGGCAGGAGCTGCTGACAGCCAGCTGCTGTCTCGGCCTCAGCTTTTTTGTTGTTGGTCGTCCAGGAGATCCAAGTGTCAGATTACACGGGGCGGGGCGGCCCCTGAAGGGGGGCAGTGCCCCCCAGCACGGGAGGGAATCCCTGCTGAACTGGGCCCTGAAGCTGCAGGTTCTGGTGCTCCCTGCCCTGAGCTCTGCACACTCCCGCTGCCGCTCCTCCTCCTCTTCCTCTCTCCCGCCTGTGGGCTGGGCCTGGGCGGTGTGCACATGAGAGGAGGTGGCCTCTGGTTCCCTGGCGGAGGCAGAGACCCCTGGGAGGCTCCACCTGAGCCAGTGCAGTGGGGGGATGGGGGGAGGCCCTGCAGCCCTCCTAGCCCTTTGTCCCCTCATCATGGACCCTTTCCCCCCCCCCTTGCCCCCACCCCAACCTGTCCCTCTGACAACTCCCGGCCTGCTCCTCCCTGGCCTCTCCTCGGGAAGAAACTAAATAGTGGGGAAGCTGCTGGACCACCCAAGCAGCAGCTCCTTGGGGAGAACCTGGGAGTCCCCCGCGACTTGGGAGATGCCTGGGCCTGCTTCTCTGGCAAGGGGCCCTATAGTCCTTGGGGTCCCAGAGGAGGACAAGGCTGGTCTTAATCTGGCCAGTGTCTGCTGGGGCCTGTCCTGCACTCCAGGCCCAGCTACAGGGAAGGCCTTCATGGCCCAGTAGCTGATGGCCCCTGACATTTGGTCGTGCCACGCAGCAGTCCGGGCTGTGCCCGAGCAGGCAGGAGCCGACCCCAGCCCGCATCCGCGAGCTGTCAATGGGGCCCTTTGAGTGTGAGCACAAAACCCCAGTGAGTCAGGGACTAGAGGGAGGGCGCGGGGGGAAGGAAGCCAACCTTGTGGCCACACCACTTGGATGCCAGAGGCGGGACAGGCGGCCCCTGTGGACACTGGCACATTGATTTTCGGAGTGCTGGGAACAGCGCCCTCTGGCGGCCGCTCCGTGTGGGCCGTGCAGAGCTGCGCTCCCCGCCCAGCAAGCCAGGCTGCCAGCCTGCTTCTGTGCTTCCTGGGGGCAGCGTGGCCTTTGCTCCTGGAGTCAGCCAGGGCCCTCAGCTCCTCAGTGTCTTGGGAGCCCCAGGCAGTGCTCACGTGGAGGGGAGTTCTGGTTAGACCTGGCTCCAGCTGTTCTTGTCCCAGGATGTGACGTCAGGGAGGGGCCAGGACATCCTTGCCTGTGCTCTGGCATCTCCCTGGCTCCCCAGCCCTATGCCACAGTCCTTCAGCGGAAATGGCTGTTGTGAGGCCACAAGGGGGCCTCTGCACCTGCCCCCAGGTCCCAGGAGCCATAGCTGGAAGCTGGTCACCTTGCTGCCCACACAGGGACTGGCATGTGATGCCGGCGCTCTAAACTGCCTGCTTCCTGCTCACAGGCCGCCCCGGGACTCAGGCTGCGGGGACAGAAGGAAGAGGTCACTGAGGGACTGAAGCAGGCCAGAGTGCTGAGGCCAGGGCCACCTCCTGCTGTTCCCTCCCTCCCCACCTCCGCGGAAATGGCCAAGAGTAGTAATAGCAACTGCCCTCGCTGTGTGCCAGGCCCTCACACAGCCCTCAGGGCTGGTGCTGCTCACTCTGCTCTGCAGGTGGGCGTGAGGGGCTTGAGAGGGCTCTCCCCGAGGGCACAGCCCCAGAGGGCTCAGCCCAGCAGCAGCCTCAGAACACCCCGGCGCTGGAGGACCGGGGAGAGGGCATGGAGGCGGCGGAGAAGTAATCTGTAGAGAAGCAGGACAGAACGGGGTTCATGCCCTGCGTCCTCCGGGAACCCCTCTGGGTTACGTGACCTTGGGAAAACTCCTTCATCTCTGTCCTCATCTGTAAACTGGGTAAACAGATGATGTTTTGTGAGGCTCATCTGAAGTGAAGGGTGTAACGGGCACCTAGCCACGCTCAGCTGGAGTGGAGGGGCTGGGTGCCCTCACCCCTCGTCCCTGCTGGGCTGCCCGCTCCAGGTGCCGCCACGCCGCCATTGCCAAGTACTTCGGGGATGCCACCCCAGCCTGCGCCAGAGGCTGCGACCACTGCCAGAACCCCACGGCCGTGCGGAGACAGCTGGACGCCTTGGAGCACCGCAGCTGGAGCAAGACCTGCATCGGGCCCTCCCAGGGCAATGGCTTCGACCCCGAGCTCTATGAGGGCGGCCGCAGGGGATATGGGGGCTTCGGCAGGTGCGGAGCTGTGAAGCGGGGCCTGCTGCCCCCTGGGAGGAGTCTGGTGTTCTCTCCAGGCGCCAAGGGTAGATCAGAGGCAACAGTGTCGTGGTTCATCCCCCTGTCCGAGGGCCACGAGGGGGCCGGGACCTCTGTGTTGCCCCCAGCAGCCAGGACCTGGGGGACATCACTGCCCCAGCAGAGGGCAAAGCCCAGATCCTGGGGTGCCCACACGCTGCCTGTCTCTTAGGTATGAGGAAGGTTCTGGAGGCAGCGGGGACGAGGCCAGAGAGGAGGCCCACAAGAAGGAGTGGAATCTCTTCTACCACAAGCAGATGAGCCTGCGAAAGGTGGGTGTGGGGGGCGGGAGTCTTAGCAGAGTCCCTGGTGACCCCCCACATATATACCCCTTAAGTCCCTTACCTGGCAACGGACTGGCACCTGTCCTACAGCCAGGCAAGATGCTTCATGGACCCCTCATGTCTTGCAGGGCAAAGACCCGAAGGTGGAAGAATTTGTACCCCCAGGTCAGTACAGAACCATCCCCAGAGGGTGGGGGCTATTCCCAAGTGCGGAAGGAGGAGGCGTCTTTGGGGGTTGGGGATTCCAGAGAGCAGAACTCAGAGTGGAAGCCCCCTCCTCCCCCAGATGAGGACTGTCCTCTGAAGGAGGCTTCTAGCAGGAAGATCCCCAGGCTCACTGTGAAGGTAAGAGGGGGGCCCTCCTCACCCCCCCACTCAGGCTGCTCCCTGAGCCTCGGGGCTGGTGTGACGACCTCCCTCTCTGCGCAGGCCCGTGAGCACTGCCTGCGGCTCCTGGAGGAGGCTCTGAGCAGTAACCGCCGGGCCACTGGCACCCAGGGGTGAGTGTCCCTGCCCCGGAGGTGGGGGGGCTGGGAGCTTCCTGAGCAGGGCTCCGGGTTCCTGTTCACTTGGGCAGCAAGCCCTGGCTTGCTGGAGAGCCCCCTCCCCAAGCTGACCCATGCTGCTGGAGGGTCGGCTCCCCTCAGCCCCACCGGGGCAGGCTCGGCAGGGGCCTGTGCGTGGCTGTCGAAGGGGCCGTAAGCTGCAGCATGGTCGGTGAGTCCGGGTCAGAAGTCCCGGCCCAGGCCACTCCCACGCGGCCCAGAAGCCCCTCTCCAGCGTCCCTGGGGGGAGAATCCAGCAGGCGCCAGCAGGGCAGGTGCCCGGGTGCCCAACGCCTGCTGCTCATTGCTACCCTCAGACCTGACCTCCAGGCTGAGGCCGTGGAGCTGGAGCACCAGACCTTCCGAAACGCCAAGGTGGCCAACCTGTACAAGGCCAGCGTGCTGAAGAAGGTGGGTGGGGAAGGGCGGGAGGGGCGCCTCTGCACACCCCCCCAGGCCACCTAGCCCCCCATGAGGCCTAGTCCCCCATTAGGGGGAACCTGACTTCCCTCCCTTGCCAGTGGGGAGGTGTTTCCTGCAAACCCCCCAGGACCAGAACCTGCCCGGTGGCCAGCTGCCTGCAGCTGCGGGCCGAGAGGCCCCTCGTGGGAAGCCTGGGGTGGCGGCTGTCGGGAGCCAGCAGCGCCATCCCTGCCCGTCCTGTCCCAGGTGGCCGAGATCCACAGGGCCTCCAAGGACGGGCAGCCGTACGACGTGGGAGGCGCTGCCCAGAGCAGCAGGCCCCAGGCCGGGCCCCCGGAGCCCAGCGAGCACGACATCCAGCCCGCCTCCCAGGTGTACTCGGTGAGCGGCGCCCGCGGCTCCCGGACCCGGCTCCGGCCGTGTGCCTTTGCCCTCGGCCTCTGCCCTCCCCTGGCAGCGCAGCCCTGGCCCTTGAGCGTCCTTGCTCTGCCGGATGCGCCTCTGCAGCCCTCGCTCTCCTCTCATCAGCCTCACCCCGAGTGTGTGCCGCCCGGCCTGCCCCGCCCCCACGCCTAAGAGCCCTGCCTCGTCCACCCCTGTAGCGGCGACTGCCCTCCAGGGCCGGCTGGTCAGACCCTCTCTCCTCACAGCTCAAGCCCAAGCGGGTAGGAGCTGGTTTCCCCAAAGGCTCCTGCCCGTTCCAGACGGCCACGGAGCTGATGGAGAAGACTCGGGCGGTGCAGCAAGCGCCCCTGCCTGAGGGGGGAGATGCGCAGCAGCCCCCTGCCCAGCCCTGCAGCCTCCAGGATGAGGACCACAGTGAGCCCCGCCCTGGGCCCGGAGCAGAGGCCCCTGGAAGCAGTGCCCACGCTGGGGGGCCCGCTCCCGAGAAGAAGGCGAAAGGCCCCTCCCGGGGCAGTCCTGTTGCCAAGGCCCGGGCCAAGAAGCAGCAGCTTCTAGCCGCAGCGGCCCTCAAGGACTCTCAGAACATCGCCCGCTTCTTCTGCCAGAGGCCCGCGAGCCCGCCTCCACTGGCCCCGGCCCCGGGGGCGGAAGGTGCCGGCCCCTCCTGTGAGAAAGTAGGGGGGGCCCTGATGGCGGCCCCAGAGAACACAGGGGAGGAGACTGGAGCCCTGGGACGCTTGGCTGTCCCCCTTCAGCCCGAGGAGTGCCCCGGGGAGGCGCCAAGGTGAGGGCCCGGGTGGCCTGGGGATCTCGCACTGACCAGGCGGTCCCTGCACGGGCTCTGCAGGGCCCCTGGGGTGAGGGGGCAGCTGGGACCGGCAGCTGACGCCTGCTCTCCCTTCCCGCTCAGACACCCGGGGCCCCCTGGAGGCCAGCACAGCCCCGCAGAGGAGACGCAGAGGGGCAAACGACCCAGACCCCAGCAGGTGCTGACCGGGGTGAGGCCTGCGGGTGGGGAGGACAGGCGGGTATGGCACTGCTCTGGGGTAGGGATTTGGGAAAGTCTTGTCTTCTTTCCCTTAGCCCAGGGGAGAGGGGGCAGGCAGGAGGGTGCTGAGGCCCAGTCTTCCAGAAGGAGGGGAGAGGCTGGTGACAGGGAGCCCAAGAGTCATCTTCTCTTGTGGCCCCGACCAGGAGCACCCAGAGAACTGGGCTCAGAAGAGGCTTCGCCCTTCAGCCCAGGCCTCCATCTTGGCTGAGGCCCAGGGCAGCATCTCAGCTGGCCTTCAGGGCACCTTGAACCCTGCGGCCCATGGCTCCTGCCAGCTCTCAGCTCCTGGCACATCCCTGAAGGAGGCGGCGAATGTTGTAGTCAAGTGCCTGACTCCCTTCTACAAGGAGGGCAAGTTCGCCTCCAAGGTAGGTGCTGCAATATGGTCAGCTGCTGTCCTGCTCGGGGTGGGGTGTGCCCCCTCCCTGGGCCTGGGGGTGTGGGTGCAGTGGGGTGGCATACTACTAGTCCCAGGACCACACAGGGCAGGCTAGCCTGGAGGCCGCGGGCCCTCGGGTCCTGGCTGTAGGTGGCTGGGGCAGGGCAGGGGCCTGTGCCCGCCGCTTCTCTCCACCCTTTGCCTCCAGGAGTTATTCAAAGGCTTCGCCCGCCACCTCTCTCACCTGCTGGCACAGCAGACCTGCCCCGGAAGCAGCGGTGAGTGCCTGCAGTACTGGGCCAGGAGGCACTGGGGGGGGCTCTTCAGGGAGGAGACTGGCCCTCACGCCTCCCCACCCCAAATCTGTAGTGAAGGAAGAGGCCCAGCACCTCATCCAGCAGTTTTTCCTTGGCCGGGGCCGCTGTGAGAGTGACGCGGACTGGCTCAGCCCACGTGACGCCCAGAGATGATGGACGGCTGCCCCTCGGGGCCAGCGCGCGCCCCCTGCTGCTGGGGCCTCACTCAGCATGTGCACAGGCCTGTTGCCACCAGGGCCTCATCTCAGGTCCTGCCCCCGCCAGCTGCACCTGGCGTGGGGGAGCCCAGACTCCTGTCAAGACCAGAGGTCAGCCCCCTTTCTCGGAGCCTCTCTGTCTCTCCTGGCCCTTGTGGTTGGGTTTTCTGGGCTAGTCCCCCCAGATCACTAGGTGGTGGGTGGTGTGGATGCTGCCAGGAGAACAGGAAGAAGGGGTGTCCCCCACTACTTGTACTAAATGAGTCTAAGCTGGGCGAGGCATTGGGGCCTACTCAGGAAGAGCCCCTGCTGGCCCCGGGCCCCTGTTCCCCTAGCAATGCTTGCCTCCTACCTGGCCCCAGGTGAGGTGGGCAGCCAGGGCCTGTTCCCTGGTGGCACCTGGTCAGGAAGGCCAGGCCGGACCCAGGTGGTTGGCAGAGGAATAAAGTCCTGCTTGTTCTGACGCAAACATGCACACAGCCCTTTGCTCTCCGGAGTTTTATTTCCCCTGCAGCTACTTCTCCCAGGCCTGGGCTCCTGCTCATGTTGAGCCAGGGCCTGGGGCTTGTAGGCCAAGCCAAGTTCCTGCATCTCCCACCCCAGGCCAGGCCCGGCCTACAGGCGGTTCCCTGCTTGCTTTCCCAGTGGGCGTCACCGTCTCTCCTCATGGCCGCCATGAGGTTCCAGAACAGCCGTGTGAAGTCCAAACTCAGTGGCCTGAGGGCTGCCAGGGTGGCCTCCGGAGATACAAGGTCCAGAGAGAGGCCCCTTCCTGGTTTCTGCCCCTCCCCTACGCCTCTTGGGTGCGGCCAGGCACTACGCAATGCTAGTGCCCGAGCCGCTGGCCAGCAGGAAGGAGATGGTGTGCTTCAGCTCCTGGGCCTGCCGGGCACCGCCTGTCAGTACAGGGCTCTCTGCCCCACCCCCACCACGCCTGCGCAGGCATGGCCCAGGCGAGGCCCTCACCACCTGCCAGGGGGCGCAGAGGCCAACCGCTCACCTGCAGCAGTTCAAACCAGATGGTCTGCGGGCTCTCAGCTGAGCCGTAGTTGAGCTCCAGGCCGGGGCTCTCTCTGTCATCCAGGGGGCTCATCAGGTGGAGCCTCTGCAGGTCCTTCAGGGCGATGGAGCGGCATGGTTTCTGGGGAGCAGAGACCGCAGAGTTGGGCCCTCTCGGGAGGGGTCAGTGTGGGTGGTGGGTGAGGAATGGCCCAAGGGTGCCCACGCCCACCTGCTTGCTGGGGTCCAGGAGGACGAGCTGCTGGCGGTTCAGCCCCAGAAGGCAGGGCCTGGGCAGGCCGGGCTCGCTCGCGCGCAGCACCGTGTAGATGGTGTAGCCAAACAGGGGCAGCTGGCTCATGGCCTCTGAGGACGGAGGCAAGGGTGGTTCTAGCCGCTGGGGCCCTGGGCCCTGCCCTGCTTGAGCCCCAGGGCCGGTGCACGTGTGGCAGGACCCGTGGCCCCCACTCTCCACTCCTCCCACCTCCGGCCCAGCAGCCCCCTTGGCCCAGACCCACCAATGAAACCGATCTGTGCCTCCTGGGAGCTGGAGCCTTGTAGCTGCCTCAGCTCCAGGCCCACCAGGTTCTTCAAGGCGGCCACGTCCACCTGCTCTAGCAGCGGCTTCGGCAAGTAAGCCAACAGGTCCTGCCTGGGGCACAGCTGGCCGTCAGGGCTGGCCAAGAAAATGAGCCCGAGGCTTCTGGGGGTGGGACTGGGGTCTGGACCTTGCCTTGGGAAGTGTGGGGAGGGGGACAGGAGTGCCTAGCCCAACTCCGCAGGCCCTTCTGCTTAGAGCCAGACGGGGGGCTGGGATGGAGGGTAGAATTGGGACCTCTGTCCCCTGGGACCTTGGAGGAGGGAGCAGGGGAAGGTGAGCTGAAGGGGAACCCTTGGGATGGGCGCCGAGTTGGGCCTCAGCATCAAGAGGGACGAGAGGGGCCTCCCTGGTGGCGCAAGGAGTTCAGAAGCAACCTATGAAGCTGTCCGCAGCCTCTGCAGCACGAGTTCGATTCCCGGCAGGCCAGGGAGCTACCCACATGGCGCTGCAGACCTCTCCTGTCTCCCTGCTGCTCCCCTCAGCAGTGCATTTCAGTAGATCCACCTGCTCTGCTCCCCGCTCTGTCTCTGGTGAGTCCTCTCACCCCCCAACACCTCTGGTCTATACCCCAGCTCTTGTATGCATACATAAATCAAACCTTTAAAAAAAAAAAAAACGGGTGAGAGGGTGATGGGAGGTCTGGGTGGCCGCCTGCACACTCACTCTGAGGGGGCGTCCTTGTGGGCCTTGCTGAGGTGCTGCAGGGCAGCCAGCCTGGCCAGCTGGGCATTCTCGTGGGCGCTCACCGGCAGCTTCCCCTGCAGGTAGTCGCACAGCACCTGAGAGGGGAGAGGGGTGAGGGGGCAGCTGTGTGCCCAGTCTCCCACCAGTTGGTGGCTCCCAGGACACACACCCCTTCCTGCCACCATCCCTTCTTGGGGGTAGGGAGGCTTGGCGCCCACCGTGAGCAGGGCTGACCTGGTTGTAGTGGGTGCTGACGTAGGTGGGGTTGTCAAAGTGCAGCTGCGTCTCCCAGCAGAGCCTCCTGCAGTGCAGGCTCACACCCTGCTCCACCGCCACGCCGTTGAGGTACTCTTGGGGCCGCAGGGGCCGCACCAGCTGGACTGCAGGGGAACCCAGGGCCTCAGCTCACCCACCGCCCCCAGCCTGCCCCGGGCGTAGAGAGCCCCTACAGAGGAGGCCACCTCCCCGAGCCCAGCCTGGCCGCCCTCCCTCCCGGGCAGGTGCTCGCCTTCTTCTTTGATGAGGAAGAGGGCAAATTCTCCCGCTTCCTGGGGGTCCGCGATGCCCATCTTTCCACACAGCTCCTCCAGCACCTCTGCCACCACCTGGACACGTGGACAGGGCCTCAGGGATCAGGGCTGGCTGGGGCCTCCCCAGAATGGATGCCCGTGACCCCTCTGTCTCCCGGGCCTCGCGTGCCCCACCCCTCACCGTGAAAGTCCGGACGTTGGTCTTGTAATCCACACCCCCGGGCAGGTGGACTACAAGCAGGCGGGTCATTTGCCCTTTCTGCAAGGCGGGTTGCAGCGTCAGTGCCCCAGCGGACAGAGGCCCCAGCTCTGCCCCCGCCCAGGTTGTCCCAGTACCAGGAATGCCTGCATCTCGCCCGGGTAGGGCAGCCGCGGGCGCCCCCCATATTTGACTGTCTGCTGAAGGTGCTTCTGGCTGCTCCGGGCCAGCTCTGCAGAGAGGAGCCGGGCTGGGGTCAGGGACTCTCCAAGCCCCACCCCAGGCCGCCCAGACCCTGGCCAGGAGGGCCTCCCTCGACACCTTGGCTCAGGCCTGACTCTTGCAGGAACGTGGTCACGTAGGGCATCAGCATATCTGATGGCAGGAAGAAGCCGGTGAGGAGGCTCAGGAAGCTCCAGCCCCTGGCACAGCGTTCCCTGCAGTGCAGAGAGCCCGGATTCAGGCCGGCCAGACCATGACACCCCTGGCCCTGAACCCCCTCCCAGTAGCCCCCTCACTCACGGCTGGGGGTGTCCCGTGACTTGCTTGATGACCTGGCAATAAATCTCATCCCTGAGGCTCTCCTCCCGACACAGCTGGGAAACAAGGAGGGCAGCAGCGGGTCAGGGGCGACGGGGTGGGCGCAGGCCCAGCGCTGCTGGGCGGTGATGTCAGGGGGAGCCCCGCCCACAGGCTGGGGGCCAAGTCAAGGGGACTCCAGAGTCACCTCTCGGCTATAGTCTTGCCCGGCTCCAGCACCCCACGCCCGGGCACGCGCCCTCAGCCCTGTCCTCTCCGCTGGCTCCGCCCGCGGGGCCTCCGTCTACGCGGGCTCCTTCCGTCAGCGCCTGCCTCCAGCCAGATGCCCCCCCTGTATCCCAGAGCTTCGCTTGAAAATGGAGCTCCCAGTGCTCACACGTGCGAAACAGACCCCCGCGCCAGCCCAGCCTCACCCTCGCCGGCTCCCGCGCCACGCTGGTCACTGCGCTGCTCCAGGCTGCCCTGACAGCCTCTCTCACGGCCACGCGCCGCTCTCCAGCCAGCCTGCTGCTCTCCCTCCCTCCCGCGACCTGCGCCCCCGCCGGGCCAGCACCGCTCTCACCCCGGGCCAGACCACCCCGCACGCAGGCCGAGTCTGCCAGTCCCTCCGTGGCTTCGCTTTTCTCTCAAAAAACCCGAGTCCTGACCACGACCTCTTCGTGCCTCTTCAGCCCCGGCCCCCTGACCCGGCGGCCCTGCTGGTGCCGAGGCTCATCTCCTGCCAGGCCAGCACACGCCCCCGTGACCGGGCCTCCCTCCCTCTCGGCCCCAGCGTCACTCTGTCACCAGCTGCTGCCAGTGGCAGCCTCTTCCCCCGCTTGTCCTTCTCCACAGCGCTCGCTGCTGGACACATTAACCAGGGTCCACCACCTTCCCCACAAGACTGGGGGTCCCGTAGACACCCCGGCCGGCAGGTAGCAGGTGCTCAATAAATACCTTGAGATGACTTGAAGGAACCAAGACGAAGGGAAGGAGGAGGGTCCCATTCAGACCCTGGCCGGGGAACGGGCCCCCGGGCCCCACAGGGACTCCCCCCCACGCCCCGCCCCCCACCGTGCTCTTCACCTTCAGCAGCTCATAGACAAGGTCCATCTCGTCCTTGCCTCGGGGCTTAGGCTGGTCCCCCATGAACTGCATCAGAGCTGCGGGCAGGAGAACCCGGTGAGCAGGACGGGGCCTGGCCCTGGCCCTGGCATCTCCCGCCATCTCAGGCCTTGCTCAGAAACCGCGTGTGAGCGGCAAAGTGGCCACTTTACCAACGAGGAGACCGGGCTTAGAGATGCTGTGGGCACCCACAGCCGCCCACCGCCACCCCTCCCCTCCGGCCCGGGCTGGGGAAGTGGCCAAAGGCCCAAGGCCACCATGACCCGCCCCCAGTCAGCAACCCCAGGAGGGACAGCGGCCAGGCGCCGAGGGACAGGGCTCCGCAGGCAGGACCCAGGGTCCCGGGGCCACTCACCCCGGAAGCTCTCCACAGCCTGTCTGCTGGTGTCCTCGTTCTCAAAGCTGATGAGCGACTGAGGGATGGGGGCCTGCCGCCAAAAAGGCTGGGCTGAGTCTGGGGGCCGGAGGGCGGGGTGCACCCACTGGCCGCTCCGCTCCGCCTGCCCCTTTACCTTGGTGTACTGCACCAGGCTGGCCGCGCCCTTCCCCTCTGCGCCTGCGCCTGTCTGCTCCAGCCTGAGGGGCAGAGGGAAGCACAGCCTGCTTGCTGGGCCCCGGGCTGAGAGCACCAGCCTGGGCGCCCGTGCGGGAGGCCCCCTTCAGGGAGACCAAGGGCAGACGGGCACTCACAAGGTCGGGGGCTTCCGGAAGTATTTCAGGGCAAATTCCTGCATGGTGTAGTGGTGGGAGTCCTCGGGCAGAGAGGGGGAAGAGGGCAGGCTGGTGGCCTCCAAGTGGTCACTCTGGCTCTGGATCCAGTTGTAGTCAGGGTGCTGGGTGCACAGGAGACCCGCTGCCACTGGAGCCCCACCGCCCCACCCCCCCAATACCTGCCACCTGCCCGGCCCGGCCCTGCCCGGCTCGGCCCAGCCTGGCCCGGCCCGAGGGACAGTGTGAGTGAGCAGCCACCGGCAGCCAACAAGGTCAAGAAGTGTTTATTGAGCATCTGCTAGGGCAGCACTGGACTAAGTGCCACGGGGGACACAGGGGGAGGCACGGCCCCGCCCCCCGTCCCAGGAGTCAGGGTCTGACCGGGGTGACAGGCAAGACAGCAGGAGAGGGCGGGGCCCGCATCGGACCCAGCGCTGCCCACCAGGGCAGGGGTTCCTGGACTGCTCTGTGGCCGCCGGGCCCCTTCCGTCCACCACTCCTAGTTGGGCCTGGCCTCCTTGCCGGTCTGCCTCACCTCCGGCGCCCTGTCCCTCTGAGCCAGCCCTGGCTCCCCACTCTGTGACCGGCTCCTGTGCCGGCTGCGCCTCTGCTCGGGCGAGAAGGAGAAGTCAGGAGCCGCGGCCGGCTGCACTAGGTCCCGGGGAAAGAGTCCGGAGTGGCCCCCGCTCGAGCCAAACTGCCAGCCTGGAAGGCAGCCAGGGACGACGTGTCACCCACCTGGCCGGGCCCTCGGCCCCCAGAGGTCCCACCGTGCCGCCAGCTCGCCGGCCCCCAGGGACACCTTGCTCCAGAGTGGCCACGGGCAGCAGCTTGATGAGGTCCCCGCGGTGGAAGCTGAGAAGGCTGCAGTCGTCGGTGACGTAGCTCCGCAGCGCAACCACGTAGCCCGAGTCCTGCAGGCCGGCGGGAGAGTGGGCCCGAGCCGCCAGCCAGACAGCACCCCCGCCCGCCGGCCGCATGCTCCAGCCAGACCTCAGGTCGAAGGACCCGGCCTGACCTCCAGCCCCGCCCGGCAGCTCAGGGAGCTTGGCTGACAGCCCCCAGGATAGCCAAGCCCGTGGGGCCTGCATGACACACGGGGAGGCCCCAGACCCACGCTTGCCTTTGTGAGCTCTCGCAGGAACAAGTCAACCATGGCCTTGATGGCGCCCGCCCGGGGCGTGTGCAGCAGCAGTTGCTCGCTCTTCAGCACCAGCGCCAGGGTGGAGGTACCCGGACACTCCACACTCAGCACATCCGCAAAGCTGTGCAAGGCGGGGGGCGTGAGTGGGGGCCAGCCCGCCGCCTGTCCTGCCCTCCCCCAGCCCAGGCTCACCTGTATGAGCAGAGAATCTTCAGCTGGTTGGGGTGGAGGCTGGAGCCTTGGGTCATCTTGAGCAATCTCAGCCCGCGGTGGGACACCCCCAGCAGCTGCACATCGCTGCCACTCTCGCCCTGTGGGGTGAGTCACAGACAGGCCCCTGGTCCCCCTGCCCCGGCCAAGACATGGGGTCGGGGGGGCTCTCTGTCCTTCCACTGGGGACCCCCGCCAAACCCACCCCACAGCCCCCAGCAGAAAGCCTGCACCGTGAGCGGTGGGGTACAGGCTGGGGTCCTGCCATCGCTGGCCCTGCGCCCACTCCACTGACCGAGACGGGGAAGATGCGGGAGAAGTAATTGGCCCAGTTGTCCCTAGCGGCCATCACGATGCGCTTCTTGACACTGTCCTCCACGGCATAGAGGGAGTCCAGGCCCACCTTCAGGTCTCCTGCGGGAGGAGCAGGCCCAAGCTGTCCTCAGGCTGCCTTGCAGCGGGGACCCCAGAGCTTGAGTCCACTCAGCAGGCCCAGCCCCCAGCACCCCAGCTCCCTGGCCGGGCCGGGACCCTACCCAGCAGGTCTTTCATTTTGCGCCTCTCATCCTGGGAGATTCGGATGCAGGACTCAGCGAAGGTGTCCCGGAGGATCTGGGGGCAGAGCCAAATGGTCACCCCAGGCCCTAAGGTCGGAATCCGCCACAGAAGAGCCACGAGCTGCGATGCTGGTGAGCCCCACGGGCATGGGTGGAACAGGCAGGACGAGGGGCCTCCCAGCCCTGGGGCCACACTGGCCCAGAGCACCCACTTGCCCCCTTGTGCCCCTCCATGCGCCCAGCTGAGATAAGCTGCCCTGAAGAGACAGAACTGGTGGAGGGTGGGTTACTCGAGCATTCGGGGGAACAGCGGTGTGGTCTGGGAGTCTCCAGAGGTGGCAAAGGAATAGCAGCCAGTGAGCACCTGCTGTGTGCAAAGCATGTGTGCTCCTGCTGAATACACTTGACTGGTAATCCTTGCTGCAGGCCAATCGGGGACCTGACTTCCAGGGGTGTTATGAGGATACACAAAGGAAAGCAGGACCAGAAACCCACAAGTGCCCCATAAGCCTGGCTGGATGGTGCCCCTCCCACAGCTGGGAGCTGCCTCAGGGGTGGGCGGGGGTCTGCGGCCTGCACCAGCGGGCAGGGCTCACCTGCTCACAGAGGAGCCTGAGGCAGTAGGGGTGGCTGAAGTTCTCCCTGGGGTAGAACACCTGTGGAGGGGAGAGGGCGTGGGGCTGGGGAGGTGGCCCAGCACCTTGATCCTCCCTGGTCTGCAAGGGTGTGGGGAGGAGAGGCTGGGGTGCCTGGTCTGCCCCCCAGGCCTGCCTCCGGGCCTACCTCCTTGCGTAGGAAGAGCTTCCAGGGTGGACTGGCATAGGAGAAGCTCACGCTGCCGGAGGGCACAAGCAGCTGGGTGGAGACCCCCCGGTCCTCCATGGGCTCCCTCAAGCCTGGCAGGGGGAGCATCAGGTGAGGAGCCACCAGGCCCGGAAGGAGGCGGCGCGGTCGGCCCCTCGCTCTGCCCACAGCCCCACTCCGGCCTCCAGCTCTCCCTGATGGGCGTGGCCCTCCCTGACTGGGTCAGCAGGGCCAGTGAATTCCTGAAGGAGCTGTCAAGTCTGGTCAGGGACAACACCCTGGGTGTGACGGTCCCTCCGTGCCAGACAGGCCCCGAGGTGTCCAGACCCTGCCCTGGGCGGGAATGTGGAAGCCCGAGCTGCAAAGTCCAGAAGCTGGAGCAGCTGACCTTGGCCATGAGTGCCAGGAAGCTGTCAGCTGGGCATTCTGCAGCCACCGGCCCTGGGGTTCCTCACCTCGGGGCTCGGCTGAAGGCTTCCCCGGGTCCTCTGGTGGAGGCAGTGGAGCTGGGGGAGGTGGGGGAGCCAGGGCAGTGGGTGGGGCCTTGCCAAACAGCTGTTGAAGGGGCCCCTGCTTCTCCTTGATGGTACTGGAGGGCCCGAGCCGTCGCGGGGACTTGGGTCGAGGGGCCACAGGTGGTGGAAGGCCCTTCCCGGGGCTGGGGGACAGCGCCTGGGGAGGCGCAGAGAAGGCACACAAGTTGTATCCAGGGGCGAGACCAAGTTGACCCCAGAGTCTCAGACCCCCTGCAGAGCAGCTGTGTCCTGGAGGGGACCCGATGGGGCCTCACCGGAGAGGGGGAGTGGGCACCATTGATCCCCAGCTTAGCCAGAGCCTCATCCTTGGGGTCGTTTTTCCTCGGGAAAGGTTTGGTGGGCTTCCTGGAAGAAGGAAGAGGTCATGAGTCCACAGGGTGACTCCCCAAGGGGCCGCCACCTGAGCCCCCCACACCTGTCCCCAGGAGCACCTGGGCGGCTGCACCGGCACGGGCACGGGGGCGGGCCGGCTCTGGTACATGCGGATGATGTTGCGGATCTCCTTGCTGGGCTCCTCCCTTGCTGCGGGGCCTGAGCTGCGAACCACAGCTCTGTCCTGGGCCGGCCCCTGGGGCGGCCCCTCGGCGGGCTCTGCCTCAGCCTCAGCCGCTGGTGTAGCTCTGGCCCCTCCTCGGGTCGACGGCTTCCTCGCTGCGGGGGAGGAGGAAGGGACGGCGTTGGGCAGGAGAGGAAAGACATGAGACCTGTGCAGACCTGCAGGACCCGGCCCTGCCCTCCCCCTCCCCAGCACCTGCTCTCGAGAGCTCCTCCTCCTCGTCCTCGTCCTCGTCCTCCTCCGCCCCCTGGGGGATCTGCACCTTGGCGGGAGGCTTCGTTGTCTTCACCTTGAACTGCTGCTGCCCTGCAAGTGCCCCAGATGACCCTGGCAGTTACTCTCCACCGGGCCCACCCATCCGGGCCCCTGGACAGGCCGCACGAACCCAGCAGAGCAGAATGAACCTGCGGTGACCGAGCCTCAGCTGGGTCACTGCCCGAGTTTCTGCTTGGGCTTGCCACCCCCGTGTCCTCACCCATTTTCTGGAAATAGTCCCGTTTCTGCTGGAAGCTCGTGGGTGTCCTGTCTTTGGGCTCCTGTGCGGTCTCCTGTTGGCAGGAAAGGAAGAGAAGCGGCTGACCTGACCGCAAGCTGCTGCTCTGCCAGTGAGGCCCCTGGGATCCCCAGGCCTGGGGCCCAGACACATCTCGGCATCTCTGCTCCCTCCACCTGTGTCTCCCGCCACGCTGCCCTCACCCTCCGCCTGGCCTCGGCTCCTCCACCGCCGCTGGCACCCACCCTTTCCAGCTCCCGCTCGGGCTCCTCCTGAGAGACCAAGGGCTTCTTAGACTTGGGGGTGGTGGTCGGGCACGGGGCTGAGGAGGCTGCCTCAGGAGCCTGGGCCTGGGCCTGGGCCTGGGCCTGGGTCTGGGCCTGGCGCTGGCGCTGCTGTGCCTGTTGCTCCAGGGATAGGCTCATGGCCTGGGTGGTCATCTGCTGGGCCTGAAGCGGGAGGGGGGTGGGTCGGATACATGCAGCCTGCCTCTGTGCCCCCTGAAGCAGCCCTGGCGGGGGCAGGGGCGAGGCAGCTCCTGCCCTCACCAGGATCAGCGCCTGCTGGTTGATAAAGTTCTGCTGCTGGGCGGCCAGCTGCCTCGCTTCCAGGCTGGGCAGCATGGGTGGTGGCTGCTGCGGGGGTGGCATCATCATGGCTACAAGAGTGGCACAGGTGGGCAGGGTGGGTGAGCACCATGGCTGAGCCCACAGCCCTCTGCCTGCTGTGCCCTCTGGGGCACTGGCAGGACCGCCCCTTCTCTGTCCCTATCTGAGAGGGACCCTGGGGCCTCCCTGTCCAGCTGTACCTGGCATCATGGGCATGGGTGCAGGCATCATGGCTGGCTGGTATCCGGGCATCTGCATCATCCCTGGGTACACTGAGGGAATATGGCCCTCCCAGGTCGGTCCTACCAGGGCCCCGAAACTTCCTCCCTGCAGCCCCAGGCAAAGGGAAGCATATCTGCCACCAGGGTGCTGGGCTGGGGGAACCGGCTGGCGCTCAGCCTATACTCACCCATGGGGTAGCTGCCCTGATGCATGGGCCCCATGGAGCCCCCGCCCTTCATACGGCCACTCAGAGCCTGGCCTTGCTCCAGATCCTGAAGGGACAAAGATCACAGAGCACAGGGTTGCACTGGAGGCCCGGGAGGGGTGGGCGCGTGTGTGCAGGATACTCACGCTGTAGCCTGGGGAGAAGACTGACTCAAAGAGGTTGTCCACGAAGCCATCCAGGCTCCTCGGGCTCCGGTACTCACCTTTGGGCCAGAGGAGATAGTGTCACCTGCTTGGGGGACACTTATCCCTGTTCCCAGCACTCTGCCAACCTGAGTGTGCCCACTCTGGCCTTACCTGTGTGGCCTCTGCCAGGCAGCATTGGGGGTGGACCTGGAGGGGGGCCTGGAGGCAGTGAGGGGGCCTGGATGCTGGGGGCGGGGGGGATGTCCTTGGTTCTGCAGGAGACAGTGGGCCCAGCTAAGACGGTGCCCAGGCCGAGGCAAGGTGTAGAAGCGGCCATGGGGGTTGTCCCAAGGGGGCGAGAGGAGGCTCAGGGGGAGGGATGGAGCCCATGGCAGCCCCTGTGACCCCAGGGTGCTCCAGGGCAGGGATGGGGCAGGCCAGGAGCAGTGGTGCTGGAGCAGGGGGAACCTACAAGTCACGAGGGGCGATGGGGTAGCTGCGGGGCTCAGTCAGGTCCCCCAGGTCCTCGGTCTGGCCAATCAGGTCCAGGACAAAGTCACAGCCAGGCAGGTCCTGCCAGGAATCCCCGGAATGCAGTGACACGGACCAGCCACGAGGGGGCACCTCCAGGCCTCTGGGTGGAACAGGAGCACAGTAAGAGACGCCCCAGATGACCACCCTGGGGGCTGTGGAAGGGAAACCTGGGCGGGGAGCAAGCTGGGGTGCTCTGACTGCCCAGTGCTCCCGAATTTCTACCCCTTTTCCTGAGACATCTCTCTGATGCTATGGACCGAGTGACCAGAATCTGGACCTTGGGTGTAATCTCTACTCCTCCCTCCTTGAACCGACTGTGCACCCTGCCCATTTGCCCCCACCCCTTGCCCCTTGCCCCCCATATCCCCCGTTTGGGGGAGCAGGTTTTGGATTTGCACCTACAGGGGCAGCTGCAGGAGGGGCATGCACGCGTGGCTAGGTGGACACAGGGGCACAGGAGGAGGATAAGTGTCCACACCTCTCCCATCCCAGACCCCCACACCTGCTCTGAAGGATCCACCCAGCAAATTGCTCCCCCGTGGTCCAGGACTCCACCTCGGCCGAGTAGCAGTCCTCTGCAGGGACAATGGACAAGTGAGGGCCAGCGGGACCCCGACAGGAAGGGGCTGTTGTCCCTAGAGAGTAGGGGGCCCAAAGGCAGGCTAGAGGGGAGGCCAGGATCATGGAGGGGTGCGGCAGGAGGGCTGAGGGAGGAGAGGCAAGGTGGGCAGGAGGTGGGCATCACCATGGAAGGTGAAGACGTCCAGGGCCATGCGGCCTCTCCGCCATCCCGCAGTCCACTCGAGCTGGGTGGGTGGGTGGGCCCGTGTGGCCCCGGGGGCCAGCTGCACCTGCTCCAGGGCCCCCAGCAGTTTGTGCTGGCACAGCGCAGCCATGCCCTTGGGTGCCTGATCTGACACAAACCTGCGGGGACAGCACAGGGCTGCTGTGGGGGCAGGGTGGCCGGCTGACCCTGCCCGGCCGGGCCCCGCCCTCCTGGCCCCTTACTTGAGCAGTGGCTTCTGCAGAGCCGGCCTGGGGGGGAAGGCACTGAGCAGGACGGCCATGAGGGCCCAGCCGCGCTGGTTTTGCTGCTCGTCTGGGTTGTGCCAGAGCTGGGCCACCAGCTGGCTGAAGAGCTCATCCCGCAGTCCTGGCCGGCGCTGACCGTGCCGCACCAGGTATGTGCCTAGGGTCTGCTCCTGCCAGGGCGGCAGGGACCCATCCTTCAGGAGCCACAGCATCTGCAGACACAGATGAGGTGAGGGCAGGACAAGTGTCCAGCCAGCACTCAGGAGCCAGGGCCCAGCCCAGCCTGCCCTGTCCCCGAGGGGTCACTCACCACCTTGTTGATATCCAGGGCTTGCTGGGGGTTCTCACCGTCCAGCCGGGTCAGGGGCTGGGTCAGTGTCTGCCCAGGGTGGGGCAGGGACGGTTCCTGCAAGAAAGGAGGTGACGCAGCACCTGAGCAGAGGCTGGTCTGAGCAGCGCCCCTGGGGACAGAGCAGGGAGCCCCAAGGGAGGGGGAGGATGGCCGGGAACACCGCCTTGAAAGCGCATCTTCGCTGCTCTTCCCAATTGAAAAATTGATGGAGGGCCTCCCTGGGGTGCAGGAGTTAAAGACAGCACTATCAAGCTATCTCCAGCCACGGCAGCACGAGTTCGATCCCTGGCAAGGGAGCTACACACAAGGCGCGGCAGACCTCTCCTGTCTCCCCGCTGCTCCCCTCAGCAGTGTGTTTCAGTAGATCTGCCTGTTCTGTTCCCCGCTCTGTCTCTGGTGAATCCTCTCACCCCCCCACAACTCTGGCCTGTACCCCAGTTCTTGTATGCATAAATACATAAATCTTAAAAAAAAAATCGATGGTGATGCCTGCAGAAAACTCAGAACACATGGAAAAGGAGACAGAAGAAGGCACACGGGTAGCGAGCCACCGTGGAGATATCTCAGCCTCCCTTTCGGAGTTTCTGAGCGACCACTGTGTTGTTTTTCTGCGCAGTTTTGGATCCCACTGCATCCGACACCACAGCCCGGCCGTTTCCTTTGCTCTAAGGACACAGCTGAAGTGACGGGGCCATGCCAAGGGGGTCGCAGGGGTGTGGCACCAGGCCTCGCCTAGCCAGCGAGGCCTTTAGGTGAAGGGATGTTTTCAGAGCGAAGCAGCCCCAGTGACAGGAGGGGGAGGGGCAGGGGTGGGTACAGTTTCTAAGGGTGCCGCGGAGTCTACCCTCTGGGGAAGCATGGGCGTCACCCACGGAGCAGAGGCCTGGGGCGCCCACCTGAAAGCTGGTGGAGATGAAGCTGGAGAAGGGGAAGCGGTCGATGTCCGGCGGGAGCGTCAGGTTGGCCCGGGCAGGCACCTCCGGGGGCAGGGACTCCATGATGCTCTCGGCCAGGGCATGCTGAGAGCCTGGGGCAGCGCCAGAGACAGCCCAGACAGAAACTCCCAGGTGAGTGCCGGCTCCGTCCCTCCTCCAGCCTCCCATTAGCCCAGAGGGAGGCGAACAGCAGGCTTGGGGAGCCCAGGGCACCATCAGAGCCACAGCAGGCAGATCCCCTGCCAGGAGGGGGGAGGGGCTCATGGCCAGAGAGAGGCCAATGGACACTCACCTTCCGCTTGCTGCAGCATGACGGCCAGCTCGGCCGGGATCCCCATGCGCCCCAGGTCCTGGCAGAGGAGTAAGTAAGAGGTACTGGGGCGGGGGGTCAAGCGGCCCAGTATGCTGCTCACCCCCAGAACTGTAAACTCCTCCCAAGGAGCCTAGCCATTCAAACAAACAGGGTCTTGGAGCTCTTGAGGGGTAACCAAGGGCACCCCATCCTCTTCTCAGAGGACACAACAAGGCCCCAGAGGACAGGAACCAGCGGCACCCCTGGGGCCCCATACTTTCCCTCAAGCCCGGTTCAACTGGTGGGCACCCCTCCAGCATCCAGGCTACCTACCATGCTTGGCGCTTTTTCAGCGATCCCCCCGCTGTGCTGGCTGCACCAAGGCCTGGGCTGCTGCGGGACATGCAGGAAGAGCCGATGCCCCGTGAACAGCCCCCGCGAGCCTCACAGGCCAGCTGCCCCTCCTGCTCTCGGTGGGGGGGCGAGCCCCAACACCAGCAGAGGAGCAAGCACAGGCCCTGGGGACCCCTGGGCCGCCAGAGCCCTCACCAGCCTCAGCCTGTGGGCGCCACTGCCTGTCTGCCAGGGTACCGGGAAGTGGGCAGGAAGGAAAGGAATCATCCCGGGACAAAGTCCAGCAGGGAGGGACTGGTGAGGGGCAATATATGGGCATTGACCTTTGAGCCGCTTTATGGCCCTCCAGGTGGAGTCATCAGGCCAGAGAAGGGAGTGGGTGGGCCCCCAGGGAAGGCAAGGCACCCAGAGAGGGAGCGGACCGGGCCCAGGGCCGGAGGGCAGCACTGGGATGAAGGAAGGCAGTGATGGCCTGGGCGGCCCACCGGCCTGGCTTCTCCGTGGGGTGCCCAGTGCGGAGCCCCACCCAGGTCTGCACCTGCAGTTCCTGGCGCCTCCGGAGCAGGGGCCGAGCCACCAGCAGGACGGTGTTCAGCTGCCCCAGGGCCGCCCGCCGCCGCAGGTACCGCTTCCTGGAGGTGGGGAAGTGGGCGTGAGGGTCTGCAATGGCACCAGATCCTCCCAGCTAAGACATGTAAGAGCTGCCCCTGGGCCCCAGAAGGCCACTCTGGAAGAACAGGGACCGCAGGCTGTTTAGCCCACGGGGCCAGGAGCACAGACCCTGCACTGAGGACCTGCAGACGCCCCCTTTCCCCCAGTGTTCACGTATCTGGTATCCCCTGCTGCTCACCTGGGTCGCTTATCTGAGTCGTGGTGTCAGAGAAGTGACCTCACCTCTCTGGTTTAGTCTCATCACTTGTAAAGTGAGGCTGATGGGCGCGCCTGCCCCGCTGTTGGATCAAGGAATGAACATAGAAGCAGCGGGACATAAAAATGACAAAATGCCATCACTGGAAATCTCACAGGAGATCCCAGAAGGGACAATGTTCAAATAAAATGTCAGGATTTGGAGCCCCCCCCCGGAGGTGCAGGGGTTAAAGCCTCAGCACTACGAAGCTATCCACGGCCACTGCCGCCTAAGTCCAGTCCCCAGCCAGGGAGCTACCCACACGGCGCAGCAGACCTCTCCTGTCTCCCTGGTGCTCCCCCTCAGCAGTATGTTTCAGTAGATACACCTGTTCTGCTCCCCACTCTGTCTCTGGTGAGTCCTCTCACCCCCTGCACCTCTGACCTACACCCCAGTTCTTGGATGCATAAAAAAGTAAAATAAATCTTTAAAAAAACCAGAATAGGCAAATGTATGAAGACAGGAAGTAGGCTGGAGGCGACCAGGGAAAGAGAGGGCAGGAGCCACAGTCCTGCTGGAGGACACCTCAGCAGCGGGCCCCATGCGACAGCGGCCCCGCAGGCTCCCGGCGGCCCGGGCGTGCACTAGCCAGACAGCCAGGTCTGAGCTGCGCCGCACAAAGCTCACACCACCGATCCCCTGGGAAGGCTTTCCCAGAGTGCACCCACGTCATCCGGGGGTGACCGTACCGCTGAGGGCCACCGAGTTTCTTCTGGTGATGAAAACATTCGGAGACAGCAGTGACGGACGGTCACTCCCCGGCGGCCTCCCAGGTGGCCACTGCACCGCCTTCATTTTGTTCTCAGCACTTTTAACATCATGCTTGGGGTGACTGCAGGCCGACTGATTGTCTGCATCTGACTACCCAGCTAGCCTGGGGGACCCCATTTCTGCCCTCACCCCAGTGACCCAGGGCAGCTGGAGATGAGCCAAGAGCTGTCGAATGAGGGGGCCGAATACACTGTGACAGCGACTGGAAGGGAGCTGAGGAGGGGGAGGGGCCAAGAGGTGCAAAGAGCCTGGAGGGCCTCCCTGGTGGTGCAAGGGGCCTAAGCACAGCACTACGAAGCTATCTGCAGCCTCTGCAGCACGAGTTCGATCCCCGACCAGGAAGCTGACCCACATGGCACAGCAGACCTCTCCTGTCTCCCCGCTGCTCCCCTCAGCAGTGGATTTCAGGGGATCTGCCTGTTCTGCTCCCCACTCTGTTTCTGGTGAATCCACACCTCTGACCTGTACCCCAGTTATTTTTTTTAAGATTTATTTATTTATTTATGCAAGCACTGGGTACAGTCAGAAGCGCGGGAGGATGAGAGAATTCACCAGAGCCAGAGTGGGGAGCAGAACAGACAGACTGACGAAATATAGTGCTGAGGGGAGCAGCGGGCGTGGCAGGAGGGGTCTGTCGCACCATGTGGGACCCCTCGTCCTGCAGCCGGGGATCGAACTGGTGCTGCAGAGGCTACGAGCAGCTTTGCAGCCCAGCGCTCAACGGCTGCACCACCAGGGGAGGCCCTACCCCAGTTCTACCACCCCCTGCACCCAGTTCTTATATGCAGAAATAAATAAATCTTTAAAAACATTAAAAAAATAAATAAATAAAAGATCGTTCTTGCTACACAGTGGAGGACAGACTATCAAAGAGGATGCGCAAGGAACTGAGCCTGCAGTGGGCTGTGTGGTCTCAGCAGTAATGAGCTTCTCGTGACTGGGGGTGTCCAAGCACAGTTGGCTACATCTCCCTGCCCCTGTCCCGCCGCCTGGAGGAGGCCCACAGTCTCACCCCACCCCCCGCAGACCTGGCCTGGAGCCCACGCACTCGCGCCTGCATCCGAGGCAGGAGGCGGAGGCGCTGTCGGGAGAGGCAGGTGCGGAGGCCTCGGTGCAGGATGAGCAGGGCCTGGGAGCGCCGCTGGGCCCACCGCTGCTCCAGCTGCTGCCAGCCTGACACCTGCAGCAGGACCTGGGGGCAGAGGCTGCGGCTGAGGCCACTGGGCCCACCCTGCTCTTCCCCTCAGGCCTCGGCTTCCTCCCTGCCAGCCAATGCATCCTCCTGGGACCCCAGGACACCCGCCGCTGAGCACTGTTCCATCTCCGCCCAACAGAGGGACCACCAAGTCCTGAGTTTGTCCCTGTGTTCCCCAAAATGCTCCTCTCTCTCTCCACCCCCGCCCCCTGCCACGCACACCTACCTACCTGGGTGACGCCGAGGTGACAGAGGGGTGACTCGGGCCCCAGCACCTGACTCAGGATGGCACCACACCTCTCCCGGTCAGAGGAGTCTCCCTGCCCCTCTGTCCCCAGCGTCCGGAACCTGCCCCAGGACAGACAGCAAGGTGGGCACAAGGATGCACCTCCGCCTGTTGGACACCCCAAGCCCCTGGGGGGTCTCTGTTCAGTCTCTAAGTCATTCGGACAATGTCTGGAAAGCTTCTGAATGGAGGGGTGGCGCGGGATGCAGGAGGCGTGGAGGGCGGAGGGCTCATGAGCAGTGAGAGGAGAGGGAGGGAGGGCAAGCAGGAGGGGGGAAGAGAGGAGAGGAGGAGGGGGCAGGGAGGGGAGGGAGGGGAGGGAGGGGAGGAGGGGAGGGGCAGTGCGGGGAGGAGGAAGGAAAGGAAAGGAGGGAGGTAGGAGTGGGTGCCAGGCCCATGCTCCTGGGAAAGAGGGTCTGCCAGTCACCCCAGGGGCCTTCCTGGTCAGCCCTAGCCCTGAGGCACCTTGACACTCAGCTGCACCATCCTGAGGCCCTACCTGGCCAGGAAGGCCTGGAAGGGCATGCGCACGGGGAAGTTGGCACTGCGGGTGCAGATCATCTCCAGGACACCGGCCTGGCGCAGCTGCTCTGCCACGTGGGCCACATCAAAGAGGCCTGGAAGCTGCAGCGATGGGACAGACCGGGGGGGCTGGACTCAGGGCCTAAGACTGTGGGGTCTGGGGCAGGGCAGGGCAGGGCCGGGTAGGAGGGCTCTGGGGCCAAGTGTGGGGAGCTCACCTTTCCAGGGTTGGGGTTGAGGCACTGGATAAAATGGACGTGGCTCCTGATGGGTGGAAGGGGGGGTCACCTGGGCACAGACCAGCCCCCCATCCAAGACCTGGGGCATGGGGGACACTGTTCTCACCTGCCCAGCTGGGCTATGAGGTCCCCTAGGGACTGCTGGAAGCCAGACGCCAGTGTGGGTTTGCCTCGCCGGCCCCCCGGCTGGGGTTCTGCCTCCTGGAACAGGCTGCCCACCAGCTACAGGGCGGGAGGCACCGCCTGCTCCATACTGCCGTGAGCTGGGGTGAGCCAACCCGAGGCGCCAGCCCCCAGCAGGTGCACCCACCCGGGAAGGGCAGAACGGGGGGACCGAGCGTGGGGGGTGGGGCCTGGGAGGGCTGGCAGGCACCTGCAGCTGGCTCTGGGCAAGCATCTCCACCACAGCTGGGTCCAGATGATCCCGGTTTCTGTTTAAAAACTTGTGAGCCTGCAAGAGACATTAAAGGGTGCGGGGAGTGGGGAGTCAGCTGGGTCTAGGGGCTGGTCCTTTTGAAGAATCCAGCCTCTCCCCTCTGAGTCAAAAGGCTGCCTTTGCCTCTTCAACAAATGGCACTGGAAATCCACATGAGAAAGGATGAAGTTGGGCTCTTATCTCCCCAAATATGAAGGCTAACTCAAATGAACGGATCAAAGACCTAAATCTGACACCTAAAACACCGCACCTCTCAGGAGCAAACCTAGAGAAAGCTTGGCATGGGCAATGATTCCTTGACTGGCAATGATGACGCCAGGCACATCACACGCACAAGGGAAAATAGAGAAACTGGACTTCCTGGACATACAAGACTTCTGGATACCTGGACACTGTTAGAGAGGGCAAAAAAAGAAAATCCCACAGAAGGGGAGAGGATAATTATTTATTGCTCAGTGATTAAAATCCAGGTTATGTGAAGAATTCCTACATCTCAGGAAGACATTTCTCCGACAAGACACACAAGCGCCAAGGCCCACCACAAACACACTCAGGGTCGTCGGCTCTTAGTGGAGACACAAATAATCAAAACTGCAGTGAGCTGTCACTCTAGGCATCCAGCCACGAGGATGACCACGACTTAAAAAATCAGAAGAGGGGGCTCCCTGGTGGCGCAGGGGCTAGTGTCAAGCTATCCGTAGCCACTGCGGCCAGAGTTCGATCCCCGGCCAGGGAGTGACCCACATGGCGCAGCAGACCTCTCGTCTCCCCGCTGCTCCCCTCAGCAGTGTATTTCAGCAGATCTGCCTGTTCTGCTCCCCACTCTGTCTCTGGTGAATCCTCTCACCCCCCATGCCTCTGGCCTACACCCCAGCTCTTGTATGCATAAATAAATAAATATTTTTTAAAAAGAGAGAGAACCAAAGGTGCAAACAACTCAAGTGTTTACAAAAGTGGTGTCAGGCCCCATCATGGAATATTACTCAGCCATAAAAAGGAATGAGCAAATGGTTGCTACAAATGGTTACGTGCTACAGACTGTTGAAGCTTGGAAACAAGTGAAGGGAAACAGGTCAGACACAAAGGACTGTGCATAGGCAGTGCAAACCATGACAACTGGTTTTCCTTTTCTGATGCAAGTCCCTGACTTAAGCTTTGACGTCCGGGTATCACCTCAAAGAGGGCCAGCTCGAGTAATCACAAGGCGTCACAGGACTGGATGAGAGCCTGGCCGCCCCCACCCCACCACCGTGGCTCTGTGTTGTACACAGAGTGGACCAGTGGGCTGACATGTCCTGCTGCTCCTTCATTTCTTTTTTTATGGTCTTTGTTCCCAAGCTTCCTGTGCCCCTCTTATGTTTTACATTCCCCGACAGTGAGCCCAGGAAACCTGAGATCCCCTCCCTGCAGTCCCAAGCCCACACTCTCCCCCTCTCCCCTCGACCAGTGTGGCCCAGGCGTGTTGCAAAATTTCCAGTAAGAAATCTCTATATTTTGGGCCTCCCCGGTGGTGCAGTGGTTGAGCGCTGGGTTGCGAAGCTGCCCGCAGCCTCTGCAGCACCAGTTCGATCCCCAGCTGCTACCCGGCCACCGGAGGAGGGTCCCACATGGCGCGCAGACCTCTCCTGCCGCCCGCTGCTCCCCTCAGCAGTGTCCTTCGGTCCTTCTGCCTGCTCTGCTCCCCGCTCTGGCTCTGGTGAATTCTCTCACCCTCCCGCGCTTCTGACTGTACCCAGTGCTTGTATAAATAAATAAATACATCTTTAAAAAAAAGAAATCTCGGGCCTCCCCGGTGGCGCAGCGGTTGAGCGCTGGGTTGCGAGGCGGCCCACAGCCTCTGCAGCGCCGGTTCGCTCCCCGGCTGCTCCCCAGCTGCTCCCCGGCCACCGGAGGAGGGTCCCACATGGTGCGCAGACCTCTCCTGCCGCCCACTGCTCCCCTCAGCAGTGTACTTTGGTCCTTCTGCCTGCTCTGCTCCCCGCTCTGGCTCTGGTGAATTCTCTCACCCTCCCGCGCTTCTGACTGTACCTAGTGCTTGTATAAATAAAAAAAAAAAAATAAATCTTTAAAAAAAAAAAAAAAAGAAATCTCTGTATTTTGCAAGTAAACAATCTCTATTTTTTTCAAAGTTTGCTGGTTATTGCTGAAGGGCATCTTGCAATCAGGATAAGAACCCCAAGATCAGTCTAGTCATAACACTGACTTAAAAGGGGAAATGTCTAGGGAAACCCACCCAAGCCAAGTGAGCGCCGCAGGCATGTGGCAATAAGCTGAGACAGACACAGAATGGGGTGTGTGTATTATGATGCCACTTCAAGATGCCTAGATCAGGCAAATTTACAGAGACAGAAAACATTTAATGGGTAGAGTTTCTGTCTAGGATGATGGAAAATTCTGGAACTGTATAGTGATGATGGCCGTATAACACTGCCCATGATGTAGATAAAGTCACTGAAGTATATACTTAAAACGGTCAAAATAATAAATTTTAGGTATATTTTATGACTTCTTTTAGGTGTATTTTTAAAAATTTATTTATTTATGCATACAAGAGCTGGGGTACGGGTCAGAGGTGCGGGGAGCGAGAGGATTCACCAGAGACAGAGTGGGGAACAGAACAGGCAGATTGACAAAAGTACACTGCTGAGGGGAGCAGCAGGCGAGCCAGGAGAGGTCTGCTGCGCCATGTGGGCCACTCCCTGGCTGCCCGGGGATTGAACTCGTGCTGTGGAGCCTGCGGACAGCTTCATAGGCTGCATCCCAACCCCTTGCACCACCAGGGAGGCCCTATTTTTTTTCTTCTTTTAAAGGCCACTTTGTTAAGTATCTAGTTTCTACATATGCACTCGGGTCTGTTATTGGACTTTCGACTTTGTTCCATTGATGCATCAGTTTATCAATGACGCACACACAGTTACTAGAAAAAACACCTCCATCATCTTTTGCCAGGCAATATCTTATAGGTTATCCTCAAACATTTCTTTTCCAGACCGCGCTTCAGGATAAATTGTTGAAACCCATTCCTCTCTTCTCAGAGAAAACCTCATTTGTTTTTGACTTGAATTGTAGTATTTTTCTTATCTGATAAGCAATCAACAATCTTAGGTCTCCCCAACAGAAATGGGACTTGTTTTCCACTTTTACATTTTCTTTTGTGACCTTCAATACAGTCTCACCGTTTTCTTTGTTTAATCTCCTCGTGTTTCTGGTTTGGGTAACTCCTGGGAAGTTTGTATTATTTCTCTACAAACAGAGCTTGTCACCACCTCCGGGAAACCTCTGACTTGCCCCACCAGTCTAGACTGTCCTAGCCTTTTGGCCCCGCCCTCTCCTTTTGGTGCCTCCTCTTCTGAGCAGGCATGCAGTTGCTGTGAGACTCAGAAAGGGAAATGAGAGCCCTGCAGGGGCACCCCAAGTGGTAGCTGCCCGGCCCCAGCTTCTCTTAAGTTGTCCAACTTAATCCTCACCCAGTGCTGTGCAAGAGATTTCCGCTCCCATCTTACAGATGAGAAAATGGAGGCTCAGAAGGAGACGGCCTGCAGGAGCAGAGCCAGGTCCCACTCGATGCTCTGCCCTTCTCAATCCGGAGCATCCCAGGCCTCAATCACCCCACCCCATAATTCTCAACCAGAGCTCAGTAAATCATACTCAGTACCGGGTGGGGCTGAAGATCCAGGTAGGGACAGATGGCCAAGCCCTGGAGGACCTCCCCTGCCCTCCATCTCCTCCCCGTCAGGTGATTCAGCTTGGGAGATGATACCAGGGTCACACTGCCTGCTCTGATACACCCTGGAGTCTCTCCGTGGGGCCAAATACCTGGTAGGTGACGGTCCCCGCGTAATGTCTCACAGAGAAGATGGGAAGGGGTAGGTGGGGCTTGGTGTAGCACGGGTGGTCGCCATGGTGATAGTGGCACTTCTGGAGGAAGGTGTGGTCCGTGGCCTGAGAAGAGGAATGAGTGGCTAAGGCCTTCGCGCAGGCCCGCTGCCTGGACTTGCCCCTCCTTGCGCCCCCAGGTACCAGACACCAGACGAGCTCTCGCTTTGCTCCCCAGTCTTCCTCCTCAGCCAGGAATTGTCACCCCACATTCGAGTCCTTAAAAGGGGTGTGTTCTCTTCCCAGAGATGATTTCAACAACCAAATGCAACTCGAGGACACCAGAGGCTCACACACAGAAACCACCAGTCAGCACGAGACGGAGGCTTGTGACACCTCACACAGTCGCTGAAGAGAAATGACAGATTCAGCCACGTGGAGGAGAGGGTGGTCTCGCAGGGCCAGGCGCTTCTAAGCAAGGCCTTCAAGCTACTTTGACAAGTCACCCGGCGAGAGGTTAGCACCAGCAGCTGAGAAACTGGAACAGCTCCACAGAGGGAAAGCTGCCTTCGGGTTATAAAAACAGAAACTGATGGTTTGGGGTAGCAGCAGCCCAGGTCAACACCCAGTTCAGACTCAGAGTGCTGCTTCAAAGAACAGAGCCCTGAGTGATGCCACTGAGCCCCCAAAACCAAGCTGGGTGATTCCAAAGTGGCCCTGAGGGGTCAGATGCCCGTGGCGTTTTAATAATAAACTTCAATCCTTTCAGAGTTAACATGCGATTGTCTGGGGAGGGGTTTCAAGTATGTATGAACGTTACAGGTTAACATGACACACCGGTATACATATTACATGTACCATGCATTCATACTTATTATATATTTGTCAGGTAATAAATTTATTAATGAACCATCATAATCCTGTTGGGCCATTTTACTATTATTTTTCATCTTTCATTTTCAATTTCTCATTAGGAAAATAGGGGATCATCTTATTCCTGGGGTCGCGAGTGAAATTCCAGAGGCCCAAGCCCCGAACAAGTTCTGGTGGCACCACATACCGCCCCCAGAGATGGGCAGGTGCAACCTTCTTTTTGGCCATGTGTGTGATTCACATCTCTCTCTTGCCTCATCAAAGGGGGGGACTGGGTCCTTTTCGCTCCCTCTTTTATCTCTAGCACAGTTCCTGGCACACATATTCATTCATTCCTTCAAGCATTCATTCCTCGCCCTTAGTGAGCTCTTAACAAAAGCCCTTCTCACAGGGTACCAGCCCTGAGGGAGCTCAGTTTGTGCAGGGAGCGTCAGTGACGATGAATGCACATTGATTGCAGCAGACACAAGTGATGTGAGATGGAAAGTAGGGGAGGGGCTGAAGATAATGGGGAGTTGTTTACATAGAGAAGGATGGAAGGCAGTCAACAGTATTTGTGGAATGGACACACCATGTCCTGAGGCTGCTCCCTACTGGTCGGAGGCCAGCAAGACCTTGGCCCCAGGACCCAAGAAAGCCCTGCATAAGCCCTGCCCTGCCCTGTCCCCAGCACCCCTGCCCAGTCCAGTTGTCCTCCTTTTGCAGCGAGGACTTGAGGGGGTCTCAGAGAGCCTCATGCTATTACCCAGAGGCAAGATTTGATCCCACTTGCCTTTCCCAGCTGTGCTGAGGGGCTGGGGTCCCTGACCCCATATCCATGTTGCTCCCCTGAGAGGCTCTGCCAGCTCTGGTCTGGCCCCCAGGGCCTCTACACCTGTCCCTGCCCTCACCTGTGACAGCCAGGTCTGGGCATCCAGGATACTCAGGAGGCTGTGGGGCTGGTCCACCAGGAGGTCCAGGCAAGACCCCCACGGAGGCTGGGGGATGGACACCCAGGGCAGCGACTCTCGCCGACACTCCTCCTAGAAGGGCACTGGGTTGTCTGCAGAGCCCACCGCATTCATGGGGACCTCATGGGAGCAAGGGCCGGGTGGTGCTCAATTTTATACATAAGTAGATTGAGGCTCTGAAGGACAGAAATAGCCCAGAGCAAGGGGACTTGGGGCCTGAGCTCTCGGGGCAGTGCCCAGGTTAAGAGCTGGCACCCTGAGGTGCTCACACCGGTTCCCAGTACCTCCTCCTGGGCCAGCAGTGTCTGGTTGCAGAAGAGCTGCAGGCGTTCGCTGGCGAGGTTGTTGCACAGCTGCTCCAGGCCGTTCACCCGCAGCGCCTGGGGGTACACGGGCAGGGAGGTGGGCACCACAGGAGGTGGGGGCACAGGGAAGAGGTGGGGGGCTAGTGCACAGCCTGGTGCCCTCACCGCTCCCACAGGGGTTGCCTGCATCCTCCCCAGCACTCCAGGAGAGGTGGTGGCCCAGGGCTGAGGCTGCAGCGCACAGGGTCAAGTTCAAAGGCCCTGGCACAGCATGCAGGCCACTTCAGCCCTGCTTCACCAGAATCAGGACTTCCCACAACAGCCCACACCTTCTGCCCAGCACGACTGTGAGCTTTTGGGAGCCTCTGGTCATAGCCAACCTATGGTGCAGAAGGCACTTTTTCCTACAATCTAGCTTGCTGGCTACCAGAATCCCACATCCTCACAAACAGGGCTCCAGGCTGCCACCTCCAAGAAGCCTTCCAGCATTCCTCCCCTAGGGATTACAGACTTCTTCCTTTGTGCCACATAGCACTTCACTAATGGGTTCAGCAAAGCCTCCAATTCATGCAGCTTCATACAGAAGGTTATGACACACTCTAACACACACACACACACACACCCCACCAGGGCACACTGGAGAGCAGGTCAGAGCAGGGCCAGTGAACAGTGACTGAGGGTGGCCCTTCCTCCTTGCCCTGAGGATGCAGGATCTTCTAGAAAAAGTTTATGAAAACGCAGGGTGATCTGGGTAATGTCCCCTCTTCCCTCTCCTGTTGGTGCCTCCAGCAAGACTTCCTATCCTAGCACCTCTGCCCTCAAGGCTCCCAAAGTCTGCAAGGCCAAGAGTGACAGAACTCTCTAGAGACCATGTCGCCTAGACTCTAAACCTCAAAGACAAGGCCTGTGCCCTTCCTCCCAGCCCAAGGCCAGCTCAGCCTACATGAGCCCACGACTAGGCGGCAGGCGGCTCCTGAACACTGTCCACCAGAAAGCTGGAGCTGCTGGGGTCCCCAGCTATCCACCCTGTCCCGGGCCCATCGGGGGGACCTCAAAGCCATAGACATCCACGACGGTGACAGTGACAGTGTCAGAGCCGCCCTCCCCCGGCGGAGCCAGCTGTGCGTTGGTCCTCCTCAGAAGCCAGGCGAAGAGCCTTGCATACAGGGCCTCGGCCAGGGCGTCCCTGTGGGCAGGGTGTGTGAGCTGCGGGCACAGAGCGCCAGGCCCATGGTGGCTGGCCCCCACCCCCAGGGCACCTGGCGTCAATGGCACTTTCCACAGGCAGTGATCTCGAGACCGGGCCATAGGGCGTCTCCTGGAAAGCAGAGGAGCACAGGAGGTACGTGCACTGACCAAGCCTATGGGGTGCAGGCAGGGGGGCCGCCTTCCAGTTCCCCAGGACCCCAGGGCTCACCATGACCCGCTTGGTGACAGCCCCCTCCAGGCGCTCGGGCGGCACCCGGAGGAGCCGTGCTGCCACGTGGATCTCAGCCCAGCTGGACACAGCGGCCACTTCCTGGGAATCCCGCTGGATTGGGGGGGGGGACAGCACTGCCTAAGGAGCAGGGTCCGCTTTGCCCCGTGAGGTGCCTAGTGAAGGGGAGGAGTGGGCAGGCCCTGCGTCCCGACTCAGCAGCAACCCTCGTGCTAGTGTCCTGAGAAGTGAGTTAGAAAGAGCAGTGTGCACAGAGCTGGACACACGAACAACTCGGACAGTGCTGAACGCCCTTCTCAGGGGCAGCTCCGAGGAACGCGCCTTGGCAGAGCTGCGGACACCAGGGCTCCTCCATACAGCGGCTTCTGCCGGCTTTCCAGGGCTGCCCCGAGGCCCTCCGCATAGCCAGGGCTCTGTGGTCTCCTGCCCACCGGCGTTTGGTTATAAAGACAAGCTCCCACCCACCCCACAGCCCTGCCGGCCCTGCCCACAGGGGAGCCCACCTCTGAAGAGGAGAAGCAGATGTTCCCCAGCTGCAGGATGGCGGCCAGCACAGCCCAGATGGCGCTCAAGTCCTCAGGGCACAAGCCCAGCGCCCGGAGGGCCCTCACCAGCCCTGGGAAGCCCTGGGCGTCCTCTGTGCCCAGCAGCCTGCAGGCCCCGCCCTGCAGAGACCAGTGTGGGGAGCGGGCAGGGCCTGGCCACTCCTGAGCTCCCCTTCCCCCGGACTCCTCCTCAGACCCCTGCCTGAGGCCCTCCCTGGGTGGGCCCAGCACGAGTGGCCCTGTGGCTACCTGGTTGAGGTAGTGGTAAGTCTCTGGCCCCTGCAGGGAAAGGCACTCCCGGTCCACGGGGTCCAGCCCTGCCAGCAGCTCATAAAATACATGGAAGCTCCGCTCAGCCTGGGCCTGGGGGAACACTGGTTTAGGGGGAGCGCTGGCCTGGCCCTGTACCCCAGGGGAGCAAGGACAGTACCTGGGGAAGGAAGGCCTGGGGGCTCCCCTCCTTCCCACTCTGGGAGCAGGGCAGGCCTTACCTGAAACACCACCCTCGAGGTCTCAAGCAGATAATGTGACACAGACGCTCCCACGATAACCCCGCTGTGGGACAAGAGACTGGGTCGGGGTGCCCGAGGTGTATGCACCCCAGGGCTCCAGCTCAGAAGGAGACCACCATGGGCCCAAGGGCAGCAGCCTTAGGTTTCCATATGGCGAACTGATCATGGATACCCCTGTGCCCGCCTGGACCCTCATACTCACTGCTGCAGGCAGAGGTGTAAGACCTGGCCGAAGCGGCTGGCATTGGCGTTGAGGACGGTTTGGGCATGGCCAAAGCTGCCCAGCAGGGACAACGTGTCATCCAGCTGCATGGGGGAAGAGCAGTGAAAAACCCCTGGCGGCATCATGGTGCCCACCAGGGCCATTCTGCCTGGTTATTGGTCCATGGAGGGGGGTCAGTGCCTGGGGCTATCCCAAGACAAATCTGAGGCCTGAAGACCACCCTTCTCTTGACCCATAGGAATAGATGGCACCTCCGGGCCCCTGGGAAACGGCGGCTGTCCCGCACCTGGCATCCTCTGTCCCCTGTCTGCTCCTGCTCCAGGCTGCCTAGGAACTGCACGATCTTTTTAGCAGCTTCTGTCTTCCCTGAGCCGCTGTGCCCACTACAGAGGGAGGGGCTGACAGGTGTCCAACAAGGGGCATTTGGGTCGAACCCACTGAGCCCAGGAAGTGGGGATTTGCCCATCAGGAAGTGATGCGCACCCTAGAAGACACCCCCCGGAAATGCAGGAAGACAAACCCAGGGCATGGGGACCAGATAGAAAACAGCGCCAAGAGGGGCTACCCTTAAGGGGTACAGCAGTGAGGTGGTGAGCGGCCACCCAATGGTGCAGTGACCCAGAGTTCCAGTATGGACCTCACATCCTCCCTCCCAGCCCTCATGTGACCTGTGGGTCCAGCCCAGCAGGGCAGCCACACTCACCCAAGGAGGATGCACGTGCCCTGCCCAGTGCTCTGAGCCAGCCTGTAGGCTGAGGCCACAGTGGCAAAGATGTGTCTGCAGGGGAGATAGGAAAGTTGCCCAGAGGGCGTCTGGGCCCTCCTGGGTGTAGGCAGGGTGCGCCCACAGGCCCTGGGACCTCAGTCAGTGGGACACGCTGCGGCCTAGGAGCCAGGGCAGTGAGCAGAGGGTGGGTGGGGCAAAGTCACCTACGGGATGGTGTTGGGGGCCTTCCTGGGGTGATAGCTGGCCAGGACCTCAGGTGAGAAGAGAGGCAAAGACCGGCGGGGGTTCAGAGTGAGCAGGAGAGGGCCCCCAAAGGTCTGGGGGAGAAAGCAGTGGCTCTCATCAGAACATGGAGGGAGCAGGGGAACAAAAAGCCCCGCCCAACTCCCCGCCCCACGCTGCAGGGAGGTCCCTAGGGCGGCTTCAGCACCCAGCCCAGAAGCAGGAGCAGTGGCTCCAGGGGTGCTGAGGGCCCTCTCCCCCAGCGAAAGGGATCCCAGCCGGCCATCCCCTCCCGGGGCCCCATACATAGATTCGGCCCAGATGAAACCTCTTCTTAAGACACAGCAGCACCGAGCTGTCACACACCAGCCTGTGGGGATAGACGGGAGGACAGGGAGTCAGGGGGGGTGGGGACAGGGGGCCAGGGGCCGGGGGGACAGGGTTCAGGGGCCGTGGGGACAGGGGGTCAGGGGCCGGGGGGACAGGGGGTCAGGGGCTGTGGGGACAGGGAGTCAGGGGCCGGGGGACAGGGGGTCAGGGGCCGGGGGACAGGGGGTGGGGGCTGGCGGGACAGAAGCAGGGTGGGTGAGGGCTGCCACCGGCGGCAGCCAGGACTCCCTGCGCACGACATGCGCCCTCTCGAGCCCGCCGTGACACAGGGGCCCTGCAGTTAGGTAAGGTCCCCCTCCCGCGTGGGGAGCCCCAAGCACAGCCAGGTCGCTGGCCCAGGGGTAAACTGTCACTCCCAGAAGGAAGACCCAGGCAGGGGCAGCGGGTCTCCTGCCGCTTCCCGCCGCGGCCTTGCATGAGGCAAAATCCCTCGCAAGGACTGAATTGCTTTAAAATGGCGGCGGGGTGGGTTGACCTGGGGGTGTGACCGGCCCGGGCGCGCTCACCGCAGCCTGGCCAGGTCCTCAGCGTCTTCCAGGCCGTCCCCGGGGCTCCCGCCCCCCGCGCCCGGCCCGACGCTCAGCTCCAGACGCCTCTCCAGCGCCGCCTCGGCCTCGTCCTCCGGCTCCCACCGCGCCAGCGAGGGCCGGCCGGGCCCCGGGCCCCTCTCCCCTCGCGAGCGCGTCTCCAGGGCGAGGCGGGGCAGCAGCGCGTCGGCGCCAGGGCCCGGGTCCTCGCGGGGGGCCGCGCCCCGCGCCCAGTGCTCGGGAGCCGGGGCGCCCAGGGCCTCGGGCCCCGCCTCCCCGCCAGGGCCGCCCTCGCCGCCCGGGGGCTCGTCGGGGGCAGCCGGCGCGGGGAGGGCGCGGCGGCGGGGCCCAGCCACCCCTTCTTCGCGGGCCCCCCGCCCCCCGCCGTCCGCGGAAAGACCCGCACAGCGCCCCGCGCGCCCCTCCCCGGCGGGAACGCGCGCGGACGCCCCCTCGGAGCTGCCGCCGCTCGACGCCCGCCCCGCCGGGAGGATCCTGGGGAGCACCACCGCGAACTTGGGATCCGGGGTCTGGTCCTCGCCCTCGGAAGGGCCGTCGGGGGCTGGGCTCGCTGCCGCCTGAGGGGGGCGCGGGCTGCCGCCAGGGGGAGCCCCCTGCCGGGCCCGCCACGCCGCCAAGCCCGCCAGACGCAGCCGTAGACGGCGCCACAGCCCCGGCCCGCCGCCCCGCCCCTCGCCGGCCCCGGGCCACGCCCCCGCCCCTGCCCGAGGCCCCGCCCCCGCCGCCGCGCCTGCCCGTGGCCCCGCCCCCGCCTCCGGCTCCGTGCCTGCCCGAGGCCCCGCCCCGGCTCCTCGCCCTCCAGAGACCCCGCCCCTGGCTCCTCGCCCGCCAGAGGCCCCGCCCCCGGCTCCTCGCCCTCCAGAGGCCCCGCCCCAGGCTCCTCGCCCTCCAGAGGCCCCGCCCCCGCCTCCGCGCCTGCCCGAGGCCCCGCCCCACGCCTTTCGCCAGCCAGAGGCCCCGCCTCCGGCTCCAGCCCCACCCCCGCCTCCACGCCTGCCCGAGGCCCCGCCCCCGACTCCTCGCCCGCCAGAGGCCCCGCCCCCGCGCCCGCCCGTGGCCCCGCCTCCGGTCCCGCCCCCTGGCCCGCGGGCGGCTGCGCCCCCCGGCTCTCGCGCGCCAGCCGCGCCGGCCGCCGTCGCCACCAGCGCAGGAGCCCCACGGCCCGCGCTGCTCGCCGCAGCCGGTCCCGGAGTCGCGCGCTGCGGGGCGCGGCCACCTGAGGAGCGGGCCCGGCGCGGAGCCGGCGCAGCGCCGCGAGGGCGGCCAGCGGCGCGGGGCCTGGGGGCCGGCCCTGCCCTGCGGCCTCCGCGGCGCTCGCGCCCGCCGCCCCGCGCCCCCGCCCCGGCCCCTCGCCGGCCCGGCGGCGCCGATCCCCGGAGGGCGAGGCCTCGGCTCCCGCAGGCTCGGCGCCCCGCGGCTCGGCCTCTGGCCGCGCCCCGCCGCCACTCGCGTCCCGAGAAGCCCGCGGGCTGCGGGGCGCGCGCGAGCGGCTGCCCTCGGGGGCGCGGGGGGCCGTGGCCTCCCCGCCCGGCTCGGCCCCCGCGGCCTCAGTGACCGGGCTCGCCGCTCCGGGGGCGGCCTGGGGGCCCCGCGCGCCCCCTCCCCAATCCGCGCTCGCGGCTGAGTCTGTCCCCGGATCCTCGCTCACCCCCTGGGGCGCCGCCCCGGAGGGCCCCTCTCTGCGCTGGGGGCGCTCGCCAGGCTCCTGCGCCGACTCCCGTCGGGTTGGGGTGTCTGTCTGCTCCCACTCGGCTCGAAGCTCCGGGGACCCGCCGCCCCGGCTGCCGCTGTCCTGGACCTCACGGGCTTCGCTATCCGGGCAGGAGCTTCCTGCGTCTGCACCCGAGGTGTCCCCATCCAGGCCTCCTCGGGCTGCTTCGCGGCTCTGGCTCCTCCTGGCAGAGGGTCCCCTCCCTTTTCCTCTCCTGCGGCGGTGGCGCTCTCCCGCTGGTCCTCTGGGGAGGCTCTCCTCTTTCAGGCGACCCCCATGGCTGTCCCCAGACCGCAGACTCTCCCTGGGCCGGCGCCCACGGTTGCCGCTTCTCTCCTGGGCCCCTGGAGACCCAGTCCCTGGCCGTCTCCTGCTGCCATTCTCCTCCAGGCTGGGCTTCCTGCTCCCCTCAGGGGTTCCCTGGTCCCCCGAGGTGGCAGACTCCAAGACCCCTCTCGCTTTGCTGGTTTTCCCGCAGCCTTGTCGGTTTCCTCTGCGGACTGCCCCTTCTGTGCTGCCTGACCCTGATTCCTGTTCCCGCGAGACAGGCCTCCTGGATTCCCCTGGATGCCGGGGCACTTTGCCCTTGCTCCGGCCCATGGCCGGCCCAGAGAAGAGGGGCTTCTGGGCACCGTTTCCCAGGGATCTAGCTGCCAGCCACAGACTATACCAGTTCTGCTCCGGCGGGGCTACGGGCCCAGTCTGCACCCCAGGGCTCACACCCTCTGCTGGAACATCAATAATGCAGGTGGCAGCAGGTCCTGACCCCTTCAGCCAACAATGGAGCAGAGGCTGCCCAGGAAAGAGGAGACGCTGCCACTGTGGACAAAGGCCGTGGACAGGGCAACCCTGCCACTCTGGAGCCACTCCCAGTCAGGCCACACTGACACCCTGCCAAACCAAGGGACCCACACTCTGCCCCCATCTCCTGCTGGGGGGCAGTTTCAATGCCTCGGCTGTCCTCATCCTGGGGGAGATGGGGTTATCTGCCCTTCTCCTTATACCCACCAGGAAACAGGCCCTCTGCTCTGTTACATGGACGGTTATGCGCAGTTAAACCAAAGCAGAGTTGAAGGCTTGGGCTCCCGAGCCCACTTGAAGGACCCTGGTGCATGGCAGCTGCTGGGAGGCAGGCTCAGGGACACCCAAGAGGGAGCTATCCAGTCAGACTGTGACCTGCCCCGAAGGATCCTGTGTCCCTGCTTATTGTTCACTCTGGCCTCTGCTCTCCAGTGGCATCACCCAGAACCAGAGCGGAGATGGTGGCTCTTCCCTTGGTGGTCCCCGGCCCGCCGCACCTGCCTTACACCCCCTCTGCACACCTGGAGCCAGCCTCGGGCCTGCGTGGGGTGGGCAGCTGCACACTCACTACAGGGCCACATTATGCCGCGAGGCCTGAAAGTGACTTGCCTTTGTGGTCTCAGCGCAACCCAGCCTTCCAGGGAAGGAAGCAGCTGTCCCCAAAGACCGCAAACTCCGGGGTCACATCAATTTGCATGTCACTCAAAGCCACTAGCTTTCACTGTGAGAGCCTAGAACTGACCAGGGCAAAGGCAACACTGTCCACAGGGTGGCTTCTGGATCACACAGTGAATCATCTCATGCCCTGTCATCTCCAGCCCCCAGCAACTATATCAGTAATCTCACCAACATCGTGGTGAGCAAAGATGCCAGGCGTGAAGCGTCACCAACTGCCTACACTCAAGACAAAATGAAACTGATCTCTGGGGTGGGGCTGGGGCCTTGGCAGAGATGAGCAGAGTCATCAGGAAGCCCCCGGATGTGGGTGATGTGTTTGTTCAGCTTCTGGAGATTTATTGGGTCATATTTCTAGAGGTGTGCTCTCCTGCATTTTTTTTTAAAAAGATTTTATTTATTTTTAAGTAGAAGAACTTGGGTATAGGCCAGAGGATTCACCAGAGACAGAGTGGGGAGCATAACAGGCAGATCCACTGAAATACACTGCTGAGGGAGCAGCGGGGAGACAGGAGAGGTCTGCTGCACCATGTGGGTCAGCTTCCCTGGCCGGGGATTGAACTCATGCTGCAGTGGATGGAGATAGCTTCATAGTGCTGACTTTAACCCCTGCGCCACCAGGGAGGCCCATGTTCTAAGCACTTTTCTATGAATTCGTGTAAACCTTGAAAGCACTCTAAGAGGTGGGTGGCATGAGGATTCCCATTTTACGGGTGATATGACTGAGGCACATAGCTCGTGAGTGTCAGAGCTGGGATGCCCACCCAAGCTGCCTGGCTCCCAAGGCCCGGTTGGAGAAGGGGTGTGACAGCAACAACAGCTGCTAGAGGAGCTTGCACAGATCTGCCCAGTTACAATGTCCTGCCAGCTCCGGGGGAGGACAGAGGGCCCTCTGCCCCTCTGCCCCTCTCCAATCTCCTGCCTTCTCTGGTGCCCTTTTCTCCTTCCTGTTGATCCATGCCGGGCTTGTGTTTCTCCCAGCCGGGCAGGCACAAAAGCTGTTCATCTGCCGGGCCTGCAAACCCAGCCCACCATCACTTCACATAAACGTTCCCAAACCCTAGGGAGGAGATATGGTCCCACTTCACAGATGGGGCAACAAATCAGAGAGGCTAAGTGGCTGAAGGACAGAGAGCCAGGAAATGAGGAATTGAGGACCAGGCCCAAGCCCCCGGGAGTATCTGCTGCCCGAGCGCCTGCTATTCTATTCCCCAGCGTCCACTGCAGGGTTTTGGAACCAGCCCAAAGCCCAGCCGTGTGACCTCCAACAATCTCCCCGGTAAACTTGATACTGGATGGGAGGCCCTGCCCCCAAACCCAGTACTCTTGGCCTCCTCTCTTCATCACTCCTTGGACTGTTTTTCTCACAAGTGTTGTGAGCACCTCAGGTCTGTGCCAGCTCCCTCCCTCCCTCTACCACGTCCTCTCCGGCCTCACCAGCCATCAGCGTCCACTGTAACTGTCATGGATGGGTGTTTAGTAGCAGCCCGGCAATTTTACACTCTTGCTTAATCCTTACCTAGCTCTGGGGTAAGTGCTCTTACTGTGCTCCATTTTATAGACAGTAACTGGGCACAGCAGTGAGGCATCTGCCCCAGGCCCCACAGCCAGTCACAGGCAAGGCCTGTGTTCGGGGTGGAGCTGCCTGATTCCCAAGTCTAACTGTACACCCACAACTCTGGATGCAGAAGACCCTAGATCTATGTCTCCAGACCACTGTCCAGCTGCCCGGGCCCTTGGAATCAGCTGTGACCCCTCCCGCTTACTCCTCCGGGCAGCAGCAGATCCTCATCAACCCTCTCTCACTATGTCCATTTCACCTGCTACGTCATTACCTCCCCCGACTGCTGTTGCCAGCACCCCGACTCCTGTCCCTGTGCCAGCCCCACTTCCCTGACCTACTGTCTAGAGCATGTGGCAGCGTCCACCTGTGCACACCTATCAATGACCATCACTGAGGCTTCCCTGGTGGCGCAGAAGTTAGGTCTCAGCACTATGAACTTATACATAATAAAAATAAATCTTTAAAAAATAACCACTGGCTTTCACTCCCGACGTGTGAGGACGCGCCCTTAGACCTGAGCATGTCAGCTGCCAGCACACGATAATGCTGCACCTCCCCCTGCAGTGACCTTTAGGGCTAACCGTCCCTAGGTCCGGCTGGGCAACTAGCGTGCAGGGGGAGAACGGTAAAACCCCCTGAAGACATACCTGCTGCACCTCCCCCTGCAGTGACCTTTAGGAATGGCTTTTGCCATGGTCCCTAGGTCCGGCTGGGCAACCAGCGCGCAGGGGGAGAACAGCAAAACACCCTGAGGCAGGGGAAGTACAGCGAAGTTCCCTGAAAAGACAGAAGCTTATCAAAAGATAACGACCACCAGGAACCACTACAAGAATGCTAAAAAATCTTATCCCGTCTTTCTAGAACTACAAACTTTAATCCCTTATTGTCTTTCTAAACTTCCTTCTTTCTTCTATAAAGGTCATTGCTTGTTAATTAAAAAATCATATGAAATCCTTAAAACAAGGCTGACTCAAATGAAACATTACTAAACCCTGTAATAATTAAAATATAGTAGTTAATAAAAAATGCGATTATATAGTTTAAAAACAAAACTAATGGTCTATCTACTTAGGAATGAGGCTGAGTCCAGATGTAGATCACCTCCCTGATGGTGATAGGCTGAGCCCATGAGCAAGCTGATTTCATTGATATTCATTGTCCCTGTGCTTTTGGAAAACATATATATACTGGTCACAAACTCAAAGAAAATTACACTCAGATTTTCACTCTTGAAGTGTGTCTGTCATTTCTTTCACCGACGCCCTGACCACCCTGCACGCTTCTCTCAACCCTGAGGTGGCCTCATCGTCTACTGCTGTGCTGGTCCGCGGCAGATAACCCTCACACTTAGGCATTAAGGCCAAGCTCATCTTTCACCAGCATGGACGTAAATTCATTTTCAGAGACTTCCTGGGATTTTCAAGCGTGTGGGGCTGACTTCTTGTTCAATGTGGCCACCAGATCATGCCTGCAGCCCTGGGGCTGAAGCACAGCAGCACTGGCTCTGCTGTTTGCCTCCAATCCTGGTGCTTGTCTCCTTTAGTTCTGGGGTTCTTGCCTGAAACCTTTGGTTGCTCATCAATTTGTGAGTCCACCTCACTGGAGAAAACCAGCAACCCCACACCCACTCAAGTCTCCATAGGCTGGGGGTGGGAGCTGTCACCCCACCTTCCCTCTTGGTACCCACTTTTGGACCTGACTTAGTTTGCACCCCCAGTGTCAACCCAAGGTGCAAACAGCAAAGCTAATGTCTCTTAGGATGAAAAACCTAAAGAGCCCTGAGCATTGACCCTGACCCAAGGTTACCCCACTTTAACCCATTCACCCCCTGGGCTCATTAGGCACCTCACAACAGCTCCTGAGGGAACAGTTATCACCCCAATTCCAGGCAAGTAATTTGCCTGAGGTCACCGAGAGTGACCTGGCTGGGCATTAAACCACAGGGGTTTGTGGGAGAATCAGTCTTCTCCAGCTGCCCCCACTGCCACAGGATGAAGTCCAGGCTCATCTTGTGGGTGTGCACACCCCTTGGGCTGTGGCTGCTGTCACTGGCAGCCCTCATCCTACAGGGGACTGTCCCTCTCCATCCCTCTTGGCTCTTGGAGCCCCCACCTCAGTAAGCACCCCCTTCTAAGGAGAAACAAGGGGGCTGTCAGGGGGTGGGTAGGACTCTCCAAAGCTGGCCTCTGACCTCAGTGGCACCCCACAGCCCTCTCCAGAAGCTGAAAGAAGCCAGCGAGTCTGAGTTTTCCTTGGGAGGTTTCTTCCCCTCCTGAAGCAGGGAGAAGCCAGCCAGGGCCAGCGAGAGGACTCCTGTGCCCCACCCTGAATGCAGTAAGACAGACTCAGGGCGGTGACTGTTTGCTATTTATTCCCGCACAGAGAAGGCACAGTCGCGCTCAGATACACCCAAGCAGTTTGCGCTGATTCCAAGAGCTGCTGAGCGCCCGCCTGCTGCAGGGCCCCGGGCTCAGGCGGGGAACAGCTAACGACTGTTTCCAGTTAGGTGGGAAACTGCACCATTAAAAAAATCAGTTGTTGGAACAGTCCAGTGAAGAGGTAATAAGGTGTTTATTAAAAACTCACCCAGAGGCAGATAAAATTTATAATTTAAAACCCAGCCCTCTGCAGAATAGGGGGGCGGGGAGGAAAACTGTGCAACACTGACGAGAGGACCGAGACAGGCGAGGCCCAGGCCGGGCCCCCTCCCCCAGGCCGGGAGCAGCAGTGGCGTGGAAGCCGGACCCCAGCCCCTGCCCAGGCCAGCGCGCGGGCCCCTCAGCGGGCCGGCCCTCGGTAGTGTGTGTCCACCGCGCGGCGCGGGTGCGGGCACGAATGCTCACTCTGCTGTGGAAAGAGATGACAGCAGCTCAGGGGCTCCTGGCCAGGAAGGGGGCCTCGATCACCCACCTTGAGCCCAAACATGGAGGGTTCCAGGACCACCTGGGGCCTGTGTCAGGGCTAGGATGAATCCAAGGACCCTGTCACAGGGCTCTGGAGAGGAGGCGGGGGGTGGGGGGCTCCTCCTACCCCTCCCAGGGGCGCGACCTCTTAGCCACCCCTGACAGTGCCCAGAGCACCTACCTCCTCCATTGCTCAGGCTGTACCCCGTGGTCGCTCTCGGAGAACGCCAGTCGCTACAGCTCCTGCATGCAAAGGACAGTTACCAACCACGGGACTCGGTCCACAGAAGGGAACCCTCATCCCAGAGCCCTCCTGGAGTCTTGCGGCCCGGGCAGCAACTCACCTGCGGTCCCCCTCCAGCGTGCTCTGGATTTCCTTCAGGACCCCTGTGGGCAGGAGTTGGGGACAGATGCCGGGTGAGGCTGGCAGGGGCCGGGCGGGACACAAGTCCTTCCCTTGCAGGGAAAGCACCCTCAGTTCCACCCGGCCTTGCTCCTCATGCCAGCCCCGCCACCCCATGCGACTCACTCTCGTCATTGAGCAGGGCGTGCTCCATCACAGGGCCGGGCCTCCGCTCTGGAAGGCAGAGACCAGGTCAGGGGCGCCCTGGGCCCTCCCCGGCCCCCGCCTCCTCCTTAGGGTGTTGGGCGCAGGGTGCTAGAGCCAGAGCCCGGGACTAGAAGGGCTGCTGCTTCTGTTCCCACACCTGCTCTCCCGGGGGCCTCCCACCCTCCCTCCCCCAGATTGGGCCTCGGTGTGCTCTAAGGTGTGCCTCAGTCCCCACGCGCCCCTGGCCCAGAGGGGCCTGCCTTACCCTCTCCATCACTCTGGCTCCCTGAGTTCCTGTGGGGGGAGAGAGAGTGAGGACAGGGGCCACTAGGCTTTCCACTGTGGCTTGGAAAACCCCAGTCGCATGGAGCGTCCTGGAACCCTCAGCTGACCTTGCCTGCCTGAGCAGGGGGACCCGGGAGGTAGCCCAAGCCCTTCCCACAACAGCAGCGTGCAGAGAGGGGGCCTCTGGGGAGCCCGCCCCCCCCTCCCCCATGGGCGCTTCAAGCAGGATGGGAAGGGGAGCGGCAGGGGCGGAGACCACCTATCCTTTACCCACCTGGTTCGGCCCAAGGCCTTCCCCGGACCTGAGCCGTTGCGTGGCCGGTTATGCTTCTTGGACTCTGAATCCACCAGACACCGGGGCTCAACCAGCCATTTGGTGGAGAGAGAAAAGCGCTCAAACTCCGAGGGGGAGATCAGGTAGAAACCTGGGGGTGGGGAGGAAGCAGGGGTCAGGCAGGTTGAGGCCAGCCAGGAGTCTCTGGCCCTGTGGCTGCCAACTCCCAGGGGGCAGTAAGGGCCAGATGCTCCTTATGTTCCCCTGGCATGGGCCACAACACCCTGACTCCCTCCTGGCAGTCCTGGCAGTGGGGGGGACCCCCACACCTGCCCTGCTGGCAGAGGCCCACGATGCACACCTTGGCCGTATTTGGTGAAGACGCAGGAGGCGATGCCGCTGACGTCCTCCCGGCGGATGCAGCTGTAACGCACCTGGGGCTTGAGCAGGGGCAGCGAGACCACCTGGACATCGCCCAGGTTGGTGAGGACCGCCAGGTGATGCTCCCCGTAGTCCTCGGCCCGACAGCTGCCGAAGTGGGCCACGCTGACCCGCCGTACCCGTGAGCCCTCCAAGGCAGTCAGCTTCAGCTTCAGCTTGGCACTCACCTTGGGCAGTGTGAACACCTGGGGCACAGGGCAGCAGTCAAGGCCACGTCATTTCCATCCAGCTCAGCAAGGACTCCTGGCCCCCTGCTCCGACCCGACAGCAAAGCTGCCTGGCAAAGCAGCTCAGTGCGGCTGCGCCTGCCAGGCTGGGGGCACTAACTCCATGCCGGCACTCTCCGTCCCTCCCACAGACCACATCAGTGCCCCCCTGGAGGCCAGGTACTCATCCAACCCCGCCAGGAGGTGCCTCTGCCACCTTCACACACCAACTACAGATACAACCATGAGGACCAGACCTATCGCTGTGCCTAGGGCCTGCGTCCCCCATGTGCCAGGGATTCCAGGGGACCCCCCCCCTCTACCCGTGTGGCACCTTGAACTGCTCCTCTGACACGACAAGCAGCTGGTGGCTTCCCTGCATGTCTGGGCTTTTCGACAGGTCATGTGCCACCTCCAGGGGCTCAGGGAGGGGCACACTGCGCCCATCCAGCACCAGGATGCCCACCACAGGCGCTCGGTGCATCAGCTGAATTTCCTTGGCTATGGGAAGGAGGCAGGGGGTGGGGCTGGTGGGCCAGCAAGGCTGGAGACCCCACCCTGCTGCCCCCAGCCCAGGCGGGCAGCACCCTCTGCTCTCCCCAGCCAGCACTCACCCTGCTCGGCCCGCACCGGCTCATCCATTCTCCGTTCAGCAGGGGGCACCCGCAGGGAGAAGGCGTAGACGGTGCCCCCGTTGGTGCCGGCCCATAGAGAGGGGCAGTGGCGGGAGCCTGCCAGGAGGCAAAGGTTCATACCTAAGCCCTGGCTCTGGGGTCAGGTGGTGCCAGGTGACTGGGACTGACACGTAATATGTGACTCCATCTTGGCAGCAAACCCCGTGAGTGTCAGCTTCCTCCTCTATAGAATGGAGCTGTTGGGGACCCACCTGTTTCCAGGTGTAGACAGGAAAGGCAGAGGCTCCCTGACAGTTGAGGGCCCTGAGCATCCCTGATCCCAGCTCAGGAGAGCTGAGCCCTGAGATACAGCAGCAGAAGTCCCCACCCCACTCTTGCCTTGGTGGGGATGGGCTGCAGGGGAGAACTGGCCAGGGGGGCTTCTCTAGGGCCCACCGGAGGCCAGGGGGTACTGGCATCAACAACCCTCTCTGCCACTCATGAAGGAAGATGCCCCCCGCTGCTTTACAAGGAAGAAGCTGAGGCTCTGAGATGTTTAAGTGACATGTCCAAGGTCCATCTCGAGAGTGGGGGAGCCTGGACATGAAATCAAGGCAACCTGCTCGGGGCTCAGGCACCAGAGCAGGTAGGCAGGCTGGGGCCTGGTCTCCCCTGATCACAAGGGGAAACCCTTCCCAGGAGCCCACGAGCCAGCAAGCAGCAGCCTCCAACATGACCTCAGACCAGGGGGTGCTTGCCAGGGTCCCCATCTGGGCTGGCCACTCACTGTCTCTCAGATAGGTGTCGGCAAAGTAGAGGGTCCGGACAAAGCCAGTGAAGGAGTCCTCTGCTGAGCGGGCCTCGATCTTGCGCTGCACGGGTGCCAGCTCCATGTTCTGCAGGCCCGTCCGTTCTGCCCTGGCACTCCCCTCTGGCACCTACAGTGGGTGGGGCTGGGCCTGAGGGTGGGCTCTGGCCTCCCCTCCCTGGGCGGCATCAGGTTGCTCAACAGTCCTTCCAGGATGACTGGCTACAGCCCCACTAACCACCCGCCCCTAACATGTGTTGAGGACGTGACCCTACCCGCTGTAACTACTGCCTTTAGTGCTGTGGGGGAGGCACAGGGCAGTGGGCAGTGGGGCAGGGCGGGCAGCTATGGGAGCAGCTGGAGCAAGCTGGGTAGGAGGGGTCGTCTGGCCCCATTGCTGCTGCCTTAAGCTCTCCCTGGGCCCGTGGCTGCCAGGGCCTCCCCCACCTCTCCTGAGGATCCAGCTGGTCGCCGCTTCCGGCTGGACACCCGGCTGCGTCGTATCCGGCGGAAGGACTGGCGCAGGGACTTCTTCAGGGACTTCACTCGGGACAGCGGACCCTCCAGGGCGAGCTGGTCACTGGGGTGCAGGGTGCACCTGGGGAGGGACAGCTGCCATCAGCACTGCAGGCCCGAGGGACCTCACTGGGCACCAAGCCGAGACGCTGGAGCTGGCCACCTCAGCGGGGCTACTCACTTGACAAAGACCTGCCGCCGTTGCTGGTGGTCAAAGAGGCCAAAGCCGTGGCTGGTGCCGAAGGCCACGAGCCGCCACTCGGAGTGCAGGGCCAGGGAGGTGACCACCGCTGGGGGCTGACACTGCACCAGCACGAAGGGCTGGAAGCCGGGCTCAAAGCGCACAGGGCCGGGGCGGGCACACAGGCGCTCATGCCCCTTCCAGCGGTAGCCCTCCTGGTCCCGCAGCAGGTCGGCCTCCACCTGCTCCACGGCGTGCTCTGCCTCCTCGTCATTCAGTTCCATCACCAGCACCTGAGGGTGGAGGCAGGTTGAGGAAACCCCGACACCCAGGGACAGCGGGACCCCAGGGCCCTTGATGGGCAGTGGGGGGGGCGACAACAAAGCTGTGACCCTCACCAAGGCCCAGGGCCAAGCAGAGCCAGAAAATCTCATTTTGGTTTCTGGAGGAGAAACTGCCACTCCCAAAGGCCTCCTGTTAACGGGTTCAAGTAATCTCTACCCACTGTGCAAAGCAGAGCCACAGTGTCAGGGTGCTCCTGCGGCCCCCTGACATCACATAGCCCTCCCAACACCCAGATTCCAGCCCCCGCACAGCCCACCACCTGCCCTGCATACCTGCCCTGCAGTGCCTGCCACAGCCAGGTAGCCACTGTATTTGCAGAGGAAAATCTTCTGGATACCCAGCCGGGGGTCGTCGCTGTAGGGGTCAAAGGAACCGACCTACAAGGGACAAGAGGTCCAGGAGGGGCCATAGGGCCCGCCCCAGCATGGCCGCATCCCCCCCGGTTCCCAGGCTTCTGTCCTCACCTTCCGGAGCGGGGGCCAGTCGTCCTCGCCCTGGGCGTTGAGGCTCTCGCCGGGGTCGGTGTCAGTGAGGAACACCCGCACCGTGCTGAGTTTGTAAAGCAGCCGCAAGCAGACCCCTGAAGCGTCCCAGAAGCGTACTGTGCCATCCTCGTGCCTGTGGGCAGGGGTGCCTGAGGCCTTGAGAGGGAGGCCGGGCCGGGTGCCCGGGGCTGCACGCACCCCTTGGAGCTCTGCTCCACCCACACAGCGCAAGGACAGCACCACCCAGGTCACCTACCCCGTGAGCAGCAGGTCCCTCTGGGGCGGGGCCGGGGCCAGGCTGGCGCCGCCATCAATGGGCCACTCCTAGGAAGAGAGACCGAGAGGTCCGCGGGGGGCTGTGCCCTGAGGTGGGGCCGGGGCTTGAGCGGCACCTACCATGGTGGAGAAGTGCATGTTCTGCCGGCTGCCGGCGGCGATGACCCGCTCCCACAGCTTCAGGGGGATGTTGGAGACGTGGTGGGAGCAAGTGATGGCCGAGCAGTGCAGGGAGGCCAGGTAGGGCGGCTGGACCGGCGGCCAGCCCGCCGTCTGCAGGTCAATCACCACCAGCTCCTCCTCGGCCAGCACCACCAGGGCGTAAGGGTCATCAAAGGCTGGGGAGGACAGGCCAAGGGTCAGGGGCGACGGGAGCCAGCGGGCAGCAGTTGGCCCCAGCCCACCCCTGAGGAACCTGAAGCTCTAGGGTCGGGCCGGGGAATCTGCATTTTAGGATTAAGCTCTAAATCCAATGACATACAGAAGTTATGTGCCACAACCGAGCGTGACTGGTCCCGGCATGCAGGGCACGAGCCGGGAAGGGCAAGGAGAGCGGGCAGCAGCCAGAGGTGTGGCCGGCTCGGCGCCCACCAAGGAGGGGTGCAGCGGGGCCGAGGGGCTCGGGGAGTGGCAGGTTTGAGAACACCTTTCGCCTTACTTGCAGACAGCCCACACCCCCCGGGCCCACCCCACAGCTGCCTACCAGCGGCGGGGTCCTCCTCGGAGAGCACAGTGAAGTCGATGACGCGGGAGGTGAAGTCGAAGGCAGTGTGCCGGCTGTCGTGCACCACCGAGATGCAGTGGCGGTCCCCGTAGCTGGCCCGGGGCATGCCGCCCTGGAAGATGGTGAAGGGCAACCTGGCCGGCACAGAAGAGCAGGGGATAGGCTGGGCAGCCATTTGGGGGTTTCTGGGACCAGGATCAGTGGCAGGGCTTGGGCGGGGGGGGGGGCTCCCGGGTGAGCGCTCACTCAATTCCCAAGGAGGGGCTGGGCGGACCCCATCTCTTCCCAGTCGCACATCCTGGGATAACTAGGGGGTTGGGGAGGTGGATGCAGGCTGATTCTGCAGTCACTCCTGCCTCTAGGGGAGCACCCAACCCCCCTTTCTGCTCAGATGTTGGGTTTCCCAGTACAATTTTGCTAGAAGAAATGGGTTTGCTATAGAGCTGCAGGGTTTGAAGCCTGCTGACCTTAGTCATCCTTCTCGGAGCGTGAAGGGAAAGGATGGGGGTGCTGTGTCAGGCACTGAGCCGTGACAGGGAGGAATGCCCTCTCCTTCCCCTGGAGCCCAAGACCCCCAACATGGAATGCAAAGGTGCAAAAGCATTCACCAGATGCATCTCCCCCAAACAGAGGCCTGAGGGGCCTGTCCTGCCCTCCCAGAAGGCTCTGCAAAGGGAAAAGGACAGAGCATGGGTAACCTACCCCTGCTTGGTGGTCAGCCAGAAGACTTTGGTAATAGCTTTGCAAGGAAAAGGACCTAAAAAGTAAAGGTATTTGCTTCAACAGGTCTTCCCGCCATCAGAGTCAAGGGCTACCCACAGGCCAGACCCCGGACATGCACGTCTCAAGGAGACCTGTGCTTTCCAGTCTTGCTCCGAGCACTTCCGAGCAGGCATCAGAAAGCCTGGGTGACTCTGGACAAGCCCAGACACAGGAGATGCACGGGGAGCAGAGAGCTCCGGCCCTGCACATGAAAGGCGGGCCCAGGGAGGACGGCGGGCCTCGGGACACTGACCGTAAGGCATGCAGCTGCGCAGGGGCTCCAGAGGCTGGGCGTCCCTGGACACAGGCCACTGGCAGTAGCTGCCGTCGGAATGGCAGCTGACAATCAGGCGGCCATCCCGCTGCCAGCTCACGCTCTCCAGCTGCTGTGGGAGTAGAGGGGTGTGTGGGCTGGGACCAGGGCATGGCTCCTCACCACACCCTGTCTCGGCACAGAAGCCATGTGGGATACTTGAGGTCCAGGAGAGCCACCTACCTGGCTGCTGAGGAAGTGGCAGAGCACGAGGCTGCCCTGCAGGTCCCAGACCACAATGAGGCCCCGGCTGTAGCCGATGAGGATCTGGTTGGGGTCCCGAGGGTGTTCCTGCAGAGCCTCCACCATCTCAAACACCCGCCGGTGGCGGGCCTCCTCGGGCAACCTGGGCGAGGGGCAGACAGTGAGCCCAGCGGGCGTGGCACCATGCAGCAGGGGGCCTGGGACTTGCCAGCAGTGGAAACATGGCCAGGGCGCAGCACCAAGGGCAGGAGGAGAAACGTGTAGTGTGAACCCGGAGATGCAAAACCCACACGGAGAAATGCAGGAGGTACAACTCCAAGGAAAGTGGATGTGGGGGTACCTCGGGGGAGAGATTCCTTGGGGGGAATGACAAACTTTGATCTCACACCTGGCTGGCTGCAGGGATTACAAGAATCCCCCCAATGCATGTTCATGCTTAGCGCACGACAGTAAAGAGGTGCTATTTCATGACAGAAATGTTTCAAGATGCACAAAGCAAAACTGTATTAGTAAACCCGGTCTTAAGCCTTGCTTGACTCCCTTTCTGCCTCCTTCTCTGGGCCTGGAATGCTGATGTGAAGTCTGGGGGCACTGCAGCCAGCGGAAGACCATGAGGTGGCAGGCATGGGCCCAAGACCTACCACCAGGGATGGAAACAGAACCAGCCCCTCACCTCCGGCCAGACCAAACCTGTCTGCACGAGCCCCCCACAGACCAAGATTATACCCACATACTGCAGCCACACCTCTCTGGAGTGAGACCGGAGAGCAGGAGGTCAAGGGGCCTTTAACCTGCCCTGGAAAGGTCTCCTTTTTAAACACCGTTCTATCACCGTCTACTACTTATATTATTGGAAATAAATTTCTTTTAATCACAAGTAAACAATGCAGGATAACACATCTTGGAAACATCCAGGCGCAGCAGGAAGAACAGCAGAGAGAAGTGTGGCAGGACAGCCACCCCGCGAATCCGCCCTCCAGGTGCTCCTCAGCGAGACTTGGGTTTGCTCGGCCACCTCCGTTCACTCACGCAACACTGGAATTGTCCTCTAGACGCCGTTTTACAATTTGCTTCCCTCCCCTGCCTGGCACCTAAACAGACCATGGCCGTTTGCCCCTACGTTTGAGTATCTTCAAAATAGTCTTAACACATGCAAGTGATGTCCTTACGGAGACAGGTGGCTAAACGATGAGGCGGTTTCAATTTTTTTGCCACTTAAAACAAACCCACGCATGCCTTTCCCCCTTAGGACGGAGGCCCCCAGACTTGCTAGACTGAAAGTTTGGATGTTCTAAAGTTTTTTAGACAAGTGCCAAAGTGAACGAGGACATGGATTGGTAGAAGGGGCTCCCAGAACACTGAGGCTGAGAGAGCCAAGTGAGGGGTTGCGAGAAACAGGGTGACCTTACAAAGAACGTCGGTCTAGGAGGTGTGACGTTACACAGTCCTTTGCGGCCACATCTTACCCCTGCGAGTGCTGTGATGCTAACACACTAGGGAGTGAGAGTCCCAATTTGGGGGTCAAGTGGGGGTCTGTGTCCCCACAGATTTCTCAGGAGAGAAACAACAAGCACAGGAGATATTCCTGGGGCCCAAGAGGAAACGGGCCACCCCAGCTGCGGGGGCCGGGCTCACCGCTGCAGCACTGAGTCCGAGCTGATGGCGCACTCCTCCAGCGTGTGGAAGGTGGGCAGCTGCACCACGAACACGTTGCCGCTCTCGGTGCCCAGGTAGAGCAGCTCTCGGGAGGAGTGTGGCAGGGCCACTGTGATCTGCGTGGCGCTGGGGGCAGCCCTGCGACGGGAGGGACAGCTGCCCATGAGCTGGCTTCTGCCCGGGCAGGGTGGACCCCATGGAGGGGATCCCTGACTCCTGGCTGCCAGCATCTGCCCCTGGGGAGGCCAGGCCCCGGGCAAGCAGGCCCCTGAGGTGCTCTGATGGGTCCCACGGGGTCTCGGGCCTGTACTGGTCAATCACTTTGTGCCAAGACAGGAGGCAGATGGCCGAGAGCTTGGGCGAGGGACATCCCAGCAGAGGCTGCGGGATGCAGGAGGAACGGGAGTCTGGCCAGGACCCACCCCCTCCGCCCAGAGCACCTGCGGGTGGAGGAACATCGGCTCCAAAACCTGCAGTGCTTCGGGCTCAGCAGACACTTCAAAGTGTGAGGTTGAGTGTTGGGTCCACTTCCGGGGAGGGGACCTTGGCATTGGGGGCACAGCCAGGCTGAATGGGAGAGGAAGGGACGGAATCCTCACCCGGGGGGGCCTCGCAGCGTGAAGCACTCGTCTTCCTGCAGCTCCGACACCCCACCTCGGACCTTCAGGCTCCACAGGTGCAGGCTGTTGTCATCCAGCAGCGTGATCAGCTGGCACTAGGGAGGGAGCGGGCACACAGGGGAGCTGTCTTCTTAGCCAGGGTGGCCAGCAGCCAACCCCAACACAGGGGCGGCCTGGCTCGGGAGTTCCAGAACCAAAAGTCCCCTGGCTGTTCTCAGGGTGGCTGGTGAACTAAGTGGGGTGGGAAGGTGATCACAGAGCCTCCCACTGGCACAAACCCAGGGTTACCAGATACCTGAGCCCCTTCTGGGAGCGAGAGAAGGCCAGGCGGCCCCTCACCTGGCCAGGCAGGAAGTAGATCTGCACCACGGCGTTGTTCTCCCGGTGCAGCCCCATGAACTCCACCCCCGGGGCGCCGTAGCTATGAGGGCGTTCAGGAAAGGCTGAAAAAGGCAGGACACTGCCCACCCCTTGCCCGCCTGGCCCCACACAAGGAGTGCAAACACCAGGCAGCAGACACGGGCCTGCCCTTCCCACCAGACCCTGGTCTGCAGCTGTGGAGAGCAGGGGAAGGCCTGGCCTGTGGGCTCCCACCAGTGAGCTGAGCTCCAAGGTTGGGGCCAGCCCCCCAGGGAGAGCTTCCCAACCAGACGGATGGGGCTGACTCCCCAAAGTGGTGAAGCCTCCTGGCAACTGCAGGCTGCTCACTGCACCCCCACCCACCTGAGCTGCATCAGTTACCACACGGTGGCACCTGTGAGAAACCACAGGCCACCCTGGGGGACGGAAGGGGTGGCCAGCAGCCATGACCCATGAGTCTTAGCACCAGGGATTGGTAACCAGGATATGGCCGCAGCCTGGCAATGATTAACTGGTCGAGGGAGGGCTGAGCCCTGGCGGGCCCTGGGCCCTCCTGTGTCTCCACTTCTCCAGCAGAGAGCAACGGAGTGAGTTACAGAGTGGCTGGAGGAGGGCTGGCTGGGCTCTCCAAGGGTGATCCCCATCTCCCAGTTCCCCTAGGTTTCACGCTGGGGTTCAGGGCAGATTCAAGGGCGGGTGGCTCCCACACTTGTCACCCAGTCCATGCAAGCTAGAGAACCAAGCAGTGACCTTCCAGCCTGGAACCTGGGGTGACCCGACCGGAACAGGCATTACCTCAGACCAGGGAAGGGGCATCCCTGCCAACTAGGGATTCACTGCACCCCTCTCTGGTGGTGGGGTATGCGCGTGGTGGGGCAGAACCTGGAGGAACAGCCACCCGAGCGCTGCTGCTCCTCCGCCCTGGACAGAGTCCTAGGCCAGTGCACTGACTTGCGGGAAAAAGGTTAAAAAAAAAAAAAAACTCGGGCCCATCCCCTGCCTCCGTGCACTACATTCAGGGCTGACTCTTGAGAGACTTTTTGGAACATCCCAGGGACAAGAGGGGCCATCTTGGTGAAGGTGAGGACCTTTCTGGAATCTTCTGAATGCCCAGGTGCACGCCCTCCAGGGCCCCAGGGTGGGAGCTGGGAGAACAGGAAGGATACAGTTTGACTGCTCCAGAGCGTGTGCCGATGGCCAGGAGGTGCAGCGTGGGGCTGTAGCCAAGGGCACTGGGCTGGTGCGGGAAGCCATGCTCTACTGTCTGTGGAGAAGCAGGAGGCCGGGCGTCAGGGTCTGCATGCGCTCCTCCACGGCTGGACAGAGGAGGTGCTGCGCAGCTTCCCCGGGGGGAGGAGGGTCCAGTCGTGTTCGGGTTCCTACACGGAAAATCCCAGACCCACAGGGCCCACCCTCAGCCCATCTCTGCCCTGTGCGATCCTTCTCCCTGACACCATGGTGGTCACTCGCCCTATAGGAACTGGGTCTCTCCACCACACACACACTGTGGGTGCCCCAGCCCAGGGGGCTCTGCACAGTGCGGACAGTGGTCACTCTGAAATCCTGTGGCACCATAGCTCCGGCTGGCCCCTGGGGTCTCACGGAACTCCCAGCAGCCCTGCCCAGGAGCTGTCCTTCGCCCTGCTTCCCTGAAAGTCAGCTTTCTTGTCACTGCATTCGCCACCATCCTCCTGGAGGGGAGTTTCTGGAATGTCGTTGAGGACACAGGCTTTTGCTCATGTTTTATTCCAGAAGTAATACACATTGTAGACAACTTGGAACATATAAAGGAGTTTGAAAAAGCCCCAAACAGCCTTTAAAGGTGTAAAGAGCCTCCCCATGTGGAGTGCGCTGGCCTCTACGGCTGAAGGCTGTGGGCTAGAGGATCCACGATTGCTCACTGCAAGGAGGAGCAGCCCTGGGGCTCCTGTCCCTGCCTGCGACTGAGTCTTTCTCCTCAGGCAGAAGTCCCTGGATGGGATGGAATTACAGGTTACAAAGGTATAGATTTAGACGAGCAACCTATCTTGGGGAAGGTTTTCGGTTGTTCCTTAATTCGAGAGCCCTAGCCCCATCTCCACCTCCCACCCCGGGATACTGAACCTACAGAGCTTGATCAGGGCCTGGCAAAGGCTGCCAGCCAGAGGCTGCAAATACTCTTTTTTAAAAAAACCAGGGAGGCTCTGCCTACAGGAAAAACTTGCACCAAAGAGGCTGCCCTGTTAGCCTGTTAGGCCGCTAAAGAGCTAAGTCCTGGTGAAATAACAAATTCTACTGCTCGTACCGTCCCGTCCTGACTGGTGATTCGTGGAAGGAGGCCATGCTGGGGTCAAGGCCAGCAGGGAGCACTCCAAAGAGTGCCTAAGCCAGGGACTTGGGGTCACACAGGTGGGGGCTCCCACCCCCACCCCAGGCTCTTTGCCAGGAACATGATCTGCCCCACAAATGACTGTACCTGGAACAGCTGGGAGGGCAGAAGCGGCCCTGCAGGACCCTCCTCCCTGCCAACCCCAACCCAGGTTCCCGATCAAGTATGTAAAAAATGCAGAGCGGGAGAAGCCCTGGAGAGATAGCAGAGTATCTGGAATGTAAACATTTTCCAGGAAAGGAGGCAGGGCTCCCGTGGGGGGTGTGAGACCAGCTTCCCCCAGGCTCTGCTGGACTCACCATTCCCAGGTTGCTGCGGCCTTAGGGCCTTAGGGAGTCGGCAGTCAGAGCTCAGAAAAGGTGACTGTGTCTTCCCGCCCCAGGAGCAGCTCAGGGCCAAGCCTCTAGAACTTACTGGGAAGTCCAACAGGAGCCGGGTGCGGTAGGGGGTACCAGCCCCCCACCCTCCACCCACTGCCCAGCACAACAGCTACCGGTCAGTAGATGCCAAGCACCTCCATATGGCTAATGGCACCAAGGAACAGAATGTTTAATTCTGTCTAATTCTAATCAGCTTACGGTAAAGAATGGGCGCTCAATTCAGTGACTGCAAGACAGTTCATGTATGTTCTTGGGTCCAAAGGAACAGAGACTAGAGTCAGGCAGGCCAAGCTTTGGACCTTCCTTTCCAGTCAACCTCCCAGACTCTAAATGCAGGCCACGCCCACCGAGTTGAGGTGGGCTGAGAGTGTGAAATACAGCCAGGATGTCAAAGGCTCAGTATGAAAACACAAACACAAACAAAAAACCCACGCCACTAAAATACCTCTTACACTGGAGCGCATGTCAAAATAATCATTAGAATATTTCTAATAATTACTAGAACATTTTAAATCACACGTGTGGCTGGTCCTAGACACCCGGCTTCAGGGCCTGGGTGGTCAAGTCAGAGGTGAAATCCTTTGTGAGGCCCCTACTGAGCCGCGGCGGGGGGACCTCCCTGTACCTCTTTCGCTCCTGTCCACCTCTATGGCCTGGCTTCCCAGAGAGTGACTCACCTCCTTAGGGTCCTGAGCACCCTGGGCCACCTCTCCTGGCCCCGCCGCCTCCTCCTCCACAGGCTGGTTTGTAAAGGGTCCAGGAAGCTTTAAACCCCTCCTGGCCCGGCACCAGCCCCTCTGAGCCTCCAGCCGCTATCAACTCCTGCACTGAGCAGGCGAATGCCCTGGCTCGAGCTCCCTGCGGCTCAAGGAGACCACCCGACGGGCTGGCCGGCTCGGCCGCCAGGGCCTTGTCCATAAGGTGTGGCTCCTTCTTAGGGTCTCCAGCATTCTCCTGCATCTCTTGGTATCCTCGCCTCTCTGGGGGGACCACGGCTCTCCCTCCAAGCAAAACAAAGGGCAGGGATTTCAGTTGACCCTACCTGGCCAAGGGCCAAGTGAGGGAGCTCAAATGTAAATTGTTAGGTGACAGGGGCTCCCCAGGTCTGAGCCTCCCCCTAAGAGGATGCATATGAGACCCAGAACTCCTTGAATGAAGCGGTGAGGTAAAGTGAGCGCTCTGGATACAGGCTGGACAAGGTGTGGGAGCCCCGGGTCAGACAGGGGACATCTTGCTGGAAACGGGGAAGGAAGGGATTTGGCCTAAGGACCCAGGTCAATTAAGGAGACAGGGAGGAGTTAGCCACCAAGGCCTGAGCAGCCCGGGGGAAGCGGGAAGGTTCCATGAGGCATCTCCGGCCAGTGCTTCCTGTGACCCTAACCTTTCCCTTTCCATTCCCTGGGAGTCCCCCCGCCCACCAACTGCTAAATGCCTTTCAAACTCCTGCTCTGGAGTATAAGGGGCAAGAGGGTGGGCTCAGGGGTGCCCTGCTGTGCAGCTTCCCAGGCACAAGGGACCCCCAGGCTGCCCTCTCAGCCTCGACCCCAGCCACCTCCAGCTCAGGTTCAAGCTACTGGGGTGACCACTGGGGCCATCCCGCCCTCCCTCCTGAGCTCAGCACCCAGTCTACCTGGCCCTGCCCCCACCCTGTTACCTGGCTCAGGTGACCTCTGCCAAGGGAGGAGAGAACAATGTGCTCTTTTGATGAGGAGTTGGGAAAGCAGAGCAGAGATGTGTTGGCGCCACCAAATTGCAATACTAGCCTGGTGTGGCAGAGAAAGCCCTGTCTGTCTCTGCTTGCTCCGGGACCCCATTTCTGGCTCCCAGAAGGGAGAGAGTGAGGCTGTCAGAGAGCACGGGGGCTCTTCAGCCTGCCCCACACAAGAGCAGGCCCCGTCCAAGCTCCAGGCATCCCTGGCACTAGTGGGGTGTGGGAGGACGGGCTGCCCAGGGTCCTGGGGGTGGGGGCCCAGCAGGGCTGGGTCGAGAGGCACTTCCCCATGTGGGGTGTGGTCAGCTCAGATTCCAGTTGGTGGCAGCAACCTGGTCCTCCCTGTGTGGCTGTCACCTGACACCAGGGGCCCCACCACTCAAAAGGCAAGACAAAGCCACTGGGCCTGCACGGGCAGCCAGTCAGGACACTGTTCAGGACCTGAGAGTGGGGAGAGTAGGGAGGGTGGGGGAGGTGGGCCCGGCAGGAAGGTCCAGACACTTCTGAGGCAGTGCGGGCTGCACAGGGTGCCCGGTCCATTTCACCAAGGGAGGATCAGGCCTCCAGGGATTTTCAAGGAAGAGCTTTCACTTTGGGGTAAGCTTGTGTCCCTTCCACAGTCACATCCTATGGGGTGGCCCAATGGGTCACACAGTCCCCTTGGGGGTTCTCAGTGTCCCTGTTGTGTGGCTAACTAGTCTGTGCGCCCCACAAGCTCCAGGACCCACCACACACAGCTGGTGAGTATTCCACAGGTAAAGAAACTGAGGCACTGGAGGTGAAGCACAAGCCATCACGGGTAGAACCCCAAGTCCTGGTTCCCAGCCTGGTTCCCTTCACCATGAGCTCCTGCAGATTGGGCCAACCCCTCTGGGAGGCATCCTGAGGACCAGGCACAGATGGAGTGCCTGGATGGAGTGACCAGCCCGGATGGAGACCCTGGTGACAGCCACTTTGCATGTGGGAAAACTGAGGAGCAGGGAGGCTGAGACACGTGTACAGCCGCTCAGGGAGCAAGCAGCACAGCGTGTATAGACATAGGCCTCTGACTCTGAATCCCCACCTCTGACCACTGCACCCCCAACCCTTGGCTTCTTGGCATGGAGCCCTTAGCGAATGGGGCGGGCAGTTCAGAGCATCCGTCCGCAGACACAGCTCCTTCCCAGGTACCAAAGCCAAAGAAACAGGCCGGGCTGCTCCCAGCCCCTAGGGCCCCATCCTGCTCTTTGAGGCACCCGCCTGGTGTGGGTGTTGAGGAGTTTGGCCAGAGGTGCTGGGGGAAGAGGCCCTGGCTTAGAAGCTGGTGTCTGGAAGCTGCTTGGGACAAGCCCGTGAGGGTGCCCAGTCCCGCCCCACAGAGCGCACTTCCGGGACAGAGCTCAAATAGGCCCGGCTCCCTGTCCCCAGCAGCCCCACGGGGCTGCATAAGCCACTGCCCCCAAGAGCCTCCTCGCCCGAGGGGCCCAAGGCTCCCCAAACTCAGCCTTAAGCCAGATAACGTCCACAGAGCTGTCACTGTGGCCACTTGCCGCGAAAGGCCTTTTGACTGATCCATGACGCCATTTTCTCCTTGCCCTGACTCCTGAGAGCATCTCAGAGACGCGGGGCTGGGCCAAAGTGACCAGCTGGTCATGCCAGGCAGTCAGGTGCCAGGGTGCCACACCAACCCCTGGACGAAAGCCCCCCTTAGTAAATGGAGACCGTCGTGATGCAGCTCTGTCCCCATCGAATCTCATGACTTTCCCTCATCGCCCCGGCTCCCCATCCCAGCACCCAGCACCATTACCCCCCAAGATGAGACCTCAGTCACTTGGACACTCACCTCCCCTCTGTGCCCTTCACTCCCAGGCTCTCATCCACCTCCCTCCCTAAGTGGTTCTCTGGCAGGTGGTCCCCCAGGGGCCAGAGATGCCGCCACCTGGTCAGGTCTCCTAAGGGCTCTGAGGTTACCTGCTTCATTTAAATAAATGAAACTTTAAATAAAAGGCCCAGGGCAGCCCTGGTGGTGCAGGGGTTAGTCTCAGCACTATGAAGCTATTGGCAGCCACTGCAGTGGCTGCCCAAGTTCGATCCCTGGCCGGCCACGGAGTTGACCCACAGGGCACGGCAGACCTCTCCTGTCTCCCCGCTGCTCCCCTCAGCAGTGTGTTTCCGTGGATCCGCCTGTTCTGTTCCCCACTGTCTCTGGTGAATCCTCTCACCCCCCACACCTCTGGCCTACACCCCAGCTTTTGTATGCATAAACGAATCTTTAAGAAAATAATAATAAAAAATAAAAGGCCAAGAGTTACCTTCTGTGAGTCCTCAGTCCCCTGCTGCAAACCCACCAGGGTCTGGCACGGCAGGCCCAGCCTCCCTTTACGCTACAGTTCTGGGGGAGGGAAGCCTGAGGCTGGGAGGCACTGGGAAGGGCGGGCCCACCCTTATCGATCAGGCCTCAGCCTCCAATTGTAACCCTCTGGCACTGTTTGCCCAGAGCCTAGGAGACTGACTTCCCTCCCCACCCCCTCAAGATGTTTTTCTGCCACCTCTCTACTCCCAGGAAATAGAATTTCAGACCCTCCCCCACCCACCACACCAGAAAAGTCCTGGAGGGCAAAGGTCTTATCACCTGAGGTTCCCACAGCCCCAGTGTAGTGGGCAGTGTAGACAGTAGGTGCTCAATGCATGTTACTTGCACGTGAATGGAAGGAGAAAGGATTATCCCAGGAGTCTCTCCTCCCCCTTCACCCCCAAATTTGGGGACCACCAGTTGGGGGGCATAGAGGTGGGGGACACACATTTCTCTACCTCAGCCCCACCCCAGTCTCACCCCACTACAGTCAGAACTTGGGGCGGGGGTTTGCTCCTCTTTGCTGAGCCTGTCTATCCGGTTTGCAGTGAAATTGGCCACCTTTTCAGGGTGTGAGATCCACATGTCTTGAGGGGCCGTGGAGGTGTACCAGGCTTACCCAGGTCCTGGGGCCTCCGTCCCCCCACCACCCCCAAGGATGCTGAGACCTGCACCCATCAACTTCGGTAGCAAGGGCGGCGGGCCCCAGGGGCTCTGAGATTCACCACTCCAGCATTTTCCGGGGCCCCAAGCCCTGCACACAGGTCCTCTGCAGTGGGGGTCAGCACTCGGGGCAGCTCAGATCCAGCAGAGCCCTGGCCTCCCCACAGGCCACCACACACAGGCCAAGAAAATCAAGAGGGAAACTGCCCGGGAACCTGGGGACTCCACCCACCTCAAAGAAGCTCTCTTTCTAGGGAGGCAGCCCCTCAAAGCAGCAGGGAACGTTCTCCGCATGTGAATGACCCAACTCCCTGTAATCCTCAGAAGCAGGTGTGGGAGAGTCACTCAGTTCCTGAGATGCAGAGCCAGGTTTGAACCCCACCATCCTGGAGGGGTCCCCTGACCCCCAGGGGAAGAACATCCTATTTCTCCCCACCCTGTGGCCCACTTGCAGGGCAGAAGGCAGCTGAGGCAAAGAGGCCAAGAGCCTAGATCAAAGCAGAGGTAAGAGGCTAATTACCCCAGAGGCCGCAGACTGCAGAGAGGCCGCAGATTGCCAGGTGGCCAGGGCTAGTGGTAACGCCCGCGCCCTCCCAGTCAGGCCTTCTCGGGCACTGGCCCCTGTGAGGAAGCCTGTGCAGCCTCTGTGCAGCCTCTGAGATCTTGGGGGGTGCCTCAGGGGCAGGTTTGGGGTTGGAGTGGTCAAATGCAAACCGGGGCCCATTCTCCCACTGCCACCGCTGCCCCCTCACACCTGAAACCCACCAGAGGGAAATCTGTCCTGCCTGTGGTCAAAGCCGCCTTTCCTCTGGGCACAAGGTGAGGCCCTCGCAGCCTCGGCTTGTGGCCCAGAGCGCCTGGCATTACAGAACATTACACCCCTGGGGTTCACCGTCCTTTCATCTTTCTATTCCCAGGTCTCAACAACCGCGTGAGGTGGGAAGCAGGCAGCTTGTTTTAGCCTCATGCCACAGGTGGGGAAACAGAGGCCTGGAGAGATGGGGTGACTGGCCGAGGGCCCAGAGCCAGAGAGAGACCTGGGGGAAGTCCCAGCTCCCGGGCATCCTGCTGCCCTTTCCCGGGAAAGCCCTCTAGCCAGACCCCAGCCCCGAGTCAGATTCCGGGGAGGCGTGGCCCGCAGGGGCCAGGGAACCCGAACCAGGTCCTGCTCCCAGTACCGCTGACCGGCCCAGTCGGCGCAGGCTTCCCTTACCTTGTTGAACTGGAAGAGGTCCCGCTTGAGCCGCTCCCGCACAGGGTCAAGTCCCGACCTCAGGAACCGCCTCATCTTGCTGGGTTTGCAGCCCCCTAGAGAAAGGGGCATGGCTGCTGAGCACCAGGGAGCCCCAAGACTGGCCAGTCTCACCGACCGCCCCCTGCATCTCGGCATCCCCAAGCTCCAGGAGAGCCCTGCGCACCTGGAGGCTCTGGCCAGCGTTGGCCTCAAAGGCCGCAGGAGAGGCTGGGGGCAGAAGCCATTTAACCTGGCTTTATAGGAACAAGAGGGCCAGGGGCTCTGAGGTTAATTAGCTTAATTGTTAACCTGTTTTCTGAAAAACCATAAAACTCTGGCTAAACAGAAAGGGAAACTTCACAGGGCTCCTGCAGGGCCAGTTGGAAGGTGGAGAAGCAAAGGCTTCCACCTGGGCTCCCACGTGGCTCCCGGATGGGGGCAGGGGAGAGGCGAGCAGTTCCAGCGCTCACTCGCTCACTGCAGGGAAGGCTGTCAAGGGGCGCCAGGCCTAGGCCACGCCCACCAGCCACAGCCGTCAGGAACCTGAGTGGGAGAGCTGCAGCCGGGGTGCCGGCCCATCCCACCCACACCTGGGGCCCACGGCAGACCTGGATCTGACCCCGCGAAGCTGCTGGGGCCTCTGCCACCACAGCTCTAGCCCCGGGCTTCCAGCTGGTCCCTGCCTCCCCCTCTGGCTATCCCAGTGCCAGCTCCCCTGAACTCTCATGGGGTGCACTCAGAGGTTCCCTTTCCCATGGCCCAAGTGGAATAAAATCAGAAGAAAGCTGCTCCCAATAAGGAAACCCGCTCAAGGCCCCCAAACCACCGCCCACCATAGAATACATTCCCAACCCAAGGGGAAACTATTTCTGGATCATCCTTGGGGGAGGGGAGGGCTCATCTATGCTTCGGCTTCCGGCTTCCAGTAGCACGGCCTCCCGCTGACCAATGGGTCCTGGAAGCCGGGCTCAGATCCAGGCCGCCCTGCGGGACTCACTCTGGGTAGGGGCAGGTAAAGGCAGGCCAGTGACAGGCCTGGAGCGGAGGGGGGCAGGGGCACTGGCCCACCTGGGGGAAGAAGGTGACTGCGCTGAGACCTGAAGGATGTCTGAGGTTTCTGGCATGTGAGTTGGGGTGTAGGGCTGGCCTTGCTGGAAGAGGTCACCCCACCGGGCAGACATCCTGGGGTGATCTTACCCTCTTCCAGGTGGGAAAAGGCAGGGACCAAACCTCAGCTCTGTCACCTTCTGCAGACACCAAAAGGGAGGGGATAGGGTGGATAGCGGCGGTTTGTGCCTTCACGCACGTTTTGGGGGAGTCAGAGCAAAGGGCCCCTCTTCCACACAAAACAGCGGGTAGTCATGGGAACTACCAGGCGGCCATTTGACCTGAGGCCCCGCCATTGGTTGAGGGAATGAACATGGTAAAGTGTGGAGGCTCCTGGGAATGAAAACAAACTCCCTGCAGCCGACCTGGGGGGTGGGGGGGCTCCCGCAACATTCCAGCTGTGGGGAAGGGCAGTGGGCACAAGCTCCAAATCAGCCAGTGGGCTCCTGATGTTCCCTTCCCGGCCTGGTCACTGGGTCAGAGGTCAGAGAAAGGGGGGAGGGGAGGGCAGTCCCAGAGGAGAGGAGATGCCCTGGGCTCTCCCCCCAAGACCTGAGCAGGCAGGGTGGCACAGGCCACCTGCCCTAGGACCCAGGCAGGCTCCAGGGCGACATCGCACAGCTGGGATGGGAGGAGACGGCTCCACTCGGGAGGGCGGGGTGGGCACCAAGCACCCCAGTGGCCCTCTGTGCAGCTCTGTGGCCCCAGCTCCAGCCCCTTGCATGGGATTTCTATTACTTCTAAAACATTTTGCCCAAGTAATCCACGCTCATGGTAGAGAAAGCAAACAACTGGGAGAAAATCCTCCCTAAATGCCGCCAGCTGGGGCAGGCCCGCCGGCATGCGTCCTGGCCCTCAGCTCATCTGCTCTTGCATATGTGCGTTTGGCACACCTAGACCTCATCCCGGGCATCTGTTCGCCTTCTAGAATCTTCCCTGGAAGATGAGTGGAAAATGCCATTCTTGGCGGACAAGGAAACAGAGGCTGGCAGCTCATCCAAGGTCAGCATGTAGGACCCAGGACTCAGATCTGAGTCCCAGGCTGGCAAACTCCCAGACCCAAGGGTTCTGGGAGGCAGCAAGGTATGGTTATGGCAGGACAGAGGGTGCCTGATCGCACCCCCGTAGCTAAAGGCTGGCCCCGTGCAGGCTCCCCTCACATATGCCTTCAGCTCAGAGTCAACCAAGCCTGGACACTGCTAGAGGGGTGCCGGTGAGGTCTGGCTGGGTAGGGCTGGTGGGCTTTGCATGAACCTGTGCTCATTCCCCAGCGGGAGAGGGGCTGAGACCCCGTGACGTGAGGTGACAGACGGTCCCTGCACCTGCTCTTCACTCTCGCGACTCCTCAGTATAGCTCCCCAAACAGAAATAACTGCCCAGGTCAAGCTGTAAAAAAGCACCACCCCTTCCTGAAGGCGGGTGGGGGGACAGGTCTAGCCAGGCTGGACTCACCTCCAGGCAAACCTTGGCCTCCAATCACCCACACCTGGAGGTGTGGAGGCGGCTCAGCCCACTCCCGAAGGAGCGCAGGGAGGCAGGGCATGTAAGGGAAGGAGCCTAGGGCTGGGTGCCAAGAGCCACCATACAGCCCCTTCATGCTGGGTGGCCATGACAGCCCCCAGCCCCACGAGCTGGTCTGTAAGGAGGGATGCACGCCTTCCCGAACAGGTCTATTGGGAGGCCTGGGAGCAGAGCCAAGTGCCGGGTGCCTGGCATGGAGCAGGCACTGGCCTAGTATTGGGGACAGCAGTGACAGACAGATAGGATCCCTATTCAGGACACTCTAATGGGGAGGCCAATGACTCACTGGGACGCAAGTCCGCCGGCAGGATGGTTTCAGACAGCGATCAGGGCCAGCCAGGAAATAAAGGAAGATGCTAAGATAAAGACCTGAGAAGGGGCCTCCCCAGTGGCGCAGACCTCTCCTGTCTCGCCTGCTGCTCCCCTCAGCAGTGCCCTCGGTCCATCTGCCTGTTCTGTTCCCCACTCTGTCTCTGGTGAATCCTCTCACCCTCCAATGCCTCTGGCCTGTACCCCAGCTCTTTTTTTTTTTTTGTAAATTGTGATCAAATTAGGACTTTTTAAAATTTTTTACTTTTTAAAGATTTATTTATTTATAAAAGAACTGAGGTATAGTCAGAGGCACGCTGTACCCACAGTTGTATAAAAATAAATCTTAAAAAAAAAAACAAAAAAAAAAACCTGTGTTTAAAAAAATAAAAAAGACCAGAGAATAAGGCTGGAAGGCTCGTGAACATTCGTCATGTCCCTTCTGCCCGAGATGCTTTTCCTACAGGTACTCACAGGCCTCCTTCACCTCCCGGGACATCCTCTCCTCCACTCCCCGCTTTGCTGTTCTCCTCACCTCGGTCACAATGGACTAGTGAATGGTTTACCGAGTCATCTTGCTTATTACCTGCACAACCCTCCCCAAAAATATGCTTTCTTCTAACTCAGGGGCTTTCTTCTCCCTTCCCACGGTGGAACCCCAAGTGCACAATGAATGAATGAATGGAGGCGGCAGCATCTTTAGCCAGGGACCTGAATGATAGGGACTGGTCAGACTTGGAAGCTCGGGGCAGGGCAAGTCAAGCAGGGAGGGGATGTGCATGTTCTGTGGGGGTGAAGACAGCGGAGGGGCCTTTGGAAGCTACAAGGAGATTTGAGGTGGACTAGAATGAGGGGGGCTTCAGTTTCATTCACTGGGAACCAGACAGCACTGAGCAGGCTCTGAAATACCTTCTTGCCTTGCAAGCATCACATCCAATGTCACCTACCAAAAAGCCATTTCAACCATCCCGCCGCTTTCACTGTCTTGCCTGGGCACCTACCCTCTTTTATGTTAAATGGCCCCTAAATCACCATGGCCAAGGGCACCTATCCAGGTCCTCCAAGGTTCTCCCCAGCCTTGCTATCCTGGTCACTAATGTGTTGGGAAAAATCAGATGCAACCTAAATGGCCAACAATGGGGTGTGGGGGGGTACCCCATGGAAGGTTCCAGAACTAATGGCCTGGAACCATATTTACCCTAGGGTGGGGGGGGGACCTATTAAAAACATTTACCTAAGTAGACAACACAGGGAAGGGTTATGGGATTAGTGGTGTTTTTCTTTTCTTTTGGTTTATCTCCCTCCCAGGTAGGGTAGATAAAAGGGTCAAATGGGGGAAGGGTTGAAGCCCCAGGCACTGGTCAGGAGGCCTGGGGCTCAAAGTAAACAGTCCTATGGAGGAATGGGGTTCCTCTCTAGCCACCTTGTCCTGAATAGGGGAGAACTCCCATCCCTCGATGGACACTATGGGATGCAAAGGCAGGGAGGAGTCGGGCAGGTGGAACCAGCTGTATGACTGTGGGCTTCAGGGCCATGACCTGGCAGGGCCAAGGTGAGGCTTCAGCGGGAGGGCCAGCGAGAGGGTCTGGCAAACTCAGGTGCTGGGTACTTCAATGCTGCTTCTGCTGGGTGGGACCAGGGGGAGGAGACAAATTCTGGGGCCCCACCAACTGAGAAGTCCCCCAAGTCTATGCCAAGAAGGGTCAGGGGCAAGGTCACTGGGGATATGGGGAGCTTTAAGGGTCCTGGCCTCCTGCACCCGGTCACCATCTAGCTACAGCAGGACTCCTGAGAGGGGGCCTCCTAAAAAGAAACATCTCCGGGGCCTCCCCTGGTGGCGCAGGTGGTTGAGCGCCGAGCTGTGAAGCTGTCTGCAGCCTCTGCAGCACTGGTTTGATCCCAGCCTGCCGGGCAGGCGTGGCAGACCTCTCCTGTTGCACCTGCTGCTCCCCTCAGCAGTGTATTTCGTCAGTCTGCCTGTTCTGTTCCCCGCTCTGTCTCTGGTGGATCCTCTTACCCTCCCACGCATCTGGCCTATACCCCGGTTCTTGTATAAATAAATAAATCTTTAAAATATAAATAAAAAGAAACATCTCCTTCACCGCCCCCCACAACTTCTAAAGATTGCCCAGCCTCAGTCTCCCTTTTTGCCCAGGACATCCTCTGTGGTCTGACCCAGCCCTGCTGTGTGTGCTCACGAGCGTGCAGAGCCGTGGTTTCCACACAGGTCCGCCTTGTGATGGGGGTGGGGGGAACCAGCCTCAGAGCTCCCTGTGGGCAGCTTATCAGCAAGATCCTTCCCTTCACCCTACCCCAATCATCCACTACACTGCCCATCAGCAAAGAAAGCTGCATTGAGGAACCATATCCCTATACCTCGATGCCCACATGGTTTGGCAACGGGCTAGCAAATTCACACACTGTCTTTCCTTCCCATTCTGCCCAGACCCTGTGCCCCCTGCATATCAAGAGACCAGTGGCAGAGGCAGAAAAAGAGTAACTGTTAGGGGTGGGCTTGTCCTGGCCCTGCCCCAGGCAGCAGCTCTGACTGCTCTTGGCATACCTGCACCGTCTGGGATGCCAGCACTAATGTGTCCCCATGAGGCCAAGGCTTGGCCACACTGATCCTGCCTATCCTGGCCCAGACCCCAGCATGGCCCTGAAGAGCGCAGGCATGTGCACAGATCTGCTGGGAGAGGCCACGCTCAGTGGCAGCACCCAGACTTCTCAGACCCAAGGGAGGCAGTCTGGAGCCACACCGGCCACAGTCCAGCCATGCTCATGTGCTCCAGGAGCCCACCCAGCAGAAAGCGAGTCCCAAGCTCCCTTCACCTTTCCTCTCAGCTCAGGCCCCCACAGCTAACTGCTGCTGAGAAGCTGCCCGCCCTTCCCCAACATCCTGTGTGAGGGCTGAATGTGGCTTTAGCCTCCTGCTGACGGCGAGTCGGCTTTTCTACTTCCTAGGCTTTTCTACTTCCTAGCGCGGGGAGTGGTGGGACAGAGCGCTAAGCCACCGGGGCAGCTGCTGACCCCTCGGGCATCTGTCCGTGCCAACTCAGATGCTCTTGGCTGCTTTGCGAGTGCCCACGTTGCCCTGGGAAACCCAATCTCCCAGAGGCACCAGACAGGCCCCTGCCAGCAGCTTGGCAACCAAACCTTGGCTAAAAGAGCACCTCCAGGGAGGGGGCTACAATAAAGAGGGGGTGGGTCCAGAGAAGCCTGTCCCTGCCCTCCACAGGTATGCCAAGGGACTGAGAGCGCCTGGTGCCGCTTTAGCTTCTCACGTGCGTGGTCTCATGTAATTCCTGCAACTACCTGGGAAGCACCGGGTTCCGGGAGCTATCAAGGCCATGCAGTTAGTAAGAATCCAGCTGACCCCCATCCTGAACCCCAACCTGACCACAGACCCTGCTGCTCATTCAGGCCTCGCTCCCAGGACCAAGGCCTCCTCGCTCACCTGGAAACTCAAAACTTGAATGGCTGTTCCAAGGAGCTTCAGGACAAAGGGCTGGGCCTGCCCCTTCCATGACCGTCTCCCCGGATGCATAGGGGGCACTCATGTTTCACTTAAAGAACCCCCTCACTGCCTGCAAGTCAGGGCTCAAATGTGACCTTGCCAGGCCCCACCCCCTGCCCTACCCGCCCACCACAGGGGTCTCAATCCCCCCCCATTAGTCCTTTGCTATAGTGCCTATGGCCTTTTAACACCTAACTTGTGGGGCCTCCCCTGGCGGCGCATTGGTTGAGCGCTGGGTCGTGAAGCTGCCCGCAGCCTCTGCAGCACCGGTTCGATCCCCAGCCCCTGCTAAGGGTCCCACATGGTGCACAGACCTCTCCTGCCGCCCACTGCTCCCCTCAGCAGTGTATTTCATCAGTCTGCCTGCTCTGCTCCCGGCTCTGGTGAATTCTCTCACCCTCCTGTGCTTCTGACTGTACCCAGTGCTTGCATAAATAAATAAATCTTTAAAAAAAAAAAAATTCTCCCATTTAAAACAAAACAAAACCCCTAAAACTTGTTACCTACACTTGTTTTTTGTGCCGCCCACGCCCCGTCCTGGAGAGCACAAGTCCTGCCATGGCAGAAGTCTGCTTGGGGTTAGGGTTATGCCCGCGCTACGCTGCGCTGGCAAAGAGGCACTGGTAATACTTGTTGAATGAACAGCTAGGACTGAACCGGGTTCAGTCTGATTCAACTGGGCTGAGGGCTTCTCCATTTGGGAACCACTGACCCGAAAGAGCACAGGGTTGCTGTCCCACATGGCCCCTCAGGGAACTTCCCCACCCTGTTAAAGTCTCTGGCCAATCAGGGCCATGAGGATGGCATACCTGGCCTCCTGCTGGGGACACCCCATGGGCCCTGCCTCAGGCTGGGGCTCTGGGACACCAGCTCCTTGGCAAGGAGAACCCAAGAACGTGACCATCCAGGCCCAGCTGTGCCACTTGTCAAACCCTGGGCCACTGAGTGAGGTGTCTGGAGAGAAGGCTCTGGTGTCGGCTGAATTCCTGAAGGGTAGAGTCAGGTACCTCACAGCTTCCCTGTCCCCACGCCCAGAGGAGCCTCTCCTAGCTCAAGAATTCAGTGTGGTTCCTGGGAAGGCGAAGCAGCGGGTGACTCTTCAAAGGACCAGTTTCCTGAGAGGTATGGGGGGAGAGGAGAGGCCCTAAAGGGAGCCATGCAGAACCCCAAGACAACAGGGTTCAGGGAGGGGTCTCTTGGGGATTCTGAGGGGGCCAGCGCTGAAGTAGGGCGAAAAGCACCAGCAGTCCCACTGGGGGGGGGGTTCCCATCTACTCCCTAGGGCCCTGCTTCTGCAAACCACTCCTGCCAACCAGACCTGCAGGCCTCAGCCTGGAGGAGCGTGGAAGTGACATCCTCATGAGCTGAGTGCTGAGGGTCAGTGGATCCAGGCAGCCAGTGCCTCCTGGGAGCAGGGAGACCACCCTGGCCCCTGATTCAGGCATCTCAACAGCTACCTGTGGCACATCTGGATGGACCAGGACGGCTGAGCAAGCCTTCAGGAAACGCTTGCTGCTCTTGGAGACGTGGGCCCAGGATGCTCACTGTCTCCAACAGGTAGAGAGAGGGCAGAGACTGATGACAGGGGCTCCAGGCACCGCTTTCTCTGGGGCGAGGGGGGTTCCTGGAACCAGGAAGTCCTAGCAAGAGAAAGGACACGCCTTCTCTAGGCCAGGTGGAGAAGCAGCACTACAGCGTTTGCAGAAAATCCCTAATGAGACAGAGAGCACCTGTGCTCCCTGCCCCAGTCCCCAGCAGGGCCCCTCCCCTGGCCAAGCCCCGCCCCCCCCAAAGCAGATTAGATTCTACACCCCACCCCCACCTTAGGGAATGGCCCCCAGCTGGGATCTGGCCTTCAGGTTTCACCCTTGGGAGGAGGTACCAAGGGCCACCAAGGCTTAGGGAGAGGTTGGGACAAGGCGCTGCCCCTGCCTCTGCCCCCCAACTCCCGGGAAGTGATGTGCCCATTTTCAAAGTTCTGACTTCCAGACACTTGAAATACAGTGACCCCTTGGCTAATTTCTGGGCAGACAAGCCAAATTCTCTCACCACCCATCAGGCACACCCAAAAGGTGTGAAAACCCTGCTGAGGGTGAGCATGATTACGCATCAAGCCAAGGTCAGGCAGCAAGAACACAGAAGCACAATTCCCAGCTCCACCTGACCGATGTCTGGAAAGGCAAAGAGCCTGGAGGACCACTTCAGACGAGGGAAGACCCAGGCAAGAGGGAGGATTCCCTCTTGCACTTTTTGAAACCCTATTTCTCCACCATGGGCTCCTCCTTCTGGTGCCTTATAACTTTTAATTTTAACCCAACAGGGCTCATCTGGGATTACAAGCTTTTAAAAACTGCCATTGTGTATTAAAAAGTTACTAAGTACTAAGTTACTAAGTAATTAAGATTATATTACTCTGCCTTCAAAGGGGCCACTCCATTGCCTCCAGGAGGGGCAGGAGGGATGCCCCAGACCCTGGAGGCCAGAGCTCCCAGAGACCGGGTTCTACTTTGGGGGACAGGAGGGAGTCCTAGCCAGAGTCCTCAGAACCGGTTTTGAGTCCAAGAAAAGTAAACCCAAGCTCCCTTTCCATAAAATAAAAAAGCTGGACACCTGTCTGGGGGCCCTTCCACACCTGAGCTCACACACACCCAGACTGTCTTCCTCAAAAGCCGCCGCTGACCTTGGCCTCCCCTCTGCCTCAGTGGCTGTGCTCTTCCCCCCTGGGGTTTCCCGTCTGGACACACCCATCTCCCTCCCAGCTCCGAATTCCCTCTGCAGACGCGAGGCAGGTCCTCGAGTTCTAAACGTTGCAGAAGGTCCCTGGAGCCCAGGTTAGAGCCCCAGCATCTGCACGTGGATCCCCGCGGGAAGGGGCTCCAGGACGCGGCTCCGCCCACCTGGCCCTGAGCTCACCTGCGGCAGGTGAGAGCCTCAGGGGGCGCACCGCGGTTCTCGCGGTTACGGCCAGTTCTTCCCACAGCCAAGGCTCGACCTGTCCACGAACCCTCCCGCTGGAGCAAACTTTACCCGCTCGTGTTGGCAAAACATAATTTTTCACTTTTCCCAAGTCCCGACGTACCATAGCGCGACCCCACGCCGTCGCGTGGAAAGGAGTGGGGCTCAGCACCGTCGCCTAAAGGTGCCCCAAATGTCCTCACCCCCCCCCCAAAGGCCCCGAGACCGAAGTCCCTCCCGCCGGCTTCCTGCGCCCGGGGATTAGGAGGCACAAAGGGCCGGCGGGGAGGGCGCCCCGAGGGTGGGGGCCCGGCCGCCGAGGGGACGCGCGCCAGCCCCCGCGGCCGGGGATCCGGCCCCCGCCACGCGCGCCGCGCGCCCCCCGCCGTGCACGTGGGGCTCGGGCCGGGGACGCGGTCTCCGCCCGCGGAGCCTCCGCGCCCGGGCGCGCCCGGCACCTGTCTCCCGGCTCCCGAAGCCGACGCTATTGTGCAAGCCCGAAACCCACACTCTGCAATCGCGGGCGGACGGGGCCGAGAAAGTTCCCGGCGGCACCGGCCTCAGGTGTCCGCGTCCCGCGTGCGGCGCGGCGCCGGCCTCCAGCGCGAGGCGAAGGACCCGGCGGCGCCCTCCGCGCGGCTCCCGAGGCCGAGGGTCGCGGCCGCGCACGCCTCCCGCCCCGGCGGCGGCGCCCCGAGGGGGCGGCCCCGGCTCGGGTGGCCCCGGCCCGCTCCTCACCTGGAGGCCCCGGCCGGCCCCCGCCCGAGGCCTCGGCGTCCCTCGGCGGCCGCGCCGACCCCGCTCGCTCGCCGCGCCGGCCCAGGCAGCCGGGCCGCGTCTCCTTCCTGCTCACCTCGGCGCGGGCGGGGCCGCCGTATTTACATAAGGGGCGCGCCTCGCCGGCCGGCCCCGGCGGCCCGCCCCCGCTCGCCCCGCCCCCCGCCCTGCGCCGCCGGGGCGGGCGCGCGCCGAGGTGCCCTCGGGGGGCGGGGGCCGCGCGCGGGCCAATCCCGGCCCCGGGAGGCGCGGGGCGGGCGGGGCGGCGGGAGTGCGCGGGGCCCGGCCGCCCTCGCCTCACCTGCGCGCACCTGGCCGCAGAGCCGCGCGCCGCGCCCAGTGCCCCGCCGCCTCCCGCGGGGGAAATAGTTCCCGGACGCGCCGGCCCGGGTCGCCGCCCGCCTGCCCGCCCGCCCGGGGAGCCGGACCGCCCACTCCCGGCCCGGGCCGCCGGCGGGGGGGGGTGGGCGGGGCCCGGCCGGCTCCCCGCGCGCCCCACCCAATCGGAGCGGGCGACGGGCGGACGCGCAGGGCCGGTTTCGGGACCCAGAGGCGGAGGGGCCCGGGGACGCGGAGTGGCCGAGGCCCCCACGTCGGGGGCCCGCGCCCCCACACCCGCCGCCCCGGGCGCTGCGGAGGTCGGCCCGGCGCCCAGGGCAGCGGCCGCGCCGCAGTTGTCAGCACGAGCGAGAGGGGCGCGGAGCCCCGGGCCGCGCAGCTCCCGGCGCCCGAGGCTCCAGCCGCGCCGACGAGGCGGCCCTTCTGCCCGCGCCCGACGGCGCGCCCGCCTCCCTCCGGGCTGCGCCTCGGGAAGCCGAGGTGGCCCAGAGGGCGGACCTGGAAGGTGCCGGGTCGCGTTGCTGCCCTCTGGCGGGTGTCAGTCTCCACGCCAGGGAGCCGCGCCCCTGCGGGTGGGCCAAGCAGGGGTGAGGGCCTGGGGCCCACTTTCACAGACAACAGATGGGGAGGGAGGTGTCGGCGCGCGATTTATCCAGGCACAGCGAAGAGGTACCTATTTTTTAATGGCTTTGGCTTTATGGCATGAAGCAGGCACCCTCTCTTTAAAGGCACTGAGTCCTCTTCTGCCCCACCTCCTGGGTCTCTGAAATCTAGTCCTGAGTTCCAAAGAGATCACTGCAGGCAGCAACATTAGGTCTGTGGCTTAGAAGCACTGCGGCGGCCAGACAGGGGGGATGGCTTTGCTCTCCTGCAAGCATCAGACACCCAGGGCCAGGCCCTGGCCGGCCCCTGCAGCAGGAAGGGGCAGAGTCTGGGAGTAGCAGGCAGCTGAGCTGGTCCTGAGAGTAGACAGTTCAGGTCCCCCAGAGCCCGCCTGGGGCCCTGCCAGGGCTGTGTGGTCAATGTTCCAGATCCCTGGGCAGTGTGAAGTCCCTGAAGCTGTAGAAGGAGATGTCTCCATGATCCACAAGGGCAAAGATCAGCGGGACATCCCCACTCTGGTAGGACAACCGCTTGAGGGTGTGGAGGTCTGGGACTGGCTCATCAAATCTGCAGGGATAAAGGTGAGACTGAGGCCTGGACACAGCCCCTCCATAAACTGTGAGGTCCCAGGAAGGGGGACTGGAAGACAGAAGTTTGGAACCCCTGAGTTTCTCCCATCTACAAACTGCTCAGCTCTAATAAATTCTTCAAAACAAACCCGGAGCCCTGGCTGCTTAGGGGCCTAGGAAGAGCCAGGGTCTCCCCTCTCTCGGCTGTAAATCCCTCTGACCCACATCCCTCCTGCTGGAAGAGCCCAGGACTAAAATGGCACAGGAGAGAGATGATTGAAAACACTGGGGGTGAAAGCCAAGGACTGGGACCTTGGGTTCCACAGCACTAACTAGCAGGTGGTCTTGCTTCCCTCACCTGCTCTCTCTGGACCTTGGGTTCCTCTCAGGGATTGGCAAACTGGCCAGGGGCATGGAAAGGAGGTCCACGTGGTTGAAAGAGAACAGGCAGCAACTGGGGGTAGGGGTTGCTAGTTTCATACCCACTAATGCACATCCGGGCATAGGGCTTGCCAGGGTTATTCTTTCGGAACGTGGCCACGGCATCCGCCTGGTAAACATCAAAGGCAATCTCCAAGCCCCCGGACTTCTCCAGCAGCCTAGGAAAGAGTGAGAAACCTTAGGAAACAGGGGCTCTCCGCCCCCACCTTGCTTTTCCTCCCCACCCTTTTCTGCCCCCAACTCCAGGAAGCAGTCTCATCCAGGGGGGCTGAGGGCCTGCTATGAGGTACGACTTGCAGAGCTGCCCCATCTCAGAACCCTCCCCTCTTACCTGTCACACTGCCCTCTCCTGCAAACACACACATACTAGCGGATGCTTGGAACTAGGCCTGAGGGGGGGGTGCCCCCTGGAACGAGCTTCCTCACAACCAACTTTAAGAGTCAAATCCCAGCTGCGACCTGCTGGTAGTACCAACAGTGCAGTGCGGATGGGCACAGTCTGGAAACTCACCGGGCACCTCCGTCAGCGAGGTGCGTTGTCTGCAGCACGGAGATCTGCTGAAGGACTGTGGCTGCAAGGACAGTGAGCATAAGCCTTAGGGAGGGGGAGACCCCACTGTCCGCAGACTCCCAGGCACTTCTGAGTCTGCCATCTGCTTGAGCGTTGTCAGATTTAGCCAAAAAAAAATTTTTTTAGCATTGATATGTCCCATGTGATATGAGGTATGCGCTTAATTAAGATTAGCTGTTTGTCTGGAATTCAAATCTGATCGGCGTGGCAACATTAACATGGTGACTGGCAGTCCACCAGCTTCCCGTAAGGACCCAAGCAGGTCTGAATCTGTTGATGTGATCCTTGTCCTATTAGTTCCCTACCCTTAAGGTGCAAGGCACATGCAAGGCTAAGACATCACTCCTGGTTCCCTTCTAACAGCCAGGAGAACAGGGCGTCACAGGTAGCTGGGGCCGGACCCCCCACATCTTGTCTGTGACTTTAAGCACGCGGGTTTTGTTTGCATCCCACCTTGCTTCTCTCCCTGGGAACTAACTTGCATCGCCAAACCTTCCCACGTGTGTCCTTTTGCTGTTTCCTGGGAGAACGGACTCCACCAAACACACTCTCCTCCCCGTCTTTGTAAAGCTTCAATCAGCCCTGCTCAGTCTGCACCTTTCCAAGTCTTCTGATTTCCCAACTGCCAGTGGCCTGTGGAGAGGGGTGGGTACCTGGGGTGTCAGCCTGGCTGGGACTCAACAACGGGGTGACAGGTTGGTCCCACAGATGTGGGGGGCGGGGCTGGATCTTCTGCAGGTGCCGTCTCTGCAGCAGCTCCTTGTACTCAGACCAGCTGGAGCAGCGCCGCACCTCGGGGTCCGAATTTATGTCCTCCCGGAAGTGCTGGGCCTCCACCTTTTGCTCCTGTTCCCGCCTGGAGAGCTTCTCCTTCCGCTGGTTCAGCTTCTGGCACCAGGAACCGGCATCTGTCTCCCGCCCGGCAACATTGGCGGGGAGCAGCTCGTGGGCCGGGGCAGGCAGGAGGGTGTGGGGGCTATCTGCAGCCATGTTGGGGAAGGAGATCTGCTCAAAGTCCCAGCGAGGCTTACGAACCTCCTTGACCCCATTCTCTACTTTGCCACTCTCCTGGCTGTGCTCCGTCCCCATGCTGGCCAAAGCGGGGCAGGACTCCAGGGACCCCTGAAGCTGAAAGAGGTCCCCTGGGCCCGTGACAGGGTTTGATTCCTGGGGTTTCTCCTCTAGGCATCGACTGTCCTGGTTGCTGGGAGGTGGGCTGGAGGTTGCCAGGTTCCTGGGAGTCCCATCCACCCCCTGCAGGGGGTTCTCCAGGGCCTTGGGCTTCTTATTATCAGACCTGAGGGATGAGGGGAGGAAACAGCACACCTGCCTGCCTGCTGGGGTAAGCACCTCCCAGCGCGACCCCATGCGTTCTGCAAGGGCCCGGAGCTCCCGGTGGGGGAATGGCCACGTGGGGAATGTTACCCTGAGCTGGAGCTCCTCCTCTTCCTCTTGCCCTTCCGATCTTCCAAGCGCTGGGCGCTGCCGTCCAAGTTCAACTGCCTTTCATAAGGGGACAGGATGGAGCTGTGGGGTGAGAACAGGTAGGCGACAGGTCAACTGGCAGACCTGCCCCAGGGCACAGAGGGTGAGTCATGGGCCTTTACCCAGGCCGCTGGGCCTCACCAAAGGCACCTCTGAATTGGAATCAGGGCTCCTGCAGCATCAACGATAAATGGTTAATCGCTGGTGAGAAAATTTGGAAACTACAGAAAAATAAAGATGGGTGGGCACTACTGTTAACATTTTGGTTTTCTAAGAACATACATTTAACAAAAAAGACACTGTGCTAGCCTGGTGCTTTGTGATTTTTTTTTTTTTAGCGCCTCGCCCATTAGCCTATCATGGACCTGCCCCCTTATTGCTGCAGTTTCCTTTCCTGCCAGGCTGTTTTCATGGCTCTGAGACTTCACTGTCCGATACAGCAGTCACCAGTGAGTTAAAATTAAATCCACTGAAATGAAATCAAACGGAACACTCGGTCTAGCTGCGCGCTACACTGGACAGCACAGAAGGTTTTCATCCCCGCAGAGAGGCCTAAACACAGACCGCTCTAAGGAATCAGCTCTACTCTGTGGTCGTGCCTCTGCGTTCTGTTTCCAGGTTCACCGTCGTGATGGTGTTTTGTGTAAGCGCCCTGCTAAATCCAAGTTCCTTGGGGCGGTGATTTTGCTCCCTGCTACCCCTCAGCAGGCAGCACAAAGCCTGGCCCCCAGCAGGTGAAACCCTATCCCCGCAGGGGCACATCTGCACGCACCTATGACCATTTCCTTAGAATACATTCTGCTTTCACAGATTAAAGGATATGCCTGTTCCACAGCTTTCACGACACGCTATAAAACCGCAAAGGCCATACCACAATCTACTCCCAAGTCTGAAGGCCCGTGGCCCTCAGCAATGCTGGGTTACTAAGGCAACGGTCTTTAGAGGCCCCAGAAGAAAAGAACTAACCGAGTAAAAGGAATATGAAACCCTACTCGGTTGTCAATTCCTCACTCAGCCCTTCCTTCATGTGCGCCCTCCACAAATCTGCGTATCGCCTACAGAGCACCAGGCATGTTCTGGTGCTGGCTGCATCGAGGTGCTCACAGCGAGCTCCAGGAGCTCCAGCATTACCTGTGCGGTGACTAGGCTAAAGGTGGGTCTCACTCTGATAACTCAGGAGACACTGAAATGGCCCAAATTCATCCAAACATGCCACACAAGAGAGCACTTCTGGCAGAGGCCCCCAGTCCATGGCCAGGGAGCTGCCACCCAGCCATGGGTTCCTGATAAGGAGAGTCACTTTCCACCCTGGGGCCAGTCAGCCAGGCCCCAGGACTAGAGCAAATGGAAGGGAAACGGGATAGGATTTACCTTGGTTGGAATCTTCGAACTACATAGCCCAGTCTCTTCAAGTGGCTAAAGACCTCGAAAGAAAAAACAAGTGAATGTCAGACACCCACCTTTGAAAACACCCAATGGTTTCTCTAGACAGAAGCCATTCCCCATATCCCCCCTGCACAGCCCAGATTCCAAAGACTGACTGGACCACACTATTATAAACACCCACACACACACAAACAGCTAAGGTCTCAGTCTCTAAGTTCCTGCCTCTTGCTTACCTAACTGTGGGCGCAAATGACACTTGGTAGTTTTGGGGTTTAAACACAATCCCAAACAGTTGGTGATGGGCCAGAGAAAGACTAGGCCCCAGTATTTTGATACAAAGGCTGATAAAAATGAAGCCCCTGGCTACAATCTTGACAAGATGAGAGGTGATGGACATTCCCCCATCTCCATTGGCCGTGGCTGTATCGATTACTCGCGGGGCACCAGCAGGAATGTCCCGATCTCTCTGCAGCTGTCAACACAGCTCACCCTTTCTTCCTGAAAAGACCTTCTTCGGGCTTCTGGAATGCCACCTCCCCCTTTTCTCCTTCCTTGCTAGTCACTCCTCCATCTCTATTTCTAGTTCCTTATCTCCCCTCTGACTCCCTCCTGTGGAGTTTCCCAGGCCTCAGAGGAAGCTGGCCCCTGGGCCACTGCCCCATGGTGTTAAATACCATTCCTAGGCTCACGACATCCATGTTTATGTCTCAAGCCTCGAGGACCCCCCACATTCTAGGCTTATTTGCCCAACTGTCTTCATGACAGCCTCACTTGGCTGTTCAAGCCCCTCAAAATGAGCCTTTTGTAAGTGCCATGGGAACATAGCCCTCCTCTGTCTCAGGTTCCCCTTACGAGGCTCTTTTTTTTTTTTAATAAGTTTTTTTTTTTTTTTTTAAGATTTATTTATACAAGCACTGGGTACAGTCAGAAGCGCGGGAGGGTGAGAGAATTCACCAGAGCCAGAGCGGGGAGCAGAGCAGGCAGAAGGACCGAAGTACACTGCTGAGGGGAGCAGCGGGTGGCAGGAGAGGTCTGCACGCCATGTGGGACCCTCCTCCGGTGGTGGGGGAGCAGCTGGGGATCGAACCGGCGCTGCAGAGGCTGCAGGCAGCTTCGCAACCCAGCGCTCAACCGTTGCGCCACTGGGGAGGCCCCCCCTTACGAGGCTCTGCGGCTAGTTCCTCATAGGTACTTGTAAATACTCATTGACTCTGGCCGGTGGCTCGGCTTCTGGAAAGGGTGGCAGATACCTGGTACTGCAAGAAAGTCACGGTGTCCTCGGCCAGCAGCAGCTGGTAGGCCTCCTGGACAGACAGTGGAAGGTCTTGGTGGAATAGCTGGATACAGCCCTGTAAGGGGAGTCAACAGCTCAGCTGTGCACACTCCTTGCCCTGATTTAGCCAGTGGGACAACTTCCCAGCTCCCGCACCTGCCGCCCCCCGCCCCCCCACCCCCAGCATCAGGGGCAGAACTCAGCCCAGCAGGAAGCGGGGAGAGCAGACCACTCATGGAGGCTGGCATTCCTGCTCCCTGCATGGCATTCCCCTCTTCTGTTCCAGAAGCCGGATAACAAGCCCCCTGAACAGTCCCGCCCTTGCGGTTCCCGGGCCCGAACCCCTCCTGCACCGCGCCGGGGCCCCACTCACACACTCCAGCAGATACAGGGCCTCCTCGGGGTGAAGCCGCTGCCGGCCCTGCTCGGAGAAGCCCATGGTCTGCCAGAATTTGCCCTGCGTGGGCCAGAGCAGAAGTCACAAAGGAGCTGGGGGGGCGCGGAGAAGGCGGGCCCCTGGCCCCCAGCCCCGCCGCTCACCGCGGGCGACTTCAGCTCCACGAAGCCGTCCTCGGGGCTCCACTCCGCGGCCACCAAGCTGCCCCTGGCGAGAAGGGAGAGGCCGGCTCGCGAGGCCCCCGCAAGTTCCCGGGCCCGCCCGCCCGCCCGGCCCGCCCGCCCGCCCGGCCCGCCCGGCCCCTCACAGGCGCTCCACGCGCTCCTCCGCCAGCAGCTGCCAGAGCTCCTGGCGGCAGCGGCGCAGCCGCTCGGCCTGCGCGGCGGAGCCGTCGGGGAGGAAGTCCTTGGGGCCATGCGAGCGCTGGGGCAGCTTCTGGGACCGCGAGCGGGCGGCGAGCAGCTCCCGGGCGCTGCGGGAGAAGGGCACGCGGGTCAGCGCGCGCGGCGGGGCCGCCCGGAGCCCGCTCCCCGGCCGCGCCCCGCCGCCGGGCCCGGCCTCCCCCGCCGCGCCGCACCTGAGCAGCCGGCCGGCCGGGACCTCCACGGCCGCGGGCTCCATCGGGGCGCCGACTGCGGCTGCGCGCGCCGCCCTCGCCCCGCCCCCCGCCGGCTCCGCGCGGCCCGGGCGCCTCCCGCCCCCCGCGCCAGCCCCGCCCCCGCCAGCCCCGCCCCTCCCCGCTGTGCCTCCCTGGCTGCCCCGGGTCCTAGCGCCGGCCGCCGACCCCGCGCCCCCAAGCCCCAGCCCCGCCCCCGCCCGTGCTGGCCTCCCTGGCCGCGCGGGTCCTAGCGCCGACCGACGAGCGGGTGCCGCGATTGGGGGGGCAGAGAACTTGCCGGTTTCTGCATTTGAGGGAGTTCCCCGCTCTAGTTCGCCTCTCCCCTCCGGGCCGCGCTCTAGTAAAATTCGAGGAACTCGGCGTTTAAGATGTAATATGGGGCCTCCCTGGTAGCGCAAGGGGTTGGGACGCAACCTTTGAAGCTGTCCGCAGCCTCTGCAGCACGAGTTCGAGCCCCCACCAGGGAGATACCCACACGGCGCGGCAGACCTCTCCTCGCTCCCCGCTGTGCCACTCAGCCGTGGATTTCGGTCCATCTGCCTGTTCTGCTCCCCACTCTGCCTCTGGTGAATCCTCTCCCCCCCTGCACCTCTGGCCTGTACCCCAGCTCTTGTGTGCGCAAATAAATGAATCTTAAAAAAAAAAAAAAGAGTGTAACGTGGTCAGAGGCTCGACGCCTCCGCAGCTCCGGGCTGAGTGGGGGGCGCACAGAGGGTTACAGAAGTGAAAGCTGTGGGCCCCCGAATTCCCGCTTCGAAGACTGAAGACCACCGAGGCCGTCAGGTGCGGCCGGGGGAGACTCGGGGGTCTCGAGGCTGCCGCGGGCCGCCGTCCGGGGCCCGGCGCGGGTTCGAGGCCGGGGGCGGGCGGCGCTGTCCGGCCCACGCTAGTGCTGAAGCCCCGGCCCCGCCCGCTCCGGCTCCGCGAGGCCGGGGTCCCGCCGCGCTCCCCACGCCGTCCGCCAGGCGGCGCCACCGGCCGACAGCGTCGCGGGCCGGGCACCGGCCACCGCGGAGGCGGCCCGGCGGGACGAGGGACAAAGAGGACGGCGGCGTCCAGGGGGGCCCGGGCCTCAGCTCCCCACCCTTCGCGGCCCGTCTTCCCCCACCCGGTCGCACCCGGGCCCGCACCCCCGGGTCTGAACTCGGAGCCGCGCTCGCCCGGGACCGCGAGCCGCCCGCAGCGGCGCCCACGCGGGGCCCGCCCCGCCTCACGCCCCCTGGGCGCATGCGCCGACCCCCGGGCGGGCCGGGGCGGGGGCGGGGCGGGGCGGCGGGGGCGGGGCTCGCGCGCTGACTGACAGCCCGGCTGCGCGGTCGGGACGGTCTCTCCGCTCCCGATCCGGCGGGGGGGGGAGGGGCGGGATTTCCTGCGGGAGGCGCCGAGCCGGCCTTGGGAAAGGAGGAAAGGAGGAGAAAGGGGTTCGGGGGGGCTGCTGGGGCCGCCTTCCAGAGTGCCAGAGGCCGAGCGGGGCGCCGGACCCCCGGCGGGCGGCGGGCAGAGGTGAGACGCGGGCCCGCGGGGCCGCTCCCTGGGGCGCAAACTAACTTTTCTCGGGGGCTCGGCGGACCTTTCCGCCGCCCCGCGCCGTCGGCGCCCGCTCCCCGGTAATCCCCCTCGCGCCTTCACCCCTCGGCGCTGGGCTCCCCGGATCCCTCCCGCCGCTTTGTTCCCGGGGTGGCCTGGCCGGGGCTGGCTGGGGGTGCGCGGCTCGGGACGGGCATTCCGGGGGGCGGGGGAGCCAGTCGGACCCCAGGCACTGCCAGGGGCGCCACCCCCCGGTGTCGGCCGCGGGCCCTGAGCGGGGGTGCCCTCTGGACCGGGCTCGGGGCGTCCTGGAGTGAGGGGTCCCCAGCCAGGGCCCCGGGCCTGCTGGGTCTCCTGCCGCAGGACGCGGGCAGCGAACTTGCGGCCAGCGAGGAACTGACAGAACCTTTCCTGGGGGGAGCTGAGGGGCTGAGCCCGCGTCATCTGGGGGAGCCAGGCAGCCCCCTTTGCCCGCAGTGCCCCAGCTCCTGTCGGTGGTTCTGCCCAGCTGCTTCCCTCTCCCACAGGAGGGGTGCGGATGGGTCAGCAACAGGTGTTATAGAGCCTCTCTATCCAGCAGGCAGACACCCCCCTGCCAGAAATTGGGGGCCAGAAGCTCCCCGCTCCACCTTTAGAATTCATAAAGCGCCCCAAGGCTAGGGCATTCAGTGATTACAGTGAGGCTTAGGCAGGGAGGAGTCTGGGGGCAGGTACATTTCACAGGGAGTGACCCCTGTCCCCGCTGCCTGTGCCTGACCCTCCCCGCCCCACCTCCTGGCCCGCCAGTTGTCTGTGGGTGTCAGAGCCTGGGGCTGTGGAGAACAGGCTGCTGGCCCAGCCTGCCCTAGTGTGTCGTGCGCGGCCCCTTCTGCCCAAGGTTGAGGTGCTGCCAGGTGCCCTGGGGCCTCAGTGACTCAGCTTCCCCCTCCCAGAGCGCCACCTCCCCACTCCATGTACTGCTCTCAAGCATAGCAGCTCTCTCCCCCCCTTTGAGTGGCTCAGCCCCTCCTTTGACCCCGAAAGGGGTGGATTGGGGGCTCCCTGGAGGCTCTGTCCTGTTCTTCCTCTGAACCCCGCTGCTGGGACTCTTGCAGGCTCTGGCCCAGCCTTCCGGCAGGGGCACTGCACCTTTTCTGGGCCCCTGAGACCTGTCCACACTGCGCCTTGGGCCTGAGGAATGTTGACTGCTCTCCTCGTGGGCACTGGTGCTCCTGAGCCAAAGCCGGGAAGACAGGCAAGCCCAGCCCCGGCCCATCCTGGAGCCGTCGGAAGCTGCAAGCTGATATCCGTCCAGATTTCCACGCAACCTCCACCCCCTCAGAGATCTGCTTTCCTGCTGGTCGGGGCAGCTCACGAAGCACCTTGAAGTGTGCTCTCCTGTCAGCGCCTGACAAGGAGCCCGCTGCCTGGGGCACCAGACACACTCCCGCTGGAGACTCCTGGCCCTCCGGAGGGCCAAAGCATGGCACCGTGACACCCCATTTTAGGCCCCTCTCCCCACTTCTACTCTGGTCTCCTGAGCTCAGAGTCCAGCCCAGGGACCAGGATGGGTCGTGAGCAGGACCTGATTCTCGCTGTCAAGAATGGAGACGTGACTGGTGTGCAGAAACTGGTGGCTAAGGTCAAGGCGGCAAAGACAAGTAAGTACTTGCTGGGTGAGCTGTCCCTCTGGAACAGTCTGGAGTCCCCCAGCTACAGAAAGGCTTGGGGGGGGGGTCACTGATTTGGTGACTTGGGATGGGAGGACTATCTCGTTCTAGAAAAGAAGTGTCTCTATGAGGGTGAGCCAGAGAAGGAAGTCGGGCCCCCCTTGCTGTGTGTTCTTAGGCAAATTGCTTAACCTCTCTGGGCCTGTTGCGTCACCTATAAAGTAAAAGGGCTGAAGTACATTGATTCAAGGGTTTTCTGTTTTGTTTTGTTTGTTTTGTTTTGTGTGCCTTTTATGTGCAAGGCCCTGTTCCAAGCACTGGGTCACAGCAATGAATAAAGCTGACCAAAATTTTCGCCCTCATGGAGCTGCCTTCTAGCAGGTGGTTTTCCCTGTGTGTTCTTTGGAGCCACAGGGTTTCTGGCAGTGGGTCAGGAAAGATTGAATAGATAGAGCTCCACCCCCCTCCCTGCCCCCTTCACTTCAACCAGAACATCTCCACCTCTGTCTTGGCTTAATGGGGATGCCTGTAAGATAACTAGTTTTCTTTGTGTGTGTTTTTCCTATAAAATAACTTTCCAAGAGGAGAATTCTGCACTTAAAAAGTTCAACACTATAATGGCTTGCTGAAGCCCCTTTCTCCCTGCTAAGCTCTTCCCTGGGGGTGTGGATAAAGCTAATTTCCCGGAGCCTTCTCTGTGGCCTCATCTCTTGGACACCTCTGCAGTGAACCCCTAAGATATCAATCAGGCCTTTGGCCTCAGGGTGAGCTCTCTGGGCCATCCCAGGAGGACACTGGACTTATCACCCTGAGTTTCTAAACCAGCAGAGATGGTTCCTGCTACCAGAAGGGGATGGGGTGGGCAGGTCTTCTCTCGAGTGTGGGGTCTCGAGGCCTAAGACACATCTTGGCCCTGTGCAAAGAAAGTCCCAGGTCACCTGAAGACACCTTAATTATCCCCACCCGCACCTGGGAGTGAGGGGTGCCAGCGGAGGGATTTAAGGGCTTGGGAGCCAAGGGCTCCTCCTTGCACACCAGGGCAGGAGGTCCAGGATTTAGGGAGGACATGGAGCTGTGCCCTCGAAAGTGGATATAACACGGGCATGATGGGGAAGGTGCTAAGGAGATTCCAGGGCCCAGGTTCCTCCTCTCACCTCTGCGTTGTTCTTGGCGACCTACCCAGGGCTACTGCTGGCCTCACAGCCTTGGGGCCTCCAGGTGAGGGCACGTGGGTAGGGCCTGCAGGCTGGCAGCAGGGACTCCAAAGCCAAGGCTTGTGGGCTCCAGGAAGGTCACCTGCTCCCAAAATGAAATGTCTGGGGGAAAGAGGCCCCCCAGGAGACTTGCATGGAGTAAGGGCACAGAGTGACGGGAGCCTATGCCCTGCTACCCAGCCTGTCCTCTGAGAAGCTGGGGAAGCTGGCACCAAAAAAGATTGTCATGTGATATTCGCAGCCCTCACAGTTTTTGACACCTTGTAGTCCCCCAATTCCCTGTAACATGAATGTTTCTGTACCGTGATTTGCAGACAAGGAAACTGAGTCAGGGAGGGTTGGTTTGCCCACCTCACATAGTCGCTGTGTGGGGTTGCTGTGTGGCAGGCCAGAGCCAAGCCTGTCCCTCCTGGGCTCCCACCTCAGCTGCGTCAGAATTGCCTGGGGGTTCTGCTAGAAGTATAGGCTCCCCGTTTGCCCCAGAATTAGAACCGTCACAGAGCTAGGGGCTCTGCTGAAATTACACTGAGTCTGTGGAGATGCCAGAGCAGATCTCAGAAGGGAGACTGGGACCCTGCTCCTTCCCACAGGAAGACAAAGGGAAACTGCCCAAAGGGAGGTGTCAGGGCACCCCTCTTCCTTCTGAGGGGTGGCTTCTGACTGCCCACAGACCAGAGGAGAGGTGCTCCCTCAGCCTCCTCCATCGGAGGCCTGCTCTCTGGGGACTGCGTTCCCTGCCCACCCAGGTGGCTAGAGGGAGCAGGTGGCTGGGAGGAGGGGGTGCCATTGCCCTGGCCTTGCCCTGCTTCCCTCCCTCCCCCACTCCCTTTTCTGGACCTCCTTCTCTGGCCAGAGGAAGTGGAGTGGGCTGGGGTGGCCGCTGAGCTCACATCCTCTGGCCAGGCCTAAATCAGGAGCGACCCTTCCACCTCCAGAGCCAGCCATGGAAGAAGGTCGAGCTGCTGGGGAAGTGACGAGCCACTGCCAGGAACCCCAACCCTCCGCCAAGGTCCCTAGGTCCCCGGCCCCGTCAATCTGGGCCTCTCCCTGCCGCCTTTCCGGCCATTGTTCTGGAAAGAACAGAACCACCCAGCCTGGCCCTGCCCCTGTTCCCGTCCCTCCTGTCATGTTGTCCTGCCACGTCCCCGGGGTGTGGGGGGTGCTTCTCGGCCACGCCAGACTGTCCAGGCTGGTGGGGGGCTGGGATGGGATGCAGGACCTTCTGTGTCTCGCCCTTTCTGACCCCCTGTCCTCACTGGGGCTCAGAGTGGTTCCCTAGCTGGCCCAGGTCACACGGCCAGTAAGAGGGGAGAAAGAATTGGAACCATGCACTTCCTGCTTCTAGAACCCACTGTTCTTTCCACTGTTCTCAAGTGACAAGGACTTTCCAAGGGGGCTAGAGGAAGACTGGGGGGACCCGTGTTCCTTCCCGGAGGCCCCGCCCCTCTGCTCTTCATCACTCTTCACTCCTTGACTCTCTATTTACCTTTTTGGTGGCGCGGGATTTGGCTCAGCCCAAAATGTCGCTGTCCCTTCCCTCCCTGGCCCTTGCTCCCCACTGCCAGGTCGGTCCCTCCCTGTTGGAATGAGGTCCTCCCTTGCTGGGGTATTCAGGGGCCCACCAGGGCCTGGGGGGCAGGCCTGGGCCAGTACACTTGGCATCCTGCCAAGCCTGGGTTAAGCCAAGGCCTCCTCCTTCCCGGCAGGGGTGGGTTCCAGCAGGAGGCAGGGGCCGCCTGCATTCCCTTCCCTGCCCCTCCGCATCGCCCGTGGACTTCTGCCCGGTCCCCCGGCAGGCTCGCTTGCGGAGCCCACCTGCATAGTCTGCCCCGTCCTGGCGGGGGAAGGGAGCCGCATACTGCCTGTTCCCCAGTTCCTCTGCCACCACTCAGCAGGGCACCCCGGCCCCCCCCACCCCCGTGAGGACATCTCACCAGACCCTGCGGGGCAGGCAGCAGAGGCCCCCTGACAGGGGATATGGGATCTGTCAGCCTTTGCTGAGGGTGGCAGCTCTGGGTCGTGGCTCCAGGCAAGAGGCCCCTCGTCCAGCTCCCATCTTGTGCCCACTGATGGGCTAGGCCTGTGCCCGCCACCCTGGGGGCAGGCTCTGTGGTCGGCCCACATCTCAGAGGGGGACACCGTGCTGGAGAGGTTTAGTGACTTGCATGGTGCCAAGTGCATGGCCAAGCTGGGGCGCCATGTCTGATGCCCTCTCTTCCACCGCACTGTACTCGGGGGGTGTCATGGTGCCAGGCCCCGTGGCCAAGTCCAGCCTGGCGTCTGCCCTTCACGCTCCAGCATCTGGAGCCGCGTTCCTTTGGCTCTCGGCACCCCCAACCCAGGGAGACGATGAGACTCGCTCCGCCCGGCCCGTTCAGGCAGGAATGCAAACCATGTGCTCGTGGGGCTGTCCACTGAGCGCCCGCGTGCCAGTGCCCCCTCCCTGCCTCGCTGGCTGTATAAGCAGGCTGGGCCAGGCACCTCTGCTGAGGGCTCTTGAGCTGACGGGCCGGTGGGCCAGGCTGGGAGCCAGAAGGACAGGAAGGCTGATGGCCATGGGGCAGGTGCTGGCCTGCACACCGAGAGGTCAGCTGGACGGGTGGGGGCAGGGCACTGGATGGGAGTGCAGTGAGGGTGGGTCACCCGAGGGTGCCCTGACGCCTCCTGCTCTCACCCTCAGAGCTCCTCGGCTCCACAAAGAGACTCAACGTCAACTACCAGGATGCTGACGGGTAAGTGTGGCCCCGTCCAGGGAAGCGCTGCGGGCTCGAGGACAAGGGAGGACCTGGGGCCCAGAGTGCCCCCTGCTCTCACACTTGGTCCTTGGAGTGTGTTTGCTGACAAGCGCTCTGGGTCCCGCCTGTGTCCGGGAGGGGCGGGGGTCCCTCGCCTGCGGAGCTTCCCTGAGCAAGGGAGCGGGCCCGAGGGCCTCTCTGAGGGGCCTCCTTGGGTCAGATTCCTGCTGGGCCCCCTTTTCTCCCTGGAGGGTAGGAGCCCTCGGGCTCCTGCTCCCACGGCCCCCTCCCCTGGGCCGGCTGGAAGAGGGGGAGGCCAGACAAACAGGCCTCTCAGCCCAGACACTGAGCCCTTTCATGCCGCGCCGGCCACCCTGCGCTCCCACGGCGGGGCTAGCAGGGTGGGAGGCTGGGGGTGCAGTGAGCAAGCAGCTCATCGCTGCCAGCGCCCAGGATGGGTCCAGTATGGGAGACCAGGATTTGGGGGTGGGGGTGGCTCACTGACACCCCCACCTTCGGTACCCCCACACCAGCTTCTCTGCTCTCCACCATGCTGCCTTGGGGGGCAGCCTGGAACTCATAGCCTTGCTGCTGGAGGCTCAGGCCACTGTGGACATCAAGGACAGCAATGGTGAGACCCCAATGTGCCCCCACCTGACCCTTGGTCAGAGCTTGTTGCTGCTGCATGGTGGTGATACCCCAGAGGCCGCCCCCAGCTCCTTGGATTGGCTAATGTTTCACCTTTCGGTATCTCCTGGGGTGGTGGGTGGTGCTGACGTTTACTCCCCTGTTGAGGAGGTTCAAGGTCAGAGAGGTTGTGTGACCACCCTGAGGTCACCAGGTCACCCTTGGTGGGCACAGTGAGATTCTGGCCTCCGCCCTGCACGACTGACCTCTCCCTGACCAAACCACCCCAAGCCAGCGTAGCTTCCTCTAAAGATGTCTCCTGTCCAGCGGGGGTGACGTGGGCCTGCTCCAGGCCTCCCCACCCCACGCCAGCCCAGGGCCGCCCTCAGAAGCCCCCTCCTTCCTGCCAGGCATGCGCCCATTGCACTACGCCGCCTGGCAGGGCCGGCTGGAGCCCGTGAGGCTGCTGCTGCGGGCCTCTGCGGCCGTGAATGCCGCCTCGCTGGACGGGCAGATCCCGCTGCACCTGGCCGCCCAGTACGGGCACTACGAGGTGGTACGTGAGCCGAGGCGCTGGAATGGGGGTCTGTGCTGGCACATGGTTCATGCCCAGCCAGACCCCTCACTCAGCTTCCCCCACCCCAGTCGGAAATGCTCCTCCAGCATCAGTCCAACCCGTGCCTGGTCAACAAGGCCAAGAAGACACCCCTGGATCTGGCCTGTGAATTCGGGCGGCTCAAGGTGAGGCCTGCAGCCCTGAGGGTGCTGGGGTTGGGCACCCATGGGCCTCAGGAGGAGGCTCTAGCTGGGCGCTGGTTGCTGCAGGTGGCCCAACTGCTACTGAACAGCCACCTGTGTGTGGCGCTGCTGGAGGGTGAAGCCAAGGACCCATGTGACCCCAACTATACCACGCCCCTGCACTTGGCTGCCAAGAACGGCCACAGAGAGGTCATCAGGTACCCACCAGCACCCGCCCAGCCCCCCCTTAGCCCCTTCCTGTGGGACCGGCAGTATCCTCTGGTGTCCTGCCCTGCTGCCCTCATCACCCCGGCTCCGCGTCCATCTCCCAGCCCCCACCCGTCAGTGTCCTCCCTGTCCCCCCACCCCAGTGACTCACCCTCCCTGCCACAGACAGCTCCTGAAAGCTGGGATTGAGATCAACCGCCAGACCAAGACGGGCACGGCCCTCCACGAGGCCGCGCTGTACGGCAAGACCGAGGTGGTGCGGCTGCTCCTGGAGGTGGGTGCAGGCAGGTGTGGGCAGTGCCAGGTTCCGCATCCACTGGGGGCCTGGGAGGGTCTCCCCTCCATGCGGTGTTATGCATGGATGGTTGCTAAGCAGCTAGAGAGCAGATTCATCTGGTTCCAGCCAGACGCCTGCTTCTTGCTATCTGAGTGACCTTGAGCTGGTCCCTAACCCACCGCTGTGTTTCTATTTCCTTCTTTGTAAACTTGGAAAATACTGCCCACCTCCTGGGTCGGGGTGAGGCGGGGGTAGGGGGTGACGGGCACTGTGCTTAGTACATGCCCCGCTGTGCTCTCCCCAGGGCGGGGTGGACGTAAACATTCGGAACACCTATAACCAGACTGCGCTGGACATCGTGAACCAGTTCACCACCTCCCAGGCCAGCCGGGAAATCAAACAGCTGCTGCGGGGTGAGTGCGTGTGTGCAGAGACCCACTCCATGGGCGAGAGCGCCCTTGGGTGCCAGGAAGTGGAGCAGGAACAGATGTCCTGGAGCGGGGGACATGTCAGGGGAGGTGCTGTGGGATGGTGAGTGTCACGAAGGGGACACGAGAGGTGGACTGCGCCCTAACGACCCCCAGATGATGTCTGCCCTCCCCTCCCCTTCTCTCAGAGGCTTCGGGGATCCTGAAGGTCCGAGCACTCAAGGATTTCTGGAACCTCCATGATCCCACTGCCCTCAATGTCCGAGCGGGGGACGTCATCACGGTGAGGACCTGGTGCAGGTGTTTCTGTGCAGACACAAGTGATGCTGTCACTGACCTGGGCAGCTGCTGTGGGTCAGGTTGTGTGGTAAGGTCTTTAGGTGAGACACTGTCTAGTTGAATTCCTCCCAAATCCAGGTAAGGTAAGCGCTCTACTGTTTCCTGTTTTAGAGGTGACAAAGTTGGGGCTTAGTGGAATTAAAGTGGCCATCGAAGTTCATGCAGCTAACAGTGGGGCTGGGATTTGAACCAGTCTGGCTCTGGGCTTGTGCTTGTCAGCCCTGGAGGCACTTGGGGAATGGGGCTGGATGCTGGGTGTGGGGACAGAGCTGTGGGCTTACCTGGGCATCAGCGCCAACTTCTTCTTGGAGGCAGAAGAACTGGAGGGGAGCTGGCTGCCTGCCCTGGCCTGGTGCAGTGAGTGACCCACCTCCCCTGTCTCTGTAGGTGTTAGAGCAGCACCCCGACGGCCGCTGGAAGGGCCACATTCACGAGAGCCAGAGGGGCACGGACCGGGTGGGCTACTTCCCCCCAGGCATCGTTGAGGTTGTCAGCAAGCGGGTTGGCATCCCCACGCCACGCGTCCCCTCTGCACCTGCCCCCCTGCGCCCAGGCTTCTCCCGGACACCACAGACCCCTGCTGATGATCCCCTGCACCCTCTTACCTATGGCCAGCTCCCACGAGGGGACCTCAGCCCAGATAGCCCAGGTACATCCTCCCGGAGGGACGGGCTGGGGTGGGCGTCTGACTTTGGCAGGCTGCCAGTCAGCTGTTGGCAAGGCCACCTTGACCTCGAACCGCTTCGCTTCTTCCCCCTGCAGCAGGTGACAGGAATAGTGTGGGCAGCGAGGGCAGTGTGGGCAGCATCCGCAGTGCTGGCAGCGGGCAGAGCTCCGAGGGCACCAACGGCCATGGCACCAGCCTCCTTATTGAGAATGCCCAGGTAGGCAGAAGGGGGTGTGGCGACCAGGAGAGGGGCCTCCCTTGCTGCCAGTGCCCCCAGCAGTCAGCTCTTTCCCTCTCTCCAGCCACTGCCCTCGGCGGGAGAGGACCTGGTACTGCTGGGACTGCACCCCCCACCCCTGGCAGGTAGGAAGGGTGGAGGGAACCGGGCTTAGCAGTGGGGGGGAAGCTAGGGCTTGGCCCCCCTTCATCCCGCCACCTTTGATCCCATTTCTCTCCCTCCTTAAAGACAACCTGAGCCACCGGCCTCTGGCCAGCTACCGCTCAGGGGAGCAGCCTTTCACCCAGGACGTGAGGCCAGAGCAGCTGCTGGAGGGGAAGGTGTGCCGTGTGCGGGGCTGGGCTTTGGATCCCGTGGGGGCGGGGCCTCAGGCCGCTAGGAGGCTGGGGCAGAGGGTGGGGTGCAGCCAAAGGGTCAACCTCCGCCCTCCCCCTGCCACAGGATGCTCAGGCTATTCACAACTGGCTGAGTGAGTTCCAGCTGGAGGGCTACACCGCCCACTTTCTGCAGGCTGGTTACGACGTGCCCACCATCAGCCGCATGACGCCCGAGGTAGGGGCTGCTGCAGGAGGGCTGTGGAGGGCCCGGTGGGCAGGGCAGGGGACCTGATGGCCTGCCTCTGTGTGGCAGGACCTGACAGCCATTGGGGTGACCAAGCCGGGGCACAGGAAGAAGATCGCCTCTGAGATCGCGCAGCTCAGCATCGCCGAGTGGCTGCCCAACTACATCCCTGTGAGTGGGTGGCGGGCCCGGGGGGCCCCCGCTCAGCTGTGCTGCTCCCCTGGCTGGGGCGGAGGCGGCGGGCAGGCTCCGACGGTGGCGCTCTTGCAGGCGGACCTGCTGGAGTGGCTGTGTGCTCTGGGGCTGCCGCAGTACCACAAGCAGCTTGTGAGCGGCGGCTACGACTCCATGGGGCTGGTGGCCGACCTCACCTGGGAGGAGCTGCAGGAGATCGGCGTCAATAAGCTCGGTGAGAACTGCTCCTGCTGGGCCCCCGCATGTCTCTGAGGGGCTCCAAAATGTTTTCAGGGTGCAGGCCAAAAGGAAAGGATGGCGACAGTGGGACTAGGTGACCCTGCCCAGCCCCAGCCAACCCTGCCGCCTCTATCCGCCCCTGCAGGTCATCAGAAGAAGCTTATGCTGGGGGTGAAGAGGCTGGCGGAGCTCCGGCGAGGCCTGCTGCAGGGGGAGGCCCCCGGCGAAGGGGGTTGCCGGCCAGCCAGGGGCCCGGAACTGATGACCATTGAGGGTCTAGAGAACGGGGACGGCCCCCCTGTGGCTGGCCCACGTCTCCTCACCTTTCAGGGCAGCGAACTGAGCCCAGAACTACAGGCGGCCATGGCAGGGGGAGGCCCTGAGCCGCTCCCTCTGCCCCCTGCCCGCTCCCCCAGCCAGGAGAGCATTGGAGCACGCTCACGCGGGTCTGGGCACTCACAGGAACAGCCTGCCACGCAGCCCAGTGGTGGAGACCCCAGCTCTCCCCAGGAGAGGAATCTTCCAGAAGGCATAGAGCGGCCACCTAAACTTTGTTCCCCACTTCCTAGCCAAGGAGCCCCCCCTTATGTTTTTATGTACCCCCAGGGCTCACCCTCCAGCTCAGCCCCAGGGCCTCCTCCTGGTGCACCCCGAGCCTTCTCCTACTTGGCTGGATCCCCTGCTGCTCCTCCAGACCCGCCTCGGCCCAAGCGCCGCTCCCACAGCCTGAGCCGCCCTGGGCCAGCTGAGGGGGAAGCAGAGGGCGAGGTGGACAACGGGCCTGCAGGCAGCACCTTGGGCAGCTACGCCACCCTCACACGGCGACCTGGACGCAGCGCCCTGGCACGGACCAGCCCCAGCCCGACCCCAACCCGAGGGGCTCCTCGTAGCCAGTCCTTTGCCCTCCGGGCACGCCGCAAAGGCCCCCCGCCCCCACCCCCCAAGCGCCTCAGCTCTGTCTCTGGCCCCACCCCTGAGCCTCCACCACTAGATGCAAGCCCCGGGCCCAAGGAAGGGGCGTCGGGGCCGCGAAGGCGAACACTGAGTGAACCAGCTGGCCCATCAGAGCCCCCTGGCCCGCTGGCCCCCACGGGCCCTGCATCAGACACAGAGGATGAGGAACCAGGGCCTGAGGGGACAACCCCATCTCGGGGCAGCTCAGGGGAAGGGCTACCGTTTGCAGAGGAGGGGAACCTGACTATCAAACAGCGGCCGAAGCCAGCGGGCCCCCCACCCCGGGAGACGCCTGTGCCTGCTGGCCTCGACTTCAACCTCACAGAGTCCGACACCGTTAAGAGGAGGCCCAAGTGCCGGGAGAGGGAACCGCTGCAGACAGCTCTTCTGGCCTTTGGAGTAGCCAGTGCTACAGCTGGCCCCCCTGCGCCCCCCTCCTCCCAGACCCTCAGCGAGTCCCCCTCGGCTCCCAGCCCGCCCCGGCCTGACCCTAGTGGCCCTCCAGCTCCAGGAGCCCCAGCCCCTGTTTCTCCCAGTCCCTCAAACCAAACCCCCTTGCTCCCTTGCCCTGGGCCGGCTCTGGACAACTCAGCGGGCAGTCGGCGGCATGGGGACACTGAGGCCCCGGCTGTGCCAGCTGCCCCTGCTGCCCTCATCAAGGTGCCTGGAGCAGGTGAGGTGGGGCCTGTGGGAGAGGGCTGTGTCGGCGGGCGGACATCCAGCCCAGCTACTTCACAGGCCAACCTTTTTGTCACTGTAGGATCAGCCCCAAAGCCTGTGTCTGTGGCCTGCACCCAGCTGGCATTTTCTGGCCCTAAGCTGGCTCCCCGGCTGGGCCCCCGTCCGGTGCCCCCGCCAAGGCCAGAGAGCACTGGGGCTGCAGGCTCCGGACGGGCACAGCAGAGACTGGAGCAGACCAGCTCCTCCCTGGCAGCTGCACTGAGGGCTGCAGAGAAGAGCATTGGCACTGAGGAGCGAGAAGGGTGAGGGGTGCCGGGTGCTGGCTGTGGGGAGCAATGGCCATGGTGTGGGAACACTTCCAGATCCTCTTCCTGGGGGGTCCTGGGAATGTTGGGGAGCATACCACAGGCAGATGCTCAGGCTGGGAGGCCCCTGTTGGAATGGGAAGAACCCAGGTTCTGTAGTTACCCAGGTCTGACCTACAGGGTACCCTGGTGGCTGCCAAGGGGCAGCAAATGACCTTGGGCTAGTCACTTCCCTCCGGAGCTTCGCTTGGCTCAAGGGATGGTGCTACCCACTGCCCCGGGGGTTGTAAGAATTAAGATGCACTGGAAGGGCTTGGCCTCAGCCCAAGCTCAGCGCCTCCGAGGCGCAGGCGATCAGCTGACCTGGCCCTCTCCTTCCTCTGCAGCACCCCCGGCACCTCCACCAAGCACATCCTGGATGACATCAGCACCATGTTCGACGCCCTGGCCGACCAGCTGGATGCCATGCTGGACTGAGCTGTGCCTGCAGTGCTGCAGCGTCCACTGCCTTTGCCCAGCACAGAAGATGCCAGCTGCTTGGGCCAGGAGCTGTCAGCGCCGCGGTGCTTGGGGAGCAGCCCCCACGGGGGCCAGGGGACTTGTCAGAACCTGGCCTCTCAGCAAAGCCCCCTCCAAGTGTGTAATCTGACCAGACAGCCCTGCCCCTTGGAAGGGGGCCTGGTAAGAACTTCCTCCCCAGGGAGAAAGAGGCGGTTGCATCTGGAGGTCTTTCTCTGGCCCCTGCCCCCAGTCTCGAGTCTCTGTGCCAAGGTGCCCTTGCCACCCGCTCTCCTGGAGCTCTGACAGCGGCAGGTGTGGCGTGCCTGGCGGGTCCCCTACAGGTGTACATAGGACATGTAAATAAGCCACCGGAGGCCCACTCCGGGTGGCAGTGCCCAGGCCAGCCCCTGCTCCTGCAGGGGTGGGGGCACTATGAAGAGAACCCTGAAGTCCAAGCTTTTTCAACTGTAAATGTTATTTTTTAAGCAGAGAGAAATGCATATATTTTAAATGGAATTTATTCTATCTATAACTGCCTGAAAGGACGTAGTGGGGAGGGGCTTTGGATGGCAGCCGAAGTGCCTGCTGCCAGCCTGGGGGCAGGAGCCTGACACCGTGGCCCAGGCCCCAGTTCTGGAACCTTAACCTCTCCCCCGACTAACACCAATGAACGTGTCGTGCCGCACGAGCAGCTGTGTGTCTGGGTCTGTGCCGCCACCGCCGGGCCACGCCGCGCACCACCTCGGATGAGGAGGAAGGCTCGGGTGACCCCCACCCCCGCCGCCTCATCTTTGGGGTTCCCTCACTGGCTGAAGCCTCATGGACCAGTCACAGGTTTTTCTTAAGCAATTTACAAGTTTTAATACAAACCAGTCTACATTCATTCCTAGAAGGCTCATTTCCAGTAAAAAATATACACCAGTAAAAACATTCTCACAGGAGAACTCGGGCAGGGGCCCAAAGGGGCCCCCTGGGCTGGGTCCCCAAGACTGACCCCACGGCTCGCTTGAGGGTGGCCACGGGAAGCACTTCCAGGCCCAGGTGAGGGGCTTTCACCTTCTTCGGGTCCCCACAGGTGGAGGGAGGAGAAATGCCTGGCTACACCTCGGCCCCTGCCCCGGGAAGACAGGATGAGGGGCGCGGGGTGGGGCTCCGGCACCCCCGCAGCAGCAGCCGCCCGAGCGAGGCACAACCTCTCATAGCTGCCACCACCGCGCTGGCAAAAAGTTGAGGCACTGCTCCCCGCCGCCCCATATTCACAGCGCTGCCCCAGAGGCCCAAGAGCAGAGGGCACTGGGTTAGAGGACCCTGAAGGGGGCACACACACGGTGGGAGGGGTTGAGGGCCTTCAACTAAGCGCTCAATATCACACACTCAAGACGCCCCTGCCTAGACCCGGAGGACGCCCAGCAGGCAGACCTGGGGCCCAGGCTCAGCAGCGCCTCCGCGCAACAGATGACAAGCCCTGGGACCGGGGCCTCCAGTGCCATGAGATGCAGGAGAAAACCCTGAAACGTTCGTGATACCACCCACCCATACCCCAAAACGGGTCTGCTTCAGCCCCAGGGACCAGGGCAACTGGCCTCTGCGGCCCATGGCTCAGAAGGGAGAGTTCATGCCCAGCTTAGTTTCAAACTGCAGCTTCTGTCGCTTCTGGTAGCGGACCCGGACCCTGTGGGAAAGCATATTAGAGTCCAGGTCAGCGCAGACCCCCAGACCAGGGCACGGAGCCGGACGCCAGAAGAGGGCGGGGCGGGCAGCTGGAAGGCGGGGTGCGGGACCCGGGAGGTGGCAGGCTTAGGGAGCCAGCCGGGGCCAAGGGTGGAGCCCCGCTCACCGAATCTCATGCAGCTTCACGATCTCGTTGGTGACCACCACGAGGACCAGCGAGAGGCAGCCCAGCAGCCACGTCAGCAGCGGCACGTCCTCCAGGCCAAAGTGCACGTGGCTAGCCCCATGGGTCCACAGCCGCAGGTCCACCACCGTCTGCACCACCTGCCCCAGCAGCCTGTGGGGAGGGCGCCATTCAGCCTCTGGCCCAAACCCCTCAGAATCAGCCCCTGACAGCCCCCTAGGCCCGCAGTACTCACACCACGGGCACCGTCAAGGCCCACCAGAGGTTGGTCAAGGGGCTCTTTCTCCACAGGGGCTTGGTGCGGTGCACGTGGGTGATAGAAATGAAGACTGGAGAGAAGGGGGTGAAGGAGAGTCAGTTTTCCCACAGCCCGGGCCTGGCCCCAGGCACCCCGACGCCCGTTCTGGGGGCCCTTACCAGTGTGCAGGACGATCAGGGCGGCGGCGAGCTTCTGGGATGTCAGCAGCCCGTTAGCGAAGTCGCCAAACCAGGCTGGAGCCGTGTCGGTGGAGCTGCGGGGCGAGGAAGCAAGGTGTGCTCAGCACACCCCCCCACCACCCCCACCCTCCCCCCCGGAGCCAGGAGTAGACGGGCAGGGCGGCACCCACCTGGGCAGCATGATGGAGGAGCAGTTGGTGAGGTTGCGCGCCCGGGCGCTGTCGCAGAAGCTCTGCAGCGTGAAGCCAAAGCAGATGAGGCACGAGCTGATGGTGAGGCTGAACTTGAGCAGGAAGCAGAGCAGGAAGTAGTGCTGGGTCTGAGGGAGAAGGGGGTCTCACTCCCGCACCCAGTGACTTTTCACAAGTAAAACAGGCGACCCAGGAAGTGGGGTGAGAAGAGGGGGTCCGGGCAGACACTGCCCACTCTAGCGAGGATCTCCCCAGCCCTGCACCAGCACCTCCCCCTTGGCTGGGGAGAAGTTCTGGCGGAAACCCTCTCCAGGCCAGCCCCAGGCACTCACGTTAAGGGGTGAGGCTGGGCTCATGGGGGCTCCTCATCGCTTACCTTCTTAGGGATAGACTGAAGGTTCTTCCCGGTCGCCATGGACATGATGGAGCTGTGAGGGGGCTTCCCCAGCAGAGAGATGCTGAAAAGCAGAGACTGGATGAAGGGTAACGACCATGACCCTTTGTGCCCCCCGACCCCATGTGTGAAGCCTGGCTTGAGTCTTGAGAGTGAGATCAGAGCTGGTGGGCAGATGGGGAGGCAAGGGCGATCCCCCCACTGCCTCCTTGGCAGAGGAGGGGTGCACTGAGCACAGCCCAGAACTTGGGTTCCTGAGATGCTGAGTCACCTCCCAACCGCGGCCGTGTGGCTCTCACCTGAGGAGAGGGTAGCAGAAGCAGGACAGCCACAGGATGTCAGTGGTGCTCAGGAGTGGGGGCAGCTGGACCAAGCAGGAGAGGAACTAGGCAGAGAGGGGCCAAGAGACAGGCCTCAGCTCCGGCCAGCAGTCATGCCGGAGCCCAGGCCAGCTCTCTGCTGTGATGCTCACGTCCTGGCTGGGGAGCTGGGGCCCAAGGGGAAGCTGCCAATGGGGTCATTGCCAAAAGCCCAGGGGCTCTAGGGGCCCCCAGTCTGTCTGCAGCTTCCAATTGTCAACTGGCCTGGAGTGGGTGGGGGCTGGAGGGCAGTGACGGAAGGGGCCCCTCCTCACCTGGATGACCACGAGAGTCAGCTGGCACTGCAGCAGGAAGAGGAAGCACTTGCGGATACCGTAGGTGGCGTGCCGTGCCTAGGGACCCAGAGGGACAGATTGTGGCCTCTCTCAGGCCTAACAGCTGACAAGCTTCAGCCGAGAGTCAGATGCCTCGGATGCTCCTGCTAGGAAGGGGTGGCAGGAGCTAAACTGCCAGGGAGAACTCCGCGTGGAGGTCAACCAGCCCCCGGACACCAGGCAGGTCCTGTGCCATGATGGCCCACCCAAGCAGGTTTGCACCCCTGCCTCCTGCCCCAGCCCAGGCCCCACCTGCTCGATGAGGCGGATGATGCTGATGGTCTCTTCCTGGCGGAAGGTCAGGGAGCAGGGCAGGCTGTTCAGCTGCCCGGAGAGCTGAAGGGGCGCAAGGCCATCCGAGGCCTGGGCCATGCTGGTGCTGGTGGCATAGCCAAAGGTCTCCCAGGAGCAGCGGGATGGGTACAGGGGGTCCAGGGCGATGCTGCTCAGTGGGGGAGGGGGAATCAGAGCCATCAGCGGCTCCAGCAAAAACCCTATCTCCCACGGGCATGAGCAAGTACCTGCTCCCTCTACCTCACTATGCCCAGGTCCCTGGGTCCCAACCAGGGCAAAAGCGGCCATGGACAATGCCCCAACCCCATGCAAGACCGAGCCTGGGGTGTCTGGGAGGCAGAGGCTGACCCAGCTCCAGGGAATCGCCCTGACCTGATATCGCTCTGCAGGAAAAGGCAGCTATTTCGCAGGTTAGCAGAGCTGCCCAGGCAGCAAGTCACCTCCCCATACTCCTGCATGATCTTGATCATCTCGCACATGGCTGGGGGACAGAGAGGGTGGGGGGGCAAAGCCCCGTGTGGGGCACTGGCCAGGGACTCACAGGACAAGAGAATAGGCGGCACAAGAAGCATCCCACCCCAGAGCTGGAGATGGTACTAATACTGCCCCTCCTGACTCCCTAGAATGGGCACACCCATGGCTCTGCCCTCCGGATGCTGGGGCTTATCCAGTCCCAGCTCCTTGGCTCTCTGAATGGGAGACAAACTTTCCCTCCCGAGCCTACGGGGCACCCAAGCCCTGGCAGGGCTCAGTGGGAGGGGCAGGCTGCCTAAGCAGCTATGGCCCCAGTACTCACTCTCGGGGGTACAGTCAGTGAAGAGGGGTACCAGCAGGGGCACGTTGTCAATGTTTTGCAGATGGGGCCGCACCTGGTGGATGCCCCGGGGCAGCTTGGCCTGGAGAGGGCAGAGATGCCTGCGGCGTCAGGGTGCGGGACGAGGGCCCCTCCATGCTCCCTTCTCAGCCTCGGCCCAGCCTTGCGGCCACCTCCAGTGCCAGGGCACAGGCCCTGTGTCATACCCGGTTGCAGTCCTCCAGGAAGCTGGGAAGGTCGCTATCCGTGGGCTGGAAACTAATGAGGTCAGAGTGACCCTCCTCCTCCATCAGAAGGAGCCCCTCTGCATCATCTCGAGACACTGTGGGGACAAAAACCTGTCCCTCAGCTTGGGTCCAGCCTGCTGGGGGCCTTTCCTTGTCCTGCAGGTGGTACAAGAACCTCCTGCCTCTCCGCCTGTCGACTGGCATCATGCAGGGTTACCAGACCCATTTTCCAAGGGAACGTCCTTTTTTGGGAGGGCTCCAGGGAAGCTCTTTCCAGCTGTAGCTCTGAGCAGGAGCCTCCCACATGCACCTCATCCCCGCCACAAACCTTTGCCCTCACCCTGATTCAGGTCATCATGCAAGGAGCCCGCGTGGCTGGGACTGGAGGGGGGGATCTCGGAGCCAGGCATGTCCCCATTGGGCGTGAGGGAGATGTGGCAGTTCCAGCCTGTCTCCAGGCCCATCTTCTCTGCAAACACCTGCAGAAGGCAGGTGGCGATGAACAGATGGGCCCTGAGCCGGGGAGAAGGGGCAGGGTGGTGCAGGCACACGGGGAGAGCCCTTCCACCTTGCTTTTGAGCTCATCCTCCAAAGAGAAGTAGACGAAGCGGATGCAAGCGTTGACCAGCCCATCGATGAGGCGCACGATGTCCAGCCGGGCCTGGTACTGGGAGGACACCATGCCCATGAAGATCTGGCCGCTCAGGGCCTGCACGCAGTCTTCCTTCTCCAGCACCTCCCCGATCCCTTCTTCAGGTAGGCATAAGGCACAAAGGCGGGCAGGGACACGACCCAGACAGGACGCCCAGGAACCGGCAGATTCCAGAAGGCAGCCGGGGCCACACACACAGCGACCACACCCCGTCAAGTGAGCACGCAGCCCCAGGGGACCACATGAGGCCAAAGACACACAAAGGAGCCAACAGACACGGGGGAGAGACAAGGAAAGGCACTCGTCAGTCAGGTGGCCGTCAGAAGCGGAGGGACAGAGCCTGACTCTGTCCAGGGCCAGGGGGCCGGCCCTAACCTCAGCCACACCCTCAGTCCTCGGGTCCTAAGACCCCCAGGAATCTGGGTGTTTGGTGACAGGGGCCAGGGTGTGGAGCTGAGTCCCAAGGCCCCAGCAGGGTTTCTGGGCTTCTGTTCAATCCAAATAAGGCTAAAAAGCTATACATGCAGCTGCTTTATAATTTCCAGAGAAAGCACTTTTCTATACATTATCTCCCTGGAACATCACAGTAAGCTGTGAGCAGGGCAGAGGAGGCCCTGGTTCTAGCGGAGAGGCCTGAGGGGTCTGCCCGGCCATCCAGGTCCAGAGTTGGCCCACTGCCCCCTCTGCTGCGGCCCATTTGGAGCCCTCCCCATGCAGGCCGCTGCGCCTCCCGCTGTACCGTCGGAGCTCCAGCTGTTGCGGCGGGTGCTCAGCTTGAGGGGGATGGTGCTGGGCAGCTCGCACATGGTGAAGATGCTGCTCTGGCCAGGTGCCTGCACCAGCTCGATGCACTTGCCATTGAGCTGCGAGGACAGGGTGCAACTCATGGGCTTGTAGGCGAAGGCAGAGCAGTAACCAGATAGGCAGGCTCGCTGGTAGAAATCCAGCACTTTCTTTCTGCCAGGGGAGCAGGGGAAATGAGATGAGCGGTCCTGGGAGCCCCCACGCCCAAGGCTGGGTGGGAGGAGCCCAGGAGCTGACTGCTCTTGCCCCTAGCACATGCATCCTCACCCACCTGTCGGAACCCGAGAGAGGGTAGATGTCAGCTCCGTCCCAGAAGTCAGTGCAGGCCTCCAAGACCACATCGGCCGTGCCGTGGGACAACATCTGCTCTGTGCCTGAAGGAGAGGGGAGGCCAAACCATGAGTGCCCGGAGCCACCCACCACCTCACAGCTGACACGAGGCATCCTTGAGAAGGGTGCTGCGGCAGGTGGGAATGCCCCAGGCTTCACAGCAAGCCGGTGTGGATCCCTGCTGTGCATTCAACTGCCCATGCTCTGTGGCCACCAACCTCCCAGCGATGGTCCCCAAGGCCACATTTGAGGTCTAGCGCTCATTGGCCCAGCCACCCCTAAAAAGGGACAGGGAAGGACAGAGCCTCTCCTCACCCCCAAGCTCCCGGAAGGTCTGGTGGGGGACTCACTGGTGGTGGTATCCTTGATAAAGAGGCTGATCATGTGGCTGAGGGGAGGGCGTCGCTTGGTGACGCAGGAGAGCCTCCCCAGCGAAGTCTCCTTCACCATCTCGGCACTGGGGAGGCGGTAGAGCGCCAGGTGGTTCTCCTGCTTGAAGAGCTCCTTGGCCCCTGGCGTGAAGCCTGCAAGAGGGACGGGAACTCAGGCCCGTGGGAAGAAGCTCACAGCACCTACACCTCCTTCCCAGCGTGGAAAGAGACCTGGTCAGTTCAGGCTGTTTCTCAAAGTGAGGTCATAGTGCCCTCGAATCCTTAAACCACACAATTCCCACAAAACCTAGCTAACTTTCCTTCCTGCCATTTTTAGACAGAGCAGAGCCTTACGCTTCTCAGCATGTTACAGCTTTGGTGTGTGCAGAAGGGATGGGCCCAGGCCCCAAGCCAGCTGAAACTAAGAGGCCGCTGACCGGGACCAAAAATTAAAGGGGAGGGGGCTGCTCGGACTGCATTTAGAAGTGAAGAGTCCCAAGAACCCAGTCATCCAAAAACGCTTCTCCACAGGTCTCCACATATGGGCCATTTTACAGCTAAGCGATCAAGTCTCACAGTTTCTTCCTTCCTAATTTTGTCTTCTGCCTAACTCCGCTCCTGTAAAACCTGAGCCTGTTCAGGTCAGAGAGGCAGATTCGAGGTTTTCCTCCTGTCTCCCCAACAGTTCCCTGCAGTAAGCCTTTCTTTCCTCAAAAGCCAGTGTCATGGCATTGGCCTCCACGCGCCCCTGGCACAAGGCTGTTGCCGGGTAACGTGTCCCTCCACCCTTCCATCCCCATAAGCGGCTACTTTCTCAGAGCAGGAGGCACTATCCAGTTGCAGCGCCTGGTGAAAGGGGGATGACCAGGAGCTAAGAGCAGGTTGGCAGTGCCCTCCTGTCAAGGCGCGCCTGGGACTGAGGAGCCTGGAGTCCACGGCCCCGCTGGCGTCTGCCTACCAATGAGCCGGGCAAGCTCACAGAGGCCCCAGGGCACGTGCACAGGCAGCACGGCGCTGTGGCTCTCCTGCAGGGCGATGTTGCACAGGTGGTCGGAGAAGCGGCACAGCCGCTCGGTGACGCTGGCGTTGCACAGGTTCAGCAGCACGTTGAGGCCCAGGGGCTTGAGGGAGGTGAGGTGGAGCTGCCAGTTGGAGTCATCAAACTGGATGCAGGAGGGATTCTGCTGGTCCTGCGACAGGCTTAGCATCTCCAGGTGGTAGTCACACACGAAGTCCTCTGTCTCGTAGGGCTCACTCTCCAGCCCAGGCTGGGCCTGGAGGAAACATAGAGAGGCAGGGGTGGGGATGGAGGCCTGAGAGGAGGCAGCCCTTGCCCAGCAATATGTGCTCCTGCCCATGCTGTCTCTAACCAGTCCCGAGATCCTCTGCCTGTCCTTCCTGGGCTCCTGGAGATGTCTAGTATCTATACCGGCTGACACTGGCAGCATCTAACAGGAGGGGTGGCTAGACTGAGGAGGAAGCAATGGAGGAGCCATTTCAGACAGGGAGAGATTTTAGACAAAGCCACTGGCTCTCTATCTTCAGAAGGAAAGAGTCTGGTCCCAGCCAGTTACCATGGGGGAGGCGGGGAGACGGGGAAGCAGCAACCACTTCAGGGAAGTTCTGGGCAAGGCCGGGAGCCTGGGCTTCACCCCCCAGGCTAGGCCAGCCTGTCGAGATGGCCACTCTCCACCTCTCTCACCTTTCTGGGCTCTTCATCCCCGCCCTCTATGTCCCGGCTGAAGCTCACGTTGGAGCCGGACGGGTGTTTGCTGCGGCAGTGGGCTTTGTGGTGAGAGTAGGGTTCAGGGGGCTTGGGACCATCTCCAGGCCAGTCGCCACGCTCCTGCTCATTGGAAAGATGCAGGGTCGTGTTCAGGGAGCCCATGAGGAGGGCGTCTCGTTCATGGGGCTGAGGAGAACAAAAAGCACAGGCCTCAGACCAGGGTCCTGTCAAGGCAGCCAGCGCCACGCATGTCCCTTCGAGGCCTGAGGCCTGGCCTGGCGGCTTCACCTGAGCGCTCAGAAGCAGGTCCTCAGGGTGCCTGACCCTCCCTCTGCCTCACCTCACCCTCCCTGGGATTACCGGACAGATGCCAAGAGCTAAACGGCCTGGCCTGGCCGTACCTCCTCCACTACCTCGGGGTGGCAGAAGGAGCGGGTGGACAGGTCATCCGTGAGGTCCTCGTGGCTGCTGTGCGGCGGCTCCACCTTCCCGCTGAAGAACAGCACGGTCTCTGGGCTGGGGTTTGGCCACGACAGGATCCCTTGCTTGTCCACACAGCACAGGACCTGCAGGAGAGCGGTGGGGTTGGACAGGGGCTTGGCACCCCCCACGCCGCTGAGGTGGGCTCCAGGCTCGAGGTGGCCCTCACCGTGACAGAGCCCAAGCTGTGCAGCAAGCTGGAGCTGCGGCTGAGCGTCGGCGACGTCCCCTGGATCACCCGCAGGAAGTGGGCCCAGATGCAGCGCAGCATCTCCTGGTGGGGGAGAGGGTCCCGTGAGGCAGTCCAGCTTCAGTCACATTCCCTGGAGATGGTTTCTGGAGCCAGCAGGGGTCCTGGGAATTTGGGGTGCAATAGGACCCACAGGGCAGGGGCTGGGCACTCATACCTTGCCCATGTGAGGTGGGTGATCGAGGGCTCTTAGAGCCTGACTGGGGGCTCAGAGGGAGTAGGGGAGCCCCCCAGCTCCAAAAGGGGCCTGAGGGAGCTGGGGCAGAACCCAACAGGGTGAGAGTACCTGAGTGGAGACAGCTTCTGTGTAGCTGCTGAGTGTGTCCTCCGAGAACTTGGCCAGCTGCACGGACAGAGGGTGTGAGCCTCAGGGAGGAAACGGTCCCTTCCCAGGCCTCTAAGCTGGCCGGGTAGGGGCCCATAGCAGCGGAGCTGCCAGCACCTTCGATAAGGAACCCCACCTAGTGAGGGCCTGGGCGGATGCTCACCCACCCGTGGGCCCCTGGAGGTCCTTCTGGACCACAAGGGCCGAAGCCCTCAGAGGGGTCTGCCGCGCATGGGGCCCTCAGGCTGGACTGGACGCCGCCCCTGCTCCACGGCAGAGCCGACCCTTCTTCCTGTCCCAGACGCCTGGAACAACCTACCAGGGAGCTGGGCGAGGCCTCACTCATCTGGGCCAGGACTCGGGCTTCTCCACAGGCGGTTGCCAGAACCCAGAGGACTGGGAAGAGCAGGGGGAGGATGGGCAGGACGCCATTCACCTGGAGAGAGTGAACCACACCAGCTCCCAAGAGCTGCCAGCCCAGGAGCAGGTGGGCAGTAGGGAGAGGGAGGGCTTCTGTGGCCCAGCAGCCACTGCCTGAGGAGAAAGGGGTGGCAATCGGGGCAGGAAGGGAAGCCTGAGGGCCGACTCCGGGGCTGGAGGGGGAGGGACAGCTGGGCCCAGGATAGGGGAGCTTGGCGGGAAGAACGCAGAGGGAGGGCAGTGCTACCTGCAGCTGGAGCAGGGTGTACTGCCAGGAGGTGACTCCAGGAGCGTTCAGAATGAAGCGCAGGGCATTGGTGGTGAAGAAGCCAGCCTGATGGGAACGGGGGCGCTGTAGCCTCAACCCCAGCTCAGGAACCAGGCTCTCAGGCTCCCCTTGCTCCGCCCACTCACACGCCCCAGGCTGTTGGGCTCATTCTGGGCCCCAGGCTCACGTAAAGCTGGAAGCCCCGGCCGCCCCCTCCCTCTCCCCCCTCCCCCCCCCCAGGACTCTGCCCTGCGCACCAGCACCACGGGCACGGCATAGTGCAGCATCACCGACTGCACCGTGAACCTCTCGTTGTCCAGAGCAGTGACTGGGCGGGACAGGGCCATGTCCAGGCACCATCTGCAGAAGGAGATGGCCCTCAGTACTGCTCAGGGAGAGGCCGGGAACCCGCCCCTCTGTGAGCATCGCTGAGCCCTCATGTGCCCTGGCACCCAGGGGAGGGGTTGCAGCAGCCCCTGAGCCACATCGCCAGAGTTCAGAGTGGGAGGGGAGCCATGGCTCTGCCTAAAGCCAGGCGACACCCCTACCTGACATTGTCGATCACAGGGGTCTCGAGGACGCGGAAGAGCCGGTGCTGCTGGGGGTTCTGTGGGCCTTTCTTCACTTCTCCCCGGGGGGACGGGGGTGGGGAGAAAGGGGGAAACAAGTCTCCCGGCTCCAAGACGATGTGTTCATCATCCTGCCAGCCAGGGAGGGATGAGGGCGCCGGAAGTCAACAGGTGCTATCAGCAACCGCTCTCCCTGACAGTCCCAGCTAGGTGGGGGCATCTCACTGGGCTAGGGACCACCAGTTGGCAAGACTAAGTTGGGCTGGGGCCTGTGGGACTGGATTCCTAGCAGCTTGACAAGGAGGAGAAAGATGTTCCTGCTTTTGTCCTCTCTCCTTGGCCAAGGAGCCCAGGAGCTGGCCGGGAAGCTTCAGAACCAGACCCTGGGCCCCTCTCGCCATGGCTGTGGGTGTTCCCACAATGTTTCCGGGGGGGGAGCCTCACACTACCTTGATCCCCCTCAGAGAGGCAAAAGATTCCTGGCCGGGCCTCAGAGCGATGATGTCTCCTTCCACCAACAGGCTAACCGGCAGGTTGACCAGATGTCCATCTCTGTAGGCCCAGTGCAGGGACCAGGATGGTGCAAAGGGCATGTGGAGGTCGGGGTACAAGGCATTTGGCCACTTGAGCTCCTTGCCATCCTTGAGGGCATCTGATGAAATGGGAAAGAGGATGACAACCTCGCCCATGTCCTATACACCAGCCAGGCCCAGCGCACACCTGTGAGCGTTACCACACCCCTTCCTTCCCCAGAAGGCCCACGTCAACCCACGCCACTCACCCCAGCACTTGCCCTGCTGTCCAGGCTGCCTCCCCTATACACCTTTCCAGCCCGGCACTTCCACCTCCTTGTACCCCAGTTCCATTCAATTGCATTGCACAGACATGGCCGAGTCTCATGAGGGGTACAAAGGTCAAAGGTGAAGCCGACCTGCTCCCTGGCCTCACTGGGCCAGGTCACTGCCTGGGCACTCACAATGGTCCTGGCGGCTCTCACTGTCTTACTCTCAAGAGATCAGGCACATTCTAGCTCCTTTCATGGCAGAGGCCCTGGAATGCTGACCACAGGCAAGGCCAGGGGCTGAGCGTGCTGATGGGGGCTCAGGAGGGAAACTCTTGGGGCTCTGATGCACCTGGGGCGTCTTTCCCACCCAACAGGCCTGGGCCTCCGCCTCACCTTGGATTTGGTCAATGATCCCTCGGAGCCTCCGCTCCACCTCACGACGCTTCAGGCGCTCTTGCCGCCCAATGAGGACAAGGTTGAGCAGCAGCAAGAGGAACAGCGCTGAGGCGTTCACCAGCTCCACCCCGTGGCTGGCCAGAAGGTGTGAGGGGGACCAGCAGCAGTGAGAGCCCCTCCAACCACCCAACCCAGGGCCCATGACACCTCTGCCCCCTCCACCCTGTCGCTCCCAGCAAGTGTCTGTTTCTGCAACCCCCCTCCCCGATGCCCATGGTGGGATGGCAGAGACCTCTGCGGGGCAGAGGGACAGGAGGTTGGAGAGGCCAGGAAGAGCCGGCACAGGGCCATGCACTTACCTGCCGGCCGGCTGGCCCCCACAGCAGCCCAGCAGCAGCAGGACAGCCAGGAGCATGAGCGAGGCGCCGGGCCAGTGGAAGCAGGAGCAGCGGTTACTGTGGTGTAGGAAGCTGCTCCTCCACATCTCCTGGAGGGCAGGGGCCAGCAGTGAGAGGCCGGGTGGGCAGCAGGGAGGCGCTACCTCGCCTCCTACCCCCACACTCACTCCACCCAGCCCGGGGGGTCTGCTCTTCTTGCCTTGATCTCAAATGGGGTCAGGACACCCCTCTAAAGGGGAATCCCAGTCGAGGGTGGGTCCCTAGGCTTCTCTGTCACCCCAGCTAGGCTCAGGCCTCCCGCGAAGGACTCTTTACCTTCCACGTGAGACGCTTCTTCCGCTCCTTCAGGTGTCCTTCTAGCACCGCCTCCAGCTGCTCCTTCAGGATGCTGAGGGCCTTCCGCGTGGACAGGCCCAGGGCCAAGGGGGGCTCGCCCTGGGGGGAGACGGGGCAGGGAGGCGCTCAGCCAAGACCATGGTCATCCAGGACTGAGCCGTCCTCTCCCCCCGACCTGCCTCCCTCCTCCAGAACCCCCACCTTATCTTCTGTCCTTCAGGGGAGCGTCCAAATCTCCACCCAATTACAAGACATCCAAGTACTCAGTCCCCCGCTCTTCAAAGTCAAATTTAAAACCAAGAGAACTTGGGCCTCCCTGGTGGCGCAAGGGGCTAAACACAGCACTGTGAAGCTGTCTGCAGCCTCTGCAGCTCGAGTTCCATCCCCGGCCGGCCAGGGAGCAACCCACATGGCACAACAGACCTCCTGTCTGCTCCCCTCAGCAGCGTATTTCAGTAGATCTGCCTATTCTACTCCCTGCTCTGTCTCTGGTGAATCCTCTCACCCCCTGCACCTCTGGCCTGTACCCCAGTTCTTGTATGCACAAATAAACAAATCTTTATAAAAAATAAATAACATAAAACCAAGAGAACTTTCTACAGTCAAGGTTTCCTAACTCACCTTCATCTACGGCCGCCCACATCTCCTGGCCACTGACCTCAGTGCACCTCCCATTAATGCACCTCCCCAGCCCCATCTTTCAGAGGTCAGGGGCCGCAGGCCCACGTGTATGCACGCGCACACACACACACACACACACACACAACCTTTTAATGTATATAAATTTGGGGGGGGGAAACTTTCAAGTGAGGAGAGGAGAGGAGAGCTAGGGCAGAGACGGCAGCTTTCGCATCTTCCGAGCGGCAACGCCGAGGGCAGAACGCCCGTCATCTCAGCGGCAGCTCATGGTGGGGAAGCCACCGAGCCCTCACGTGGGAAGGACACTGACAGGAAAGACAGCTGCCCCCAGGAAAGGCCTGTGCACCAGCCACCCCCGCCCCGTCTCCCTGGGACGGCAGGGTGGGGTCCAGGCAACACCAGGGGCCGCCCCCGTTGTCCTTCATGACCCCAGCTGAGAGCCCTGCTCCTGGCTTCACTGCTGTTTTCTCCTTTGACCCTGCTTTTCCTGGGCATCTCCCCCATAGGCCACCTACGACATCTTAACCACGTTAGGTATGTTTCCAGGTCCACCCCGGCCACAGCCAGGGGTTCACCCACCACCAGGGACAAGCGCACGCCTCCCCTGTCCTCCCTCCAGCCCGGCCGCGGCCCAGGACTCTGGCCATTAGCTAAACCGCTTCCCAGCTGTTTACAGGCCTCCAAACCCTGAAACCACCTGGGCACCCTCACCAGTGTCCACACCCCTCCTGCTGACGCCATCCCACCCAGGCACCTCCCCTGGCTCCCCCCTCCTCCCACCCCCCAATTTCTACCTTTGGTCTCTACTTTTTCCAAAGCAACTGCAACACCCCATCAGAGAAAGTGCGGGTCCGATCAGCTGAGCCCGTCTACCTTCACAACCCAGCCCAGACTCCTGGGTCTGCAGCGGCTTCTCCAGCCTCCCATTCGGCCTTGGCCTGTTCTCCTCACCAAGAGCACGCTCCAGCCACAGACAGCTCTTTCTTCTTCAAGACTCAGCTCAAACATCACCTCCTCTGGGAAAAGTTCCCGAAACCCAGGCTGCACTTAGGAGAGGGGTTTGTGTTCCAATGTACCCTGGGCGGCCTGGGAGGCCTGGCCCAGTCTGCATCGCACAGGATTGTCATTACAGATTTATTTGTCTGGCTCTAGACTGCCAATTCCTTGAAAACAGGTACTGAATTCACACGTCTCCCACCAACTGCTTAGGCAGTGCCCGGCACACAGCAGCAGCTCAGTCAATACTTGATGAATGAATGAATGAACGCACAGCTTCAGTGATCCCAATGATACCCTAATCAGGGTCGTTAACCCACAGTCTGTAGCAGATACACCTGGCGTTTGAATAGCAGGGAGGTCCACGCTCCTTCCAGGCTGACCACATCAAAAGCACTGGACAAGGGCCCACCCCAGCTTGACTCTGGTGCACAGATCCCCCCCAGGTTGGGGTCCCTAGGATAAAGAACACCCCTGGGCAGGGCAGTGCCTGGTGAGAACCATGTAAGAGCACCAACGTGAGCTGTCAGCAGGAAAAGCCCCTGAGCCAGAGGAGTGGACCCTTAGATGTGGGCACAAAGTGAGGAGTCCCGACCAAGGGCCACGGAGCCGGTGACACCCTAGCTGCCCTGTCCTGTCTCGCTGTCCCTCCCATAGCCCACAGGTCTGCTTCCCCAGGGTCCTGCCCTGGGTTTGCCCACTAACCTTCTGGATTTCTTGCCCCCTGCCTGTCTCCAGTGCCCTCCCCGCCCACCCTGCAGCCTCTCTCACAGGACACTTGACTTCAAGACTAGAGGGGCTGCCGGGTTGGGGCTGGAAGGATGTGCCTGCATGGAATCCCAACACTGGCTTCCCGCCAGCACCCTGAGAATAGGCTCCAGAGGAAGCCTGGCCCAAGACTTCCCGACCCCTTGACCCCTTGCCTACATCGCACTTGATCCCTGCTCCGCATGGAGGCTTTGCCGGATTAGGAAGCTAAGGGCGGCTTCTTCCCGGAGGGGATAACTGGTCACTTCAGCTCCGGGAGAAAAGACCTTCTGGGCCACAAAGCAACCACCTCCTAGGGCCTCCTGAGGGGCAGGGGTCCAGGACACAGGAATGTCCGCTAAGACCCCTGGGCAGGAAGAGGAAGCGCAAGGGAAGGGGAGTACAGGCCTTCTCCTGCCCAAGGGGCAGGTCCAGAGAGGGACAAGGCCTGCTCCTGTCATGGCCGGGAAGGAGGGCGTGTGGTAGGGCCAGGGTGAGAACTCAGGGCTGGGCCCCTGCCCCGCCTGCGCTCCCCGCCAGCCTGCCTTCTCCCCCACCCCCACCCGCCAGCCCACCTTCTCTGCACAGCAGCACCAGGTGTGTGAGCCTTTCCAGGTGGGCTTGTCCCGGCCAGGCCTGCAAAGGCGCTCCCAGAGACAGGGCTTGGGCAGGAAGAGGGCCGGCCAAGCCCCATGGGGCTGCAAGATCCCCAGGGAAGCTGCTGGGTCTGGAATGAGGAGGCGGCTGGAAAAGGCAGAGAAAGGCTAAGAGGCGCCCTCAGAGAGCCCCAGGGGTGAGCAGTTGTCCCTCCAGGCCGCTAGCCCTGGACACTCAGCAAGGCCCCTCTGCTTGCCTGTGGCCATCCTGCCTCTTCCAGGGACCCCCAAACCTGGCCCAGCAATTGATCAGCCCCCAGGTTCTAGGCCTGCCCATGCTCCTCTCCAGGTGGGGGTGATGGGCTAGTGGGGACCTGCGCAGAGCAGGAGGGCGCCTGCTGAGCTGTCTGCACGCGCCGCCCCGCATGTTGTGTCTGGCCAGGAGCTCCGACTCCAGCCTGGCGATTAAAGACAGCACAACAGAGGGAAAACAAGCCATTCTGTAATTACACGCCTCCCGAAGGAAGCGCCTGCCCGCACAGGCTGGCCCTGAGGCGAGGACACGGCCTCTGCCCGATCTCCGTGCCCAGCCCCTCCTCCGGCTGCCAGGGCTGCTCACCAAGCCAAAGGGCAAGCCTCGCCCTGTGTGCAGCAGGAGGGTCCCCATGTCCCACCTTGTGCCCCCACTTCTCCCCCACATGGCAAGGAGCCACTGGGAGGGGGGGGACTCGGCAGGAGACCTTCACACTTTCCAAGGGAAATTCAGCAGGGCTGGGGGAGCGGGACCTGCCGGCTTTCCCAAAGCAGGAGTCAGGCTGGGCACGCCGGTGTGCCCGGCAGACAGTGGGGAGACCGCACAGGACGGGGACAGTTTGTCTGCGAAATAGGAACCCGAGTCAAACACGTGCAACCCGAGGTCACTGCTCTTGCCGGAGCGGGGCAGGGACGACGCCTTAAGCGCCAACGGTAGGAAGGTAGGAAGGTAAGAAGAAGGAAGACAGTTCCTCCCGCTCCCAGGCACTCAGAAGCTCCTCCCCACACCCACCCACCACCAGGCACCTCCAGAGACATTCCTGGCCAGGAGCACACGGGGCTGAGCCGGTCTCCACCCTAGAGAGGAGGTGAGGCCCCACTTCTCGCTCCGCAGATGCTTTTCAGGGCGCACCAAGCCCAGCCTGCTGCTCTGCCAGGTTCGACAGGACCCAAGAGCCAGGACCTGGGGCGCCGGGCAACTTCTCCCTGTCCTCGCGGCAAAGGTGGACACTGGCAGGGCACGGGGGCTGGGGGGCAGCAGGATGGTAAAAGCACCAATCCACACATCAGGACCACGAGGCGCTGCTGCAGGGCGGCACCAGCTCGGCAGGGCCAAAGCCAAGCACCTGGGGGCATCTAATGGATCTTCAGGAGCAGGCGCCCAGGTTTCTCGGGTGGCCCAGAACCAAAAATCCCCAGGGCCTGTCCTTCCAACACTCCGCCCGGGTCCCCCAGCCCAGCAGCTGGCCTCCTTCCTGGCCCACCTGCCTAGGGAGAAAGCCCATCAAGGCCCTCAGGAAGGCTCAGGAAGACAGGTTATGAATATAGGCCTTGACCTTTGGCCATGACAACCACCAATAACCAGTCATTAGGATGGGCTGGCGGCCTGGCTAAGCACCCCACCCCCCCACTCTCCCAACCTTAGTGTTCAGTGCAGGTGGGGAGGGGGCCAAGCTGGACCCCATCATCTGCATCACCAACCACCGTGCCCAGGGTCTTTTTAGCAGTCTTGGGAAGTCTCTCCTGAGTTTGACCAGGCACGTGGCCAGTCTGCAGCCAGGTAGCCCAGCAGAGACCTCCCTCCCCCCACACCCCCTCCTACTACCCTGCTCATGCTGACCAGGCTCTTTGAAAAGGCTCCTGTCTCAGTGACCCACATGGGCCAGTGAAAAGAGCCCCCTTGCTGTAGGGGTGGTGTCCAGGCTCGGAGTTTGTCTCCTGCAGATGCAGACCGGGCCCCAGTACACCCCAAGAGGACGCCCCTCTGGGGGACTGGGCTCCAGTCCTCCCCTGGTGAGGCTGGGTCGGCAGCTCCCCAGACACACTGACTTCTGCTCCCTTTCCCAGCCTCCCAGCACGCCCAGCCTCCCCGCCATCTGAGCTGCCGCAGCTCCGCATCCATCTCCAAGACCCTGGCAACCTCCACCCTGCAGCAGACGCGGACCACCACGCCGCCGCCGGGTACTCACTTTGTTGCCTTTGCCCTGGTGGGGCATCCAGAGCTCTGCCTGCTTGAAGAGCATGGTCTGCCTCGGAACTTCCAAGCACAGGGGGAGAGGCAGGGAGGGAAGGAGAGCGAGCGGGTGGAGAAGCGGGGCCAGGAAGGAGAGCACAGGAGTGAGTGCGGAGCCGAGCGGTGCTGCAGAGAATCAGAACCAGACACAGCAGAGCGCAGCTTCAATCTGCTGATGAATTCAGCCTATTTCCAGTCACGCTGCAGATTCGGGGAGGGAGGAGGAGGCAGCTCTGCACAGCGGCCGTGGGAGGGAGCAGAGGAGGAGGGAGGGAGGGGAGAGGGGCTGAGAGGAGAAAGTTTGTGGGCTGCTCTGCCAGAAGTCCAGGAGCTCCCCCATCCATCAGAGAGGCCGCAGGGGGTGAGCTGGTGTGGGGGAGACACAAAGCCGAGGTGTGCAGGAAATTACTGCGGTGGGCCTGGAGCCCGGAGAGTGACTGCTGGTATCAGGGGTCCCCAGGCCCTCTTGCCAAACTACTTGGCCTTCACCCCAAGTGGCTGGGCCAAGCGAGGAGCCCCAGAGTGATGGGCCTGCCATCCATGAGAGCACCCGCAAATCACTCAGACTCCCAGCACAGAGCTACGCCAACAGCAGCTCTTTCCACATTCAAAGCTGCAGGAAGGAGGGAGAGGGGACCAGAGGTTATTAATAGCAGCACATCCTGCGTGGAGGGGGAAGGACCGGCGACTGAGAAACTGGAGCAGGGACTTCTAGGCAGGCAGAGCTGGGGACCAGAAGGAAGCGGAAGAGGGGAGCCAGCTGGAAGGAAGGGCTTCTGAGGATTCCCACCAGGTGTTGGGGGTACAGGGGACCCCAAAAGCCTCTGGTCAATGTGAGAACACAGCTGCACTTGACACACAAGCCTAAGTCTGCTGAGACCAGGGGATGGCGTGGGCGCCCAGACCTCACCTCCAGGCTGGAAGCAGGCCAGTGACCCGGGGACCCCTGAGCATCAAGCCCAGTCTGAACATCATCTAGGATCCCAAGTTTGATGCAGAGGAATTTCTCAGTACAGAACCCCTGGGCAGAGAGGGGCAAAAGGCACCAGGAATGGCTGGGCAACTTCTCTGCCTCTTTCCAGGGGCTGCAGCCCCCCAAGGGAGAGGAAAGAGGTCCACTAACTGCAGACCCTGAGCCGGCTTCTGCTCGCCCTGGTTTCCTAGACAACAGAGTCTCTGCTGCAGGGAAGAGTCTCACAAAGTTCAACTGGCTGCTCCCATCCCCCTTCTCTAACACAGCTCCCAGTGCCCGCCCCCTCCCCAACCAAGGTCTGAAAGGGAAAGAAAAGGAGGGGCCGGGCAGCCCAGAGGTTAAGGGCAGGAAGTCTCCATGAGGAGCAGGCCCAGGAAGGAGGGGTCAGTTTCCCAGAACAAGCAGGCCTGCAGCCTTAGCAAACCTCAAGGGGACTCTAGTTCCCTGTCCCTCGCCCCAGATGTCACTTCTCGTGCTCTCTACCTGGGCTCTGCTCTGTGAAGCCACAGTGTGACAGGCCCTACAAAGAACAGCTCTTAGGGTCTCACCTAGGGGGTCTGCAGAGCCCCCAGGGCAGCCCTCTCTCTGTTCTGTCCACTTCCTACTTTGCCCGCTGCAGCCCTGCATCTAGGACGCAACCCCCCAATCAGGAAGGGCTGGAGAGGAAGCTCTGGAGGGGACAGGTGGATGGGGCGGGATGGGGGGGTGTCCAACCAGCTACAGTCAAGCCAATCCTGGGCAGCTGTGGGAGACGACAGACCCCCTTAATCAACTACCACCAAGCCAGCGCTCTCACTCCCTCCTCCAAGAAGCCTGGGCTGCCGGAGGTCACAGGGGTTATCTTCAGCTGCCCGTTTGTGCAACTCACAAGCCACCTCAGGTGGGAACCCCAGCAGGTTCTGTGATTTCGCTGCTGGCACCAGCCACTCAACTAGACAGAGACCTCTCGGAACCAAGGGCTGCCTTCCAGGTGCCTGGTGCCACCACCCCAGAGTTAATGTCCACGCACGGCTGATGGGGACAGTGATGATGCTGTCTAGATCAGGACTCACCGAGCCAGACAGACAAAGAAAAGGATATAGGAAAACCTTCCAGAGAAACAAGTTCTTCCTCCAGCTCAAGAAAGAAGCCAGCCCCCTGGATCACAGAATTTCACCGAGGCTGGTGTTTCAGAAATGGGATGGAGGGGCCTCCCTGGTGGCGCAAGGGGTTAAGCACCACATTATGAGGCAATCCACAGCCTCTGTAGCACAAGTTTGATCCCTGGCTACCCACATGGCACAGCAGACCTCTCCTGATTCACCCGCTGCTCCCCTCAGCAGTGTATTTCAGTCAGTCTGCCTGTTCTGTTCCCTACTCTGTCTCTGGTGAATCCTTTCACGCCCCCCTCACACTTCTGGCCTGTACCCCAGCTCTTGTATGCATAAATAAATCTTAAAAAAAAAAAAAAAAGAAAAAAGAAAAGAAACGGGATGGAACCGGAGGACAATACTGTCATCTGTTTTGGGGAGAGTCAACCCTGCCCAGACAGACTCCAGCATCACACACCATCCTACCCTCTGGGGGTTGCCCCTGGAATAGAACAAGCCCTGGGGGATTGGGGTGCGAGGTGTAGGTTCCCCCTGTGCCCATCACTTCTAGGTAGGTGAACACCAGGGGAGCAGCCAGAGGAATCTGTGTACAGGAGGCTGAGAACACCTGCCACCTGCTCCAAGACCAGGGCTACCAGCTTGCTCCATGGCTGACCCAGAGGGCACGAGGCCTGGAGCTGACAGTGCTGGCCCAGCCCACAGCTCCCTCTTCCAGACCTATAAGATCTCGTGGCAGGAAGATCAAGTCAATAAATATTGTCTAAGCCCTTGGTACATGTCAGGCTGTGCCAGCAGCCAAGGACACCGAGATAAAGTGGGACAGAGTGTGTCCACACAGTGTAGTGCACAGGACAGCAGGGCTTCTGTGGGGCTGAGGGGGGCCTGTGGAGGGCTTCCATGGAGAAAGTGATGCCTAAACTGGGTCTGGAAGAAAGAAAAGCAGGAGTTTGCCAGGAAAAGGATGGAGAGCATTTTTGGGCAACAGCCTAAACAGAGGGTGGGGCCTGTGCCTACCCTCTGAAGCCTTGAGAATTACTAGGGGTAAAGGCGTGGGCAGGGGAGGCCAGGGCTATGGGGTGGTGGCAGTAGTGCAGACAGGAGACCAAGGTTCTCCTCCCGGACAGGCTTTGTCACGGGCAAGGTGGCCTCTGCAGAGGCCGGAGTGGCTGGGAGCGGGGCTGGGCCCCCAGCTGCTTACCTCCAGCTGATTCCACAGCTGCGTTTGGAGTCTGACTGGGGAGCTGGTCCCTAACCACAGAGAGGGTGCCCGACAGGGCTCAGCAGGTTGGGGCAGAGCCCAGCAAAGAGCAAACAAACGAAATTACACACCCCTGGGCAAGACGTGGAAGGCTGGCTGGGAGCCCACCCCGGTTAGCCAACGGGTGACCTGGACCATGCTTTGTCCTTTATTCACAGCTCCCCAGAGTCTGCTTTTCCAGCCTAGACATAGTACCTCCTGGGAGCAGGTCACAGTCATGTACCCCAAACCAGAGCTGCTCCCCTCTCCCTCTGGTCGAGGATCTCCCAGGGCAGCACAAAGAGGGACAGTCCAGCACAGACACTCAATCAACCCCCAGGGGATGGGACGTGGCCTACCACATGCTTCTCCTTCAGGTCCATGGGCCCAGTGCGCGGCAGGCATGCCCAGATGAGCGCAGTCACCCCCAACAGGCAGGCTCCTCCCCAACATCGACAGACCCCAGTGACTCAATCACAGTCACAGCATCTGGGGAAAAAAGAAAACATAGGCCGTGAGTCTGGGGGACTGGGAGGGGTCCCCATTGTGAAACACACTGTAAACAATAGAGCTGTGCTTGGCCTGGCCAGCAGTGTCCTAGCCGCAAGCCCCCAGCTGTGGGGTGCCCAGTGTTCCCTCTTAACCCTAAGTTTCGGAGGCACTTGTGTCCTGTTGCACACACACGCTTTTACTCACTCACTCCCCTCAGGCAGGAAAAGTCTTGGACTGCCAGCTTTGTTATGTGGAGGTCAGCATTAAGGTAGACTAGAGTGTAGCCACGACTGGAAGGAGCAGAAGGCGGGGAGAGCAGGAGAGATGAGTGCAGGGAGAGGCGTGCTTGTGCTCACGCCTCGGCCACCCCAGGGTAAGAGCACCCTACACGCCAACACAAGCACGCCACAGACAGATCTCCTGCATGGTTGCCGGGGCACAGCTCAGCAAACACCTGGGTAGGTGTCCGCACAGGTTGGCAGGCCGATCCGACAACAATCTGAGAATGAGGATTAGCCCACTCCCCACGGCCACCCCCACCCTCCCCACACAACTGGACCCTCTCCCATCCAACCTGGCCGCCAACACACCCCTGTGACTTCAGACCAGGGCATGTAACGAGTGATACTACTGAGTAATCTGGTTTGGGGCCAGATGAGACTCTGTGGAAAGCACTAACCTGCTGACTATGGCAGTTCTTTGAGAGGCCTGCAGCTAAGCCTCCTTAAGAGGAGCTGGTCAGAAGCCCAGGAGAGCTGATCCATAAAGGAACAGTCTAGAAAAAATTAAAAAAAAAAAAAAAGGCTATGTCCAGAGGACCCTAGCCAGGAGGCCCAGGCTCTGCAGCCAGCAGCTCCACTCCAAAAATCCCATCTGATTCCTCCCAAGGCAGTCCCAGTGCCAAAGTCCCAGACCTGAAGGGCTCTCCTCCCTACCCCTGCCTTTCCAGCTGGGGCTGTCACAGTGGAGCTAGCCCTGCAGGGTCAGAGACTGTCACATTGGAAGCAGCCTCCGGGTGACTTTCAGTCTTTGGAGGCCACGGGGTCCTAGGAGGCCGATCCTTTTCTCCCCGAGGCCATGCTGCCTCAGGCTGCCAGTCCCTGTTTACCAGTATGCCTCAAGGTCCCCATGACACCACATCCCAGCAGGGGCTGGGATGAGGTAGTTACCACAGGGAAAGGCACCAGGGGACAGAAAGAGATGGTGGCTTAACTCCTGCCAACATGAGAGTGAAATAATTCTGTGGCCAGCTGGAACCCGGTGGTTCAGAAGGAGCCAGAACCCAGGCATTTTTCTAAGCCTTTGTTCTCCCACCACTCCATACATGGGATTCTGGGAGAGGGCTGTCCTTAACAGCCTGGTCAGAAACTAGTAGCTGCACTCATAAAGGGCCAGTTCTTTCTCCTGGCCCATTATCTTCAAAGTCAAATACCCCTAGGTATAAATCCTGGCTCCATTGGTATTGAATGTCAATGACCTTGACCATCATTTGTCCCCCTGAGCCTCAGTGTCCTGGTTCATAGAATGTGAGCAATGATACCTATTGATCAGGGGTGCAACAAGAATGATATAAAATATTATATAAAGAGGATCCAGTACAGTATTTGGCAAACAGCATGTCTTAATAAACAGCTGCCATTACTATTATCAGCAAACAAGAAATATGTATATAGTGTCATCTACATCAAAAATGAGGAGTAAGGAGAAGAAACATAAATGAAAGGCATAACATTGTAGAGAAATTAAAACTATTTGCAGAAGACTAGATTGTATAAGTAGAAAATTCTAAAAATCTACAAATAAGATATTAGCACAAATAAGTATGCATGGTTACAAGATACATAGTCAAAACACAAAATATAAATTAAATTTCTAATATACTATATAAAAAGGAAAATCTTTTAAATTAAATATAACATAATATATTAAAAAAACCCGTGAAATACTTACGGATGACTTTAACAAAAGTATATGTAAGAGCTACACAGTGCTGAGAGAGAAAGACCTTAATAAATAAACATACCATGTTCATGGATAGGCATGTTCAATATTAATATTTATGTATAATATATTAATAACTGTTATTAATATTATTATAATATACTAGTATTTATAATATAATAAATCACTTTGTAAACATTTTGGCAGTCTCTGATAAAGTTAATTATACACTTACTATATGATCCAATATTGAAAACACGTCCTGAAAAAGAAATGTATACAAGTGTTCATAGCAGCTTTACTACCAAAAACTGGAAACAATCCAAGGTCCATTAGCAGGTGAATAGATGAAAAAACTGTGGTATATCCAAACAAAGGAATTCCTTCCAGCAGCAAAACAAAAACAGGTATTGACATATACAACATTAATGCTGAATCTCAAAAACATTTGCTGAAAGGAGACAGACACAAAAGCATCTATAGTGTATGATTCCATTTATATAAAATTTAGAACAGGCAAAACTAATCTATAGTTGTTAGGGGGAAAAGGATGTCCCAAAGCAAATTCCATATAGGCTTTGTGGACTCCACCCCCACCCCAGGTCAAAGCCAAAGACACTGGGAACTCCAAATCCCATCACCACCAAAGGGAAGGTGGCTGGGACCTGAGGGTGGGGTTAAGCAGCCAGGTGGATACAAAAGGCAGACACGTGGGCTTTGGGGGGCTCTCCATTTTTGGGCTCTCGGCCAGCTCGCAGCGTCCGGCCAGCTCTGAGAGTGACTTTGGGTTTCCAGGTCGTCGGATCGGGTAGGACGCATTAAAGACTTTATTTCCCTATTTTCTCCCTGAGTTGTCCATTTTCCTTATTTCTTTTTCTCTTGTAAATAAACCTTTTATTAACCCTTTTGTGTGTGTCTGTAGTAGAGTATTCATAAGTCCCTTTAAAGCGCGCGGGTGAGGACCCACAGCCAGGAACCCGTTTAATAGCGGGGTAGCTCTATAACATAGTGACAGCTATAGCAGAGTGGGGGTTGCTGAGGACAGGGGAGGGATTGTCCACAAAGGCCATGGGGATCTTTTGTTCTATGTCTTGATTATAGGTGGTAGTTACAAGGTGTACACATTTGTCAAAATTCTTCAAACTATATAGTCTTAAAAAGGTACACTTTAGGGCCTCCCTGGTGGCACAAGGGGTTAAGCACCACACTATGAAGCAATCCACAGCCTCTGCGGCATGAGTTCGATCCCCAGCCGGCCAGGGAGCAACCCACATGGCGCAGCAGACCTCTCCTGACTCACCCGCTGCTCCCCTCAGCAGTGTATTTCAGTCAGTCTGCCTGTTCTGTTCCCCACTCTGTCTCTGGTGAATCCTCTCAACCTCCGCATCTGTGGTCTGTACCCCAGCTCTTGCATGCATTAATAAATAAATCTAAAAAAAAAAAAATTCAGTTAAAAAAAGGTACAATTTATTGTGTATGTAAACATTGCCTCAATAGAGTTGATTTTTCAAAAGGTGGAATCTGAGACTGAACCAATGTCTAAATGCCTAGTACATGCAAGATTTGTTGGACATAAAAGAGAAGGGACAAAGAAGGAAACAAACATTTATCAAGTGCCTGTTACCCAAAGACTTACAAAGCCAACTTGCCTTATCAGGAAAAATCTATAGAGTTGGGGTTTTATTTGAGCTCTTAGTTAAGGGTGAGGCACTCATTCTGTCTCCAACTAGTTAAGCAAACAAATACAGAGAAGACTCTCAGTGGCCAAACATTACCTAAAGGTCATTAGCATAAATTTACATAATAAAAATCCCTGCCCAAGGCCAGTGCTTGGGTCCCATTTTCTGAACATGTGATCCATGAACAGGCATGATCTGGTCATGAAGCTACACTGCACCTGCCTGCACAACCCAGAGTCCAGATAGTCCACCCTCCTGTCCCACCAATCTCATCCAAGTACGAATAATCCTATATAAAAATCCTAATTCCCTTTATGAAGACGGGAGGGTACTTTGGCAGTGATCCCTTCACCCCCTACTTGATTCAAGTAATTAAATTCTCTTTGCCAAGAATCTTTGACTTGGTCTGGTCCACTGTCCGACACCCACCAAGCAACAAACTCTTTGCATTCAGTAACAGGCCTACTGTGTGTAACAACTATGTGCAGATATTAATTGTAAGGGATGGTCCTGTTTCCAAAGAAGTCTAAGGTATGGCCCTTCACTAGAACGGTTTACAATATAGCCACTTTGGGGATATTATGGAAAAGTGTAAATAATATTGAAATGCTAAATGAGAACTGCAATTAGAGCAATTAGGAGGTTAGATCAGAAAAGACCACCAGGTGGGCACAGGGAAGGCTTCCTGGAAGAAGGGAGGCCCAGCTGTGCTCTTCAGAAAGCTTAGGAGTGAGAAGAAGAAAAGCAAGCGAATCCCAACAAAGGCACCAAGGCAGAGATGTGGGGGCTTTTGAAAGACAGTGATCTGAGCTGTTTGGTGAGCACAGACGGTCTGAGAGGTAAGAGCGAAGAAATGAAGGACCACACAGGACAGGGAACTGGGCACTTTAGCCCACAGAGGCACTTCAGGCCAAAGCAGAGGTTCTAAGGAGTGCTGAAGGTTTCTCAGCAGGTCCCAGTATTTTAAGAGGGTAGAGAATGGATCAGATGGGGAAGGGAAAGAAATTACAGGTAGAAAAGTTAGAAGAAAATAATGACAATCTTGTTTTGCCATGGCGAGAATCTAGACAGAGGCAGCATAGTTCCCAGAAGAACAAAGGGTTGGCTGCTTCTCCTTGCCAAGCTCAGCATCAAGAGCTAAGTGGGTGCCCAAGGTTCAGGATGAATGTGGACTGAGAAGTTGACTGTCCTGCTAATCCCTTCCAATACAATCTTTTCTTAACTATGTTCGCATGCTAGCCATGCTCAGCACAGCATAAGCACAATTGGTTTACTCGTATTTAGCGAAATAGCTGAGCTAAAGGATATGAATTGATGGATTGATAAATAGCTGGAGTGAAGTTTTTAATAGCAAGCCTCAGGGTTCTATTCAGAGTGTTGACCTGGTCAATATTTTATCAATGACTTGGGTGAGGAAAAAGACGAAAAGCTAGTCAAATACTCGGATAGCATAAGCCTAGAAAGGAGACTGAAGTTAAGGTGCAGGAAGATCTCAACAGGAAGAATTGATTAGCCAAGTCTAACAGAGTCACTTGAACTGTAATAGATTCAATATTAAGTATACCACTCCTAGGTTCAAAAATTACTGTATAAAGGTACTATAAATGGTCTTGTTTGATGTAATTTCAGCATAAGTCACATGGCCACCAGGGAGTCATTCACACATGGGCTGCATTAGCAAACATTCTGCATTAGCAAACATTAGCAAACATTCTTTTCACTATGTCTGCAAAAAGAGAGGGGTAGGTCTGATTCCTGTGTGTCCAAGCACACCTGTAATATTTTGTTCATTTGAGAATCACAGATTGTAAGAAGGACACTGAAACTAGAAGTGTTCCAAAAAACAGCAACCAGGTTGGAGAGACCATGACATGAGAAATAGAACAAACTGAAGACACTTAAAAACACATCAAAGGGGTGGGGGGGCCTCCCCTGGTGGCACAGCGGTTGAGCGCTGGGCTGCGAGGCTGCCCGCAGCCTCTGCAGCGCCGTTCCCCAGCCACCGGCGAGGGTCCCACCAAAAAAAAAAACACATCAAGGGGGGGGGGCTCCCTGGTGGCACAAGGAGTTAAGTCAGCACTATGAAGCTATCAGCAGCCACTGCAGCACAAGTTCGATCCCCAGCCAGGGAGCTGACCCACACGGCGCAGCAGATCTCTCCTATCTCTCCGCTGTTCCCTTCAACAGTGTATTTCAATCAATCTGCCCTGTTCTGCTCCCCACTCTGTCTCTGGTGAATCCTCTCACACATTCCCCCTGCACCTGTGGCCTACACCCCAGCTCTTGCATGCATGCATAAATAAATATTTTTTTTTTTTTTTAAGAAAGGGGCAAAGGTAATTCAGTGGAAAAGATAGTCTTGAAGTTAACAAGTTGTTCTTGAACAAGTGAATATTCAAATGCAAAAAAAAACCTTAGAAATATAGCTTGTACTATATTACAAAAATTAACTGAAAATGGATCATTGACCTAGGTGTAAAACCTAAAAATTTCTGGAAGAACATATAGGAGATGGTGGAAGGTGATGAAGCATGAAGCACACATGAAGGTATAAAGCTGAATGCCCCGGGCCTCCCCTGGTGACGCAGTGGTTGAGCGCTGGGCTGCAAAGCTGCCCGCAGCCTCTGCAGCGCCAGTTCGATCCCCGGCGGCCGGCAAGGGTCCCACATGGTGCGCAGACCTCTCCTGCTGCCCGCTGCTCCCCTCAGCAGTGTGCTTCGGTCCTTTTGCCTTCTCTGCTACCGCTCTGGCTCTGGTGAATTCTCTCACCTTCCCGTGCTTCTGACTATACCCAGTGCTTGTATAAATAAATAAATAAATCTTTAAAAAAAGAAACAAAAAAAACTGCAACCCCTCACTTCTGGGTAAATAACTGAGTGAAAAGAGGGACCCACACAATTTTTTTGTAGATTCATGTTACAGCAGCATTATTCACAACAGCCAAAAGGTGGAAGCAATCCAGTGTCCTTCACAGATGAATGGATAAACAAAATGTGGTATATCTATACAATGGAATATTATGCAACCTTTAAAAGGAAGGAAATTCTGACATCTGCCACAACATGCATTCATCTTAAAGACCTTAACCTAAGTGAAATAACCCAGTCACAAAAGAATACTGTGTCTTCTTATTTGAGACTCCTAGTATAGTCAAATTCAGACAGATTGTAGAATGGGGGTGTTGGGGGTGGGGTAGTGGGTAAATAGGGAGTTAGTATTTAATGGGGACAGAGTTTCATTTTGGGAAGATGAAAGAGTTCTGGGGTTCGATGTGATGGATGGTGGCGACAGTTGCATAACAATGTGAATGCACTTAATGCCACAGAACTGGTTGAAATGGTCAATTTCTGTTGCGTATATCTTACCACACACACACAAAAAAACAAATCAGCAACTTTTGATTCTGATTTTGCAATAGGCTCTGCCTTATGTTGCTAAGCAATATTTCCCCCAGTGTTTCATGTCAACTTTAGCATGTTTTTGCTGTTTTAAATATACTATTGAGTCTCTCCCAGCCTCGTTTCTCAATATCTTTCTCTTTACCTTCCCACTAAGGAATCCACTATCAAAAATCTCTTTTTTTCAAGAGGATCCTGAAGTTATAAAAATTGGGTTCATACAATCACACCAAGCTCTCTAGCTTCCCTCAGGTTGCTGGCCTGAAAGGGTCTCCTTCTCTTGAAGGCCCCTCACCTCCTCCCATTACCGTTGGCCTTTGGAGCTAGGGTATCCCCAACTCTGTGTGATGCACCCCACCTGGTACTGGTGTCCTGCTGGGTCTAATCTGGCCCTTACCCGCCATGCCAAGCCACGTGACTGATACTGTTTACTACTGTCTCAGCAGCCACAGGCAAAGCTTATTATTACACAAACCCCTGATCACCAGACCGCACAGTCTGACTGGCAGGGCCGTTGAGAGGGAAAACATTCCTACCCAGTAGCTCACCCCCACTGCCGTCAACAGAGCCAGGACTGCTGGGAAACCAGAGTTCACATAGTATTTCTCCAGAAGCCTATCTTTTGGGTCAAGAAAGACACTGGTGACATCAATACTGACATAATAACAAGATTTTAAAAATATTGACACACAGTTACCAGTGGAGAAGTGCCAGGCAAGTGACCTGGAAGCTTCTGATTTGAAAGCCAGTGATGCATCTAGACGCTTTGTGTCTCCCCAAAGTTAGAGTAGGAGCTTGGACCTGACGCACCAGTGAGGTGCAATAAAACTTTGGGTGTAGGTAATATTTACCTTCACGCTCCTCCTTCTCCTTGTAGAAACTGTTTCCCAAGCCCAATGTTAGGGCAAGAGCAGCGGGGAGGAAGCCAAGGATTCCCACCTTCATTTCTCATCAGTTCTCCGGGGGTTAAGCTTTCCAAAAGGCTGATTCCCAACTCTTGGAGCTAACACTCCCTAGCAACTTCTCAAAATAGAAATGTGAAGGGCTTTCTGTTTTCTTCCATCTCACTGCCCAGCCCTGGCCCTCCCAGTCTAATCTTTTAATGTGGGTTCACCATAAACAAGGGGCAGGGTGGGGGTGGGGCTTCAAGGGCAGTTAAGGCTCAATTATTTGGCAGCTAATTATCAAGGGGGGCTGTTTGTTCATCACCTCCCGGGCCGCTCCACTATTCCATGGATTCCAACTGTTTCTCTGTTTGTAGAACTGACAAAAAGACCCCGTGAGCAGGACGGTAAAGCTAAACACAGCAGCTACAGTCAGACTCTTAGAGCACTTGGGGATTTATTTGCTATTCCCTGTCCCGGGGTTAATGACAGTGACCATAGTGATGTGTTCTGATCTTTAAAGTGATTTCCAAACAAATGGATCCCGTTTATTTGAGTCTTTAGATAATGAAGTTTACCTGTTGCTTAAAAACATTTTTTAACTACCTCTTTGGCACACTGAGCCCAGCCTTCTTTGGCCAAGATTACCTTAAAGACCACTACAGTGCTGTTTCTTCTTTCTTCAGTGGGTCCAGCCTTTTTCTGCTTCCACACTGTTCTTAAAACAACACATTCCCCTAAGATCGGTGATGACACTTACAATGGTTCCCCCAGATGAAGGGGCTACATTGCTCCTGACTCAGCCCCTCCCTGCCTGCCCAACAGAATCGTGGCAATAATTCACGCCCCTGAATAGAGACCACCATAAATATTAATACGAGTAATCAGCCGGTGGACTACCTGCTCATTACTTAAAATGACGAACGCGGAAATGTATTAATAAGCTACTAAGAGCTCGACCTCGTGCTAGTGATACCGTCTATACCATCTCTAATGCCACCACCGCCCTGCAAGAGGCTCAGTTCACACCGAGGCAGCAGCTGCTCTAGGGGAATAAGATTGCAAGAATCTGGACTTCAGCGCGCCCATCTGGCTCCCCCTGACCCGGGCCCCCTGAATCTTTGCCTCTCCCAGCACTTAGTCTCCACCTCTGTAAAATAAAAACATCACAAACTCCCGCGTCCATCTTCTCAGAGCACCCAGGGAATAAATGCACTGGGTCACTGAAGCTGGTGCCTGGCACATACCATCTCCCCGCGTGCACAAAAGCACTTACTGGAAGAAAAAGTCAGTACAGAGCGCCCTCCTTTTCTCCCCAAGAGCCACACAAAAACTTGCAGCAGAGGGTGGGAGGCAGCGGCACGTGACCAAGCAAAGCACAGGGCCAAGGGCAGCCGGTTCCAGGCCAGTGAGAGCGGCCCCTCGCCGGGACACGGGCGCGCGCAGGGACGGTGAGACCAGGGCGCGCGGCAGGGGTGATGGACGCCAGTCTAGGGGACTCTGGTTGCTCTAAGGACGGGAGGGGAAGGAAACGGAAAAGAAAAGAAAAAAGCAGGGCGATCTCCAAACTGCTCCGGGTCGAGAAGCAACCAAGCCAGCTCGAGCCTCCCCGCCGGGGGCTGCGTTGGGCACAAGGTCCCGCGCGCAGCAGGCAACGGTCAGAGCCGGGCTGGGGCCGGGGGCTCGGGGGCCTGGAAAGACACTGGACCCCTGTGCAGCCCCCGGGCGCTGGAGGGCCTCTGGGCCGGGCCCGGCCGCGCCAAAACTGGGACAAGGATTCTTTGTTGGCTGGAGCCTTCGATTTCTGACGCGGGACCCCCAAGGGGCCAAGTCGGGGCGCGGGGCGCGCGTGAGCTCCGGGGGCCACTTGGGGGCTGGGAATGGCCAAGAGTCGGAGGCCAGAGCCAGCCCCTCGCCGCCCCCTCCGCGGGGGTCCCCCGAAGCCATGCCCTAGGTGCAGACCCCAGACTCCCCTCGCCTCGGCCAAGAATTCAGAAGACGCAGGAGGCCAAGCCGCACGCCCTTTTGCTCCCTTGCTCCCCACTTTCGGGCCACGGATCTTCGGGTACTTACCGAGGCCCAGGGGCCTGTCTTCTTCGCCCGCGTCCTCTCCCCGCCCAGCCCCCTCCTCACTTCACGTCCCCTCCTCCAGGGGCCGCAGCCATGTCCGTTACTGGCAACTCTAAGGGGGTTTGCCGCCCTTCTCGGGCGACGGAGGCACCGGCTGGCAAACTAAGGTTCTGGACGCCGATTGGTGGAAATCAGAGACGAGCGGGAGTTCCTCGTTTCTTATTGGCTGTCCGGCGCGAGAGACTGTAGTTGCACCCGCCCCTCCGGGAGCCTGGCGGAACTGAGAGCCGAGTGCTGGCGGGAGATCGTGCAACCGCTGTCCATCCCTGGGCGGGATGCTCTGGCGCTTTCTGGTCCAGAGGCCCTGACCAGAGGCGAGGGCGCTGTTTCCCCCTCGATTAGATTTCCTGCAGAATTACCCTAAAAAGGTGACCAGAGCTCCTCACCCTTTTTTTTCTTTGTTTTTAAAACGAGCCCTTTGCTTCTTTTAAGCTCTCTGCTGGTCGCTAGGAACAAATGCCTGGCTACCTTGCACTGAGACCTCGCGGGGAGTCCCCCAGAGACTGATACCGAGCCCAGACCAAAGCTGGAGAATCTAAGACAATACTGCAGTTTTCCCCTCAGCTCGGCTCAACTCTAAAGGGAAAAACAAGTTAATTTTTTTTTTCTAGATAATTAGAGAAATCGCCTGGGAAACCTCTCTTGGGAAAACAAAGCAAGCCTGTGTCAGTATTCACTTCTGTTTTCCCAGACATCTAAGTCTGGAGATTCTGGGGGTTGTCGTTTTGGGTTTTTGATCTGTTTATTCAATGGGTGGAGGGTCATGGCTGGCCCTGGGAAATAAGAGGCCCTGCCCTCTATTAATGAATTTAATTAAGTCATTACATTTTTCTTTCTTCTCAGCTGGACAAGTAGATGACATTTTAATGCCTAATCTTGTATGCTTGAACTGTTTTAGCTGTTGCCTAAAACCCTGGTTACGTTCCTTCCCACAATCTTCCATAGTTTATCTCTGCAAATGCATAGACAAAGTCCAAATCTCTCCTCCTGATATTCAAAAGCCCTCATAAATCAGCTTAGACATAATATTTCCAGGTTGAACTCCCCACAGGCCAAACAACAGTTGCAGTCACATAGATTCATCACTTTCCCCAAAATGCTTCCAAAACCCTCTTGCCCCTCCTTTGCCCAAGCTGCTTTGAAGATTCCTTCCTAGCAATTAGGCCAACCTTTAAATACACGTCCATCCTAAAGGTGACTTTAAAGCTACCTGCCCAAAAGTCTTCCCTGGCTTTGATTGAATTGCTCCTGGTATAGTTCTGTGTTTCTTCTTTGTGCCTCCATTGCTGCATTGACAGAAGTATGCTTCGTACAGCATTCTTTTTGTAAGACCTCAAGCTCCCTGAAGGCAGCTGGTTTATTTGGAGATGTTTGTTGAACTGAACTAGTCAACTACCCGGATCTTCCACCTTCCCAATCCATCCAGAAGGTTTACATGGCTGCATTTGGAAGGTTAACAAATGTTACGTAGCCATTCTGCTCTGCTCTACCTTGTAGTCAGTCCCTTCTAGCCATTGCTTTCTCTGCCCCATTGGGCTTTGTGAATATCACTCAACATACTTGAACCGGGTGCCAATAGCTTCAGGGGTTGTGCTAGAATCCTTCACCACTCCCTGACCATTCTTCTTGTCAGGGATCCCAGCCATAAAACTTTGCTGAAGAAGTAAATCAAATCACTCAAAACATGCCAATGCACCCTAGTGGTCTTCTTCCCTCCTCCCCCCCGCCTGATCTTATGTCCCTGTGGCCATGTCTTGTTAGCTATCTAGCAACCCAGGCAGCTGTACCAATACTTTATTCTTCCAGAGCCACCCCTTTCCCTCCCTACCAAGATGTCCTGATGAGTGGACATCCTTCAGCGGCCATCTCTCACTACTTCATCTACCTCTATTCCCCTTTCCACATTCCTTTCCCCATCTGTATCCTCAAGCCCTTCCCCCCCGCCCCAGCCTCACATGCAATTTCCCATCTCTTGGCCATAGTTTATGCTGTTCCCTGTGCCTGGAATGCCCTTCCCACCTCCTTTCTTCCTGTCACCCTTTAAGATCAGGTTAGCTTATCCCTGCCCTGTTTTCTCATGATTTCCTGGAGATAACTGTCTCACTTCACTTACCATGTTGTTTTTGTATCTTTGACAGGAAAAGAATATTAATAATGCATTAATATCTGCAGTCTCTTTCTCTCCTTCTGCTTGCTAAGCCTGTTAGCTTCCCAGATCATTGCAAATTACAGGTGAAAAGTAGGGTTGAGAAGGCTGACCCTGGACTGGTTTCCTTCGGGCAGGGTGGGGATTTACCAGCAGGTGAGAGCAGATGGGTTTTAAAGGGGGGCAGGAGAAAGTGAAGAGAGGAGAGCCAGAACGGTGTGGCTCGGGAAAGAGCTGAAGGATGTTTAGAAGGAGGCAAAAGAGAACCTTTAGGAAAAAGCTTGAAGTACCTTAGGTGAATAGGTGAAATACCTTTCCCCAATTAGGTATCTGACACTGTACAGTGATCTGGGCACTGACGGGTAAAGACAGAATCCTTCTTAGCAGATGGGAAGACAGAAATGAAGAATAGTATTTTAAGAAGGTTCTTGTAAATAATTTATGCAGTTCCCCTGTGGCATTTTTCTTAAGCGACTACGATAAGCTTTGAAGTTTCCTTGCAATTATTTTTAGATGCCAACTAACGTTTATTTGTAGATGATTCTGTATAGACAAGAGACATATCACCGGCGGGCCTTATACTGTTAATAACATTATTTGTGTACAGCTCACTTCTCTTCCAGTGAGCTGCTTGAGTCCAAGACTGATCTATTCATCTTCATCTTTGTGCCACTATTGATGAACAATTGGCATACAGTAGGTGTCTAGTAAATGTTTATGGAAAAAATGAACTGGTACCCTTGCTTGTTCTATTGCTCTGTATCTTTCACTGATTCTTTTCTGTTGAACCTTTCTCCATATAAGCATTGATAGTTCTCATCTCTCCTCAAAATAAAACAAAAGAAGGGAGGTGGCAGAGGGAAAGAGAAGAGGAGGAAGAGAGACTTTCAAAGGTCTGTGACTCCTCTGAGGGTCAAGGAGCTACTGAATCCAACCAGCCAGAGGCTCCTCCCTTCTGCGATGTTATGTGTCACGCTAGTCCCTGTCGTAACACCTGGTGATTCGCTTTAGCTGTGATGATCAACGATGAATCACTGCTTCATTCATTTTGTGACACTGTGGAATGTTTAAGAGATATACTGAAAGAGTCCATGAATGTCCCATGATTTTAAGAAAACTGCTTAAGTGTTATTAAATCAGTCCGCAATGAACACCTATAAAAGTGCCCATTGACACCATGCTGTCCTGGCTTATTCACCAGCACGCGTTTGCAGTCCCTTGTACATGCCAGACCCAGGGCTGGATACTGGGCCTATGGGTGAACAAAGCCCAGAGGTCCCCTACCCTCAGATAGCTAATAATCTAGTGGAGGAGACACGATCTCGTCAACAAATGCATACTCATATCATCACAAGTGTGCCAAGTGCTTCAAACAGTCATCTGTTACAGGAGCCCAGTGACCTCAAGCTCATCTTGGGAGGCAGGGGAGGTTTTCCTACAGAAGCGATGTTTAAACTGAAATCTGAAAAATGACTACATGTTAACCAGACAAAGGGGACGAGAACAAACACCATAGGTAGAAGGATGGCGTTGCAAGGGCCTGAGGAAGGAGAGTATAAGATCGAGGTACAAAAGAACAATCCCACATGCCTGGAACAGGAAGGAGGAAGAGAGGCAGGAGATGAAGCCGAAGACAGTGGAGGGCCTCCCCGGTGGTGCAGCGGTTGAGCGCTGGGTTGCGAAGCTGCCCACAGCCTCTGCAGCGCCGGTTCCATCCCCGGCTGCTCCCCGGCCACCGGAGGAGGGTCCCCCATGGCGGGCAGACCTCTCCTGCCTCCCGCTGCTCCCCTCAGCAGTGTACTTCGGTCCTTCTGCCTGCTCTGCTCCCCGCTCTGGCTCTGGTGAATTCTCTCACCCTCCCGCGCTTCTGACTGTACCCAGTGCTTGTATAAATAAATAAAAATAAATCTTTAAAAAAAAAAAAAAAAAGGCCTCCCCTGGTGGCGCAGCGGTTGAGCGCCGGGCTGTGAAGCTGCCTGCAGCCTCTGCAGCGCCGGTTTGATCCCCGGCTGCTCCCCGGCCACCTGAGGGAGGGTCCCACATGGCGCGCAGACCTCTCCTGCCGCCCGCTGCTCCCCTCAGCAGTGTCCTTCGGTCCTTCTGCCTGCTCTGCTCCCCGCTCTGGCTCTGGTGAATCCTCTCACCCTCCCGCGCTTCTGACTGTGCCCAGTGCTTGTATAAATAAATAAATAAAATAAAAAAATTAAAAAAAAAAAAAAAGAAGTCAGTGGAGGGAGTGGGGGGCAGCATGGTGGGGTCCTTTGCACCAGCGTGAGGGTTTAGAACTGTATTCTGAGGACATTGAAAATTTATTGAGGGATTTTAAGCCAAAGTCTGCCATATTCTGATTGGCATTTATCAAAACACTCTGGAGAGAAGGGATTGCCAAGGAGCACACGCGGTTTCCAGAAACCAGAGAAGACTTGGCAGTAATCCCATGGCCTACCCCCTACACTAAGGTGCTAGCAGCCTGGGTGACAAGAAGTGCATTTGTTGGAAAGCTATTTAACAAGCAGACTAGGCAAAAGTAGCAGCTGGTTGGTTGGATGTAAGTCCTGGGGAGATGCCTCGATCTCATACGGTGCCAGTTATGACAAAGTGCCTCTCCTTAGCTCTGGGTGCCTCAAAAAAGCTAAAGTAGACCTAAGCACTGGGCAAAGCGTCAATCAGGAAACATTTTTGTTTACTTATAAGACTTCATCTGGATGGAGATATGAGAGGTGAGTCAGAAAAACATGAGTAACTCAGCATGACAGAGACAGGTTTTTGAAGGAGGAGTAATTGGATGAATCTGCCAGACTGAAGAAACGTACCCCGCCCCTCCCCCCTACCGAGCATCCTTTGTCACTGCACCATCCTCTCCAGCCTGATGGGCGTTTAAAGGTGACTGGAAGAAAAGGTTATTAAAGATCCCTGTCCTGGAAGGAAGTGTTTGTCCTAGTAACCTTGTCGCAATGTGGTTAGAGATTCTCCCTGGATCTGGGCACCTGCAGGTGCCTGCTCAGTTCTGGAGTGATCAAGGAAAAAGGTGCCCATTATGCCCATCAGTGGAATCGCATGGAAAGTGATAGACGCATCTCTGGAGTCAATCATTACTATGTGTCAAGAGTTTGGAGAAAGGGCCACCATGGTGGTGGTACAAGCGGTTAAGTCTTGGCACTATGAAGCTATCTGGAGCACAAGTTCAATATCCCCAGCCAGGGAGCTACCCACAGGGTGCAGCAGACCTCTCTGTCTCCCCACTGCTCCCCTCAGCAGTGTATTTCAGTCAATCTGCCTGTTGTGCTCTCCATTCTGTCTCTGGTGAATCCTCTCATCCCACCCCACCCCCACTTCTGGCCTACAACCCAACTCTTGTATGCAAAAATAAATCTTTCTAAAAAAAAGAAAAAGAAAAAAGGAGCTTGGAGAACATTAAGAAAGCATTTTTCCTGACTGATGAAAAGTAACTGTTAGGCTCAAGGACTCCCTCTGCCCCCACTAGAAAGCTACGTGGTATATTAGGTAGCACGCAGTGTAGTGTGTATGTTTAATAAAATAAAACAAACAAAAACAAACTCTTAGGCTGAAATCCTTTTAACTGGACTGAGCCACACACCACAATCACAATCACACCAGAGTCCCTTGCTGAGAAGCCCCATGTCAGGGTCCACATTCTTCAAATGGCTGAGGGTAAGTATCCATTGCTGTTGGCAGCCAAAGTTCAGATAGACTGGGAGACACACCGACTCTTTAGGAGGCTGAGCCAGAAGAGCAAAGGAACATGCTCAGAGGTGCCCTATCTTACCTACAAAGTAATACAATTTGATCATGCAAGACTGTGGTGAAAGGTATGTTTATACATTGTTTTTGGCTATCACATACATTGTTACGGAGTCTTCCCTGAACAATCTGACTGCGGGGAATAAAGACAAGTTCTCACAACTTTGTCTTTTTATGTTAATAGAACTACAGGGAAGAATTGCAAGGTGGTTGGGTGGCAGATACAGCAAAGCACAAGTAGACACACACACACACACAATAGAGCTCTCCTTTTCTTCCCGCAGCCTCTGCAGCACCGGTTCACTCCCTGGCCTCTGGCGAGGGTCCCACACACCAAAAAAAAAAAAAAAAAAAACAACAACAAGTCAGTGAGGGCCTCCCTAGTGGCTAAGGGGTTAAAGTCTCAGCTCTGTCTATTTATCACCAGTCACTGAGGCCTGAGTTCGATCCCCAGCCAGGGAGCTGACCCACCTGGTGCAGCAGACCTCTCCTGTCTCCCCGCTGCTCCCCTCAGCAATGGATTCAGTCAATCTGGCTGTTCTGTTGAATCTGCTCTGTCTCTGGTGAATCCTCTCACTCCCCACACCTCTGGCCTACACCCCAGCTCTTGGATGCATAAATAAATACAAATAAATCTTTAAAAAAATAAACAGGTAAGTGCTATAATCCGTGCGGTTGAGGACAGTAAATGGTCTACCGGAAAATGAGTCAGGGAGGTGACTAGGGGATGCTGAGTGAGCACTGGGACAGCTCAAGATAAGTCGCCCAAGGCCCTACAGAGAACAGGTATTTGAGCAAATACCGGTTTTGTGCATTTGCATTTCCTGTCACTGCTGTGAGTATTACTCCTTGTAGAGCAGGGCTCTGAGGGACTTTGCGCTTCACTTTGGGAATATATATCAGCCCCTACCCGTGAATTCTCCAGACAACTTTTACCCCCTTCTGGACTTTATTAGAAATTATTTTCAACATTTTTTTTCTTAATATTCCTTCTCTGGCAGGTTCTGATGGCCAATACCATAATTCTGTAAGCAGAGTGGGGTGGATATAATCATTTGTAGGTTGAACAAGGGCTTAGCATGTCTTAGCTCATAAATGTACGTTTATTCGAGAAATGTGAAAGCCCAGAGTGTGGCTGGAAGGGCGGGTTAGGGCTAAAATAATGTGGATATTAGGGATTCTCAGCCTCTAAGAGGGCAAGAAACTTAACAGCTAAGCTACTGGGTAGATTGTCCAGACAGGGCATGGTAGAATCTGGGGTGAAGGACAGAGGGGTACAGACACTGCCAGGTGGTATGCCCCTCGGGAGGATTTCCATGAGGAAAGAAGTAGAGTGGTCTAGAAGTAGCCAGGAAAACTCTGTAGTCACTTCCCAACCTCAGGTCCTTGGTTTGAGAGCTCAGGGGACATGCCTCTTTGTGGGAAAGCAGCCTCTCAGGCAAGAGGGTCCTTGAGAGGGCCTCTCTGGTGGCACAGGGGTCTAAAGGGGTCAGGATGCAACCTATGAAGCTATCCGTGGCCATTGCAGCATGAGTTTGATCCCCGGCCAGGGAGCAACCCACATGGCATAGCAGACCTCTCCTGACTCACCTGCTGCTCCCCTCAGCAGTGTATTTCAGTCAATCCTCCTATTCTGCTCCCCACTCTGTCTCTGGTAAGTCCTCTCACCCCTGCACATCTGGCCTGTACCCCAGTTCTTGAATGCATAAATAAAGAAAATCTTCCAAAAAAAAAAAAAAGAGGGCCCTTGAGAGAGGTGAGGCTGTTGGAGCAACAGCCCCAAGGAACAAGGGCTTGGGACCACACCGGAGCAAGTTTGCAGGGAGATAACAATGGAGGGAAATGCCTGGAGAAAATGGCCCAGAGGCTGTGCCGGAACTGTCAGTGATAGGAGCTGGTGTTTGAGTGGTGATGAAGGACACTGGAATGTGAGGCCTGGAGATGACCTGAGCTGTCACTGCGGACAGTTGCTCCATGTACCATCTCTGCTGGCAAAGGTCTTTTGCCTCTAGGTTGTGAGTGATATTTTTAGGAGATGCAGCTCCTTGAATCAGCACATCAATGCTACTGCTGTCTCCCCCAGAAGGACCTTTTCTGGAAACTTTTGATTCGCTTAAAGTCCTCCTGTACCCCCTTGGAAGTGCTAAGAATAGGCATTTCTGACATAGGCATTTCTGAAATAGGCATTTCTCCCTCCTGGAGAGCATGCTGAGGCAGAGGACACCGCCTTGCAGCTCCATGGGGGGACCTGACTGTGCTCCTTTCATATCATTTGAGTCTCTGTCCACTCAGATTTTGTTCCAAATAGCCGCAACTAAGAAACAACTTAAACATCCGCCAACAGAGTGGATAAGCAAATGGGAGCTATTCACCCAAGGCCCATGTCACAGTACAAATAACTGAGCCCCTGCTACAAAAATAAGAGTGGCTCCCCGGTGGCGCAGCTGTTGAGCGCTGGGTTGGGAAGCTGCCCACAGCCTCTGCGGCGCCGGTTCGATCCCCGGCTGCTCCCCGGCCACCAGAGGAGGGTCCCACATGGCGCACAGACCTCTCCTGCCGCCCGCTGCTCCCCTCAGCAGTGTACTTCGGTCCTTCTGCCTGCTCTGGTCCCCTCTCTGGCTCTGGTGAATTCTCTCACCCTCCCGCGCTTCTGACTGTACCCAGGGCTTATATAAATAAATAAATAAATCTTAAAAAAAAAAAAAATAAGAGTGGATCTAACAGACATTATGGGGAAGGTCAGAAGTTGGACACAGAGGACCCTCACAAGTTTCCACTGATAAGAGCTTCTAGAACAGGAATGGGGGTGGGCAGTGTTGACTTCAATGGGGCATGAAGGAAATCACTGGGGCAGGGAGAGAAATGAAGGAAATGTTCTAGATCTTGATTACGCTTCCATATTTGTGAAAACTCATCTAACTATACACTTAAAATCTGTGTGTTTCAATCCATTACACTCCATAGTGTAGAGATAGAACAATTTCCTCCCCAGCTCGGGGCAGGTTTCCCCCTATGGAACTTTGACAGCGTCTGCAGACTTTTTCGGTTGCCCTGCCTGGACTGCTATCGGCATCTAAAGTGTTGAGGCCAGGAATGCTGCAAAACATCTTACAATGCAAAGGACAGCACCCTCCCCTCCCCCAATAGATAATTATCTGGTCCAAAATGTCTATGGTGTCAAGGTTGAGAAATCTGGCTTTTATTTTGTTTGCTTTCCAGAATAACTCAACAGCCATCAGGTCTTCTGCAGGCAAAGCAGCCATTGCAGTCTTTCAGAATGGAAACCATATTGTGCTGCCTATTAGTGTGAATTGAGACGAATCTGTTTTACCTGCTGTGGTCAGAGAGTTTGGTATATTTCATGGAGGGATGCAACAGTCCTGCTGGAGGGCTTGGGGACCATCTTCTGCGGAGCCATCAAAGTTATTGATTACCTAAAGAGAAAGAACACTCTCTTCCCTAACTCATTTCAATAGAGATACAAGATAGACAGGTTTGGGAGGAAAAAGACGAATTTGCAGAAGATGAACTTGAGAGAGAAGCCAATGGAGACGGAAGTCGGCAGAGGTGGACCCGGCCAGCGCCAGCAGACACAGTAGCCAGCCGGCCTGCCTCCCCACCCCAAGCCTAGGAACCTCCCCTGATAATCTATTGCCCAACATCAGTTCCAGACTTTATTGTCTGATATTCTGGACTCATTTTTGTACTGCTTTGTAGCACATTAGGTGTAAATTTCATTTCATTAACTAAAATTTTATCTCCCTGGGAGTGCACATTATCAGAGTAACTGTTTACAAGGACTTTCTTGTCCTAACATAGCACCAAAAGTCTTCATGGGGAGGGCTAAACAAACTTCTTTGTTAGGCAGACTGACAGATGTGTTAATGAAAGGTGAGATCGAGACCCCAAAGATCTAGTTCTGCAAGTGCCAAAGCAACAATAAGCAAAGGAGCCCAAATGCTCTGCTTTAAATAATGAACTCAAAATTTGGGTTGGATGAGAAAGAGCAAAGAGCAGAGAGGAAGGCTGAGGAAAGCAAAGGGAAATTGAGGCCGGAATTGTGGAAACAGGAGAGGATTCTTAGAGGAAAACAACACCCTGATGTGGATTGAAAGTTGCTAGTGCTTCTGTCAGGGAAGTCCCCGCATCTCTCCAGCCCATCAACAGTGATCTCAGCATGGATAGATGTCTGTGTGAGCCCTTGGGCTCAGGAGAATGAAGCCACCGGAGGGTGTGTCACATCTCAGGCAGGGCTGTGGGATAAAGTACTGCGCCAGAGGGAACGTGGGAGAATTCCTCCTAAAGAGCCGTGCAGCTGGAGCCAGAAGGGACCAGGAGAATGCAAGAGGTCTCTTTCCAATTGGGTTTAAGCTAATGTGTAGCTCTACCAGGACCAAGGCTGCCCTAGCAGTATCTAAATTACATTCACGTGACTGGCACTGGGGTGGGGTGGGGTGGGGTGGGGGTTACCCTGGTAGGTAAGCTTTCAGGAGAGCAGCCAGCTTCCCCCCAATGCAGGGGCCATGGATCCTCTCTAGAGGGGTGCTCATCAGTCCAGTTGGATAGAAGCATTAAAGAACGCATAAAATGGGGCCTCCCCTGGTGGTGCAGCCTCTGCAGCGCTGGTTGGTTTCCTGGCCATTTTGTGTGATACTCCCACAAAAAAAAAAAATGCATAAAATGTGCACCAGAGGTGTGCTCTCCTCTGCCAGTGAACAGTCAGGACACGTGGGGTAACAGACATGCTGCTGCAACATAAACAGCTCCTCACAATCTGCTCCTCTCCCTGAGAAATCCTTGCCTTCTGTTTGCTGGCTTCTGGATCACCGCTCTATTCTGGTTCACTTTCACACCCCTGGTGGAAGTTCCCCCTTGCCAGAACCTCTTCCAATCAGTTCCTAGATCCTGGGGTGGGGAGGGCCCTCTCTCTTCTCTGCTACAGTGGCCCTATAGGTGGTGAACCCTGTCCCATCATCTTCAGTACCATATATGTACTGATGACCACTACATTTATATCATTTTTTTAAAAAGATTTATTTATTGGGGCCTCCCTGGTGGCACAGGTGGTTGAGCGCAGTGCTGTGGAGCTGTCCACATCCTCTGCAGCACCGGTTCGATCCCCGCTGGCCTCAGAGCAACCCACATGGTGAGCAGACCTCTCCTGTCTCGCCCACTGCTCCCCTAAGCAGTGTATTTCGTCAGTCTGCCTGTTCTGTTCCCCACTCTGTCTCTGGTGAATCCTCTCACCCTCCCGTGCATCTGGCCTGTACCCCAGTTCTTGTACAAATTAAAAAGGAAATCTTAAAAAAAAAAGATTTATTTATTTATGCATACAGGAACTGGAGTGTAGGCCAGAGGTGCAGGTGGTGAGAGGATTCACCAGAGACTGAGTGGGGAACAGAACAGGCAGACTGACTGAAATACCCTGCTGAGGGGAGCAGCAGGCGAGAACAGGAGAGGTCTGCTGTGCCATGCGTTTCCTCCGTGGCCAGCCGGGAATTGACCTTGTGCCATGGTGGCTGGCAGTAGCTTGATAGTGCTGTCTTTAACCCCTATGCCACCAGGGAGGCCCTATATCTGATTTAATCTCTCCTCTAAACCTCAGATTTGCACACCCAATTGCTTACTGGCCACTTCTGCTTGGGTGTCCAATAAACACTCTGAACTGAAAACACCCCAAACATCCAGCTGTTCCAGCCAAACCTGTTGTCTTCAGTGTCCTCCCTTTCTGTATCCAGTTATCCAAATCACAACCCTAATCTGTCCACTCCTCCCATTTCCAACTCTACCACCCCAGTCCAGGCCACTATCAAGCCCAGGAGCTGTTCTTCTGTGTAGCTCCTTATGCCCCACTTCTCCAGCCTCTCCACCCGGCATCTGCACAGCAGCCAGAGGTGTCATCTCACAGCACGTGATTCCCCTGCCTGACACTGAATGGCTTCCCACTGACTTGGACCAGTATCTTGGGGCCTTATCACAGCACGTGCATTGGCTATTGCTGCCTGACAAATCACCCCAGACTTCAAGGCTTTAACAACAGGCATTTATGAGGTTGGACATTCCAGGATCCAGAGTGGCTTGGCTGGAGGATTTTAACTATGAGGTCAAGATGTTGGCCAGTCCTCTAAGGCGTGGCGGGCGCCGGGAGTCTCAAGGGGTCTGACGCATGTGCCTGGTGAACAACCTGTTTGAGGGTCCTCGTCTCACGGACTCTCTCCAGGGCTATTTGAGCGGCTGCTGGCTTCCCCCAGAGAGATGATCTAAGGGAAAACAAGGGGGGCCTCCCTGATGGTGTGAGGGGTTAAGTCTCAGCATTTTGAATCTGTCTGCAGCCTCTGTAGCACGAGTTCGATCCCCGGCCAGGGAGCTGACCCACATGGCGCAGCAGACCTCTCCTGTCTCCCTGCTGCTCCCCTCAGCAGTGGATTTCAGTAGACCTGGCTGTTCCACTCCCCACTCTGTCTCACCCCCAGCACCTCTGGCCTGTACCCCAGTTCTTGTATGCTTAAATAAATAAATCTTAAAAAAAAAAAAAAAGGGAAAACAGGGCGGAAGCCCCCATATCTGTGGAGACCTACCTTAGAAGTCATGCCCCATCTTTTCGAAACTAGCCCACTGGCTACACAATTGGCACAGGGAGTTACCACCCAGAGGCGGGGTCGTTGGGGCGCCACCTACCTGAGCTGCCACCTGCCCCATTTCCTGCCTCACTTCCTGCTGCTGTTCCCCGTTGCTGCCCCTGGGGCTGCAGCCACTGGGCTGCTTTTCCTTCTGTTTCTCTAACACACCTGATGTGTTCCTGCGTCAGGCTCTTTGCGCTAGCTGTTCCCACAGCCGGAATACCTCCCTCGAGAGGTTTTCATAATCAGGAGGTCTCCTTCTCTGAAAGGACACCCCCCACCCCCCATCGCCATTCTACCTGCTTTGTATTTTTTTATAATACTGACTCCTGCATGCTTTCTTTTCTTTTTTTTTTTTTTATTTATTTATGCATACAAGAGCTGGGGGATAGGCCAGAGGTATGGGGAGTGAGAGGACCCACCAGAGACAGAGTGGGGAGCAGAACAGGCAGACTGACTGAAATACAGTGCTGAGGGGAGCAGCGGGGAGACAGGAGAGGTCTGCTGCACCATGTGGGTAGCTCCCTGGCCAGAAATCGAACTCATGCTGCAGAGGCTGCTGGTAGCTTCATAGGTTGCGTCTTAACCTTTGCGCCACCAGGGAGGCTCTGCGTGTTATATTTTCTTGTTTACTTGTTCTTTATTCCACTTTCTCCACTAGGTGATAAGCCTCCGCTGAATAGGAAATCATGTCCATCTTGGTTTTTGCTGCCTCCCAGCATCAGGACAACGCCTGCTCACGGTGACATAACTGTGACAAGTGACCTTCCAAGAGCTGATGAAGTAGCCGGCCAGAACACCCCCTGCGTCTGACCTCATGCTTTCTAAGTGACCTTCTGACTCAGTGTCTTGAGTCCCTCAGAAGCAGCTAGGGGCTGCCCTGGGAGGCACACATGCCTAACGATAACAACAGAAATATCTGACCCTTCCGCAGGGTTTATGTGTGCGATATGACTGCTCTGAGTGCTTTGCATGTGAACTCATAGTGACCCTGGGAGGACAGAAATGCTCCATCCCATTTCACAGATGAGAAAACGGAGGCCCAGAGGATCCAAGGAAATTGCCACCAGGTCACAAGCACGTCGGGTGGGATTCAAGGCAGATGACCTGGCTCCAAGGGCCTGGGTTGCTTGTTTTTTTTTTATAACTTGATTGAGCCATAATTCACATGCTGTACAACTTGCCCATTGAAAGCATATCATTCTGTGACCTTTACTTTATTCACGGAGTTGTGCAACCATCACTACAAACAGTTGTAGATAATCATCAGCACCCCAGGAAGAAACTCTGCACTCTCTAGCAGTGGCTGCCCTCCCCCACACCCCCACCCCTACCCTCTCTGTCTCAGGCAACCACTAGTCTACATTTTGTCTTTATGGATTTATCCTTTCCAGACTTTTTTTAAAAAAAGATTTATTTATTTATGCATACAAGAACTGGGGTACAGGCCAGAGGTGTGGGGGTGGTGAGAGGATTCACCAGAGACAGAGTGGGGGGCAGAACAGGAGGATTGACTAAAATACACTGCTGAGGGGAGCAGCGGGGAGACAGGAGAGGTCTGCTGCACCATGTGGGTAGCTCCCTGCCCGGGGATCGAATTCATGCTGCAGTGGCTGCCTATAGCTTCATAGTCTTTCCAGCCATTTCTATAGGAAATGTGGAATCACAAGTGACCTTTTGCAACAGTGTTAATTCACATAGCATGAGGTTTTCGAAGTTTACCTCTGTTGTAGCGTGAATGTAGCAGTCCTTCATTCCCCAGTTGTGTTACTCGGTCATATTCTGTCACAAGGAGGGAACGTGTCACTGATTGGTCGACACATTGGCTGTTCCCACTCTTGGCTCTTGTGACAATGCTGCTGTGGACCTCGGGCACCAGTGTTGGTGAGCAGGTGTGCTCTGATTTTTCTTGGGGGGATTCCTCAGCATGGCAGTGCCTAGTTGTGGGCACAGCGCCCAAGCTTGCAAATGCTTTGCTGCACACTCTCCAGTAGAGAACAAATACTATGAACCATCCAGCAGTTTGGTCTAAATATCAGTCTAGATCTTTTTTCTTTCACCCTTAGTGAATGGTTTATTTGGTATCAACACTATGACTATTACCGTCAATATTCACTGTCAACATTACCATGAATGACAGATTGTATTACATAAATTTTGAGACTTTATGGCCACCCTATAGAAAGCATCTTTGGAATCAGAAAAAAATTCAGATTCTGTTTTCCTACTTTAGTAAAGCTGTCACAGGCAGACTAGGCAGAGCTAGCACATTTCACTCAGCCCCACAGATGTCTTTACCAGCTCTCATAATGTGCTTGGGGAGGAAAATACCATCAGCATCAATACTGAGCAATATGTGTAATATATGTTTTTTGGGGTCTTGAATAAAATGCTATACTATTCTTTAGTCCAATAATTCCATATGGTCTTATTCCTTCTCTGTATAAGATCTCTTCACATTTACGTAGGTGACTCTACGTGTGTGTGTGTGTGTGTGTGCATTACCAAAAGACTTTTGGGGTTTTATTTTTCCACAATAACAGAATGGACCATGAGCATGACCAGCAATGAAAGGAGACCCTCCACAGAGCTCAGTTTCTGGTGTGTGGAGAGACTCAACATCACCCTTAGCTCTCAGGTCCTTTCAACAATGACGATTTATAATATTGAGAAGCTTAGGAAGGGAGAAAACAGATGTGAAAAAAAAAACAACAAAACATAGACTAATAAAAATAGCAAAAGCCAAAACCTTTTCATTCCGTGATGTCTGAGAAGGAGACAGTTTATTCAGCCTTGCTAGTCTTTGCAGGCAACTACTCCTGCCTGAGCCACTTTGAACAGTATGAAAACCCAAGAGGTGAGGTGAGGGGCTGCCCCCCAGGAAGGCAGAAAAGACCCTAAGAGGAAAAGACCCTGGCCAGCTGCAGCTTCCTTCTGAAAGGTGGTTCCCCATGGAGTCGGGGCTTCTTCTTTAGGGGGTAGAGGGCTTGCACCAGTTCGTCTGCACCTTTCCATCCAGGACACCTTCTGGTCAAGGGCTGACATTTGGGAGTTGAAGGGTCCTTGCCGGGAGGTATTGTCACTACCTGGGAATAGAGGTTCCCGCTCCGAAAATTGGTCATTTTAGAGATGGCGTGCCACTGACTAGTGCCTTCCCAGCCCTGCTCATGCCACCTTGTCAGCCTCTTAGGATGGAGGCTGGTCCATACAAACGGGCAGTATTTCTCCCCAGGAAGCTGGTGACAGCTTCCAGGGTCGGGATGGGTAGATGGATGGAAATTCGCAACGCAATCCACAAGACCAGTGAACCGCCACTAAGGGGCAGGAAGTCTGGGGGAGGGTGCTTGAGACTCCTCTGAGGCTGGCACCTGAGTCTTTCCCATCTTGCTTCAGCCATTCCTGGCTAGATTGGCAGTATCGATACCTAAGCTGCCACTCCTCCTTCCTCATTGTTACCTGCCTCACCAGAGGGGGCCAGCCCCAGGGGCCAGGGCCACAGTCATGGCTGTGTCACCAATGTCAGCTACTAGAAGTGCAGGGAGAGAAAGCGCTCGGCGCTCCGGGCTGCTGGGGAGAAGGCGGCGCTGCTGCTGAGCTGTCGTCTGGGTGTAAAGGCCAAGGAACAGCGGTTGTTGCCTTGGTTTTGTTTTGACTTTATCATGGGTGTGGTTGGCATGTTGGGCAGAACCAGACAAACTTGAGCACTGCCAGGATGTCTCGATCGTTCAGGTCTGTTTTTAGTTCTCCTCATAAACCCTGGGTTCACTCATCACCTTGCCTTTGGGTCTTCTGCCCAGTGACCTCCTTCCACCTTGGACATCCGGGAGAGTCAGTAAAATCATCTCCATAATCTAGAAAGCAGAAACGTGGGACAACCAGGCCATGTGGTTTGGCTCAGGACCCCACACAAATGTGCTGTGGGTTGAAGCTGAAGATGAGCCTTGAGCCTGTTCATCACACACACACCCTTCCCCCCTGGAGCTGGGGCTGCCTTCCCATCATTGGCTGAGTTTGCAAGGAGGAGGCCAGGGCTGTAGGGAGCAGCCAGCTGCACACCCCCCACCCCAGGGGTCCCAGCCCATTTGGGCATGTCCTTCCTGCTTCTAGACCAGAGGGGGAAACCAAGCTTGCCGTGTTTTCTTCTTCCTTGGGAAATAGTCAAGCTATTCCAGGCTTGCAGGGAAGCAGCTGGGCCAATGATACAGCTTTGTTGGTTGCAAATTTATTTATTTTTTTAAGATTTATTTAATTTATGTATGCATATAAGAGCTCAGGTACAAGCCAGGGGTGTGGGGGCAGGGGGTGAGAGGATTCACGAGAGACAGAGCGGGGAACAGAACAGGCAGACGGACCGAAGTACACTGTTGAGGGGAGCAGCGGGCGAGTCAGGAGAGGTCTGCTGCGCAGTGGGGTCACCTACCTGGCTGGGGATCGAACTTGTGCTGCAGTGGCTGCGGACAGCTTCATAGTGCTGAGATTTATCCCCTTGCACCACCACAGAGGCCCTTGCAAATTTAAAAACCAAAATAATGATTAAGACCAATTTTAGTTGGTGGGGAAAAAAGAGAAAAAGGGGGGGGGGAATTAAACAAGAAAAATACACAACCAACTTTTGTTTTCCTGTTTAGCATTGGAATACCAGTTTCTTGCTCATTTATGAAAATGCTCATAATTTTCAAAGTTAAGAATGAGGCATAAGTAGCCAACAAAGAAGAAAAATCAAAAATTGTATTCCTGCAAGATAAGCATTTGAATTTCCTCCGGGAAATACATTAGAAGCAGGCACCATATTGCCCTAAAGGGGGAGAAGAAAATTGGTTCTTGGAAGATGAAAAACATCTCAGACATTATAGTAGCTGTGGTCCTCCAAAGGCAGCTGTATCCCCAAGATCTTATTTCTTAGTAGTTCATTTCTCTCATTAGGAGAATTTAAATTCAATTTACTTTGTTCTCCTTCAGAGAAAATAATAAAATTGTTAAAGTTGTAAGACACCAGCTATGAGAAGGTTTATTTCTTCATAGAAAGTGTGTGATCCTTCCTAGAAACCCCAAGTATTCGTGGGAGACAGACTCTCAGTCCCGCTAATTTGCAGCTTGGCACCCTGCTGGAGTTTGCTGGGCAGAGGCTGGTGAGCACTCAGTATCAGAGCGGCTCAGCATCCAGGCTGCATCCAGCCCCTGAGCTTCTCAACAGTGGGGGGGCTCGCTCGGGTACCCACATGTTCTTCTGTTTGCGAGTGGTTAATTTCAAGAGTGTCATGAGACTGACTTTGCAAAGGAAGGCAGGAGAAATCACTTTTAAATTGTTCTAGTACCATGACCTTCATTGTTTAAGACCAAGTCTCTGTGCACCCTGAGACCCCCTGCAGACCTGGAACCTGGTTTGCTAGCACCCCCAGGGCCTGCAGTCTGGATGCAATGCCCTTACCTGGTAGCTTGTTGGGGGGATGGGGTATGCAGAGAGAGGTTGTTGAACTCCAGGACTGGAGGAAAACAAGGCTCCTCTCTTGACCAGATGAGATCATGCACTGCCAAGTGCATGTAAGTGTATTATGAACTGCCAGGTATGTAAGTGTATTGTGAACCCTCTCCCCATCCAGGTCTACTGGTCACCTTGCCTTTGGGTCCTCACAAGGCTGAGGCTGAATAAGCTATCTGCAGGTTTATTTAAAGACAATGGCCAAGGGCCTCCCTGGTGGCGCTGGTATTTGAGCATAGCGCTGTGAAGCTGTCTGCAGCCTCTGCAGTGCCGGTTTGATCCCCGCTGACTGCAGAGCAACCCACATGGTGCAGGAGACCTCTCCTGTCTCCCCACTGCTCCCCTCAGCAGTGGATTTCAGTCAGTCTGTCTGTTCTGCTCCCCACTCTGTCTCTGGTGAATCCTCTCACCCTCCCTCGCATCTGGCCTGTATCCCATTTCTTGTATAAATAAATAAATCTAAAATAAATAAATAAAGACAATGACCAGGGCCTCCCTGGTGTCACAGGGGTTAAAGTCTCAGCGCTATCAAGCTATCACCAGCCACTGAGGCAGGAATCCAATCCCCGGCCAGGGAGCTGACCCGCATGGCACAGCAGACCTCTCCTGTCTCCCTGCTGCTCCCCTCAGCAGTGTATTTCAGTCAAGCTGCCTGTTCTGTTCCCCACTCTGTCTCTGGGGAATCCTCTCATCCCCCACACCTCTGGCTCGTACCCTAGTTCTTCTACGCACAAATAAATCTTAAAAAAAAAAAAAAAGAGGTCCTCCCTGGTGGCGCAAGGGGTTAAGACACAACCTATGAAGCTGTCCGCAGCCGCTGCAGCATGAGTTTGATTCCCAGGCAGGGAGCTACCCTCAGGGTGCTGCAGACCTCTCCTGACTTGCCCGCTGCTCCCCTCAGCAGTGTATTTCAGTCAGTCTGCCTGTTCTGTTCCCCACTCTGTCTCTGGTGAATCCTCTCACCCCTCCACACCTCTGTCCTGTACCCAAGACCTTGTATACATAAATAAATACATCTTTTTTTAAAAAAAGATAAAGACTGACAAGATCCTTGCCTTGACTTTCATGACAAAAAAGGTGGAATAATGGGTGACTGTTTATGAAACCCCATTTCTATCTTTAGATGATGGGGGACTTGGTGCAAACTTGAGGTTTATTATCAGCTGTTACTCCACCTGGGCTTCCACAGATTTGGCTCAAATTGCCAGCTGCTTAGTTATTTTTCATTGTGATCCTGTCCTTTCTTCTTGTGTCCATAGAAACGACCAGCAATGCAGGGGCCGATCCTCTCCTGGGGTCTCTGAGAGTCTCCCAGCTTGGCTCTGAGCTGGAGAGCTTTGCCCCTTCAACCAGAAATAGGGCTGATGTGTCTGTTGGGGGGTATTTCTAACACAAACCAAAAGGGCCCCCATTTTCATCAGGATTCTGCTTACACTATGTTTCCTTAAGGGAACATATGGTTGTGGGGGATCAGAGGCCTTCAACTTTGGTAAGCCAGGTAGGCGGTCACGCTATAGAATAATTGTGTCCCTGGGGTGAAAAATCACACTCAGAAAACCTAGCTCTGTTCCCAGATGGAGAGCAGGCATTCGAGATGATGTGTCACTTTTGTGCCTTTCCAGGGCTGGTTGATAAAGGAATCTGTGAGGAAATTCCTAATAGCCCTGTTGCAGTTGACCCTTCAGGTGCTTAGGGCCCCTGAGGCAGTAACCAGGGACCAGAGAGACCAAGCCTGAATTCCAGACCTGACACCTCCTGGCTAGAAGCGCTCTCTCCTCTGTAGAATTCGACAAGGACAGTCTGTCCTCTGGTGTATGTTAAGCGAGTTCATAATAGGACATTAAGAGATAGGACATTAAGGGACACCTTTGAGGGGCCTCCCTGATGGCACCAGGGGTTAAGTCTCAACCCTATCAAGCTATTGCCAGCCACTGCAGCACAAGTTCAATCCCCTGCCAGGAAGCCACCCACATGGCGCAGCAGACCTCTCCTGTCTCCCTACTGCTCCCCTCAGCAGTGTTTTTCAGTAGATCCACCTGTTCTGCTCCCCACTCTGTCTCTGGTGAATCCTCTCACCTCCCCCCAACCCCCTCCTGCACCTGTGGCCTACACCCCAGTTCTTGTATGCATAAATAAATAAAATAAATCTTTTTTTTTTTTTAAAGAGAGAGATGCCTTTGAGTCAGTTGTATATAACCTGGTCAGTTATGTAAGTAACTGGTCAGTAAAAGGTAGTTGTGGTTATTGGGATTACTTTGAAATGAGGAACTGAACAACATAAGGGACATAAACCTAAATTGGAAGAAAAGATGCTAAATTAAATTCCACACAGAATTTTACGAACCTTATGTCTGAAAAATTACCATATTTATTTGGGAGTAGGGAACACATATGGATAATTCAAAAGATACAAAGAGGTTGTATACAGCAAAACTCACCTCTCCTTCCCACCCCGTCCCTACCTCCTTGCTCCCCTGTAGCAACAAATACACATATTTCCTGAGTATTCTTCCAGAAATTTCCATTATTGAAAAATTACTTTTGCAGGAAATTGGTTTTAAACAGAGCCCTGTGAGGGGATGCTTTGCCAAATATTAGGCAGAACAGTTTGATAATAAAGACAGCTGTCTGTGTAGGCCTGTTGGACCCCAGTTTAGGGAGCATTTTGAGGGTATATTTAGTTCTCTGCAGTCTGGGCCAGACAGAAGTCTTTCTAGCTATAATAAGACACAGGGGCTCAGAAGAAGCAGTATGATTCAGACGCAGGCTTCGCAGCCCCGCAAAGCCATGCGGGGAGATGGGAGCTCTGGACTGTGAATTCATTCCCGACATACCCTCTGCCAAGCCCACATTGCCAACATTCCACTAGCGCTTCAGTCCTCTGCTTCCCTTCTGGACAGAGGTACTTGGGGTCACATAGCTTTGCCTTCAGCTGCTGGAGGGTGCAAAGGACAGGTTAGAGGAGGTAATGGTCAGAAGCCATGTGAGATGCGCCCAGATCCCTCCCTGCATTCTCCCCAGGGCCTGCTGGAGTCCCCCTTTTGGTCTGCAAAATGTGTGGCCCTTCTATTCCTGCAGAACTGACTTGGTGACTTAAACCTGCTCAAGTCCTAAGATGCACCTGTTTCCTGGATAAATAGGACGCTGCCATGCTGTTAACACGGTAACTGTGTGTAGGGAGAGAGGTCCGAGAGCTCAGGCTCTTGCCCCTGATCTGCCGTCAAGCACAGCATTAGAGGCCCCAGTTGAAAGAGATTCTGGGAGCTCAGTAATGAGCCCAGTGCTTAACTTTGTCAAAAACTCCCCACTGTGTCAGAAAGTTCCCACTTGGCTCTAATCTGATTCCTGAAGCTAGGGTCGGTACCCAGTGATTGAGAGAAATGGTGGGGATCATCTCCCATGTGTTGAAGACACTCATTAGCCTTTGTCCCTTTAATGCTGAAGGACAGCCCAGCCGAGTACTTTCATCTCCCATTCACATTCAACTTCAAGGCCTGCCCCCCCCCCCACTGTACCCCACCCTGTACTCTGTGGTTCAGGTCTATGTTTTTTAGGGGCCTCCAAGCTTTCCCTGTGAAGGAATCAGGAAGGCTCCCTGACCTGGCATCTCACTCTAGGGGGTCACTTCCTCTGCCTCCCACCGGCACCAGGAGCTGCCTGCCTGGCTCACCTGCAGCCCATGTGTGTGGATGAGCACAGCTATGTAAAGGAAAAGATTTCCCCACCTGCTGCTTCTAGTCATCAGGTTGAGTGGGTAAAGACCTCCTGCCTGGTCTCCGGGCACTTCTGCATTTACACTGATCTTAGCACATGATGACACTTGTAGAGACTTACTTTCCTGAGAGCCCAAGAGCTAGTGTTCATTTGGGAGAGGACGGGGAGCTGGTTTCTTGAGCAGGGCCAAGGACACAAGAATGGGGTTGATTCCTAGCCCAGAAAGGCTGCTGGCAAGACTCTGAAGCAGGTTGTTTTATTTCTTTGGAGCTCAGAGCAGAACAGAGATCACATTGGTAAAATTTTGCCAGGCTTGTGACTGGGTAAAGTCTCATAAAACCCTGAGCTAGACAAAGAAGGGGGAGAAGGGGGAGAAAGAGCAGGCAGAGGGAGAGCAAGAAAGGGGGAGGGAGGGCAGGAGGAGTGAGAGCAGGGGGGGCAGGAGGAGGAGGAGGAAAAGCATTAGAATTGCTTAGGTAGGGCCTCCCTGGTGGTGCATAGCAGTTGAGCGCTGGGCTGCGAAGCTTCCCGCAACCTCTATAGTGCCAGTTCGATCCCCGGCCACAGGGTCCCATATGGCACGCAGACCTCTTCTGCTCCCGCTGCTCCCCTCAGCAGTGTACTTCGTCAGTCTGCCTGTTCTGTTCCCAGTCTGGCTCTGGTGAATTCTCTCACCCTCCCGTGCTTCTGACTGTACCTAGTGCTTGCATAAATAAATAAATAAATCTTTTTTAAAAATTAAAAGTCATTAAAAAAAAAAAAAAAGAATTGCTTAGGTAGATCTACATGCAATCCCGTCCTATTTTCAAATAAAATGAGCCTCAAGAAAGCAAGAAAATGTCCATCAGTGACTCACCACACCATAGTTATTAGGGCTGAGGACTCTGAAGCTTAGTTAGATGAGAGAAATGGTGCCAAGTATCGGCACAGGGCCCCACGGCCAAGCCCGTCCCCAGAACAGGCAGTCCAACACGCGGTATGCTGATAACAAGAAGGGCTAAAGGCGTAATGTAGCTGACTTTATTCTCACTGCCAGTGAAAACCCTTAACTATATTGTCATAAAAAGTACAGCCAGAGAATGGCATCTGTTAACACCAAAATTACTGGTTCTCTTTGGGCCTCCAACATCATCTCCTCCTGGGCCAGGTTGCTGGGGGACAACTCGTTCCCAGGGAGGGGCCTTCTGCTGGCACTGCACCCCTGCAATCAGTCTGGTTCCTCTCAGGCCTGACTTCAAATTATCTCAATATCTTGGTCCAGACACCACAATAATAGCAGCAGACATTTCTTCAGCGCTTACTAAGGCCCAGGTTCTGGCTTCAACACACTAGCTGTATTATTTCACTTAGTCCCTAAGACGAGATGTTCAGACATTGAGGATCCTTGCCAGAAGGGAGGCCCCCAGAACGATCTAAATCTGAAAAAGTTTGAGAAGGGAAGGCAATAAATTCCATGACGCTCTGTCCTTGGGTCAGAAAACCCAAAAAATAGTTGTGCACAGATGGAACGCATTTCAGGAGGGCAGCGGCAATGCAGCTTTGGGGGTTATTAAATAAATAAGAAGACATTACTTTTGTTCTTTGGTGACCACAAAGAGTGGTTAAGGACTCAGGGGTAAGGGAGAGGAGAGTCTTGTTCGATCCCAATTTCTGTTTTGGTTTCTGGAAAGAAAGATTTCCATTGCCCAGGCTGCCACTGGGTATTTCCTCCACGCTCTTAGGACCTGGCAAAGGACATGTCCTGCCACTCAGGAGAGCACTGGGCTGCCAAGGGACAGCGCTCATTTCCAGGGCATTCAGCAGCTTCTGAGAACGTGCTTGCGTATGGCGTGACCTCTACTGGCAGCCAAGCGGAGCTGCCTGATTCTGCAGCCTCTGTAAGAATCCCCCAGAAAGGTCGGACGCCTGTCACAACAGAAGCCTCTTGGATATTTCCCTCCCTAAGCGCCTTGAGGCTGGCCATGAAGGAGGCTAGACATCAGGAGCACGTTGCGGCTATTCCACGGCTAATAAAAACCATGAAGGAGGCGTGTGCGGCAAACTCAAAGACCCAGGTGTGACTGGATGTGCCCCATCTCCTGACCTTGACACTGAACGCCCTGAATTTGAAATGAGCTCCTCTCTGCCAGGATGGTGGTTGGGTGTTTCCTCTCTTAGGACTTTACAAGAGAAATACTAGTGATTATCTACCAACTGTTTGTGATCAGTGGGTGATTTGAAGTAGATGTCCTCGAGAGACAACAACTAAAAAGCAGGGGCTTGCTAAGTTTTTAATAACAATAGAAATCGGTCCATAGAGGATTGTTCCCACAAAGAAAAGGGAAACAGATGGGGATGTCTGAAAGGTTAGGATTAAAAAGATTTTGCAACATTTTTACTATGCCTTCTCTTATTTTGCTTCATTTTCACGACAACTCAATTTTGAGATGCAGAATTGACCTCATTTTTCCCAGCCAGGAAAATAAATCACAAGCAGGTGATATAACGTGTCAGAGATTGCACAGTCATTTAGCAGGAAGGCTGGCACCAGAACCATCTTTGCAATCCTACTTTTACATCACTGTGTCTCCTATTTGGACCTGCAGTCCTCAAGTTTGGAAACTTGGGCATCAATCTTTAATCTCGTTCTCACCCCCTGTCCCTTCCAGGCCAGCAACAACACCCAATCAAGTCTTCATGCTCCATTACTGCAACCGCAGCCTCTCCCCGCAGAGCAGATCTCGTCTGTCAATCCAGCAGCCCTCTGTCCATCCACCACACCCATCCAAATCCACTCTCACTTGCACAGCTCAGACAGGCTCCTGAAGTTTCAGTTAGATGCTTATTTCTTTTACTAGTTTGTTTTGTCCTTTCACAAGATTGCGAGCTCTTTGAAAACAGGAATTCTGTTCCCTTAAATTCACCATCGCAGGGCCTCCCTGGCGGGGCAAGGGGTTAAGCACCACACTATGAAGCATCCGCAGCCTCTGCAGCACGAGTTCAATCCCCGGCCGGCCAGCGAGCAACCCACATGGCGCAGCAGACCTCTCCAGTCTCCCTGCTGCTCCCCTCAGCAGTGGATTTCAGTCAGTCTGCCTGTTCTGTTCCCCACTCTGTCTCTGGTGAATCCTCTCACCCCCTTGCATCTCTGGCTCTTGTATGCATAAACAAATCTTTTTAAAAAAATTCACCATCGCACCCCAAGTACCAGGATCCTAGTGCTCATCCAGTAGGCATCGAAATGAATGAATGAATGAATGAATGAAAGAAAACATGTTAATCCAGCTATTCCATAGTCTACGAAAATACTTGTGTCTGGGATGCAGCCCCAGGGATTTTACCGAATCTGGGGTGGGGCCAGGTTTCAGGTTTGTTTTTTTTAAATATTCATTTGGGACATTTGTTGAAGACATACACATCATGTGATGCTTACTTTTTGACCACTTTAAAGTGCATTCAGTGGCATTAAGTACCTTACATGGCTGTGCAGCCACCCCCACCGTCCATCTCCAAAAGTTTCTTCTTCATAAACCGAAACCCCCTCCTACACTAGCTCCCCCGAGTCTGGCTTAGACGCAATGCCTGTCACTCTTTCTAGGGTCTCACTTGCCCCTCAAGGCCCTCTCCCCACCTCCCGGAGATGCCAACCAGGCTAGACCAGTCCTTTCCTTGCTCTGGGTCTGCCACTCGGTAGATGACTTTTAACCAGGTGACTGGTTAAAAACATAGAACCAGCTGAGTGCCCTCTTTTAAATTTACATTCCCAAATGTGAGTCAGACCGAGCAGCACTTGCAGGTGTTTGAACCCCGCTGTAGGGTCAGGAATGGACATGGAGCAGGTTTTCTAAGATCCAGCAGACCGGGTAAAGAAGGAGTCAGAGTCCTCGGTGGTTTTGCAGGTTTTTATTGGGATTACCAGGTACACAGCAGGCAGGGGCGCTGGGGGGCCTGTAGGCTGCCAGGCCTCCCAGCCCCCAGCAGGTCTTCACTCTGGGCTCTCCAGCCTTCTCTTGGCTTCTGCTGGCGTCCCCGTGATGCCGCCCTTAAAAGCCCAGTCTCAGCCCAGGTGAATCCCATCTACCTCTGCCCACACCCTGCTCCAGGTGCCGCCCTCAGGCATGCATTCAGGACCGCAAGGATCCATCATCTATCCTGATAGCGGGAGGGCAGAAAAGCCTGACATTTTCTTTACCCTACAAAACCATAAAAGTTTAAAAAAAAAAAAAAAGGGTGCCAAAGAAATCATCCCATATCCCTCTGGGTTCCTCTAGAGCTCGTTCAAAATGGCATCAGGTGGGTTAGCAAGGGAAAAGCAATCAATTTAATCAATATGGAGAATTTCATGGTTGTAAATTCTAAAGACTAAAAGAGCAGACCAGGAATATTTATCCTTCATTCTGGGATTGGGGACAAGGAAGGAGAGAGGGAGACCACATGACAGACAAGGAGGGAGTGACCTCACGCTGACTCTGAGAGTAAAAATGAGATTCTCAGCTAGAGAGGACGTGTTTACTGATAAACTTACAACTGGGTGACACCCCCAAATGACATTCTTCTGGGTCATAAAAGGGAAGGCAGCTATTGCTTCTTCCATTAGGGCAGATGCTGAGGGCTTAGGATATGATGCTATCTTCTTTAACTAGGGAAGGGTGAAGAATTTAGGCAGGAACAGAATCTCCCCTAGCCCTCAGGGGCCCTCACTGCTCTCAACCCCAAACAACCTACATTCTGTAAGTAATGGGAACAGATCGCCCAGGGCCTCCACTGTTCTCAATTCCCAAACCAAGATGACAAGAGCTACGCTGGACCTACTGTGAAAAGTCCATCTGACCCACTTGGGGAGACTGACCCCCCTATCTCACTTCCTCAGTTTGTTAGCATCCGCTCGTTTTTATACATATTTTGCTTTTGTCAAATCATCTGCTATTTAACTGTCCAAAATCTGTCTTTGTCACTCTGACGTGGTTTACTGCACATAAGTCCCTCTACTTTGGTATAAATGCAACATCTCCTCTCTCCTCATGGGTAGATCCAGTTCTCTTTCAGCGGGCACTCAGTTTCCCTGGCCGTTGTATCAATAAATTGGGTGACAATAAACATAGTGGAGCATATAATTTTTTTAATTGATGGTTTCATGTTCCTTGGATTGATGCCCGCAAGTGGGATGACTGAGTCATACAGTATTTTCCAAAATGGCAGCACCAGTTGACACCCCACCAACGGTGTGTCTGGGTGCCTGGAGTGCAGGCCAGAGGTACAGGGGGTGAGAGGATTCACCAGAGACAGAGTGGGGAGCAGAACAGGCAGACTGACTGAAATGCACTGCTGAGGGGAGCAGCGAGCGAGACAGGAGAGGTCTGCTGCTCCATGTGGGTTGCTCCCTGGCCGGCAGGGGATTGAACTTGTGCTGCAGAGGCTGTGGACAGCCTCACAGTGCCGGGCTTAACCCCTTGCACCACCAGAAAGGCCCTGTACCATTTGTACCATTTGTTAAAGACACTCTCCTTTGCTCCAAATTATGGTTGTTGCTCCTTGTTGTGATTTAAGTATTGATCTATGCTTAGATTTATTTCTGGACTTTTGATTTCATTCCATTTTTATTCCAATACTATATAAATTTAATTATGTTTGTTGCTTTATAGTATAGCTTAAAATTAAGTGACATGATGCCTCTATTTCTCTCCTTTTTTCTCAGGATTTCTATTGCTATTCTGGTTTTTTATGGTTCTGTGTGAATTTAATACTTTTAGTTCAATTTCTTTGAAGAATATTGTTGGTATTTTATTGGGAGTGTGCCAAATTTATATATTGTTTTTGGGAGAGTAGTCATTTCCACCACATTGATTCTCCCCATCCACGATGCCCTCTCTCATTTAATGGAGAGAAATAGAAGCCATCAATCTAGACTGTTCCTCCCCATGCCTGCCATCTTACCAACCCACATGTGTAATCTGTGCCACTGTGTGTCCTTGTAAACGGGTCACTAGCCAGGACTTTGAGCCTCCATTCCCTCCTCTCTCTCCTATATCATAAAAATTTCCTTCTTAAGTACATAATTCCCTTCATCATGCAAAGCACGTCCCAATAGGCCCCATACTTAAAATCCTTTCCTCCCTCCTTCCAAGCCCAGTCTCGGCTGTGTTCTGCTTCTTGGCAAAACTCTTAGAGTTTGGGCCTCCCTGGTGGTGCAAGGGGTTAAGACGCTGCACTATGAAGCTATTGGCAGCCTCTGCAGCACGAGTTTGAGCCCTGCCTAGGGAGCTACCCACATGGCACAGCAGACCTCTCCTGACTCACCCGCTGCTCTCCTTAGCAGTGTATTTCAGTCAATCCTCTTGTTCTGTTCCCCACTCTGTGGTGAATCACCCCCGCCCTGCACATCTCTGGTCTGCACCCCAGATCTTTTATACATAAATAAATAAATAAATCTTTTTTTTTTTTTTTAAAAAAAAAAACCCTTACAGCAGCACTCCCACCACCCACCTGTAACTATGCAGGTGCCTCTTTTCACCTACTCTCTCCCTCTATAGGGCAGCAGCCTTCCTGCCTGCCCGTGACCTGTCAAGGCTGCCCGCCTGCAACCATGCAGGCTCTGTTAGCAGCTCTTCCTGCCCGCTTGTGTCTATGTAAGTGTACCTTACTTTTCTAATCCTTTTCCTGATAAACCTGCTTTTTAAATATTAAAAAAAATAAAAAATAAGAAAAACCCTTACAGTTGCCTGCACTTGCCACTTGTACTTCCATCCTTCACCCCTTTACTTTCTCCCCCATTTTTCTTTTACCCCCTCCAATCAGACTCACCCTGTTACTAGCACCAAGAATTTCCATCTCTCCAAATTCAATAGTCAACTCACAGCCTCACCCATGTTCTTGAGTAACACTGGATGGAGCTGAGGGCCCCCTCCATCTGGAAACACTCAATCCCCCACCATGAAACAGGCAAAGTCGTCATAACAATTGTATACGGTTATTGTGCAAGCTAAGTAAGTTAATATGTATAAAACCCTTTTGCTGACCCCACATAAGGACTCAAAAGCTGCCAACTAGACGTAAATATAATATTTTTATCTTTTATGGAAGATAAAAGATGTCATACTTGTCTAATGCAGACTCAGTTTGTAAAAAGTAAAAAAAAGTCATGACGTCAGAGGTTCAGATGCATTTGAAAAAATGGGCAATGTGAATGGAAAAAAAAAGGGAGAGTCTCCTATAGAACGTTGTTTTTAAGAATTGTATAATACAACCCATAATAAAGAAACTTGCTAGTATTAAGTGGCTAATGCTTCTTTCTTTTCCATGTAGGAACATTCAGGAAATTTCCATGCTTTGGATAGATCACTTGCATTTTAGCTCACAGTCCAGTTGGAATTGACTTCATTGCCTTAATGAGCAGCCTGTGTTCTAATCAAAGAGCGATATGGACAAAGACAGAAAGACTAGAGAAGGGCCAGCCTCCTCCGAACTGAACCCTGACATTATTGCTGCAGAGAGCTGGCAGGACCAGAGTCCATTTGCTTATCAGGGGTTTTATGTTTTTATTTATTTACACTCTGCTGCTGAGAAGTGCCAGCCCCCTACCCCCACACCTGACCACACCAACAGGCTTTCCCGGCAAGTCTCAGCTGAGGGCAGCAGATCTCAGGGGAACAAACCGCCCCCCAAATTCTGCCCTGCCCTTTGCAATTCACATTCTGATTCCTGTAATAGAGGGTGTGGACATGTTAGGAAGACCCCAGAATTCCCAGACACAATTACTCAGTAATATTGTCTCTCAAAGTTTGGCCCCAAGAGGGCCAGCCTGGGGATTACCTGTAGTTGCTTACTTAAAGTGCATATATCTCTGCCCTTCCCAGGCCCAATGGCTTTGGCATGCCAGAAGTTGAATTTTAAACAGATGCCCAGATGGTTCACTTGTTGTAGGGTAAAGAAAATGTCAGGCTTTTCTGCCCTTCCGCCATCAGGATAGATGATGGATCCTTGTCCTGAATGCATGCCTGATGGCGGGCACCTGGAATAGGGTGTGGGCATAGGTAGATGGGATTCAGCTGAGCTAAGACTGTGCTTTTTAAGGGCGGCGTCACGGGGGGACGCCAGCAGCACCAGTAGCAGCAGCAGCAGCAGCAGCAGCAGCAGCAGCAGCAGCAGCAGCAGCAGCAGCAGCAGCAGCAGCAGCAGCAGCAGCAGCAGCAGCAGCAGAAGCCGAAGCAGAAGCCGAAAGAGAAGCCGAGAAGCAGCAGAACGAACGCTAGAGAGCCCAGATAGAGTGAAGACTTGCTGGGGGCTGGGAGGCCTGCCAGCCTCCCAGCCCCCCAGCCAGCACCCCTGCCTGCCATATGTCTGGTGAACCCCAAATAAAAAACCTGCAAAACTACTGAGGACTCTGACTCCTCCTTTACCCGGTCTGCATGGGATCAGAAAACCTGCACCGTGTCCAGTCCTGCCTTTACACTTGTGGATTAAAATGTGAGAACTACTGCATTAGACAAGAATTGTTAGCCCTTTTCTCCATATAAAACATCAGCTGTCTGGTCTAGAGGGGCTTCCTCCATCTGGCTCTACTATTGGAATGCCAGCTATACATCAAGACAACTCAGAGACCACCTCCTCCATGAAGTCTTCTTGGACTCCCAATCTCCAAATCATCTCTCTCCTGGGACTCCCTTAGTTTCATCCAGTGCTCCTAGAGCCCTGGTGATGCTGTAGCACCGTCTTTGGAGTCTGGCTTTAAGAAACTGCTGCCAGTTTCATAAAGTTCTCAGGGAGACCGACTTGCTAAACATCCCTTTTCTACCTATTCACCATTGTCCCTAGTTGCAAACCTTGTACCAGTGCTCACTAACACTTAGTGGAGTGAATGAGTACTCTCTGATAAATTGGACTCTGGCACTGGCCAAAGAGGGAAGAAGAACAAGGGATGAAAGAATAGAAGGAAAGAGACAGGTAGGAATGAAATGACAGAATGATCACTGGTTGTTTTGCTGTAACCGACAAGGCGTAGGGACAATGGAGGTCCCCACCTTTCAGCATAAAGCCCTTGGCACTGATGTTACTTGCTGATCACTGAAGACGAAGAGGGAGCATTAGTGTTTCCCACCACATCCACCTCCTGCATCTCCTTTCTCTCCAGCCAGGGGTGCGGCAGTGTCAGGGGCCGAAGGAACAGCACATTGAGCTTGCCTGGCAGTTGTTGACCTCAGCATCCTGAGCCTGGTTGCACTTGACCCAGCGGGCAAACTTAAGGACACTGTCACAGCCGAAGCCACAGGCTTTGATAACCTCCCACTGCATGTGTGTGCTCACTGGCAGCACGAATTGCAGCATCTTGTCATTGCCCCATCATCATCCATGCCCACGCCATTCTCCAGAGCCCAGCAGGCCTGCATCACCTCAAGCAGGCCCTTGTTGGCCTGCTTGGTGCTCAGGGTCACAGATTGGGCGAAGCAGATGCCACAGAACAACAAACACTGCATGTGCAATGAATCAAGGAAACACTCAGGAGGTTAATTCCATTAGCCTTTTTTCATTGCTCCTTCTATCTTCCTATATGCCATAAGTCAGCCTGTCATCCAAGGGTGTACTCCTGCCAGTCATAAGGTTAGATGTGGAGAACAAGGAAAATAAGACATGATCCTGGTTTTTGAGGAGTTCAAGATCTAAAGGGGAGTAAGACAAGTACGTGGATGGGCAACATATGGGCTCATGAAAACAGTGAGGAAGGTGCATGCCAGGGCTGCAGGGAGAACACTTTAGAGGGACCAGAGGATCAGGGGAGGCTTCCTGGTGGAGGTGCTACTTGAGTGTTGAAGGATGGACAGGAACCAGGTGACAGTGGGGAGGGCAGAAAGAGGAAGCATTCTAACTCAAAGGACTAGTGATATAGAGTTACTCAAGAAATTGCATATTGTTTGGAAGAGGGGAGAACAGGAGGTCACAGGGAGGTGGTTGAGTCTTGGGGCTGGACATGTCAGTAAGGCCAGCCACAAAAGGCCAGAGGGAAAGCTAAGGACTTTCAATATTATCTGTGACCTCGTGATCACATGTGTGTTTTAGAACATCTGCTCTGAGTAGACAATGAATTGGAAGGGAGCAGAATGATCATTGAGCAGGACAGAGCAACCCCTTTGCCTACCCTCCAGCCCCCCAGGATGGTGTGGAATAGGTCGGGTGATGGAAACACAGTCAAGATGTGGAGTGGGGGTGGGGGGAAGTCACAGGACCTGGTGTCCCCATCAGCTGCACCCCTCAAAGCCCGAGAAGTTGGCTCACAACCTGAGCAAAGGGAATTCCAAGATCAGTGGAGCGGGTGGGAGTGAATTGGAAATGTGGGCTCAGAGGACACCCCTGAGATGGTCTTGAGACCCTTACCTTTTTTTTTTTAAGATTTATTTATTTATGTATACAAGAGCTGAGGTACAGACCAGAGGTGCGGGGGTGTGGGGGGTGGCCGAGGGGATTCACCAGAGACAGAGAGTGGGGAGCAGAACAAGCATATTGACTGAACTACACAGCTGAGGGGAGCAGCAGGCGGGACAGGAGAGGTCTGCGCGCCATGTGGGTCAGCTCCCTGGCTGGGGATCGAGCTAGGTGCTGCAATGGCTGCCAATAGCTTCATCGTGCGGCGCCTTAACCCTTTATGCGAGGCCCTTCCTAAGGGAAAGGGATCAACAGTTCCCCCAGTTTCCCAGACTTTCAAGGTTCTGTAAATGCCAGGGCACTTCCAGTTCCGACCGGTAGGTGGCACCATCAGAGCTCACAGAAGGGAAAGGCAGACGCCCTTTCCGACGACCAAAAAAACTCCGCAACCCCAACCAAAAAGGGAGGCTGAAAAAAAAGGAAAGGGAGACTTTTTGGTGATTAGTTTGTGAATCTGAAATGACTGCTGCGGCCAGTTTATTATTAGCAAGTTTACTTCTATGTTATAACATTTTTTTTAAAGATTTATCTTATGCATACAAGAGCTGGGGTATATATAGGCCAGAGATGCAGGTGTGTGTGTGTGTGTGTGTGTGTGTGTGTGTGAAAGAGAGACAGAGAGAGAGAGTGAGAGAGAGAGAGAGAGAGGATTCACCAGAGACAGAGTGGGGAGCAGAACAGGTGTATTGACTGAAATCCACTGCTGAGGGGAGCAGCGGGGAGACAGGAGAGGTCTGCTGCGCCATGTGGGTTGCTCCCTGGCCGGGGATGGAACTCGTGCTGCTGAGGCTGCGGACATCTTCATACGTTACATCTTAACCCCTTGCGCCACCAGGGAGGCCCGATGTTACAACAAATTTTTATGCCAGCTGTGACTTTTACTTCCCAATTTGCTCTTACATTGCTGTCTAGTCACTGTTTCACATTAGCCAGGCCCATTCAAAACCCTACTGCCTCCAGCGCGCTTTTTTTCCTCTGCCTGGAATGGTCCTGGGCATCTTGCATCTGTGGGAGAGAATATTTTATTGAAAAGACAAAGTAGCAAATGTGGAAGATTTTTTTTTAAGGTTGCCCACACTTGCATCATTGACAATACAATTATTTTTACTTATAAATGTTCCCTTCCAAATCTGGTTCCTGTGTATTTCTTTCTACAGCCACAGAGTCAGAGTCCGCTTGATCATGGCTGCCTTTTAAAAGGAAAACCCCTCCTTTCCCCCGTTCTCTTAGTCCTCTCCTCTCTTCTGCCATCTCCCTACTTCCTTAGCGTCAAATATCACGCTGCACAGGGAAGCAGCAATATCTCTCTTTCTCACTAGTCAGTGGGGTTTGTTTTCATCCGCCTCTTTATTCATCCCTGCCTATGCTGGGCTGGGACTATATGGGAGAAAAGTGTGGTTCTGGGTCCTGTTTGTCTGGGAGCTGTTAGATCATGGGGGCGGGGGGAATTGGATAATAATGCCATGAGGCTGGAGGTGCGGTGGCAATTTTGGAGAAGGGAGTATAGAGAAAGGAGAGTCAGCTGCTCAGAGGAAACTGTATATGCAAAGATAGGGACTCTCCAAAGATAGCGGTGCCCGCTGGAAACCACAGTGGCTTGCACTGGTCAACGTGTGTTGACTGGGGACACTGGGAGGACAAGACTGGCAGGCAGGGACCAGGTCCAGAAGTGTCAGGCAAAGGACTTGAGACATTGTCTTCTAAATAATAAATATCTTAGTTCTAATCAATTTTCTGCTCTGCAGCCAGAGTGACAAAGGACAGCAGGTTCTCAAATAAACTAATTTCGTTCAACATTTGTTTCCTGTAATGCTGATGAGGAAAAAAGCATTGATTCGGGGTATTCCATCTCCCCCACCCCACATCCCAAAGATTCACATGTGAGGTTCATTGGTTCGGCCATCGGAGTGAGTGTGGGGTATGCACCCTGGATGGGAGGGTATCCTGTCCAGGCTGGGTGCCAGCCTTGACCCTGAGCTATAGGAGAGCCACCTCCTGCCACTGGAAACCCTGAACTGGAATAAAGCCAGTGGGAAAATGAGTGAATATAAGAGATTGTTGAACATTAAGAAGTGTTTGGGGCCTTTATTTAGATGTTTATAGCCAGAAATATGCCAAAGGAACTTGACTCTTTATATCAATTAGCCTGTGATCAAATTGCTTTGGTTAAATATAGTTTTGCTTTAACTGGAAGCTTCCAAGAGCCTCTTAAGGATGTTAAGGGAGGACTTAGTGTGTTTTGAAGATGGAAACCTGCCCTTTGCTCACTCCTGCTTCTAGGTCGCATACAATCGAGTCCCTGGTTTTGAGCATTGCTGAAAAGACCCTGCGTGAAGTTCATTCACTTGCTTTCCCTGCACGCCACATTCTTCTCCCAGCTATTCCCCAAGTTCTTGGGCTCTTTCTTCCTGTCTGGCCTTTGCACATGTTGGACTCTCTCCTGGAACACCCTCTGTGCTCAGGCCAACCAGGGTCTGCGTTTAAACCTCACTCCTTGGCCCTCACTGACCCTGGACTAGGTCAGGCGCCCTTCAGTGTGCTCCCCAAGCACTGTGGGTGTCCTACCCTCAGAGCTCTGTCTCCCCTTTAGGCTGCGAGCTCTGGGACAGGTTGTTCTGCTATCTAGGAGGTGGCTGCTTGGGTGATGTGGAGAGAATGAACGAAGGCACAGAGCTTTACAACAGCATACTGGATATTTTCACCTGAGTGTCTCTAGAACAATGAACTCAACATTTCCGAACGTGGGACACCATCATCTCCTTAAGCCGCCTCTCCCCGGGGCCCCTGCTCCCCACCCTGTTCACATCAGCTGTTCCTCTTCACTGACGAATCGCTGCGTTGTTCTCCCCACTCAAAGCAAAGAATGGCAACTCTTGCCTCACTTCCTCCTCCTCTCTGCTCAGCAGCCAAGTCCTTCCCTTCCATTTCTATTTTTTCTCTGGCCACTATTCCAGAACAAAGTATACTGGGAAACAATATGAGTTTTAGAACCAGATAGAGTTCATATTTTGGGCCTGCTCTATTTAGGTTGCCTTGGGTGACTAACTTCTCTAAGACTCCGTCTCTGAGGCTGTAAAATGGGAATAATATCCATGCTTTAAATGGGCACCGTGACTTCAGTGCACGACAGGTGTAAGCAGACAGTTCTCTTGCTATTTGCATCTCCTATCAGACATCTCAGAAACCTTCAGAGGTGGCACAGCTCTTGAAAGTGAAACCTAAGCCTTGAATCTTGGCTTGACCTCTCAACACCCCCCTCACCCCTGATCTCTGGCCAATCTGAAGCATTGGCTGATCCACCCCTCTCTGCTCTCTGCTTTCCCACTGCAGTTCAGGCACCAAGTCCTCTCTGATACTTTGGTGCCAAGAACAGCTCTGGGAGCTCAATGGCACTGGAGACTAACTGCTTTTGCTCTAGACCCCCAACTGCAGAAAGCAGAGGTTACTTCAGGTCTATTTGGCCTTTCAGAGTGCCTTGCTCTGGGTTGAGGCTCAGTAAAACCTCGGTGAGGGAACAATTCATTTCCTTATTTCCATGGCCTCGTGGCGTTAGAAGCAGAGACTGGGTTCGTCTCCTCTCGACGCTATTTTTTTTTTTTTTAGCGTCCAGAGAACACATTACCATTAGATGCCTTCTGTTCTCTTTAACTGGAAAGACCTTTTGGAAATGAAAAATAAGAAGACAGCCATTCCCCCTACTCTCCCCACCCGTCCTGCGAGAGCCGCACGGATCACGCCCCCCTCCCTTCGTACTGTGCCCTTTTCTGGGGCGCCCTCACCCTGCTCTCTCTGGCGAACTCCTACCCAACCGCCAACGCCTCAGCTGTCCCCGCATCACCTCCTCCCGGAGACTTGTCTGAGATAAGCAGAGAAGCGACCCGTCCCCCATTATTTTCGTTTCCTCGGGGGTTCCCAAATAATTCTAACAGCCCTTATGGCATTATTTTCCACTTTTCTCCACTCCGCTGGACCCTGAATTCCGTGAGGGCGAGGCTTTCCGTTCGCCGTGGTAGTTTCTCCACCCGGCGCGGGCTCAGCCTGGCTCGGGTTCCGATCCCCGCAGCGAGGCGCGGACCCCGATTCCTGCAGCGCCGCGGCGGGGCCCGGATTCTGCAACACTTCATTGGGGCGCTTCGCGCGGGGCCGGGAGCCCCCCCCCGCCCCACGGCCCGGGTCTGGAGGCAGGTGCAGGGACAGTGCTCAGGGTGTGGGTCCCAGTTACCCCGAGCTGGCATTTGCCGGGCCCGGCACCCAACGGGTTACAGCCCCCGGGGGCGGAGCCCGCCGCTGCCACCTGCTGCCGGGGGCGGCCTGACGCATGCGCGCTGGCGCCGGCCCGGGGCTACCTGCGGGCCCGGCCGGGGCGGGGCGCTTGCGCTCTGGGCCTTTCCGCCGGGGAAATCTCGCGGGGGCGGGGCGGGGCGGGGCCGCGCGGGGAGATCTCGCGGGACCGGCCGGGAGCGGAAGCGAGGCGCCTGCTGTGCGGCTGAGGTACCGGGCGGCGGCGGCGGCGTTGGCCGAGGCGGCGGCGGGGCGCGCGGCTGGAGCGGGCGCTGTTCTCGGGGAGCAGCGGCGGGGTCGGCGGCGCGCGCGGCGCTGCGGAGGGGCGGCGGGCGCGGAGCGCGGCGGCGGCGCCACGGTGAGTGCGGCGGCCGCGCCGCGGGTCTTCCTCAGGGCTCCGCGGCGGCAGCGGCCGGGGGCCGGCCCAGTCCGCCGAGGGCCGCCGGCGCCCGGGGCGTGGGGTCCGCGCGCGCCGCGCCGTCCCCGGGGCTCCCGCCCCCCGTTTCCCCTGTCGGGGCGCTTCCTTCCCGGGCCCCGGCCCTGGGCTCGCGCTCGCCCGGGCGCCCGGGGAGGGGCTCGGGGGCGCCCCGGGGAGGCGTCGTGCCGGCGCGGGGCTCGCGCGGGAGGCCCGGGGGGGCCGCAGCCGCCGGGGCGCGCTCCGTGAGTCAGGGGGGCCGGGGGCGGGGGCCGCCCGCCGCGGAGGTGGCGAGGGATGCGGCCGGCCGGTCGCCGCTCCCGGGAGGGAGGGGCCGCCAGCCCCGGGGAGACCCGCGCTGGGGTGCGCGCCGCGGGGCCGGTCGGGGTGCCTTTCTCCCGCCGCCCCTTTTTCGGGAGCCCCCCTCTGAGAATTATTTCTCTGGGAAGATGAGCCGCGCGGGCCCGGCAGACCGGGAGCGGCTAGCGAGAGCGCAGAGCGGAGCCGGCGGGTGTCACTGGCGGCGCAGCGCGCTCCCCGCGCGCGCTGGGAGGCGGTGAGTTAGGGCAGCTTCGGGGAGCCCCTCTGGGCGAGGTGCTGCCCGAGCCCCCTCCGCAGGGGCGCTGCGTGCACCCGAGGTGGTCTTGGGCGCTGTGGGCGCCCGGAAAGAGGGGGAACAACACGCGAGCCAGATCAGCTCCGTCTCGGTTTCTTCTGCCTTTCCTCATCTCGTGCCTCGCCGGCGGGCGCCTTCCCCTTCTCGCTACTTCTCTTTAGTCCACCACGAACGCTTAACGCTCACTTGAGTAATGCAAGTCATTTGCCCCCTCCCCCCCTTTTTTTTAATCTACTTCCCCTTCCTCCTTATTGTCCCCTCTCTGGCTTTTTTTTTTTTTTCCCCTTTTTTTTTTTTTTTGAGGTTTCTGCTCTTTGACTCAATTTGTTTTCTCCCTCATCGAAAGATGCCGTTTTCTGCCCTGGGAAGATCCTCTTTCCTGCTTGATCCTTTCCTTTTAAGCATCTACTGTGTTGCTTCAGCCAGCCAGAAGGGTTGCTAGAGAGCCGTGTGGGACTTTAGTTCTTCCCCTGGGAGCTGGGAGGCTCAAAAGATTGAATTCATCTGTAAGTAATAAATAGTGCCACTCGCTTGTCTTGTTGTGTTTTGTTGTTTTCTTCGCTTTCAGGTCATTCTTTTGTCTTCCTTTGTCCCTTTTGTATTAGGAAGGAAGGAAGAGTTAATTGGGGCCTTGTATGACTTCTTTTGGGCTTTTAGTGCAGGTGGTTTAATGTTAAACAGAAATCAACTTACAGACCTGTGTTACAATAGAGTTAAGGTAACTTGAAAATTTCAGAGGGTGGAACTTAAGGTGGATGAGTTAAAGCTTGCCAGGTGTCAGATACTGGTTTCTTCTTTATCAGCCTTTAGGAAAAAAAAGTTGTTTTTAATCAGGCATCTTTTCATACATCTGTTAGTCTTTTTTTTTTTTTTTCTTTTGCTATTGTTGATTTTGACAGAAAGAACTTTTGTCTTTGCTGCACCTTCCCTTGTTTAAATGTTTCTGAGTCGGGCCTCCCTTGGTGGTTGAGCGCAGCACTGTGAAGCTGTCCGCAGCCTCTGCAGCACAGGTTCGATCCCCACCAGCCACAGGGCAACCCACATGGCGCTGCAGGCCTCTCCTGTCTCGACCGCTGCTCCCCTCAGCAGTGTATTTTCGTCCATTTGCCTGTTCTGTTCCCCGCTTTGTCTCTGGTGAATCCTCTCACCCTCCCGCACATCTGACCTGTACCCTGGTTCTTATATGCATGAACAAATCTTTAAAAAAATGTTTCTGAATCCCCAAATAAATTTTTAGAAGTTATTTCTTGTAATCAGCTTTTTTTTTTAATACTAAAAGCAATCCTCTAATGCTTGAGGCAGTATATGTCCTCAGCTTTGAGGGGCCACTAGGTTTTCAACAGTAGTAGGTAATAGTACTCATATTTTTCTCAGTAATTCCTGTTACCTCATTGTACGTTGTGCAGCAGCAGGTCTAATTGTTACCTAAAGCACCAGAAGAGTAATAGTAATAGATTTGGGAGGAATGACATAATGGCTGCTGCAGGGGAATTAATAGTTACCGATTTAATTCAGAAGAACTTTCTTTTTTTTTAAGAGGGGGATTTTTCTTTTTTAAAGATTTATTTATTTATTTACACAAGCACTGGGTACAGTCAGAAGCACGGGAGGGTGAGAGAATTCGCCAGAGCAGGGAGCAGAACAGGCAGAAGGACCGAAGCACACTGCTGAGGGGAGCAGCGGGCGGCAGGAGAGGTCTGCACGCCATGTGGGACCCTCCTCCGGTGGCCGGGGAGCAGCCGGGGATCAAACTGGCGCTGCAGAGGCTGCGGGCAGCCTCGCAACCCAGCGCTCAACCGCTGCGCTGCAGGGGAGGCCCTAATTTAGAACTTTCTAGTGCTACCAAATGGCCATCGAGAGACACAAAAGTCAAAGTTGGATTTGTCTGTTTGTGCCAAGTGAATGTGCATTATTCTCATTTTATGCAAAGACTCATAAAATGTAGTGTATTGTAGTGTATTGTCTGTAATGCGAAGTTTAACATCTGGTTTAGATGCCCTTCTGGTAGAGCAGTGATTGTTCACATTTAAATACATAAGAATTACCTGTGAGGTTTTGGGTCTGGGGAGTTCCAGGAGGCACCCCACAGTGGGTCAGGCTCTGATCGGGTGATTTTGATGTAGATGGTCCAGTAACCAAAATGGTTTCAGAATACAGCCATAAATGAGACAAGTGTGACTTCAATGATTCAACATAAAACTAAATGCACTCTCTGTATACCCAGAGTAAATATTGAAAAGCCTGGTAGGAGGTGCCTGTAGATGTGATTAGTATTTATATGCATAAATATTTGAATGTCATTTAAGACTGATTTGGAGTTTACTTTTAAAGTTTATACTTAATAGACTGTTCATTTGCCTGCCAGAGAGTTTCTCTGAACCTGTGTGTGTGTAGATGGAGGTTCTAGATTTACTCTTTTTTTTTTTTTTTAATAGAGGCATGTTTTTTATTTATTTATTTATTTGTTTTGTTTGTTTGTTTATACATGCACTGGGTACAGTCAGAAGCGCGGGAGGGTGAGAGAATTCACCAGAGCCAGAGCGGGGAACAGAGCAGGCAGAAGGACCGAAGTACACTGCTGAGGGGAGCAGCGGGCGGCAGGAGAGGTCTGCGCACCATGTGGGACCCTCCTCCGGTGGCCGAGGAGCAGCTGGGGATCGAACCGGTGCCGCAGAGGCTGCGGGCAGCTTCGCAACCCAGCGCTCAACCGCTGCGCCACCGGGGAGGCCCTAGATTTACTCTTAAGAACATGTGGACCCATAGTTGAGAAAGGACAGGTGATATAGTTAACAGCTCTTAGCACTTTATTCCAGAGACTCTGCTAAGACCTTTATGGGTGCCATAGCTTTCTTTCTTTCTTTTTTTTTAAAGATTTATATATACAAGAACTGGGGTACAGGTCAGAGGCGCAGGAAGGTGAGAGAATTCACCAGAGAGAGAGGGGAGCAGGCAGACCAAAGACACTGCTGAGGGGAGCAGCAGGGAAGGTTGCAGAGGTCTGCCATGCCATGTGGGATTCTCCCTGGCCGGCTGAGAATCGAACCTGCACTGCAGAGGCTGCGGGCAGCTTCACAGCGCTGCACTCAACCTGCTGCGCCATCAGGGAGGTCCGCTATAGCTTTCATCACCAAAATCCTTGTGAGGTAGATGCTGTTATCCTTTTTCCCCACTGAGGGATACTGGGGACTAGAGATAAGTTAGAAAGATCTAAGTTCTTTCTCCAGGGTCACTCACCCAGTCAGTAAATGATAAAGCAACAGTTAAATACAGGTCAACTCCAGAGCATCAGAGGATTTGGGTTTTTATGTTTTGTTTTGTTTTAACTACGAAAGTGCCCACCTTGTCTATGCGGGGGGGGGGGGGGGATACATTCCACGACCTGCAGTGGATTCCTGGAACTGGATAGTATCAAGCCCTGGGTACGCTGCCCCCCCCCCCCATGCATACCTATGATAAAGTTTGATTTCTAAACTGATCACAGGAGATTAACAACAATTGCTAAACAACATAGATCAGCCATAGCAGCATACTGTGATAAAAGTTACATAATTGTGATCTCTGTCTCTCAAAATACCTCACTCTAAGTAGTATTTTCCGACAGTGGTTGACTGCGGGTAACTGAAACCACGGAAAGCAAAACCACTGGAAGTGAAACCGCGGATTAGAGGGGACCACTGTGCACCCTTAGAGTAAATAAAAATATAATCGAGGTGCACGCACAAAGCCCAGAGATGATCATTGTTCGCCTCTTGAGTTTTTTTTCTTTAACATGCTGAGAGAGATGTTATGTTGCTTTACAGAAATGGGGCAATCCTAATTTTCATGCAGGATTTTAAAGCCTGATACCATATCTTGGTGCTCACATAAAAGGGTGTTCCAATATGCTCCTGGATGCTCACCAAGCCGTGTGCGATGGGTACATTGTATTTGTGTCAATGTGTCGCTATTTTAGTGGGATGAACTGGGGAGGTGGAATTGCATATTCAAGGGTATGTATTTTGAAACTGTCAATAGATAATACGAACTAATTAATTCCCAGCTAGAGCGTGGGCTCTGATGGTTTTATTATTATAATCCAGCACCAGGCACATTATCTGGCACCTGGAGTAGCTGCTCCAAGTATTGCATGTGGGTGAACATGGACAGGTCTAAGAGTCTGAGCCTGTTACCTGGAGTGTTGCAGAGTCTGCATGCTATGAAACTTTGGTTTTTGTTTTTTTTTAAGATTTATTTACTTATTAAAAGATTTATTTATTTATACAAGCACTGGGTAGAGTCAGAAGCGTGGGAGGGTGAGAGAATTCACCAGAGCCAGAGCAGGGAACGGAACAGGCAGACCGAGGAAAATACACTGCTGACCGGAGCAGTGGGCGCGGCAGGCGAGGTCTGTTGCGCCATGTGGGACCCTCGCTGCCGGCCAGAGATCGAACCGGCACTGCAGAGGCTGCGGGCAGCCTCGCAGCCCAGCGCTCAACTGCTGAGCCACCAGGGAGGCCCAAGATTTATTTATTTTTATACAAGAGCTGGGGTACTGGCCAGAGGCACGGGAGGGTGAGAGGATTCACCAGAGACAGAGTGGGGAGCAGAACAGGCAGACGGACTGAAGATGCTGCTGAGGGGAGCAGCAGGTGCAACAGAAGAGGTCTGCCACACCATGTGGGAATCTCCCTGGCCAGCTGGGAATCGAACCTGTGCTGCAGAGGCTGTGAACAGCTTCACAGCGCTGTGCTCAACCAGCTGTGTCAACGGGGAGGCCCTACTATGAAACTTTGAAAAAGCTGCCAATTAGCAGATGAAAGCAAATCTCATTGTTTTAATTTGCAATTTTTAATAGTGCAGTTGAACATCTTACAGGTCTTAGGAGTCAACATTTTAATTTGTTTTTAGTGAATTAATGTCAAGCTCTGTCCAGAGCACTTCACATGTATTATCTACTTTAATAGATGCTTAATTTAATGCTGAGTGAACCTTATAAAGTAGATGTTGTTATACCCATTTTACAAATGAGAAAGCAGGGCCTTAAAAGTTTTGCCCAGAACTGCAGCTGGTAAGCAGCAGGGTCATCCCTTGAACCGTGTCCGCAGCCTTTAGAGACCGTGCATGCCAAACTGGACGGCCCGCCCAGCACCATGCATTGCATTTTCAGTGAATTTAGGGAAGATGAGAATTACATGGAAGAGCAGCCTCCAAATCCCCTTAGGGGACAGCATTTTAGGGGACAGTGCCTATTGCTTGAAATAAACGACTCAAGCCACGCCTTAAAGTCAGCTGCTGGGCAGGGCTGCCAAGGGGTGTGCTGCTGACTTGGGGTGGCCTAGACTCATCACGCCGGGGTCCTCCCAGCCCTTTTCTCAGGAAACGAAGAGTAGCATCCACTGTTAAAACCATGCTACCGTGTGTCTGCCTTCAGAGTCCTTTCAGGAACTAGTGTCCAGATGTGGTGGAGAGTTTGTCTTTAAAGAAACACCCCCTTGTGTTCCTTGAATCTGTGTGCTCTCTTCCGCCCAGGGCCTGACTGGCCTCTTCGGTTTTCTCCGTGCGGCTGCTTTGCTCACAGCTTCAGAAATACCAGATGTCCTGTCACTGCTCTCAAACTGTCTCCGGAGCAGTGATGCCTGCAACACCATCCCGAGCTTTCTCTAGGGAACCTGTGTGGAGGTGCCCAGCGACAAAGGACAGTGTGTTGAGGACTGCCTTGGTTTTTATGCCGGGCCTTTGAGTTACACTGCAGTTGTCAGAATTCCTGGAGGACTGGGTGTTCTTGTCCTGTCACCGGGCAGCCCAGTGATGGTGCTTTGGGCTTCTGAATGAAAGGAAATAGTTAGGTTGGGGCCAGGGAAATACTGATAGGCAGGTAGGGAGATTATGGAGCATTTGTGACAAATGGAAGACAGGTGCCTGCATTGCAAAGTGGGCAAAAGAGGAAAAGGAGTTACTGACGCCAGGACAGAGGGCAGGATTGCCCTGGAGAGGCAGATTGGTGGTAGTGCATCCTTTATCTCCCCAGGGAACACAGTTTTGTCATGTGACAGCTGCCTCACCTGGAGCGCCTGGTCTTCCTGCTGGGATGGGGCAAGACTGGAAGCGCTAGGCCTCACCATTCAGTTGCTCGAGAGGCTGCTGGAGAATCTCTTAAGGAAGGGCAGTAGTTGCATGTCTCCCAGGAATACTGTAAATAAATAGAGAGAAAATGAAAATTGAGAGTGATTGCTTGTGGGTGTTGGGGTGGGTACAGCTCTTTTTCATAAGCCTTTTAATACCGAGTTTTAAAACCGTCCACAAAGATTAGTGTGACAAAGTAGTAGAGAGTGTAGGTACAGGGTGTTTAAGGCCGCACAAAGATAAATATCCCAAGACTAATCTGTGTGTTCAGTATCTGCTAGAATTCTTTCTCCTCTTTCCCCCCTCGGAGCCAGAGCTCTGGGTGTCCACTGTCCTGGTGGTACAATGTTTGCTTTCAGAGTTTGAAGACCTTTTTGTTACCAGGTGATTTCTTTCCTCCTTGGTGATACTCAGTTCCCTTTAACCTGAATCTTCCCGGCTGGATTGCTGCATAGCCCATTTACAGCTACGCCTGGTTCGTGCCCCAGTTGTTAACTTTAGAACAAAAGAATAATCACTTGTGCCCCTCAAATGAGTTTTCTGCTAGGTGGTAATTATCTAAGAAGGGTGTCACTATAAATAATTTGTCCCCATTCTGCCTGTGTCTGTGTTTGCTGCTTTTATTTAGCCAATATGAAATAGAGACCGGTCAAGAATGGGGCTTTGTTTTTCTTCAGTTGTGCAGAGGACTAGCGTGCAGTATTCACGCTGGGGCCGGCTGTGATCAGCCCACAGCTCAGCATCACCTGATACACCACCTAAGGGTCATTACAGACATCACCTGTGAGCTGCAATTTGGGTTGTTTTAGCACTCTTGGGCCTCTTAGAAAAGCAGCTGTTCTCAGGGTAGCTGTGTTGGCTTTCTGGCACCTCCCTATACTTTCTTTCCCAGACAAGACCTGGCAGCTCACGTTCTAATCAAGTATAGATTAAGACTTCAGTTTTGCTCTCTATGTTGGTTAGAAAGGAATACTGAACCTTGGACATCTATTTCTTCCTTCCTTTTTTGAGGGGGTGTGGAATTCTTTTTTTTTTAAGATTTATTTTTATTTATACAAGAACTGGGGTACATGTCAGAGGAGTGGGAGGGTGAGAGGATTCACCAGAGACAGAGCGGGGAACAGAACAGGTAGACGGACTGAAGACACTGCTGAGGGGAGCAGCGGGCGAAGCAGGAGAGGTCTGCCACGCCATGTGGGTCTCTCCCCGGCTGGCTGGGAATCGAACCAGCGCTGCAGAGGCTACAGACAGCTTCACAGCAGGGCACTCAACCCGCTGTGCCACCAGGGAGGCCCTCTTTTTTTTTTTTAAGATTTATTTATTCATACAAGAGCTGGGGGGGACAGGCCAGAGGTGCAGGGGGATGAGAGGATTCACCAGAAACAAAGTGGGGAACAGAACAGGCAGTGTACCAAGGTACACTGCTGAGGGGAGCAGCGGGCGAGTCAGGAAAGGTCTGCCGCGCCATGTGGGTTGCTCCCTGGCTGGCCGGGGCTGGAACTCTTGCTGCAGAGGCTGCAGATTGCTTCATAGTGCTGTGCTTAACCCCTTGCGCCACCCGGGAGGCCCCTTGGAAGTCTATTTCAAGGGCGATTGGGGATCCCAAGATTTTGGGGGTCTTCCGGGGAGAGGGAGCCTTATGCAAGAACATGTCTCCACCAGCAAGGGGCTGTCTTAGCTGGGTTTCCTTTCTCTGGTCACTCTGGGAAGTGGTGGGAGAGCGGCCTGTGCTGGGAGTGGGAAGTGAGCAAGCACCATTTCCTGGGGCCACGCTTTCCCCTTCCCAGGGAGCGACCTGGAGTTAGTTTCTGAGCAGAGTTCCAGCAGCTCGGGACCAAAGCTTGCCCGCTTGCTTTGAACTGTGGGTAGTGGGACCCAGCATTTTCAGAGACCTGGAGGGTTGGCAGGGAGATAGGCCTATTTGAGAAAAGTAGGGCCCGTGTCCCCCCGGGCCCCCCCTCCCTCCGACAGCTGCATTGGGTGCCTGGAGAAGAGCAAGGGGTGAGGGAGGAAAGGTGGAGACTGAGTGGACTCCAGCCGGTTCCTGCACCCCGCGCACACCCAGCGGGAAGGAAGAGGAAGTGTGTTCTGGAATAGCTCTAGCAGCTGCCGCCATTGGCCGGCGGGCCCGTCAGTCGCCTGGGGGCTGAGGCTGAAAAGAGGAAGAAGGAGATCTGGGCTCTAGCCTGAGAGGGAGGGAGGAGGGCTGAGCCCCGGCGAGCCAGGGGGCGTGGGGGCTGGGACCGCAGGCTGCTTGGCAGGGCGGGGCTGCCTTCGATCCCAGCCTCTTCTCTCAATCACCCCTCTTCTGATTCAGGGTGGCATCGTGTGTCCTGGAGTGCAGGCGTGAGTCCCAGAAGACAGGCGAGCTGAGCCCAGAGCACTGGGTTGCTTCAGCAGGGAAGACTCCCTTCCCCCTGCTTCAGGCTGCCGAGCTCTGAGCGGTACTCAGAATGGAAGCCATCGCCAAATATGACTTCAAAGCTACTGCTGACGACGAGCTGAGCTTCAAAAGAGGGGACATCCTCAAGGTAAGCGTTGATGCCAAGCAAATGCCGGAGGGCCTCTCCTGCCCTCACCTACCTTCCTCCGCCCGGATCACACACAAAGAAGCTGCGCTGTCGTCTTCTCATTGCCCACTTGCTCACTCTCTGCTGGGTGTGATCGGGGTGGCTGAGGCAGAGGCTGAGCAGAATATTAAATATGACTTCAGAGGGTTGTTGTGATGTCTGTCTCTAACTGCCTTTGTGTGGATGCTTCGAGTGTTTCTGTTTGCTTGTTGATATTGGTTCTATTTCAAGTACAGTCAAAGCAGGGTAGTTGGTAAGGAAGTATTAGAGTCGATTGATTTACCATGTAGAGTTTTATTAAAAAGGATTTTTTTTAAAGATCTAAACTTGAAGTGTTTATGTAAAAGCACTCAATTAGTCTTATTTTACACAGTCAAAAGATTTTTGCGTTGTGGAATGTGATCCTAGTAGGTTAGAAATTAATTACCCTGCTTTAGAGAGGTAGTTAGAAGTATATGCCAAAACCCGCTCAGGAACCTCCGTGTATTTTTATTCTTTCTGGAAATGATTGGAATTCTAAATAATAAGGTTCAACTTGCTGTTGTACAAAGATTTCAGTTTTTCTCAAAAGAAACTTGAGGAGCAGTTCCCCCATATTAAACTCTTAATTGCACAAAGGAAACCTGCTGACAATTTAAAAATAAGCTGCTTTAGGTTTGCAGCTCATCTTGAGCCCACTGTTCACATGAGGGTTCCTTCCCACCTGGCACATGGTAATCATGTTGTTTACCCAATTGGATGGAGCCGCTTGCCCTTTGGGAAATGTAATTTATTTTTACGAGGGTGGGTGTTGTGGAGGACTGTACCGCAGAAAAGCCCGAAGTGTAGGGTTTACACAGTCACTGTCTCCACCTCTGCCAGTCTGTCCGCTCACCCTTAGTCTCATGGCTGGGACTTGCTGCCCATGCATTCATCACCCTTGAAGGAAATGATAGAAATTTTATAAAGAGGAAGTGAAATTGTAGACATAAGGCCCTTTATAAAAGGACGAATGTGTTTTTTCTGTCTGAAGATGTATAGACCTGTGGATAGTTTTTGGTTTGCTCATGGGCCCAGGACATAGAGTTCTCTGAAGCACTCCGCACGGCAGTTTCCTAGTGTTGGAAAGGCAGCTTGTGCCTCGTGGAGGGGGACACTGCAGAGCCCTTTACAGGGAAGAGAACTGGTGTGTTTGTGTTCATTTCAAAGCTCTGTTCATGATGTCATGCTCTTTTGGGGTTCTCAGAGTCACTGAATTGTCAGAAAGCAGCCAGAAGCAGCCAGCGGTTTGAGTGCCATGTTCTGTTTGTTTTCTGAGAGTGCTAGAAATCAGAGCACATGAGAAGTAGGCTAAATTGTATCATCTGTGTCCAGAGGATCCTGGTGAGGGCTTGTTCTCACAGGTCACGGCAGTAGCCTGTCTGTGATGAGATTGGCTCCTCAAGCACCCACATCTGTAGCTGATGCAGTCACCCTTTGGGCCACGTTTGGGTGGATTTCTCCATTACGCTTCGTCTTGAACCTGGTAGTTGATATTTTTCTTTTGTCTGTTCCATTGTATGTAGCACTAAAGCAACAAGTTAAAACAAAACCAGGGATTTGGTGTCTGTTGTTAAGAATTTTTAGATTAGAATGTGCCCTGTTTACTATCACTGACTTTCTTGATGCAACCATGAACATTTTTATAAATTCATGGGTCAACTCTTGAACAAGTGTGAAGTCTTCTCTCCTGTTCTATAATTAGAAAAGATGATACTGCTTAACAGTCCCCTGGAAATGTGTGTAGTAGGAGAGAGAATAAATCAGAGGGCTCACATTTACTTTCAGATTTTCTTTGGGGAGGTTGAAAAATGCATATGTTTGGTTCTCTGCAGTTTGCTGGATAACTGGCATATGAAGTCATGATGCCATTATTGCTTTTGAATGGTGGCCATTAGCTGTTTGTTAGTAATCTTGTGGCTTTCCTCCAAAAAAGGGGGGGGGGAAAGGGTGAGGATACAGTAGTTGTTCTTTGTCTCATAATTCTGTGCAACAGCTAAGTGAAGAGGAGGAGGGCCACTGCTTGGTCTTAAGAACTGTTAAAAAGAAAAAACATTTTGCTCATTTGCTGCTTCAAGGAGTAATGGGGCTTCATTTGAATGGCTTTGAATTGACTTGGTAACTTGTGAGCCGAAACCTGTTTAACTGGAATTGCACTGGCTACTTGACTTGACTGAAACAGGCATATATATATATATATATATATATATATATATATATGCCCTTTCTTGATACGGGACATGTGTGTGCGGGTGCTGAACACACATGGAGATAATGAAATGGAAAGGGCTCAGCCTCTACTCGGGGAAAGTCCAGAAGGCTCACAGCCTCTGCTGCAGCTTTTGGTAGTGGCTCAGCGCTGACTTATGGCCACTTCCCTGCTCTCTGTCTGCTTGTCCTGCATAGAGAAGAGAGACAAAAAATAAAAACATTTTGCAGGCAGCCGAAAATAGAACTGAATGCTTCACTGTTACTTTCCCTTTGTTACTTTCCCTCTTACAAGCCATGCCACTTTTGGGGGTAGTGGGGACAGCGCTTAGAAATGGAAGGGATTGCTCTTCAGTTGCAGGTCTCAGGCATTGTGTGCTGAAATGAACCTAAGATTCTCCGGTTTCTCCACTGCTGTGGGCCTCTCCCCTGACTGGGTTCCCCAAGCACAGAAAAGGCCGTGCTGACATAAAAGTCGCCATGTGGGGTTCCATGTGCACAGACTTGAAACAGTGCTCCCTGGGAGCAGGAGACCCTTTTGAGCTCTCAGACTCTGGCCCGGCCCCTGCTGGAGGTGGTTTTGTGTTTTCTCTCAAGTCTAGAAGATAACCAGTGGTAGGTATATAGGTGTTTTCTACTGTCGGGCACTCGCTGCTTCTGGCAGTTCCTAAACTGCCTTAGATTTGGCACACACGGCCCTGCCACCGTGTGCACAGGTCCTGTTTCAGGGAGCCTTTCCTCTACATCTTCATGAACCGGATCCCAGGGCAGGATCCTGGGACAGGGTGCCTTGAGAATTGGGAAGAAATATAAAAAGTGCTATTTTCCCTTCAGGAACTCTGAAACTAAATGAAAGAACTGAGGTGATTGTGTGAAATGCTATGCAGAGGCATAGAAAATGAGACCATTTTTAGAACAGAAAAAACCTTTTAAAACTTCTTTAAGACTTCTTTAGGGGCCTCCCTGATGGCGCAAGGGGTTAAGCTATGAAGCTGTTGGCAGCCTCTGCAGCACAAGTTCGATCCCCAGCCAGCCAGGGAGCTGCCCACATGGCACAGCAGACCTCTCCTGACTCGCCCGCTGCTCACCTTAGCAGTGTACTTTGGTCAGTCTGCCTGTTCTGTTCCCCACTCTGTCTCTGGTGAATCTTCTCACCCCCCACACCTCTGGCCTGTACCTGTGTGGATGTGACCCTCAGGCTGGACCCTGCAGGCCAACAGGGGTAGGTGAGGAAAAGGGAGCAGGTGAGCTGGCTGTGTTTGAGGTAGGAAGGCTAGAATAAGATCTGGACTGTGACGTAATGGAGAAGGTGGACCTGGAGCCAGAGAAGAAAAGCCCAGCAGAGTGTGATCTTCATAAGGAGCCTCTGAAGGTTTTCAGCTGGTGTTTGCATTTGTACTGGATCGCCAGGAGGGAAGCCTGGCCGGCCCTGGTGATCAGGGGGGACAAGAGCCTGCGGAAGACCGCAAGAAGGAGCCAGTGGTTTCAGAAATGCAGAAGGAGAATAACGGCACCTCTGCCTGTCGGCCGGGGGCACGTGAATAAGGCTCCTGTGTAACTGAGAAGGCCCACTGGGTTTGCTCCTGGGTGCCGGGGTCTGGGGAGGGCTGACTGGTGCACTGGTTGCACCTGCGTTTCGGTACACAAGCCTCATTTCAGGTGTTTGGATTATCAGACACACAAAATGAGAGGTTGAGGTAGGTTTTTTTCCTTCAAAGTCCTACTATATGTTGTGGAAGCATTTCTTTGCCAGATGATAGGCCTAAGCCCAGAGTGTTGCGTGTCATCTGTAGGAATGACCGAGTTCTCATGCAGCAGAATCATTTGCTTGCCTTTCTTTATATTCATTTCCCTTCAGTCCAGTGTACTATTTGCCAAATAGGTGCTAAGAATGAACTTTCAGTGCCTATTCAGGACTCCTCGTGGAGTACAGAAATGAAGTGTTCCTTTGGGATCTTTGACATTTCACCTCTGGGCTGGTGAGTGGCCATTTGGGGTCACCATTGGTTAGTACCATCGTGAGCATTTCTCTCGGCCAGGAGATCAGGCATTGTGTATGATGGTGGTCCCTGAAATGTTGTGACCTGTGGGTCCAGAAACAGGCTAAGAAGTGAAGGGATTTGTTTGGGTTCACACATCTAGTAAGTGGGTTTGGTCTTGGGTCTGGCTGTGGTGCCCCCCCCCCGTGCAGTGCTTCAGCGCCCTTCTTAACCTGGTAGATGGGACGGACAAGAGGTACAAGGTATCCAAGGGTCTGCCTCGCTCACTTCCCAAGCACGGCTGACTTGTGGCACTTCTACCTGGTGACTTATTGGACTTTCCAGCTAAAGTAAGTTGACCTCAATAGTGAATGGAGGAAAAAAAAAAACCCACACACAAAAAAAACGAGGTCATTTTTCCTGTCAGATTAGCAAAGATGATAATGATGGGCCCTGCCTCCTGCTGAGGTATGGTGAAGTGGATACTGTCACCTCCTGCCTGAGGAAGTCTGTGTCTATTAGTCTTTTCAAGCTGTGGCTTGGCGATTTGTATCAGAACAAAATGACCCAGCAGTTCCCCTTTTAAGAATTTATTCTAAGAAACTTCTCAAACCAGTTTCTAAAAACATAGAAGGATATTTTCAACGACTGAGTGCAACCTAGAAATTTCTGCAGTTTTATGAAATGCTATTATTTGTAAGATGCATTTCAGAGATATTAGAATGTGTCAAGAGGGGCATCTTCAAATCAGTGGAATGATCATATTAACCAAAAAGACAACACCAAGAAGTAGTCTATCAGTAGGGGGCTGGGCAAGTAGGTAGACAGGTGTCAATAAGCTAGAGTAGCAGGAAGGAGCTAGAATTGAGGCAAAGCTCATCAACACAGCTCAGAGCAATCTTTAAATAGACCCTCTGTTAAAAAGTAACAATGTGACTAATATACTGAGCTGCTTAGTAGCTCCTTGCCCTAATAAATATTAACCCTAGCAATAATCCTATAAAGACTGGTGTTGTTAACCCCATTTTACTGATCAGGAACCTGAGAAGTTACTAAGTTAGGACTCGAGTTCAGGCCAGTTTCAGTCCAGCTTGCATGGTTTTTTTTTTTTTTTTTAAGCTACTTTTTTTAAAAAAAAGATTTTATTTATTTATTTAAACAAGAACCAGGGTACAGGCCAGATGCATGGGAGGGTGAGAGGATTCACCAGAGACAGCCAGGAACAGAACAGGCAGACTGACTAAATACACTGCTGAGGGGAGCAGCGGGCGCAACAGGAGAGGTCTGTCGCGCAATGTGGGACTCTCGCTGGCAGGCTGGGATCAACCCGGCACTGCAGAGGCTGCGGACAGCTTCACAGCGCTGCGCTCAACTGCCTGCGCCACCAGGGAAGGCCCCAGCTTCCATGTTTTTAACTACCACCCTGTAGGGCCTTTTCATACCCAGATGAGGTCAAACTGGACAGAAGGCCCATTTAGGTTTATTGCTCTCTTTCTGTTTGCTTTTAAATAGTGAGACTCCTTTCTGAGCCATGGCCCAAGAGGTGCTGGTTATCTGCATCTGATTGGGTTTCAGGTGACTGTTACTCCTCTTGTATGTTCTTACTACTTTGTTACTAAATTGATCAGTTTTAGTAAAGCTCTAAAGTTATATCCAAAGAGTAAAAAGTGAACATTTTGCCTCACTGTTATCTTGTTGGATATTCCAGGAAGAGAAAGTGGTCAGGGGTTGGTAGATTTTTTAATGGTTGAGGGTTAATCTGCTTTTCAATCTTGAGGCTAAAGTTCAGCTTCTCTGTGCTTAATATCTCGCCACTCGGAGATCTCTTTAGAGTGACTCACAATGACTTTTTTTTTTTTTTTTAAGATTTATTTATTTATTTATTTATTTATTTATTTATTTATTTATTTATACAAGCACTGGGTACAGTCAGAAGCGCGAAGGGTGAGAGAATTCACCAGAGCATAGAGCGGAGCAGGCAGATTTACTGAAATACACTGCTGAGGGAGCAGCGGGCAGCAGGAGAGGTCTGCGCGCCATGTGGGACCCTCGCCGGTGGCCAGGGATTGAACCGGCGCTGCAGAGGCTGCAGGCAGCTTCACAGCCCAGCGCTCAACCGCTGCGCCACCAGGGGAGGCCCCACAATGACTTTTTGAAGGAAATTTGAATCTCTTTCACAGATCCTCCCTAAGTTTTGCCGCTGTGGATGTGGAATGAGGGACTCCTGAAGGCGCTAGTAAAGCACAGGTGCACAGGGTTCGACCCCCATACTGGGACGTGGGCTGGTTGCTTAGAGGCTTTGCTTGGGTGCGCCCGTCTGTCAAGTGGTAACAATAGCATCTGCTTTCCTAGGGTCAGGTGAGGTTTAAAAGAACCAATAACTAACTCACAGTAGGTATCACCCCTGATAGGCAGGGGATACATTGCAAGACTCCTCCCTCTCCCCACCATGGAAGTCTGAAACCACACGCAGTACTGAACCTTTTGCCCTGACTACATGCCTGTACCTACATGCCTATAATAGAGTTTGATTTATAGAGTAGACACAACAAGATATTGACAATAACTAATAAGAAAATAGAATTTTAATAGTACGCCTTATCAGAAGTTCTGTGACTGTGGTGTCTCTTAAAGTGTCTTGACATAGTATCTTCGGAGCCTGCTTGACTGCAGGTAACTGAGGCCCTGGGCAGCCAGGCTGCGGGGAGGGGCACTAAGGCAGAACTGGAGGAAAGGAGATGGTGCTCTGTTCTAGGTTTTGTTAACACTGTTGAGGTGCAGCGTTGATGAGAGGATGTCAGCCCCACTCCTGGTGACTGTTAATCCCAGGAGTCTGCCATAAAACTAGCCAGGTGCTTGTCCCACTGCTGCCTCAGGCTCAGAACTAGTCAAACCTGGGCCCAGAGTGTCTGGAAGCCTGGTGTTGGTAGAGATGTGTGAAAGACAGTAGTTTCTCCATTCTCAGAAGTCTTCAGCCTGTTAGAATTAAAGCTGAAAGCAGAGAGGTGGATCCCCAGGCAGCTTACCTTCTGGAGCCTCTTTGGCTGAACGGAGCTTTGGGATTATGCTGCTGGCTGACATTAGTGGGGTCAGGAGAAAGCATCTCAGAAAACTCTTCACTGTATTTACTCTAAGGATGTTAAGGAGTCTTTTATTATCTATAAGTGTCCTCAGTGAGGACCTGGGAGAACATTCTCTCTGCTCTCAATGCCAAGAATAAACACTTTTTCCCCCCAACAACTTTTTTTAATTCTTGAAGGTGCTATAAATAATGTTTAAATGTTTCCTCTTTACCTTGTGGGGAAATACAGAGGCTGCTTTGGACTCATTTCTAGCAGCAGTTCTTGTGTTTTCTGTCCTAATTTTTATCAAAATAGGTACAATTATTAGTAATAATTGGTTCAGTAAAAATCAGTAGTTCAATAATTCAGTAGTAAAATGCTGAAAGCTTTTCAATAACTTTAATTTTTAACTAATTCTTTAGTTTAATGGTGGACTTTTAAAATGTAGGCTAAGCAGCCCTTTGCAACATTTTACTTTTGAAAAATAGAAAAAACATCAGTTTAATTATAAAGTGAGAAGAAATGCTGTTTAGCCCTTGAAACTGTAGGCTTCACAGAGAACAAGGAAGGAGTATGTGTTGTCAGCAAGACTATTCATCATTGCGTGTCCTTGTTATGACATTATTTCATACATTTTTACTTTCATAGATAAATAGTATGGAGTGGGTTGCCAAAGGGTATTGGTTATCTACAACATTTTGTTAAATTAGCATTATTTCCATTTTACTTGTAACATTTAAAATTATTTTAATATAGATGGGGGGAAGATAGAAAACTGAAAACTCTGCATAAATCTCCCTCCCACTCCAGTATTTTCACTATTTCAGATCTCGCCGAGGCTTTATCATTATGCACACATTTTTATAATGCCATATTGTTGTGGGCTTAACATACAGCATATGCTACCACTTTCCCATGTCAATTTTTTTTTTAAATAGTTTTTTTTTTTTAATAGAGGCATGGTTATTTATTTATTTATTTATATAATTTATTTGTTTGTTTTGTTTATACATGCACTGGGTACAGTCAGAAGTGCGGGAGGGTGAGAGAATTCACCAGAGCCAGAGCGGGGAGCAGAGCAGGCAGAAGGACCGAAGTACGCTGCTGAGGGGAGCAGCGGGCGGCAGAAGAGATCTGCGCGCCATGTGGGATCCTCCTCCGGTGGCCGGGGAGCAGCCGGGGATCGAACCGGCGCCGCAGAGGCCGCGGGCAGCTTCGCAACCCAGCGCTCAACCGCTGCGCCACCGGGGAGGCCCTCCCATGTCAATTTGACCAATTTTTAATTTTTTTTTTTTGACTTAATTTTTATTGATACAATAGCTGGGGTACAGGCCAGAGGCACAGGAGATTCACCAGAGACAGAGCAGGGAGCCGAACAGGCAGATGGACCGAAGGCACTGCAGAGGGGAGCAGGGACGCAACAGGAGAGGTCTGCCGCACCATGTAGGAATCTCCCTGGCGAGCCAGGAATCGAACCCACACTGCAGAGGCTACGGACAGCTTCACAGCACTGTGCTCAACCCACAGCGCCACCGTGGAGGCCCTTAAAATTTTTAAATATTTTTAAAGTTTGTGCTCTACAATTATTTCCCTGCTGCTGAGTATTTAGCTTGTTCCTAATAATAATTCATGATCTAGGAGGAGGCTTTTGATATGTTGCTCTGTTGTCCAAAGGGACTGCACAGATTGCATACTTGTGATAAAGATAAATGAGAGTGGGGGCCTCCCCGGTGGTGCAGCAGGTTGAGCACCACACTGTGAAGCTGTCTGTAGCCTCTGCAGCATGGTTCGATTCCCGGCCAGCCGGGGAGAAACCCACATGGCCTGGCAGACCTCTCCTGTCTTGTTCCCTACTCCCCTCAGCAGTGTCTTCGGTCCGTCTGTCTGTTCTGCTCCCCACTCTTTCTGGTGAATCCTCCCACCCTCCTGCGCCTCTGACCTGTACCCCAGTTCATGTATAAATGAATAAAATCTTTTAAAAAAAACTAAATGAGAATGGCCAGAAATCTGTAGCCAGAAAACATAATAGCACAGCTAACGCTGCTTGCTTTCTCTAGTCACCGTGAACACAGGCCATTATCTTGTAGTTTGACAGCATTTTACAGGCTTGTGAACCCAGGTTTCTAAAGTGATTAAACCTCTTCCCTCAGCATCCAAAGTACTTGACAACAGCACATTGTTTTTTTTTTTTTTTTTTTTAAAGATTTATTTATTTATTTATACAAGCACTGGGGCACAGTCAGAAGCGCGGGAGGGTGAGAGAATTCACCAGAGCCAGAGCGGGGAGCAGAGCAGGCAGAAGGACCGAAGTACACTGCTGAGGGGAGCAGCGGGCGGCAGGAGAGGTCTGCGCGCCATGTGGGACCCTCCTCCGGGGGCCGGGGAGCAGCCGGGGATCGAACCGGCGCCGCAGAGGCTGCGGGCAGCCTCGCAACCCAGCGCTCAACCGCTGCGCCACCGGGGAAGCCCAACAGCAGCACATTGTTTTTCTGAGGTACATTTATTTTATTACGTGCTATTCCTTCAGGTGATTAATTTGCTTTTATAACTGTGTCAAGGTAAGTTAATAAGTCATTTTGAGAGCGGAGAAATTTGTGTGTATTTATAGATGTAGTTTTAATTCACCTTTACATCTTTGGCTAAATGAACCACTTCTAGAGAGACTATCCCAGCTCATTTTGGAAAAAAAATACGGAGACAGACAGACCAGGCTTTGTTTAGTTAATGCTGCAAATGTTTAGCTTTCGAGCCAGAAGCAGCTGAGAGCTTCTGAGAAAAAGGTAGAGTGATTTTCTGAACATCCTCACTCACATGTACTGTAGTGTAAAGAAACAAGAAAACTGTCCTGTTGGAACATGCTGGCTGGCTTCTCTGAATTGTAGACACCTCTCCCTTTCTGTGACATTCATTTCTTTGCTGGGTGTTTTTACAAGCATGCATTAGTCTCCTAATCAGAAAAGCACTAAAAACCAAAACACTGCAGTATTTTCCAGATGTCAGTTTGCAAGTGAACAAACCTTTTAGGACCGATTTTGTTTTTTTATATACTTCATGGAATAAACTTGTTTCATAGTAAGGCTCATGGTGCAGGAAGCACATACATCCTGCGCCTTCTAGGCTGTCAAAGACTGCAGAGCACACAATGAGAACTCGAAACAGGCTCAGCCCTTTTCCTCGAGAATACACTGATGGGCCCTAGAACTAGCTAGTGCATCCAGCGCCAGTGACGGTGAAAAATAATGGTATGTGCTTTTAACCAAAGTCAAAATTACTAAGGCTGGGCCTCTGCGGTGGTGCAGCAGTTGAGTGCTGGGTCGTGAAACTGCCCACAGCCTCCGCAGCGCAGGTTCGATCCCCACCTGCAGACGAGGGTCCCACATGGTGTGACAGACCCCTCCTGCTGCGCCCGCTGCTCCCCTCAGCAGTGTATTTCGTCAGTCTGCCTGTTCTGCTTCCCACTCTAGCTCTGGTGAATTCCCTCTCCCTCCCGAGCTTCTGACTGTACCCAGTGCTTGTATAAATAAATAAATCTTTAAAAAAAAAAATTACTAAGGCAACAATTGCTGTTTTACAGAGTTTTATTTTTCTACTTCTCCTTTATCTTTGGTCCATATTCAGTTCAGTCAAGCGTACATTTTATTATCAACTTCTACGAAGTGTCTGGCTTTCAAAAGTAAAATTAAGAGAAAGATTGAAAGATAGTAGGTTTTAGTCATCTATTGTGCATTAAAAAACAGCAGTCTTCATTTTAAAATATTCGAATTTTTAATTGAAAAGTGTAAAAGAAAGCTAGGCCATACTTTCCTCCTTTCATCCAGATAACTTTTTAAAAATTAAGTAGGGGGGCCTCCCCGGTGGCGCAGCGGTTGAGCGCTGGGTTGCGAAGCTGCCCGCGGCCTCTGCGGCGCCGGTTCGATCCCCGGCTGCTCCCCGGCCACCAGAGGAGGGTCCCGCATGGCGTGCAGACCTCTCCTGCCGCCCGCTGCTCCCCTCAGCAGTGTACTTCGGTCCTTCTGCCTGCTCTGCTCCCCGCTCTGGCTCTGGTGAATTCTCTCACCCTCCCGCGCTTCTGACTGTACCCAGTGCATGTATAAACAAAACAAACAAACAAACCAGCAAACAAATAAATAAAGCATGCCTCTATAAAAAAAAAAAAAAAAAAAAAATTAAGTAGGGGCCTCCCTGGTGGTGCAAGGGGTTAAGCATTGCACTATGAGGTAATCCGAAGCCTCTGCAGCACGAGTTCAATCCCCAGCCAGCCAGGGAGCAACCCACATGGCGGGCAGACCTCTCCTGTCTCTCCCGCTGCTTCCCTCAGCTGGGTACTTCAGTCTGCCTGTTCTGTTCCCTACTCTGTCTCTGGTGAATCCTCTTGCCCCCTGCATCTCTGGCCTGTACCCCAGATCTTGTATGCATAAATAAATAAATCTTTAAAAAATAAAATGAAATAAATCAGTAAACCTCATACTCAGTGTTAGAAAATGTGAAAGGCAAAACCCTCAGAAAAAATCGCTGCTCAGTTTTTCTGTAACCGTCAAGAAGTAAGAAGTGTTTAATAAATACAATCGTAGGGCCTCCCCGGTGGCGCAGCGGTTGAGCGCTGGGTTGCGAAGCTGCCCGCGGCCTCCGCAGCGCCGGTTCGATCCCTGGCTGCTCCCCGGCCACGGGAGGAGGGTCCCACATGGCGCGCAGACCTCCCCTGCCGCCCACTGCTCCCCTCAGCAGTGAACTTCGGTCCTTCTGCCTGCTCTGTTCCCCGCTCTGGCTCTGGTGAATTCTCTCACCCCCCCGCACTTCTGACTGTACCCAGTGCATGTATAAACAAACAAACAAGCAAATAAATAAATAAAAATAATAATAATAATCAAAAAGCCTCTATTTTAAAAATAAATAAATAAATAAATACAATCATAGTTACTATCTGTGTGCAGTAAGAAACAGTTGAAGCCATAGTTAAAATTTTGATAATGAAAGCAAGCTCGTCTTTAGTCTTTGGAAGTGAAAGAGGACAAACCTGGGGTAACCAGGTTGGCCCAATTGGTGGTGGTCCTCACCCATATATTTAAGAACACGGGTCATGAGACCCAAATGACCAAAAAAAGCAGCACAGGAAGAAACAATAGCAGGATTTATTTACACAAGAAGTGAGAAAAGGGAGAGGAGAGAGAGAAATTTACACAGTGGCCAGATGTCATCTGCCCTACTCCAGACAGTGTCCCCAAGCAGAGACTGAGTTCCAGGCCCCAACCCCACTACATGGTCAGCTGGCGGCTTCTCTGCTGACACCCCTTCTCGCCGGTGGTGTCACTGCTTCGAAGTCCCTGCAGCTTTTTAACTGGCAAATCCCTGTTCCACCTGTATTTCCCATCAGCCCCCACTCGGGTACACAGGGTTTAAGTTTGCTGTACTCTTTAGAAAACAGCAGTAGCTCGAAGGAGGTCTCTGCCAAGCTACTGGAGAGCATCCTGATGAATAAGACTTTCTCAGTCACATGTAAGAGTAGAGTAGATCTTGAACCTGAAATTGCTAAGAATTTTCCCGACAGTTGGCTGGAACTGTCCATAGCAGACCTCCAACTGGATGAACTTGTGATGAATGGCCACACTTAGTGCTGGCTGGGGAACTCATAGCACTGCAGGTCTTCCCTTGGGACTATTACCTTATTAGCTGCCTTCTAAATTTAGGAAATTTCTGGTATAGAAAAAAACCAATAGTTAACTTTTGTTAACTAGCAAAGTCATACTGGATGTTCAGAAGCCCTTTATTTGCCTTCTTTGAGCACCTAATAGTAATATATCCACCTGAATAACTAATCTGCAAAATTAGCTGATAGTTTTTTTTTTTTGTAATTTTTTTTTTTTTAGATTTATTTATTTATGAATACAGGAGCTGGGGTAACAGGCCAGAGGTGTGGGGGGTGAGAAGATTCACCAGAGACAGAGCGGGGAACAGAACAGACAGATTGACCAAAGTACTCTGCTGAGGGGAGCAGCGGGCGAGTCAGGAGAGGTCTGCTGCGCAATGTGGGTAGCTCCCTGGCTGGCCGGGGGATCAAACTCCTGCTGCAGAGCCTGCGGACAGCTTCATAGGTTGTGTCTTAACCCCTTGCGCCATCAGGGAGGCACGCTGATAGTTAGTACTGTACATTACAGTGTAAGATTTCTTCTCTTTCTCGTACACCTTCCCAATTAGGTATTAAAGGCCTTGCCAAAAAGACTTGCTTTTCATCTGCATGTTATCAGATGGTGAAGAGTTGTTCTTGTATTACATGCTCTTGGATTTAGAGTTTTTATATATATGAGTAGCAATCGCAGGTAGAAATTAAATATAGTATATTTTTCCTTTTAATACAGGCTTTTATAGCTTTAAATTTCCCTGTAAACTGTGTTAGCTACATCCCCTAATTTTTTTTTTTTTAAAGATTTATTTTATGCATACAAGAACTGGGGTATAGGCCAGAGGTGTGGGGGATGAGAGGATTCATCAGAGACAGGGTGGGGAACAGAACAGGCAGATTGACTGAAATACACTGCTGAAGGGAGTAGCAGGCGAGGTCTGCTGCACCATCTGCGTAGCTCCCTGGTGGGGGGTCGAACTCGGGCTGCAGTGGCTGAGGATAGCTTCATAGGTTGCATCTTAACCCCCTTGCGCCACCTGGGAGGCCTTCTGAGTGAACTTTTAATTCGAACTTTCCATGTGTTGAAAATAGCACGAACTTAACACCAGTGTTTCAGTGCCTTCAAAAATGGGAAGAATTAGGGGCCTCCCCTGGTGGTGCAGCGGTTGAGCGCCTATTCAATCCCCGGCCGCTCGCGAGGGTCGTCCCGCGTGGTGCAACAGACCTCTCCTGCTGCGCCCGCTGCTCCCCTCAGCAGTGTATTTCGTCAGTCTGTTCTGTTCCCTGCTCTGGCTCTGATGAATTCTCTCACCCTCCCGCACTTCTGACTGTACCCAGTGCTTGTATAAATAAGTAGATAAATCTTAAAAAAAAAATGGGAAGAATTAGACCTTTTATATTCTCCACTATTAGAATATTAATTATGTTTAATAGGTGTGTGTAGTACAGAGTAGTAGATACCTAGAAGTCGCTATTTACTATCTAGATGGTAGTTTAAAAAGTATGTGGTCAAACAAGTGGAAAATGGAATATACCTTTTCATAAAGGCTTTGAAAGGAAATCACTTAAGTGATTATAGGCCCTCAACATTATTTTTCCATAGACCCGAAAACATTGACACTTTCAATAATACATCAAAAGTAAGTATGCGAGTTCCCCAAATCATTGTCCGGCCCACACAGCGGGCAGTGAGGTGTCGATGCCCCTGTCCGTTCAGCCAGGGTTTCCGATCCTCTCCTTAAGATGAAAGTAAATCCATTACAGCAATTTTACTGAACACCAGTTTTCAAACATAGAGTTTTAAAATGACTTAATTTTAGAACATATTTAGATTTACAAAAATATAGCCAAGATATTAGAGTTCCCATGTACCTCACACCCCATGGCCCCTGCTGCTAGCTTCTTATATTTGTACATTTGTCAGCAGCCAGTGAATCCGTGCTGATACGTTATGAACTGAAGCCCATGCCCAGGCGGAGTGCGCGTTTTCCTGGGGCCCTTATCCTCTGCCGAGACCCACCAGGACACCCCAGCGCCTGGTCCTGCCTCCCGATACTCATCCTGGCTGTGGCAGATGAATATGAGTTTTGGCGAATACGTGTAAATACTTCAAGTTTACTATTTATTCTTTTGACTCCTCGATAGGTCTTAACGACAGCTTGTCTTGTAAAGGCTGTGGGTTGGTGTTTCTGTGGAAGATGTTCATTTTCATGTAACGGGGACTCATGGCCTTTTAAGGCTGGCCCACGAAGTATTTGGCCCCCGTCTGCCTAGGGTTTGCACAGTGCCCTTGACTTGCACTGTTCGGTGCTACAGCCACTAGTCCTGGGTGGCCGCTTCAGCTCAAAATCAGACGCCCCGTCCTCTGTGGACTGGCCGCGTTCGCAGGTCTCCGTAGCTGCGCGTGCCCGTCATCGCAGAGAGTTTTTGGACAACCCACTGTGGCATGTCCTACCCAGGGAGCTGTTCCTGTGCGTACAGTGTTTCGGGTTTCACTTTGAAGTGCCCCCTCTCTTTGCCTGGGTGGGTTCCAGTCTTTGGAAGTGAGGCTGGGGGTGCGGAGAGGAGGGAAAGGCGAATGCTGCCCTGAGCTTGGAGTAGAATCGGGTTGGGATGTTTCTCTTTTCCACGAGTTCTTCCCTGGTTGCACTGTTTCCTTCCCTTGCGACCCCTTGAGTTCCCAAACCCCTTTCTTGGCGACTCTGGGCATGTGCCACCGCCCAGAGTTGTGTCTCCACTTGTGAAAACGGAAGGAGCAGAAGGGTGCTAGTACAGGAGGCCCTCTGGGGTGCCCTCTCAGACGTCATGGCCAGGGCTGCCTCTTCTGAGCAGCGACCTCTTATGTCGCTGGATGTGTGATGTGGTCTTGGACCGAATGCGTGACAACGGCATTGGCAGCACGGAGGGCCGGGGCAGCATGTCTTTGAGTTCTGCAAAGCCACAGTCGTGTTTTCTTTTCAGGACTTTGTTCTACAGAAACAATCTTAGGCAAAGTCTACCCCTTATTGTGGAGTCATTTTGATTCCTTGTGTTAATTTGCACCCAAAATTTGCAGTTTAATACCCTCACCCAAAAAGCCCTGCAGTGTTTCATTGTGAACATTTTTGCCAGTCAGGTCATGACGGACCACATGGTCCTGGTAACTATTTAATCCATGCTGGCTGGTGCTTGGTTGGCTGCGGACTTTCCCTGCACACTTAGCTGTCGCGTATCTGGGGGGCGTCAGTCCTGTCCCTTTTGTCTGGGATGACCCTGCCGCTTCCTGTTCCTCCCTGGGTACAGTTGAGCACACCTGAGTTCCAGAAGTCTCTCTCTCTCCCTCAGGTGTCCCTCCACCGCCCCGAGCACCATCATCACCTCCGGCTACCAAGTATTGGTTTCCCCAGATCTCAGTGAATTCCTGTCCTCGGCCTCCTGCTCGGCCCAGCTTTGTGGTCAGGCAGCGCTGTACCCCCACCAGGGGCGTCCAGCTCGCTGTGAGTCCAGACATAGTGAGGCTCCTTCCCTCACGGCAGGTGGTCATCTCAGAGGTCAGGCTGCATCTTATGTCGCCTCAGCTGTGTTTGGTTTTATTTAGGTGCTCTAAACCAGAAATAGGAACTCCTGAATTCCTGTTGTAGGTCCTTATTCCTTTTTTTTGTCTCCATCTAAGTTTCTAGGCGACTTTGAGTCTTTGTAAAGTATAATACACTTTGCTATGCATGTGATCTAGAGAATATTCAACTGTTTTCTTTTAAAATTACTATTCAAAAAATAGTCCCCATTTCCACCAGGTTTTTCCTTTTTTTGATCATTTATTCTATGCATGGTGCATTTTATTTCAGCAGGTAGTCTATAAGTATATGAGGAATGTCACTATAGAAAGAGGCTCTGAATCCTTTGGCTCTGAGTTTGTCCTTTATTCTTTAAGTATATAAGAAAAAAAATTCTTTGGCATCTCTGAGGCAACCCTGATGACTTGTTCTAATTTACATAGTTCACACAAGTCATGGCCTTAGAGCAGGTGCCAGAGAACAGCTCTGCAGAAGGCTGGATGGCAGGAAGGAGTCTTTCCTTATCAGGTGCTCTCCCAAATTTACTTTGCTGTTAAAAGTGAGGTGGGTTGAGGAAGAATGTCATCTTGTTTTTCAGTCTTTGCCAGAACTCTTTGCTCCCTGACCACTGTTTGGACTTTTACTTGGGTCTCTGTATTTCCAGGGATGCTTTCTGACCTCTTATTAGCAACACAGCTAGGACAGGCGGCTTTGTGGTGCCAAAGAGTTGTAGTCAGCCTGGAACAAGTCCAAACCGAACATGATCCTGAAGTCAGAAGGAACAAGTGGTACAAATACTCTTGGTCAGTCTGGACAGTCTTCAGAGGAAGGCAGTGTGGGCAGATCTGACCAGCTTCTGAAAATTTGTTCACAGACTGACATTTCAGTTCTTCTAGGCTCTCTGTGGAAGGTTTCAGTCCAAGCTTTAAAAAAAAAAAAAAAAATGTGCCTGTAGGGGCCTCCCTGGCAGCTAGAGGTCAAGTCTCAGCACTATCGCCACTATGGCTTGAGTTCGATCCCCAGCCAGGGAGCTGACCCACTTGGCACAGCAGACCTCTCCTGTCTCGCTGCTCCCCTCAGCAGTGTGTTTCAGTGGATCTGCCTGTGCTGCTCCCCTCTCTGTCTCTGGTGAATCCTCTCACCCCCTGCAGCTCTGGCCTGCACCCCATTTCTTGTATGCATAAATAAAATTTTAAAAAGAAGTAATCACTGTTTATCAACATTTTTTATTTTTTTTATTTTTTTTAAATAATTCTTTTTTTTAATTCTTTTTTTTTAATAGAGGCATGTTTTATTTATTTGTTTGTTTGTTTTGTTTACACATGCACTGGGTACAGTCAGAAGCGCGGGAGGGTGAGAGAATTCACCAGAGCCAGAGCGGGGAGCAGAGCAGGCAGAAGGACCGAAGGACACTGCTGAGGGGAGCAGCGGGCGGCAGGAGAGGTCGCGCCATGCGGGACCCTCCTCCGGTGGCCGGGGAGCAGCCGGGGATCGAACCGGCGCTGCAGAGGCTGCGGGCAGCTTCGCAACCCAGCGCTCAACCGCTGTGCCACCGGGAGGCCCTATCAACATTTTTTAAAAAGCAAAATTATTTTGATATATCCCATTTCAACTCTTTAGTGGTAATTTGATGTAAAATGAAGAACTTACAACTATACATTTCTGAGAAACTCTGCAGGCTCTATATAGGTCAGTAAGCAATTTTGAGTGTGTTTCAAGGAGACGATCAGCGCTGGCATTCTGTAATAGTGTGTAGAGGGACTGCTGTATGAACTACATCTTCTGATTCAACATTGTAGAAGATTTATAATAGAATAGAATCTAATGTAGTCATTGTGTACACTAAATAATTTTGGGATCAAGATTCTAGGAATACCACATGAAACAGTAGCTGCCATCTGAGTAATCACAGCCTTCTAGATGGGAGGAGAAGAGTTCAGAGATGGACTGGAGCAAATGTTACCTTAAGCTTTCTTGTGGGGCAAGAAAATTAGCCTCGGGAGCTAGGTGGACTCTGTGTAGTCTGCTCTTCAATCCTCTCAGCGGCCTGATGAGAGCATTTTAAAATATAGGAACCGCAACTCGGAGAGAGTAAGTAACTTGTGTGAAACTGCACCCAAAATAATAAATAAATAAATAAATAAATAAATAAATAAATAAATAAATAAATAAATAAATAAAATGGCACAGCTAACCAGAGCTGCACGTTTGAGCATAATTTGATCTGGTTTAGATTTTGATCTGTGGGCCAGTCAGAGGGCACGCATTTTCAAGTAGGCCCTGCAACAGTGAGCCCTGAGGGAAGATCACATGGGTTCAGCTGAAAGCAGGGGAGTTAGAAGCAAGATGTGGCCTGGGATGAAGAGCCTGGACTGAAGCCAGACGGTCGAGGTCAGACTTTCAGCTGTGCCATTTGTCATGAGTGTGACATTGGGCAAGTTTTTAAATTACTTTGTGCCAAAATTCCCTCACTGGATAAATGGGGATACTAATAGTACTTACCTCATGAGATTGTGGCAGGGATTAAATTAATCGAAATATGTAAGCACTTAAAATTGCAAGTAGTCAGTTCAATATCAAAGTAGTAGTTATCAAATAGGAAGCTGTTTTGTTGCAGTCAAGTTGATGAAATACATTCATGAGATGAGAGAAGAGTTAAAATCTAGAGTCTATTACAAGGAAAGAAATAACAGAATTGGACAAGAGATGTTGAACAAACTGTGAGGCCGAGGAGATCTTGGTAGGAGTAACAGAGATGGGAAAGAAAAGAGGCTGAATGCTAAACCGTAGGAGGAGGTGTGACTAAAGCTACCATGGACACTTCAGACTCTACCCACTGCTGGAGTGAGTGACAGTAACAGGACGCAACTCATTCCTCAAAAGGTAACTTCTTCCTGCAGCCTTCATAGCAAGAAGCATCCTGAATATTGAAGAACATGAGTCACCCCCACACTCGCTGCTTCAGGCAATTCCTGTTTCACTGCCTCTTTTTATACAGTCATGGATGGGATTATGACCTTTGTGGCAAATGCTGGATTTCATTGCTGTAGATTTTTTAAGTAGGTTACAGTACAATTTAATTTTTTATTTTATGACTGATGGTAAGAATAGCGAGGGCCTATAAATAAAGGAGCCAAATGAGAATTCCCACATCTCAGTTACCAGAACCTGGAGTGCGGGAACCTTGTGCTAATTTCATGTTTGCCACCACCCTGCCATGCTGTTGTACTTACGTGGTGGGTTTAGGAGAAGCTTCTAGACTGAATCAGAGTGAATTCAGGTCAAACAACTAATTCACACAGAGAGAAGCCTGAAAACCAGGTATCCCCCCTTCTGTCACCAGTGCTGTTGGTTGTCAAGGAAAAGTACTCTGCTTGTCTCCATTTCATCAGAAAGCTGCCATGTGCCACTCCTAAAACCCTGGAAGGCACTCAGAATGTGTGGAGAGAAGCCAGTCTCTCCACCTGTGCTGACACAGGTGTGTGTGACACACCAGTTTACCTGCCAGTCACTGATCTGTTTAGTTACTGATTTAAGAACTAATTGAATTGCTGTTGCAGTAACTCTTAACCTATTTCTAGGGTCATTTTGTTTTTTAAGATTTATTTATGCATACCATAACAGAGGTGTAGGCCAGAGGTGTGGGGAGGGGGTGAGAGGATTTGTCAGAGACAGAGTAGGGAGCGGAACAGGTGGATCTACTGAGATACACTGCTGAGGGGAGCAGTGAGTGAGACAAGGGCGTTTTGCTGCGCCATGTGGATTACCTCCCTGGCTGGGTATCATATTCATGCCACAGTGGCTAGCTTGATAGCCCTGTCTTTAACCCCTGAGCCACCAGGGAGGCCCCCTAGGGTCACATTCTTTTAAAATTTATCAAATGCTATTTTTATCTTGCTTTATTTTATAGTAGGAGAAGATAAGTGTTGAGGCAGTTCAACATTGAAATCTAAAACAATTCCTGCCTTCCAATAATTTATCGTTTATCCTAGGAATTTACTATTTGCTTGATTAGAAATGACTAACATGGAAAGTTATGTTTAAATAGAGTGACATAGGGCCTCCCCAGTGGCGCAGCGGTTGAGCGCTGGGTTGCAAAGCTGCCCGTCAGCCTCTGCAGCCCCAGTTCGATCCCCGGCTGCTCCCCGGCCACCAGAAGAGGGTCCCGCATGGCGCGCAGACCTCTCCTGCCGCCCGCTGCTCCCCTCAGCAGTGTCCTTCGGTCCTTCTGCCTGCTCTGCTCCCCGCTCTGGCTCTGGTGAATTCTCTCACCCTCCCTCGCTTCTGACTGTACCCAGTGCTTGTGTAAATAAATAAATAAATCTTTAAGATAGATAGATAGATAGATAGATAGATAGATAGATAGATAGATAGATAGAGTGACATAAAGTGCCCAGGATGGCAGCTGGCATTACAGTAGGTGCTCAGCTAATAGGTGGTGATTATAATGTTGCTGATGCTCACTGTTGGAGACGTCATAGTAGGAAAATAAAGAGAAGCATTGCTCCTAAATGACTATGGCTTGGACAGGTGGATACAGGAGAGAACAATGTTTCAGGTGGTGGCACTCTCAGGGGGTGGGAGTGTAGATGAAATGGGAGTTTCAAAGATAGTATTCAACCTGGCCATCTTTTTGTAATTAAAAATGTATATGATGGTTCCATATCAGTATCCAAATGTAGCCCAGTCTGCTGCCAGAAATAATCATTATTTATATTTTGTTGTATTTCCTTATTATTTCTTCTGGACTTTTTAAAAGCAGAGGTAGTGTATTTGAAATTACCTTTTAAAAACTTTTCTATAATGACCTGAACTTACCAGTCAAAAGGTGTCGAGTGTTTGAATGGATTTCAAAACAAATGTCCTACCTTCTGTTGTTTACAAGAAACTCTTTTTTTTTTTTCTTTATGAGTACTTTGTTTTTGGGTTTGTTTGTTTGTTTTTAAAGATTTATTTATTTTTATACAAGATTTGGGGTACAGGCCAGAGATGCATGGGAGGGTGAGAGGATTCACCAGTGACAGAGTAGGGAATAGAACAGGCAGACTTAAGAAATACACTGCTGAGGGGAACAGCAGGCAAGACAGGAGAGGTCTGTCCCGCCATGTGGGTTTCTCCCCGGCCGACTGAGAATTGAACTTGTGCTGCATTGGCTGTAGATTGCTTCATAGGTTGCGTCTTAACCCCTGCGCCACCAGGGAGTCCCTGTTTTTTTTTTTTTAAGATTTATTTATTTATGCATACAAGAGCTGGGGTACAGGCCATAGGTGTGGGGGGTGAGAGGATTCACCAGAGGCAGGGTGGGGAACAGAACAGGCAGATTGACCAAAGCACACTGCTGAGGGGAGCCTGAGGTGAATCTGAAGAGGTCTGCTGCACCATGTGGGTTGCTTCCTGGCCGGCCGGGGATCGAACTCGTGCTGCAGAGGCTGCTGATAGCTTCATAGATTGCGTCTTAACCCCTTGCACCACCAGGGAGGCCCTACGAGAAACTCATTTTACCAACAAAGACAAACATAGAGTTAAAAACTAGAGGACAGGTAAGCAAAAGGCAAACAAAAAGAAAGAAAGATATGTATCAGGTAAACAAAATATAAAACTCTAGGTATGCTAACAAAATAGAGAATATATTGCTAAAAAGTCATAAATGAATATACAATACAGATAGCACAGAAATACAAAGGATTATGAGATGACCATGAACAACTGTATGCCAGTAATGGATACATTACTAGATAAAGTATAGTCTACCAAGACTAACCCAGGAAGGATCAGATGAATTGAACAGATGATTGCAAACGTGGAAATAGAATAGGTAATTAAGAAAATCTTTCGAAAAACAAAAGCTCAGGACCAGATGACATTACAAGTGTTTTTATCAAACTTTTAAAGAACTAATGCTGCCCACCTTTCTTAAATTGTTTTTAAACATACTCCCTAATGTATGTTAGGATGTCAGCATTACCCTAATATGTAACCAAAGATAGCACAAGAAATAAAAGTGTAGACCAGGCCTCCCGGGTGGCGCAGCGGTTGAGTGCTGGGTTGCGAAGCTGCCCGCAGCCTTTGCAGCGCCGGTTCCATCCCCGGCCACCGGGCGAGGGTCCCTCATGGCGCGCAGACCTCTCTTGCCGCCTGCTGCTCCCCTTAGCAGTGTACTTTGTCAGTCTGCCTGCTCTGCTTTCCCCTCTGGCTCTGGTGAATTCTCTCACCCTCCTGCGCTTCTGGCTGTACATAGTGCTTGTATAAAAAAAAAAAAGTGTAGACCATTATCCTTGACAAACATCAGTGTAAAAATTTTCAACAAAATACTAGCAAATTGAATTCAACAGTAAAAAACAAAGATTTTTACACCATAATCAAGAGGGATTTATCCCTGGGTTGCAAGGATGGTTTAATATATATCTGAGTCGGTCAATGTAGTGCATTATATCAACAAAAATGAAGATAAAAATGATGATAGTAGATGCAGAGAAGGCATTTGATAAGCTTCAGCATCCAGTTATAAAAACTCTAAACAAGATGGGAATAGAAGGAACCTTCCTCAATATAAGTAAAGCCATATATCACAAATCAACAACCAATAGAAAATTGAAAACAACCCCCTTAAGATTGGGAACAGGACAAGGAAGCCCATTGTCACCACTTCTGTTTAACTTAGTAAGTAGAGGTTTTGGCCAGAGCTCTCAGACAAACAAAGGAAGTAAAGACAATTTATGTCAGAAAAGAAGTAAAACTATCACTATTTGCAGAAAGTCCTAAGGACTCTATCAAAAAGTTATTAGAAACAATGAATACTGCAAAATGGCAGGTTACAAACTCAACAAAAAGAAGTCCATAGCTTTTGATATACAAACAATAAAGAGGAAGCAAAAGAAATGAAGAAAACTCCATTTGTAATTGCTTCAAAAACAATTAAATACCTAAGCAAGAAGGTAAAAGACCTATACAATTAGAACTACAGATGTTCCTAAAGGACTTAGATAGTGATATAAAATGGAAGGGTGGGCCTTCCTGGTGGCACAAGGGGTTAAGTCTCAGCACTGTGAAGCTCTCAGCAGCCACTGCAGCACAAGTTTGATCCCTGGCCAGGGAGTTGACCCACAGGGCACAACAGACCTCGCCTGTCTAGCCCACTGTACCCCTCAGCAGTGGATTTCAGTCAGTCTGCCTGTTCTGCTCCCCACTCTGTCTTTGGTGAGTCCTCTTAACCCCCACACCTCTGGCCTACACCCCAGCTCTTAAATGCATAAATCAATAAAATAAATCTTAAAATATATATATAATGTAATGGAAGGGTATCCCATGCTCATGAATGGGGAGAATTGATGTAATCAAAATGACTGTCCTGCCTAAAATGATAAACATGTTTAATATGATTCCATCAAAATACCAGCAATATTTTAAAAAGAAACCAAACAAAAAAATACTGAAATTTATGTGGGACTACAAAAGGCCTTTACTTGTAAAACCAAGGACTGGTCACTATGGGTCAGAGAAGATGGACTTGCCTTGGGCAAGTTGATTGGGGGGGGGAGGGTCACTTGCGCTAAAGCTTTATGGCTGCTACATAGAACTAGAGTAGCAGTAGAGGAGACTGTAGTCTGCTCCACCCAAGCTATTATAAACTCTTAGTAAATAACATTTGTAACAGCTGCAGAGGATCTTGGTCTGTGACTGTACCATAATTTATATAACCATTGCACTCTTGTTGGGCATTTTAGAAGGTCCCCACACACACCCAGTATTCTGAAAAATGCTTAAGTGAAGGCCCTATGTTTATATGATTTTAAAGCAATGATTAATTTTAAAAGTGTTTTAAAGGAAGCATTAGACTTGATCCCACAAGGGAATATGAAAGAAGAGGAAAAGGGTGCCTCCCTGATGGGCAAGGGATGGCCTAGGGGTTAAGTTTCAGCACTGGCAACTCGACGGCCTGAGTTTGATGCCCGACCAGGGAGCTGACCACATAAGGTGCAGCAGACATCTCCTGTCTTGCCCGCTGCGCCCCTCAGTGTATTTCAGTAACCCGCCTCTTCTGCTTCTCATCTCGGTGAATCCTCACTCCCCCCATACCTCTGGCCTGCACCCCAATTCTCCTATGCAAAATAAATAAAATCTTTTGTGTTTTTTTTTTTAAGATTTATTTATGTATGCAAGAACTGGGGTACAGGTCAGAGGTGCAGGGGGTGAGAGGATTCACTGGAGACAGAGTGGGGAACAGAACAGGCAGATCCACTGAAATACACTGCTGAGGGGAGCAGTGGTCAAGACAGGAGAGGTCTGCTGCGCCATGTGGGTCAGCTCCCTCGCCAGCCAGGGATCGAACTTGTGCTACAGAGGACAGAGGCTGCGGATAGCTTCATAGTGCTGTGCTTAACCCCTTGTGCCACCAGGGAGGCCCCATCAACAAAATCTTAAAGGAAAAAAAAAAAGGAAAAGGAGAGCGATGCATAGCCATAGGCAGCATGGTGAGTCAGAGAGCAGGTACACCTGGGGCGACCACGGTGTTGGTTTCAGCATGTTGCCTGAAGCCAGGTCCTCCAGTGGTTCATCTTTTGGTGTTCCTGGTACCCACTGCGTATTCTTTCTTTATTCCCCCAATTAGTCTGTATTATTATTATTTTTTTGTTTGTTTGTTTTTATAGAGGCATGTTTTATTTATTTTATTTGTTTGTTTGTTTTGTTTATACAAGCACTGGGTACAGTCAGAAGCGCGGGAGGGTGAGAGAATTCACCAGAGCCAGAGCGGGGAGCAGAGCAGGCAGAAGGACCGAAGGACACTGCTGAGGGGAGCAGCGGGTGGCAGGAGAGGTCTGCGCGCCATGTGGGATCCTCCTCCGGTGGCCGGGAAGCAGCCGGGGATCGAACCGGCACCGCAGAGGCCGCGGGCAGCTTCGCAACCCAGCGCTCAACCGCTGCGCCACCAGGGAGGCCCTAGTCTGTATTATTTTTAAAGACTCTAGTTTTACTGATTTTTTTCCCTTTACTCGTTGTTTTCTTCCTATTCCCCCTGCCCCCCATCCAGTTGTGCTCTGATTTGAGGTTTTTTCACCTTGATGGAGATGGTACCAGATGGTTCTTTTCAAGTCAACCCAACCATCACCACCACAGTTGTTAAGGCAACGTCTTAGCAACATAGCGTCGCCTTCCAGCCCACTGTTTAGAGTCTATTAAAAATGCATAGCTGGTTTATTCCGAGTAGAAGGACAGCTCAGCTCTCTGTACCATTACTTACAACTCAGTAAAGTGAGATATAGAATTTCTTACGTACAAGGATCTGTCCAGGAAGACTTAATTAAGCACTTCTGACTTAGAGGGTTTTTTGTTTGAGTGTGGTTCTGAGACAACTCAAAGCAGGAGATCTGGTGTAAGACGAGCCGTCAGCTTCAGGCGCCCCGTGGATGCCTTCCCAGTGTCCGTGGAAGCATCTGGGCACTCAGCAGATGGAGCTGCAGGAGGACCGGGCCGACATCTGCCCGCTTGTGAGGCTCACGTATTCTCGGCACAGCGGTCCTTTGACACTGGAGCTGCCGGAGAGTGTCCTAAAATAAAGATGCCAGGAGCAGAGCAGAGGCTTCTGAGACTAGTTTGCGCTTACCTTTTTTTCCATGGGCTGCCACCAGAAGTTTGGGAATTAGCCTCAACACTGCCAAATAAAAGGAATTTTTATATTTTCGGACTGCCCTGCCTTCCAAAATATGAGAAGGGTTGTTCCCCTTGAAGGGTGACTGGATAAATAAGTACTTGGTGGTTTGTTAGTGGTGGTTTTTCCTTCCCTGTATGGACCTTTTTTGATGGACTGAATTTCTCTGTCTGGATAGAATGGGAAAATGAGTCTGGGCACCAAATACATGAATGCGAGGCAGTGGCGAGTTATTCTGCTGTTCTGAGCTCAATGTCCATCACATTCTGAATCCCAAGTAACTATCGCCTCAGTTGCAGAGAGAAGAAAACCCTAAGGGAAGCCTAGCAGGATCATTGATAACGTGAGGTCGGGATCAAACATGGTGAGCCACACTCCACAGGGGCGCTGGGGGAGACCGTAGAAGGGCACATACTGGTTTCAGGCGTGGACTCTGGCAGTGGGGGGTCCTCAAGTGCCCCTCCAACCTTTGCCATCTGCAACACATCTCCTTGGGCAGATCCTCCACCTTGGAGTCGACCTCCGACCCCTCATCTGTAAACTGGAACATGCCTGCCCACCTTACAGACCTGTGGGCAGGCAGCAGCGTTATCATGGATCCTGGCACATGATAACTGCATCCTAAAAGCAAGTTGCTCTCCATCATTTATTAAAGAAGAGTTTAACGCATTCCTCAAACAGGTGGTGAGTGTCTGCCGTGTGAGGAAGTCAAAGACATTTTTCTGGGAAGGACACAAGTCCACAGTCATGTAGACATGTATACATAGGGCCGGCCTAGAGAGGAGGGTGGTGCTGCCAGGCATCCCTTGAAGATCAGTTGGAAGAATGTCATGAGACTGGGTGGGTAAACATGGGGAGAAGGATGAGCCAGGCAGAGGTCAGAGGCACCAGAGAAATGGGAAGTGAGGGGACCTCAGGTGGGGGTGCCACAGTCAGCTGTGGGGTCAATGTCAGGCATTGCTGAGGTAGGCAGGAAGTGCCGTTTGCTGGACTGAGTATTGGGCTGGGTTCTGTAAGGGTGGAAGGCAGCTAAGGATGGTAAGCTGCGGTGACTTCAGGCCTGCGGGCTAAGGGAGCAGTTGTGGAGCGGGGTAACAAAGGCGAAGCCGGACACAGTACCTGTAGAAGATCCTGGTTCAGGAGGACATCTTAAGACCCAAGGAACTAGAGCAGACCGACGGCAGGAGGGGATCTGACCAAGGGGGTGGCCCTGACTACCTGGGAGTGTGGGAGATGTAATTTGGATGTCTGAGTCCGTTTGATTATGGTCACATTTGTGCTGCTATGAGTCATCCAGGAAAAGAAATGGAGGTTTGGGACAGTACCACAGGGGGAAGCCCCAGGAGCCAGCAGTGAGCAGGGCCACTTCCAAAAACCTCCCCGCTGCTCCTGAAACCAAAGGAGACCATTGTAAAACCTTACTGGACTATCTTAGGCCAACTTTTTTGTACACAGTCATTGTAAACGGTCATGTGTGTCATTTCTGAGACACTAGGCCAGCTGTGTCTGTAGCTGATTTGCTTTTAAGATAAAATTAAAAATTCAGTTGTGGGTCTCCTTGGTGGCGCAGGTGATTGAGCGCAGTGCTGTGAAGCTGTCCACAGCCTCTGCAGTGCCGGTTCCATCCCGGCCGGCTGGCGAGAATCCCGCATGGCATGGCAGACCTCTCCTGCCGCATCCGCTGCTCCCCTCAGCAGTGTATTTCGTCAGCCTGCCTGTTCTGTTCCCTGCTCTGTCTCTGGTGGATCCCATCACTCTCCTGCACATCTGGCCTGTACCCTAGTTCTTGTATAAATAAATAAATCTTTAAATAAAAAAAAACTCAGAGTTGTGATTTCCTAAGAATGAGATGTAGTAAGGCACTGGGCAAATGCAGCATTCTTTGCCTCCACTGTGCCTTTGGATTTCTGGACTAAAGATCAGTGTTTCTGTCACTGTCCTCTATACAGTCTCCAGTTTTCCAAAATAGGAAAGATATTCCAGAGAGAAAGCTTAGGCCCAGGGCGCCACTGTGTGTGGGAAGGACAAGAGCCTTGGCCTGTTACTGATCTCAGGGAGGTGGGAGGTGGGGTGGGGTGGAGGCATACTGACCCAGGAAGGTGGTGTAGGTGTTCAAGCCCTTCGAGACAAGGTCTGTTGAGTCTTAGTGTGAGAAACCAGGAAATCCATGTGATGGGAAACAACCCCCCTTTCCCCAAAAACAACCAGGCCCACGTTTGTGGCAGGAGTGGACTGTGAAGCCGGGTGTCCAGAACAGTCTCTGCTGGGCACCTTTCTTTCTTTCTTTCTTAAATAAATAAAATTTATTTATTTATTTAAGCACTGGGTACAGTCAGAAGTGTGGGAGGGTGAGAGAATTCACCAGAGCCAGAGTAGGATGCAGAGCAGGCAGAAGGACCGAAGTACACTGCTGAGGGGAGCAGCGGGCGGCAGGAGAGGTCTGCACGCCATGTGGGACCCTCCACGGGTGGCCAGGGAGCAGCCAGGAATCGAACCAGCGCTGCAGAGGCTGCGGGCAGCTTCGCAACCCAGCGCTCAACCACTGTGCCACCGGGGAGGCCCTGGGCACCTTTCTTGTCTTTCATATTCCCTTCAGTTATGCAGATAGCTCTCGGGGTTTTTTCCGGTCTGTCCTCTAGACTTAATATACCTCCTTCCTCTCCCAACTGAGAAAGAAGCCGTTAGCCTCCAACTGCACTGCTTTATTTGCCTGTCAGTGTTTGTCACAGTAGTAATTGGGTGATCTTGGCTGGAGGTGGGGGGCTGTTCTGCCCTTTTAGAGATTGGCCCACACACATTGTGCTTCAGTACCCACACAGAAGCAGAGGCAAGCGGCTGGATTTTGAACACAGTCGCATGATACTGTGGGTGGGAGGTTGTATAGTTTTAGGATTTTTCAAAGCAAGACAAAGCCAGTGCACCTAAGGGGGCTGCTGGAATCAACTTTACAACAGACCAAACTTTTGTTTCTGGTTTTCTTGTCCTACATTCAGCAACTTAAAATACTAAGAACAGGAATAGAGTAAAAATTATTCCTTATCTGTATGTGCTGCTTATTGGTAAAAACCAACATGTTTAAAAATAACTATTAGGGGCCTCCCTGGGAGGACAGAGGGTTAAGTCTCAGCACTATGAAGCTATTCACAGCCACTGCAGCACAAATTGGATCCCCAGCCAGGGAGCTGCCCACATGGCGCAGCAGATCTCTCCTGCCTCCCGGCTGCTCCCCTCAGCAGTGTATTTCAGTAGGTCCACCTGTTCTGCTCACCACTCTGTCCCTGGTGAATCCTCTCACACACACATAAATAAATAAATCCTTAAAAAAAAAAAAAAATACCTGTTGGCTTCTGGATTGTTAACACTCATGACTTTTGTGTGCCCTGAGTGATTTAGTGGTGTGAAGGAGCTGGACCTTGCATTTGCAATGGGTGGATTTCTCCTTTTGGGGGATGAAATTTGGTGATGGAAGGGTTAAAAAAAACTTACTCTTTTGCATACAGGACATACACGGATACAGCATCTCAGGATACAGCATCGCCGTAGTGTCAGTTTCATGGGGGGGGGAGGTGATGATTTTTTTTAAAGGCTGAGAAATGCTGGGTTACCTCATGTATAGTAGCCCCCCACTTTTCCTCTGTGATAGAGTCTAAAGCCCATTGGATACCTGAAGTCCAGGGTAGTGCTGAACCCTAGATGTGCCACGTTTTTCCTATATCTACAGACCTATAAATCAGACACAGTTAAGAGGTTAACAGCTGTAACATACTAAAATAGAACAGTTATAACAATGTACTGTACTAAAAGCTGCCTGATATCAGGGGAGGCCTAGGGTGCAAAAAAAAAGTTATATGAATGTGTTCTCAAATACATTGTTGTACATAATGTTTCAGACTAGTGGTGACTGAAACCCTGCATAAGGGGGCTACAGTGCCTGTGGTGCCCCAAGTTTGTGTCTGAGAACATCTGTCGTTTCTCCTGCCTGAAACGGTTCAATGGTGATAAAATATGCCGCTACCCAGAAATGCCTTAGGAATGCATCTGGGTACTTTTAGGGTTAGAGTGGAATATGTGATTCTGACACCGGAATATATGTAATGTTTGAGAAAAGCATTACATTACATTTCCCCTGTACTAGGGAAGTTTGAGGTTGGTTGGTGTAAAACAAATGAAAATAAGCTGGGAAAAAATTGCCTGGGGTGGAAAGACACGAATCCTAAAATATTTACAGCTATAATTTGCAATATTCGTTTAATAATCTGTGTAAGAGGAGTAGCTGGCATTTAGTAGCTGATATATTTTACTCGTGAAGTCATAAGGTGCTTTTCAAAGATGTGAAAACTCACAACATTGGGAGGTTCTTTCCCTAAGGAGGAGTCCTGCATACCTGCCCTGCCCCAGGCACGGTTTCTAGGATGGTTTGTCAGGTTGGTTAAAGTACTGCCCTCCGCCTTCATTCAGGATGGTGGGTGTTCTCAAGGACGTGTGTGAGAGGAGCCGGGCGATGGTACTTCCTGACAAATTAAGCAATTGATAAATGATAGAATTTATGATGTTTTAAAAAAGCCAAGTCTTGGGGCCCATTTTTCTTAGGGTTTCCCTTCCCTCCCGACACAGTAGACTATCTTGACCTATTTTTCTGTCCTTGTGCTGCCTTAAGGAAAGACACTTTTTTGTATCTGTAGTACTCTGTTCTTCCCCCCATTTTCCCAGAGTGAGATTAACAAAGTGTTTAGTGGGCCTCCCTGGTGGCGCAGCGGTTGAGCGCTGGGTTGCAAAGCTGCCTGCGGCCTCTGCAGTGTGGGTTCGATCCCCAGCTGCTCCCCGACCACCGGAGGAGGGTCCCACATGGCGCGCAGACCTCTCCTGCCGCCCTCTGCTCCCCTCAGCAGTGGACTTCGGTCCTTCTGCCTGCTCTGCTCCCCGCTCTGGCTCTGGTGAATTCTCTCACCCTCCCGCACTTCTGACTGTACCCAGTGCTTGTATAAACAAACAAACAAACAAACGAATGAATAAAACATGCCTCTATTAAAAAAAAAAAGTGTTTAGCACAAGCCAGACCTGAATTTGAATTGAACGGCAGTTTCACTTTTTATTAACTGTGCGTGTTCAACTTGAGTTGACCTCATGAGTCCTGGCTTATTCACCTGTAAAATAAACATGCCTCCCAGGAAGGGCTGTTCCCATGTGCAGGAAGGCCGCGGCACAGGTGCAGATGCCTGGTTTCTTTCTGTGGCTCTCACTTGACAGTAAAAGCTGAGCCCAGCCTTCCTTGCACTCCGCCTCTCTGTCACATTCCTCCCGCACACACATCTGGGTGGTGGGGCCATACCACACACACTGGTGTGAACTCACGCTGAGTTTGACCCGAGTGTGTAGATACCAGTTATGTTTGTGTAGACTCTTAAGGACTGTTGGGTTTGGGTCTGTGGGCGCTGTCTGGAGTGGGGCACCCTCCTGCCTGTTTGTGTGACTTCTTTATGCACCTTTGTGATAGGAAAATGGATTGGAAAATCCCCTAAAATCCCATCTGGGCCTTTGATTTTTAGTGTGAAGGGCTTACAACTACAACTACCAGGCATTCTTTCAAATCCATATGAATAAGGCCCCTATGGTCCAGAATTATCTTTATAAAGGTTGTATGTGTGCGCGCGCAAAGTAGTTGCAATCTCTGCAACCCATGTTTCTGAGTTACACTGTTGAAGCATTTGCTTATTATAACTACATACACACATTACACAGAAAACCGGGCATTAAAATTCTTTATGAAATAATCACATCTCATCATTTACATTTAGGAAGTAGTTACCATTATTTTTGTGACATTCTGTTTCCTTAGCAAAGGTTTTACACTGTCAAACACTGAAGGCCCCAGAGAACACTGGGCTCACTTAGGGGGGCGCCTGACTGCAAGTCACTAAGTCTAGTAGAGAAGGCAAGTGGGAGCACAGAGCTGCTATCACACCACGTCCAGGGAAAGCAAAGAGGAAGTAACCCTGCATTGGCCATTTTAGGCAGAGAGACCAACACAGGCCGTTTCTCACTGTTTGAGAAGCTGCTTATTTGCCGTAGCGTCAGTCTTGCTGGAACCTGGAGCAGGAAGGTAACACTGGAGAGTGGGCGGGGGCCGGGTGGTGGGGCTCGGTATGCGGCGCTGTACCTCCACATGCTCTTCTGAACACTGGGCTTGACCCAGGGGCCAGGGACCTTTGTGCACCAGACACAGGTGAGCCACTGGCATTGATCCTCCTGGCACCCCCTTACTGGTTAACAGATTCACTGCCCTGGAGATGTATAAAGAAAAGTTGCTTTTGTAAGTAAGTAAATATTTAAACTGAAAATGTGGCCATGAGGCCTATTAAAATTAGTTGGAGTCCAAGTTTCATTTTACTTAGGTTTTTTTTTTTTTTTTTGAAGATTTATTTATTTATTTATTTATTTATATAAGCATTGGGTACAGTCAGAAGCATGGGAGGGTGAGAGAATTCACCAGAGACAGCACGGGGACAGAACAGGCAGACTGACGAAATACATTGCTGAGGGGAGCAGCGGGTGCGGCAGGAGAGGTCTATCGCACCATGTGGCCCCTTGCTGGCGGCCAGGGATCGAACTGGCGCTGCAGAGGTTGCGGGCAGCTTCACAGCCCAGTGTTCAACTGCTACGCCACCAGGGGCAGCAAAAACTTAGTGTTTTTTGTTGTTGTTTGTTTGTTTGTTTTTTAAGATTTATTTTATTTATGCACACAAGAGCTGGGGTACAGGCTAGAGATGTGGAGGATAAGAGGATTCTCACCAGAGACAGAGTGGGGAGCAGAACAGGCGGATTGCCTAAAATACACTGCTGTGAGGGGAGCAGCGGGAGAGACAGGAGAGGTCTGCTGTGCCATGTGGGTAGCTCTCTGGTGGGCCATGGATCCAAGCCCTGCTGCAGAGGCTGCATATAGCTTCACAGTGCTGAGACTTAGCCCCATGTGCCGCCAGCAAGGCCCCTTTTCCTGAATTGTTAAGAGAAAAGTCTTGTATTTAATGTTTTGGTTATCTTTAAAGGTCTGATGCTCTCTGCTAATTATCTTGTACATCGTGGTGGTTTGTTGTTTTCTAACCCCACTTAGATGGCATTATAGCCCTCTCTAGCAGACATGCTCATCGCCCACTTCCTCCCATCTGTTGAGTGTTTTGGTACAAAATACAAAGAGCAGTAAACAGGGTCTGAAATCAAAGGAAGGCCACAATGTGATGAGAGGATTTATTTATCATCAACAAAGGTAGACCTGGCACGGAGGATCAGAGACAATACTACTTCTGCTAACATATCGCAAAGCTTGGGGCAGGGCCTCCCTGGTGGCGTATGGATTAAGTCTCACTATTATAATCATGAAGGCCTGAGTTCATTCCTGGCCAGGGAGCTGACCCACATGGCACAGCAGACCTCTCCTGTCTCCCTGCTGCTCCCCTCCGCAGTATGTTTTAGTAGATCTGCCTGTTCTGTTCCTCGCTCTGTCTCTGGTGAATCCTCTCACCCCCATCACCAGTGGCCTACACCCCATTTCTTCTATAAATATATCTTAAAAAAAAAAGGTTGGGGCAGCTAGATCCCTCCAGAGCCGACCGACCGTTATCAGGTCTCACCCCTTCCCATAGCATTCCTGTTCTCCTTCTGTGCTTCCTCAGCTTTAAATATACGCAGCCAAGGAGCGCCAGACAGTAGAGGAATGGGAACCCCCTGGAGGACTTGAAGTAGAATGACCGTCTAGAGTGCTTAAATGTATATATAAATTTTAGTTTTCGGAAGTTTTAGATTTACAGAAAAGTTGTACAAAGGGTTCAAGGAGACTCCACACCAAGTTTCCCTGATTATTAGCGTCTTACATTAGTGAACCAATGTGGATACATAATTATAACTGAAGTCCGTATTTCCTTCACAGCCCATCGTGTTTCCCTAGCGTCACTTTCTCTTCCAGGAGCCCATGTAGGACACCACTTTTGCACTTAGTTGTCACGTGTGCTCAGATTCCTCCTGGCTGCGACAGGTCTGGTTATTCTGGTTTTAACAATGCCATTCTGGTTTGCAGAATTGAGAAGCTTTTGAAGGGGACAGAGTGAAAACATTGAGACCAGTTAGGAAGCCACTGTAATAACCCAAGCAGGAAAAAATAGCAGCTGGGATAGAGTGATGGCACAGAAGTAGGGAGAAGGGATTTCGAATATATCAATGCCAAGACGAGCAAGTGGAGGGAATGAGTGTAGAGAGAAAAGAAAAAAAAAAAAACCAGGGTCAGGCAGGGATGGAGCCCTTGGGGCCCTCCAACAAATTGAAAGTCAGCGAGGTTAAAGAGAAACTAGGGAAGTCTGGCCAAACAGGAGTCGCCAGTTAGGTAGGAATAAATCCTAAACGTGCCACGTCCCAAGCCAAGCCGGGAGACAGTGTCCACCTGCACTGCAGGCTGTGATAGGCCGAGGCAGATAAGGGCCTTTGGGGCCACCACAGATCAGTGGTGACCTCTGAGCAGTTTCGGTGGCGTGGTGAAAGCAAAAGCGTGCTTGGGGAGGGGTCAGAGAGAGCGGGTAGGCTTGAGACAAGGGGAGTGAAGAAGCTGACTGGGAGGTGGCCATGGCGATGTGTATTTCACACCAAGAGAAAACCCCGCAAACTAACATTTAACTATAGTTAATGATGTGTGTGATGGAGTATTTAGGAGAAAGTGTAGTGATGTCTGCACCATTAAAATGTGGGTGGGGGGCGGGGAGAGGAGGGATTAGGGTCAAAATAAGGGGATTGCAATTGTATGGGGAATATAAAAATAAAATTTATTTTAATAAAATAAAATAAAATGTGCCAGGAAATCAGATGACCGGAAGGATAGATAACAGAAGACAGGTAGGTGTGTGATAAAGTATATATTGCTAATGGTATGATTTAGGTGGTAGGTAAATGTGTTTGTTGTTTAATTTAATGTTTCTCTATAAAGCTTTCATAATAAAATGTTGGGACGGGGGAGAGAAAAGGAGCAAAGAATTAGGAGACAGAATACATACAACTGTTAAAAGGAATTCTGATGTAAAGGGAAGAAAAAGCAGGAAAATTAAATGAAGTCTGTTTTCACCCTCATCCCAAAGATGGGAATAGTAGCTGGATTTTTCTTTACTGCTCAGAAAAACCCAGTAGACAAAAACTTGATGCAGAAGAGAAAAATTGCTGGATATTGTCCTTGAGCAGAGAAGAGACAGGCTCTAGCACAGAAGCAGGATTTTGCTTAGGACCGTGGACAGAGCAGAAGGAGGCAGGATGAGGATGTAAATTACCAGAGGCTGTGGATATGGTGGTGCTCTCTAAGATCTCTGGTTGCTCTTTTTTTCCTCCAGTGCAATAGGAAGTGAGATCATTGGCTGGGCAGGAGGGTGGAGGAGCTGTGAGTCTTCTGAAGGTGGGAAAAGATATGGCAGTTGGTAACAGTGCATGCAGGGACTGGGGAGATCTGTGAGTGTCCCCATGAAATCTTCTGTGAGGCTTAACAACCTTCAGCTGTTAAAGTCTCAGAAATCATGGCACAGATGGAAGGGCAGAAACTGTCAGTTTTTTTTTTTTTTTTTTTTTTTTTTAAGGAAAGAAGATATTCTCATAGTTGATGAATGTGAATCTTCAGCTAGGAGGGGCCGGCCTAGTACCCAGCATAATGGATAAAAACAGAGAAAGGAAACATTCTAAAACTATCTAGAAAATGAAACAAGTCTCTCTAAAGAAATTATTGCTTAGAGGGCCTCCCTGGTGCTGCAAGGAGTTAAGATGCAACCTGTGGAGCTGTCCACAGCCACCATAGCATGGGTTCGATCCCTGGCCAGCCAGGGAGCTGCCCACATGGCACAGCAGACCTCTCCTGGCTCGCCTGCTGCTCCCCACTCTGTCTCTGGTTGAATGCTCTCAACCCCACACCTCTGGCCTGTACCCCAGCTCTTGTATGCATAAATACATAAATCTTAAAAAAAAAATTATCGCTAGAGTACCAGGAAGTTTGCAGAGTAACTCCAAATTCCAGAAAACAATGCCTTCCAAATTCTGGGGCAGTGTTGCTCATCCTCGATCCTGTTCTTTAGCTACCTGAGCTAGCAGCATGCGGGTGTAAGCAGAGTCAAGGCTTCCCAGACAGGCCAAGACCCTCTCTGATTGTTTGGTCTCTTAGGAAGTGCTTAATAGTGCAGCAAAAACCTAGAACGGGGAAGATGGACTGAGAGTCGGCACCTCCTGGTGAGGAGCACGTCAGAGGGAGTGTTCCACTTCCAGTGTATACCATCCTGGAGGAGTTGTGATAACTTAGAAATAAATAAAACCAGGGAAAAGTGGTTTTAAGGCCTTTAGAACTCTAGGAAAAGCAGAAGGCCTTCGAATAAAGGGAGTATGATTTTTTTTAAACAATTTTGCTTTTTCTCCCAGAGCTGTCAACTGTGACCTGACAATGAAAATCTAACTCTGGAAAATGGATCAGGGTTCTAGTCAGCTGAGACTTGATAGCTTGATCATCACAGATCTGCGATGTTGCCACTTGTGACCTTTGCCACTCGGAAGAGGTCATAAAGCAGTGTCCTGTCGTAGGTGGTCATAGGCTGTCTGGTCACCTGCGTGATTCGGGAAACCACTCATTACTCTGGGCGGGGGCAGGGGGGAGCCCTGTGTGTCTGGTTAGCTCTTCCGCTGCCAGGCAGCACAGGTCTCACCCCACCCGTCTCTGGCTGACCTGGGATCACAGCGCTGTAACAAGCTACACTTTAAACACTACGTGATATCAGGAAGTTGCTCTTGTCGCCTGGAATTGAGGGTCTGACAAAGCCATTGTTTGTTTTACGACATCCTATCATTTAGTGCTCTCAGTCCCTCTGTTCTCTGCTGGCTGTGACGTTTCTGTGGGATGAAAGTGCTGGTTTTCCACACGGAGCAGTGTGTAGGTGCTTAGAGATAAAACTTCGAGGCGGAGCAAGGCTGGGCTTGTCTTTGCTGGTACATGCCGTGCGCCCTGGCTGTTCTGCTGCCCCCGCCCAGCCCTGCCAGCCAGCCTGCTCGTTCTTGTGGGCGCAGCTGCCTGCTTAATTGCCAGAGAGGCCTCCCTCCCAGCAGCTCCAGAGGGGTGTTAATTCAGCCTGTCTTAACAGCAGCTATATTTGTCTCGATTCAGTTGGAGAGGTGATTAGGAAAAGTTGTCACAACCTGAACTTCTAATGTCTATTTTCTTGATGAAAGTGTCCATATTTGGGGGTCTCAGAAGACTCCTAATGTCACTCTGGGAAGAAGAGAAAGTATAAATAAGCAGGTAAGTTTGTCTCAGGGTGTACTAGTTAAAGTGGAGCGGTTTCATAGGTTCCAATGTTTGCTCTTGATGGTTTTGTGGAAAGTAATGTCAGCTGCGTGTCGCTATTTTTAATTGTAGTGATTACAACATCACCTGTGTGCGCACCGACTGGAGTGGTTCACAGCTGAGCATTCTCCCTTCTATGCATTTCTTTCTCTTTCTGTTCATTTATGGTGGGGATAGTTACCCTTCCCATCCCTTACATAGTTAACATTACCTTGAGAAGCCTGTGATGTGACGTGGGGTTTGCTGTCTCGCCCTGCTCTGTGCTGTGTTCCTTGTTCTGCAGAGGGGTCTTACACAGGGAAGGGGGAAATTTGCGATTCTTAATGTGCATGGTGCTCAGCTGCTCATTTTAGTACCTTCTCAAGACAGACCCCCCTAGTCTACTCTGAATCGCATCTCCTTCTGCCTGACTGGCCACAGTAGCCCCTTAACCTACAGCTGTTCCGCTGATCCCTCTCAGATCGATGCCCCGCACTCATTTTCAAGAGCAGTTTCCGGGGCCTCCCCTGGTGGTACAGCAGTTGAGCGCTGGGTTGCGAGGCTGCCTGCAGCCTCTGCAGCACCAGTTCGATCCCCGGCCACTGGCGAGGGTCCCACAAAAAAAAAAGTTTCTGGCTCTCCTGCCCCAGTCCTAGTCCCCCCCTTCAGAGCCCTGCACAGCCTGACCCGGCACTGCGTCTCTCTGGTCTCCAGTGACCCCTCTTCACGGCACTCCCTTGGGTTCAGCATTTTGGTTCCTAGACGCTGCCTAATCCCCACGTGCCCCAGAACCTTTCCTTGTGCTCTTGCTTTGCTCAGAGTGTTTCTCCTCGTTCTCATTGGTGTCCTCCGTCCCCAACCCCAAACCTGGCTCAACCTGCCACACTTAGGCTTCCCCTGAGGTGTACTGCCCAGGTGAGCTTTCCTTGATGCTCATCTCTGCATATGCTCAGATTAGGTCTCCCCAGAGTGTATGCTACAAGGCACCTGAACTTTTCATTGTAGAACTTAACTTCCGTGAAGCTGTTATTACTTTGCCCTCTCCCACCGTCAGCTCCTTGCAGGGGAAGAACATTTCTGTGTTGTTGTAACCCCAGACCCTGACCCTGACCCTGACCAGGCTCCTGCTGTGACCTTGGCTACTGCCTGAGTCTCACCGTCCATCTTTGATTATTTTATTATGGTGGAATCCTCACAAGGGCATCAGTGGGGTAAGAGGTACAAGATTCAGATCTTTGAGGCAGACGGCCAAATAGCTTTCATAAAGCCCGATACCTTCTTACATTCCCCTCACCGTCACCAAGCATTAACTCGTCTTCCTCTCTGCTCTGTGGCCATCCATAAAGTGGGGAGGAGGGGCGGCGGTTCGGATGGCCGAGTCCTGGAAACAAGACAGGAATGCACCCTGGGTAGCCACTCGGGCGGCCACAAGGAATCCTGTCCTGGGATGCTTCTGGGCTGAGACTCCCCAGTCTACCTGGTGGTCCTTGAGTGGGTGGGGTGGCAGCGGGGAGGGCCACTTGTCTCCTGTCAGGCATAGATTTCCTGCAGAAGGGTGACGTCTCCAGAGTGGGCTCCTGCTCTGGTGAGCCCTGTTCAGCAGTCCACAGGTCTGTGGTGACCACTGGTCAGGTTATCATGTGACAGCTCCTGCACAGAAGGACATGGGTCGAGGGTCCCAGGCAAAGTGTGATGAAACAACTCGGGCTCCCTCCTAGCAGACCCCAGAGACAGCTCCGCCGGCCATTGCCTGGCAAGCTCTGAGCCGCTCACTCTGCTCCTGGACCAGCTGCTCATCTAGCTCCCTTGTCCCGCCTATTGCTCGCTCCCTCTAAAGTCCCTGCTCGGCTCCCTTGCTTGTAAGCACTTGTAGGGGCAGGAGCTGTCTTCCTTTGTAATCCCTACCCAGCGCGGTGCACCCTGGACCTGCCTGGAGTGCAGCGTCATGCCTGGGTCCTTCAGGCAGTTGCTCACCTCCCTCCACCACCTTCCTCGGCTCCCCTTGCATGGTGACAAGAGACAGCAGAGCCACTGGCTGCTGGGTGCAGCCCACCTCAGAGAGCAAGACCCTGCAGCATTCTTTCCCCAGTGGTTCATAGAATCTGGTGCTTTCTGTTCTCCACATAACAGGTGATCGCTTTTGCCACATAATACATGTCACTTCTTAATGTGCCCCACCAGATAAACACATGATTTGGGGGGTAATTCCATCGGGGTCCTGGTAGGACACATGGCACAGTTGAATTGGGTGATTGAGGAAACTTTACTGAGGCGGCTATTGTGAAGGTGTGGGCAAAGTTTCTCTAGAGGCCACAAAGCCAGTGACCAGCCAGGCGACCTGAAGAAGACAGCGGGGCAGAGGCAGGGGGAGAGTTGGCAGAACCCCAGGAGGAAAGGCCTGGGGCAGAGGGCTGAGGCTTTCAGCTGGGGTCCAAGACTGTCTATGGAACACCCCCCCCCACCCAGAGGGAACCTCCTCTGCAGGCCTCCCCATTGGTGGAGACCACTGGGAGCCAGAGAGAGAGTACACTTGAGGTGTGGTCCACCCACTCCCCAGCTCCAGGGGAGAAGTGTGGCAGAGGAGGAGCAGGTGGAAGGGGCCAGCTCCAGGGCACCAGGTACCTTTTTAAATTAGGCTTTTTACTCATCAAAAGAGAAAAATTTGCCCAGTAGCTCTAAATAGTTATTTTTCTAAAGTGCTTTTTACAAAAATTAGTGACCTCCCACTTCCAAAAAATATCTCTAATCTGGGCCTCCCCTGATGGCACAGCAGTTGAGTGCTGGGCTGCGAAGCTGCCTGCAGCCCCTGCAGCGCCGGTTCAATTCCCGGCCACCAGCGAGGGTCCTACATGGCACAGCAGTCCTCTCCTGCCGCCCACTGCTCCCCTCAGCAGTGTATTTCGTCAGTCTGCCTGTTCTGTTCCCTGCTCTGACTCTGGTGATTTCTCTCACCCTCCCGCGCTTCTGACTGTACCCAGTGCTTGTATAAATAAATAAATAAATCTTTAAAAAAAAAAAAATCTCTAATCTGTCTCCTTTGTTTACTGCACTGCCTGGCCCTGTCCAGATATTGTCACATCAGCCCGGACCGCCACGTTGTCCCTGCCTGGTCTTCCTGCCATTTAATCTCACAGGGCAACTGGCAGAGTGGAAGGTGGCAACCCTGAGGTCACTGTCAGGGGACCTCCAATTGCCATCCTTAGCACACCAGTTTGAACCTTCTCATTGCCGCACCACCCCCAGGCAGTCCTTTGTGTCTCCCCTCAAATGTCACTCTGACCAGTCCCCCTTACTCTGGACTAGATCAAGCCCCTGTTTCTGCCCCCAGCCCTGTACTCTGTTCCCGTGTCTGCTTGGGTGGTGCTGCTCCGCCAGCCTGGGCAAGAGTGAGGATTGGCGCCCTGTCCCCAGCCCCCCTCTGTCCAGCCTGAGCCCAGTGTCCTCACCTGGAGCTGGATTAACTGGTTTCAGTAAAACTGCACTTGAACTGGCTCTCCCATCGAGGATGGCAGCTCTGGCAGCGTCAACCTGGCGTTCTTGTCACAGCCAGGACTAGCTCCTGACTAAAGTCCTTTTTTCTTTCAGTCACATACAGCCTCTTAGGTGGCCCTGGGGCCACAGAAGGACTGTGAGTCACAATAGAGCCCGTAGTTCACATCTTGAGTCAACAGACAACAAACTCTGTTGTCATATTTTGGGGGTGGGGGCGCTGGGAGGTCTTTCTGTTTTCATTGCTCAGGACAGCGGGCGGGGCACATCTTACTGGAAGGATGCTGTAACTGCTGCTCCCCTGGCCTCGGGGCTTTGGTTTTTGCTTTCTGTGGAGGAGAGTGTTGTAGAATTTGACCTAAGATCAAAAGTGTTCTGTTCATAAACGAAGTGACATGGGCTGCGTGTGTTGTGTGTGTGTGCGTGAGCATAAGCATATATAAAGAATTAGCCATAGTTTGAGGTTATTTTGGTTTGGTCCAGTCAGGAAGTTCTGATACCATTTGTGAAGGTTTTACTTTTAACCTTAAGGAAACTTAATCACACTAATTCATGGCAGCCAAGCATGGCCAGAGAACAAGCCTTCCGCCCTCTGCTTGATAGCAGCTTGGGCAGTCCGCTTCCACGCACAGCACCTCACCGACCGCACTCAACCGAGATGGAAGCAAAGAATAAGGCCCAGTTTACATTTCAGCCAGGAAGGTTTCCTGTGGCCCCTACACTGGAGTTGGCCTGTCTTGGGTGTTTGATCTTTTCTGTTGAATGGGGCTTGGCTGTGATTCCCCACGTGGGCCTGTCACACCGGGTTGCCTCCCCAGCTCAGGGAGTGGTGTTCTATTGCCTTGTTCTTGCTGGCACATTTTTCAAATGTACAGAATTTTCTCTCTTAAATCTCCCTGATATCTGTCTCTCCCCTCTCCTTCCCTGCCATCTCTTGCAGTTGAAATTCTGAGAGGATTTCACTCCTCCGGAGCCTCCACCGAAGTGATGTGTGTTCCACAAGGCACAAAACACAAACGACAGTTATTTTGATTGGAAACACTTGGCACCCCTTTAATAGAAAGGGTTTATTTTGGGGTATTGCCTTTGCCTTTAGGTCTCACTGCCTCCAGATTGATCTGGGTGGAGTACTGTCACCTAAGTGTGAACTGCCTTCCTGTTATGTTCAGATGTCCCGAGCAGCTTTTCTTAATGGCAGCTGAACCAGGAAAGGTTAATGACAATATTTGAAAATATTTGTCAGAGACAGAGTATCCTTTCAGTCCGTTAGTGTTCTTAATTGTTCATCCTTCGGCATATTTGAACATTGCGGAGGAAGTCTTACCTCTTATGTGTGCACGTACGCGTGTGTGTGTGAAACTGCACGGGTGGTCCTGAACCCTTAATGTAGTATGTGTGTGTCTGTCTCTCATCATTTTTCTACCTCACCCTACCACCATTCAGTGGAAAAAGTCTGAGGTGTTAAGACTGTCTTCTGTAAAAATTCAGCCAGAAGAGTTGTAGTTGTAAAGTTAACACCCCCTAAGGTCAGTCTTAGCCAAACTTGCAGGCTGAACCAGGCTTCTGACACTGCAGGAGGTGCCCCCTGCTGAGAAGGGCGTATTTGGAAACAGCTTCACCTTCTTTCTCCCTCATCTAACCATGGTGCCCCCTTTTATCCACTTCATATTGAAATCCTTTCCCTGCCCACCCACCCCATGTCCCCACCTTTATACCTTTTTCCTTGGGAAGAGCAGAAGCAAGTGGTCCTTAGAAAGACTTGGTGAGCCCCCTTTTGAGTTGGAGGCACTTAAGTTACAGGTATAGATAATTGCCTAATTCTAGTACTTCTCCTTCCTTGGGGGAATAAACTCGTGGTGACCAGTCCTTGTAGGGTCTATTCACGAGGTTACTGTCCCTCGCCAAGGAGTTGGACGGTGGCATTTGACGTGCGGTACGCCTTCTCCTGTCTCTAGACCCAGCTGGCTGTGACGCGCACTCCTTAGAGCCCTCAAGTGCGAGCCAGTCCCCTACGGTCCGCTCAGTACCCTTCAAGCGGCTGTGGAGGACGCAGGTGAGAACTGGCCACAGGGCCAGAGCCACCGCACGCGCCCAAGGCGGCAGTAGGCACAGGTCATGAGGAGTGATGCAATTACTGACCACGGTCTCCACGCCAGAGGGGTGAGGCACAAAATGACAGAGTAGCTGTATTCGTCAAAGATTCGCGCAGATGAGGAAGAGGACAGCCCAGCCAGAGAGAATTCTGTGTGTTTAGAGGCCAGGGACTCAGCTGGAGGGCAGAGCTTTGAGGAGTGGGTGAGAGGGCCAGAGAAGTGAGCGATGGCCCAGTTACACAAACCGGGGTGCCGGCTGAGGATGGCTTGGATGTATGGAAGGCGACTTAATAGGACTAGTAGACAGGGGAGCAGCAGTGTTGGAGCTGGGCAGGGCAGGACACTAAATAGTTTGGGATGAAACCGCCCCTCCACGCCTACTTAGAGGCAGAGAAATCCCGCTTGGATCACAGGAGAGACTATTCCCCATGAAAATGACAGTATAAGAGTGGTGGCTGCTTTGTCCCAGTAGAAAATTGAGAATGAGGGCCTCCTCTGGTGGCGCAGCGGTTGAGCGCTGGGCTGCGATGTTGCCCGCAGCCTCTGCAGTGCCAGTTCGTTCCCCGGCCGCCGGCGAGGGTCCCACAAAAAAAAAAAAAAATTGAGAATGATTTTCCGCCCTCATTCCCAGTCCCCCTTTCTTGCGTCCTCTTTTTCCTTTAAAATTGCTTTAAAGGGCACAACCTGCTCTCGCCATGGTGTCCCCAGTGGTCAGAAAGTAGACTGGATCGCCAGGTGCCCTTCGGATTCCCTTGGTAAAATGAAAGGATTCTTTTTTTTTTTTTTTTTTTAAGATTGATTTATTTATACAAGCACTGGGCACAGTCAGAAGCATGGGAGGGTGAGAGAATTCACCAGAGCGGGGAACAGAGCAGGCAGACAGACGAAGTACACCGCTGAGGAGAGCAGCGGGGGGTGGCAGGAGAGATCTGCGCACCATGTGGGACCCTCTCTGGGTGGCCGGGGATCGAACCGGCGCTGCAGAGGCCGTGGGCAGCTTCGCAGCCTAGCGTTCAACCGCTGCGCCACCAGGGGAGGCCCAGGGAAAGGATTCTTTAAAAGAAAATAAGGCAAACTGTCAAGGATGTAGGATTCCTGGATTCCCAAAGAAATGGGGCTTCTAAAAATTCGCACTTTAAAAGGAACTAAAAATAGCATTTTGTGGTATAGATGATACACTTTGCGGGAGATGTCGCCCCTGTAGGTAAAGCACCCTCTTGATCTGATATCATTACATGTGAGTACTTTTTGAAATGCACACATTTTCTTTAAACCACTAAGACAGCATAATTGGATAGTCACACACAATTTTATAAATAAGCCAAAATCCGGAGAGTTTCAAAACTTCATAAGTGCATTTTATTTGTTAACTGTTTGATTGTAAAGGGCCAGCTGGCGTCTCGTGTCTTGACTGGATCAAGCAGTGCCCAGCTGTCTTGCCTGGGCCGTGACCACACCATGGTCGTCGTGGAACACACTGGGCTGGCAGCATGAGGACTGCCACCCTCTGCAGGCTTGAGTGAGCACCGTAATGTTTCTGTGGGACCGGGAACCCTGATGCCAAGCTCCCTGAAAGTCACCATCTCATCATGACGTTCAGGCCAGCTTAGCTTATCCGCAGTGGGGGTGTTTTTAGATTTGGCACACGGTAGAGAAGCGCTGTGGCCAAGATGTTCTTCACGTTGAGCAAAAGCTGTATGTAACAGAGGGAGGTGGTGATTTCAAAGCACTTACCTAACGTGTCAGCGGTGAATCAGTGTCGTCTGCGTCTGTAGGCCCTGCTGAAAGGAGTCCAAGAAGTTGAAGAGCAGTCTAATAATGTCTCATAAGACACCTACCTGTCAGGCCAACAAAGGGGTGATTTTATTTTACCCATTCTTTTTAACCCCAGCTGCCACCACCCCCTTTCCAAAGCCATCAAAAACAAATTTTAAATGGATTCCCCTTCACTGTCCCCCTCACCAGGTCTCTAGACTCTTTCCCAGGGGTCAAAGCCTTTTAAAAAGTGTGTCTGTGTGCATGTCCTCTCCCTTTTCTGAGAACTTGAAGGTAAGTGGTAGAATTACCAGAATTCTTAAAATTTGTCTTCAGATCATAGCCAAATTTCATTACTGCCCCTGTGCGATCAGTTGATTTTTGAAGAGCCGTGGAAGTTGTACTGACTTGTGTTGACCATTTAGATCAGCTCTAAATGGTATTTGGGGGGTCGTTGGTTGTGTGGTATCTGGGAGGAGAGTTATGTGATGTAAGAGCTTCACTGTGAAACTGTCCCGAGCTTTCACACACAAGACCCCTTGTACAGACAGGGGCTATTGACCTATTAACAAAACTTTGGATAATTTTTCAAACAGCATTCTATAAACAATACTCCTTTACCATTTTCCTAAAGACACCTTTGTCTAGAATTTGTGTAGAAAATGAAGTGCAGTTCTTATCCCCCAGTATTGCTAAAGAAGGGACAGAGAAAGGGCAAATGAAGTCTTCTTGAAGTAGGCATGGAAGTTTTCTCATCATGTTTCTGGAATGAAGCCAGACACCCAGTCCTTGATTATAAGTGTGCTGTTTCCCCCCCATAGACAGTGTCATGCAGATGAGACAGCCCCCCAGGATCGTTAGGCCTGGTGCGGAAGCGTGGGGGGCAGAGTAAGGGTGGAAGCAAATGTCTCTCAGCTGCAGTGGGTTCCCACCCTGATTGCAGGCCTGCTTTTTATCTTTTCTCATTGAACCCCCTCTGTAACCTGGAAGGTGGGTGCCAACTCCACCCTGTAGGTGAGGAAACCAAAATTTTAGCTCGCGGTCACCTAGTTTGTTGTTGGTGACACTGGAGTTGGGGCCATGTGCCCAGCCCCTCAGACCCTGTCCTTTTGCCACCACCAGGTCAGGTGGATCCTAGCGGGGCGGGACCTAAATCTGTGACTGCAACTTTTTTTTTGATATTTTTTTAAGTTTCTTTTTTTTTTTTTTAAGATTTATTTTTATTTATACAAGCACTGGGTACAGTCAGAAGCGCGGGGAGAAGAGCAGGCAGAAGGACCGAAGTACACTGCTGAGGGGAGCAGCGGGCGGCAGGAGAGGTCTGCGCGCCACATGGGACCCTCCTCCGGTGGCCGGGGAGCAGCTGGGGATCGAACCGGCGCCATGGAGGCTTCGGACAGCTCCGCAACCCAGCGCTCAACCGCTGCGCCACTGGGGAGGCCCTTTTTTTTTTTTTTTTTTTTTTTTAACTATTTGGAAGACGTAGATTGGCTTTGTGATACATGGGAATTTGCATTGCCTTTAGAAGGGCCTCAGACCGGGAGTGGAGGGCGGGTCTGCAGTATGCTGTCAGAGTCACGGGGGACAGAAAAACAGCTTGGAGCCCACTGGGTGGCCCTGGCAGTCCCCACGCAGGACTGCGTTTCCAGGGACCGGCTTTTTCTGGTGCTGGCGAACTGTCACCGTGGACGTTTCTCAGGTCTCCTGGGTTGTTTTCTACTTGCCCATGTTTTTGAAGTGTGAAAAGTTTGCACCCAGCTGTATGGGGGGCCCTGGCACGGCTCTTCTGTGTGTGAATTGGCCCAGAAGATCTCCACTGAAATTTTGTGATTTCTAATTGAAGTACATCAAGAAAAGCCCATATGTCTTAAGTACAGTTTTCAGACTGAGCTCACCGGGGGGAGGCCGGGGGAGGAACTCAAGAAATACAACATTAGTGACGATTCAGTCCCCCCTCCCCGTCCTTTTCCATTGACTGGATTAATTTAATTCTCTGTACAAACCTCCTCATTCCTCATCCTTTAGGTTTCTTCCTGATTTAGGCTCTGACATTATTTTCAGCTTTGGGGGCGGGAGGGGGGCCTTCACTGAAACTTGTCTCTTCCTCCTTTTGTAATTTCATCTCTTGATCAATCTGCTTCCGTTAAACCTAAGTGTTTAACATGTGGCTGCAGAGTCATAACTCGAGGGAATCTGGGGGTTGGAGGAGAACATGCGGCAGCCGTGGGGTAATAACTGCAGCTCTTCCTTGGAATTCTCCAAACTGAACGAAAATTGGGTGGTTGAACTCAACCGTCTATTTGTGAAGAGGTGACGGGCAAACGCTGAGCTGCCTTCTCTTGTGGGGAAGTGGTGATGGAGCCGCTTCCTCATTCTCAGAACTCTCATCAGGCCTTTCAGATTCACTTGTGAAGGATGTGAGCTTTCATCTGAAACCATCGCGAATTAAATACAGGCTTTGTAGGTGCAAACTCATCCACATATGGTTCCGGTCCCCTCCTCTGCTCCACTTTCAACTCATTTATGTTCATTTGTGTCCTTTGTTGTTTTAAACATTTAAACCTTTGAATAAAACATAATGTTTAAATGCCTTTTAAATTGTCCCATCCTGGTGTAGGGCTTGCTGGTGAAGACTGACCAACGGGGGACAGTTGAGTGGGACGATCTGGTCCCTGGCCCTCAGGGTGACCACGGGCCCGCCACTTGTCCTGTGTCTCTCCAGCAGGACCAGTCTCTTCTTGAGGTTTAGAGTAAGGAGTTTACAAGTTTGCACAGCAACAACTTGGCTCTCTGCTAAAGTGATAATCTGAATGCTGGAATATTCCAGACAACCAAAAATTTAACAATTCATGCACTCAAACATTACATTAAAACAAACTTAGTTTATTAATCCCATATTTTCTTGCCTTCTTGGGATGAAAAGTAGATACTAACCACTGAGTAATGATTTTGTTCTCAGAAAATTATACAGACTGAAGCCAAATCTGGAAGTTGCCCTGACATTTTGTTTGTAGAGAGGAACTCTTCTGGGAGGTGGGAGGGGGTAATCTCAGTTAATTTGGCAAGAAAGCGCAGCCCTGTGAACTCCAGGCCCGTGAGTTGTCACCCTTTTCTGTAAGGTTATCGGTCACAAATTAAAATTGACTCTTTCCGGTGATCACCTTATTCTGTTTTGAGGCCCAGGTGAACACTCGTTACCCATGTGCAGCTCGTCTGTCTCCCAAGGAATCTTCAGAGTAGGTGTCCATCTCACCATTTCAGAAATTTCTAAGACATCTTGAACAATCCTGACCTCACGCAGCTCTTCAGGAGCTTTGGTACGCTCGTGCTGTGGGGTCTTCTATGGCACCTGCTCAGGGCCAGCCTCTGCCCGAGCTCACAGCGCTAGGGGTGCCGGTGGCCGGACCACGGAGCGCAGGTCCTTGAGCCTCTGTCCTCAGACTGCGCCTTATTGGCTGGCAACGTTGACTGCTGGCTGCAGGACTCAGGGGTTCCAAAGTGCAGCTATAAGTCATGGATGTGTCACACGTGTTAATGTGTGTCACCGCCGTATCATAAAATATCATGAATTTTTTTTTTAATGATAGCATTGTACTTTTTTTAATAGAGGCATGTTTTATTTATTTATTTGTTTGTTTGTTTTGTTTACACATGCGCTGGGTACAGTCAGAAGCGCGGGAGGGTGAGAGGATTCACCAGAGCCAGAGCGGGGAGCAGAGCAGGCAGAAGGACTGAAGTACACTGCTGAGGGGAGCAGCGGGCGGCAGGAGAGGTCTGCGCGCCATGTGGGACCCTCCTCCGGTGGCCGGGGAGCAGCCAGGGATCGAACCGGCGCCGCAGAGGCCGCGGGCAGCTTCGCTTCGCCACCCAATGCTCAACCACTGTGCCACCGGGGAGGCCCAAATATCATGAATTTTTTTTTTTTTTAAATCTTTTTATTTATTTATTTTTTTAATAGAGGCATGTTTTTATTTATTTATTTTGTTTGTTTGTTTGTTTTTTGTTTATACATGCACTGGGTACAGTCAGAAGCGCGGGAGGGTGAGAGAATTCACCAGAGCCAGAGCGGGGAGCAGAGCAGGCAGAAGGACCGAAGTACACTGCTGAGGGGAGCAGCGGGCGGCAGGAGAGGTCTGCGCACCATGTGGGACCCTCCGCCGGTGGCCGGGGAGCAGCCGGGGATCGAACCGGCGCCGCAGAGGCCGCGGGCAGCTTCGCAACCCAGTGCTCAACCGCTGCGCCACCGGGGAGGCCCCCAAATATCATGAATTTTTTGAAAGTGAAAAGAAAGTTTTCATCACTGAAGCTACTGGGATGTCCTGGGCACCGATTGTCCCTCCCCCCCAAGACATGATTCGGCTTCTGGGATTTGCCGCCTTGTCGTGTACGCTTACCCCAGTGGCTGCCCCCACAGGCACTGGTTGTAGGACTCCTCAGAACACAGGCTCTGTCCGGAAGGGAGTCCCCGGAGCCCGGTGTGGCTGCTGGTCACTGCCAGGCTCCCCTGCCCACTCCGAAGCACTGCGCTGAGGGCGGTGGCATCCAGCATCTTGAATAAATCAGTTTGCTATGAGTTTTACCAACTCTTTTCCACGGCTTGGCATGTGCAGACATGCCATGTACTGCAGACCATGGACCGCTGTGCTAGTCTGCGCCGTTTTCCTTTGCCCACCATTTTGGAGTTCATCTCACATTTGTTTCCCCTTTAGGTTAATCAGTTTTGGCGTGTGTGTGCATGTGTGTGTGTGATTTGTTAGAAATATAGAATTCAGAGGGTAGCTTTTTTACTGTACCTAGTGAATAGGACATGTCATGCTTTTGATGAAACTCTTCCCATGCAGGGTACCGGGTGTGCTCAGCTGCTTGGTGGCTGGCCCCGTCTGCATTAGCCTCGGCAGACAGTAGGGCGTGGCTGGGCCTGTGGCTCTGGAGCTTGGCTTGATACTCTCTGGAGAAGACTTTCCTGCTCACTCCTCCTGGGTGGTGTGGTCTTTCCCGGGCTCTCTTGTGCTGCAGTGTTGGTGTTTGCTGTTCTAGAACCTGCTCTCCAAAGCCCGCCTATTGTGTTTTCCTCATTCTCCCTTCTGCTTTTCTACTGGGGCATTTATGCTACATGCTTGGGAGCTTGAACTCTTATCCAGACACAAGTTCTTTATAATTGTAACTATCAGGCTTTAACATAATGCTGGTTGTTTGAAGTTACAGGAAGTCTTGCATCCTTGTAACTGGTAATACTTCAAATAATACCTTTCACAAACTTAAAACAACATCATGGCCTTCGTGGCTGCCCTTTTAAGAGTAGAAAGGAAATGATCGTTTTTTTTCCCCCTTGTTTTCTTTTCAGGTTTTGAATGAAGAATGTGATCAGAACTGGTACAAGGCAGAGCTCAATGGGAAGGACGGCTTCATCCCCAAGAACTACATAGAGATGAAGCCACACCCGTAAGTGGCTCTGTGGGCTCCAGGGTCAGGCCTGCCCCTGCTTCAGAAAAATGTTCCTAAAAATTAGGCCCCTGGGATAGAGCTCATACTTTGTAGTCCTTGTCTTCCCAAGAAATTAGCAAGCACATTGATGTTGATTAATACAGTGTACTTTTTAAGTTGATAATCATTGCTGGTTATCTTTAAATAGCGAAGTGATGGTTTTATGTAAAACAGTTGTCTCCGTAAGGCCACATAATAGCATATGTTTTAGATTGATAGTAACTGTCAGTGATCTTTAAATAATAAAGCTTTGGTTATGGAGTTTCATAATTCTTTTTCTAGGAAACCCTGGGGGCCAGGTATGTTGCATAATTCTGCATTTTGTGAGTGAAGGATGCTTAGGCCGCTTCTGTATTGATTGAATTCCCTGTGGAACCCGTCTCAGTAACCTTTACCCAGAGCACAATGCTTGAGGTACCATAGGTTCTCAGTACCCTATTAGAGCTGCCCTTGTCCTCCATTTTTTGAGATTTTTAGATGTCCGGGCCCACCTCAGATAGCAATCCGTTTGCTGCTGCCCCCCATTATCACCACTCTACTGCATACCCGTCATTTCTCCTCCTCCCAAGCACTAAAGCAAAGATCGGAGCCACGCCTCGCTGTGTACAGTCCCCTGGGCGCCCTACGCACAGCCTGCACGTAGCTCGCGTCCCCGAGCTTGAAGGGTCCCAGGATCATAGTCCATTCCTCACTCTACACGAGGACAACTTCTCTCTGTCTCAATGCCAGTAACTTACGAATGACTCATAGTACAGAGAGGTAGAGAGTGGGGTGTGGTTTCTCTGCTCTCAGTGGGGACCCCCACTAGTAACTAAGGTTGGGCCGATGCTGCCTGATGCATGGAGCCAGTTCTGGAAAGGTGCCTCATCCTCTTTAAAATGAAGCTTGATTCAGGAGCCTCTCTGTACCGTGCTCTCCCAGCTTCAAGGGTCGGTCATGGGTGCTCAGGGTCCTTCCTGTGTGGCAGAGACAGCTCTTGGTGCTGGGGAGGTAGCATCTGTGTTCAGTTATGCTTAATAAACTCCCCGTGATGTTAATATGAAGTCTTCAAGAAGCTTAGCCTCGAGAGAGGTGGGGGTACCCTGCTGTCAGGTAATAGGAGAGAACCAGACACCTCAAAATGGCTCAATAACTCTTCCACTGAACGATTTGCACATCCGTAAAGTGTTTTTTCCTGGGTTTTGTTCTGGGAGAACTTGTACAATCCTGTATCTTAGTAACTATAGGAGTCTGAGCACTTCTGGACACCAGAGATTTTGGATCCTTGGAGTACTTGTCTTCTGCTCTTACACCCGCTATAACGTGCTTTTGCACATGGTAGTTCAGCAAATACTTTTAAATGAATACTTAGCCCCAAATTCCTGTACAAGCCAAGCTGTTCATGATCATAAAAGCCAGAAGCTCTGGAATCTTTGGAGAGAGAGCCCTGAACCCCTATCAGTGGATGGACAGGGCTGCTCCCTTGGGGAGTCTGTAACGTTACATCGGGGGCTGCCGTGGCGCATGGGTGCTGATGGCCAGAAGGCTGCAAAGATGAGCTCGAGTTTGTTAAGCCTCCTGGGAAGTGGGCCAGGCCCCACTTTGTCCCCCATAGCCGCTCCCTCTGTGCCCCTTGGCGGGTGTGGGCTTTCCTGGACCACAGCAGCACCCTGGCCTGCCCCCAGGAGGAGTGGCTGGGGTGTGCCTATGGAGTGGGGTGCTCGTTGAGTGGCACAGCGCCGCCTCCCCCATGCCGTCAAGCGGGAGATGGGTAGGGCTGCGGGAATGCTTTCTGCAGAAGAGCAGATGAGAAATAGGTTGGGCTTTGTGGGCACTCCCAGTCTGTTATGTCACATGGTCTCTTTTTTCCTTTTTCATTTTTTTTTACAGCAACCCTTTAAAATTTCTCAAAGATCTTAGATGGCGGGTTACACTCCGCTGGGGTCACAAGAGGCTGAGGGCTGTGGTCGCTGACTCCAGGAGCAGGGGCTCCGGCGGCAACAGTTTCCTCGGCAGAACATCACACTGCAGTTTTCATATTGAGGGAACTTCCTGGGTCTCTAAATCCTTGTTTTCTTCAGATTGCTTCGTGGGGCAGTGGCATTTTGAACCTGACTCTTGAGAAAATACCAGAAAGGCCTCCTTTCTTGCTTCCGTGCCAGGCTGGGAGGGTCGGGCTTCGTGGGCACGTGCCCGGTGGGGCTTGCTCTTGGCCAGGCAGCGTTGGTTGGGACCTGTTAACAAACTCCAAGGTGACTGTGGACATTATTCGTGTTGCAGCATGGGGGCAGCCCAGGTGCGCTGCTCCTGCCAGCCAGGGGCACGGCTGCAGGTGAATGGAAAAGGGTGTGGGAAGGAGAGCCTTCCCATGGATGCTGGTGCAAACCCATCTTTTAAAGATTTCTAAGCTGTTGCCCATGTTAACTCCACACAAACATCACCATCCAGAGACATGAATCACGTTTACCAGGGCACACGCTAGGAGATGGCAGGGCCGCACTCGTGCTGCAGCGTCTGGCTATAGCTTGATCGCGCTGTCATGAACTGCTCCACCGAAGAGGGCCCCGTGGTATTTAAATGTTGTTGTGTGTTTGTTTTTTGTTTTTAAGATTTATTTATTTATTTATACAAGCTCTGGGTACAGTCAGAAGTGTGGGAGGGTGAGAGGATTCACTAGAGCCAGAGCTGGGACCAGAGCAGGCAGAAGGACCGAAGTCCACTGCTGAGGGGAGCAGCGGGCGGCAGGAGAGGTCTGCGCGCCATGTGGGACCCTCGCTCAGTAGCCAGCGATCGAACCGTCGCTGCAGAGGCTACGGGCAGCTTCGCAGCCCAGCGCTCAACCGCTGCACCACCGGGGAGGCCCTTTAAATGTTTTAACTGAGGAGTGAAGACTCCTCTCAGAGGGCACGGGCCCTCATGTCGCAGGACACAAGAAACAGGAGGGGAGCAGGGGCCAAGGAAGTCTTGTGGCGTGGAATAGCCTCCCGGTGCTCTGTGTCTTAAGTTGGCTGCTTACCTAACAGGTGTATTTTGTGAAAAATTCCAATTAGCGTCCTCCACTATGGTTCTTTTTAAAATTGGAGATGAAATTGAGTTCATTTTAAGCTGCGATGCCACCTATGTATTCACGAAAAGGAAAAGCCTGAAACCCACGGTTGCAACTGCCACCAGTCGCACTGCTGGGAGCTGGAGGGGAGGGTCCGTAGTTCCACGTCATGCGCATCTAGGCCATGCTCCTTTGCAGTCATTACTCACACCTTAATAACAAGGGAAGAAGGAGAATGCCTGCCTGCTCCAGGAGGAAGGTGCATGGCCCTTGAACCTCTGTGAAACACTTGGGCAGTCCCGGCGCTGTGGGCTGTCGCTTCCTTGGGAGGGTCCTTCTTTTTCTTTAGTGTGTGGCTCCTCTCATGTGGCCTGACTCCAGGCCCTGGAGGACTCCCCCGGGAGTCCGTTGTGTATGTAGGAGGTGGCTGCCCTTTGTGATCCAGAACATTCAAACCTGTGAATGTACCAGCCTAGGAGCTCACACCTTTCTGTGTGTTTTATTTTTTTTTTTTAAAAAGATTTATTTATTTTTATTTATTTATTTGAAGATTTATTTATTTATTTATACAAGCACTGGGTACAGTCAGAAGCGCGGGAGGGTGAGAGAATTCACCAGAGCCAGAGCTGGGAGCAGAGCAGGCAGAAGGACGAAAGTACACTGCTGAGGGGAGCAGCGGGCGGCAGAAGAGGTCTGCGCGCCGTGTGGGATCCTCCTCCGGTGATCAGGAGCATCCAGGGATCGAACTGGCACTGCAGAGGCTGCGGGCAGCTTCGCAACCCAGCGCTCAACTGCTGCGCCACCGGGGAGGCCCCTGTGTGAGTTTTAGTGTGGTCTGCTGTTTCAGAGACATCCTGCAGTGCTGTTGCTTACGAGTAAGATTTATAGCTTTAATGGACTATTTGGTGCCTTTGTTATTCTAGTTGGTGTACTTAGTACTTAGTGACTGTCAGTCACCAGCAAGGAGTCTGATGCGGCAGATGGGTCTGTCTGATCTGTAAGAAAAGTTGTTGCTTTTTAAAAAGAACAAATAAAATAAGGCCTCTCTGGTGGCTTGGCGCAAGAGGTTAAGATGCAACCTATGAAGCTGTTGGCAGCCACTGCAGCACGAGTTTGGTCTCCCGGCCAGGGAGCTACCCATACGGCGCAGTAGACCTCTCCTGTCTCGCCCGCTGCTCCCCTCAGCAGTGTATTTCGTCAGTCTGCCTGTTCTGTTCCCCACTCTGTTTCTGGTGAATCCTCTCACTCCCCATACCTCTGGCCTGTACCCCAGTTCTTATATGCATAAATAAATAAATCTTAAAGAACAAATTAAGGACAAGCTAGGTCCAAGTGCCCCATCCTGATGAGTAATAGCTTCCTGTGAAATAGTTAGGCCCTATGTGACTTTAGGATTTTTTTTCTTTTTTTTTTTTAAGATTGATTTATTTATGCATACAAGAGCTGGGGTACAGGCCAGAGGTGTGGGGAATGAGAGGATTCACCAGAGACAGAGTGGGGAACAGAACAGGCAGACTGACGGAAAACACTGCTGAGGGGAGCAGCGGGCGAGACAGGAGAGGTCTCCTGCACCATGTGGGTTGCTTCCTAGCCCACTGGGGATGGGGGTCGAACTTGTGCTGCAGTGGCTGTAGATAGATTTACAGCGCTGCTCTTAACCCTTTGTGCCACCAGGGAGGCCCTGACTTTAAGGCTTTTTTACAGCTCCTCTTCCCACTGGCTGGCCATGGCCATTGCTCCCACAACTCTGTTTGCCCACTCTTTCTTGTGGCCAAGGTGAGCTAGCATGAGGAGCAGAAGAATCTATAACCATTTTTAAATGAAAAGCTACATTTTATAACTAGCTGCTTCTGCATAAGTTAAATAATGGTGTTCATGAAAGCTACCCTCTGGGCCTGAGAGCTGAGAGCTGGGCCAGCCTCAGACCCCAGCCCCTCCTCCTCCCATTGGGCCTGTCTCCACCTTCAGGGCTCCCAGGCTTCCTGCCCCGACCCTTCTCCCTGCGTCCTCCATGTGGCTGCAGGAAGGGGTCTTGCTCCCTTGTGCGCCTCATCCACTGCTTGTCTGGGCTTTCCCCAGGCCTTGCTGATGAGTCAGAAGGACACTGATTGGTGGGAGCCACATTCGGTAGTGTCTTCCTAGACAGAGTGGCTGGCGATCACACCTCATGAGTCACTCTGGAGAGTGGATGGGGTGACGTCGTTTGAAGGGAGATGGTCCAGCCGCTGGTGTGTCCCTCAGGGGTGCACCTGACCGGAGGGCATGTTGAGACTGGAGGGTGACAGGGGAGGCGCTTCCTCTGGCAAGGGACGCTCCTTCACATTTCAGAGGCCACATATCCCGTTTCTTTGTATGGGACCAGATGTTGACTGGCTTGCCTTCCTTCCTTAGGTGGTTTTTTGGCAAAATCCCCAGAGCCAAGGCAGAAGAAATGCTCAGCAAGCAGCGGCATGACGGAGCCTTTCTCATCCGAGAGAGTGAGAGTGCTCCTGGGGACTTCTCCCTGTCTGTCAAGTAAGTGCTTCCCTGTGCTTGCCCGGAGTCCGTCTCCGACTGCTGGAAACCGAAGCCACAAGCCAGGTGTCTGGCTGCACAAACCAGAGGTCACACACTGGTGGAGTATAAGCCGGGATGGAACTTTATATTATTAGAACCCTGATTTCTGGCTCATTTTAACAGTCAGGTTGCAATATCCATATGGAAAAAGGTCTCCATTCACTGGACAGCAGCTGCACTTTGGGTGCCTTGTGCTCACCAGTTTTCCCCAGTCGCCACTGCCCCTTAGAGTTCGACACACACAGCTGTTTCCTCATCCAAGACCCTTGCCCTCTGTGGGATCCCTGCAGCTCTAACAGCGTACCTGGTTGCTATTTCAGCTGCCTTACCCGAATATCTAACGTAAATCTACCACCGCTGTCCTAGGCTGCTCACCTACCTCACAAGGATATGGGGTTTTCACTTTCCCAAGTGGTGAATTTACCTGGAGGAGCTGGCACTCAGGGAATGGTGAAGGCGGGGAGTTTCACCATCCCAGCAGTCTTAGAGAATATCAGTGGGTTCTTTGGGGTTCTTAAGCAAATCATTCTTATCTCTGAAAAAAGAATTTTTAATCAAGGGCCTCCTCTGGTGGCGCAGGCGGTTGAGTGCAGCTCTATGAAGCTGTCTGCAGCCTCTACAGCGCCAGTTCGATCCCAGCCGGCTGGTGAGGGTCCCACATGGTGCAGCAGACCTCTCCTGTCTCACCCGCAGCTCCCCTCAGCAGTGTATTTCATCAGTCTGCCTGTTCTGTTCCCCACTCTGTCTCTGGTGAATCCTCTCACCCTCCCGCACATCTGATCTGTACCCCGGTTCTTGTACAAAATAAATCTTTTTTTTAAAAAAAAAAGGAATTTTTAATCAAATTGTCATTTCCTTTTTTTTTTTTTAAATCCAGTCCTTCTCTGGCAACTATATTATCAAGTGAACCTCTCTCCTAGAAAACTCACTCCATGATTTCTAGATGAAAAATTATTTGGTTAAAAATTCAGCTCACTTTTTTTTTTTTTTTTAAAGATTTATTTATGCATACAAGAGCCTGGGGTACAGGCCAGAGATGCAGGGGGTGAGAGGATTCACCAGAGACAGAGTGGGGAGCAGAACAGGCAGATTGACCAAAGTACACTGCTGAGGGGAGCAGCAGGCGAGTCAGGAGAGGTCTGTTGCGCCATGTGGGTTGCTCCCTGGCCGGGCGGGGATCAAACTCGTACTGCAGAGGCTGCTGATTGCTTCACAGTGCAGTGCTTAACCCCTTATGCTGCCAGGGAGGCCCAAACTCAGCTCACTTTTGAAATTATATTGACTATTTTTAAATGGAGACTGTAAAACAATTTAGTTGCCATTTACAAATGATATAAAGGTTTTTCACTTCTAAAGAGAAATTGAAAACCGTGTTTCATTTTAGGACCAAATCTTTTAATCTGTGGTTAAAATACAGGTTTTGGAAATGTAGATACTTGTATCTGATCTCACAGCTTGACAGTCTTCAAACGTGCAGTTTTGTGTTCTTCCCACCAACGTTCATTGGCATCTACTGTGGAGCCACCCTGGCCTAGCTGTCCTGGCGGCTCGTCGAAAGGAGAGAGCTGGGTACAGTAGGCTTTCTCCGTGAGCATGTGCAGTTCGCAGTGACGCTGCGGAGATTGCCCATCTACCCCGTCCTCCCCCGTCCTCCCACTTGCACAGAAGCAGTGACTTTTTGATGCCCTTGATTAAACATGCAGATGAGGGTGTGGTGAAGAGCATCTTGAGGTGGCTTCTCGCTAACTTGCGTGGTTCGTCGTCTGCTTTCCTTTTCACACTGGCCTGTGATTAAGCGGCTCTTCTCACTGTGTGTCCAAATGAAAGCTTTGGAGAGTCCATGTAGTTTGTTTTGGAAATAAAATTTAAAACAAGTGTTGTTACCTGCCCTTGACAGCTCAAACAGAAAGTTTCAGTGATCCGGTGTCTAAGATGTTTCTCTAGTTTCAAGATGCTAAGTCTGTGATGAAAACATTTGCAGTGGTCAGCAGCCCTTTTCAGAAACCATCTTCTTGGCACCAGTGGGAGTGGGCTGCTGTGGAGCCTGAAAGATGCCCTGTGCCTGTGTCCTCCCCACCCACCCCCAGCCCTGATTTTCCAGCCCCCTGTTTTCTGGTATAATCTCCGTGCTGGTGCCTTCCTTGCAGCTCAGTGCTGCCACCTGCCGGGCTGTTTTTAAGCCAGTTCTTGATACTTCAAGACTGAAGGAGAGAAGAGCTGGTCCCTCATTCACTCTGCAGATCCTGCTGAGTGCGCCCTGGCGGTGAGCGGCCCAGACGGAGCCCTTCTGAGCCATGTTCCAGCTGCCTGGCCCGCAGTGTGGGCCTTGACCATGCGGCCGGGCACGTGTGAGCCAGTGTAAAGGGGGGATGTTAGGAGGGATAGACCTCTTGTAGGGAGAGAAGTGGGACCCTGAGTTCTTTTTATTCTGGGCCCAGTATGTTGTTACGTTCTTTTTCTCACAAGTAGAACTGGGCGGAAAACATGACTTTGAACTATTCCCAGTTAGAAGAGAATTGTTGAAACATGCCTAGTCCCCCGCATCTCACCTCACTTCCTAGGCACCCCCCCCCACCCCTCCCCAGTCTTCAAGTGTCACATGAGATTTTTCGGTCACTTCGTGTTCAAAGACAAGTCGCACTCCCGGCCTTAAATGAGGCTTAGTTCCATTCTGTGCCAGGCAGGCAGAGAGGCATGGCTCAGGCGGAAACCTTGTTCATTCTACAGGCAGCTTCAGATCTGGGCGCACCCACCAGGCAGGACCCCTCACGCTGTCCCTGGTCCTGAGGGCAGCGTCGGGGACTCTTGGGCCGCCCTGACTCCAGTCAAGGAGTCAGCTGCCCTGTAGTCCCGAGCCCTGGGTGCTGAAGGGTGTTGCCGGGACTGCACCCTCTGGCCTCCACCTGTGTGACCCCTGCCGTCCTCTCTGCGCCCCCAGGTTTGGGAATGACGTGCAGCACTTCAAGGTGCTCCGAGATGGAGCGGGCAAGTACTTCCTCTGGGTGGTGAAGTTCAATTCCCTGAATGAGCTGGTAGATTACCACAGGTCTACGTCCGTCTCCAGAAACCAGCAGATATTCCTCCGCGACATAGAACAGGTGCCCCAGGTAAGCCCGCGGGGAGAGCAGGGGCGCTGAGCACTTGGCAGTTGCTCCTCCAGCGGCGGCGCCTTTATAGAGGAGTTTCTGGGGCTTCTGCCTTCATTGTTCAAAATGTCTCCCTTGGCCGTGTTAAAGATTCATAGCCTGAGACACGAGGTTGGCCTCTCCCAGAGGCTGCCTGAGGCTGCGCGCAGGGACTGCTGGCTGGCACCTGTGTCCCTGGGGCCACTGTAATCACTCTGGAAGTGCCTCATGGGAACAGGGTCCACACTCACCCTGCTTCGACCGTGCTGGTCATGTGTGGGCTGGCATCACCCTGCCCTCTGCCTCGGGAAAGCCTTGGAGCTGTGGGAGTGAGGTGCGATGGGACAAGAGCACGTTCACATGCTGGGCCCGTCAGCAAAGCCCTGACTGCTGTTTCTGGGGTTCTTTCCCCTTGAAGCGGTACTTGCTGCGTCCTGCCTAAACTAAGGCGCCCTGGCCTCCAGCCGCCCGCCTGCTTCCCTGAGAGGGAGGCCCTGGCATCTCCTGGGCAGTGACAACTCACTGAGAGCGGGCGTCGGAGGGGCAGGAGGACGGGGGCGGGGAGGCCCTTCCCGGGAGGGGCGGCCAGCCAGGAACAGCCTCTTTCCCGCCCCTCTTCTGCAGCAGCCCACGTACGTCCAGGCCCTCTTTGACTTTGATCCCCAAGAGGATGGAGAGCTGGGCTTCCGTCGGGGAGACTTCATCCACGTCATGGATAATTCAGACCCCAACTGGTGGAAAGGGGCTTGCCACGGCCAGACCGGCATGTTCCCCCGCAACTACGTCACCCCGGTGAACCGGAACGTCTAAGCCAAGGAGAGGTTATTTAAAGAAAGTGAAAAATTTAAAACACGTACAAAAGAATTCAGCCCACGAGCCGCCTCTGATGGCCCGTGCGGGAGCGCAGGACACCTGACTGGGTCACGCGGTGACCTCCTCACTTTGGTTGGAACTTTGGGGGGTGGGAGGGGCCTTGGATATAAAAATGCCAAAACTTACCTATAAATTAAGAGAAGAGTTTTTATTACAAATTTTCACTGCTGCCCTCCTTTTCCTCCTTTGTCCTTTTTTCATCCTTTTTCTCCTCTGTCCATCAGTGCATGACGTCTAATGCCACACGTAGTCCTAGCTGATGCCAATAATAAAGAACAGAAACCAAGTGGGCTGGTATTTTCTCTATGCAAAATGTCTGTTTAGTCGGAATGACTGAAAGAAGCAGCGCTTTCTGTTCTTCCTGTCTGCACAGAAAGGAGCTGGCGGGGGAGCCGAGCCTCTGCCAGCCGCCTCTGCCGGAGTGGGTGGGCGCCTGCCTCAGCCCTCCCGGTGTCGAGGTGGGCACCGTAGTGTGGGATGGCAGCAAGGCATGTCGCGCCCCCGAGACCTGCGCCTCTCCGTTGCCCCGAGTGGTGTCAGCATGTCCTCATAGTGCCTTTTCCTTTTTCGAGGGTTGCTTATGAGTGGTTGTTTTTTTATTTGTTTTGTTTGAAAATAAGTTAAAGACCGTCCAGAGCTTTCCAGCCATGTGTCTCCTGCTCTGTGTAAATATTTGTCCCTCGGCGGGAGGGGAGACAGGGTAGAGGAAAGGAGATAGCAGAAGGGGGTGCAGGCGCTCTGCCTGCTCTAAGCCGCGCGTCCCGAAGGTTCAGCTTTAATGCTTGTGAGCCCCGTCCCTGCACGCGGGGGCACAGCGCGACCTGTAGGGAAGGAGAGCTCGTGGCACAGCCACCACTGACTGCAGCTGGCTGAGGGCTCAGAAACGGACCTTGTGGGGGCCTTGGGTGAGCCCCAGAGACCCCTGCGCAAGCCCTGGAGCCAGCAAGTTGCAGGCACAAGAGGCAGGAGAGGACGCGGGCGCAGCTGAACTGTGACCCGGCGTGGCCGGCGGCCTGGACTGCGCTTCCAGGAAGGGACTTGAGCATTCACGTCGCCTTCCTCGCTCTGACAACCAGGGGCATCTGTTGGTGGCTTCGACCTTCTGTGTGCCCGGCCTCCCTGTCCAGGTGCACGCTGGAACGGCGCTCCAGAAACAGCCAGATGGTCTTCGCGGTCCGTCCGCAGCGGGCTGTGTTTAGAGCCACCCAGCTCCTAGACGGAGATGTCATGGGAAACGGGGGGTGTTGGGTGCAGGAGGACTGGAAATATTAGGGAGGTCGTGTCCCCTTGACTTCCTGTCCCACCTCGGGACCTGCCTGTGAACCTCTCTCCGCTCAGTCCCCTTCCCGCAACAAAAACAGGACCATCCGGGGCGGGGGACAGCCTGGTGGACCCAAGGTGAGCTTGTCGGACACCCGCCTCGCCTCGCCCTCTGGTAGCTTCTCCCCTCACTGACGATAAGAGGACTCTGGCGCGCATACCTGGACCGCTTGATTGTTTTGTTCTGGATTTGGTGTATATCAAGAAGCCTTGCTGAACTAAGTTTTGTGTGTATATATTTAAAAAAAATCAGTGTTTAAATAAAGACCTATGTACTTACTCCTTTAACTGCGGTAGCATTTGGTAGGTAGCCATTAACTGTGAATAATAAACATACAATGAATTCTTCACCCTGTATCTTTGCTTTCTTCCCCCTCACCGTATCTGAACTAAGAACCTTGTCAGATGCCAGCTCAGGTTGCTGGGGCTCTTGTTTGCCCCTCCTTCCAACTCGCTTAGCTCCTTGGGATGTCTCAGTGCCGCGTCCACAGAGGCGTGAAGCCACACTTAGGTCACAGCGCAGACCCCCAGGTCCCACCCAGTGGTTCCCAGGTTGTGGGGGACGCCCATGCAGGGCACCTGGTGTTGCTGAGGAAATCGTAGCCCCGTTTTGGAAACTTGTCTAGGCCCAGAGCCTTCTGAGGATGAAGCATGGCTGGCTTGACCAACACACACCCTGCCAGGTGAAGGTCAGAGACTAGAACCAGCTATTGCCGAACCTCTCTGGACCTAGATGTGACAGCCAGCTAAGCCTGTCTGGCCACACACCATTGGCTGCAGACTTGTGTGGAGATGGAACAGGAAGGAATCCCGAGGAATGCTCACTTATAGTCGAGGTCTTGTTCTTACACAGGCCTCAGCACGGCCCCCCGTGGGGCTGTAAGCCGGGGTGGGTGGGAGCACCACTGGGAACACTCCCGCTTCTTGCATGGAATGGCGAGTGAGCTCCCCTTGCTGAGACCCCTCAGAGTGTCCCTGCTGCAGCAGGAGCTGGGGTGGCCTCGGCCTCCCCGACATTATTCAGACTCAACCACTTTGATGAGAGGCACGTCGAAGCCGGATGTAGAGGGGACGCTGTGACGGGTCCTACCCTCTGCAGCCAGGGTGACGGGTTGGAGGGAGGAAGGAGATGGTCTGCCTTCCCACGGGAGGTGCTCCTGAGTCGGGGCCCTCGCTCTGCCTGGTGTCTGGATGGCTCGGGAAAGCAGTGGGGGTGTGTCTACGCACCTGGAGGTCCTTCTCAGACACCATATTCACAGGTCATGCAGGCGCTGCGGGTCCAGGCCCTTCTGGCACAGCAGAACAGATGGTTCCCATGCCTGAAGCTTTGGGGGCTCCCTAGACTTAGCTCCAGAGTTACAGGCCCCTCCCTTGGGCCTGAGTCCCAGACAGATGAGTGAGGTGTTCACTGCCAAGGCAGCCAGCTCCAGATGCGCAGGTACCACTGCGTGCCCAGTTACTCTTGGCTGTGGAGGAAGTGAGAACAGGATTGTGGGCACGCGCAGTGCTGAGCCACCAGCACATCTGCCAACCCGCTTGATGCTCAGAGCCTCCAGGCCCAACCTCTTAAGCGGGGACACAGTCACGTCAAGTTTGTGTCCCGTCTAAAAGATGTTGCTGCGACGGGCTTATGTTTTATGCCCTCTGCTCTCCTGTCTATGTGGGCTTGTTGATCGCCCCAGGGCGAAGACCCTCATTCCTGGGGCCAAGGAGCTCCCACTGGGGCTGGGACGCCTCGGGCCGAGGCTCAGAGCCCTGTCCCTTCTCCCCTGACTCTTGGCAGCCTCTCCCCCCAGCTGCTGGCACCCCGCTCAGACCCAGCCGCAGACCGCAACCCTGCTTGATGCGTGCGTCGTCCTTCCCCGTGGTTCCTGCGTGGCCTGCCAGGTGGCGGGTGAGGGGCTTCCCAACAGGCACTGAGGACAGCAGTCGGGAGCGGTGGCAGTTGGGGCTCCACCCCCATCTCGGGAGACTTTGGGATAGGACATGCAGTCAGGAGAGGGCGAGCCCCCTGCAGTGTCAAGAGTGCAGGTGGGTTTGTAGGGCTCCCAGCACAGGGGGAACACTGCCCGCTCTGTGCCCACAGAAGGCCCTGCAGGTGCAGGGCAGGAGGATTCGGGCCCAGAACAGCCTGGAGCTATGGCTGAGGTTGCTGAGGTCATGTGCACTAGGGGCTGTGGCCTGTGGACACGTGCTCCCCCGCTGCCTCGCCCCTGCTGCTGGCTGGACGAAGGCTCCCGCTAGGACTCCGGGCTCCATCAGGCTGCCACCTATCCTGATGGTCGGGGATCCCCCAGGCTGAGGAAGCCACTTGAGAGCCCAGGTGAAAACGTTAGGTTTGAGGGCCTCCCTGGTGGCGCAGGTAGTGGAGTGCAGCGCTGTGAAGCTGTCCGCAGCCTCTGCAGTGCGGGTTCGATCCCAGCCTGCCGCGGAGATGCCCAGGTGGTGCAGCAGACCTCTCCTGTCTCCCCACTGCTCCCCTCAGCAGTGTAGTTCAGTCTGCCTGTTCTGTTCCCCACTCTGTCTCCGGTGAGTCCTCTGACCCTCCCACATATCTGGCCTGTACACCAGTTCTTGTATAAATAAATCTTTTTTTGGGGGGCCTCCCTGGTGGCACAGGCAGTTGAGTGCAGAGCTGTGAAGCTGTCTGTAGCTCTGTAGTGCCTGTTCCATCTCAGCTGGCCTCGGAGCTACCCACATGGCACGGCAGACCTCTCCTGTCTCGCCCGCTGCTCCCCTCAGCAGTGTACTTTAGTCAGTCTGCCTGTTCTGCTCCCCGCTCTGTCTCTGGTGAATCCTCTCACCCTCCCGCGCCTCTGGACTGTACCCTGGCTAAATAAAATAAATCTTAAATAAATTTTTTTTTAAAAAAAAAAGAAAATGTTAGGTTTGTGTCCAGGGGGCGGTGAGTGGGTGGAGTTACTCATTGGGACCTGAAATAAGAAAGCAGCGTGACAGCAAAGCCAGAGCCCGCAGGACACTTTCAGGCCCACGGGCCTGGCCAGCTCGCCCCGCTCTCCCTCCCTTGCCCCTTTCCCCCCAGGCTCAGGCTTGCTGAGACCAGCTCTGCCGGCCTCCCTCAGAAGCCCCCACCACCACCATGCCCGGAGATCACTCAGCTCCAGCACACCCAGTCCCTGCTGTCTCCCGCCCAGCTCACCTTGGGGGCGCCACCGGCGCTTCCAGGCCAGACAGAAAAGCGAACTCGCCCATCAAGCCAGTCGCCGAGTTTGGGCTTCCCCGAGCGTGTGGAGCTGTGTCTGCGCTGGGCGTGTGGCAGACAGCGTTGCATCTACAAGCCACTGCACACACCTTCTTCAGATGTGAGGGGGCTGAGAAGTGAGCAGCTGCCCGAGGAGCTGGCCCTGGCAGACCTGCTGGACTAGGGGGCCTTGACCTCACGATGTGGGAAAGTCGAACTATCTGCAAAGTGAGACGAGACGCCTGCCCAGCCCTGAGATCACACTCATGAGTGAGAACCACCAGGCCGCAAGCTGCCGCAGGACCGGCCTGCTGCTCCCTGCCCTTTGCCAGCCAGTTAGACTGGGAGGGTCCCAAATGCCACAAACAGCCCGTGTGCCAGTGTCCCCAGCCTCATCTGCTGACTCGGTGAGGGAGCGGCATGACTAAGGGGACAGCAGGAGTTTGGGGGGGACTGCATCAGGGAAGCCTGGACAGCTATGCACAGAGGGCTGGTGGAAGCCCACCGGGACGTGGCCCTGTGGAGAGGGAGGGTGGGTTCCTGGCTGGGGGGCCTCGGCAGGCCGGCACCGCACCTTCCAGAAAGGGCCAAGCGTGGAGGAAGGAGACGGGGACCGAGACGGAGCTGGTGCAGGACAGAGGCAGGCCAAAGGCCGCGAGCGCCGCAGGACAGAGCCGGGTGGGGAGCCCTCAGAGGTTGCGACTTGGGAGGCCTTAAGGATGACTTCATTGAGGTACAACTCACTTCTCACACGAGTCGCCGGTTTAGAGTGTGCCATCCAGCGGTCTTGGGCGTCACCCGGCTATGCCTTCCATGGAGGGCGTTTCCGTCACCCCAGAAAGAAACTCTGTTTTCCATCGCATAACAGCCCCTCTCAGCCCCGCAGGTGCTCCCAGCGGTCTCTGTGGCGCCGACTGCTCCGGACACCTCCTGTGAACGGGTCCAGCCCCCGCGGCCTTGAGCGCCAGCTTCACGCCGCCTGGCGTCTCCAGCCATAGTTGTGGCCGCGTGGATCCTGGCCCCAGACAGCGAACCCTGGGGCACCGACAGGTTCTCCACCAGCGACGCCGCCCGGGAAGCAGGTCCTGGGAAACCTCATCTTGTCCTTCACGGCTGCGCTTGCTTTCCTCATCACTGCCATCATGAAGCGCCGTTGAACAAAACAAAGTGGCCCCTTGCTCCTCCTAGGGTGCATGGCGTCCGGCAGCTGGACCACGTTTGTTGGTCACCATTGGGTGGGCGTGGGCTGGGTTCTCCAGTCAGTCTGGCCGTGCTGTATGGAGGTAACGTTGCCTTTTAACCCTGGGGGCGGGGGTCATGGCATCGCACCCCCCCATCTCTAGCACCAGGTTTTATGAGGCTGGGTCTAGAAGGGTTTCAAGCAGAGAAGATTCCATCCTGTTTGGCCGGAACAGAATGGGCAGTGGACAGGAAGTGGCGGGTAGCCTGGTGGGACAGGGGGCCGTGGGGGAGCAAGGAGGAAGGGGGTTCATTTGAGCCATGGCAGGGTGAAGGTGGGGCACGTGTGGATACAGCTGTAACTCAGGAGACGGAGCTGTGCAGGGCCCCAGCATGGGTCTGTGGGTGTGGCTGCTCCCCAGGAAGGCCTGGCCGGGGACTGGATAAGGGAAGTGGAGGAAGGGCTGGGAGAGGCCACATGGCAGCTGTGTATATAGGAGCACGGTGAGGTCCCGCCCCGTGGCCAACCAGCCTTGACAGCCCTCTCCACCCGCCTCCTCCTCCTCGGCCCACCCAGATGGTCCCCAAAGGGCCCAGTCATGCCTGCCCTCTTCCCTGAGACAGTGTCCCCCACCACAGGGAGCTGAGAGAAAAAACAGCATATCCTGGCCTCAGGTGGCCTGATGGAGGCCGAGTCCTGAGACCAGGGCCCTGTGATCTTGGGCGGGCCCTTCACCTCTCACCCCTCAGGTCATCTGTTTAAAAGACAAGCCAAGTGGCCTCCCCAGTGGCGCAGCGGTTGAGCACCGCGCTGCGAAGCTGTCCATAGCCTCTGCAGCGCCGGTTCGATTCCCCACCGGCCAGGGAGAACCCCACATGGCGCAGCAGACCTCTCCTGCCTTGCCCACTGCTCCCCTCAGCAGTGTCTTTGGTCCCTCTGCTCCCCACTCTGGCTCTGGTGAATTCTCTCACCCTCCTGCACTTCTGACCTGTACCCCAGTTCTTGTATAAAATAATAAAAAAAAAAAAAAAGACAAGCCAAGGATCATGTAACCAGGCTGACCCGTGGGCCCCGCGTGACTGTGTCCAAAGGCGTTGCACCCGCTGTCCAGGGCCGCAGGGCCTGTGCTGACTCAAGGCCTTCACAGACAGCTCGGCCTGACTCACGTTAGCATCCGCCTTCCTCTTGAACCAAGGCCAAGGTCTCTCCTCCCTGCCTGTCAACTTATCCCCAAACCTGACATGCAAACGAACACTGCACCCCCACATCTGAGAAACCTTTTGTGGTGAACTCCTGCTCCTCCGCACTCACCACCCAAATGCCTGCCCCTCCTCCATTTTATGTGGCTCAGGACGTGTGCTCGCTGCTCCCCTAGGCAGGCCCCCCCCAGCCTGCACCTGCTTTGGGGTGCACGAGCTCCCTCACAGCCAGCGCCTTAGTGGGGCAGTCAGGACCTCAGGACCGGAGACTCGGTGGCCTGGGGCAGGCCGCAGCCTGTGCTTTGGGAGTGATGGTACTTTCCACGCCTCAGGTCAGGAAATGCAAGCTGAATAAGGAAACCACGGGCAGGCCTTGGAAGTGGGGGGGACCTGCTCCAGGCCCCGTGAGTCTGAGTCCGCCTCCCGCCGGGGCCCTGTGCCCACACAGGGCTCTTCATTCAGGTTCATCCGGGTGTTCGCTTTTTAGATTTAAATCCTGGCTCCCTGCGAGGCCGTCCTGGTGAGGGCAGCTGCGCTGACCGGAGCTGCTCCGTCTGCTCCCAGTCTCTGCGTGGTCCGCTCAGCCCGGCCATCTGGGTCCTGGTTCTGCGCTGTCTGTCCGTCGTCGTGGGCTCCGCTCCACTGCTCCCCAGCCCTCCTTCTCAGACCCACCACCTCTCTCCCGCTTGTTTTGTTTTCAGTATTAAACTTTGGCCTGCGCTGGTCTAGTTCCAGAGAAAAGCCTCTGGGTGTTTTATTTGATTCATGTTAAATTTACAAACTACCTGCGGGGAAATGACATCTTCATGACGGTCCTTGAGAGGGCCGCCAGCTCCTCCTGCAGACTTCGCCGGTTTCCTGTGATGTTTATTCCCACAGGGTTTATCCACTGTGTTGATACTTAAATCAGACTTTGCCGCCCTCGCGCCCTCTCCCTGGTGCCGGCGTGTGGACGAGCTCTCTCCGCGCAGACCTCTCTCCGCGCAGACGTCCGTCTCGCTTCCCGCTGAGAGACAGGCTCTGGTGGCGGCTTGGCCCTTGACCTCACAAGGGCGGAATCGGGTCTGAGTCTCACACTTGCCCCTGCGACTAGCCAGGCTCCAGAGATTCTTCCATCCTTCCAACCGCCCCCTGGGCCTTAGTTCAGTGAGAGAAGGAGGTGCTACCCCAGGAGGGGCTTGGCGGCACCTGCGATGCCACCTGCTAAAATCTGCTCAGGAATCTTACCTGCACAGAACACAACACATCTTGTTCTGAGTAAGTGACCTGAGTCTTTTTACAATAAATCTTTTTTAAAGATTTATTTATGCATACAAGAAGTGGGGTGTAGACCAGAGGTGCAGGGGGTGAGAGGATCCACCAGAGACAGAGTGGGGAGCAGAACAGGCAGACTGACTGAAATACGCTGCTGAGGGGAGCAGCGGGCAGGAGGGAGGGCGAGGAGCTCCCCACCTCCCGCACCGTTCTGTTAAGCGAAATGACAGTTCTAGAGCACGCCGCGGGGGCTGGGGGGGACCCAGCCTAAGCCAGGGTCACACGCGGCGCACGTGACAATGCAGGACGGCGGCTCCCTGTCCCCACAGTAAGGGAAAAGGACAAAGAAGCATTGTCGGCCTCGCAGCTGGTCCTGGAACCTCAGTGAAGAGGGAGGGTCGGAGCGTCCCTTGAGGGGGAAGAGCCCCTGCACAGCTCTGTGAAGATGCTGCTGCGGGGCCCCCGCTCCTCCTTTTGGGGGACAGAGAGGGCCTGGACACCTGGAGGCCATTCAGGAGGGTCTGTCCAAGTCTGAGTGGACAGGACGGGGGTGGGGGCACTGGGGGTGGGTGAATATTAAAAGCACGACTGGCTGTCTCCCCCCAGCCCTTGCTTCCTCCTCTGCTGCCTGGTGAGCGGCAGCTCCACCCTTTACTCGTGGATGTCCCGGGAGCCCTGCGCAGGGGAGCTCTGGGGCCGGCTGGGGCAGTCTGGGCAGCTCCAACACAGACGGGGAGCCCGAGACCGAGGCCTCCTCCCTGTGCTCTCACAAGACCCGGAGCTGGGGCGGAGGAGAACCTCGCTGGGAGCCGGGACTCCCACATGTCACGCGCGGGGGCGCCGCCGTGAGGCCGTGCCGGGTTCCTGGTCCTGCGGACTCCCCTGGTTGTACAGCCCGGGGTGAGTGACCCGAGGCTTCCACGTCAGTTTGAGGAAACTCGACGTCCGGCTCCTCGGGTCTCGGGGAGCAGGGACTGGCACGTCAAAGGGCAACACGGCCCGCGCTCCTGTTCCTCATCTGCGGCAGCGGGGCTGGCCCGCCCGCTCTCTCCTCGCCTTTCCCGAGCGGAAGCGGCCCGGCTTTTGCTCTCCCACAGTTCCCCGGAAGACAGAACGCCTCGGCCACGCTAGGACTTAGGCGCGGCCTGGATGCAGCTCTGGCCAGTCGGCTCCAAGCCAAGTCTCCTGAGGCAGCCCTGGGGCACCCTCCCCCATCAACCCTCCCTCCTCGCTGTCCCCAGCCCCGGGCATCTGGCTTGGTCAGTAAGGGCCGCACCCGACGGGCAGTGCCTGGGGGCTGTGGCAAGTTGGGAGGCGTCAGGGCGCTCGGAGGTCTGTGCAGATGGCCGCCTGGCCGGCCCTGGCCAGCTCACCTGGCTTGATGGACGTCAGCCACTCTAGTTGGGAGGCGCTGTCACCCTCCACGCGGCCGAGTCTAACCCCGATACCCCCAGGACAGCCTGTCTGCGGGTGGCCGGGCCCCACCCGCCCGTACAGCCTTTTCTTCGGAACCCAAGGGGCTCTCCAGCAGGGGATTCCTACCCCAGAGGGCACCAAGAAGGGTGTCCCGCCCATTTCCCTAATCAAGTCTCCCACGTTGATGCCCTCGTAGACCCCCTGGGGGGGCGTGCCGGAGGGACGTCACTTTGCTGGAGACTTGGGGCGGCGTGAGCACTGAGCTCTGAACCCCTGCCTGGGCCCGGGCTGGAGACGGGGGGGACGATGAATGAGAAGTGTACCCCACACCAGCCTGCGGGGCGCCTAGGCAGGGCAGCAGGAGAACCTGAGAGACTGTGAGGGTGGGGGTGAGGGTCGGGGGGCCACAGACGTGGGTGGGGGCGGGAAAGGCGGCAGAGAGACGGGGGGAGAGAAGGGAAGATGCATGTGCCAGAGCCCATGGCATGGGAAACCTAGACTGTAAGTGATGATGCAGCTGAGGGGACCTGGAACCCGCAGGCACAGCTGGCGGGGACGCAAGGGCGCGGTTGCCATGGAAACCCACTTGGCGGCTCATCAAAGAGCTAAACATAGAATTACCCTGTCACCCGACAAGTCTACTCCTGGAGTCTACTCCTGGGCGCGGGCCCGAAGAGCCGCAAACAGGGATTGGCCGCCCCTGTGGCCGATTGTTCCCAGCAGCCAAATGGGGCAGCCACCGCGGCCGTCGGGAGGTGACTGCGAAGCACCAGGTGGTGTAGACGCGCCAGCGTGTTGTTATTCGGAGTCGGGGGACGTCGACAGGTGCTGTGACGCAGGTGAAGCTTCGTGGTGCCCGCAGACCCCGAGCAGACACCAGGGCACACGCGTCACGTGGTTCCACTTCCACACACGAGGCCAACACACGCGGGGACGAGAGTGGCTAGAGGTCACGGGGCAGGAGGCACGGGGGGGCCAGGAGGCACCGCTCCGGGGCGGGGGCGCTGTTTGGTGGCAGAGAAGGTGGCAGGGAGAGGCGGCGGTGCACACCCCGAGGGGGTGACGGGTCGCGTGCCGCTGAGCCGTGTGCTGGGGTCAAGCGTCAGCGATACGTGCACATCTGTGTGTCGTGTCCACAAAATCATTTCAGATCGTGAAAGCCCACAGGCTCCCCACCTCGCGTTCTAGAAGGAGCAACCGTGTGCCAGGCCAGCGCCCAGGGCTTCTTGGGCGCAGAGAGCAGGAGAAGGATTCCCCTCAGATCAGAGCATTGCGCCTCGGGGGCTTATCTCCCTCCATTTCAAGCGCTGGGTGTCTCATTCTGCTCCCGGAGGCCCGGATGGCCAGAGAAAGATGCAGCAAGGCAAATGTGCTGAGACAGCCCGTTCTGGGGGCCTGGCGCTTCCTTCCCTCTGTCTCTGGAGCGCGCCCCTCTCTGCGGACACGCGGTGGAAGGTGGACGCTCGTGGCCTCCCGCTGGGCTGCAGGGATGGCGCCCGCACGGGTCTCAGGTCCCATGACCCTTCTCTGGGACACACGCCCAGGGTGGGATTGCTGGGCCACAGCTGTGTGGATGTTTCTTTCCCTCAGTAAGACTCGGGGATCCCTTGTCCCCGGCGCCCACACCCACACGGTAGGGGTCCCGGCTCCCCGCCTGGCTAACACTTGGCATCCTTTTGTTCTTTTCCCTCCATGCTGGTGGATGCGGTGGGCCTCTCACGGGCCTCGTGGCACGGCCTGTGCCGGGTGCTGTTGACGCCTCTCCACGGGCTCAGGGCCCATTAGTAGCTTCCCGGGTGAAGCGTCTGTTCGGATCTCTTGCCTAACTCGTTTCTTGGGGTCTTCACCTGCATGTTCTCAACTTGCCACCCAGATGTGAGGCTCCCAGAAGCAGTCGTCCTTGAGCCTGCTGGCCCAGAAGCCGTGGGGGAGGAAGATGTTGCCTGCGGTTGACATGGGACACGCCAGCCCTTCCTGCGCGGCAGAGCTGCGCCCGCCCGCACTCCCGCTGCACGCTGACGGCAAGTTCAGAGGGGCTCCCCGCAGACACAGCAGGAAACATCTGCTGGGGAGGCTCGGAAATGGGTGATGGGTGAGGTGTTGTTACCCACAAAAGTGAGTGATCTGCTCGAGAGAGAACCCAAGGCTGAGTGCAAAAAGCTGGAAGCTGGGAGGCCTCTCCAGCAATCTCAGACCCTTTTCTTGGGGGGTTCACATGCCCCACCCCACAGTCTCCTGACATTCGGTTCTGCAGGGAATAGCAACAGAGGAAAGTTGACACGCATAAGAAACAGCTCCTAAAAGTTATGGGACAGTGAATCTTCTTTCTTTCCTTCTTGGTTAGGGTACTGGTGTGTGAGTCGTTTGCTGAGTGAATGTGAAAGAAGTTAAAAGGGAAGTGGATGGAAAATGCCTCTATCTTTGGCCCCTGCAGCCTGCCAGGCCTTCCTGCAGAATCTTCCAGCAGTTGTTGGCTTTTTGTGGTTTCCCAAAGGGATGGCCCTAGAGTTAAAAGCTGAAGAGAGTCCACAGAAATGATGGAGACGTACATCCACACCCAAACCTGCTCGCGGCTGGGTGCAGCAGCTGCACGGACACCGCTGGGGCTTGAAAGCGCCCAAATGTCCCTCAGCAGGCGAAAGATCAACAACCCCACTGATGCGCGTCCAGACCCTGGGCTGTGACTCGCTGCTAGAAAGAAGTGAGGCGCCGAGCCCCAGGAGACAACCCGGAGGAGCCTTAGCTACAGGTTACTAAATGAAAGAAAGTTCCAGGAGGAAAGACATTCTGAGTGTTCACTGCCGTGTTCCCAGCATCTAACAGCGGCTGGCCACGCAGACCCTCCATACATATTTGCTGGAGGGAAAAGGGCAGAGAAAAGCAGCCTTCCTCTGCTCCTGAGCAGTCAGAAGCAAGGGCGGCCAGGCTGCCAGCTGAGAGGTGGGCCCCTGAGACAAATGCCTGTTCCCAGGCCACACACAGACCTCCTGGAGTGGGTGGGTGTCCCGAGGGAGGGGTAATCTGCCTTTTTAAATGAACGTCCCAGATGATACTTCTATCATCTGAAGGTGAGAACCCCTTGGGGTGCTGAGGGAAAATGCAGCTTTTTTAGGCCAGTGGAGGCTCGGAGGCAGCGAGGCTTGGACACGCTGTGGCCCACACGCCCTTGCGCTTTACAGATAGAGCAGCGACAGCCCGGAGGAAGGGACGCCTGCCAAGAGCCCACAGTCACCTCCTGATGGCCTGCGAGACTCTCCGCCTCTGCGGGAAAAGAGCACCGGCTTAGGTGGCTGGTAAATACCAGCGCGATCTGGTCAAGGCCCAGGAGGTGTTGACTCCCCCGGAGGAGGCGGGGAAAGTCCAGAGGAGCTCTAGGTAGGTGTGTTTCGGGGAAATGTCAGTGAGGTCACAGAAGGATTCACTTCCCCAAGCTGCCGGGAACCGTTATTTTCCGGCTTCTCCTGTCACATGACACGACTGACTGAGTATATTTAACTTAAGATGAAATGGTCAGATTTCAAATATGCAAAAACTTGAACCGGGGTGTTGGCGCAGGAAGATGCACCTGCCAACAACCTCATCTCACTCGATGTCCCACCTACTTGCCATCTGACCTTGAAGGACCTTGGGAACACGGCCCTGGCCTGGTGGGAACTGGCGGGACTAAATGGCGCCTAGGAGTCTCCCAGTCCCGAGGGTCGGTGGTTCCCTGAGTCTCCACCCTACAATTCGCCTGTGGCCACAGGTCCTGCCTGGCTGATGCCCTGCACGAGCATGGGGAGCCTTGGTCTAAAGTGTGGGCTTGTCCAGGAGGACAAAGTAGGCAGACAGTCTATAAAACCGGTAGACACAGACATAATGCAGAGGCTGGGGTTTCGTGGGGGAAATTAGGCAATCTCTACACAGGGAGACAGAGGAAGTGAGAGAAAGCCAATGAGGACATAGGTAGTTTTTTTTTTTTTTTTAAGATTTATTTATGCAAACAAGAGGTGGGGTGTAGGCCAGAGGTATGGTGGGGAGGGGGTGTGAGAGGATTCACCAGAGAGAGTGGGGAGCAGAACAGGTGGATCCACTGAAACACACTGCTGAGGGGAGCAGAGGGAGACAGGAGAGGTCTGCTGCACCCTGTGGGTAGCTCCCTGGCCTGAACTGTCCCACCTGCCAGTGGATTCAGATGAAAAGTGGTAATAAAAATCAGGTGCCATTCCAAAAGGAGACACCGAGCTGGAGAAGACCGAGCTGGTCTGTAAGGAATCACTCGTGAGTACACATTTATTCTGTATACAGATCAGTGGCATCAAGTGTGTAACACTGAAAACATCACTGCTTTTGGATATGCTTCTCTTGGTGTGCTTCTGAGCCTGGCTCTGCAATAAATATGTGAGCTCTTTGGAAAAGTAAACATAACTCAATTAAACTCTTTTTAAAATTTTTTTTGAAAGTTTATTTTTTTTAAGATTTATTTATTTATGCATACAAGAGCTGGGGTACAGGCAAGAGGTGTGGGGGGTGAGAGGATTCGCCAGAGACAGAGTGGGGAACAGAACAGGCAGACTGACTGAAATACACTGCTGAGAGGAGCAGTGGGTAAGACAGGAGCGGTCTGCTGCGCCATATAGGTAGCTCCCTGGCCGGCCGGGGATTGAACTTGTGCTTCAGAGGCTGCAGACAGCTTCACAGTGCTGTGTTAAACCCCTTGTACCACCACGGAGGCCCTCAATTAAACTCCTAAAAAGGGGCTGCCTGGTGGTGCAGGGGTTAAGCTTCACGCTACCACCTCCACAGCCGGAGTTGGGTCCCAGGCCAGGGAGCTGACCCACAAGGCACAGCAATACCCTTTGATCATTATTTTGCAAACTGCTGAAGGTAGAGAATCACACATTTGTCCTACTTCCTAATATGAAGGATGGTCCTCTTCAGATGTATTCCTGCTAAGTGCTGCAGAAGAGGGGTCACAAGCCCTATGCCACACAGGAGTCAGCAGCGGCTGCAACCATCACAGCATGAGAAACAAAAGGTGTTATGACAGAGGAACCCATGGAGGCCCACTGTACCTACATATGCCACCACATGAGTCGTCTTGTCAAAACAAAACCTGATGTGGTCGGGGCATTCAGATCGAATTACCAATGTGCAGAAGGAACACAAGGGACCGAAGGAGACATTAACACAATGCCACAGGGATGCCTTCAGCAGGATCGAGACTAGGGAACTCTATGGGACAAATCACCTTGTTTCATCAAACAGTACAGAAGGGATGGTGGGGGGAGAAAGGAAACGAAAGAAACTGCAAAAAAAGAGGAAGAGGGAAGCCATGGATTAAAAAAAAAAAGTGGGGACTCCCTGGTGGCGCAAGGGGTTGGGACACAACCTATGAAGCAATCCGCAGCCTCCGCATCACGAGTTCTATCTCCTGCAGGCCAGGGAGCTACCCACATGGCACAGCAGACCTCTCCTGACTCGCCCCCTGCTCCCCTCAGCAGTGTACTTTTGTCAGTCTGCCTGTTCTGTTCCCCGCTCTGTCTCTGGTGAATCCTCTCACATCCCCAACACACGCACACACACGCATGCACACACAAGCATGCACACACACACACACGCACGCACACGCATGCACCTCTGGCCTGTACCCCAGCTCTTGTGTGCATAATCTTTAAAAAAAATTAAAAAAAAAAACTGAAAAGCTTAAAATTTTACCCAGTTGCAATGTATGTTCCGGATCCCAATTCAGACAGTTGTTTTTATATAAAAGACATTTTATAGGTGAATCAGAGAAATGTAAACATTAATTCAGAATATGACATTAAGAAATTATTGTTCATTTTGGGAAATTTTTGAGTATTTTGAGACGGGATTGCTTGTCTTTTAAAGACATATTGTGAAATGTTTACTGGTGAAATCATATGAACCCTGAGATTGACTTCAAAATAATGGGGGGGGGCGCTCCCTGGTGGCGCAAGGGGTTAAGAACCGCACTATGAAGCAATCCGCAGCCTCTGCAGCACAAGTTCGATCCCCCGCCTGCCAGGGAGCTACCCACATGGCGCAGCAGACCTCTCCTGCCTCACCCACTGCTCCCCTCAGCAGTGGATTTCAGTAAATGCGCCTGTTCTGCTCCCCACTCTGTCTCTGCTGAATCCTCTCACACAACCCCCCCCAAATCTCTGGCCTGTACCCCAGCTCTTGTATACATAAATAAATCAATCTTAAAAAAAAAAAACAAAAAACAAAAACCCCAGGCCCACGCTCCTAAACGTCCTCCAGGTGTTGGGCAGGCTTCCGCCATCTTCTCGAGGCTTAGACCGCCCGGACTGGAGGACACCCGGTTCTGAGGGACGCGGGCCAGGCCCCGCAAGCCGCGCCTTCCCACCGAGGCGGCCGCGCGCCGCGTCGACAGCGACCTCCGCCCCCGGCGGCGCAGCCCGCCCGGGTCCCCGGCTTCCGCGCGCCCGCAGGACTACATCTCCCGGCAGGCTCTGCGCCTCGCGGGCGGGGGCCGGCCCTCGACAGCCGAGGACTACACTACCCAGTGATACCTTGCGGGAGGCGGTAGTTGGGTGTGGACTGCACAACCATTGGTTCTGCGTCCACGGCAGCTGCGCGGTGATTGGCTGAGGCGTCCGTCAGTTACTGCCGCGGGCCGTGACGTTTCGCGCTAAGACGGGGCGAGCAGGGAGGCGGAGGAGCGCGCCCCGGGCCGAGCCGCGCCCTCGCGGCCGGGTGAGTGACCTCTGCCTCCGCCCCGCGAGCGTGCGCTCGGGGCCCGGCGCCCCGGCTCCCCGGGGACGCACCGGCGCGCAGGTACTCTCGCGGGGCGGGGACTGCGCGCACACGTGTCTCGCCCGACCTGGGCAGCCGCTGCGGGGGCGCTGGGGGCGACCCTCCTCCCGGCCCCCCCGGGCCCCCCCGGCCCCCCGAGGCTCCGCTGTGCCCGCACGCTGGGCCCGCTGCAGGGACCCCCCGCCGAGCACGCGGCTCCGGCCGCTCCCGCGGGGCCCCGGGGTCCCCGCCCACGAGGGTTTGCGCGGACAGAAGAGGGGGGCGAGGCGACTCCCGTCGCCCGGGGCGCCCCGCGCTCACGCCGGCAGCGCCGGCCTCCGGGGGTGTGTGGGTGTCGCGCTGACAATCACATTCCGTTTCTGCCTCTAGAGAAATACCAGGGCTTGTCGGTCCATAAGGAAATTTTGAAGGAGCGGAAAAGGTAAGGCCACCGTGGGCTTGTGGCTGACCAGCCCCTCAGGCCTGTGAAACGCGTCTGTTTGACAAATGGCATCATGCGGGATCTGTCCAGCCGTCTGGATTAGGCAGGACAGGCATCGTGCCCATTTTCCAGAAGGGAAAACTGAGCCCAGGTGAAATAAACCTGCCCAAGGTGCGCAGGAGGCGGCACCTGAACTCAGGCTTCTTGAGCCACGGGCTGAGGCTCTGCGCAGCTGTGCCGAGCTGCTTCTACAGAGAAGTGGCTCCCAGACGGGGCAGGAAACTGCCGCTGCTTGACGTGAGCTGAGCCGTCCCTGTGTAACTCTGGAGGCGCTTTGCCTCCCAGTCAGGGACGCCCTGTGTTCAGTGCTGGCTTTCCCCCTCTCTTTCTGCAGGGCCGTGTTGCTTCTAGAATAGCTACGCGGTTTTTAATAATTTATTCATGGCTGGAGCCTCTGAGGTGTGCCAGGCCCTGTGCTGACCTGGGCCAGCCGCCTGAGGCCGAGTCCCTGTCCCTCGGGAGCCCACGTCCTCCGGACAGAGAGGATACGTTAGCATGCACAGTGCCCGCTAGAGGGGACGTTAGTCTCCCACGGCCATGGCGAGTGGTGCCTTGGCACCCAGGCGCTGTGGACACACAATGCAGTGTCCCCACCATGCACCACGCAGCTTGTACACTTAAGGGGGGCCGTCAAGCTCAAGGGGAGTGACCCTGGCCAGAGACACCGTAGACACGAGATGTGTACGGCTGCCCCCAAGCCGAGTGCACAACGTTACAACAGCTGGGACGTCAGGCAGTAGGAATTTGGGGACCACTGTCACACGGGCAATTTGGCGTGGACTGAATGTCAATAGGCAGCGTGTGTCAACTGCATCTGGAGGGGATGCCCCTTGGCTGAGCCCTGGGGAGGAGAGGACCTGGTGGCGGAAGAGCAAGCTGGCTGGGAGTCGGGCTGCCTTTCAGACAAGGGAGCAGGGAAAGCAGTGGTGAGTTGGGCAGACAGGTTTCCAGGAAGTGGTGGGAAGTGCTGAGAATGGCCACATGAGGGGAGGCAGGAGTGGTCCAGGCTGAGGGTGAAGTGGTCAGCAGGCAGCATCAGGGGGGCCTGGGAGCATCATGCTGTTCTGTGACGCCATTCTGCTGCAGTGGGTGGGCCTGGGGTGTGTACAGACAGTGGGGAAGGGCTGGTGTGTGTGTGTGTGGGGGGGGGGGCCCTCTGAGCGCTTCCTTTGCCTCGCTTGAGCCCATTAGAGTCCCAGGCCCCTTCCCCAGAACCTGCTGTCTGACAGGCCTCCTTTTTTTTTTTTTTTAAGATTTATTTAAATCTTAAATCTATTTATTTAAATCTGAGGTACAGGCCAGAGGCATGGGAGGGTGAGCGAACTTACCAGAGACAGAGTGGGGAACAGAGCAGGCAGACTGACCGAAATCCACTGCTGAGGGGAGCAGCGGGCGAGATAGGAGAGGTCTGCTGCGCCATGTGGGTAGCTCCCTGGCTGACCAGGAATCGAACTGGTGCTGCAGAGGCTGTGGACAGCTTTTCAGCACGCAGCGCTCAACCCACTGGGCCTCCTTAGTGCTTGACTTGAGTGGGCTCTGGCCTCCTGCTTTCGCAGCCTAGGCCTTGTCTGAGCCAGGTGTTTGCCGTAAAGCCAGGTGTCACTGGAAAGCCAGTTGTTTCTGGCCTTTTCATTGATTCAGTCAACAAATACTGTGAGCACGTTCTCTGCTGGGCTGTGTTCCAGGCACTGGGCTACAGAGATGGAGACATGAGACCCATCCATGTTCTCCTAGTTGCCTTCTAGTGGGGTAGGGACAGGGACTGAGTAAATAACAGTATACGGCAATTCGTGCTAGAAAGAAGGGTGAGGGAATCCAAGGGACATGGGCTGATCCTGGAGGGCTGCTCTGAGGAGGTGAGATATAAGCTTGAACTTGCTCTGGACCCTCAGAAGTTGCTCTGCTGTTCACTGCCTGTCTCTTGCATCTAGCTGGAAGCTGATGGACATTGTGTAGGCCAGAGGCAGGGATGGTCGGCTATGACCCCAAAGCAGATGACAGGAATATCTCCAATTTTGAGGTGGTGGTGGCAGGATCTGTGTCTGGACTCGTCACGCGGGCCCTGATCAGCCCCTTGGACGTCATCAAGATCCGTTTCCAGGTACCCTTTCCCCTCTTTTCCAGGTCACAGGCTGGAGGACACGTTCACTCTTGCCAAAGAAGTTTCTAGAACTTGGAATTTTGTCAAAAAAGAAGCACTTTGTCACCTTGATTACCTTTTCTGCGATTTCTCCTTGCTGCGCCCCCACCAGAGTTGGCCTGACCTTCTCCCTCTCGGTTCCCAGCTTCAGATAGAGCGCCTGTCTCGGAGTGACCCCGGTGCCAAGTACCATGGGATCCTGCAGGCCTGCAGGCAGATTCTGTGGGAGGAGGGCCCAACGGCATTCTGGAAAGGCCACGTGCCGGCCCAGCTTCTCTCCATAGGCTACGGCGCAGTCCAGGTGAGTGCGGGTCCGGCTGGGCTGTGGAGTCAGGCTGCTCCACAGGGTGACGGGTGGGTGGGCATGCCGAGGGCAGGGCCGCAGAAGGTGCTCAGCACACCACTCGCCTGTCCTAGTCACTCTGAGATGGACCGTACACCTCCCTACGTCCCCCCACCCCAGGTGAATTTTGGGGGTTACACCTTGGAGATTCTCTTGAGGCCATTCAAAGTAGCATTTTCACATCTGTGCTTCCATGGAACTTGCCCACAGCGTTGCACAGGAGGCCGCGCAGGGCTTTAGTGGGTCCCAGAGAGGTTAAGCAAGCTGCCCCAAGCCACACAGCCGGTGGTGGTGGATCTAGGATTGCAATACAGGCTTCCCGGGTGTCACTCGTCAGCCGCGCACCAGCGTGTCTCCGGGGGGGTAGGACTGCCCGATGTGGGGTGATGATGCCAGTCTGGGCAGACCCCGTCTGGAGCACTGTCACATGTCACCTCACAGCAGTCTCTGACGTCGGTGGATTCTGTGTCCTCTCCTGCTTGACAGACGAGCTTGAGGCAGAGGGAGCTGGCACAGACCCAGCTGGACGCTGGCTAGAAAGGGGGCAGGGCCTGCCTGCTGGTCCTCACTGTCATGGGGATGGCTCGGGTGGGGTGCTCCTAGGGACCGGACCCTTCTGTCTCCCCCGGGTGCTCAGTGGATGCCGCCAGCTGTGAATATGTTAGTGACCTGGCCAGGTGGCCCCCAGTGGGAGCGCTTGTAAGAAGATCGCTGTGTCCGGGGCTGACCCTGACCATGTGGAACGTGCTCCCCAAGGGCCTTCCTAAGCAGCGACTTCTCATGGCCACTGCTGAGACCCCCACCACCTCCAGCTTCTCCCTCTTCTCAAGAAATTGGCTCAAGAGCAGATTTTTCTGATATAAACATTTTCTCACCTGTTCCCTCAGCCCGCGCGCTTAAAACGGCATCTGAGTTTTGCACAAAACACTTAAGTTTACCGTATATTCTGTCACTGCCCAAGGGGCCTCTTCCCTGGGCTGGGACCCCCGGCTGGTGGTAGGTACATTCCAGGGGGTCAGTGACTTTGTCCTTTGCTCTTGCAGTTTCTGTCGTTCGAGCTGCTGACGGAGCTGGTGCACCGGGCCCGCGTGCGCGACGCCCGCCAGTTCTCCGTGCACTTTGTCTGTGGAGGCCTGTCTGCCTGCGCGGCCACCCTCGCCGTGCACCCCGTGGATGTCCTGCGTACCCGCTTTGCAGCTCAGGGGGAGCCCAGGGTGAGTCTGGGTAATGGAAGGCGTCCCAGGAGCGGGGGCCCTTCCGAGCGGGTGTGTCGCTGGAGGAGCTGTGGGGCCTCGTGCTCCCCTCACCCCTCTGGGCCGCTGGCATCCGCTCCGCACCCTGCAGGTGCTCACAGCCTCCATGCGAGACGGAGCCCCCCAGGTGTGACATGCCGGGGTGGGTGGACAGGTGCTCCGCAAGGTGAGACTCGAGGGCTGTGTCATCAAGAGAGCGGCTTTGGTTTCCCTAAAGAATGGAGGAGAGGAAGCTGGAATCAAAGAACTTCCCTGAGTGAAAGCAAGGGATTAACCCTGCAGTTGGCCTGCCCACCAGACCTCCGTTTCCTGGACGTATGTAGGGGTGTGTGTGTGTGTAGAATAATCTTTCCAGTGTCTTCCTCCTGCAGGAGGGTTGTGTTGGTAGGGGGTGTTGCTTTGCTTAAGAATTTGATCTGGGATCAAATTAGTTTCTGTTCTGCTGTTTCTTTGTGTTGCTTGGGGTGCAGCTCCTGGGTTAGGGGAGCCCTTTTATGGCGGAGACATCGTGATGACTGGCTGAGAAGGGCAAAGCCCCTGGGTATAGTCTCGAAGAAAATGTCTGGGGCATGAGAGCTGGTTTGCTCCTTAGGCCACTTCCACAGAAAATTGGAGGTTTGGGGTGACTACCCTGGCTGAGAAACCAGAGGAGGCACCCTCTGAACTGAGCAGAGAAGTTGGGGGGCAGGGTGTGTGTAAGAAGGGAACCACATACTGGCTGCTAGGATGAAGCAAAGACAGTGGGCCCGTCCATCCCTTCCTTTCTGTGGGCTTGTGGCCCCAACCTCTCAGAAGGGGCGACAGGAGTAGAAAAGAGGGTAAAGGGCACATTCCCTCCCCAGAAATTTGGGGCCATTGGTTCTGGAATGACTGGAAAATTGCACTCGAAAGCAAGGGGAGGAGCCTGCTAATTTTTTTAAAGATTTATTTATTTGGGCCTCCCCGGTGGTGCAGCGGTTGAGCGCTGGGTTGCGAAGCTGCCCGCAGCCTCTGCAGCGCCGGTTCGATCCCCGGCTGCTCCCCGGCCACCGGAGGAGGGTCCCACATGGCGCACAGACCTCTCCTGCCGCCCGCTGCTCCCCTCAGCAGTGTACTTCGGTCCTTCTGCCTGCTCTGCTCCCCGCTCTGGCTCTGGTGAATTCTCTCACCCTCCCGCGCTTCTGATTGTACCCAGTTCTTGTATAAATAAATAAATAAATAAATAAATCTTTAAAGATTTGTTTATTTATGCATATAAGAGCTGGGGTACAGTCCAGAAGCGTGGAGGGTAAGAGGACTCCCCAGAGACAGAGCGGGGAACAGAACAGGCAGACTCACTGAAATCCACTGCTGAGGGGAGCAGCGGGCAAAACAGGAGAAGTCTGCTGCGCCATGTGGGTAGTTTCCTGGCCGGCTGGGAATCAAACTCGTGCTGCAGAGACCGGACAGCTTCATAGATTGTGTCTCCACCTGCTACCCCACCAGGGAGGTCCAGGAGGAGCCTGTTTAAAAGCTGCAAAACTCTACCGTTAGCTTCAAAATTTTAAAAGATCACCAACATGTAAGGTGTGTAAAGGTTCACAAGCCAGGTAGTTCTTCATGGATTGTGAGAAAACAAGACCAGCCGGCCCATCGCAGTTCCCTGAGGCAGCTGCTGTTAATACTTGAAGCTGCTCCATTATTTACTTCCTGATTCCCTTTTTTTTTTAAGATTTATTTATTTATACAAGAACCGGGTATAGGCCAGAGGTGCGGGAGGGTGAGAGGATTCACCAGAGACAGAGTGGGGAGCAGAACAGGCAGACTGACTGAAATACACTGCTGAGGGGAGCAGCGGGGAGACAGGAGAGGTCTGCTGCGCCCTGGCCAGGATCGAATTTGTGCCGCAGTGGCTGCAACAACTTGGTAGCACTGTCTTTAACCCCTGCGCCACCAGAGAGGCCCTATTTACTCCCTGATTCTAAGTAACGTGCCAATACTACTATTTCTCTTTCTCTTTCCTTCCTTATTTTTAAATTGAAGACATTAACTATTAACTGCCACCATGGAAGATAAGGGTTTAGTTCTTTCCTGATGCCCTCACGTTTCTTTGTGCTCTCCTCCTATTTGATTACAGCACAACTGATGAAGAGATTTTGACTAAATCAGCCCTCAGTGTTCATGCCGTTAAGTAATTGTTAAAGCTGAGCCTGCACAGTGTTGTGGTTGCATTTTCTTTGTCTTTCCTGAAGTTAGCCATTGCCTTGGGTTTTATTTGTTTAGTTTTCTACACATCTGTCGCGAATTGTGGGGTCAGCCTGTGGTCTTCAGCCCCATGTTATGGAACGATATGGAGCCCCCAGCTGGCACCCTTCACCCTCAGTTATCAGTCTGGATGGTGCCCTAGGTCTCGACAGCTGCTTGCTCAGGGATTCTCATGGGATCCCATGTTTTCTCTTTCATGATGAATCCCTTGTTTAGCTGGAGCGCATCCTGGGAAGTAGCTTCCCCAGAGAATCCTTGAATAAGAAATGCCTTTATTTTACCCTACGCTTGACTGACGACTGGATCTAGAATTCTTGCTAGCTGTCAGTGTTGCTGAAGAGAACTCCAGAAGCATCCTGGTTACTGGACTTTTTCATTTTTTAAGATTTATTTTTATTTATGCATACAAGAGCTGAGGTGCAGACCAGAGGTACAGGGAGTGAGAGGATCCACCCAAGACAGAGCGGGGAGCAGAACAGGTGGATCTACTGAAATCCACTGCTGAGGAGAGCGGCGGGGAGACTGGAGAGGTCTGCTGTGCCATGTGACTTGTTCCCTGGCCAGGGATCGACCTGAGATTTAACTCCTAGGCCACCAGGGAGGCCCAAAAAATTCACTCTTTTTGGTGTTCAGCAATATGAGTTTTGGCAAATGTAGAGTGAGCACAGTCCTGATATAAGCCGGTTTCAGTAAACCCTCCAGATTTCCCTGTGCTCCTGTTTAGTCTGTTCTCCATTACCAGCTTCCATTAACCTCCGGTCTGTGTCTGTAAAGTTTTGCCTTTCCCAGGATGTCATATAGACGGAACCGTGCCCTGTGTGGTCGGCATTGGCGCCCTTCACTCGGCGTGTGTGGTTGAGACTCGCTCATGCGCTGTATGTGCGCAGCTGAGTCCTTTATGATTGCTGAGTAGTATTCCGTTGGGTGGTTGCATCACGGTGTGCTCGTTGAAAGAGGTGGGCATTGTTCTCCAGCTGCCGGTGGTTATGAATAAATCCACAGCACACATTCTCACCTGGTATGCGAACACATGTTTCTTGGGTAAATACCTAGGATTGGGATTGCTGGGTCCGAAGGTAAGAATGTTTAATTTGGTAAGAAAAAGCCGAACTGTTTACTAAGTGGCTCTGCCATTTTGCATGCCCATCAGCAATTCCAGTGGGCCCTTATCTTCCCCAACACTTAGTATTGCCGCATCTTTATTTTTATTTTATCCTTTAAAATTTTACCCATTCTGATAGGTGTGAGTCGTGGACTCTCATTCTGCTTTCTGCGTTTCCTGTTCGTGTTGAGCTGCTGTGTCCTTGCGTGCTGGTGGGCTGCGTCTTCTCTGGGGCAGCATCTGCCTGTTTTTGTCACAGGCTGCTGGTTTTTACTTTACCAGTATTTTCTGAGTCTATGGCTTGTCTTTTCATTTCCTTACCAGTGTCTTTTGAAGAGCAGATGTTTGTCATTTTGATGCTGTCCAGTTTATCAAGTGGTTCTTTCATGGATTTTGCTTTTGGTGTTCTAGGAAATGTTTGCCTAGGGGACCCCTGGGGGCAGAGGGGTTGAGTCTCAGCGCTGTCACCACTGTGGCCTGAGATTGATCCCCGGCCAGGGAGCTACCCACATGGCGCAGCAGACTTCTCCTTTCTCCCTGCTGCTTCCCCCAGCAGTGTGTTTCAGTCAGTCTGCCTTTTCTGCTCCCCACTCTGTCTCTGGTGAATCTTCTCACCCCCCGCACCTCTGGCCTGTACCTCAGTTCTTCTACACATAAATAAATAAATCTTTTTAAAAAATGTTTGCAGGCCTCCCTGGTGGTGCAGGCAGTTGAGCGCAGCGCTGTGAAGCTGTCCACAGCCTCTGCAGTGCCGGTTCGATCCCCGCTGGCCGTGGAGTAACCCACATGGCGCAGCAGACCTCTCCTGTCTCACCCTCAGCAGTGTCTTGGGTCCATCTGCCAGTTCTGTTCCCCACTGTGTCTCTGCTGAATCCTCTCACCCTCCCACGCATCTAGTCTGTACCCTGGTTCTTGTATAAATAAATTAAAAAAAAAAAGTTTGCCTACCACGAAGATTTTCTCTCAAGCACTGTTCTGTCTTTTGTGACTCTCACCTCTGATCTATTCTATTTTTTAAAAGATTTATTTGAGGATACAGAACTGGGGTACAGGCCAGTGGTGTGGTGGGTGAGAGGATTCACCAGAGACAGAGCAGGGAACAGAACAGGCAGATGGACTGAAATCCACTGCTGAGGGAGCAGTGGGCGAAACCAGGAGAGGTCTGCTGCGCCATGTGGGTATCTCCCTGGCCTGGGATCGAACTTGTGCTGCAGAGGCTGCAGATAGCTCCATAGGTTGCTCCTTAACCCCTTGTGCCCCCCAGGAGGCCCCGCTGATCTATTTTAAAGTAGACCCTCTCCTCTTACCAAGGAGGTGGTGTCTTCTCGAAAGTCTGAGAATAGTAGTTATCACTTTGTGGGTGGTTCCTTTTTTCTTCAATTCTCTTCTTCTGTCTCTTCTTTCCAAGTTATCCCCACCCCCATTTGAGCATTTGGCCTCTTTGAAGCCTTCCCTCCAACGCCTGGTGAGCGGGGACTGCCAGCCTGGTTAGGAGGGACAGGAGCAGAGTGAGAGTCGTGGGCGCGTGGGCAGCTGTGCCCATGGCCGCCCCAGGCCTGCCCTCCCGTGGAAGTCCCCAGGTGAAGTCCTTCCTCACAGCTGGAGCTGGGGCGCGAGTGCTGAGAAGGGCAGGCCCCCCTGCTCGGCGCAGACTTTCCCTCAGTCACCCCATCCACAGGGAGCCGGGTGCCCACCCGCGCAGAGTCCGCCCTCGTGAGCATTTTACGGAACGTAGGTCTATAGAAGGCACGAGGGAGAGCCAGGGGCCTGCGGGCCTCCTGCCCAGATCTAAGAAAGCTTAAGTCTGCGCTTGTGGCAGAAAATCAAAACAGCACAAGATGGTATTAATAGTAAATCTCCTGCTGCCCCCCCTCCGTACCCCGGTTATGTTTGCCTGCGGGGAGGGGTAAGAGTGACCACCGCTGCTCCTGCTGCTGGAAGATCCCTGGGGAGGGGGGTGGCCGCCTCTTCTACAAACACTGCCCTCAGGCCTCTCCCTCATTAACCCCCTCGGGTCCTTGGAGGGGTGGCCGTGACCACCAGCCACCCGAGAACACTGACCGTGCGGACACTGGGGCGCAGTGAATGCTAGAGAGGGAGTTGCTGGAAGCGCCAGCCTCTGGGTTCTGCCCAGCATGTTCTTGACCGGCCTCTCGGCAGGGGAAGTTTCGTTCCGGGCACCGGGTTTCTAGCGAGGTGAGGGGCGGGGCGGCCGGGCTCAGCCTCCCCGCTCACTGGGCCGCATGTGCAGGTCTACCCCTCCCTGCGACACGCCGTGGTCACCATGTGCCAGACCGAAGGCCCCACCGTCTTCTACAAAGGCCTCACCCCCACCTTGATCGCCATCTTCCCGTACGCCGGCTTCCAGTTCTCCTTCTACAGCTCCCTGCAGCAGGCCTGCGAGTGGCTCCTGCCGGCCCAAGGCCAAGGCCAGACCAATGGTGAGCTGCCCCGTCCCCCAGGGCTTTCCCGTCAGAAGCTGCGGCCTCCGCCTCCCAGCCCCGCTGGTGCTTGGCCCACCACATGGGCCCCCCACACCATGACATCACCCCCTTTTTTTCCGGCGATGGTCAGGGTTCACGTTTTTGTCAGAGGAACAATCTGTAAACTGCCTGTTTTGGGGTTGTGTTTTCTTTGGGTTTGGTTGGGGGGAAGAAGGGGAACCCCTGTTCCCTCTCAAGAGGGTACCTGAGCCCCGGGGTCCTGTCTGCCTCCCACAGGGGAGGCCCCTCCCAGAGTAGTGGCCCCCCCACTCCCAGCCTGTCCAGTCTGCAGCAGGAGGGGCCAGCATGACCCTCCCTGGGCTACATTCCTCTGAGGGGAGGGTGCTGTGGGGCTTTGTTCTGTGGGGGCTGAGACCTCGTGCCCTGGAAGCTGTCTACCCTCAACTTCATTTTCCTCGTTTCCTCCTCATTGCACGTCTTGGGTTCAGGGAACCTCAAAAACCTGCTTTGTGGCAGTGGAGCCGGAGTCATCAGCAAGACCCTCACGTACCCCCTGGACCTCATCAAGAAGCGGCTGCAGGTGGGAGGTTTCGAGCAGGCCCGAGCCACCTTTGGCCAGGTGAGCCTCTGCAGACAGTGCTGACCTTTGGCCGCTACAGGCCGGTCAGGGCCCACTGTGGGAAAGGAGAAGTGGGGGCGGGGCGGGGCGGGGCAGGGCGGGGTGGAGAGGGTTTGGGGAGGGGATGGGTAATTCTAGAGCTTTCCCCTCCAGAGCCGGATCCCAGGATGCGAAGGCACGAGGAGACATGGGCCGTGCCCTTCCTGCCAGAAGGGGGGTGCCCTGGCTGGGGGGCGAGCAAGAATTGGGTTTATAGTTGCCATATTTCTCCTTTTTTTTTTTTTTAAAGATTTATTATTTATTTATTTATGCATACAGGAACTGGGGTGCAGGCCAGAGGTGCAGGGGGTGAGAGGATTCAACAGAGACAGAGCGGGGATCAGAACAGGCAGACTGACGAAATACACTGCTAAGGGGAGCAGCGGGGAGACAGGAGAGGTCTGCTGCACCATGTGGGTCAGCTCCCTGGCCGGGAATTGAACTCAGGCTGCAGTGGCTGGCGATAGCTTGATAGTGTTGAGACTTTAACCCCTGCACCACCAGGGAGACCCCATACATTATCTTTGTCAGAAAACTTAAGAAACATCAGAGAGACAAGAATAAAGTTAAAAATTAATTATATTGGGCCTCCCCTGGTGGCGCAGCGGTTGAGCGCTGGGTTGCGAAGCTGCCCGCGGCCTCTGCAGTGCCGGTTCGATCCCCAGCTGCTCCCCGGCCACCGGAGGAGGGTCCCGCATGGCGCGCAGACCTCTCCTGCCGCCCGCTGCTCCCCTCAGCAGTGCACTTCGGTCCTTCTGCCTGTTCTGCTCCCCGCTCTGGCTCTGGTGAATTCTCTCACCCTCCCGCGCTTCTGACTGTACCCAGTGCTTGTATAAATAAATAAATAAATCTTTAAAAAAAAATTATATCTAAGACTCCCCCCCAAAAAGATAAGCTCACAGAACCTTTGGCTATAGTTTTATTCCTTTGCATAAACACACGTGTACATTTGAACCAAACTGGGGTCGTACACAAGGGTCAAAACCTCCCTTTTCCACTTACCTGCTTGTCCTGACAGGACGGTCTGCATTTGGACTTGGGAGAGACAGTGAGAGTGGGAACAAAGGGGAGGCTCCGCTGCTGGGGAGGGGCTAGTGTGAGTGGGTGTGGCTGGAGATGGGAGGCCTAGGGGAGCACCCTGGGGGTGAGGGCAGGCCAGGGAGGGAAGCTGAGGCCAAGTGGTGGACCCTGAACGCCAGGCTACAGTGCTCGGTTTGACAATATCATCACTGGTGTCGATGACACCATCTTCGCAGTCACGGGGTTGCACAGAGCTGTGCCTGGGGGCACTGCCTGGCAGCAGCGGGCTTGGTAACTGGAGCGCCCAGCTGCAGGAGTAGCCTGGGCAGGCGAAGGGCCAACAGGAGGGCCAGAACCCCAAGGGAGTTTAGGTGGGGCGGGGTGAGCGGCCTCTGCCGGCAGGAGGAGCCCTGTCCAGTGCTGATTTCCAGACACGTCAGCCAAGTGGTGGCGCGCGCTTGGCAGAGAAGCATAAAGTGAACGTCTTCTCTGCGCATCCATTCCTTCACCCTGCGAGGACGAGCGGGTGCCATGGGGCGCCAAGGAAGGGGCCGACATCCATCTCTGAACCGCCCTCTCTCCCCAGGTTCGCAGCTACCGGGGCCTCCTGGACTGCGCCAGGCAGGTGCTGCAGGAGGAGGGTGCCCAGGGCTTCTTCAAGGGCCTGTCCCCCAGCCTGCTGAAGGCGGCCCTCTCCACGGGCCTCGTGTTCTCCTGGTACGAGCTCTTCTGCAACCTCTTCCACCGCATGAAGAAGGCGGACAGCTAGCTCTGCGCGAGGAAGAACAGCCATGGCTGGCGGTCACCTTCATCTCCCTCCTCCTGTTGCTCTGGGCCGCGCCACCTGGTCCAGCCTCCAGTCAGGGGCCGCAGCCGCAGCGAGCGGGACAGTAGCCCCCAGCGCGGTGGGAGGTCCTGGCTTTCTCCAAGCGACAGCATGGGAGGGACTTGGCCAGCAGCGCCAGCAGGAAGCAGGAAGTTGCTTCTCTGCCTGCTGCTTACACCTCTCAGCCCCCAGGCCTGGAACAAAACCTGGCACAGGGTGGGGCTGCAGCTAGATCTGAGGGTCCAGCGCTGGGCAGGGTGCTGGCCCCTACATTTACTTAACAGACATTAAAGCTGAAAGCACATTCCTTATTGTATCTTCCCCGTTCCTCAGCGTCTGAGCGAAGCCATCCCACCTTCCTGGGATTCCACTTTCTCAGCAGGTCCGTCGCTCAGGCAGCTTTGCTTCTAGTTCTGGAGCAGGATCCACCCACCATTTTGCTTTGTAAAGGTGCCCGTGCACCTGTCTCCTGTCTGCGCCGGCGCCTGCACGGCTGGTCTGGGCCTGGCCTTCTCAGCAGGCTGCAGAAGGGGGGCAGCTTTTCCCCAATCCACCTTACCGCCTCTCTATCACCAGGCACCGGAGTAGCCCTCCTGGAGCTGGGCTGGTCAGCATCAGCTGCCCACTCTGCTTGGCCTGCTGTGTGTGACCTCTGAAGCCCTAGAAGGGCCCTGGCTTGAAGCAGTCCAGTGGAGGCGAAGGGGGTGTTACGTGGATGGCCTGTGAGGCACGGTTGGCACCCAGGGCCCTGTCAGCAAAGAAACTCGCAACATACTCAGGAGCAGAGAAACCTCAGGAGTAGGAAAGAAGAAAATTCCCAGACACAGCTGCCACCCTTCCACCTCCCACCCACCCCAGCTCTCCTAGCCCCAGGGGAGGTTGGCCTGAGTGCTGGCTCTGCAGAGGGGTCCAGGACAGAGGAGCTGGGGTCCAGGCGGGGTCCCTGCCCTCACCCCTGGGGCCAGGCTGAGCCTTCACACTGAGCAGCTGGGAGCCGGCCTGTGTCCGGGCCACCCCCTTGCCCTGCACCTGTCCTGGAGCTGGGTGATAGGGTTGGGCCCTGAGTCCTGAAGTGTCCTTGCTCTTGGCTGCTGATTATGAAAGCCCAGGCTGTGGCACTCCAGGTCTGGGGGAGGCAACTTCCCCAAGGTCTGCTAATGAAGTGCTTGGGAGTAAAGCTTATTCTCCTCTCTCCTGCTCATTGGTTCTTTGCTGCAGCCGAACATGCTCGCCCTCGTCCATTTCCAGGTGACCACCTGGCCGTTCTCCTAACAGGAGGAGAGGACTTGGCAACACCCGCTGGCCAGGCCGCTTCGCTCGTCGTTAAGCCGGAGCAGCCCTTTGCCAGCCTCCAGGACGCCTAACTGGCCCTGACCCGGCTGCTGGGCCTGTGCCTCTCGCCCGTCTCCAGCCAGAAAGACCTAGACAGGCCTGGCCCAGACTTCGGGGTCACTCCCAGCGCCCCGTGGGCGGTGCGTTGCCCCCCCCCCAGCCCCCATCTCTGGGGCGCTGCACTGCTTTTCAACTCACTTTACCGGTGCCGCTTGTACTTGAGGTAGGAGAGGGGGTCAGCGGGGCCTGATGGGGGGGACGGGCCCGCCAACAGCCAGACTCCGGCCCCCGCCCGGGTGGGCCTCGGCCTCCGCGCGGCCAGCCCCCGGCATGGGGCTTCACGCGGGCCGAGGAGCAGGTCCGGCCCGCGCCGACGAGCCTTCGCCTTCGTGGTCGCGGCCAGGCCCGGGGCGTGCCAGGCAGGAAGGGGCAGGAGCGGCGAGGGCGGCGTCCCCGGCGTCCCGCGTCCAGCGAGGCCGCACGTCGGGGCCGGCGGGCAGGAGGGCAGCGCCGTCGAGGATCCAGAGGGTGGCGCTGGAGAGGCGGCTCCGGCCCTCTGGCCCCGCCCCCGACACGCCCCGCCCCAGGCCCCGCCCCATCGGCCGAGGCCCCGCCCCTGGCCCGCCGCCCCCGCCCGGCGCCGCGCTAGGAAATGACCTCAGCGGCGCGAGGCGCGGCCGGCCGCCAGCCCCTCCGCGGACGCGGGCGCGCGCGCCATGCCCGGCCGGCGGCCTCCGGGCGCGCGGGTGCGGGGGGCCGGCAGGTGGGTGCCGGAGACCGCGGCGCCGCTCCAGCCGCGGGACGGCGGGAGGGGCGGTCGGGCGCCGGGAGGCCGCCCAGGTCTGGGGATCCCCAAGGTCGCCGCCCCTGCCCGGAGGGGGGCGCCGTCTCCGAGAGGGGACCCCGTCGAGGACCGCCTCTCGGGGCGCATCCCCCCGCTTCCTCCCTCAAAAGGAAGCGTCAGAACAGAGTTCGGGAACTGGGAGTCCCGAGTGGGGCGGGCCGGCTGTTGCCGTCGTGGCCGCTTCAACCCGCCGTCGGGGGAGAGGCGGGCCGGGCCGGGCCGGGCCGTGGGGCTCCTGCCGGTCGGGACCTCGGGTGACTCCTGTTCCGCCCCCAGCCCGAGGCCGGAGGGGCGGGTGGTGCTGTGGACCCAGGACTCTGGCTAAGGCGGGCTCGGAACCCCGCGGGGTCAGAGCACCGCCCTCCCACTCGCGGAGCAGTGCTGGGGCCGCGGCGCCCAGGCGAGTTGACAGACGGGGCCAGTGTCGAATACTCAAGGGTCCCCACCCTCAGCTCAGCGCACCTCCCCTCCCCCAGCCCACCTGGCCTGAGTGAACCCCCTTCTTGCTGGGGCTGGAGAGCGGGCTTGGTCACCCCTCGCTCCCCTGTGTGTAACCCCTGGGACTCCTAAACGGCAGCAAGCAGGTGCCTGACTGGTGTCCTCCCAGGGGAAGCCAGCTTAGTGCGCTCTCAGCCAACCCCTCAATTCCATGGAGTGGCTCAGGAGTCCCCGCCCCACCCGCCCCCCTGCGGACCGGAGCGCGCCCCCACACTAGCCACTCCTCCCCATAGGTGCTGTCACTAGTCCCGCCCCAGTAAAGAGCAGCTGTGGCTGAGTGGTCATGGGGGAGCCGGGGCGAGAGGAGTATAAGATCCAGTCTTTTGATGTGGAGACCCAGCAGCTGCTGAAGACAGCACTCAAAGGTGAGCATGGGGAGCCCTCCTGAGCCCCAAGCAGGAGCTGCAGGGAAGGGGAAGGGGGGAGCTGAGCCCCAGCCCTCTCCCTTCACTTGAGACTAGGAGTCAGCACAACTTTCCAGCTGGAAGACCGGCTCCTTTAAGCCGGTATTTAGAGTGTGAATCACAGAGTCACCTCTCAGACTGGAAAGCTTTCTTATAGTTCAAGTGCTCCGGGAACGGGGGATTGGGGCAGAACACACAGTTCCACCCTTAAGTCTTGCGCTGACCCCTGATGCCCCTTTGATGCCGCACCAGTTCTCTTGAGTGTACCTGGCAGGGAAGACAGAACTTTTCCTGGACCAGTGCCTTCCCGCAGCACTGTGGGCAAGAAGTCTTGACTCCGTAACATTAGCAGTGCCCATCAGGTGCCAAGCTACGCCTGCAGGAGAGGCCCTGCCTGGCCGGCTCTTGTCAGGGGTTCGTGTGTGTTACAACACCAGACATTGTACTTCAGTGCTCCTTCCTCCACCTGGTGCCAGGAGATGTGTTCTCCCAGTTAGTGGATTCTTTGATTTGTCTGCGCCACACAACCCTCCCCCGGGCCACCAGGAGGCTCACAGCTGAGCTGCTCCTGAGCGTGGTGACTGTCCCTTCTTTTTTCTGGTCCCCCCCCTTTTTTTTTTAAAGATTTATTTATTTATTTATACAAGCCCTGGGTACAGTCAGAAGCGCGGGAGGGTGAGAGAATTCACCAGAGCCAGAGCGGGGAGCAGAGCAGGCAGAGGGACCGAAGTACACTGCTGAGGGGAGCAGCGGGCGGCAGGAGAGGTCTGCACACCATGTGGGACCCTCCGGTGGCCGGGGAGCAGCCGGGGATTGAACCGGCGCTGCAGAAGCTGCTGGCAGCTTCACAACCCAGCACTCAACCGCTGCGCCACCGGGAAGGCCCTCCCCCCCTTTTTTTTTTAAAGATTTATTTATGCACACAAGAACTGGGGTACAGGCTAGAGGTACCGGGGTGTGTGTGTGTGTGTGTGAGTGAGAGGATTCACCAGAGACAGAGCAGGGAACAGAACAGGCAGACTGACTGAAATACACTGCCAAGGGGAGCAGCGGGTGGGACAGGAGAGGTCTGGCGTGCCATGTGGGTTGCTCCCTGCCCGCCCAGGGATCAAACTTGTGCTGCAGAGGCTGTGGATTGCTTCATAGTGCGGTGCTTAACTCCTTGCGCCACCAGGGAGGCCCCTTTTCTGGCCCCTTTAAGTGTAAGTGTATCATGGAAAAGTTCTTTGGGCAACACCTTTAGTCCTTAGAAGCAGGTGGAGGCAAATGCGGTAACTAAACGGCTCAGACTCCCCACCCCTCTCGACCCCAGATCCTGGGGCCGTGGACCTGGAGAAAGTGGCCAACGTGATCGTGGACCATTCGCTACAGGACTGTGTGTTCAGCAAGGAAGCAGGACGCATGTGCTATGCCATTATCCAGGTAGGGGAGGGAAGGGGACGGGTGAGGCATGGAGGAAGGTGCTTCAAGGCAGGGCAGGTGTGGCCGGTGGGACCGACACAGGGCTTCCCCTCGGGCGGAGGGGGACAAGCAGGTCCTCATCTGCTTGAGCTTCAGGGGTGCGTTGGCTCGCCCTGCCCTCTTCTGTCTTCACCCCGGCTCACAGGCGGAGAGCAAGCAAACAGGCCAAAGCGGCTTCCGCCGTGGACTCCTCAACCGGTTGCAGCAGGAGTATCAGGCTCGGGAGCAGCTCCGAGCCCGCTCCCTGCAGGGCTGGGTCTGCTACGTCACCTTCATCTGCAACATCTTCGATTACCTGAGGGTGAGGCCCATTCTGCAGCCACTCAGCTTGGCAGGGACGGCCCACCTCCCACGACCACTAAGCCCACACCGCGGCCGTCGCTCTCCTTCCGCAGGTGAACAACATGCCCATGATGGCCCTGGTGAACCCCGTCTATGACTGCCTCTTCCGGCTGGCCCAGCCCGACAGCCTGAGCAAGGAGGAGGAGGTGGGTGATGCTGGCTCGGAGGGCTGGGGAGGTGGGCCGCCTCGGGCCCAGTGCACTGTCCAGGGCACAGAAGGCCTGTCAGTTACAGGACAGGCTGCCAGGCTTGGACTGACCCAGAACAGAGGGGCCACAGCCCGCTGGCTCCTAGGTTTTTCCCTGTGGGAAAGCCAGGCTCTGCGAGGAATGGCGAGCACCTTGGTCAGCTGTGGGGACCGATGACCCAGAAACCAAGCCAGGTGCAGGCAGCATGGAGAGGGCAAGTGGAGTCAGGGAGCACGTTTGGAGACAAGGCCCCAGTCCCTAAGATGTTTCCTTTTATGTAAGACGTGGCCCATCCTCACTGGCGAGAGTGAGGCGGGAAAGCTGGGCCAGGTAGGTGCCGACGGGCGAGCCTGCTGAGTAAATGGCTGCTGCGTGCCGGCCGGCCCTGTCCCGTCACCCCGCTGCTCCCGCAGGTGGACTGCCTGGTGCTGCAGCTGCACCGGGTTGGGGAACAGCTGGAGAAGATGAACGGGCAGCGCATGGATGAGCTCTTTGTCCTGATCCGGGACGGCTTCCTGCTCCCCTCGGGCCTCAGTTCCCTGGCCCAGCTGCTGCTGCTGGAGATCATCGAGTTCCGGGCAGCCGGCTGGAAGACCACCCCCGCCGCCCACAAGTATTACTACAGCGAGGTGTCTGACTAGGCTCCGGCGGGGCCTCCTCACCCACAGCACTAGCCTGTCTTCTGTCCCCCTCCACCCTGGCAGGGGGTTTGCCCCCGACACTCCCCAAGACTTCTTCCTTCCAGACTTCAGCAGCTTATACTGAGGTTTTCCCACTTATGTCCTGGGCCTGCGCGGAGCACCTTCCCTCAGCCATGGGCCTCAACACCAGGCCGACCTGCTCTTCCGGCTCAGCTGTTCCTCCCCCCGCAGGCCCACGCCTTCACCTGGGCCAGAAAGAGAAGGTCCACACCTCACACCCACCTGCAACTGCTACCTTGGTGCCTCAGTTTCCCCAACTGTAAAACGGGCACATAAAGCCACTGGCGGGCTGTTTGGGGTGTCAGGGGGCAGAGGCAGAGTACAAGTCCCACCAAAATCTTTTATACATTTTGTACAAGAACCACCTTGGAAGCAAGCCTGTGATCTCGTCAGTTTTAATGAATGGCAGCCACGTCAGTGCCACACCCGCTCGGGGTGAGATTTTCTAATAAACCATTTGTTACTAAAACAACTTCCTTGCCTGTCACCCCAAGGTCTATCCCAAGCCAAGGGAAGAGAAGACTGAGTGGGCCCCAAGGTTCTTGGGGGAAACCCCAGTTGCTAGGTTCCCTTTGTGCAGGGAGATGGGGCGCGAAAGCGATTTCAGTCCCCAAAGAAAGAACTAACGAGCAAATGTTGCTCCAGGGCAGGCAGTCCTCCGGACAACGGAACGTCACCCTTGGCCCCCAGGTACTGTGCATCGGGGCAGAGCGCCCATGGTGTCCTCTGGGGCCCTGGACCCTCCCAGAGCGCCACCCTCCCCTACCACCAGCGGTAGTGGGCCAGGGCCCGGTTGGCCTCAGCCATCTTGTGCATGTCGTGCTTCCTCTTGACCACAGGACCCCGGTTGTGAAAAGCCTCTATTAGCTCCTGGGACAGCTTCTCTGGCATCAACATCCGCCGGTGCTTCTTCTCCCTACACTCAGTGATCATCCACTTCATGGCCAGGAAGCGGCGGCGCCGGTCAGCCAGAGGCACGGGGACCTGGGCGAGACAGGACACGGCCAAGTTAGCCCACCAGGGCACTAGCCTCCTTCCTCCCTGAGCTCTGAGGAACACCCACAGGTTCCCAAGGGCTGGCCTGACAAGCCACCTGAGAAGTGGGGGGGCCTATCTTCTCTCTGAGCTTGCCTCACCCCCCCGGGTGATCTCAGTGATGCACAGACATTGCCTGAGCAAACACTCCTTAAGCAGTGGCCACTTTCACATCTGAATGGGGGCTCAGCCAAGTTGAAATAAGCACTGACTGGGAAAAGACCCATTAGCTGGAGTGACTTGGCCAACAGATCGCCTAAGGCCAACCTGAATGCCTCAAAGCAAGAAAGACCCTCTCTAAGAACCATTTTCCAAGCCTCTGCTATGTGCCAGGAAACATGCCAGGGACACGGGCATGAGAGAGAAAGTCTGTACCCTTAGAAGATTTAACTGAGAAAGACAAAACATCCACTCATGATAATGAAATGTAACTAAATGCTGTGACAGAGGCACACAGTTCATTGAAAGGTGAAGAATCATTAGTCATGGGCTAGGCACCGTGTAACACTGGCGCTCACCTGGACAAGCTAACAATGTAGGATACGGATGCTGCACAGAACAGGGGTGTGCTGGGCCTCAAGAAAGGTCATTAGGGTACTTGCTTCGCCTTCTGCCTATGACTTTTATACTAGGGGACTCAGATGAGCAGATCCTGACAGTGCCCAGTCCCTAGAGAGCGGTCAGTCTTGGCCCACCTCTGAGCCCTTCCACCCCAAGCACACCCCCTCCGCCTTTCACATGCGGGCAGCCCTGCTTTCAGCCCTGACCACTCACCTGATAGAAATGGCCACCCTTGAGGATAGGTACCAGCCCAATCACTGGCTCACAGTTTTTCAGAGCTTGGTGGAAGATGGTGTAAGGGTTGCGTTCGATGGTTGCCCGTACATCCGCAGAGGCAGCATGGTACTTCTCAAACTGCTTCCGCTTCACAGCTTCCAGAGTCTGCAAAGGGATGTGAAGAAGCTGCCCCAGGCTCCCTAGAGGGTTTACCCAGCTGAGCTAGTGCCCAGCCCTTTATTCCCCTCGTCCTGTTAGTTTATGGCAGAGTAGCTCCTCCCTCAGCAAGTCTAAGGCCAAGTTCTCCAGTGCTTCTCTCTTTGATGGAGGGGCTGAGACTGGGAATAGAGGCAGCTGCTCACTCCTGCAGGACTTCATGAGAGACCCACACACACACTGGGAAATTAATGACAGGTGTATGAATTGGCTCTTCTTTTTGTTAAACTGGAAGAGAGTACAAGCTATATGGAAAAGATGACAGACAAGAGGCACTACTCACCTGTGTCATGAGGGAGCGGGCCAGCACTTTGTTTCCTCCTTTCATCATCATGTTGGTGAATTTACTTAAAGAGAAAAGCAACACGTCTGGCCTTACTAGACTTACCGGGGGATCTGTACTGCAGACCGTCCCTGGTGTAGCCCCCTTTCAGGGAACAAGTGTTTGTTTCCATCTAACCTGATCACTGGATCTTCAAACACAGAACTTGCTTTGGTCGCTGGGGCAGCTTTGATGAGCTGAGTCTTTTTGAGCTCGCGCTCATACTTCTCCTCCTCCTTCAGCTCAGCCAAGGGCTTGCGGTAATATTCCTTGTCAATCTGGGGGTCCCTGTATTCGGGACCATAGCGGCTCCACCTCACTTGGGTTAGCCTGGGAGGGGGAAGAGGAGGAGGCTGGCAAGAGCTGACTCCACAAGTGAAAAGGCTTGACTTAACAATGGGCGTATTTGCCAGCCCGCCCCCGGTGAGCGCTGCATGGAGACCACCTGTCACACCTGAACCGCTGTAATTCTGGCTCTTGGCCAAGAGGTTGAGGGCCCGCCCCTAAACAGGCCAGGAAGTCTTCTGCCCAGGGCCAACGGTAACGACTGACCCCGCCGGTGCCTGTCTCCCTCCCGACACACAGAAAATCTTAGCCCGGGGCTCTCCAGCAAGCCCGCACTTTCAGCTCCGACTTAGAGCCCCAGCTCAGTGCAATGCCTCGGGCCAGGGGCGGCCCCCGGCCTTCAGACTGGCCAAAGTCAAGCAGCTAGTCACAAGGCTTGAACCCAGACACCCGCCCCTTGCGCAGCGGGGTCTCCGCGCGACCTTCCTGCGGCCCATTTCTTTCCCCTCGGGTCTCTTCATGACGACCCAGCCGCCCCCATAGCTGCCCGCCGCCCTCTCACCCCGGAAGCCGCAGGACAGCGCTCCGCACGCCCAGCGCCAGGCCGGACCAGCCTCGCGCAGCCCTCACCGCGGGGGCAGCCATCTTGGCGGGGCTCGAGGACCCCGCCAGGGCTGCCCTGGGCGTGCCTGAGCGAGAGACGGGGGCCCAGGGCGAGGCACCGCGCGTCCTACCCCTGCGCGTCACCCCATTCGTCTGGCCGCTAAAAGTCCCTCATTCCGTGGCCCAAAGGGAAGAGCCTGACGGAGCCGGCAGCGCTCCCGCGATCCGTCGCCGCCGGGCGCGAGCCTCGGGGGTGGTGCTTGCGCCTCTCAGGCCCCCATGCAGGCCCCGCCCCGGCCCGGCTCTCGCGGGCTCTCGCGAGGCTTGAGGCCGCGGGGCTGGCCCGGGCGGCTGCAATATGGCGGAGGCGGAAGGGGAGAGCCTGGAGTCCTGGCTGAGTGAGTAGCCGCGGCCGCTTCTGCCTGCCCTCGAGCTGTCGAGGGGCCCCTGTCCGCACCCCTGCACCCGCCCCCCGGCCCGCGGCTGCGCCGCCCGGCCGCCCGCGCCCGGGCTCGCTCCCGCCGCCCGCGCTCCGCGCGCACGCCCCTTCCCCAGCGGGGCGCCCGGCCCCTGCTCCCCGCGCTGCGGCGCGTCCCCGTCGTCCCGGGCCCCGCGGGCGCTGGGCAGGGACGGCCGGGTCGCTCCCGCTGACCTGCGGCGGCGCGCTGGGGAGACTGGTGGGGCGCGCGCCGGCGACTCCCGCACCCCTGCGCCTCCATCCCCGCCGAAGGGCAAAGCCCGGGCTGGGGCTGCGACCCTGCGCGCGGGGTGCCGCTGAGCGCACGCTCGCCGCTTCAGAATTGCGGCCTCGAATTCGAGGAGAGGTGACCGCTTGGTGCGGGCAGAGGGTGTGAAGTGGAAATAACCCCGATGTGTGTGAAGCGGAAATAAGCGCGATGATGATGAACAGAGCGCTCTACCCTTTTCCTGCGGGACCGACGCATGCTGAAGTCTGGGCTGGGGTACCCCCCCCCCCGCGCGCACGGACACTCGCTCTCACCCACTTGAACATCTCAGCGAGTTACTCCTTGGTACCCACCCTGCAGCTGAAGAGCGCGCTCTGATGCTGTCGTGATAGCGGCCTGTTGCTGTAATTGCTAATTCATGTTGCTCTTAGCAAATGTGCCAGCCTCGTCAGCACGTCTTTCCTGTGAAGGGGGAATAAGTGAACCCTCCTGCAGGCTGGAGGAGGCCCCTGGAGGCCCCTCTGAGGCAGAATTGGACGGAGCGATGAGACAGGGATGCCTAGGTACTGTCTGAGGCAGAGATGCCTTGTTTACAGGAGCTGCCCAGCCCGTGCAGGTGATGGCTCTTTCCCCCCATGAGGAGACCCCTTTCAGGGGGTGGGACCCAGGTTACAGCTGCACAGCCTGCCTTGCGGGCGGGTCACAGCCATCCTCATATATGGATTTGTTCTCCGAGGAGCTCAGTGTTCCCAAGACAGTCACAGGGTTCATTTGTCAGGCTTCCTAGTGAGCAGGTGCTGACGTCACAGTCGCACAGAAAGAAGACACCCGGCGCTAATCAAACTGCTTGTCCTCAGCCACTCCCCCAGATAGAGCCACATTGGAATTGGTTCTTTTCACAGATTTTAATGGGGACATTGGATTAGTTTAAGTGAATAATCTGAGTTAAATAGGATAGGCTAGGTTTAGCCTTCTGTTTTGCAATAGGAGAGGGAGAGGCCTGTTTTTGAGGGAGAGTGGCTGTGCTGAGGCTGAGACTGACCTTTGGCCCTTCACCTTCGTAGTCACATTGGGGCGCCTTCCATTCTTACCCTCCACCTGCACACTTCTTACAACTTAATGGTGCGAATGCCACTCCATGGTGTCGGGCACCGCGGAAGCCTCTGCTTGGTCACTGTCTCAGGGCTCATCACCCACCCTCGTCCATCCTGCTGCCTCTGGCTTCCTGGGGTGCTTCCCGGTTTGGACAGTCAGTTCTTGTCCCACTAACCATGTTGCGCTGCTTGCCGGGAAGCCCTGTTCTCCTTTGCTCCGGTACTGTAGAACCCAGCCCCGATTCTCCTTCCTAGCAAACTGCCTCTTAATGACCTCTGCGCTTACCTCAGTCAGAAATACCTGCTGTGAGGTGTGAAGAAAGTTAAGTTCAGGTAGCCCTTCCCTCCAGTTTGATGAGCCGATGCTGGAATGGATCAAGAATTCTTAAATAAAAAGTTAGATTTCAGACAGTAGCCCTCAGTGCTAAAACGCACTTTCTTGAGGAAATGTGAGGGGCCAGGGAGATGAAAGGTGATTCTGAGGAGACCGCATTTGAGCTAGACTTTGAAGAAGGGGGCGGGGTGCAGAACGTGCCACGAAAACACCAGACGAGGATGGAGGAAACCTCGTGTTTGGGGCACAGTCCCAGTTCTTGCGGGATCATGGTGGAAGACAGAACTGAGAAGTTAGGACCAAATTCTGGAAAGGCTTGCGTTCTAGCCCAGCTTAAATTTCTGAAGCTGTCAAGTCCCCTTTCCTGTGACGCAGCCACATCTGTTCCAGGATTGACGTAGGTGCTCTGGACAGGATGTGTGGGAGCAGGGGAGAAGGCAGGACCTGGAGTGGGGCAGGGGCAGGGAAAGGAGACGCAGGGGGAGCCTACTGGGCTGACGCAGAGAGGAAGGAGGAGTCCGCGGTGGGGCTTCAAGCCCGGGTGCCTGGGGGTGGACGCCAAAAAGAGCTTTTGAATGGTGGCGGCGTGTACAGAAATAGGGAAGTCACGAAGGAGAAGCGATGACTTTGTGTTCAGACTCATCTCTGTACCAAATTAGCACTTGTAATTCCATGCTGTCTCTTTTTTTGGTCCGGTTATTTCTCGTGTGGAGACATGCCCCAGTAGTCAAGGCCAGCGATGGGATGAAGCCGACGACAGCAGGAAATCTAGGGGCGCACACACGGGAGAGAGTAAGACTGACACCAGAGACGGCCGAAAATAGACTCCTCTGCGCAGAGCAGAGGGTGGTTCTAGAAGGAAGGATCTGTGTGGGAGGCCCTGGCATCACGTCTGCGCAGGTAGAGCGGAGCGTGGAGAGGTTTGAAGGCAGCTGTGAGCCTCTGCTGGGGAGGCAGTGGCAGGGGGAGAGGTGGAGACACCCAGAACGATCCCCAGAGGTTTCTTCCGGTTCCCGGGGGTGACCAGTCTGCTCTCCGAGCCGGAAAGACACTCAGAAGAGCGGCCTGCGGCGGCTGAAACCAGGCCTTTCTGTGCCTTGTGTAGGCAGAGCTCCCTGCAGCTTCCCCCTGGGAAGGTCTGTCGAGGTGAGAGGAAGTGGGATTCCAGAGAAGGTGAAAAGAAGCGAGAAGCGGGTGGGCGTCCCCCCGGAAGCTGAGCTGCTGTCGGCCTTCCCGCTCCCCTGGGAAATGGGTGCTGGTGGTGCCCGTGGCCCTGTGCGAGGGGGTGGAGGGCGCGTCTGCACTTCGTTCTATCTGGAAGGTGCTTTTCCGGTGCGCACGGTGGAAGCGCGCAGGCTCACTTCTCAGCCCGTGAGGGGTGTGGCTGTTCTCAGCCCGCGGGGGTGGGGTGGGGTGGGGCGCCCCATCACCTGACTTCTGCACCCGCAGCCTCGGGTCACGTGAGCGCTTCCAGCATCTCAAATGATAGGGATTGGTGGGCAGCCACCTGGCCTGGGGAGATTTCGGACCGCTGGCGGGACAGACTCTGGTTCCTGGGGAAGGTGACAGCTAGGTCACGGCGGTTTGTATCGCCACTCTCCGTAGAGTCAGTCTCCCGGCTGCCTTGGCATTTTTTTTAAAGATTTGTTTATTTATGCATACAAGATCTGGGGTGCAGGCCAGAGGTGTGTGGCGGGTGAGAGGATCCACCAGAGACAGAGTGGGGAGCAGAGCAGGTGGCTCACATGAAACACACTGTCGAGGGGATCAGCGTGGAGACAGGAGAGGTCTGCTGCGCCGAGTGGGTAGCTCCCTGGCCGGCTGGGGATGGAACTTGTGCCGCAGTGGCTGGCGACAGCTTGATAGCGCTGACTTTAACCCCTGCACCACCAGGGCGGCCCCCAGCTTGGCATTTTGGAGGATTTTCTAATTCTCTTTTCAAGAGCTGATGTGTGTCTCATCCGCGAGCCTAAACCTGAATCTTCCTGCAGCCAGAGCAGAAAGCACCCGGCTGCCTGCCGTGCCCTGGGCTGTCTGCCTGGGCTGCTTGGTGTGGCAGGTCTGCCTCCGCCTCCGGTGGTGTCTGCTGACCTCTTGTGGCTTAGAGCCCTGTTTTGAGGGCCGGGGGTGCTGTGAGATTCTGTTAATATTTGGTCATTGAGCAGGTGGTTTGGTTTTGTTTTGTTTTTAAGATTTATTTATTTATGCAACAAGTGCAGGTCAGAGGTGTGGAGGTGAGAGAATTCACCAGAGACATTGCGAGGAACAGAACAGGCAGACTGACTGGAACACACTGCTGAGGGGAGCAGCGGGCGAGACGGGAGAGGTCTGCTGCTCCCTGGCGCTGAGACAACCCCTGCGCCACCAGGCCCGCTTCTTGTTTTCTTTGCTCAGCGAAGACCTTTGAAACTTGAGGTTGCTGAATATGCTGGCAGTTGGTCAGTCTGTTTCTGTGATCTCAGGAACAGACAGTGCAATGATGGGTGCTTGGTAGGGCATCCCGAACCGTCTGCTTCAAGTGAAAAGCAGTATGTACACGTTTTAAAATGTTTAAGGCATAAAGAAGGTTAGGCCTTTTTATTGAAGATCACATAGAAAATATTTATGTTTCCTAAGTGTGTATTTTTTTTTTTAATTTATTTATGCAGAGCCTCCCCGGTGGCGCAGCGGTTGAGCGCTGGGTTGCAAAGCTGCCCGCAGCCTCTGCAGCGCTGGTTCGATCCCCGGCTGTCGGGCGAGGGTCCCACGTGGCGCGCAGACCTCTCCTGCCGCCCGTTGCTCCCCTCAGCAGTGTATTTCGTCAGTCTGCCTGTTCTGCTCCCCACTCTGGCTCTGGTGAATCCTCTCACCCTCCCACACTTCTGACTGTACCCAGTGCTTGTATAAATAAATGAATAAATCTAAAAAAAATTATTTATGCACACAAGAGCTGGGGTACAGGCCAGAGGTGAGGAGGGTGAGAAGACTCACCAGAGACAGAGCGGGGAACAAAACAGGCAGATTGACTGAAATACACTGCTGAGGGGAGCAGCGGGGAGACAGAAGTCTGCTGCGCCATGTGGGTTGCTCCCTGCCAGCCCGGGGATCGAACTCGTGCTGCAGAGGCTGCAGATTGCTTCATGGTGCGGTGCTCAACCCCTTGCACCACCAGGAAAGCCCCTAAGTATGTAGTTTTCATCTAGCTCCTTCTGACTTTGTTTTCTCCAGGAAATACTCCTTTTCACATCATTGGCTTTATCCGTATTTGTTACATTAAGGGATCTAGTTTGTGACTATTTTAATCATTTGTTTCTAATTCACACTGTCAATTCTGGTCTAAGCTTCATGAAACAGGATTTCTCTTGCATGTGTGGCTTTGAATTGCACGACAAAACTGGTATTTGCAGTTGACTTGCTACTGGACTGAACGATTCAGGCTTCTCTGTTCCAGAAAAAATTCAGAAGAAAACTTCCAATTGGGGGGAAACTGTGTCCTCGTTCTTCATAGCAATCACCCTCTTCTTTCTTTGACCCAAGACAAAGCCACCAACCCTTGCAACCGCCAGGAGGACTGGGAGTACATCATGGGCTTTTGTGATCAGATCAACAAAGAGCTCGAAGGGTGAGTCGCAGAGCCTTCGGGGCACATGAGGCGGGCCCATCAGAAAAGTCGGGGCCGGTCCTCCAGCCCCCTCAGCGTCCTAGAAGCGGTCTGCTTGTCTCCTAGGCCACAGATCGCTGTCCGCCTGCTGGCCCATAAGATCCAGTCTCCTCAGGAATGGGAGGCGGTCCAGGCCCTGACGGTAGGTTCTCCATGGACAGAGATCCGTGCGCCAAGCCTTCCCTTACACACCCGGGCTTCTCGGCCTCTAGAAAGGCCTTGAGACGAGCTCCATGTCCCCGGAACATGTCCAGCTGCTCTTCCACAAACGTGTTTGCCCTGTGCCCGCCACTGAGGCTTCAGCAATCCCTGCCAGCCTGGTCTGAGGTCTCGTGGGAGAAGTCGGCTGCACGGGGAGCGCACAGGAACCTTAAAAAGGCGCTGACAGAGCCGTGCTGCCAGTCACAGGGGCCAAATGGACCAGTGTGGCGAGCGTGATTCTCCTGTGGAAACCATGCTGGTGGCTCACGAACGTGCCGCTGTCGGGCCAGTCTTAGTAACTGTTCAGACTGAGGGACTTGCAGCTCTGTGGTGCTTGGGTGCCCCGATGCACCCCTAACCAGGCTGCCTCCAAGTTCAGAGGCGTCTCAGGCGCTCTCCTGACTTCATGCAGGCCCCGGAAAGACGAAAGAGGGCAAATGGTTGGGGCAGAGCGCTCGGGGGCCCTGGTGCCCACCTGTTGTGTTCCCCGTTCAGGGATGCCCTAAGACCGGTTCTGCCCCAGCGGGCACTTGGTGCTGCCTGCAGACTCCTGGTGTCACATGGGGGTGGCTACTGGCATCTGGGGGTGCCGGCCAGGATGCCGCACGCGCTGGGAGGCACATAGGAATGTACGCGCGATGGGCGTCACGACGACAGCCCCGGGGGAAGAAGCAGCGAAACGAGCAGCCGCTTTACGGCGGGAGCCCGGGCCGGCGGCTGAGCGGGCGGCGCCGGGGCAGCAGGAAAGCTTCGGGCCGCGGGATGCGCCGTGAAGGGCGCGAATGGGAGCAGGGGCCGGGGAAGCACCGCGTTCACTCATGAAAACAACTTAAACTCCCCGCCTCGCCTCCCCAACCGCTGGTCAGCTTGGGGGAAAAGCCCTGGACCCGGAGCCTAAGCTGTCTCTGGGCCTCCGTTTCCTCCTCTGCGACACACGAGGGCAGACGCCCCCGGGACGAACGGCTCGCCTGCCTCGCTGGGTGTGTTTCTTCGTTCCTGCCGCGTCCCCAGAAGCGGGGTGCAGCTTGGGGGGCCTGGGGTATCGGGAACTTCCCCAGGTCCGACCCCTTCCTTGCGCCCGTGTGCAGGGACCCGGCTGCACGCAGACGTGACCAGACGCCCCCCGTGAGCCTCCCCTTTGTGTGGCCACAGGTGCTGGAGGCCTGCATGAAGAACTGCGGGCGGCGGTTTCACAACGAAGTGGGGAAGTTCCGCTTCTTGAACGAGTTGATCAAAGTCGTCTCGCCAAAGGTCAGTCGGGGGCACTTCGCTCCCCTCTGGGAAGCGGGCTCCTGCCTTCCCCCATCTCAGCGGCTCCTGCAAAACCAGCATCTCCGTGGGGCTGAGCCCCTCCGCGAGCTGCCGTGGCGAGCTCGGCCCCTGACGAAGCCGTTGACCGTGCGGGCCCAGGGACGGCTCCCAGCCGGCGTGCGGCCATGCGCCTCCTCCCGGCACACAGTGGGTGCTTTTCCTCAGCCTCCTGGCTGCAAGGAGCTGGCCGCCCTGGCTTTCAGCTTGGACTGTTGCACGGGAGGGTCGATGAAGCTCCGGGCGCCCACTGGGAGCAGAGAGGATGGGCCTCACATAAGACGTTCTCCACTCCTGCGGGCCAGGCCCGGGTGGCTACCGCGAGGCGGGTGGTGGTCCCTCCCGCTCGGAGCAGGCTGGTGGCTGCCCGCTGTCCCCCGCTCCCGCGCTGCGGGGCGCCTCCTCCCTGCCTGCCTCCGGGCCGCGGCTGCTAGGGTTTCCCGCTTCTTGCCTCTTAGTACCTGGGGGACAGAGTGTCTGAGAAGGTGAAGACCAAGGTTATCGAGCTGCTGTACAGCTGGACGCTGGCCCTGCCGGAGGAGTCGAAGATCAAGGACGCCTACCACATGCTGAAGAGACAGGGTACGTACCTCCCTTCCTGCAGCTGGCTAAGACCAGGGAAGCGTTGGGGAGCCTGCGATCCCCCTGCTGCTCGCCGCCCCCCGCCCCCCGCCGAACAGGAAGGGCCGGGCTGAGACAAGGTCAGGGCAGCCTGCTCCGCCCTGCCCGCTCTCGAGGCCTGGGTCATCAGGGTGCGCGCCCCTTGTCGTGTGGTCAGGACCCGCGTGGTGGCCCGGCCGAGCAACCCTGCCCGTTTGTCCCCTTCCAGGCATAGTGCACGCCGACCCGCCCATCCCCGTGGACCGGACACTGATCCCATCGCCACCACCGCGCCCCAAAAACCCTGTCTTTGACGATGAGGAGAAGTCCAAGGTAAAGCACATCCCGGGCCTCAGAGGACAAGTGGCAGCAGCCGGGCGAGGTGGGGTCTCGCTCGGTGCTGCGCCAAGCTCCAGTTGCCGTGGTCTCCCCAGGTGGGGTGCCACCCTGCCCCTAAGAGACCCTCGTCTTCTAGCTTTTAGCCAAGTTGTTGAAAAGCAAAAACCCAGATGACCTGCAAGAGGCCAACAAGCTCATCAAGTCTATGGTCAAGGAGGTGAGCGGACCAGGAGCCCGGGGGGCACGGGCTGGACGCGCCAGCACCGGAGCAGCGGTCTCAGGCCGGGCCGCTGCCCCCCAGCACTGCCGAGCCTGGAGGCACACGAGAGCCGCCCGGAGAGGCCAGCGGGGGTGGGAGGGGACGGGGCTGAGCTGGGGGGCTGGGAGGGGCCTGTTATTCTGAACAAAGGCAAGACTGGCTCTGAGGTCTGTCTTTCCCTCCGCCCTCGTGGCCTAGGGTAGGGGCCGTCCTCGGATGGGGGGGCGGTGGGATGAGGCCTTCCTCATCGCTCCTCCTGGCCGCAGGACGAGGCGCGGATCCAGAAGGTGACCAAGCGCCTGCACACCTTGGAGGAGGTGAACAACAACGTCAAGCTGCTCCACGAGATGCTGCTGCATTACAGCAGAGAGGAGTCTTCAGAGGCCGACAAAGAGCTCATGAAGGCAGGTCCCGGGCGGGAGCTGGCTCGGCCGAGGTGTGGCCTGAGGCCTGCTGCGCGGCCACTGTGGGCGAGCCGGTCAGCACCGGCGCCCCACCCGACGCAGGCCCCGCCGACCCAGGGTGGGGGAGCTGCCGCCCCCTGCCTGCTCCCGGGGCGTGGGCAGAGGCCCTCCCCGTGTCCCGGTGCTGCACCTCACGCCAGGGTCGCTCTGCTCTGCGGCGCCGGCCTGGAGGGACCGTCCCCTGCGAGGGTCTTGGGCGGCGCGGGGGAGCCGGCGGCAGGCGCGCCTTGCTCTGGGCCCGGCCCTGGCGGTCCCCGAGTGCGGCTCTCGGGAGAGCCCGCGCCTTCCCGGGTGGGGCGAGGGGCCGATGATCCCGGGGCGTTACCAGCCGTTCCGTGCCCGGCCGCTCGCAGGAGCTGTTTGATCGCTGCGAGAGCAAGAGGCGGACGCTGTTCAAGCTGGCCAGCGAGACCGAGGACAACGACAGCAGTCTGGGTGAGGGGAGGGGACAGGCGTGGACGGGGACCGGGGATTTGGGCGCGCGCCGCCGCCACGAGCGAGGGGTCTCTTCTGCAGGCGACATCCTGCAGGCCAGCGACAACCTCTCGCGGGTCATCGGCTCTTACAAGGCCATCGTGGACGGGCAGGTCGTCAACGGAGAGGTCCCCGCCTCAGCCGGGCCCGAGGCAGAAGGTGAAACGTCCGCGTCCCCCGCCGGCGCGGGCTCAGACCGCCCAGGTGTCATCACACCCTGCAGATGGGGTCCCTGGCGCGGGCACCCTCTGTCCGGCCAGGCTCCATGGCACAGCCACGGGTCACCCCTGATTGTTCCCGTCCCCCTCCCTGTGCCCGCCAGGACCCCAGCACCCCGGCAGCCAGGGCGCGCTCATCGACCTCGCGGAACTGGACACGCCCAGCCACTCCTCCCCGGGGCTGGCCCCCGCGCCCGCCCCCTCGGGCATCCCTATCCTGCCCCCGCCCCCCAGACCTCCGCGCCTCCGCGCAGCCGCTCGTCCAGCCAGACCGAGGCGCCCCCGGGCCCTGCCAGCACTGGCCTCTCCCTGCTGGATGAAGAGCTGCTGTGCTTGGGTGCGTCCTGGGGAGAGGCCGCGCGGGCAGGCCGGGCCGCGCCAGAGACGGTGGCGTGGCTTGTGGGGAGTCGAGTTCGGTGCCCTCTGGCTACCAGGGCTCTGGAGCTCCAGGGCGGGTACAGTGAGCAGGGTGTCCCCCTTCTGCCCTGCACGGGAGAGGGACTCCAGGGGCGGCTGCCCAGGGAGCGCCCCCCCGGCCTGCCGCCTGTTACCGGCACTTTTGTCCTGAGCCTTCCCGGGCCGGATGGGGTGAGGCTGCCCAAGCCCAGAGCCTCATCTCGGCGTCCTCTCCGTCCTCAGGCCTCACCGACCCGGCCCCCAGCGCTCCTCCCAGAGAGGCGGCTGCCAACAGCCAGTGGCCCCTGATGCAGGTAGGGGCCCAGGTGCCATCGCTGAAGCCCAGACAAGCTTCACTTGTGAGGGTCCTCGCTCCCAGACTAGAACCCTGGGCACCTGCTTGGCGCGGGGGCGGGGATGGGGGACCGGCCTCGGCTCACACCTAAGCCTGGAGAGTGGCCGGGTGCGCAGAGAGCCGCACCCTTTGGTGTCACTTTCCTCTCCCCTAGAACGAGCAGTCGGACCTGGACTTCTTCAGCCCTAAGCCCGGGACTGCTGCCCGTAGCCCCTCGGACAGGCCTCTCCTCCAGCCCGCGGCCCCCTCAGGCAACAGCCAAGCTCCACTGCCGCCCCCCTTCCCAGCACCTGCACTCCCCGCCGGCCTTCCTGCCCCCAGCGCTGGCGCCTACTTGTTCCCTACGGGACTGGCCCCGGCCCCCAAGGCTGACCCCACAGCCCCGGGATGCCACGGCTCCCCTCTGGGCGACAGCAGCCCGCACCAGCTGGATGCCCTGGACCAGCTCCTGGAAGAGGCCAAAGCGTAATGAGTGGGAGGCGCCGGAGGGTGGGCTGGGCGGGCCCAGCAGCGGCTCTCGAGGGAGGCTGGCTGTGGTTTGAGCCGTGCGCTGGGGCAGCGTGACCGTGCACACTGGCTTCGTCCCTCCCGCCTCCAGGACGTCAGGCTTGGGGAAACCCAGCTCCTCCAGCTTCTTCCCTGGGGCCGCGCCCGTGAGGCCTCGCCTCCCCTTCTCCCCGGGGCCCGAGAGCCCGCTCTTCCAGCCACCCGCCTTCCAGTCCCACGGCAGCCCTGTCAAGGGGCCTGAGCTCTCCCTGGCCAGCGTCCACGTCCCCCTGGAATCAATCAAGCCTAGTAGGTGTTGCAGGCTGGGCTGGGGCGGGGCGGGGCGGGCGGGCACAGCCTTTCCTTGCTGGGCTGCCTCAGGGCCAGTGTGACCCGCTGATATGCTCTCTTGGCCTTTGCTATTGTTGCCACTGTGCACCCACGGAGGTTTGTTCCCAGACGCCTTCAGGAGCCTCGTCTCCACAGGGCCGCCCTGCTCTCTCCAGGGCTCTGTCGGGGACCTGTGGCGCTCTCGCCTTCCACACTACATGCCACCTTCTTACAGGCAGTGCCCTTCCTGTGACAGCCTATGATAAAAACGGCTTCCGCATCCTCTTCCACTTTGCCAAGGAGTGTCCACCCGGACGGCCTGATGTGCTGGTGGTGGTGGTGTCCATGCTGAACACGGCTCCCTTGCCCATCAGGAGCATCGTGCTACAGGCTGCAGTGCCCAAGGTACCCCAATCTGCTCCAGAGGCAGAAACCACCTAACCCGCTGTGCCAGTATCTTGTGTACCCACTGTGTCCACACTGGTTGCCTTCTGGGTCACTCTTCAGAGAAGCTCCTCTCTCCCTGTAGTCCATGAAAGTGAAGCTGCAGCCGCCCTCCGGGACAGAACTGTCTCCATTTAGCCCCATCCAGCCACCTGCAGCCATCACCCAGGTCATGCTGTTGGCCAATCCCCTGAAGGTGAGCTAGAACCAGAGGTCCCAGCCCGATACGTCCCAGCGCGAGCCCACATGAGGATGGGGTGGTGGGCACGGAAGGGCCCCAGGGTCATGGAGAAGAGGCCGTCTCACGTGCTCCCCCTCTGCCGCAGGAGAAGGCGAGGCTTCGGTATAAACTGACCTTCACTCTGGGGGAGCAGCTGAGCACGGAGGTGGGCGAGGTGGACCAGTTCCCTCCTGTGGAGCAGTGGGGGAACCTATGACCTAGAGGATGCTGTCATCTCCACTTGGCAGCCAGGACAGGCTGTCCTCAGCCAGAGGGTTCTGGGTCACTCTCCATGTCCCGACTGCAGTGCTTACAGCTTTGATGTGGAACAAGGGGCCCTGGGCTTTTCTGCTAAGAGTCAAACCGCTGCTGTGAGAATCCTCCTTTGGCCCCTAAAAGGACCTGGTTTTCTCTACCTGTGTGACTTGAACTGGCCACGTACCATCAGGGTGGGGAGTGGCCCCAGCACTACAGTCCCGGGAACATGGACCCAAGGCTGGAGTCATTTTTTGCCCTTATGCTGGAACCCCCTGCCGCCACGAGAGGGGAGAGCGCGCTAAAGAGAGACGTGGGGCCTCTCACAATCCATGGGGCACTGCTTTGGAGGCCTCAGCCCCCGTCACGACGCTGCTTCCCCAGCTGGCAGGCTCTGGCTCCTACCTGCAGTGAGGTGGGCACATGAACCGGTAGGTCCCGGGCAGCAGGAAGGAGTGGTGTGCTGCCGAACCTCCAACCTTGCCGTTCATGGGCAGCGTCGTCCCGGACCAGCCACTGCATGAGAAGTTGTGTGCTTGTCCCTGGCAGCGGTGGGCTGTGTCCTGTGGACATCGCAGTAGGACATGGGACTTGGCCTATTAGAAACAGAACTTGGCCTCATGGCAGCTAAACTGGGGATAGGGAAAAAAGTGAAGAGAATCAGTGTTTCCCTTCTCCCAAAGCAGGTATTCATCCAGAAGCAGGTACCTCCTGCCATGGGAACAGGCCATCCTACTCACTACCTCTTGCTTGGCATGAAATAAACTTGTGTCCTGCCCTGCCCTTCCAAGTGTCTGAAGGGGAGTGCAACTCCTGCCACCTCTGTATGTACAGGCCCCACCCCCACTACTCCCACGGCCTGTGGTGTGGCACACCTACAGAGGGGCTAAGAGGCCTCTGTCAGGCACACCACGCTAACGTCCTTATCCACTCCCCAGAAACTCCCGGCTGTCCCCACCGCTGAGCGGCACTGTGCGCGAGATGTTGGGTCTGGGGGTGGTGACATTGGGGGCTGTGCTTGATGGAGTCACCAGACCCTATTGCCTCAACAGTGTCAGCCCCATAGCTTGTGCCAGCTGCTTGTTCCCTGGATGCAACTGGGCCAGGGACTCCAGGCAAGAAGATGCGCAGAGACTGAGGAGTGCAGCAATCATGTGCTCCGCCTCACAGGCGGAGAAGCACAGACCCTCACCCTCTGCTGGGAAGTGTGCATCCATCCTGCCAGGGTTCCCCACCATTTCACCCGGCCCCAGGCCCCCCATCTTTAGCAGGTCTCACTGCTTCACACGGACAGGTCAAAGTGGGTTGATTTCACTCATTAAGGAATCAATCTAAAAGCTTTCCACAGACTGACTGCTGCAGCCCTGGGAGGCCTGTGGGATACTAGGTAGAAATGTTCTTTATAATGGGACTTAGACATTAAAATTATTTGAGTACAACTCAAACACTACTGAGGTCACTGCTTCATGACAAACAGCTGTACTAGATATACCAACTGTGCTGCCCTTGTTTTGCTGCATGTTCAATAAAACCATTTTGCCCCTACCTAGAATCCTTCTGACAGGCACCATTCACCCCAATGGGGGAAGGTGCCAGCTAGAACTCCAAAATACAGAGACTCCTAGGCCTCCTTTTTCAGAGAAAATAGCCAGAAAGCAGGTTTCCAGATGATTCTAAGATGAAGCCTGATTTCAGGAGCACAGGTAAACCACTGAGGACTGAAGTAGTCAGTACCCTCCTGCCTATAACTTCTGGCGGTGGACTTCTCTAAGGAAACAAGGGAACGAAGTCAGTTCCATGTCACAGAACATGAAGCATTTTCTTAATTTTTCTATCTCTAATTGCCTTATATTTGCATAAGAAAACATTTATTCTTTTTAAAAAAATTATATACAAAGATACCATGTTGGAGCAGCCCTCAGAACACCTCAGGAACCTTCCAGTGAGCCTTCTTTTATAATTGCCCGAGCAAGATTGCGTGCCAGAGCAAGCCTCAGCATTTCCACTTTGGTGGTTTCTATGTCGTCGTCCTAAAAGAAAACGAGCAAGCGTGAGGCTTGGCAGGTTGCACTTGGTCTCTAAGGCTCCCGAAGGCTCTAGCTAACCCAAAGGTAGAGGCCACTTAACATCAGGACTAGCTGCCAGGAAGGCTGCGAGCTGATGATGGTATGCAAGGGACCGCTGTTACTCGTCAAGAGGAAAGATAAAGAGAGAACAGGACACTAATATCCTCTCATTTTCTCCAAAAAGAAGTCGGTGTGTCACAATGACAGGTGAAGAGACAACTAACTGGTGCATGAGTTTATAAGGAGCCAGTTTCTGGAGAGAAGCCCAGAAGGGGAACAATTTCTTTCTCTCTATGGAATCACCAACCCAGGAAATAACCTGGAGTCGCTGGACATCAGGTTCTCCACGCACTGGTCTTCCTGAGGTCAAGTCCTCCAGACACCGCATCAGCTCATAGGTTTGCTCTGCTGAGAATATCACCTGAGAGAGAGAGACTGGCTTAGCTGCGCCCAGCTATGGCCTGCACTGGCGTGGACGCGGACAGCCATAGCCTTCCTCTAGTGCCCTTTGCATCTGCAACCCAGGAAGGTCAGGCAGAGAGCCCGATTCTCATTCCCAGCCCTTCTCATCAGGGTCCTGGGCTGAATGTTGTCTGCAGAGAACTACCTCTCTACCAGTGGTTTTTCTTCTGTGGATACTGGATTTCCAGGGTGGGTGGGTCGGGGACGGGCACACAGAGAACTCTCTGGGAGAGGGTGTGTGCACAGAGCAACACTGCCGCACCCGCTCCATAGCGCACTGTCAACGACTCCGAAACACAGAAACCCACTGCACTCAGCCTGTACCTGTTTCTGTTCCAAAAGCGGCAGGGCATCGGTTAGAAGTGTCATCCAGAAAGAGCGTGGGGCAATCCGAGAAGTCATCAGAGACAGGAGGAGAGAGGCAGCATCCACAAAGCGCTTCTCGCCATATAATCTGTGGAACTCGCGGTACTTCCCTATTAGGAGAGAGTGCCAGATCACTTCTGACCCTACACAAGACTCCATGCCAGTCATTCTCCAGAACAGAGAGACTCTGCCACAGCTATCTCCAAACTCATGGAGCTGTAAGACTGAAAGACGTGGAAGGTCGTCCAAAAAGCACCACAGAGCATGCATGCATCAAAATAAAAGAATCGGAGACTGGAACAGACTGAATGAAATACCCCACAGCCACTACTTATGTATATGAAGTCATTGATTATGAAGGAAAGTCCTCCAGAGGGTGGAGTGTCCATTGAAAGAAAACAAATGACAGGAAATCACCAATTACTACAGCTAGTGGTTGCAAGTTTATGAGCATCAAAACACTGGAAGGGCCTCCCAGGTGGCACAAGGGGTTGAGTCTCAGTATTATGAAGCTACCAGCTGCCACTGCAGCAGTTCGATCCCCAGCCAGGGAGCTGACCCACACGGCACAGACCTCTCTCGTCTCGCCCACTGCTCCCATCAGCAGTGTATTTCAGTCAATCTGCCTGTTCTGCTCCCCACTGTCTGGTGAATCCGCTCACCCCAGCTATTGTATGCATAAGTAAACAAATCTTTAAGGAAAAAGTGTCACGGCTAAGCAGCACCAAGACAGGCAGAAGCACTAGAGCAGCACAACTAAATCTGTGTGCCTAGACACCAGAAGGACCTGAAGGGGGCACCCGGTATGACCCAGCGCGGGCTGTGGATGAGATGAGGGCTGCGCTGATCCTGTGACTGATAAATACTCATCCTCAGAAATACACCAAAGTATTTACAGAGAAAGGGGAACAATGCCTCCACCTTACTTTCAAGTTATTCCCCCCAAAACTTGACAGAATAAAACAAACAAGGCAAAATATAATTGGTGAATTAGGACAAAGTTTATAGTCCCTTACTCCTTATATTAATTTTGTAACTTTAAGTTTCAAATTATTGGGAAATAAAATGTTGACCCAGAATATGCCTTGTGAAGTATAGAGTGTGGGATTAACAGGAAGAAATCTAGAGAAGTACCCTCAAAAGTGCCACAACTTTCCTCTTATGCCCCAGGGTCTGGAGACAGAGGCGAGACTCACCCAGGAATGTCAGTCGATCACTGAGCATCATGGCTGGCCCCAGATTGTCAATGAGATCCAAGTCGGAAAAGCAGCCTCGCTCACAGTAATCCCTGAGGAACCTGCAAGACCGGGCCAAGGGGTCAGAACAGCAGTCCCAGGGCCCCCTCAGCCTCCAAATTGCCCAGACTGACCCTGGGAGGCCGACAGCAACTGAACCCACCTGTCAGACACCAGTGTGGCGAAGGCGGCGTCCTTGGCTCGAATGCTCCACGACAGGGCTGAGCCCAGGCGGTTGTTGCGGACAGCTTTCATGGCTAAGATCTTGCAAATGCTGCGAACTTTGCAGGAAAAAAAGAGAGCTGACCCTGTCACCCTACAAATCGCCGCATTCCCAAACCTGGCTGGGACCTATGTGGCCTGCCCACCTCCACTGAGTCTCCCATAGCCTTTCTGGCATCTCTGGGTTCATCACGTCTCCTGGCTCTGCGAGCAGGAAGACCCACCCTGGCAGCACTGGCTTTGTGAGTGGGTTTGATTTCAGGGGTGGCAAATTAATTTTTACTGCTCCCCACAGACCAGTTCATCCACAGGCTGAAAATCTTACCATCCCTGGTGTTTGAACACCATATGCCTTCTTCAGAGGTCATAAACATTCAAATGCTCCTGCGAAGAGGAACATCTTGGGGTTTTGGTCACTGAACAGGGAGGGGAGAGCAGGGGCAAACTTGGTCATCACCTTCTCTCTCCCTCTATTCTTTCTGAGCCTCTTTGGTCCTCCTGGCCCACGGAGCCAGCCCTACTAGCAGCAGCAATCCACTGGGACAGGCACGCTCAACTCTGACCTCAGCCCTGACCTCGTGGAGTAACACGTGGGCCAGGATGTATTTTTAAGTCAACATGCTCAATAGCTTAAAGGTCTGATCCTCTGCTCCTTTGATCCTCTAAAATACTTTCCTATCTTGGGTTACCTCGACACCCAGTCCAAACCTCTCTCTAGTGCCCTGACAGTGTGACTGCTGGAAAAAGGGTGTGCCAGGAGCAAGCTGACTAACCTTGCTCGGTCATCTGCCGCTGCTCACAGATTCGCAGCACCTTAAGGGCTTTCTGCTCGGTGCTCAGAGGGATCCGCTCAATGTGCAGCTCCAAGGACACTCGGCCCAGCTCTGGGCAGTAGTCAAAGTAATCCACCCCCAGCTGCCACAGGCTGCAAAGATCCAAAAAATGACTGGCATGAGGCCCAGGGCCCACTGCTGTCCAGGGACACCCGAACTAGCACCCAAAGCAGTGCCACCTCCCAGCCCCCAAAACCTTCGGTGAACCACATGGGAGCGAACACAAGCCAAGTTCCAGTGGTACCCGTACTCTAAAAAGCACCCACCGCCACTCTATACCCTTGGGGCCCTGGCACCTGTGATGAGCAAACAGTCCGGAGGCATATTCCAGCAGGAGGAACTCTCTCATGTTGGATCCAAAACTGGAATTAAACATAACGTGACACCCTGACTCCTGGCCTGCTCACTCAGGGCTCACTTCCAGGCATTAATTCACCCCATCTGCAGGAATGGACAGGGGAGGCCACAGCACACTTACTATAGGTTGTGTGACTGGAGGAGTTTACAGTGATCCAGCAGGTCTGTCAGATGGGCCACAAACCACCAGTTGCTCAGGGCAATGCTGCAGGTTCAGACACCAAAGTAAAAATGACAGTCAGAGAGAGGCCATGGTCCACATGAGTGGGATGTAAACAGGAACCCTGCATGTCCTCTGCTTAACAAGGATGGGGGCGGGTGACACTTCCGCCTCCTGGAACAGCTGCTGCTACCCCAGCTTCTAGCTGATTTATTGTCTAACAGCCAGCGAGGTGACTGTGGAGAACCCAAGAGCTAAGAAATCATGGGCTCCAGTCTGAAGCCCCTGAATGTCTCCCCAGAGAGATACGGAGCTTCCAAAGGCAGGGACCACTGAAAGAGAACCAGTAACACCGCTCAGTGCCCAAAACTAGAGTGTGCTGAAGAAGTGGCCAAGGTCTCCTACATGTCAGGCAAGTCTGAACACTGGATTCTGGATCTTCACACACATACACTAGAGAATTCTGAGAGCTGCCTCTACAGAGAACAGGCAGGCAGCCTTATTGTACCAAGATGTATGAGAAAGACTTCATTAACAGCTCTGGCATGGCCTCCACTGGAAAAAGGAGCTGTGGGTAGGCAGAATACCGTCCACGACCTGAGGAAAGAACTGAAAGCCTCAAAGAACTGTGTGCCTTGCACTGGGACCACTGCTGTCCCCTTCTCCCAAGCCTGCATCTTCTTTCTGGTGGCGCTGCAGTAACCTCTGCCATCCCTCTCGCTTGCCTCCTTCAGCAGGGCTTGAAGGCTGTGGACCTTCTGGAAATGAGCAATTAGAGTCTCCAGATACCCTGCAGGCAAGGTTACAGGCAGGGCCAAAATCCTGGCAAGAATACTCTAGATTAGACAAAAATTTAACTAGCCCATATCTTAGTTCTCCTTCTAGTTCTAAATTTTTTGGTGGACTCTAAAGACACCAGGAATCTGCCATTTCGCCTAGCTCCCAGTGAAGTGCATCCCAGCTCCGTTTCCTTTCGCCCAACAGCAAAGAACTGGCCTTTAGAGAAAGTCAGCATGATGGGGGATTAGGGGTAGGAAATGAGCCTTGGAAGCTTCTCAACTGCTCCTCTCAGCTTTGGGGATAACAGGCAAACACGTGGTTTTAGGCTCTGCTTCAGGACCCCATCTTTCCTGTCTGCTAGCATTGACATGGAACTAAACAGGTACCCATTTAGACATCCCCCTTCTAGGGCCTGCATAAAGGGTCCCTCATTCTCCTTTTGCAAGGTGACATCAGACTCAAAGCCACAAAGCTCCCCTGTACCTCCAGCCCACGCACCCAACCCAGAAGACAGATGTTCCTCTCGCCCCGGGGTACCAAGCTGGGGTCTGACTGGTACTGTCATGAGAAACCAAGTGCTTGCAAGGCCCCAAATTCAATCCTTTGTCATCCAGGAGGGTACATATTTAAACCTTCGCTACTTGCTGAAAATACTTCAGGTGCTTTTCCAGTTCTTGGGATCTAGTTTTGGGAGTTGCTCTTTTAACATCTCTTTCAGGATGGAATAGAAAGTAGCCTACTTGGGGCCTCCCTGGTGGCTCAAGGGGTTAAGTCGCTGCACTATGAAGCTGTCTGCAGCCACCGCAGCATGAGTTCAATCCCCAGCTGGCTATAGCGCAGCAGACCCCTCCTGTCTCTCCTGCTGCTCCCCTCAGCACTGTATTTCAGCTGATCCGCCTGCTCTGCTCCCTCTCACCCCCGTACCTCTGGCCTGTACCCCAATTCTTGTATGCATAAATAAATAAATCTTAAAAAAAAAAATGCTGTCTCTTAAGATGGATTCCAAAAATAAGCTTACAGGCTTTCTCTGGATATTAAATAGCAACATCATCCCCTGCTGTGTTATTTTAAACAAATACCCCTGGAAATGGAAATTGTTATAAATATGGTAGCCTTCAAGTCTCATGAAGGTCCCCAGGCTCATCCAGAGAGAATCCTTGATCTAACTTCATTTAGGTAGGGAGGGAGCAAGTCTTCAGGAAGAAGGTTAAACACTAGAAGAAGGAAGAGGACATTCTAGAAAAGGATGGTGGAGGTGGATGACAACACTATGAATGTGCTCAATGCTATGGAACTGCATGCCTGGAGAGTGTTAGAATGGAGGCAGCAGAGGGGCCCTACCTGCACTCCTTGATCACCTGGTGGATGTCAAACTCGAAGGCTGCCATCAAGATGTTGTCCAGGGGTTCTGGACTGCTCTCCCCTCCCAGAAACAGGTCAAGGCTGGACTGTGGAAAGGTGATGACCCACTCAATTCCCAGATGAAAGCAGAGATTCAAGGGGACAGGCAGAGATGCTATGTAGGGAACCCTGTAGAAGGGTGATGGTGTCCTTCAAAGAAGGCCAAGAACAGCCCCTTCATGTTCTACAGGGAGGTTCACCTCAAAAAGTGACCCCACAGGGAGCCCTAGGATTCCTACTCCCTACCCCCACTACTCAGAGCTTAGACTCACCTGAGCATACAAGTGCAGGTCAATGGGTTTTACTGTGGGATGAGAGTAGAGGAGTCGGGTCACTAGGAAATGATACCAGTTACTAAGAAGCTCCTTGTGCTCCAACAAAGCAGCTTCGTCTCCCAGCATGATCTGAGAAGAGAGACGTCCCTCAGCTACAGCAGTATTTCTCTTTAACTCTCTTGATCTCAACTGGCACACTAGTCTAGAAGTTCTCTCCTTCCTGGCAGAGCCAGTGGATGGCGCTGTCAAGGACTGGGTTCCTGCTGTTGCTGTGCCAGTTGCCATTCCCAACCCACCCCTGTGAATGCCAGCTTATACCCAGACAAGATCTGTTTTACAGACCTTGCAGAGAGACTCCAGGTGTGGGTTGGAGGCAAATGTGCCGTCTTGAAGGTGCCGCTCACACTCCTCGTGCCAGTGCTGCCACTTCAGCTCCAGCTCTGTTAGTGTCTGAGTGTTACCAGGCTAAAGGGAGAGATTGGTAGTGAGCCCCCAACGCTACACAAACCCCTCAAGCTTAATGAACTATCCTGCTGCCCATGATCCCACAGAGCAAAGCTGCGCCCACATACACTGAGAACGGGCATGGTCCTCATCAGATCCCCCAGGATCCGGCACATGCCTGCAGAGGTGGGGCTGGCGTCGGCTTCTTTGGAGAGCATCTGCCGGGCCTCGTCCAGCCGGCCCTGCAGGACCAACACAGTCACCTGGAAGGACACCCAAGAATATCAGCATTTATTGGGGGCTCAGAGGCCAGGCCCCTCTGTCCACACTTTAGCTTCCTAGCCCTAGGGAGTCATGACAGTTTCTTCCCACCAGGGATAACCCAGCACATTCCATCTCTTGGTGTTATCACTGTATTATGCTTTTCAAATCATACACCGTAACCCATTACAGGTTATAACCAACTTTTAAGATATAAATAAAATGTAACAAGAAAATATCAGAATCCATCAAATAATGGTTAATGAAAATGTATACTAAAGAAAATATATGTACATCTATACAGATATTCAGCATAAAGTTGATTCTCATTATTCACAGATTCAGTGTTCATAAATTTGCCAACTTGCTAAAACTTGTAACCCCAAAGTCAACAACTGAGGTGCTTTCACCATCACAGATTCGCAAACACCTATAGAGCAGCGAAAAAATTAGTCACTTGATGTGCATGTGCTCAGCTGAGGCTACAGACATGGCTCCACCTTCTACTATCAGCTCTCACACTAAACAAGACCTTTTTCAAGATCCTTTTAGTGCCCAGATTCTTTGCATCTTTGTGCTTTTTGCTGGGTTCCCAAACAGTACTGAAGCGCTGGCCAGTGGTCCAAAGGACTACCATGTGCTGTGCAGAGAAAACCCACATTGTATCAGCTTCCCTCAGGCACGCACAATAGTGCCGCTGGCTTTGAGCACAACTGAACCCACTGTGTATGTTAACTGAGGTGCCTCTAAGCAGAAATACACATAAGCCAGGGCTATGTATAGAGGAGTTAACAAAAACACTGTGACCAGAGGCTGGAAATTTCTCTGCATTTCTCCGACAAGTGATGGGTTCCACACCCACTAATTCAGTGTTCCAGGTGACTCTGCAGACTATAATCACCATGATTAATGAGAAGCAACAATACATACACGCTAGTATTTACATAAAATATGCAAGGTAAAATTTCTCACTCTAAGTCACGCTCAAAAAAAAGCCACAATATATAGGCTGACAAGTCCCCAGTTGTCCTCTCCAGCCTGGACATCCTCCTCTGAGTACCTGACTTGTATGTCCTATGCCCAGTCAATGTCTCCACTTGGATCACAAAGGCATCTTAAAGGTAACATGTCTAAATGTCATACCTAGTCTCTGCCTATTCCTTACAGACCCCACATCCCATCCAAGAGCAAATCCCATCACCCGTGGCTTTCAACTACATCTAGACTCCAGGAGTATCTTACCATCTCCTCACCACAGCTCCCACCCCTCTCCAAGTCTCCACCGGCTCTACCTGGTGTAGCACCACAGTCTCCATACTGGCCTCTGCTTCCATCACACTCTTCTCAGCAGAGCAGCCAGAGAGCCTTTGAAGACAAGTAAGATCGGAGTGCACTCTGGTTCAACTCTCCAAAGCTGCCTCACCCCATCTGCGTTACTGTGGCCATCAACAACTCCATTTGTGTTCATGCCTTTACCCGACTACAGAGCGCAACAGCTCTAAGGTGTAGATGATCACCACCCCCACTGTACAAACAAGGGAACTAAGTAACTAAGGCTGTTAAGTAACTCATTCACAATCTCACAGCAAATAAGAGGCGCTGGACTGCTAACCAATCAGCCGTACTCCTACCACTCCCTATACTGCCTCCCTATACTGCCTTGTAAAAGTTCAAGTGCTCATGATAGCCCAGTAGGCTCTTCCTGGCCTGGTCCTTCTCTCTCTACCCCACTCCCCATCTCTCTCCCTCCTGCCGCTTCTGGTTCACTGGCCTCTTTGCTGCTCCTTCACTTCGCTGCCTCGAGGACCCAGCATTTACAGGTCCTGCTGTCTGCTCTGCCTCCTCCCTCTATCTACACAGTTCCCCACTCCTCCAGGTCTGCACTCACTAAGTGTGGCCTTCCCTGACTCTCCCCACCTGACTCTCCCCCTTCCCCCCTTGCACGTCACTGTTAGACACACTACACATTTTACTCATTTACTTCTTGTCTCCCCCTCCAGGATATGAGCTTGACAGGGGCAGAATCCCTGCTGACTCTGGGTAGGACTGTCTCCTCAGTGCCTCGTAAACAGCAGCACTCAGTAAACAGTCAGTGAACAAATCAAGACTCACACCTGGAGCCAGCAATTCCAGAGCGAAGGTTCTCCTCATACACACTGCCTGGCACCAGAAAGTCCAGGAATAGCCTCAAATAGTTGGTAACAACTCTACCTAAATTCCAGATCTGGTAAGTCTTCACTATTCAGCTCAACTAGCAACAACCTCCCTGCTCCCTTTCGACTGAAGCAGAGCAGGTGGAAGCGAGTGGGACAGCATTCTTCTCAGGAGCACAGAACACACGTACATGCACATCGCACACCTTACCTCCCAAAATAATGATCCAAAACAACTTTGGGATTATCTTGTTTCTGATAGCTTTATAGTTTTGTTGCTTACACACTATACATTCATCCATGTAAGGGTGTTATTCAAGCGTTTTATTAAGTTCACACGGTTGTGCACCATCACCACAGTGCAGTTTTAGAACATGTCTATCTCCTCAGAAAAACCTCACTCCCAGCCAATCCACAAGAAATCAAGATCCACAAAGAAATCAAATTTCCCTTTTCACTAGAAATTCTACCTCAGCATTACTTTTTGTACAATGTTAACTTAGTTCTAAGTACTCCCATGGAGCAAGAAAGAAAAGTTCTAAGAGCATCTCCATAATCACAAACTCAAAGACCCAGGCTAAAAGCTGCAGCTGCAGTAGGTAACCCCTAGGCCCACCTGGAGCACTGGGCTGAAGCAGGAGGCAGGGAGGACCAGCCTAGAAAAACATTCTTACCAAGTTCCAGAAGCGCTCATGTTTGCTTGGATTCTCACTGCCCAGAACGTCTGCCAGCAAACTGTCCACTTCACACACGTGTAGCCGGACCCAGTCAAGGAGGTGAAGGAGGAGAGGGCCAGCTAGGAGGAGAGACTTGTCATACACAGAAACCGGGGCATCTGCAGCAAATCTCGCTTTCCCACAGTGCAGACAGAATACATGGCAGGTGAGTGGAATGTTATCCCTCGCAAGTGGGCACACATGTAGTCCTGGATAAAAGACTAGGCAGCAAAATGACCGACAAGCAATCTGCCCATGCCAGGTAGTTCCAGATCTCACTGAATCCTGGGAAGGGTGAACCTAAGACTCAGACCTCACCACCTCCCACCACCCTAAATTCTTCCCTACTGTGCAGTACTCAATGGCCACGTAAGAAATGGTCACTTGAGGGTTGGCACTGAGGTGCCAGGCACACAATGATGATAAAAACATAGTAACAGCCTTCAAAGTCCACTGAGGTAGGCACATAAGCAATTTTAATTTCAAGCTGCACAGTGTTGTGTTTTTGTGAGAACATGAAGAAAATGCTATTACTACTCAAGAGATTATTAACATTCATTTATAGATAACACATAAATCATTAAGAGTGCAAAAAATCCTATACCACATCCAAAGAGAGATTCTAAAGCTAGGATAATGTCTTGACAGTAATTTATCAAAAGCAACAGAATAGTTCTGCATGGACAGTTACCGAGGACTCCCCTAACCTCCATCATTAGTAATAGACTCTCAAACTGAGCTTCCCTCCCACCACCTAGTTCCTCCTCACATCCCTAAAACTTTCTTTTTTCCTTTTTTTAAATAACAGGCCTTTGCTGGCTCACTTCTATAGCTAGAAGTCTGACATCAAGGTGTCGGTGGGGTGACTCAGAACCTGGTCCATGCCTCTTCCCTACAATTTTAGACTTGGCCATTCCATGCTATGAATATTAAGCATACTATTTTAACATCTGTTTTCTCAGTATTTTTCAGGGGTTACATGCCTAATATCCTAGGTTTCTGGAAGGCATTCTGTCTCAATTCTTTTCACAGCGTCTGACAGAATCAGTTCCTGGACCCAGTTCCCACCATGGATGTGTATGGATGCTTCCCCCACACCAGCAGGCAGCTCCCAGGAAACAGCAGGGTGTTTAGGATTCCCTTCAATTCTGACACCATCTACCTTACCTGGGTGTAGCATCAGGTCCCACAGATTAAGGGCTCAGTCTCCTTGACGCTCTCCACTGTACAAGCCAGTTGCAAACTCAGCCTGTTACCTATGCCAGAGCGGCAGCCTCACAGTCTCTCCCTCCCAGGTTCAATTACCAAAGTGGCTCACAAAACTAAGAAAAACCACTTTACTTGCTAAATCAATAGTTTACCACAAGGGGTATTTTTCAGGAACAGCCAGTGGGAAGAAACACATAGGGCAATGTATGGGGAAACGGTGTGGCACTTTCATGCCCTCTCAGGTGTACGACTTACCCCAAATCTCCGTATGTTCATCAACTAGAAGTTCTCCAAATCCCATCTTTGTGGGTTTTTATGGAGGCACAAGTGATTAAACATTAGCCACTAGTGACTGGACTCAATCTCCACTCTCCCCCACTCCCAGGAGGTTATAGGAGGACTGAAAGTTCCAATCCTCCAATCACCTGGATGGGTCTCCAGCTAACCAGTTCCCATCACTAGGGATTCCAAAAGTCACCTAACTCACGTAACAAGGACAGTGTATACCAAATCTATATGAGAAGTATGTCTTGGTCAAATGAATGCTTCTCATGTATGTGGCACACTAACAAAATAGAAGGCTTCCTTGGGTGTTATGTAATGCTTTCTGATAAATATGTCGATAAAAAGCACTGAAAAAAATACTCATCGATACACAGAAGGCAAGGAAAGAAGGCAAGGGATACCTCTGATATTGTGATAGAGGATGCCAAGCTCACCTGGGGCTACTTCAATAAAAAGAATTTCACAGAGGTTCCAAATGAGCTCCATTGCTGACAAAATGCAGACCTAAGGAAAAAATGGAGACCAAGTTATAACTGGAAACATTCCTAAGATATGCTCTTAGATAAGGGGACAAAGTAAGCTTGATTCATACCATGGTGACCCATTAACTTGAGTTTCCAAGTGTAGCTAAGGCAGGATTTCCACCAAAACAGCCGGGTAACGAATTTTAGGGGTGGGGAGTAGGCTAACCTTTGTTTTCATGGTATGGTTTTAGTACAGTGTACATTAGAAAAATAAAACTAGCTCATCACACCCGAGTATTATAGCTTAGGAAGACAATAAAATGATTTTTTTTTTAAAGATTTATTTATTTATTTATTTATTTATACAAGCACTGGATACAGTCAGAAGCACGGGAGGGTGAGAGAATTCACCAGAGCCAGAGAGGGGAGCAGAGCAGGCAGAAGGACCGAAGTACACTGCTGAGGGGAGAAGCGGGCGGCAGGAGAGGTCTGCGCGCCATGTGGGACCCTCCTCCGGTGGCCGGGGAGCAGCCGGGGATCGAACCAGCACTGCAGAGGCTGCGGGCAGCTTCAGAACCCAGCACTCAACCACTGCGCCACCGGGAGGCCTAAAAAGGAAGATTTTAATAAAAATATTCAGCAAACGGGCCTCCCTGGTGGCGCAGGCGGTTAAGCGCAATGCTGTGAAGCTGTCCGCAGCCTCTGCAGTGCCAGTTCTATCCCTGCCGACCGCAGAGCAACCCACGTGACGCAGACCTCTCCTGTCTCGCCCACTGCTCCCCTCAGCAGTGTATTTCGGTCATTCTGCCTGCTCTGCTCCCCACTCTGTCTATGGTGAATCCTCTCACCCTCCCGTACTTCTGGCCTATACCCCAGTTCTTGTATAAACATAAATAAATCTCGGGGCCTCCCCGGGTGGTGCAGCGGTTGAGCGCTGGGCTGTGAGGCTGCCCGCAGCCTCTGCAGCGCCGATTTGTTCCCCGGCTGCTGGCAAGGGTCCCACAAAAACAAATAAAATTAAAAAATAAAAATAAAAATAAATCTTAAAAAAATTCAGTAAATTTTGTAAGAAATACAAATACAGCCTAAAATGCAAAATTGGTGTTCAAAGGACTGAAATTTAGGAAGCAGTCTATTAAAAGGAAAACTCAATACAAAATCAAAAAATAGATCAGGTCTAGATCCTACCCTCAGAAATAAGCAGTCGCCCTCTGCACTGCTTATTATTTTGAGTTGCACAAACACAAAATACCTATTCAAAAGGGAAAATCAAGGCTTTGCAGATTTCAGAGAAAGTGCATCATTCCCTATTTGCTATTGAATTTGAAAAATATCGAGTTAAAAAAAAAAAGGAAAATATCAAGAGTATCAAAAAGAGCATCTTTTTTTTTGAAGATTTATTTATTTATGCATGCAAGAACTGGGGTACAGGCCAGAGGTGCGGGGGTTAGAGGATTCACCAGAGAAAGAGTGGAGAGCAGCACAGGCAGACCGACTGAAATACACTGCCGAGGGGAGCAGCGGGGAGACAGGAGAGGTCTATGTGGTAGCTCCCTGGCCAGCCGGGGAACAAACTCACGCTGCAGAGGCTACAGATAGGTTCACAGTGCAGTGCTTAATCCTTTGAGCCACCAGGGACACCCAAAAAAAGAGAATTCTTTTAAGTCATCTTCTAGCTCCAACTTAAGTATAACAACTTGCAATAACAACTCATTATGAATCCTATCACCTTCGCGTGCATCTGACCTGTGCCCCAGTTCTTGTATAAATAAATAAATCTTAAAAAAAAAAAAAAGCTAGATTTGGGCCTCCCTGGTGGCGCAAGGGGTTAAGATGCAACCTATGAAGCTACCCGCAGCCACTGCAGCATGAGTTCCATCCCTGGCCAGGGAGCTACCCACATGGCGCAGCAGACCTCTCCTGACTCGCCTGCTGCTTTCCTCAGAAGAGTGTTTCAGTCAATCTGCCTGTTCTGTTCCCCACTGTCTCTGATGAATCCTCTCAACCCCCCATAACTCTGGCCTGTACCCCAGTTCTTCTACACATAAGTAAATAAATCTTAAAAAAAAAAAATGCTAGATTCATGAGTGCAGCTTACAAGACTCAGCAGAGATTCCAGTTCAGCTCTCTCAGGTGATACAGGTTTTTAGGATTTGTACTTTCCACAAGAACTGAAAATCCATACAAGTAGGTATCAAGCACTAGTGTTCCAAGAACCAGAATTTGAAGGGGGTACCAGGAAGTTAAGTATAGGACATCTTTAACACCCTAAGCAGCTGCCTTTGGGGCCTCCCCGGTGGCGCAGCGGTTGAGCGCTGGGTTGCGAAGCTGCCCGCAGCCTCTGCAGTGCCAGTTCGATCCCAGGCTGCTCCCTGGCCACCGGAGGAGGGTCCCACATGGCGCACAGACCTCTCCTGCCGCCCGCTTCTCCCCTCAGCAGTGTACTTTGGTCCTTCTGCCTGCTCTGCTCCCCACTCTGGCTCTGGTGAATTCTCTCACCCTCCCGCGCTTCTGACTGTACCCAGTGCTTGTATAAATAAATAAATAAATAAATCTCAAAAAAAAAAAAAAAAAAGAAGCTGCCTTTGATCTGCAAAGAGGAGACTTCAGCATCAACAATAATTGCAAAACCACCCCAGGCAGGTGCAAAGGAAACAGAAGGACATAATGGTGCCAACACAATAATGGGGCCACCCCCCACAGCGCCACCCACGCTTTACCTGGCTGCTGAACTGGTGGCCAGTGGGTGGATCTTTAGCAGCAACTGACAAAACAAAACATTTTAAGTGAGAGATAGAACTTTCAGTCTTGGGCCCTGGTGGCACAGCAGTTGAGCGCTGGGTTGCGAAGCTGCCCGCAGCCTCTGCAGCACCGGTTCAATCCCCGGCTGCCGGGCAAGGGTCCCACATGGCGCACAGTCCTCTCCTGCCACCTGCTGCTCCCCTCAGCAGTGTACTTCGTCAGTCTGCCTGTTCTGCTCTCCGCTCTGGCTCTGGCGAATTCTCTCACCCTCCCGAGCTTCTACTATACCCCAGTGCTTGTATAAATAAATAAATAAATCTTTAAAAAAAAAAAAAAAAAAAAAAACTTTCAGTCTTATTGTTGGAGCTTCATATACCAGATTCTGGGGTTTGTGCCTTTCTTCTAATGACCATTTATTTTCACTATAGATTTTTTTAAAAAAAATCCTTCATATTCTTCTGCTGTAGATGAATGATTCTCAAACCAAGGCTCTCAAGTTATAAGCAGCACCATGAACTGCAGCACAGCAGGACTGGACACACCACATTGTACCAGACTCTACCCAGCACCTAGAAGTCCCTGTTCTCATGGCTTTGTTGACTTTAAGACACCCAAGCCAAAGAATCAGAAGCGTGATTTTCAAAGATCCTTAATTTGACTCATTAGTCTCATACTTGTTCCCTTAAAAAGTTTTAACTTGAAAAACTACATTCGGGAGGGCCTCCCCTGGTGGCGCAGGCGGTTGAGCGCCATGCTGTGAAGCTGTCCGCAGCCTCTGCAATGCCGGTTCAAGACCCACATGGCACGGTTGACCTCTCCTGTCACGCACACTGCTCCCCTCAGCAGTGTATTTTGTCATTCTGCCTGTTCTGTTCCCCACGGTCTCTGGTGAATCCTGTACCCCGCTTCTTGTATAAAATAAATAAACCTTTAAATAAAAACTACATTCAGGGGGCCTCCCTGGTGGCGCAAGGGGTTAAGCACAGCACTATAAAGCAATCCATAGCCTCTGCAGCACCAGTTCGATCCCCAGCCAGCCAGGGAGCAATCCACATGGCAAGGCAGACCTCTCCTGTCTCACCCGCTGCTCCCCTCAGCAGTGTATTTCAGTCAGTCTGCCTGTTCTGCTCCCCACTCTGTCTGTGGTGAATCCTCTCACCCTCCCGTGCCTCTGGCCTGTACCCCAGCTCTTGTATAAAAATAAATAAATCTTTAAAAAAAAAAAATACTACATTCAGGGGCCTCCCTGGTGGTGCAAGAGGTTAAGCATCAGCACTATGAACCTAATGGCAGCCACTGCCCATGAGTTAGATCCCTGGCCAGGGATGTGACCCACATGGAACAGCAGACCTCTCCTGACTTGCCTGCTGTTCCCCTCAACAGTGTATTTCAGTCAATCCACCTGTTCTATTCCCCAGTCTGTCTCTGGAGAATCCTCTCACCACCCTGTACCTCTGGCCTGTACCCCAGTTCTTGTATGCATAAATAAATCTTCAAAAAAAAAAAAAAGGGGCCTCCCCGGTGGCGCAGCGGTTGAGCGCTGGGTTGCGAAGCTGCCAGCAGCCTCTGCAGCGCCGGTTCGATCCCCAGCTGCTCCCTGGCCACCGGAGGAGGGTCCCGCATGGCGCGCAGACCTCTCCTGCCGCCCACTGCTCCCCTCAGCAGTGTACTTCGGTCCTTCTGCCTGCTCTGCTCCCCGCTCTGGCTCTGGTGAATTCTCTCACCCTCGCGCGCTTCTGACTGTACCCAGTGCATGTATAAACAAAACAAACAAATGAATAAATAAATAAATAAATAAATAAAGCATGCCTCTATTAAAAAAAAAAAATTAAAAAAAAAAAAAAAAAGGAAAAGAAAAACCACATTCAAAATGACTGCCAAAAATTTAAGGTTTACATAAGGTGAGAAAGTAAGCACTCTGGACAGGAATGTCAGCCAGAATTTATTTTATAGCCAAAGAAATACTTCAAACCCACCACATCACACAAAATTCCTTACTTGCAACCTGGTGCATTTCTTCCATACACGCTCTTATGACAGATCGGTAGTTTTTACTCACGCGAACCAATCTACAAAAAATTAAATGACATACAAGATGAGTCTGAAACATCTTGCAGTAATAAAAAGGTAATTCTTAAAACAAGAGAGATTTACTGAAATACACTGCTGAGAGGAGAAGCCAGGAGACAGGAGAGGTCTGCCGCGCCATGTAGGTCATCTCCCTAGCTGGGAATCGATCTCATGCCACAGTGGTCTGCGTGCCATGTGGGACCCTCGCCGGTGGCCAGGGATTGAACTGGCGCTGCAGGGGCTGCAGGCAGCTTTGCAGCTCAGCACTCAACCGCTGCAACACCAGGGGAGACCCCCTACCTCAAATTTTTTATTCAAAGATCTGATTTGGGGTTGAGAAATCTGCCTTTAACAGATACCTGATATTAATCATTTATTTAATGACCACACTTTTTTTTTTTTTTTTTTTTTATAGAGGCATGTTTTTTTTCTTTATTTGTTTTGTTTGCTTGTTTGTTTGTTTTGTTTATACATGCACTGGGTACAGTCAGAAGTGCGGGAGGGTGAGAGAATTCACCAGAGCCAGAGCGGGGAGCAGAGCAGGCAGAAGGACCGAAGTACACTGCTGAGGGGAGCAGCGGGCGGCAGGAGAGGTCTGCGCGCCATGTGGGACCCTCCTCCGGTGGCCGGGGAGCAGCCGGGGATCGAACCGGCGCTGCAGAGGCCGCGGGCAGCTTCGCAACCCAGCGCTCTACCGCTGCGCCACCGGGGAGGCCCTAATGACCACACTTTTAACTATCCTAGTCTATAAACAGTACAATAGTGTTCTGGTCTACAGCCAAAAAATGCCTTGTGATTAATTCTTTAAAGATAAAATCAGGCAGCAGACCTCTCCTGTCTCGCCCGCTGCTCCCCTCAGCAGTGTATTTCAGTCTGCCTGTTCTGTTCCCCACTCTGTCTATGGTGAATTTTCTCACCCTCCCCCGCATCTGGCCTGTACCCTGGTTCTTGTATGCATGAATAAATAAATCTTTTAAAAAAAAGATAAAATCGGGCCTCCCCGGTGGCGCAGCGGTTGAGCGCTGGGTTGCGAAGCTGCCCGCGGCCTCTGCGGCGCCGGTTCGATCCCCGGCTGCTCCCCAGCCACCGGAGGAGGGTCCCACATGGTGCGCAGACCTCTCCTGCCGCCCGCTGCTCCCCTCAGCAGTGTGCTTCGGTCCTTCTGCCTGCTCTGCTCCCCGCTCTGGCTCTGGTGAATTCTCTCACCCTCCCGAGCTTCTGACTGTACCCAGTGCATGTATAAACAAAAACAAACAAACAAATAAATAAATTAAAAAAAAAAAAAAAAAAAGATAAAATCAAACTAGGGGGCCTCCCAGGTAGCGCAAGGGTATTAAGCGTCAGCACTATGAAGCTATCTACAGCTACTGTAGCACGAGTTCGATACCTGGCCAGGGAGCTACCCACATGGTGCAGCAGACCTCTCCTGTCTCTCCCGGTGCTACCGTCAGCAGTGTATTTCAGTCAGTCCACCTGTTCTGTTCCTCACTCTGTCTCTGGTGAACCCTCTACCCCCGCCCCCTCTGGCCTACATCCCAGCTCTTGTATGCATAAATAAATCTTTTTAAAAAGAAAACAAAGAGGGCCTCCCCAGTGTCACAGTGCATTGAGCTGGGACACAGCCTCCACAGCGCCGGTTTGATTCCCGGCCGGCCGAGGAGAATCCCACACGGCCCGGCAAACCTCTCCTGTCTCACCCGCTGCTCCCCTCAGCAGTGCCTTCGGTCCATCTACCTGTTCTGCTCTCCACTCTGTCTCTGGTGAATCTTCTCACCCTCCTGTGCCTCTGGCCTGTACCCCCGCTCTTGTATAAATAAAAATAAATCTTTAAAAAAAAAAAAAAAATGAAACTCGTTTCTTTATTAACTTAAAATCTTCCAACAGTGGAGCCTCATTGAATGACTCTCAGATGCTTATTTGGCCTACATTTTTCTCCTAGGAAAGCAAATAAAGTAGGAATATAAATGAAGTTTATCAAGTCAACAAATCAATTAACAGTCACCGGTACATTCCCTGTGAGACATTTCCTCCTTGATCACTGACTATCCAGTCCAGAAGCCACACACTAGAACCAGCATCCCTTATTTCTCCAGGTGACTCATTCACCATACAGAAGGACAAGGATACATTTCATCTGGTTTTTCATAAATTAGTTGCATTCTTCAACACCTATCAGCAGCCTACTTACTGAGCTTTTCTGGATTTTCCAGTCAATTCTTCTTCAATTCTTTGGAGGCCCACAAAGATTCCATGGGATTCGTTGAAGAGTTTTCTCAATATCTGAGAGTAAACATCTACATTCTTCCAGATAATATAGATAAAGGGGCAGCCAAGCACAGACTCTGATTTTTCTGAAACAAAATAAGAAAAAAAATTAAAATTAACATCATCACAAATACAAGAAATCTCATAAATTTCTCGTGTATCTAACTACAAAAGCTTCAGCCTCCTTGCTACTGATTACTTTGTTTAAAAAGTGACTTGAGGGGCTCCGCAATGGCTAGTGGGTTGAGCACCGTGCTGTGAAGCTGTCTGCAGCCTCTGCAGCGCAGGTTCAATTCCCAGCTGGCCAGGGAGAAACCCACATGGCACAGCAGATCTCTCCTGCCTCACCCCACTGCTCCCCTCAGCAGGGTCTTTAGTCCATCTGCCTGTTCTGCTCCCCACTCTGTCTCTGGTGTATTCTCTCACCCTCCCGCACTTCTGACCTGTACCTCAGTTCTTGTATAAATAAATAAATCTTTAAAAAAACAAAAGTGACCTGACGGACCTCCCCTGGTGGCGCAGGCAGTTGAGCACTGCGCTGTGAAGCTGTCCACAGCCTCTGCAGCATGGGTTTCATCCCAGCCAGCCGGTGAGAATTCCACATGGTGCAGAAGACCTCTCCTGTCTCGCCTGCTGCTCCCCTCAGCAATGTATTTCAGTCAGTCTACCTTTTGTGTTCCCCGCTGTCTCTGGTGAATCCTCTCACCCTCCCGCACATCTGGCCTGTATCCCGGTTCTTGTGTGCATGAATAAATCTTTAAAAAAATAAAATTAAATAAAAAGTGACTTGAAGGGGCCTCCCTGGTGGCCTATGGGTTAAGTCTCAGCGCTATCACCATGATGGCCTGAGTTCGATCCCCAGTTAGATGGATAAGCCCCATATAGCACAGCAGATCTCGCCTGTCTTGCCTGCTGCTCCCCTTAGCAGTATATTTCAGTGAATCTGCCTGTTCTGCTGCCATTCTGTCTCTGAATCCTCTCAATCCCTTCATCTCTGGCCTATATCCCAGTTCTTCTATGCAAAAAAAATTTAAGTAAAATTATAAAATAAAAAATGACTTGGGGGGTCTCCCCAGTGGCTCAGTGGTTGAGAGCTGGGCTGCGAAGCTGCCCACAGCCTCTGCAGGATCGGTTCAATCCCCAGCCACCAGCGAGTGTCCCACATGGCAGGGAAGACCTCTCCTGTCTCGCCCGCTGCTCCCCTCAGCAGTGTATTTCATCAGTCTGTTGTTCTGTTCCCCGCTGTCTCTGGTGAATCCTCTCACCCTCCCGCGCATATGGTCTATACCCTAGTTCTTGTATAAAATAAATAAATATAAAAAAAGAAAAAGAAAGAAAGAAAAAAAGAAAAGAAAATTATTTCAACATTTCCTGTGACTTCTCTCTTAAAAAAGAGAAAGTGGGGCTACCCAGGTGGCACAGGCAGTTGAGCACCACACTGTGGATCTGTCCGCAGCCTCTGCAGCGCGGGTTCTATCCCAGCTGGCCGGCGAGAGTCCCACATGGAATGGCAGACCTCTCCTGTCTCGCCTGCTGTTCCCCTCAGCAGTGTGTTTTGTCAGTCTGCCTGTTCTGTTCCCCGCTCTGTCTCTGATGAGTCCTCTCACCCTCCCACACATCTGGCCTGTACCCCGGTTCTTGTATAAATAAATAAATCTTAAAAAAAAAAGAGAACGTAAAATCAAATATCAAGATTTCAGTTGTATCATGCTAACTAGAGGGAACCTAAGAAAATGAAAGATTCATGTTCAGTATCTGACAGAGCTTAGAGGCAAAAAGCAAGGACAAGTCATTTCACTCGCCAGCTCATCTCTGCTGTGATCAGCAGTTTACAGAATTAAGTCACGTTCACAAAGAGAAGGGCTAGGTAGATCTGCAGATTCACAATAAGGGAATTTAATCACTTCGGAAAGAAGAGGAAGAAATGAAAATTTTAAACATTAAAAAAAAGATTTTACCACTAGAAAGATTTGATTCTCCCTGCCCACCAAGATTCAACATGTCAGGACCCATAAATCAATGAAAATCTTAAGCAGCTAAAATTTAAAAAACTGAAAATGGTGTAAGTTCAACTACGTCATGTCTCAACTAATCAAATCTAAGAGAAAAAAGGAAAAAAAAAGTGCTACAATGAATAATATCGAAGGGAAAAAACCTACCTTTTTTGTTGAAGGAGGTCTCACACACCAGCATCTCCCCTGGGCTCCAGTCAAAACACATTTGTTTCTTCTTAGAATTCACTCCAGGTATCAACTAAGTAAAAAATAAGGCACATAAACTGTTATTCCTACTAAAGGCTTTGCCATCAACTGACTTGCAAGTATGATCATAGAAAGTTGTGGCCACAGGGGCCTCTCTGGCAGCGCAACAGGTTAAATGTAGCACTGTGAAGCTGTCCGCAATCTCTGAGATGCGGGTTTGATTCCCGGCCGGCCAAGGAGATACCCACATAGCGCCGCAGACCTCTCCTGTCATGCCCACTGCTTCCCTCAGCAGTGTATTTCGGTCGTCTGCCTGTTCTGCTCCCCACTGTATCTCTGGTGAATCCTCTCAACCCCCCTACCTCTGGCCTGTACCCCAGCTCTTGTATAAAAATAAGTATCTTAAAAAGAAAAAAAAGAAGAAAGGGCTAACGCAGTCATTCAACTAAGCAATGTTATTGAGCCATTTTCTGTGCTAGGCTCCAAGAATACAATGTCTAATATAGTCTCTGCCCTCAAAAAGCTAGTATTCTGGGCCTCCATGGTGGCGCAAGGGGTTAAGCACTGCACTATGAAGCTATCCGCAGCCTCTGCAGCACGAGTACGATCCCTGGCCAGTGAGCAACCCATATGGCACAGCAGACCTCTCCTGTCTCGCCCACTGCTCCCCTCAGCAGTGTATTTCAGTAGATCTGCCTGTTCAGTTCCCCACTCTGTCTCTGGTGAATCCTCTCACCCCCCCCCCCACACCTTTGGCCTGTACCCCAGTTCTTGTATGCATAAGTAAATAATCTTTTAAAAAAACAAATCTCTTAAAAAAAAAAAAAAAAAGCTAGTATTCTACTAAAGACCAATAAACAAAAAGCAAGTAAGGAAAGTTGAGAGGTACACACAATACAAAACTGTTTTACTCAACTCTTAAAGGATGCGTAGGCCAGAAAAGGGGAGAGTATTACACCTGACGGTGCTGGAGCAAATGGGTATCCAAAAGCAAGAAATGAAACTCATACCATGGACAAAAATTCACTAAAAAAATCAGTCACAGGGCCTCCCCTGGTGGCACAGCGGTTGAGCGCTGGGCTGCGAAGCTGCCCGCAGCCTCTGCAGCGCCGGTTTGATCCCTGGCCACCGGCGAGGGTCACACAGGGCGCGCAGACCTCTCCTGCTGTGCCTGCTGCTCCCCTCAGCAGTGTGATTCATCAGTCTGCCTGTTCTGTTCCCCACTCTGGCTCTGGTGAATTCTCTCACCCTCCCGCGCTTCTGACTGTACCCAATGCTTGCATAAATAAATAAATATATATATATATTTATCTTTAAAAAAAAATCAGTCACAGTCAGTCACTGCCATTCTATACCCACTTGGAACTGAGCAAAATCTATACAACTCGAAGAGCATAGTAAAAATCCACTTCTAGGTATTTATCTGGAAACAAAACAAACAAAAAGGCAACAGAAACTAATATTTCTTAGAGTTCTTGAAGCAAAAGGATACCCTGTGGTCTGGAAAATCTACTCAACATCATTCTCTCTACTTTCAACCTACACTTAAACAACCCTGACTCTGCTAGTTACTAACTGGCCTCCCAAGCCTTGATACCAGGAAACAGCTGCATGAAAGAGCAGATACAACTGCTAGAAAAGGCAGTGGTATATTCAGGATTATTCCTCAGTCTCTTAGTATGACATTAAACCAAAAGCCAGATTAATGCTCAAATACACACATGACAGTGTTCGACCTTGCAGCACTGAGGTTCACACACTCAACTATGGCATTGGCTCTAGATAATGTCCCTCTGTGCCCAGCAAGGTCAACCAGTTTCCCATCTGGTCACCCACAAAGAGCTGGGTTATCACAAGCCACTGCCACTGGGAGTAAAAATCAGTGTAGATCATCTTCATCCTATTTGTAAACGCATGGTTCCTTATGGCTCAGGATCAAAATAGTGCCTCTCCCGGGCAGGGTCCTGGGAAAGTTCCAATTCAAAGATTTTGACATTGTTGAAGAAAAAAAGGCAAGAGGAAAGAGGACAGGTAGATTGAAAAAACTCCAATGATTCTTGTATTCCATTTTTTTCCCAAAAATTCTACACATAGTCCTTAATATATTCTTAATATTTAAGTTTCCTACTCTACAGTGGTAAACAGAACAACAACTCACTTTATTTGCTACTTAAGACTTCGTGACTTTTCTTAACTTTAAAATTACCCTTCTTTTCAATTTTTGCTTTTGTCAGATACTGCTTTGCATTTTGATGGCTTTAACCGAAAACTGCAGGCCAGGCACCTCCGCTTTCTAAAAAGCAAACACAGGGCCTCCCCGGTGGCGCAGTGGTTGAGCGCTGGGCTGCGAAGCTGCCTGCAGCCTCTGCAGTGCTGGTTCGATACCCGGCACCCGGTGAGGGTCCCACATGGCGCGCAGACCTCTCCTGCCGCCCGCTGCTCCCCTCAGCAGTGTACCTCGGTCCTTCTGCCTGTTCTGCTCCCTGCTCTGGCTCTGGTGAATTCTCTCACCCTCCCGCGCTTCTGACTGTACCCAGTGCTTGTATAAATAAATAAATAAATAAATAAATAAATAAATAAATCTTAAAAAAAAATAAAATAAAATAAAAAGCAAACACAAGGTCAGGCAACCTGCTCCTCAGTGGGATTTACTGATTTATACAACAGCCTGTAAGGAGCAGACAGAAATATGTGACCTGTGGGGAAGCCTTTCCTGAGCGACTGCTGGGGCTGGCATTAAAAAAAAAAAAAAAGAACACTGATCAAGCCTAAGAGAGATTATTCCAGGCAGCGAGAACAGCAAACACCTCGCATTTAAAAGGCACGTATCGGGCCTCCCAGGTGGCGCAGCGGTTGAGCGCTGGGTTGCGAAGCTGCCCGCGGCCTCTGCGGCGCCGGTTCGATCCCCGGCTGCTCCCTGGGTCCCACATGGCGCGCAGACCTCTCCTGCCGCCCGCTGCTCCCCTCAGCAGTGTACTTCCGTCCTTCTGCCTGCTCTGCTCCCCGCTCTGGCTCTGGTGAATTCTCTCACCCTCCCACACTTCTGACTGTACCCAGTGCATGTGTGAACAAAAACGAACAGACAAATAAATGAATGAATGGATAAAAAAAAACATGCCTCTATAAAAAAAAAAAAAAAAAAAAAAAAAAAAAAAAGGCACGTATCTCTTCACACGTATGTGTAAACATTACAGACCATGCAGGCTTAACGTGCTCCTGAGGATTCAAGCAGAACTGAAAGCAAACGGGGCAACAAAAAAGAACGAAAAAACACGTTTAGTAAACCTCGGGCCAGCGTGGGCAAGAAACCAAGTGAAGTTCGTCTCCAGTAAAAAAGCCCCAAAGTCTCTGCTGCCTCGAGGCCGCTCGTCAGCGCATGAGCCCAAGAATAGAAAAGAGGGGAGTCGGCGGTCGCGGAGCACAGGGAGAGACCGCGGAGTGGAGCCCCCGGGCCGGCTATCCTGAAGTAACAAAGCGGCGGAGACCTAGCGACCCCCGCCAGGGCTCGCGTCAGTGGGCACTCGGGACGGTGGCGCCTGGGCTGAGGGAAGGGCACAAGCCTGCGTTGACGAAGCAGACTCCGCGAGGGCAAGCAAGGCTATTGGGGCCCCTTACAGTGACCGTCGGCTCGCCATCGAGCTCCTCCATGGCGCCGCGCCTCAGCCGCTCAGACGCCTCACGGACGCCTCACGGACGCCCACGCTCCCGCCTTGGGCCTCCCGCTCAGAGCCGGCCGTGAAAAAGGACCCCGCCGAGCGCCTCCGCATCGCCTGCAGGCCCAGACCCCCGACGCAGCTGAGGCCTCTCCGCTCGACCACGAGCACCCCGCTACGGCACTGTTCGCGAGTCCCTCTTTACAAGCCTTGAAAACACCTGAGGGAAGACAGAGCCAGGGGCAGCTTGTCCTCGGGATAACCCTCCCGCCAGACAGGCGCCGCCGCGGGCAGCCCGCGCCGGGCAGGGCGAAGGCCCCCAGACGGCGGGCTCGGCGGCTGCGCGTGCGCGTGCGCGGGCCAGGGAACCCGCTCTGGTGAACGACCCGCGCCTGCTGGGGCGCCCGCGAGTCTCCGGGCTTCTCCCGACTCCAGCTTCTCTGGCCTCTTCCTGCTCTCCAGATTAGCGTCGTCGCAGCTTCTCCCAGCGGTGTCCAGGTCAAGGGATCCCCTGTGAGCCCGGTCAGCCCATCGGGCTTTTGCAGTCACTGCCACGCCCACCGCAAACGCTGGAGAACACGCGGACGAAATTGATGCAGCAGAAACGATTGTGAAATCGAGACAGCTGGGGGCTTGTTTAATTAAACACAAAAACTGCTTTTATCTCGGCAAAAAGCAGAGGGGAAAACTCAAATCTGGGAATCCTGGGCTTTACTATGGAAAATTTAAAAGTGTTCCCATTATAGAGGTAATTCACTTGTAAATGTCCTATTTCCAAATACATACACAAATGAGGAGAATAGGCAACATTTTTGCAGTAATTCAGAAGAAACTTGCATTAAAATTGAGTCTCAGTTGTCGTAATGGCAGACCTTAGGAACACAATTGAATCCACCAAAAGCAAACGCCTTCCCATAGGTTTGCCTTCTTGCCCCACAACTAAAGTCTAGAGTATGAGACCTTTTACTAAGCCAAAATGATTATTCATAACATAGTCTGAAGGATAATTATTTTGTTGGCATTTTTCCCTACACCTTTTTTTTTAAGGATATATTTATTTATTTAATACAAGAACCAGGGTACAGGCCAGACGCGCAGGAGGTTGAGAGGATTCACCAGAGCCAGAGCGGGAAACAGAACAGGCAGATTGACGAATTACACTGCTGAGGGGAGCAGTGGGTGCAACTGGAGAGGTCTGCTGAGCCACGTGGGACCCTCGCCAGGCCGGCCAGGATTGAACCTGCACTGCAGAGGCTGCACACAGCTTCACAGTGCAGTGCTCAACCGCCTGTGCCACCAGGGGAGGCCCTAAAATTTTATTTTTTAAAGATTTATTTGTGCATACAAAACTAGGGTACAGGCCAGAGGTGTGGGAGGTGACAGGATTCACCAGAGACAGAGTGGGGAGCAGAACAGGTAGATCTACTGAAATACACTGCTGAGGGGAGCAGCTGACCAGAAAGGAAAGGTCTGCTGGCCATGTGGGTCAGCTCCCTGGCCAGGGATCAAACTCATGCTGCAGTGGCTGTGGATAGCTTCATAGTGCTGCGACTTAACCCCTTGTGCCACTAGGGAGGCCCAAAATATCCTCCTTTTAAAATATCCTTTTAAAAAAGATAATCCCCCAAAAATTTGGCAAAATATTAAATAAGTAACGTACAAATCTTTTATTTCTTGTCTATTCACCACAGACTCCTTCTCTCCTTTTACCCTTTCTCTCCTTAGATTGGTTAGTTGAATACTGGAATTCTGCAGCTATTCTGAAGTATGCACTTATACAGAAGACACTTCAACTTGAGGTACATCCTAATCTTAGGAAGACAAAAAGAGTAAAATTTTTCAGGAATCAGGGCCTCCCTGGTGGCACAGGGGTTAAAAACACAGTGCTACCCCTGGGCTGCAAGGCTGCCCGCAGCCTCTGCAGCGCCCGTTTGTTCCCTGGCTGCCAGCGAGGGTCCCACAAAAAAAACAAAAACAAAACAAAAAAAAAAACAGTGCTATCAAGCTATCACCATGAGTTTGATTCCTGGCCAGGGAGGTGACCCACATGGCGCAGCAAACCTCTCCTGTCTCGCCCACTGCTTCCCTCAGCAGTGTATTTTAGTACATCTGCCTGTTCTGCTCCCCACTCTGTCTCTGGTGAATCCTCTCACCCCCCCCATCTCTGTCCTGCACCCCAACTCTTGTGTGCATAGATAAATAAATCTTTAAAAAAAGATTTTTAAAAATCTTTTAAAAAAGATTTATTTATCTATGCATACAAGAGCTGGGGTATAGGCTAGCGGTGTGGGGGGTGAGAGGATTCACCAGAGACAGAGTGGGGAACAGAACAGGCAGATGACCGAAGTACACTGCTGAGAGGAGCAGTGGGCGAGTCAGGAGAGGTCTGCTGTGCCATATGGTTTGCTCCCTGGCTGGCCCGGGATCGAACTTGTGCTGCAGAGGCTGTGGACAGCTTGATAGGTTGCGTCTTAACCCCTTGTGCCACCAAGGAGGCCCCAAATAAATAAATCTTAAAAAAAAAAAAAAAAGAGGAACTGTGCTAGCCAGGTGGCCATTGTAAAGTGCCAAATGTATAGATACATTTTAAAGCATCCTAGAAAGCAATGCTGCATAGCCTGCAGAGAAATAAATATGTAATCATTTTAGGAGATATACTAATTTTGGAAGACAAGACAGAAATCTGTTACCAAGGGCCATGTAAATACTGTGTTTATGTATTTAGACCTGGTAAGTCCTCTTGAAAATACATTTCAAGTATTTTTTTTATTTTTCAAAAGGTTTATTTATGCATGCAAGAACTGGGGTACAGGCCAGAGATGCAGGGAGTGAGAGAATTCACCAGAGACAGAGCAGGGAACAGAACAGGCAGACTGACTGAAATATACTGCTGAGGGGAGCAACAGGCTAGACAGAAGAGGTCTGCTGCACCATGTGGGTAGCTCCCTGGCTGGCCAGGGATCAAATTCATGCTGCAGAGGGTGCTGATAGCTTCACAGTGCTGTTGTGCTTAATCCCTTGAGCCACCAGAGAGGCCCTTCAAATAATTTCAAAACAAAAGGTATTTGAGGGCCTCCTCGGTGGCTCAGGGGTTAAAGTCTCAGGGCTATCAAGCTGTCCCCAGCCACTGCAGCCCCAGTTTGATCCCCAGCCTGGGAGCTGACCCACATATGGCATGCAGCAGACCTCTCCTACCTTGCCTCCTGCTCCCCTCAACAGTGTATCTCAGTAGATCGGCCTGTTGTTCTCCCCACTCTGTCTCTGGTGAATCCTCTCTCACACACACCCCCATTCACCCCCCGTACATCTGAAGTAGACCCTGTTCTCATATGCATAAATAAATAAAATAAATCTTTAAAAAAAAAAAAAGATGTGGGGCCTCCCCTGGTAGCGCAGTGGTTGAGCGCAGGGCTGCGAGGCTGCCCCGCAGTCTCTGCAGTGCCGGTTCATTCCTCGGCCGCCAGCGAGGGTCCCACAAAAAAAAAAAAAAAAAAAAGATGTGAATTTTGGTCCGTGCTATATAGAACAACAACAAAATTGCTCAAACTCCACATTATTGACATTTGGGTCAGATAATTCTATGCTATGTGCATTACAGGATGTTTAGAAGAATCCCTAGCCTCTAGCCACTCCTCAACAACTGGGACAAGTAAAAATATCTCTAGATCTTCCCCTAGGGGGCAAAATCACCTCAGTTAAGTGTTACTGCCATTGAGGTGCAAACACAGGACTAGAGCACAGTTAAATAAATATCATTGAGATATTATTGACTTTTTAAAAATTTTTTTTAAAGATATATTTATGCATACAAGAGCTGGGTACAGGCCAGAGGTGCGGGGGAGGGGGGGGTGAGAAGATTCACCAGAGACAGAGTGGGGAACATAACAGGCATATTGGGCCTCCCTGTTGGCACAGATGGTTGAGTGCAGCGCTGTGAAGCTGTCCGTAGCCTCTGCAGTGCCGGTTCGATCCCTGCCGGCCTCAGAGCAACCCCAAGAACTGGGGTACAGGCCAGAGGTGTGGGGGAGTGAGAGGATTCACCAGAGACAGAGCATAGAATAAAACAGGCAGACTGACAGAAATATACTGCTGAGGGGAGCAGCAGGAGAGTCAGGAGAGGTCTGCTGTGCCATGTGGGTATCTCCCTGGCCGGGGATGGAACTCACACTGCAGTGGCTGCGGACAGCCTCTTAGGTTACATCCTAATCCTTTGCGCCACCAGGGAGGTCCTTGAATTTTAAATATAAAAGAACTACGAAGAATGGGCCTCCACTGGTGGCACAGCAGATGAGCATTGGGCTGCAAAGCTGCGCACAGCCTATGCAGTGCTGGTTCAATCCCTGCCGCGCCGCTGCTCCCCTCAGCAGTGTATTTCATCAGTCTGCCTGTTCTGTTTCCCACTCTGGCTCTGGTGAATTCTCTCACCCTCCTGCGCTTCTGACTGTACCCAGTGCTTGTATAAATAAATAAATAAATCTTTAAAAAAAAAAAAAAACTATGAAGACTGATAAGAACATTAAAAAGTCTTTCAGGGCCTCCCCGGTGGTGCAGTGGTTGAGTGCTGGGCTGCTCCCCAGCCACCAGAGGAGGGTCCCACATGGCGCGCAGACCTCTCCTGCCGCCCGCTGCTCCCCTCAGCAGTGTACTTCGGTCCTTCTGCCTGCTCTGCTCCCTGCTCTGGCTCTGGTGAATTCTCTCACCCTCCCGTGCTTCTGACTGTACCCAGTGCATGTATAAACAAAAACAAACAAACAAACAAACAAATAAAACATGCCTCTATTTAAAAAAAAAAAGAGTCTTTCAAGGATTTTGAAAATGTTCAACTTTTATCCCCATAACTTGCTGGAAATAATCAAGAAGAACATTTTGAATAAATATCAAAAAGAGTCAATATTATATATGTCTCTTAGGGAAGATATAATCATTAAAATTTATTTTTTTATTTTTATTTATTTATTTATACAAGCACTGGGTACAGTCAGAAGCGCAGGAGGGTGAGAGAATTCACCAGAGCCAGAGCGGGGAGCAGAGCAGGCAGAAGGACCAAAGCACACTGCTGAGGGGAGCAGCGGGCGGCAGGAGAGGTCTGCACGCCATGTGGGACCCTCCTCCGATGGCCGGGGAGCAGCCGGGGATTGAACTAGCGCTGCAGAGGCTGCAGGCAGTTTCGCAACCCAGCACTCAACCGCTGTGCCACCAGGGGAGGCCCTCATGTATTTTTCTGTAGCAAATTTTTTTTTTTTAAATCACAGATGTGTGGTCTGCTTTAAAAAAAAAAAATATTTATGCGTACAAGAACTGGGGTACAGGCCAGAAGTGTGGGGGGTGAGAGTATTCACCAGAGTGGGGTACAGAACAGGTGGATTGACTGAAATACACAGCTGAGGGGACCGGGGGCAAGTCAGGAGATGTCTGCTGCACCATGTGGGTAGCTCCCTGGCTGGGGATCAAACTCATGATGCAGTGGCTGCGGACAGCTTCATAGATTGTGTGGTTTTTTTTTTTTAAGATTTATTTATTTATGTATACAAGAGCTGGGGTACAGGCCAGAGATGTGGGGGGTGAGAGTATTCACCAGAGACAGAGTGGGGAACAGAACAGGCAGACTGACTGAAACACACTTCTGAGGTAAGCAGCGGGTGAGACAGGAGAGGTCTACTTCGCCATGTGGGCTGCTCCCTGTCCAGCCAGGGATCGAACTCGTGCTGCAGAGGCTGCGATTGCTTCATAGTGCTGTGCTTAACCCCTTGCCCCACCAGGGAGGGACAGTTGCAAAATTTATTTTTTAAGATTTATTTATTCATGTATACAAGAAGTAGGGTACAGGCCAGATGTGCCGGAGGGTGAGAGGATTCACCAGAGACAGAGCGGGAAAAAGAAGAGGCAGACATTTTCAGACAAAATGAAAATAATTCAGTAGGTCTGGGGTGGAGTCCAGGTGAAGGTGATGTTGCTCAGGGGACCACCCTTTGAGAACTACCCTTCCAACTATGTCTTCTCTAGCTCAGGGGTCAAGAAAACAGTCACAAAAAGGTACCTGATTATAGATGTTGCCTATCTGAAACAGGGTGGTCCCCAGGAAAGGGGAGGTTCCAGGTTCCCTGCTCCACCCATGTATAAGTGGAGCTGAGCAGGGAGGAGAAGAAGCTGGAGAGGAGACTAGAGAAGGAAGTAAGAAGGATGAAGAGCAAGAAAGAGATCTGGAGGAGGCCCAGGGAGCAGAGAGACACATGAAGAAGCTGCACTTCCTTTTCGGTCTTGAACTGGTTAGAAGAGATGTGGGTGAGAGACCTGTGGGGAGGTTAACAATGGCAGCTTTTTTTTTTTTTTTTTAAGATTTATTTATTTATTTATACAAGCACTGGGTACAGTCAGAAGCGCGGGAGGGTGAGAGAATTCACCAAGCCAGCGGCGGGGGGGTGGGGGGGGGCGGGTAGAGCAGGCAGAAGGACCGAAGTACACTGCTGAGGGGAGCAGCGGGCGGCAGGAGAGGTCTGCGCACCATGCGGGACCCTCACCCGGTGGCCGGGATGCAGCCGGGGATCGAACTGGCTGCGGGCAGCCTCGCAACCCAGTGCTCAACCGCTGTGCCACCGGGGAGGCCACAATGGCAGCTTTTATCTTGATTTTGATTTTTCTCTTTTCCTTCCAGATTTGTCTGGCTATTTCCTATAGGTCCCCAGCAGGAGTTGCCTTGGACTTGTGACAAGCTCTCAGGCCTCAGTCACCTGCTTTGGGACAACTCTGGCTGGACATTTACTCATGAGGGGTGGGTAACTTTGGGTGCTTGACTTGGAAACTATATTCTTTGTCTTTTTTAAAATATTTATTTATTTATTTATTTATTTATTTTATTTTATTTTATTTTATTTTTTTTTAAAGATTTATTTAATTTATTTATTTATACAAGCACTGGGTACAGTCAGAAGTGCGGGAGGGTGAGAGAATTCACCAGAGCCAGAGCGGGGAGCAGAGCAGGCAGAAGGACCGAAGTACACTGCTGAGGGGAGCAGCGGGCGGCAGGAGAGGTCTGCGCGCCATGTGGGACCCTCCTCTGGTGGCCGGGGAGCAGCCGGGGATCGAACCGGCGCCGCAGAGGCCGTGGGCAGCTTCGCAACCCAGCGCTCAACCGCTGTGCCACCGGGGAGGCCCTATTTATTTATTTTAAACTAACTACTTTTATTTATTTTTTTAAGATTTTTTTTTTAAATTTATACAAGAGCTGGGGTACAGGCCAGAGGCGCGGGAGGGTGATAGGATTCACCAGAGACAGAGTGGTGCACAGAACAGGCAGATGGACTGAAAGCACTGCTGAGGGGAGCAGCCGGTGAGGCAGGAGAGGTCTGCCGCGCCATGTGGGAATCTCCCTGGCTGGCCAGGAATCGAACCCACGCTGCAGAGGCTGCGGACAGCTTCACAATGCTGTGTTCAACTTGCTGTGCCACCGGGGAGGCTCCAGATTGATTTATTTATACAAGAACTGGGGTACAGACTAGAAGCACAGGAAGGTGAGTGAATTCACCAGAGACAGAGCGGGGAGCAGAACAGGCAGACAGACCGGACCGAAAACACTGCTGAGGGGAGCAGCTGGCGAGGCAGGAGAGGTCTGCTGTACCATGTGGGTTGCTCCCTGGCTGGCTGGGAATCGAACATGCGCTGCAGAGGCTGCGGACAGCTTCACGGCACTGCGCTCAACCCTCTGCACCACCAGGGAGGCCACTTTGTCTTTTCTTTGCTCCACACTAATTGTATTAATGTTCCTTTCCATTGACGGTCTTATACACTAGAGTAAGTATTGTCTTGATTCAGCAGATGGCAGGATGTATTTAGAGTGGGGCAGGCTTGGGGGTTCTGCGGTGCCCCTCTCCCTGCCCTGTCACATATCTGTGGCACAACTGCAAAATATAAGCTTTGTTCAGTTTGTTTCTGTTCACTTTATGAATCAAACAGCCTCAAGTTGTGAGTCACCATGCCCTGCTTGAATTAAGTAGTGGACAAAGAGAAGACTGGAGTTCGAGAACTTGTAATTGTCACATGATGTAGAGTCTACATAACTGACAGGCATTCAGGAACCATAATGTGGACATTTTGGGCACTGTCATAGGAAGTCCTAGTGACGTTACCACTGCATAAAACAATAAATGACATTACCACTGCATTGATCCAGTTCTCTGGACTATGGTATTTGCTAAACTATAAAAATGAAAAGTGATGATACGGCCTTCTAAATGTATATAGGACCATCTCTAAGTTATGTTTGTGCAATATGTATATAAATATAAGTGAATACATGGAATTGTGAAATAGGACATTTCCCTACATTTCTTGCCCCAATAGAGACTTTTTTTCAAAGATTTATTTATGCATACAAGAACTGGGGTACAGACCAGAGGTGCAGGGGGGTGAGAGGATTCACCAAAGACAGAGCCAGGAACACAACAGGCAGATCCACTGAAATACACTGCTGAGGGGAGCAGCGGGCGAGACGGGAGATGTCTGCTGCGCCATGTGGGTAGCTCCTTGGCCAGCTGGGGATCAAACTGGAGCCACAGTGGCTGGGGGTAGCTTGACAGCTCTGTGTCTTTAATCCCTGCACCACCAGGCTACCAGGGAGGTCCCCCTTTTAAAAAAAAAATTATTTTTATTTACGCATACAAGTGCAGTGGTGCAGGCCAGAGTACGGGGTGGGGTGGGGCATGAGGGATTCATCATAGATAGGGTGGGGAGCAGAACAGGCAGACCTACTCAAATGCACTGCTGAGGGGAGCAGCAGGTGAGACAGGAGATGTCTCCTGAGCCATGTGGGTAGCTCCCTGCCAGGGATCCAGCTCATGCTGCAGTGGCTGGTGATAGCTGATAGCACTGAGACTTTAACCCCTGCACCACCAGGGAGGCCCAAGATCTGCCTGTTCTGCTCCCCACTTTGTCTATGGTGAATCCTCTCACCCCCTACCCCCGCATCTCTGGCTTATACCCCAGTTCTACCAAAAAATAAATCTTTTTTTTTAAAGAGCTATCCAGAAAGTTCTTGGCTTTGATTGAAGGTCCAATTGTGGGTCCCCACTTCTTCGCCGTGACCCACAGATAGAAAAGTAGGTTTCCACAACATTGTCCAACTCCAGGCTCCCTCCAGTGTTCCTGCAGCATTCACAGAAGCGCCTCAGGTGCTCAACTCACCTTTGTTAGAATGTGAAGGAAACTTGGTGGTATAAACTATGCACAGTTTAGTCATCTATGTTATAAATTCAGTTATGTGTTTCTCAGGGTTTTTGGCAAGAATTTAGAACTCTAAACAGACTGTCTCTGTAATTCTTGTTTTCCTGTCTCTTGTAGGAATGATGTTTTTTTTTCCCTTTGGCACTTGACCCCGGGGAGCACATTCTGGCTGGATTACCCTATTCTGACCTTCTACCTCTAACCCCAATGAATATGATTTAATTAGATTTCCAGAGGACTCAGGCCTTTCATCCCCACGTTCCTCCTTTACCCCTAATGGTGAGAATTGCTCACTGCACACCTCTTTCCTCATTTGTTCCTTCACTTGCCCAGTAGGGTCTGTTCTGGGGCTAAGAAAAAAAGTGTGCACGTGGCAGAGAGGTCTCTGCTTTAATGGAACTGCCTTACTGATGAGAGACATAGGCAAATGAAATTTGAAGTCAAAACAACTTGACTTGGGCCTCCCCTGGTGGCGCAGTGGTTGAGCGCTGGGCTGAGAAGCTTCCCGCAGGCTCTGCAGCGCAGGTTCCAACCCTGGCCACTGGTGAGGGTCCCATATGGTGCTCAGACCTCTCCTGCCGCCCACTGCTCCCCTCAGCAATGTACTTCATCATTCTTTTTTTTTTTTTTTTTTTTTTTTTTTTTTTAATAGAGGCATGCTTTATTTATTTATTTTACTTGTTTGTTTTGTTTTGTTTTATACATGCACTGGGTACAGTCAGAAGCGCGGGAGGGTGAGAGAATTCACCAGAGCCAGAGCGGAGAACAGAGCAGGCAGAAGGACCGAAGTACACTGCTGAGGGGAGCAGCGGGCGGCAGGAGAGCTCTGCGCGCCATGTGGGACCCTCCTCTGGTGGCCGGGGAGCAGCCGGGGATCGAACCGGCGCCGCAGAGGTCACGGGCAGCTTCGCAACCCAGCGCTCAACCGCTGCGCCACCGGGGAGGCCCTGTACTTCATCATTCTACCTGTTCTGTTCTCTGCTCTCATCCTCCCGCGCTTCTGACTGTACCCAGTGCTTGTATAAATAAATAAATCAATAAATCTTAAAAAAATAAAAAATAAAACAAAAAAACTTGACTTGTGCTGCAGGCATCAGGCAGGATTTTTCTAGGATTTTTTCCTGCCTGTCTTTTCTCTCTACAACCTTCCACAGGGGCCTCTATGCAGTGCTAAGATAAGAAGAGCTGGGCTCTGAGTCAGAAAGCCCGAGTTTGATATGACACGGGCTCTGCCATTTAAGCTGGGTGACCAGCTGCCCAACCTCTCTCTATCTCACTTTCTTCATCTGTAAAATGAGGACGATAATAAGAGAGACTGTGAGGATTAAGGATTTATCACAGAATCCCCACATAATAATCATTCAATTAACATCTGCCTCTCTTCTCTATAAACTTTTTTTTAACTTTTTTTTTTTTAAGATTTATTTATTTATTTATACAAGCACTGGGTACAGTCAGAAGCGCAGGAGGGTGAGAGAATTCACCAGAGCCAGAGTGGGGAGCAGAGCAGGCAGACTGATGAAATACACTGCTGAGGGGAGCAGCGGACGCGGCAGGAGAGGTCTGTCGTGCCATGTGGGACCCTTGCCTGCGGCTGGGGATCAAACTGGTGCTGCAGAGGCTGTGTGCAGCTTCATAGCCCAGCGCTCAACCGATGCGCCACCAGGGGAGGCCCTGTATAAACTTCTTGCCCTTTCTTTTTCCATAGCACCCTTTCCCAGTGCACACCCACTTGAAAGCCCCCAGAAAAATTATGGAAGGAGAAACTTAATGTTTGAAAATTTTAATCTTTGTATATTTTTCCTCTGGAAACTGCAAAGAGACTCAGTGTACAATTTGAGTAGATTCTCAGGCCTCTCTGGTGGCACCAACGTTAAAGACACATTGCTGTCAAGTTATTGGCAAGCGGTAGAGCGCTGGGTTGCGAAGCTGCCCTCAGCCTCTGCAGCGCCGGTTCAATCCCCAGCTGCTCCCCAGCCACCGGAGGAGGGTCCCACATGGTGCGCAGACCTCTCCTGCCGCCCGCTGCTCCCCTCAGCACTGTACTTAGGTCCTTCTGCCTGCTCTGCTCCCTGCTCTGGCTCTGGTGAATTCTCTCACCCTCCCGCGCTTCTGACTGTACCCAGTGCTTATATAAAAAATAAATAAGAGGGCCTCCCCGGTGGCACAGCGGTTGAGCGCTGGGTTGTGAACCTGCCCGCGGCCTCTGCGGCGCCGGTTCGATCCCCGGCTGCTCCCTGGCCACCGGAGGAGGGTCCCGCATGGCGCGCAGACCTCTCCTGCCGCCCGCTGCTCCCCTCAGCAGTGTACTTCGGTCCTTCTGCCTGCTCTGCTCCCCGCTCTGGCTCTGGTGAATTCTCTCACCCTCCCGCGCTTCTGACTGTACCCAGTGCATGTATAAACAAAAACAAACAAACAGATAAATAAATAAATAAACATGCCTCTATTAAAAAAAAAATAAATAAAAATAAATAAGAAATAAAAAAAATAAATCTTTAAAAAAAAAAAAAGTTATTGGCAGCCACTGCAGCATGAGTTCAATCCCAGGCCAGGGAGGTGATACACAGGGCGCAGCAGACCTTTCCTCTCTCACCCGCTGCTCCCCACAGCAGTGTATTTCAGTCAGTCTGCCTGTTCCATTCCCCACTCTGTCTCTGGTGAATCCTCTCACTCCCTCACCTCTGGCCTATACCCCAATTCTTGTGTGCATAAATATTTTGTTTTAATTTAATGATTTATTTTTTTATGCATACAGGAACTGGGGTACAGGCTAGAGGTGTGGGGGGGGGGTGAGCGGATTCACCAGAGGCAGAGTGGGGAACAGAATAGGTGGATCTACTGAAATACACTGCTGAGGGGAGCAGCAGGTGAGACTGGAGAGGTCTGCTGTGACATGTGGGTAGCTCCCTGGCTGGCCAGGGATTGAATTTATGCTGCAGGGGCTATGGACTGCTTCACAGTGCTGTGCTCAACCCCTTGCACCACCAGGAAGGCCCAATAAATAATTAAAAAAAAAAACCAGGGCCTCCCTGGCAGCACAGCAGGTTGAGCTCTGCGCTATGAAACTGTCCACAGCCTCCGCAGCACCTGTTCAATTCCCCACTGGCCAGGGAGAGATCCACATGGTGTGGCAGACCTCTCCTGCCTCACCTGCTGCTCCCCTCAGCAGTGTCTTCGGTCTGTCTGCCTGTTCTGCTCCTCGCTCTGTTTCTGGTGAATTCTCTCACCCTCCCGCGCCTCTGGCCTATATCCTAGTTTTTGTATAAATAAATCAATCTTTAAAAAAAAAAAACCAAAAAAACCAATTTGAGTTGATTCTCTAGCCTCTGCTCACAGAACAGCAGTTTGCTGTTGGACTCTATATTGCTCACACATTTAAGTCTGTTTGGCTGTTTTCACAGCCACTCCTCCTATGCCTTGAAGGTGTTTTGGTGATTTCATAGGACTTTGGAGAGGGAGGGGAATATTATTATAGTCTACACCTGTCACCAGTTGCTAGCAGAGATAATTAACTATTGGTTGTTGAGACCCTACATATTTAGGATGCAAATTTTACATAACATATTCCTCTTTGATGGCTCCGTGATCCTACAAGAATGGGAAGGTATATAACAAAAGGAGACTTGGTTCAGCAGAGTAAGGATAGCATCTCTTTTTCTTTCTCCATCATAGCTGGCACAGCACCCAGCATGTTCAATCCCTGATACAGCAGGCGCTTGATCCACAGTCCTTGCCAGCTGGTATTGGGCAAGCTACTTAACTCCTTTGAGTCTCAGTAGCAAATACATACTACACCCTGTTGGAAGGGTTTGTATGAGGAGAAATATGCTAATATTAGGAAAGTCCCATTCAGTGCCTGCCACATGGCAGTAACGTCTCTTGCCCTTCCACTTCTTGTGTATTTCCTACCTGCCTCCCCTCCCACTTTATACATCATTTGAGTCAAGGTTATTTGTCTTTCTTTGCCCAAAGCCTAGCACAGGACCTTACATATAGTGATAGTTTCAATTTATTCACTTATCCAGTGATTCCTTGAGAAACTACAATGGACAGAAACTTAGAGCTGAGAGAGCTGGCAGATTCAAGAACTCCAAGTAAAGGAATATAAGAGAAACAGAGGCTTCCAGGAAGAAATGAGTTTAGAATGGTTCATCTGGATTAGATCCCAAAGGGCTTTGTAGGTCTTATAAGAATTTTGGACTTTATCCTGTAAGGCAGAAGATTGCCACAGAACCAAGGAGTGGCTGAAACTTTTTATTTTAGAAGGGTTTGTGGCTCCCAGACTTGAATGTGCTTACGAATCACCAGGGAAGTTTGTTTAAAGGGGATCCCAGTGGCACACTGCCCAAGACACACATTTAAACCAGCACCCTAGGGGATTCTGAATCAGTTAAATATTCAGGCTAGTGTGATTCACCTTAAAACAAAAGGACCAGTTAGGAGGCTCTGGCAGTAGCTCTGGAGAGAGCTGGTTTGAGCTTCAGGCTTGCCTGCCTCTCTGGATCAGTCCACCTTCCTTGCTCTGTTTTACATCTAAAGCCTCTGGGACATCCTAGTGGAGGGGTTCAGAAGTCGGCTTTATTTATGGGTTGGAAACTCAGAGGAAGAAGTGGACTAGAAATAGATATTTGAGAATAGCAAATAGATGGTAACAGAAGTGGGTGAAATCATCCCAGGAGAGGGAATAGAAAGATCCTCAGGGAAAGGAGTCTAGACCAAAACCCAGGGACTATAGAAAGGAAGGGTTGAGGGGGAAAAAATTGCAAGGGATCAAAGACTGGCCAGAGTCACAGTCCAAAGTGACTGGGCTTCCCGGGGAGTGGCAAACTGGGAAGCCTACCCGGCTCAGAGAAGAGGTCTGCCCTGACCTTGTAAGAGCAGTTTTAGTGGCAATACGGGCACACACCAGATTGTGGTGGATTGAGGAGTGAGTGGGAGGTGAGGGAGTGGAGACAGCTGGCATGGACGTTTTTTCAAGATGTTTGGCCAAGAATGGAGAGAGATGGTGGCAACTTAAGAAGGAAATAGAGTCTTTTTCTACGCTAACGGAGAAGTGGAAGGAAACACAGGGACAAAGAAAACAATCAATAAAGACTACAGACAGGAGCAGGGGGAGTCCTCTGCCCAGATGTTACCATTGCTCCATAAGACAGGAAGAATCGACTTCCATTCGTTTTTAACCGCATGGAAGGAGGAAATAATTGGTTTGGAAGCTAATATTGGGTACTTCTCTCGGATGGAATGTTTCTTCTTGGAGGTTGAGCGAGGAGTTCAGGGGATGAACATTTTTCCACAGTGCAAGAACAGGGTGACCAGTAGGGTGTAAGTAGTCACCGAACTGAGGAAAGAGCCGGGTGGGAAGCGGGTTGAGGCTGAAGCTTTTAAAAATTCAAAGGCTGAGAGGCCGATTGAGAGGAAGTGTGATGTTCCTCTAACCGTGAGGAAAGCTGCATTTGGGGCACTAAACAAGAGGATTTTTTCCCAGAACCTCAGTCTGGGGCTTTGATTTAGGCTCCCCCTTCCTCGTCTACTCAGTCTGCCTTCCCCGGCCTGTGTGTCACGTCTAGGCCTCAAGCCTCCTCGTCCCCACCAAGGACCAGCTGGAAGCCATTTTGATTTAGCTCCACCACCGAAGGAGGACAATACAGCCCCGCCCAGAGCCAGGCGCGCCCCCGCGGCGGGCCGGGTGCGCGTGTCCGCGCCTCTTCCCGCCGGCCTGGCGGGCGCCGGGCCTCAGTCGGGGCGGCGCGGGGCGGGGGATGGGGGTGGTTATGTAAGCGTTGCGCGCTCCCGCGAGGCGGCAGCCAATGGGAAGCCCCGCCGGCTCGTGCTCGCGCACGCAGGGTGGGGGGAGGGAGCGCACGACGTGCGCGCGCCCTCTCCCTCCTCCACCGCTGCCGCCTCCTTCTTCTGCCGCTCCTGGTGCTGCTTGTGTGCTCGTTCGGTGCGGACCTGGTACCTCTTTTGTGAAGCGGCAGCTGAGGAGACTCCGGCGCTCGCCATGGCCGACGAAAAGCCCAAGGTGAGCCGGGCGCCGGCCGCCTCGCCGTGCGGCCGGGGTCACGACGCGGGCCGGGGTCCGGCCGGAGCCCGCCGCGGGCTCCCCGCGCCCGCCCGGGCCCCCCACGGGGCCGGCCGCGGCTCAGGCCCGGCGCTCCGCGCCATTTTCCTCCCTCCCCCTTCCTCCCGCCCGCGCCGAGGAGGCCCCGCCGCCTCCCCCGCCCCCGGCCGCCTCGGAGTGCGCGCGGGGCGCGAGTTGGGCGGGCGGATCGCGGGCGCCCGCGGGCCCACCGGCCGCGAGCGGGGCTCCTCGGGCCCGGCCGGCCGGGCGCGCGTGAGGAGGGCGTTAGGGCGCGCGGGTCCCGCCCTCCGCCGCGGCGGGGAGGACCCTGCGCCCGGGGCTCCCCGGTGGGGGCCGCGGGCATCTGGGCGCCCCGACCGCGGCCGCGCCGGCCGAGCCAGGCTCGGGGCGAATCAATGGGCTGCCGGGGGGCCGGATGCCCGTCGGGCCGGCGAGAGGCCGGGGCTCGGGGATTCCCGGGGAGCCCGTCCGGCCGGAGCGGCCCCGGGACCCCGCGGGGGGATGGGCAGGGGCTCGGCCCGGGTGCCGGGCACCCCTTCCCGCGGAGGCCATGTGGAGTCGGGAAGTTGGAGGCGCAGGAGCGGGGTGCTCGGCGGGCCCGAACTTTTTAACGCGGGTTTTGAGGAACCGGGAGCTCTTCCCCGTGCGGCCCGGGGCGCCCGGGCTTGGGGTTCGTTTTGCGACTCCCCCGCCCTTCCTTTTTTTGAAGTGATTTAGCGGGCTGCGGAACTCGTCGTCTTTGGCTGTGATGAATGTAAGATTGGGAGAAATCGACCAGGAAAAAAAGTGCGTTTGACCCATGACAACAAAGGGGAGGGGGGAGCGGGCACCTCACTCGCACAAACACGCCCGAAGCGGCCGAGAGGGGCGAACGGCGGCCGGGGTGCCCAGTTAGGACCGCGGCCTCGGGGAGACGCAGAGCAGATTGCTCGGGTCTCTGCAAAGCTGCGTTTGGTAACTTTTTAACAAGAGAATTGGAGTGAATTTTGAATTGCAAGCTCTCGGTTGTTTTTCTTATACTTTGCACTTTACAACACTTTGACGAGAGAAGGGTCGCTTTTACTCTTTGGAGGGGGAGGTATGTTTTGAGAGTCATGCGAAAGAACCCCGTTTTAGAAAATTCAGATTCAAAGGAGAGCCCTGGAGTAGATTGAGGAGGACCCATCTTTCCAAATCGATTGTTGCCACTGACGGCACTGCATGGAGACTGCCTTTCTGTTTCTCTGACAGCTAGCTGATGTGGTTGCTCCCGATTTCTCATCTTTCACATTGATTTCAGCAGTTCAGAAATGCCCTGTTCTCTGGTATCGCATGGAAGGGGAAACCTGTTGATTTCTGAAGCAACTTGGGCTACTGCTGCTTTAAAAGATAATTTGTTTTTCACATTTTCCAAATTATACTTTTATTTTTCTTTCAACAGGAAGGAGTCAAGACTGAGAACAACGATCATATTAATTTGAAGGTGGCGGGTCAGGATGGTTCTGTGGTGCAGTTTAAGATTAAGAGGCATACACCACTTAGTAAACTAATGAAAGCCTATTGCGAACGACAGGTGAGGAACTGACATGTGCATTTCCACTGAATAAAACTTCTTTAAAAAACAATCCAAACCTTCTTTTCTTGTAGAAACTAGGTGAGCATGATACATAATCAACTCTCTTTAGTAGATGAATATGTACGTATGCTTAGCATTATCAGCTTTATTATACCTTTGGTATATTGATTCTTCATGAAAATCCTTAGGATGGTTTGATTAGTATTATATATGATTCTAGGCTTATGCCAGGAAGGCATCGAATTATAGTCACAACACTTCGTTTGTTCCCGAGGAGACATAATTTTACTTTTGTAAGAAAGTAAGAATGAACTTGGTAAAATTTTTTGTCAGGTTTCTTTTTTATCAGTTTCATATTTGCTAGTGTCAAAGCAGTATTTTAACCAATTTGAAAGTAAAATTGAGTTAAGAATATTGTAGTTTTCCTGTAAAATTGATCTTTTTATACTAATAGCAGTAAATTTAACTGAGTCAAGTATAAACATTCCTGTGTTATAGGGATATTTGCATTTTACTCAGAAAATAGTAAATAGACATGAAGAAGAGGAAGTAGAAATGAACAGATGCTGGGAGATTAATGCAAACATTATGACAAAAGAAGTTTCCTTTTGTGATATTGAGTCTGTAACAATATAGAGACAACTTTAAAGGTGAATTTTGCAGGTAATACAAAAACTGGTCCCTCAGTAACTTAATCTAATAACAATGACCTGTTGGAAGTGTTTTTCTACCCTGAATATGTACTGTAAAAGCTGTGGAAAATCATTCTTTTGACAATTTATCCATATTGCAAACTGTCCTTAAAAAACAAAATTTTCATTAGTTCCTTATACAGACACAATGTTCAATATACTCTTCTTTAGTGAATTTTGGTTAAATTCCTCTTATTAATAGTGCTAAGGAATTTTTGCACTGTTGACTTCCATATTTGAACGCTAGTGCCCCTGCAGGTGACAGGGGAATTCTCCAAGGTGATCATTTTGTAGATCTTATGTAGCAAAGCCTTATACAAAATAGAAACACATGCTTAAACTTGGTTTTCAAAATTCTCTGTGTATCTTTTTAACTTTTTCCTATTTATAACTATATTTTAGTTTTTAAAACATATTTTCAGCACTTAATTATGAAAACTTCATAGAGCAAAGTGAAAAAACTGACTTTGCATACCCGGTACCCATGGGCTCACCACCTAGCTTTAACCTTGAGCATTTTACTGTACCTATTTTCAAGATAGCCTGTATTCCTTGTAGGGGCCTCAGAGAGTTTATCGATGGGATATTTACCACATTCCAACCATGTGCTGGGCCATCCCATATGCCAGAAAAATAGTGAGACCATCTTAGTACGCCAAGTTGTTCTTAATAGGAGATTGTCTGATCAGATTGAGTTACTTGGTTAATCAAAACTTTAGAAAACTTTTTTGCTTTCCTGCCATGTTCATAAATTGAGTGCATTACTTAGTATGAAAGTTTTCTTGTATTTCTGAGTTACTAGGCTCAAGATTGGGATTGGGATTGACCAAAACTGTAGGGGCCACTACACTACAGGGAAAAAGCATTAGTAACCCGTGACATGTAATTCCACTCCTTACCTGATGGGGTGTAAGTTTAAAGATCTGATCCAGGAAGAACTTGGAAAAAATGGTTATTCACAATTTCTCTTTAGTTGGGAATAGTCTGAATTTTGACCGAAACATGGTTTCTCCGTGGAAAAGGGCATTGAAGTATCTTATTGAGCCAGTCCTTTTTAGACTATCAAAACACTAGAATATTTTATCTAACTTGCATAGCCAGACTTTTTTTTTTTTCCTTTTTTTTTTTAGGGGTGAGGGGCTCAGTTGAGAATTTTTGTCTAAGGGTTCCTGTCAAGATTAATTGAATGCTCATACTTTCTAATAAACTCACTTGGCGGTGTATTTCTGGAGGATTTCCAGTAGATGGCAAATAGGCATCTCAAACATTTGATTTGCAAGGGGACTTTTGGTTCTACTTGAAGAAATCATTTTCTCTGGTGCCCTTACTCAGTAAGTAGCACCATTCTGCATCCCGTTTGAGAGCAAAACCTCGAAATCATCTTTGATGATGCTTTGTAATTCAGTTAAGAATCCATGCATATGTTATGTTCCCCACCTAAATCTATGGTGTCTTAGCACAGTAGCCACAAGCCACATGTGACTGTTTACCACTTAAAATGAGGCTTGTCCAAATTGAGAGGTGCTATAAAGTGTAAAGTATATACCAGATTTTGAAGGCTCAGTAGAAAGTGTCTCAGTTTTTAAAATGTTGGTTACATGTTGCAAATGATAGTATTTTGAGTACATTGAATTAAAATGTTTGCTAGTGAGCTATTTAATGTGGCAACTAGACAATTTTAAATGCCATAGCTTACATTATACTTCCATTTGATAATGCAAAGCCTTCCAATGGTTTTCTTTCATTCACTCTTGCTCCGTTACTTGGAGAACTCTGATTAATTCACAGTGCCCCTGTTCCTAGCACTCATCATACAACTCTTTCTGACTGGGGGAGGGGTGTTTGCATTGATCACTGACTACATGTACCAGAATGTAAGCTCCATGAGGACGAGCCTTTTCGCTGACCATTTCTCTAGCAGCTAGACCCCCATCTTGGCATATAGAACCTGCTCAACAAGTGCTTTTAAGATGATGAGGAACATACTGAGCATTGGAAGGTTAGTTTGTAAATAAGTTTTTCTTGCATATGTGGAGTTGGAATTTGTCCACTTCATGTCAACCATTTTTAGCTAATTAAGAGCATACTATTCCATTCTCTTGTGGATTTACAGATTATTTCATGGAGTGTAAGTTGATGTCAGAGAGCACAGAAATTTGATTTGGTTCAATTCATTTTTGTGCAATGAGGAAATGATCCAAAGAACAATGTATAACTCTTCAGGGCTCACAACCTTATAAAACTCAGATAATGATTTATATAGCAGAGACGCCCCAAATACTGGTTTGAAAACTGAACATGGTTTATAGAGTCTTGAAAAGTAAGTTTTCTGAATTTTGGACTTGAATCTAGTGTAATTGACACAGGCTGCAAAAGAGGAATACAGTTTGCTTGTGTTTTGGGCCTGCTTTTTTCCTCCCCTTTTGTTTTGAATTGATCTTGCCATTGACTTATGTTCTTGCCAATAGAGGTAGTAAAGAAAGAAAGTAATGCTTAGTATTTTGTTGCTTTAAGGAGTCTTTAAAGGGGATATTTGCAAATACATAATACTAATTAATGAATTGGCATTCAGTTCTTGGTTGCTCTGTGTGATCACATGTTAAATTTGTCATGAATGGACTAAGGTTGTGGGTGACACCTACCTGGTGGGAGATTCCTTGTACTTTTCAAAACAAGGTCTGGTCTGGTGGTGTCCAAGGTGAGAGTTATAAAGGAAAACATGACCTCTGTGTTTTAAGGACCGATTCCATGAGCCCTTGTTAAGTAAGGGAGGGAACGCAGGTGTTAGATGACCACTTTGTTAATATGTTTGTACTTCAGGAGTAGGTTATATTTTCTTAAATATCAAACCAGGGAGTTTGTGTAATGATGTAGTTTGTAATTTTGAGCACAGTTCAGGATTGACTTTGTAAGATGGTTCCTAGAAAGCAAATTTTCAAGGTAATATTTCACAACAGTGTATTTGAAATATACTTTCTTATCTTCATTTGACACTGGAACTAAATGAAACGTGGAAGGGATGTGTTCAAGCTCATTTATCTCCTTAATTGAAACTAAACTCCAGTAATAAAAAAATTCACTTCCCTCTATTTAGTAAAGCTCCCCAGCTTACCTTTAAACTTTCACACTTTTTAAATGAAAAAAAAAAAAAAAAAAACTTGGGTGGATGGGCATTTTAGAGCCATAACTCCATCAGAATTGTGTGCAAGGGATATAGTGGAACTAAGGTCAGGTTCCTATCTCCCCTGGAGTTTAAGGGGTTTAAGTCTCACTTTATTTTCTAGTGAGAAGTTGACAATAGTTACAGGTTCCAATAAATACTGAGAAGCAAATTAAAAGCCAGGTGCTTCTTTGGAGCTATTCCAGGAATTTCATGAGTATGGATTATGGTCTTAGGGTTTCAGGACAGTTAATTCCTTGTGTTCTGTTGGGAATATCCTGACTGCCCAAGGATAAGAACTTGTTGAATACCTGTGGTTTGCTTTGCGCTGGGTGGGACATATGTTACTTTTGCATGATGATAGAAAAAGAGGTAAGGCAGTTAGTTTTTCAGGCAGTTTTACTTCTTTTAGGTGACTTGTTTACATTGTTATTAAGGGTGTTTTTCTTTTGGAGAACTCTTCTGTGTATCAAGGAGTGCTGCTCTGTGTGTGTCTTGATTTTCCTTTCAATATCTTATTTTAAATGCAGTGGTAGACCCTCAGGTATGATCTGTTCAATCTTGGAGTAACTTTTCAAAGAAGACTTTATAAAACATTTTCTAAAGAAAGTTCAACGTACTTTTTTTCTTAGCTTCTTTACCTATAAAATTTGTGGGTTTTTTTTTTTCCCCCAATTTTACTGGGGCAATTGATATACAGCACTTGATGAAGTTTAAATTAGTGAAAGTGAAAAGCAGCCCAAATCCTTTTACCTAGTAACTTACTGGTGAGCATTTATTAAGATATCTTTTAACGTAAGTATGTGCTTAGTTTTATTTAAGGTGGAGTTCTTAATTTTTTTTTTTTTTTTTTAAATATACTTCCTACTTTTGAATTCTTGTCCAGGGTTTGTCGATGAGGCAGATCAGATTCCGATTTGACGGGCAACCAATCAATGAAACAGACACACCTGCACAGGTAAAACTCTCTTTGTGCTAACCAGAAAAACCAAAACCTTTTTTATAATTCTCTCAACAGCTTTATGAATTGATGCACTTTTGGTATTAGAATATATATACAGCTATTTACCAGAATTCAAACTATGTAATAGGGTCTCCCTGGTAGCTCAGGGGTTTAAGTCTCAATGCTATTACGCTATCACCAGCCACTGTAGCCTGAGTTTGATCCCCGGCCAGGGAGCTGACCCACATGGCACAGCAAACCTCTCCTGTCTCCCCGCTGCTCCCCTCAGCAGTGGATTTCAGTGGATCTGCCTGTTCTGCTCCCCACTCTGTCTCACCACCACCCCCCCCAACCTCTGGTCTATACCCCAGTTCTTATATGCATAAATAAAATAAATCTCTTTTTAAAAAAGGTATGTAATATATGACCAAAGGAGAACAGAAAAAAGAAAATAGTGATAGGGTCAGGAAATGCCAATGGTTATAAAAGATCTAGCTGTCATTTAGTAGAACTAATAGGTCATGTAGTTACTTTAACCCATTTTTTACTGTTGCCAGCATTTTTTGGACAAAATAAGACTTTTCGTTTCTTCAGAATGTTTTTTCTGTTGCTTTTTGTTGCTACAACTCTTGATCATATGCAGAGTTCCCCCCACAGGTGATTGGTGGGCTGTTGATTGTGACGATTTTATTTGAGCTTTTCATACTGAATCCTCGGGAACTGAAGGGAGCTAATGGCTCTAACTGCAAGTCTTCCAGTAGCTTGGTTTGATAGGGCAGGTTCTTGGTAATAGGTGGTTTTCCAAACCCTTCACAGAGTGAAACTGTCTGATCCCTTAATCTCTTTACATATCACTTCAGTTATTTTGTCAGTTTGTAAGGGATTGACTGGGCTGGCCACTATGGCAGAAGCTCTTTGTTTCCGTGTACTCTTAAATTTCATTTAAGACTTCCAATTTTGGGGGAAAATACTTTCAGGGAGAAAACATTTAAATTGGAATCCTTGTGTGTTTTTTAACCCCATTAAAAACTAGAAAGTAATAAATATGGTGTGAATGAAGCACCACATCCAGCTTGTGGTTTTGTTGATGATCTTCAAAAGTTTGAAGTGTCTTTGAGTTGTTCCTGAGGGGAAAATCTTTTGATGAAATTTCCATTGGCTAGACTCTAAGAAGCAATTCCACTACAAGCCACAAGGAAAGAAGCAGTTATAGTACATAGCCACAAGGAGGAGCTGAGTTCTCTAGATGAATGTGAAAAATTCTTATCATTTGAAAACATACTCAGGTTTTTTTAACTTAAAAAACAAAGCTTTTTATAATCTCAATAAAAGGGAATACCAAATGGAAGAGATTATGTAAACCCAAATCTGATGCTGCATTAGGTTCTGGGGTGTGGGAAAAAAAAGAACCCTGGAATTTGTGCCTTTTTCCCCCCCAGGATATTTAAGTTTGATGATTTAAAGTGTTAAGTTTAATAATCAATGGTCTTCAATTTACTTTTTCTATTATGCTAGTTGGAAATGGAGGACGAAGATACAATTGATGTGTTCCAACAGCAGACAGGAGGTGTCTACTAAAAAGGGAACCTGCTACTTTACTCCAGAACTCTGTTCCTCCAGACCAAGAAGACATTCTCAATTAGAAAACCGCAATTTGGTTCCACCACATCCTGACTACTACAGTATAGTTTTCTCTATTCTTTCATTTTCCCCTTCCCCATTCCTTTATTGTACATAAAGTAACTGGTGTATGTGCACAAGCATATTGCATTTTTTTTTTTTTTAACTAAATGGCCAATGGTATGTTTTGATTGACAGCAAATGGAGATGGGACGGGGAAAAAAAAATATTGGTTCTGTGAAAACACCCCCTTTCTCCATTAGTGGCATGCTCATTCAGCTCTTATCTTTATATTCCAGTAAGTTATTTTGCTCTCAATGTTTAACAAAAAAAAGAACAACATAAAAATTCTTGCATACCTTGTTCGATTGGAGAATTTTAATGTTTTTCATTTATCATTGTAAAACCAAGGACAATTTTATAACTTTTTTGTACGTAGCTGTTACATGTAGGGCAATCTGTCTTTAAGTAGGGATAAATTACTCTAAAACAAATGAATCCTAGATAGTTTTCCCTTCAAGTCAAGCGTCTTGTTGTTTAAATAAACTTCTTGTTTAAAATGAGCTGTTTTCTTTATTTTGAGGCATATTAAAGTAGAAAATGGAAGCTTAGGGGAAAGCATGACATGAATAGGCCTGCTCAGTTAACATTTCAAGGAGAAAATAGAGTTATTTTGAATTTCTGACAGACTGCGAAACAAAGATTAACAAAGTTTAACAACTGGATGTTTCAGCCTCTTTGTTCAAAAAACTTAGGCATTTCCAAATGTGCAGCCTTATTAGCCAAAAAATTGGATCATAGTGTTGTATTAGTCTTTGTAATGTTTCTGTTTTCTGTAAGCACTACCTAGGCATAGTGGGATAGTACATGCAGCCAGGAAAAAAGTTCTGATTTTGCTGGCTGCTGATAAATCACTCGAACATTCTAGCCCTCACTTTGATGAATAAATAAGTACTCCCTAATCTAAAATAGATCGTTAGTAGCCTAAAGATCTAAAGTAGGCTTCCTTCCTTGAGAATACGGAAGGACAGGAATTAAGTGATAAAAATACTATTTACATATTTCAATTCTTACAGCCTTAAATATGCGGGGAATAAACATTTAAAATTCCAATGTATGGGGAATGGTCATAGATTCAGGTCCAATGAACAGGATATTAAAACTGCAACGATGTTCTTAATCTAGTCTGATTTAGGGATGAAACAGGTCCAGAGGCTTTATGTCACTATGCTAGTTGCTTATAAAAGTGAAATTAAAAGTTTAGATTTCCTGATGCCTGTTATGTGAATTCTCCAGTACTGATTCTCAGGAAACCAAATTTCCACTCCTATCAGTATAACCTGTTTGGATCAAGTGCTCCTGTTCTGTCATGCTTTGTCATTCACTTAATTCACTCTACCTCTTTTGCAATGTGGTTTTTTTGTTACATTCATTTCTCTAATGAATGGGCTTCCCCAGAGACAGCAGGAATCCTGTGGACTTTTGGATCTGTATGTGTAAGTTAATCTTGAATCAGCTGTTATTTTCCTGTATGTATAGTGCTATACCAGCCTGTCTTTACAATTTATATTGTGAAACAGTATGGGGCGTCTACCCCCAAGAATTCTCAAAAGAGGTCAGGTAAGTATATTTCTCTTGTCCTAGGTACTATTTAATAGTGGAAATTTGTGATGCCCACCAAGTCAGGGTTAAAGTTCAAGCCAGAGGACTTAATTATGAGGGGGTGGGGTGGGGGTCTTGAATGGGGTTTTTGTTTAGTGATAATATACTTACCAGGAATTTGCTGATATCATATCTGAGCTTTTGCCATGTTGGGGAAAGAGAAACTTTAAATTCTTCCATAGTTGAAAAACTTGGTAGAATAAAAAGAGCCAGAGGGAAATGCGTGGAAGGGCATTTCCATAGTTAATGCTATATTGTGGCCTGGTGATACTTGGGTCAGTGCATCTGCTTAGGAGTCACTTTATTTCTGTTCTATTTAAAATTTATGTGTAGGGGCCTCCCTGGTGGCGCAGTGGTTGAGTGCTGGGTTGTGAAGCTGCCTGCAGCCTCTGCGGCGCCGGTTCGATCCCCGGATGCTCCCCGGCCACCAGAGGAGGATCCCAATGGCGCATAGACCTCTCCTGCTGCCCGCTGCTCCCCTCTGCTCCCCTCAGCAGTGTGCTTTGGTCCTTTTGCCTGCTCTGCTCCCTGCTCTGGCTCTGGTGAATTCTCTCACCCTCCCGCGCTTCTGACTGTACCCAGTGCTTGTATAAATTAAATAAATAAAGCAATACCAAGCTTAGTGTTTCAAAAAATATAAAAATAAATAAAATTTATGCGTAGAAGAACTGGGGTGTAGACCAGAGGTACAGGAGGTAGGATTCACCAGCGACAGTGGGGAGCAGAACAGCCAGATTTACTGAAGTACACTGCTAGGGGGAGCAGTGGGCGAGACAGATGTCTGCTGCGCCATATGGGTCAGAATGAATTAATTCTCTGGCCGGGATTAAACTTGGGCCATCTCAGTGATAGCGCTGAGACTTAACTCCTAGGCCACCAGTGAGGCCCTTATTTCTGTTAACTTTTTTTGGTTGTTGCTCTCACCCTGTTTCGCATAAGTGGTTGTAAGAGACAGATAATCTTTTTTCTTCCTCAAGATTGATTTATTTATGCATGTGAGAGCTGGGGTACAGACCAGAGATGCGGGGGGTGAGAGGACTCAATAGAGACAAAGTGGGGAACAGAACAGGCAGACTGACCGAAGTACACTGCTGAGGGGAGGGGAGCAGCAGGCAAGCCAGGAGAGGTCTGCTGTGCCATGTGGGTTGCTCTCTGGTGGGTAGAGGCTGCGGATTGCTTCATAGTGCGGTGCTTTAACCCCTTGCGCCACCAGGGAGGCCCAATAAGAGACGTATTCTGTGGAAAAATTAAAGAAGCACTTTTTAAACACTTTGAAAACAAGTGAATTGGTGAAAATACTGAGTATTTTTTGGCGGGGCAGGAATGGTTCAGATAATGGGCATTAGATTGACACTTTGGTTAACTTTTGAACAGTTGAGCTAAATTTTCTGACACCCTTGATTTAATAACTTGTTCATATCATAGCTAAGTGAACAAAGTTTTGGATAGGAAGATGAGAGAAATTTAATTCTCAAGTACCCCTCATCCATTACAAACTGCTTAAGACCAAAACAAAAGGTATATCCAACTTTTCAGAAATAGGAGTGTCAAGTTAATTTATCTCATAGTTTTTCTTGTTCATGTTTTCATGGGAATTATTTTAATCTGATGATCAGATTGCATTCTACCTAAAGGGGATGATAAATTGAATGGAAGATGGGAAAGTAAACAGTTGGAGGAGAATTGGAGACTTGGGTCAAAGTGTGTAATGATATGGGAGATTGTGACACCACGGGGTCAGTAGACAATGAAGGCCCAGGATTGGAGAAAAGGCTCCTGGGAAAAACTTCCATGGTCTTTCTGAGGACTGTGGTTATTGGAGAGGGCCAGCTGTGCCAGTGAATGTTATTTTTGAGTTAATGACGCTACCACTTTTAAATAATGACTAACTGAATCTGGATCACGGCTTTATATTAGAATTCCCTGGCAAGCTTTTAAAAATTACCAGTGCCTGTGTTCTCCAGAAACGTATTTTCAAAGTACTATGGAATTGAGAAGCAATTTTGGAATCCTCATAACTTAGAGTTAAGTAGAAGAAACAAAACAAATTACAGAGTTAAGTACCTTGTGGAGAAGACTGAGATAGTATGTTTCAGTTGCCTGGCACATTGTCACTTGCATACTGGACTCTAAACGTAAGTTACTATTTTCAGTGCGAAGTAAGGGTTCTGCCACAGGATGTGAGTTTTGCACTTAATGTAAATGAGAAACTGGAGGCCATTACGAGAACTTCCTATTCATTTTAAACAGTACAATCTTAATGTCATAGGTACTTACTAAATGCTAAATACTAAATTGACAATTTTTTTTAAGATTTATTTATGCATACAAGAGCTGGGGTACAGGCCAGAGATGCAGGGGGTGAGAGGATTCACCAGAGACAGAGTAGGGAGCAGAACAGGCAGATCTACTGAAATACACTGCTGAAGGGAGCAGCGGGCAAGTCAGGAGAGGTCTGCTGCGCCATGTGGGTAGCTCCCTGGCCGGCCGGGGATCGAGCTTATGCTGTTGCAGAGGCTGTGGACAGCTTCACAGTGCTGCTGCTTAACCCCTTGCGCCTCCTGGAAGGCCCAATTGACAAATCTTTAAGGAAAAACTATTCTTATCTAATGATTCTCCAAAACTTTAAGAACCAAAGGAACCATCTTACTCATTGCTTCAACTTTCTGACACTAACTCGGTGTTCTGAGGGTTAGTCCTGGGTGTTCCAAAAAAGACCACCTCTTACAGTGAGACTTGGATCTGTATAGTGATAAGCTAATGAAAAGTGTTGCACAGAGTGAAACATAATTAGAGTATTTAAACAGGTTGGAATTTAATCTGCTGTTTGGAATGTGGAGTGTTATTTCTAAGTGGGGACATGTGATTATGTATGAGATAGTTAGGATTTCCTTACACCCTTGGGGCCTTTGTAAATCCATTTGAAGTCTGAGAATTCTCATGGGATATTTGTGTTTTTTGCAATTTATATTTTTAAGGCATATTGTATAGCTAACTTTGCCACAGGTTATCGATTTTTGGAATATTAAGGGCATACCCTTTTGTGTTAATAACTTTAGCAATTATTTTTGTAAAAGGGTAAATTCACCTTTAGGTGAGCATGGCATAGGGGAGGTTTTTTGTTTGCTTGTTTATTAAATAGAGTAGTAGTAGCATGGAATTGAGGTAAGGCAAATTTAAACCACATAATCTTACTCAGCTCAGTTTGAGAGGTGCAGGAAATAATGGGGTGATGTAATGATGTGCTGGCTCTACAATTTAAATTAAAAAGGACCTGAAGGGGCCATGTCAGGCCTTAGGGTATGTATATCACTTTGTTTCTCTTAACTTTGAATAAAGACAGGGCAAGAACTTAAAACCATTTTCCATATTTGAAACCTCTTGGTCAATTCATTTGTTTAATGGCAAATGAATTTTTGGGATGGTTTTGTTTTACAAAGAATTATTCCTTTATTGTGAGATTTTTTATTTTGTATAGAAGAATGGGGGCGTAGGCCAGAGGTGTGGAGGGTGAGCAGATTCACCAGAGACAGAGTGGGGAGCAGAGTGGGCAGATACACTGAAATACACTGCGGAGGGGAGCAGCGGGTGAGTCAGGAGAGGTCTGCTGCGCCATGTGGATTGCTCCCTGGCCGGCTGGGGATCGAACTCATGCCGCAGAGGCTGTAGATTGCTTCATAGTGTGGTGCTTAACCCCTTGTGCCACCAGGTCCGCTGTGCCATGTGGGTCGGCTCCCTGGCTAGGGATGGAACTCAGGCTGCTTTTCTGCCAAGGGCCTTTACGTAGTGCTGAGATTCAACCCCTAGGCCACCAGGGAGGCCCATTGGTTGTTTTTTTTTTTTTGTGGTGTGTGTGTGTGGGGTGGGGGGGGACCCTCGGCCGTGGCTGGGGATCGAACTGGCGCTGCAGAGGCTGCTGGCAGCCTCACAACCCAGCTCTCAACTGCTGCGCCACCCGAGGAGGCCTGGTTGTTTTGTTTTTAATGACAAATGAGTTTTAAGAGAAAATGAACTCCTTGGGCTGTGTCACAGTAGCATTGATCTGCCCTTGTGTGTGTGAGGATAGGCCACAAAAAGAATGAGCAGATGCATACTAAATTTGGCTTTAGGAGTGTTGGATGCAGAATGTGCATGTGTGAATGTGTGTGGTTGTCACTCTTTTTTTTTAATTTTAAAAAATAGGCATACAAGAACTGGGGTACAGGTCAGATGTGTGTAGGGTGGTGAGAGGACCCACCAGAGATAGTGGGGAACAAAACCAGAGTGGGGAGCAGAACAGGCAGATTGACTGAAATACACTGCTGAGGGGAGTAGCGGGTGAGTCAGGAGAGGTCTGCTGTGCCATGTCGGTAGCTCCCTGGCTAGGGTTCGAACTTGTGCTGCAGTGGCTGTGGAGAGCTTCATAGGTTGTGTTTTTTTTGTTTTTTTTTTTTTTTTAATTTTCTAGAGGCATGTCTTATTTATCCATTTGTTTGTTTGTTTGTTTGTTTGGTTTATACATGCACTGGGTACAGTCAGAAGCCGGGAGGGCGAGAGAATTCACCAGAGCCAGAGCGGGGAGCAGAGCAGGCAGAAGGACCGAAGTACACTGCTGAGGGGAGCAGCGGGCGGCAGGAGAGGTCTGTGCGCCATGTGGGACCCTCCTCCGGTGGCCGGGGAGCAGCCGGGGATCGAACCGGCGCCGCAGAGGCTACGGGCAGCTTCGCAACCCAGTGCTCAACCGCTGCGCCACCTGGGAGGCCCCATAGGTTGTGTTTTAACCCCTTGCACCACCAGGGAGGCCCAGTTAAGTCACTCTTAATGTGGCACCCTGCGATGTTGGGGGTTGGGGAGAAAGCTTGTTAGAAACCTTGTGGATGGGCAACTTATTCGCTTGCTTAACCAAGTCCAATATCAAATGACCAGCATTTTCCTTGAATAATAAAGTAGAATGAATAGAAAATATTAAGACTATGCTGTGTTAAAGATAAGTAATTGCTATACTTACAGCTCAAAAATAGTAAAAACTCTGCAGATTCATGTGGTTCAATAAATAGTTTTATATTGGGTTTTAGTGAAAGACACTGATCTAAGAGATTGGTTCAAATCTAATTGCTGCATCTAAGGCTAATAAATCCCAGTAAGGTGGTGATGAATATTGCTCATTTCCTCTAGCATTCTGGAATAAATTAATGCAGGTTGAAAGTAGGGGATTCAGATGACTTTGCCCTGGTAGTGCAAAAGCAGACGCTTGAAAGCCAAGAGGTGACAGTGCATATTTTTATGTTTGTTTATGATTTAGTTACTGCTTTACTAGGCACAACTGATAAGGAACATTTCCAGAATATTCTGTTTTGAGTAAGTTGTATATTGCACTCTTGAATAAAATTTACTGTGCACGGAGCAACAAATTTAAAAGCCAGCAGTATTCCTGTCCATATTATCTTTTCTCTTTTTAAAGATTTATTTTCATTTACACATACAAGAGCTGGGGTTTAGGCCAGAGGTGTGGCGTGGTGAGAGGATTCACCAGAGACAGATCGGGAAACAGAACAGGCAGATTGACTGAAATCCACTGCTGAGGGGAGCAGCGGGGAGACAGGAGAGGTCTGCTGCGCCATGTGGGTCACCTCCCTGGCCGGGGATTGAACTGATGCTGCAGTGGCTGGTGATAGCTTCATAGCGCACTGAGATTTTAACCCATGTGCCACCAGGGAGGCCCTCCTGTCCATATTAAAGGGAAATTATTGGTTTGTCAGAGAAGTCATGATGCATTATTACTTGCGAAGAATCAGGTGGTGGAGATGCATGAAACCAGGTATGGGGGAAAGGTACTGGGTTTCCATGGCACCTCAAAGGCTTCATTCCCCAAATCTTACGTTCAGTAATCTGGAAACTCTCTGAATTCCCTCCTTTTGGATTTTTATGGGGGCTTGATTATATTGGCATGACTGACTGACTCATTGACCATTGGTACTTAAACTCAGCCTCAGTCAGGATAAGGAGGCAGGATAGAAAGTTCCATGCCTTAGTCCAGTTAGTTTCCCTGGCAACCATCCATCATCTTCAGGGGTTTTCCAAAAGTTATGTCATTAATAAGAGACACCTTTAATTCTTAGATTTTAAGAAAGACTACATTCACACTACTGTGGAAGGGAGATATAGTCTTGAAGTCCAGGGTGAGGAGTTAACTGGAAGGAAACGTCAGTAGGAAAGGATCCCAGCCACCTTCTTTCTGTCCGGTTTATATAGTGTTGGTACAGGCAGGCTTCTCCGTAAAAAGCTGGAGTTACATTACAGCAAACACATTACAGAAGCACTTTCCTGGGCACGTGTTAATTTCCAGGCAGAAGGACCGGCATACTTTAGCATCATCTCTTTGGCACATGCAGTCTGTGTAAGGAAGGCAAAGGCTTTGGGAGATAAAAATCTATCTCGAGAAAATACTTGATTTGGTTGGATGCTACAGGTCACTGGGGAAGGGGTTGGCTCCAGACTTCAGACGTCTGTTCCCCTCCTAGAAGGTGATAGCGCTTATTGCTGCTGACTTAACCTCTGCAATTGAATGTTTCCTTTACCTGAAACTTGATTTTTTTTTCACTCTCTTAATACAGTATATGGTTATAATTATTCTATTTTATTACTAGTTATGGTTCTTAATCTTACTGTGTCTAATTTAGAAATTAAACTAGCTCATTCAATGTATACATAGGAAATATGTAGTGTATATAGGGCTTGGCACTATCTGGTTTCAGGCATCTACTGGGGGTCTTGGAATGAATGTATCCACTGCAGATAAGGGGGAACTAGCATCTATAAAAAGCAGGTGAAGGGGCGGGGCTGGGAGGGAAAATGCAGGTGAAAATTGCAGGGGTTTTACAATTGCATCCATTGTAACATTGGGGGTTGTGCAGAAAGTGGAGGACAGTGGAGACAAAGGCCAGCAAGGACAGAGAGGGCCAGGATTTGGAATCCTTTGCTTAGTTTCAATCACAGCTGCTCTGTGTTAAATATTTGGGTGTGGTTTTTTTTTTGTTTGTTTTTTTAAAAATTTATTTATTTATACAAGAACTAGGGTACAGGCCTGAGGTGCGGGAGGGTGAGAGAATTCACCAGAGACAGAGCGGGGAGCAGAACAGGCAGACGGAGCGAAGACACTGCTGAGGGAGCAGAGGGTGAGGCAGGAGAGGTCTGCTGTGCCATGTGGGGTTCTCCCTGGCCGGCAGGGAATCGAACCGGCGATGCAGAGGCTGCGGACAACTTTGCAATGCGGCACTCAACCGCTGCGCCACCGGGGAGGAGGCCCCTGGTGTTTTTTTTTTTTTTAAAGATTTGTTTATTTATGCATACAAGAACTGGGGTACAGGGGCCTCCCGGGTGGCACAAGGGTTAAGACACAACCTATGAAGCTATCCACAGTCTCTGCAGCACGAGTTCGATCCCCAGCCAGGGAGCTACCCACATGGCGCAGGAGACCTCTCCTGTCTTGCCCACTGTTCCCCTCAGCAGTGTATTTCAGTCAATCCGCCTGTTCTGTTCCCCAACCTCCACACACCTCTGACCTGTACCCCAGTTCTTGTGTGCATAAATAATAATTTTTTTTTTTTAAAAAGCAAAACTAAAGTGTCTGAACAAATTAAAGAGGGGAAGTTATTACAGAAATTTCTGGCAATTTTGCTTTAAAATATAATGAATGTGCCAAATGGACCGACTTAAGACATCCTGAGTCAGCTGTTTTACATAAATGTATACTTTTTCATATATCAGACTAGATTAAAGGGGTTCTTCTGGGACTGATTCCTTATCTTTGAAGCAGAGGTTATCAGACTAGCCATGTGGGAGAATTACCTGTTTCACTTCTTAAAGATAGCCATCACAGTACCCTACCTCTGGAAATTCCAGTTCCGTAGATTTCCAGGTGGGGCCTCACATTCATCTGTACTCTTTAAAAGCCTATGAATTATTCTGATGTACAGCCAGGGTGGGACCCTCTAACAGAAAACTTTTGTTTACCTAAAGTACAGTATTCTTAAAATTATCTCACTCTAACCCTCAGAGCAGTTCAGAATAGCTGCTGTTAACTCCATTTTAGATGGGGAAACTGGCTCAAAAAGTGCCTTCCACTGGGAGAAAGCAGAACCAGAAGCTAGATTTTTCAATTTCCAGTCCAGCCCTGTTGTCCCATGCCAGCCTGTCTCCTGCTACCCTCCAGTGGGCGGGGAAATAAGGGAAGTGAGAAGTCTAGGCCAAAAAAAAAAAAAAAACCTTGAGAGTTAAGTTCAAGCTTTTTATTTAACACAAAAGACCACTTCAGATTTTTTAAAAAAGTATGTGATTACTTTCTAAATAAATCTGATAGTAAAAATGGCCATTACTTTGATGACTTTTTAATGTTTGGGGTCATGTACTTGATTGATAACCATCACCTCATTCAGTCGTTCCCAACTCCATGGAGTCTGGATGCTGTTCTGTCCCTATTTTTCAAGTGAGGAAACTAGTGCTCAGGAAGGATTAAGAAACAGGTTTCTCCCAAGAGATCCTGAGCTGGCAACCACCCTGCTCCCATACCTGCTTGGTAATTACATGATGTCTAAGGAGGGCATGCATACTGAGTGCTGGATTGGTCCGAAAGGGGTGTTTGTTTTGTTTTGTTTTTAAGGCTTTGGAAAGTTAGGCTCAGCTTCTAAGAATGGAAAGATTCTAATCCACACAAGTGGGGCACCTCATGCTTTTGTGGTAAGCACATAAAAGTGTATGTGCCTTCTAGAACAGAAGAACTTATCTTTGGCTCTTCATGAAAGCCCACCAGAGTAGTTAACCATGTGTACAAATTTCGAACTGCCTGGAAGGAGGGAGCCATGCAAGGGGGAATGTAGTTAAGTTTTTATGGAAATAAGAAGAGATCTGCTTTGAGGAAACGTGCATGACATCAGAAGCCTCCACCCTTTGTTTGCTCGACTTTCCTTTTATGATCTTGTAAATGGTCATTCCTGAGCCCTCCAAGTGTGTCTGCATTTGTTGTAGGGATAGATTTACCCAGACAGGTGGAAGGGTCCCCACTTTAGGGTTATAAACAGCTGCGCAGGCCGAGGCAGCTCACAGTCTTGATTGCCAAGGATGTGGCCATTCCCCGCAGGGAATTAACCAGCCTTAGAACAGCCCCTCAAATCGGAACGGCTGCAATTTTGGTCTAGTGCATGCACCACCCATAATAGCTAAATGGTAACATTAAAATGTAAAGAATTTCCAGCTCTTTGAAAGGGATCATCTCACCGTGCTTCCGCTTGGCTGACTCAGAGCTTTGAGACTGTCGGGTTTCTAAACGAGTCACACAGTAGGTCGTCAATACAGAAATGTCGAGTTGTAGCAGTAATTCTCATCCCCTAAGGAGTTTAACTTCACCATCCCACCGTGAATAAGGCAAATAAACGAACAGTAACCACGAGAAATCTGCCCACGATGTGTGTCCTCCTACTCGCCCAGATCGCGCTTTTTCCCTCTAGCAGGTAACTTTTTTAAGTGACAGCGAGCACAGCTCGCACCCAGCGCGGGGCAGGTCCGTCCTTTGTCCAATCATCTCCGGGGCTGGGGCTGGGGGAGGGGAGCTCGCCTAGACCTTCGCGGACCAGGAAGGGGGCGGGCTTAGGCTAAGCAGGGGCCTTCCCAGCCCGTAGTCACGCCGCACGGTGCTTGGCAGTCGAGCGAGCCAATAGGAACGAAAAGAGCCGTTTAAACCGGCCAATGCAGGCGGGGTGGGGGCGGGGCTCGAGGGCCTATAAAAGCGGCGGTCGGCCGGGCCGGCGGCGGCGGAGGCTCCAGCAGCGGTCGCCGTGCCGGCCCCGAATCGCGCTCCCGGCCGCTCGGACCCGACCTTCCCTGCGCTCTGCTCCGGCGCCAGCCACCTCCCCGCGGCGCCATGACCACCACCACCACCTTCAAGGGCGTGGACCCCAACAGCAGGAACAGCTCCCGGTGAGGCGGCGGGGCCGCCCGAGCGGGCTCGGGGCGGGGGGCGCTGCCCGGCGTGGCCGCGGGCGCCCGGCCGGTGTGGGCCGCAGCGTGCCCGGCGCAGCCTCGCGAGCCGGGCGGCGCAGCTCGCAGCCGGGGCCGCCTTTGTGCGCGCGGGCCCCGCCCGGCCCCCGCCGTCCCCATTCATTCCTGCCCGGCGCCGGGGCCGGGAGGGGCCGCCGCGTCGCGGGGCGTCGCTGGTCGGCGCGCGTCCGGAGGGCTCGCCCCCAGCCCGGCCCGGGCGGCCGGCGCGGCCCCGGGGCGGTGGCCGCGACCTCCGGAGCCCGGGCGGCCGCGGGGGCCTCGGCCGGGCCATTGTCCCACCCCGCGCCGCGGTCGGCTCCGCGCTGGCCCGGGCAGGGGCGGCCGCGCGCGGGGCCCGCGGCTCCACCCGGGCCCGCCCGGCAGGTGGCCTCCGTCCTCGGGCGGGGCTGCGGCGGGGCCCGCGCCCCTCGGGCCCCAACCGCCGGCGCTGCTCGCGGGGCCTCGCTCCGCTAACAAAGGGAGGACCCCGCTTCTCCCGCCCGCGCCCCGTCGGCGTGGGGGGCGGCGCGCCCGGGCGGGCCCCGGGGCTCGAGCCGTGGCCCCGGCGCCTCGCCCCGCGGCTCCCCCGCCGGCCCCTTGACGTCTGCCGCGGGTCCGGCCCGGGGCCCGGCTCCGAGGGCGAGGAGGCTCCGCGCTTGGGCGGGGCCCCAGACGGCCATTGTCTCCGCCGTGCGGTCGCCCCCGGGGAGCCCCGGCCTTCCCGCCGCGCACCCCGCCGCCTTGGGCCGGGCACCGGCACCCGCGGGCCTGCGCCCCTTCTCCAGCCCTTGGAACCGGGGGGCTCGGGCTCCGCGGGAGATGCCCACATTGTCTCGGCCAGCTGCACGCTGCTCTCCAGGGCGGGCCGTGGGCGTCGCTGGGTCCTGGTGGGAAGCCCCGATGCCACTTTTTCTGGCACGTTCTTCATCGGCCACGGCCTGCAGTCATGTGTGGCCAGCCGTGGGGTCCTGGGCAAGTGGCACAAAGGGAGCCATTTTGTGGGGCTAAGAAGACAGCGGTGCAATAGCCGTGTCTCCGGGGGCTGGAGAACTTGGGAACAAAAAGCAAGCCTGGGCAGAGAGTCCGGGAGAAGGACGTCGATTTTTCACCTCGTCCCTTCCCTTTTCACAAGGTAGGAAAGAGAAAAACTAGTGGTTACTGGCAGGATGGGGCAACCTGAGTGCAGACCTGGTCACTCCCTCTTCTGTTGTCATCCTTACAGTGAGGTCATTATTTTCAGAGGACACTCATTGAAGCTTGGTTTTTCATTTTGTGCTACGAGGCTAACTTTCTGCTGCTCAGGCTGAAGTACTCGGGATGTGAGTGTGGGTCGAGCCTGTGATTTCATCCTTTGGGCTTGGTGCAGCTGAGTGCTTCATACAGAATCTCGGGCCACGGAGCCCACACACTAGCTGTTTTCGTTGAGTTCATCGGAAATTAAGCGAAGTGATGTTTGGTTTTGCGAAAGAAATGCTTTTGTCATCTTTTTTTGTCATCGCTCTCCCTCCGCTGTTGTTGTCTGGGGACGGTGGCATTGTCCTTTCACTTCCTGCCTCTCCTTCTGTAACCTCGCCAATTCTCCTAAACTTCTTTTCCCGGGTAACATCCTCCTGGCTCCCAAGCACATTCTGCATTTGCTCTGGTAGAGAACGATCGGCAAAGATCATATGGGAACTCTGGACTTAGGAGAGAAGAAAGAGCAATTTTTTAAAAATCACTCTCTGCCACACATGGACACATTTTGTTAAGTCTCAAATATGTAATCCTGATTTAGTTATCATGTGTGTGGTTCAAAAGAACAGTGGGGTCTTAAAAAATAAAATTGAAATAATTTCTGGCTTATGCTCCAGATCCTTTGTTTGGGATGTCTGCTCGCAGATGGGCTCTGCCTCGCTGACGTCATCCGAGTAGGTATTACCTGCTGTTGCAGAGGGACACGGACCCACCAAAGTTGGGCTGGTCAGAGCTTTGACTTTGTTTTTAAGCTGTTTTGGGGGGTACGGGTCTCCCCCCCCCCTTTTAAGGCCAAAAATGCCCTGGTCACTTGGGTTCTGAATGTTTTTCATCTGACTAAAATTATCCATAAGGGCTGTAATTATGATCCGTAAGGAAAACCAGTCTAATCTCTAGGGAATGAAGGGAGTGGCGATGACGCAAGTTGATTTTGATTTCAAGTGTCTTTGTTGATTTGGGGTACACATGATGAAGACCTAGGCGCCTGCTTCAGACTCTAACATGAGAGAACGCCCATTAAGACTTTATAACACACCTTTAATTATGATTTAAGAATTTTAATTATCATTATAAAATATATGCCTGAACACACTTAATTCATATAATGAATTTAATCTTAAGTGGACATTTAATGTCTGAGACTTTATGGGGGCGGTAAATGTTTTACATGTTCTAAAAATTCAGCAGGGTCGTTCCCCATCTGCTGGGGGAAGAGAATGATATTTGTATCTTGCAAAGGGGGTATGGAATTTAACTACGGGCAGACACTAACATCAGCTTCCAGAAGGATGCTGGAGCGACTGTCTGCCACATACCCAGCAATCTGTGATAAGAAAACCAAAAGTGCGGACCCTCTGGGATTGTAGTTTAAAGGGGAATTCTCTTTATTTAAGCACTTACGTGCGGGCTGGGCACCCAAGAGCTGGGGTTTGATCCTGTCAATTAACTAATGTTGGGCAGTTTATTGAGAGCTTCTCAGGGCTCTTTCCTCGCTTAAAAATGAGGCTGTTGAACTGGATGGAGCAGAGCCCGCCTAACTATCGCCTGGGGCCAAACCCAGCCCTCTGCCTGATTTTGTGGAGTTCGGAAGGATTTTTACTTTTATAAATGGGTGAGGAAATAACATGATTTCATAACTTGTGAAAATTACATGAAAATTGGATTTCAGTTCATAAATCATGTTTTATTGGCACACCGCCACACATTCATTTCCATATCGTGTGTGGCCGCCTTTGTGCCACGTGATGGAGTCGAATCATTATTGAAAGACGAGAGACCCACAAAGCCAGAAATATCTCCTTGCCTGGCTCTGCATCGGGCTGGTACTCCGCCCTTTGCAAGGGCCTAACCTCCTTTCTCCTGGGGTCTTTGAGACTCGATCTCGGGCTCTACAGTCAGCTTCCAGAGGAAGGAGCTGGAGGTTGGAGAAATGGACTGGATTTTGAAAGAGTCCCTGAGGGGAGGGTGGAGTTTGCTCGAGGGGAGGGGAGTAAACCCTGGGTGGAGAGAGGCAGCACTGCCAGTGGGGCTTCGAGGAAAGCCCTGATTGGATGGTTGAAGCCCCCACATTGATATTGGCAAAGTCTGTCAGGTTTCCTTCAGTTCTGCCTAGGCTCACAGCTGCTGGCTTGTGGGCAGCAGAGACAGGGCCACAGGGCAGGGGAGCTCCTGGACAGGAAGAGGGCAGTGTTAGGGGATGATGAGACCCAGGTACCACCCTGCACCCAAGGGGGCCAAAGAGCAGGGGCTTCTGTCTGGAGATCCAGGCAGGTGGACACGGGTGTCCAAGGATGATCACGTGGTAGTGGCCAGTGGGATGAGGAGCATTGTCAAAGAAAAGTGAAAGGGGGATTTGGGTGCTCGAATCAGCCTTTCAAAGAATGTTAGATAATTGATAGCAATATAGAAGATAGGCAGTGTCAGAAAGATATTACAGTCCACCTTGAATCCCCTCTGTGAGAGCGAACCCTGGATGATGTAGGTGTGAACGTCCTTGCAGGTCTTAGGTGCTTTGGGGTGACCATGGTTGCTTGCCTGATTGCCCTGGTTCCAGGGCATCATCAAGCACAGTATAGATGACATTCTCAGAGTAGTCTCTTTTTTGTTTTGTTTTTAACTTCATTTTTGTTTTTACTGAAGTACCATTGTTTTACATCTTTGTTAGTACTTTTTTTTAAATAGCTCAGTTTATTTTTACATAGAAGAACTGGGGTGTAGGCCAGAGGTGTGGGGTGGGGGATGAGAAAATTCATCAGAGACAGAGTGGGGAACAGAACAGATGGATTTACTGAAATCCACTGCCAAGGGGAGCAGCGGGGAGGCAGGAGAGGTCTGCTGCACCATGTGGGTCACCTCCCTGGCTGGGAATCAAATCAGGCCACAGCAGTAGGCCACCAGGGGGGTCCCGTCTTTGGTCTTTGTTAGTACTTTGATATCATGTCTTTTTTTTTTTTTTAAGATTTATTTATTTATGCATACAAGAGCTGGGGCACAGGCCAGAGATGAGGCGGTGGGCGGGGGGGTGGTGTGTGTGAGAAGATTCGCCAGAGACTGAGTGGGGAACAGAACAGGCAGACTGACTGAAACACACTGCTGAAGGGAGCAGTGGGTGAGACAGAAGTGGTCTGCTGCGCCACGTAGGTTTCTCTCTGGCCGGCTGGGGATCGAACTCGTGCTGCAGAGGCTGCGGATTGTTTCATAGTGTGGTGCTTGCACCACCAGAGAGGCTCCAACATCATGTCTTTTAATAGTCCTACGAGGCAGTTACTATTCATTTATGGAAGAGAAAAGCGAAGCATAGAGAGGTTAAACTAGTTACCCACACAGCTGGATGGATGTGTGTGAATATACACAATTTGATGTAAATCTAACCTACTGTACAGCGTGTGGTATTGTGTGGATATGACATACTTTGATAACTAACCCCTACTAACAAATAACCAGGGCATTTCCTTCTCCCCCTCCCCCACATTATCATCTATTTTTTAAAAGATTTATTTATTTACGCATACAAGAACTGGGTACCAGACTAGAAGTGCAGGGGGTGAGAGGATTCACTAGAGACAGAGTGGGGAGCAGAACAGGCAGAGTGACTGAAATGGAGCAGCGGGGAGACAGAAGAGGTCTGCTGTGCCTTGTGGGGTCAGCTCCCTGGCCAGGGATTGAACTCATGCATGCAATGCCAGGGATTGAACTCATGCATGCAATGGCTGGCGATAGCTTGACAGCACTGTGTCTTTAACCCCTGCACCACCAGGGAGGCCCCGAACTTAAATATTTTTGATACAGACTGTTAAGATGTTCTCTAGAAAGTTTGTACAAAATTATACTCTCAATGGGAATTGGCATTTTTTCTACCTTTACCAGTTTATTTATTTATTTATTTTAAAGATATATTTATCTATGCACACAAGAGCTGGGCACAGGCCAGAGGTGGGGGGGTATGAGAGGATTCACCAGAGACAGAGTGGAGAACAGAACAGGCAGATTGACTGCAGTACACTGCTGAGAGAGGAGCAGCGGGCAAGTCAGGAGAGGCCTGCTGCGCCATGTGGGCCAGCTCCTTGAATGAGAATTCTTTTGACAGAATTCTGAGGAGAAATTGACAAATCCACCATTATAGTAGTTAATAGAGTGTCTTGGCAAGTGATAAAATATTTAAAAATCAGATTTGTATGACTTGATTGTTAACTTGATAGGAGACATGTAGAAAGAACATTGCGAGTATATGTTCTCAAAAGAGAATTTGTGGTATAATTTATTGTTTAACTATCAGCCTTTTCTAATATAAGCAGATGATGTGACAGCTGTATTCATCTGGAAACTTAGGTGAAATGTATATATTCTTAGAAAAAAATGTTTCCAGCTGCTTTAGGAAGAAATGGAAACCCAAGACTACACCCTCATCAATAAAGAAATTTTATCAGTACTTGGAACATACCCCATAAAACCGTCTCCTCTTTTCTGTGTTCTGAGTGTTGCCCAGCTGAGTGCTGCATGAAGGGGACTATGGGTGGCCGGGGGTGGCAAGCTGTGAGAGGGTGTCCAGTACCACCTGGTATATTCTTGCACTTTCTCTTTGTGGTAGTAACTCGTGTTAGAGCACTGAAGTACAAGTATATAAATGGGGCTTACCCATCATGTGCAGTTAGGAGAGACTTTCTTATTAGCTTCCCTTGGGCTTCTTAATTGGTAAAGTTAACTTTTATGTATATAGTCTTCCTCTTTTTTATTTAGTTGAAAATGAAAATACTTATTGTATAGTGCAAGATGTGCTTCTAAACTTGAAGATACACCCAGCTAAGCCTAGTAGGCAAGTCTTTTTAGGCCTTTGGCCACTTCCTGGAAGGGGCCACCAGACAGGCTGTCCTTGGTGATGACGCCCAGGCGGGTTCCTCTTCCTGTGTGATGAGCGTTCTGACTACAAGTATTACAGAGCAGCGTTTCGTATATTTTTTTAATAAGCAGATTCTTTCTTTTTAAAGATTTTTTTTTTTAATTTATGCATACAAGAACTGGAGCCAGAGGTGTAGGGGGTGAGAGGATCCAGAGACAGTGGGGGGCAGAACAGGCAGATTGACCAAAGTACACTGCTGAGGGGAGCAGCAGGCAAGTCAGAGAGGTCTGCTGCACCATGTGGGTAGCTCCCTGGTCGGGGATCGAACTTGTGCTGCAGTGGCTGCAGATAGCTTCATAGGTTGCGTCTTAACCCCTTGCGCCACCAGGGAGGCCCCCATTACGTATTTTAACATCTACTGTTGAATTTATGCCGTGGTGGGGATCTGTTCCTTTTCCCCATGAACAGCTCTCTCTCGTGAGGGTTGGGGAGGAAGAATGGGCCAGGGAAATGAAATAAAAGATTTGAAACTTGTATGCCAGGAAATACTTGGGCATGATCTGAAATTGGCGTTTTGCATTATTCCTAGGGTTTTGCGGCCTCCAGGTGGTGGATCCAATTTCTCACTAGGTTTTGATGAACCCACAGAACAACCAGCAAGGAGGAACAAAATGGCCTCTAGCATCTTTGGGACCCCTGAGGAAAACCCCCCTTCTTGGGCCAAGTCAGCAGGTACTGCTTAGATCTGTGAGTTGCTGGTCAAGGGACTGGACAGCAGCCTCTGCTGATGAGCAAAATCTCTTAGTAATTAGTTGGACAGCAGTTCATGCCTGTCATTCATTGGGGGAAAGACTGGGTCTGAGAAATGGGAAATGCTGATGAATCAGAAGAAGGACTGCCATCAGATTGCGGTAGTCCCGCTGCACGATTCCCTCCCTGACCCTGTCCCCATTTTGTAATATGAAACCAACACCTGATGTCATTTAGTGAAGAGGTGGTTTACTCCAGCTCTCTCTATTATTTTGACTCAGGTGCCAAGTCCAGTGGTGGCAGAGAAGAGCCCGAGCCGTCGAACTCTTCCGAAGCAAGCTCTGGAGACTTCTTGGACCTGAAGGTCAGTGTGGCGACACGGGGAGGACGGGCTTGGAGGTTAACACAGTGGGAAGTCCACGCGCTCTACTGGGAGCTTCACTCTGCTGCTGTCTCCCACGGCTGGGGTCTCCCAGCGGCCACCGGGGAAGGGTGGGGCCAGATTGGAGCTGGAGACTGCTCAGTGGAGAGGGGTCAGTGCGTCACCGCGCGCTCCATCTGTTTAGACGGCGCCGTCAGGCTGGTTGGTCTCCTGTCCTTCAGTGTTGCGTTTGGAGCTTCTGGGTCACGTGCACTTCCTGTCTGTGCCTCTCCTATGCAGTGGCGTTTCTGAGATCAAGGGCTATCCTAGTTGTTTGCAAATGCTGTCCGATTTTGAGCCTGCAGCAGATGAGCCCCAGCCCCGGGTGTGAGTCTGGAGAGCCTGGTGGGAAGTCCTCCCGCTGGATGGTTGAGGCCCTTCAGCATCTAGATGGTGAGAGAGGAGGGAGGGGTAGATTTACAAGCTTTCCCATTCCCACAGAACAGCCTTTGAAATGCTGGTTGATTAAATTGAAGTTTTTGCTGTTGGGGTCTTCGCCGCCCTGGGCAATTTACCCTGCAGCATTTTTTGTTTGTTTGTGTTTGTGTAGCTTTGTCCCAGCTGGATGAAGGTTGCTTGCTGTGATGCAGCCTGACCGTGCACCCCGAGTGCCAGGCCTGAGAAATTCATGTTTGGTGTCAAGTGGATGGCAGCCTCACTGAACTGCCAGTGCTTTATTTGTATGTAGCAAAGTTAAAATCTGAAGTTAACTATTTTTTTCTTTTCCAGGGAGAAGGTGACATTCATGGTGAGTCCAAAGGCTTGAGGGGCGGGTGTGTGGCTCCGTACATGTGATTTGATTCCAGTCACATCTTGGGGAAACGGAGTAAAACCTGGTTTTGCCCCTGGTGCCAGCTTGCTCTGGGTGGAGAGGAAGGAAAAATGACACTGGCAAGCTGGCTGTCGGCCAGTGAGAGCCCTGCTAGAAGGGACAAGGAGCAAGCACAGACCCCTCTGCAGAGACGTGTGCTCTGGTCAGGTTGGTATTTGTTACACCGGATGCCAGGGTTTTAGGAAGGGCCACGGCATAGCATTTAATCTTGGAGTCTGACTTTATACTGAGGTGCTGATCAGCAGGACACTGGCCATGCTGTGATGCTGTAAGTTGTAGTTCAGGGGCAGATGTCAAGCTGTAGTTACCAGTGGTGTGACAATGAGCTATAATCATTTAATTATTTTAGATCTTGAAGTGTTTATTGGCACTTCCTTAGCAAGTGCCAGAGAATTGCTGATGGGGGTGAAGAAAGGTTACGCGTGTCCCTGGGAGCAAGATGTGTGCGCCCCGGAGCCACCAATCCAGAAGGAAGAAACCCTCCTTGTGGCCTTTTCCAGCTTTCCCTTCCTTTCCATCTCCCTCCCTTTCTTCAGTCTAGGGGGTCTCCCTTTTTTCACACCTGTTGTGCCCTGAATTCATAGGGGGAGGGTTCCAGCAGCTCAGACTCCTCTCCACGGGTTCTCACAAAGGCTGCTTCTCTAGGGGTGAAGCAGGAGCTGCCATTTCAGGTGAACCCAAGCACTTTTTTTGTTCCTCATCTTCTGTTCAGAAAGTTGTCTCCTCTGTTCGTGGACTTGATACACTCACTCCTGGGGAGAATCTTGCTCTTGGTTGTTTACAGCATTGCCAACAGCATACTGGGTAACACTATGGGAAGCGTCCAGTGTTGCCATGGTAACAGTACCCAGACCCTCCGCCTCCATAATGTCTTCCATAGCCCCGCGTCACCTTGTAGACCCATGTGTCTGTGGCGGAGGAGCAGCTCTGTGTTTTCTAGAAGCCGCGCCTCCCCTCACTACCGTCGTGCTGGTCACTTGGTGGATTTGCACGGAGGTGACAGTTCTGGGTGAAAGCAGCCCTTCCCCTTCATGCTGCGGCCTCCCGGTGACAGGCTCAGAGCCACATTCCTCTTCTGCTCTCTCAGGTGTTGTCCTTGGTGGCGGGGTGGGAGGAGAGTCCACTGAGCCTCTGAGGTTGTTTAGCTGAGGACAGAGAACTTTTCCACTGCACTGAAGACCTCTTAGTTACTATTTGTTTCCAATTTGTTCCTTTTCAAAAAATTGTTTCCGAGGTTCAAAAAAAAAACACCTGGATTTTTCAAACAGTCGTCAGTTTCTTTGACCTCCTGATTATTCTGTGTTCCTGACAGCTGCTACTTTCAGTTCAGTTTTCATAAAATGACAAAGGGCATGATAATTGAGATAGGCCTGCAGGGTAAGGTCAGCTCAACTCTATTGCCAAGTTTACTTGAGAGCCAAGCAACCGTGCTCTTTCTAAATAAAACAGATGTTTTTGGATATGAGGAAAACTGACTTCATCTTTTGGGTAAACACAGAAACAGCTTCAGGGGAAACTTAGGAATTTGTAAGAAGGAGAAGGAGGTTGAGGCAGAAGTCCTTCCGTTCCCCCCATGCAGCGCGGGTGGCCTGCCCACTCTCCCTGTCCTGCTCCTTCCATCCTGAGAGGGAAGGATTTTTTTCTCTTCTGGCATAAGTTTCTGTCCATTTACCTTATTAATGTGGCAAAGAAAGACAAAGCAGGAGTCTAGAAGATGGATATTACGGTAGTATTTTTGTTTAAAGCCCCATTTTTTCAAAAAAGTATTACATTCAACAGACAAAAGCTTTCTCTGTCAAGTTGCTGCAAAGGTTTCGAAATCCTTACTCTGGTCTCTCGTAGACGAGGGAAATGGAGGAGGACACGGACTTCCCTTTTCTTGGGTCGGAGCATTTCTGCCTGGGCAGAGCATTTAGATGAGGCCTGCTGCCAGTTAGCGGCTCCCTGCCCCCTTTTCTCTTTTGGCGTATTGCTGTCTATTTGTCAAAAACAGGACAGTTCTGTTAAAAAAAAAAAAAACAATCTTGGCATGAGTTGAATTTATCTAAAAATCATTTTATGGACACAAACTGTCATGGTCGAGCTTCCAGACAAAGTTGCTTGGGGTGGGTGGGGTGCTGGCCGGGGCCTGGGTCCTGTGTGCAGAAACGGAGCAGCTCGGACTGATGAGCTGGCTCAGGCTGCCTTCAAGCTGCACGTCATCTCTCTCACATTTTATTTAACGTGGGTTTAGCCTGTGTTTTCAGTGTGCAGAACATAGTTTCCTAGGTTGTTTCAGGGATACTTGTGCTTGATGTTGGTGCATTTGGTCCTGTTTCTTACACAGCAAGAGTGTGGCAGTAGGAAACCCTGAGGCCACCCTGTCTCTCCAAGTGTTAGCTCTTAACTGAGAGCTGTCGCTTTGCAAAGCTTCATACTAGATTTTTACTAGTTGTTAAGGAGTATAGAACATTAGATGCATTGTAAGTTGCCTCTGTAGCATATTCCAGAAATCCACAAACTGCATTGCTAAGAGCAGCAGTAGCCTATTTCTGAGCTTTTGTTGTGTTTCTGATCTAAGACCTCTTCCCCTCAGATGTCTCGGTTTCAGTCAGCTAAATCAAAACTTAGTGCAACTTGTTTTAGGAACATAAAATTTTAGCGTTTAGTCTTTGAGAAACTTAAAGAAACTACACTTTCTTCAAAAGTAGAATGTTCATTGAGGTCTGTATGAAGTACTCACATGGGGTATGTCATCACCAGTGTTCGGCTGCACCGCTCTTAGGGTTTCAAACTCCTAAATTTGAGGTGCAATCAAGGCCTGTAATCCTGAAGATAGTTTCCCCCTAAGTCTTATGACCCAGCATTCACTATCTTATAACCAGCATTCCTCTGTGTGTGTGTGTGAGAGAGAAAGAGAGATTATTCTAAGGTGGGTTTTAGAATATACAACTAAATCTAGTCCAGTGGAATAACTCTGAAATGAGAGACCCGCCCACTTTAAAAAATCAAAAATGAGTCTACCATCCCATAAGCTGTTAAAACTCTTCAGTCAGGGCCTCCCCGGTGGCACAGCGGTTGAGCGCTGGGTTGCGAAGCTGCCCGCAGCCTCAGCGGCGCTGGTTCGATCCCCGGCTGCTCCCCGGCCACCGGAGGAGGGTCCCACATGGCGCACAGACCTCTCCTGCCGCCCGCTGCTCCCCTCAGCAGTGTACTTCGGTCCTTCTGCCTGCTCTGCTCCCCGCTCTGGCCCTGGTGAATTCTCTCACCCTCCCGCGCTTCTGACTGTACCCAGTGCATGTATAAACAAAACAAACAAACAAATAAATAAATAAAAACATGCCTCTATATAAAAAAAAAACAAAACAAAAAAAACTCTTCAGTCAGTCTTGGCTTTGAATCAGTGACTTTTCTAGTTTTAGAAACTCCCTGCTAATAAGACAAAAGGTGGTTCAAAATGTCTGCTTCTTGTATGTGCCACAGGGAAGGCAGCAGCCAGGGCAGTGTAGCAGGAAACTGGGACGCAGTGCTGTGATAGCCTTTGTACCCATCCTTCAGCAGCTGTTAACAGCTGTCAGGTGGTGGGCGGGGCTGTGTCAGGACGTGCACTGTGCCCTGGGGGCCCCCCCGCGGGTGGGGAAGGGGTGCTTCCACACCCTGCGGCACACATGCTAGTGCAGATGCATTAGTGTATTTGGAATGGTTGGAATTTGTTCCACTTCTTTTGCTCTCTGTAGAGCTTGCGTGCGCTATGCTGTGTCAAGTATTCCGTGTCCTGCGCAAATTCTACAAAGCAATTGAGGGGAGTGATGACCTTGTGTAGAAAGCCAGGTGACTTTCCAAGAGCATAAAAGGAAGTGGATACATTTGTTAAATACTACAAAAAGTGGTGTATATTATCTGTTGGGAATAACTGAGTACACACAACAGTGGACAGAAGACTGCACTCAGCCGGTGGTGAGGCCGCGGGGAGGCGGCTTGTGGGTCAGGGGCCCGCAGCTTCTCTGTAATGCTCTAGTTTTAATGATTTGACATCATATATCTGTGTCGTTTACAAAAGAACGCACGGAGAAAGGCTTGGCACATACGGGCAACGCATTAATGGTGGCTCATTCTAGGGAGTGGGACCTTGCTCCTTAGTCTCGAGGTACATTTCTCATCAGCCTCACACACAGAGCAAGGGAGACGTCCACTTAGCTGGCGGTAGTCAGTAACCTTCATCATTTTGCTTTCCTAGAACACGTGGACACAGATTTGCAGGCCAGCGTGGGGCACAGCGAAGAGAAGCCGGTGCCTGCTGCACCTGTGCCCAGCCCGGTGGCGCCCGCCCCGGTGCCGTCCCGGAGAAACCCTCCTGGTGGCAAGTCCAGCCTCGTCTTGGGTTAGCTCCGACCGTCCCGAACTCTGTCGTTTTGTTTGTTTGTTTTCTCCATGCTTGTGAACTGCACAACTTGAGCCTGACTGTACATCTTTTGGATTTGTTTCATTAAAAAAGAAGCACTTTATGTACTGCTGTCTTTTTTTTTTTTTTTGGAACAGGTTTCTCTATCGTCCTGGTTCCTCCGGGTCTGTAGGCCATGGCATGAATGTTTTCTAGCAGTAGTTTGGAGGGAAAGCTTTGTGACAGTACCGTGTTTTTAAGAACAGACAGTTTGGTTCCAAATGTGTTAGAGGGTCTTTTGTACTGAGATTTTTAAAACCCTTTTCTTGTCAGCTTTACTTGGGTTTATGAGGCCTGGATTGGACAGACCAGTGAACAGTCCACAGGCACCTCCCTGCAGGCCCAGCCTTCTTGGGGCGGCCCAAACTTGTCAGTGCCCTTTAAGAGCATCTTCCTGTGCCATATGGGGCAATACAGAGGCCGGTGCCTCGTGCCTTGCTGCCTGCAAAGCTCAAAAACTGCCTTCTCTTTTTGAACCGTAAGACATAAGCCAGATCCTAAGTAGACTGGCTGATGAGCAAAGCCCTCTCTGCTGGGGCGCAGAGGAAGGCCGCGGGGTTCACATGCACTGGCCGGTTGCAGGGGAAGCGAGCAGGGGTGGCCACACACCCTAGCGGCCCCGGGCAGTGCTCATCTTAGATACCTTGAAGCTGTGTGCATGATGCTGGTGCTTGACCATGCAAGGAAAGTCTCATCCTTAAAATGTGTGTTGTTCCTCACAATCCTGGACTGTTGCATAAAGTAAACAATGTACAAATTTTGAAACACTGTGTCCTGTGTCATCTTTTGGAGCTTGTTTCAATGTTGAACTTGGTTTAGTTGCTTTTTCTTTTTGTTACTGGCAGCCCAACTGGATGAATCCTGAAAGTTGAAACAGACGAACAGGCCCAGAGAAGTGGGCTTCTCACTAAGGAAGGTGGTTTAAAGTCAGCAGGAGTTCAAAGCGCCAAAATCTCTGTGAGCTCTACCTGCCGACATAAAATGACATAAAATGCAGGAATAACGTGGGTAATTAATATCCAAAGTAGTTATAGTCTGATCTATGTTAGACTCTCCGACCACCTGCCCTCTGTGTGGATGGGGTGTCTCTAGATAACCTGCAAGGTGCTTCCCTCCCAGGCAAGGGCGGGTCCATGCAATTGGAAGGGAAGTGGGGTGAATTTGACTAGGGGTATGGGAGACTGAAGAAAGAACACTCTGTATTCCAGGCAGAAAGTTCCAGAACATGGTAGATTAAATGGTGGATATTGTTAAGACCTGGCTTTGATCCTGTGTGTGTGTGTGTTTAGATTTATTTATGTAAACAAGAACTGGGGTCTAGGCCAGAGGTGGGGGTGGTAGGGTGAGAGGATTCACCAGAGACAGAATGGGGAGCAGAACAGGTGGATTGACTGAAATACACTGCTGAGGGGAGCAGTGGGCGACCCAGGAGAGGTCTGCTGCGCCATGTGGGTCAGCTCCCTGGCCGGGGATGGATGCTGCAGTGGCTGCCCATAGCTTCATAGTGCTGAGACTTACCCCCTGTGCCACCAGGGAGGCCCATGACCTGCCTTTGTTCCTTTGGCTTGTCACCTGGGGCTCAGTTTCCTAACCTAAAACAGTGAGGCTGCTCAAGAGGTTACCTCTGAGCCGGCACCCATGACTGAGTTGATGGGCCTAGTGTGGAGGGAGGGTCTATGGGGACAGATTTGAGAAAGTTGTAGGCAACATGTTTACCAAGGATGTTCAAGTTTCCAATTAGGAAGTTTGGGGTATATAAGGAAATAAAGCAAATGAAACCGAAACTTTTAGCTACAGAGAAGAGATTGGTGGTTTCCAGGGGGTGGGGGTTAGAGGTGATTGGGTTCAATTTATGTGGCGTGGAGTGGAAATACGACTTTGGTGGTTATGATGCTGTGCAACACAGATGCTGGACTGGAGACGTTATAAATCAATGTCTCCTCAGACTTTTTTTTTTTTAAGATTTATTTATTTTACATACAAGAGCTGGGGTACAGGCCAGAGATGTGGGGGGTGAAAGGATTCACCAGAGAGTGTGGGGAATAGAACAGGAGACTGAGTGATATACACTGCTGAGGGGAGCAGCGGGTGAGGCAGGAGAGGTCTGCTGCGCCATGTGGGTTGCTCCCTGGCCAGCTGGGGATTGAACTCGTGCTGCAGAGGCTGCAGATTGCTTCATAGTGCGGTGCTTAACCCATTGTGCCACCAGGGAGGCCCCTCTCCTCAGACATTTTTGAAGGAAAGCTGAGGGTCTAGAAAGTGAAGTTGAATCATCTAAAAGTAAACATTAAACCCGCAGTCGGCAGAACCATTAGGTTTCCTTGGTGTTTTGCTATCCCAGGCCCGGCAGGTTCACCATCAAGTTCTAGCGATTTGAAGGAGCATTTTGGCGCCCTTGGCATCACTTTCACGGGTGTCAGTGGTAAAAGGGGAGACCAGCCAGCCGGTCGGCAGCAACTTGAGTCCCCCCAAATCTCTATCTCTTTTCTCTGGCGTTCTCTCGTGGCCTCTCCCTCTCGCAGCCCTTCGTCTGGGGGTGACATCGCCTTGTAGCCCTGACCTCGAGGCGCAGGTGTGCACACTGGCACATGCGCACACACCCATGCGCAGGTGTCCACAGTCAGGCACGCGCGCCCACACCCACAAGCCCAAGGCCGCAGGTGATAGCCACAGAGGCCAGCGGCTTAACAGCCTGACCAGCCTCATCCCCCTACACGTGGCGATGGGAGCTTTGACCCAGTTCGTGACTGCGGGGCGCAGTGAAGGAGCCCGGAGAGCAGTGGGGAACCCCGCGTTCTTAGGCCCCTGCTCCGAGCTTTAGTAATCACATCACCTTAGAAGGCCGAGCCAGGCTCCCCTTCGCAATGCTTGTTCCATTGGTTTGCAAATTCTGGGGTATCGGCTGGGGAACAGGAAGGTGGCCACTGGCTCAGATCTGAGTTTGCCATTTGTAGCTAAACAACCCGAGGCGGGCGTTGCAAGCAGCTGCCGCACCCACAAGCCGGGCTCCGCCAGGAACTCGCCTCTCAGGAGCGGGACCCGCTCTAACCACAGGGGCTCTGGGGTCCGGGTCTCAGGGGGGTACCGCATGGGGGCGCGCGCCCTCCGGCTCCGGGCCCCGCAGCCCCGGGGCTCGGTTCTGAGAAGGTGCCGCCAGGCCCGGGGTTAGCCCCCAGGTGCTCAGACAAGCCCCCCGCCCCACCCCACCCCGGTGCGTCGGGAGAGCCCCTGCGTGGCCCCGGGGCGGCCGCCTCCAGTAACTCTTGGGGTTCGCGGCTGGAGCGCGGGGGGCGACTGCAGGGGGCGCCGGCGTGCCCGCGGCCAAAGGGCAGTTTTCCGCCAGGAAAGCGCCCCCCCGACCCCCCGACCCCCCGCCGCCCCGCCGCCCCGCCGGGCCCGGGAGCCTCCCGTTCCGGCCGCCCGCCCCCCGCGCCGCATGCAAATTAGCCCGCGGCGGCCCCGCCCGCGCCCGCTCCGGAAACCGCCTTCCCGCGCCCCGGCCCCCCGCGCCCCCGGCCCCCCGCGATGGCGGCGGCGCGCGCGCGGCCCGTGCGGGTGCTGGTGGACATGGACGGGGTGCTGGCCGACTTCGAGGCCGGGCTGCTGCGCGGCTTCCGCCGCCGCTTCCCCGGGGAGCCCCACGTGCCGCTGGAGCAGCGCCGCGGCTTCCTCGCGCGCGACCAGTACCGGGCGCTGCGCCCCGACCTGGCGGTAGGAGAGGGGCGGGGGTGGGCGGCCCCCCCGGGAACCCCCGGCACCCCCACTTCGGAAGCCGCGGTTCCCCCGAGACAGGCGCTGGGGAGGGCCCCCCGGGACAGAGCCCCGCGGATCGGTCCCTGCGGCCCGCGCCGCGCGCCTCTGCCGGAGGCGGCGCCGGGCCCAGCGCGTGTCTTTCTCAGGACAAAGTGGCCAGTGTGTACGAGGCCCCGGGCTTCTTCCTGGACCTGGAGCCCATCCCCGGAGCCCTGGCCGCCATGCGCGAGATGGACGCCATGCGCGAGTGAGGCGGGCGGCCGGGGGCGGCCGGGGGCGGGCGGGGAGCGGGCCCCGCGCGCGCCGCCGGCTCTCACGCGCCTCCCCCCGCAGCACCGAGGTCTTCATCTGCACCAGCCCCCTGCTGAAGTACGACCACTGCGTGGGCGAGAAGGTGCGCCGCCCGCGCCCCCGGCACCCGGAGCGCCCAAGCCCTCATTTTAAAACAATGCTTTTCTAGGCTTAGCCCTGATTTCAGAAATAAAACCCAGCAGCCGCTAAGTGCGGGGTGGGGCGGGACGGGGGAAGCGGCATCTCTTAGGGGACCCCACTCACACCCGCTGGTTCACCGGCCCTGAATTCTGGGGCCCATCAAACCCTGCTGACGGCCTGTGTGTCCCCCACCAGTACCGCTGGGTAGAGAAGCACCTGGGGCCCCAGTTCGTGGAGCGCATCATCCTGACGAGGGACAAGACGCTGGTCTTGGGGGACCTGCTCATTGATGACAAGGACACCATTCGAGGTTGGGCCCGTGTTCGCGGCGGCCTCCAGGCACGGGCCTGCAGGCTGAGGGAGAGGGTGGGAAAAGCACCCGGCACCAGGTCACAGCAGGTACGCTTGGCCTTTCTCTCCTGTCCAGGCCAAGAGGCAACTCCGAGCTGGGAGCACATCTTGTTCACCTGCTGCCACAACCAGCACCTGGCCCTGCCCCCCACCAGGAGAAGGCTGCTCTCCTGGGGTGACAACTGGAGGGAGATCATAGACAGCAAACGGGGAGCCCTGCAGCTGGACCCAAAGGGCCCGGAGCTGCTGCGGGAATAAGCCGAGGGACACGACAGTGGGAGGGGAGGCAGACTGGCAGGGAACCCCAGCAGCACCCAGGGCAGGGCAGTGCCCCGGCTGGGCGGGAGATAGTGAGATGTGGTCTCACAGGCCAGCCGGCGGAGCCTCGTGGGACAGCCGGCCTGGAAACCTGGTGGGAAAACAGTCAGGAAACTTTTAATAAAACACTTTGGCTGATTGGGTTTTTGAAGGTCCTTTATTTGGGAAAGTAAGGGATAGGGCCCCCTGGGAGCGCGGGGGGGTGTTGGGATGGAGGCTGACGAGTTGGCCCAACTCCATGCCCTCCTGGATGCCATTACCCTGGCAACTGCTTTTCCTTAGCCCTAAGGGTCAAGCTTGAGATCAGGACCCCCACTGCTTCGAACCCCAACTTTCTATGGGGTCCTGTCCTGTCCCTGTGCTGACAGCACTCACTGTGACTGAGCCGCGCTTCACGCCAGGATCTGCGCCTCTTCTGCCCTGAGCACCCTTTTATCTGCATCCCCGAGGCCCTCCCGGGCCGGAGATGCACTTCTAGGGGCAGCAGACCCTCGCCAACCCTGATGGCAGAGGAGGGCCAGGGTGGTGAGGGGAGAAGGGTCATGTCTTTATTAAGGTGGATCATCACCCCCATGGCCTTGGTCTTAATGCCTGATGGCGATGTTAGTCATGGGGGCCACGCCACTCAGAGCAGGGCCCTAGCTAGCCTCAGTCCTTGAAGCCCTAACATGGCGTTTAGCAGACAGGGCCCTACAGAGAAACAGTTGACAGGTGGGCATTTGTCACCTCTAAACGGCCAGCCTGTAGAGTCTGGACGGCAGGTAGCCAGTCTCCAGAGCCCCAGAGTGAGTGTAACACCTTCGCATTTTCCCAGAGCCCCAGGAAACTCAGATCTTTAGTTTCTGGTCCTAAAGATGACTCCAGACCCCGGTGCAGGCAATTCTCCTAGGTGCAGGCCAAGCTCCTCCTCGTGAGCACCGCCTTCTGCACAGCCTCTGACCTAGGGTGCCAGCGGCTTACAGGAGGGTGAGCGCCTGGCAGGGGACTGCCCTTCACCTTCAGCTACTTGGCTGAGAGCAGGCCACCTGGGATTTCCGTCTCCACGGGTCTCAAGTCGAGCTTCCTCACTCACCTCCTAATACCTCATCACAGTGTAAATACCTATCATTTGGGCAAACTCACCTTTGAAATGGCCGGAAAGGCGCCATTTGGGAGAAGGTGCACAGTGGGAGCTATGCTGAGCTCCCAAAGGGAATTGGGTCTGTCTGGCATAAGGTTGCCATGGCCGTGAGGTCTCCTTAGATCAGGGCTGCTGTGGGGCCTCAGTCCTTGGCAGTGGGATACCCAGGGCAGAGTGAGCCTGCCAGCTGCGGGCTTCGGCCACCTGGCTGGGAGAACAGAAGTCTTCTAGGAAGATCTGGGCCAGGTTCCGGAGCCTGCTGTTGGCCGACAGAGAGAAGCGCAGCATGCACTGGACCACAGGCGTGGCGGTCAGCTCGGGGTGGGAGCTGGGGCCAGGCGAGCTCAGGTACATGATGGTGGTGACTGCCGACAGCACGGTCTCCTCGTTGGGACTGGACAGGCAGTTGATGATGAGAGGGACGCCCCCCGTCTGCAGGATGTACTCCTTGTTGGCCCTGTCTGGGCACAGGTTGCAGAGGCCTCCTGGGGAAGAGCAATGTGTGTGAACACCTGGGCCTGTGGCTCCTCCCGCCTCCCTCTGCCTTATGAGTCCCAGGCCTGGGAGAAGGTGTCCCTGGGACAAAGGTCTCCTGGCCTCTCTTTCAAAGTTCCTGCCACTGCCCAGCCTTTGGACCCGCCACTAAAACCTTCTTGGTTCAGCCAGCCCAGTAAAAAAAAAACAAACCCATAATACATCATCACTTTAGGAGAATTTTAACGTACAGGAAAGGTGACAGTTACATAGGTGTGTGTGTATATATATGTATACATAGGTGTATGTGTGTATATATACACATATATACATATACACATATATATGCACACACATATCAAAAAATGTATCAAATCGAACCCTTTAAATACGTAGTTTACGATGTCAAGGCTATCTCCATAAAGCTGTTAAAAAATTAGAAAGCCAAACACAGGCCATCTCAATCTACTGCCCATTTAACATTTGCTTTTCATTTTGCAATTTTTGAGTACATATATTTAAGCAAAATCTGATACTCTCCTGTTTTGTAGACCAGCGGTTTCGCTTATGTATTGTAAGCATCATTCCATGCCAATAAACCCGTCCCGGCATCACTGAGCAGCCTTGAGCCACCGCCAGGGACGCCCCGCACCTGCCGTGGGCGGCAGGTCCTGGTCACTTGCTTTAGTTCAACGTCATTTTATAACGCTGGTGAGCAGCAATCCCTGCTGACACTGCCGACCTGATTGAAAGACCTGCTTTCTCTATACGTTGTTTCGATAGGGGGAGGTTTTCACTTGATGTCCTGTCAAGGACTTAAATCAGAACTCACTGTGATTTATTAAGAGGTCAGAGGGCTGAACACCATTTTCTCATGACTATTCCTAGGAGTCTAGGGACAAAAGAAAAGGCCAGAGTGAGACTGTGGTCTGGATGAAAGAACCCACTGACTGCTCAGGTAGTATGGCCAGGACCCCATTCTCTCAGGTGGCTATAAGCACTGTTTCCGCCAATTTAGTGACCTCTTGGCCCAGGGGACAAATGCCAACTGCCTGGGGCTCGCTCTGCATAGCACTGGCCAGTGCTGGAGGCTGACATCCTGGCATTGGGAGGGAGGGAGAGAGCTTCCTTCGGTGGAGGCCCCAGGGGCAGGTCTGGCCCAGGAAGGGCTCCCAGCTCATTTGCATCACATGCCTGACCAAGCAGGAGTCAGGGCCACAGCCCAGCCCATTCCCCTGCTTCTCCAAAATCAAAGAGGACTTTCCCCAGGCTCAGACCCAACCAGGATACCCTCCCCAGCAAGAGGAAACTGTGCCTCTGGGGGGGGAATCCCTGGCAGAATCCTGGTCAGTTTGAGTCCTGCTCTAGGGAAACATTTTAGAGGTTTTATTCACTTGGCCTTCCCAATGCACTTGGAATAAAATGAACCCCCTCCGTGTCTTCACTGACCTGTACCATCCAGTTTGGTCCATCGCCCCCTCCCTGGCAGTCACCAACCTCTGCCCACCCTGGGGACCTTTAAGGTCTCATATCCCACATGCTGCCACCCTCGTGCTGGTAACCAGCACTTCTCTACTCTCTCTGGAGTCACCCACGAGCCGCACCCTGCATGCCCAGGGCACTACCCTCATCGCCCCATTGCATTTTCTTTCTATGCTTAGAACTAAGATCATTGGCAGATTTGTTTTCTTCTCTCTGCCCACCAGCACCCACTAGAAGGTACGTGCCCTGGGAGCAAGATCGTGGCTTTCTTTATTCCGCCCTGTCCTCAGTGCCTGGTGCGGGAGGCAGTCAACAAATACTTGCTGAAAGAGTTTTCAAGCAGCAAGCAGGGGAGCAGGGGCTGCGAGAGCTGCAGAGGCTTGGGGCAGGCTGGGATGCCTTCCTGAGACCGTCTGCCTTGGGATGCTGCAGTTCTGGGATCCTGGTGTGGCTGACAGGACACCTCTGAGCCTGAGGAGCAACCCTGGACCATGGGGAGGGGAGACCCAGCACACTGTTTGGGAGGACCTTCCTGGTGGGACACTCGAGACCTTCCTCCCACCTCAGCACCCATCACCCCTGCGGGGCCCTCCTGTCCACTGTCTGTCCCCACCACTGGGCACCATCTGGCGGGTCCCTGCTTGCTGGTTTACCTCTGCATCAGGTGCCTGCAAATGTGATGGATACTTACTGGACACATTCTGAGAACAGGACCAAACCCCGCAAACCCCATTAATGGAAAAAGCTGACGGGGGTGTGGGGGGTGGGAGGGGAGGGATTGGTGTCAGAATGGGGGGGGGGTTGCAATTGTATGGGGAATATAAAAATAAAATTTATCATTAAAAAATAAATAAAATAGGGCCTCCCCGGTGGTGCAGCGGTTGAGCACTGGGTTGCGAAGCTGCCCGCAGCCTCTGCAGCGCCAGTTCGATCCCCGGCTGCCGGGTGAGGGTCCCACATGGCCGCAGACCTCTCCTGCCGCCCACTGCTCCCCTCAGCAGTGTACTTCGGTCCTTCTGCCTGTTCTGCTCCCCGCTCTGGCTCTGGTGAATTCTCTCACCCTCCCGCGCTTCTGACTGTACCCAGTGCTTGTATAAATAAACAAACAAACAAATAAATAAATAAATCTTTAAAAAAAAAATAAATAAATAAATAAATAAAATAAAATAAATAAATCTTTAAAAAAAAAAAAAAAAAGCTGAGTAACTTGTCCAAAGGTGATGGAGAACTCTTTGTCACTCCCATGGAAAGTCCCTCTAGAAGACACAAGGACAACTAATCCCGCCACGGGCAGATGCCAGGCTCAGCCAGGAGGGACAAGTGGGAAGGCTCTGGTGCGCTTCTCAGACACGTCTACACCTCTTGTGAGCTGAGAGCCGGGAACCAGCTTCCTACCACAGCGCACGCAACTTGGGGGGTGGGGGGGTGGGCAGGGGCCTTATCTCTGCTGTGAGTGAGATACGATGAAGCCTGAGTCACTCTCTGGCTGGTGAGTCATCTCTCACCCAGGTGTGCTGGGTGGGGCACTGCCACCCTGCCCAGGGCATAATCTGCAGGGGGTGGGGCAGGAGAAGGCCCCAGCTGCTCCTATCTGGGGACCTGGCAGGCCTCTGAGGGTGTTTAGCCTCCTGGACCCCCAACGCAGGGAACTCTCTACACCCCTCTGCCTTTCGGCAGTGACCCAAGAGGAGAAGAGTGAGGGCCTGGGAAGAGAAGAGCCTCAAGGGGCAAGAGGCCAAGTTGGAGAATCGAAGGTGGAGATAGGACCCATAAGAGGGGAGGCCATGCTGCAGTGAGCTTCCCTCCCGTGCCCATTTCTGTGAACTCACCCTGAAGAACAAAGGAGGGTGATAGAAAAACAATGCAGAACCTGGAAGCACCCTCCATAATGCCCAGTGACAGCAGGCTGGTTAACTACATCAGGCACATTTGTCGAGCAAAAAATGACATAGTTCTGTGCCTCCCCGATGGCACAGTGGGTTGAGTGCAGCGCTCTGAAGCTGTCCACAGCTTCTGTAGTGCCGGTTCGATTCCCGGGGCCGGCCAGGGAGATTCCCACATGGCGTGGCAGACCTTTCCTGTCTCGCCTGCTGCTCCCCTCAGCAGTGTATTTCGTTAGTCTGCCTGTTCTGTTTCCCGCTCTGTTTGCGGTGAATCCTCTCACCCTCCCATGCATCTGGCCTGCACCCCAGTTCTTGTATAAAAATAAATCTTTAAAAAAAAAAGAGGCAAAAGGAAAAGATATTCATAGACAGAGAACTTGCCTTAGAATCTAAAGAACTCCTTCCAGCATATCAATAAAAGGTGAAAACAAAAAATGAGCAAAAATATTTCAACAAACTTTCACAAAAAGGTCAATATAGATGAACATGTGCTCATTATTTTTCAGAGAAATGAAAATTAAATTGATAACAAGATGTCGCTGACCACACACCCGCCATGACGGCTAAAACGAAGAGGGCAGGCAACACCAAGTGCAGACAGGGGCAGGCTATGTTTTTATGGACAGTGTGCCACGGCATGATTGTTTTCGGAAACAATTTGGCAGCTTCTAATAAAGTTAAACATATATTCATTCACCCTATGACTCAGCAACTCTACTCCTATGGGAACCCCAGAAAAGTGAGTACATATGTGTACAAGAAGACCTGCATAAAAAAAGATCATAACAGCCCCATTCATAGAGGATCCCAACTGGAAACAAGGCAAATCTTCATCACAGGTGAATGGATGAGCAAATTGTGGTCCATTCATTCAAAGACCTGAACTGCTGATACTTTAACAATTTGTTGTTTTTTTTTTAATATTTATTTATTTATGCATACAAGAGCTGGGGTACAGGCCAGAGATGCGGGGGTGAGAGTATCCACCAGAGACAGAGTGGGGAATAGAACAGGCAGATTGACTGAAGTACACTGCTGAGGGGAGCAGCGGGCAAGTCAGAAGAGGTCTGCTGCACCATGTGGGTAGCTCCCTGGCTGGCCGGGGATTGAACTCGTGCTGCAGAGGCTGCGTACAGCATCATAGGTTGCATCTTAACCCTTGTGCCACCAGGGAGGCCCTGATACTTTAAAAATTTGGATGAATCTCAGTAACACTGAGAGAAAGAAAGCAGACACAAGAGTTCACCCTATGTGATTCTAGGTACATGAAGCTCAAGAACACACATGTCCCATGGGGGTGGGAGGGGAGAAGTTGGGAAATGGGTGTCTTGGGGTAGGAGATACTAACTGGGAGAGCCTGTAGGAGACATTTCTGGGGAGATGGACACATCTTCTATCTTAAATGCTGAGTACATAAAACTGTACTGAGTTTAAAAAAAAAACACATCAAGCTGACACTTGATATGTGCATTTTACTGTGATGATCACGCTGTAATTTAAAAAAATGATTACCAAACAAAAAGGACAAGCTCTGACTGGCTGATGAACATGTTTTGGGCAAATCAGAAGAGGCAGAGAGAAACAACAGGCAAAAACAGGGCCCTCCTAGGAAGCAGGAGGCTCAGGCGGCCCTCAGTAGAGGCAAAAGAGAAAACTCAAGTGCTCCTGGGCTGAGACAGCCAGAGGTTCAGAGAGGTCAGGCAGGGGACTCTGGATGGATCACACAGCAAGTAGGGCATGGGGTGCTGGGAGATTAGGTCACGCAGACAAGTGCTTCGCCAGGACTGGCGCCTGGGCCTGGGCAGGGCTTCCCGCCCCCCCCCCCCGCCCCCCACGAGGGCACTGGGCTGGCTGTAGTCCATCCCGCAGGTGAAGCCACTCTGGGATGGGGGACGACAGATATAGAAGTATATGCGCACATTTGGGGGCTAAGGGGGAAAGACCAAGAATGGAGGGGAGAGCTCTCTGAAAAGACCTTGCAGAACAGTTCTGCCTTACACCGAGGAAGCTTTCATATGATAAACAACAGTAAACTACATGGAAAGAAAAAAAAAAATCATGGCTTTTCTACCTCTGATTGAGATAGGTCACGTCTACAAATTTATTGCAAAATGACACACAAATCAGGTTCCCCAGGGCAGCAGTGGTGAGAGCGGCCAGACAGAAGCTGATTGTCCAGCCCCAGGCGGAGGCGGTGCTAACTGACCAGCACAGGGAACCAGGCAGCTCTGTGTGAATGGATGCTGCAGGTGCACCGACATACAACATTGGAGAAATTAAAAAAAGAAGCAGGACGGACCTCCCTGACGGCGCAAGGGGTTAAGTCTAAGCACTATGAAGCTATTTGCAGCCTCTGCAGCACCAGTTTGATCCCCGGCCAGGGAGCTGCCCACATGGCGCAGCAGACCTCTCCTGACTCACCCGCTGCTCCCCTCAGCAGTGTGTTTCAGTCAATTCGCCCGTTCTGTCTCTGATGAATCCACTCACCCCCTGCACCTCTGGCCTGTACCTCAGTTCCCACATGCATAAATAATTAAATCTTGAAAAAAAAAAAAGCAGGACATATAAACGTGGTCTAACACTGTCATATTTGTAGACCATGCAAAAAAGCAGATGCGTAAACAAATACATATTTGTTTGGAAATCCCAAACCTATCTCTGGGAGGATACACAAGAAACTAGGAAGAGAGGATGCCTCCAGGAAAGGCTCCAGAGACATCGCCTTTAGAATTTAGTAATGTGAACAATGTAGTCACGTAAATTATATTCACATAAATTGATCTCTCTTTCTCTCTCTCTTTCTGGGACTAGGACAGGGAGTTGGTCTCTACCAGTCAAGGAGGGATGGCAGAGGCCAACCTGGTCCAAGTGAGGATGCCCAGGAGACAGCCTCCCGGGCGAGGGAGGGAGAAGCAGTGGGGTAAGAACTGATGGTACCACCTCCTCTTAAGGGGATCCTGCCGTGAGCTAATGGCTGAGGAATCTCTTTGAAGCAGAAGACCCCAGTCTAAATGACCCATGACAAGAGGTGCAGAGGAGCCCCAGAATCAGTGTGGGTCCAGTGGGCATCCCAGAGCTGCCGCTGAAATCTAGGTGACCAGAGCAAGCAGCTCTGCTTCTTGAAGCCTCGGTTTCCTCAGCAGTCAAGTGGGCAGAGAGTTAAGAAGGACAAAGTCTCCTCCCTGGCACACAGCAGGACCAAGCACACCTGTTTATAGCCCCAGAGGTGGGCACAGAGCTGTAACTGCAACCCACACATACAGAAAATACAGCCATTTAACAGACGGATAGCAGTTGCCACGTGACCAGTGCAGAGGTCAACCAACAAAACACTGTCAGCAATTCAGCCTCTGCAGGTCCCTCCTAGATCCAATTCTCTCCTTCCATCAGAGATGGACACCTTCCTGATTTGTAATCATTTAATAAAACAAATTTTAATTGATAAGTAGGACCTGGACATTTTTTATTTATACAAGAACCAGGGTATAGGCCAGATGTGCGGGAGGGTGAGAGGACTCACCAGAGACAGAGCGGGAAACAAAACAGGCAGACAGATGAAATACACTGCTGAGGGGAGCAACGGGTGAGACAGGAGAGGTCTGCCGTGCCATATGGGACCCTCGCCGGCCAGCCGGGATCGAACCGGCGCTGCAGAGGCTGCGGACAACTTCATAGCAGTGCTCAACCGCCTGCACCACCAGGGGAGGCCCTCTGGAAATTTTTTAATTAAAAAAATTTTAGTATTGGGCCTCCCTGGTGGCTCAAAGGGTTAAGCACAATGCTATGAAGCAATCCACAGCCTCTGCGGCACCAGTTTGATCCCCAGCTGGTCAGGGAGCTACCCACATGGCACAGCAGACCTCTCCTGTCCCTCCTGCTGCTCCCCTCAGCAGTGTGTTTCAGTCGGTCTGTCTGTTCTGTTCCCTACTCTGTCTCTGGTAAATCCTCTCACCTCCCACCCCACACCTCTGGCCTGTACCCCCAGTTCTTTTATGCATAAATATATCTTTTAAAAAAAATTTTACTATCCACACAAGTGGAATCACGTTGCCTGTTATGACGTGCCTGGCACAAGAGATACATCGTTTACTTAACATTATGTGTGCAAGATTACCGCAGGGAGCTGTGGACTCATTTACAGCACCCCACAGCGCTGGTCTCCATTCTACTATTGTGTCTCCATTGTGGGGCTGTTACAGCCTGTTTGGAGGTGCATGTTCCCTGAGTATAACGTAACCGTTGGGGGTGTGCTACCTTCGGTTGTGCTAAATACTGTCTTCCGAGAAAGGCCCCTGAGGTTTTGTTTATACTTTTGTTTAGAGGAAAAATAGCCAATTTTTAAAATGTGTTCATTTCTTGCATTTGAAGTATTCCTCCAGGATGTCCTTGGCCTGGGACACTTTGCCGCAGACCTTAACTACCACACAGCTGCACCCTATACTTGGGTTTCCCTTCTCTGTCAATTTTAGAGGAGTCCCCAACCCCTAGCTGTGCTGTCATCAGCCGTAACTGGGTTGATCTGGTGTCCACCACAACGGGCCTCTGCCAACCCGACAGACACAGCTTACCAGCTGCATGCAGCACACAAAGACGGGCTTGGCGCTCGGCTAGGCGCTCAGCTCTGCAAATTCTGCGTCCTGGACTGTTGTGGGTAAGGGCGGTCTTCAGCATTTCTTCTCAGGCAGTAGTAACATGCATTACACCCGTAGCAGCAATGACTTCCTCAGCCATGGCAGTGGGTTAGGTTTCCGATGGCGAATCCTGAATGCACAGGGGTCTCCACCTCCACCCAACTCAGTGGGCAGAGAAAGAGCAGTGAGCATTTCCCAGCAGTTTCCTGAGCACCACCACCATCTGGTGGCAGCTCTATGTATTTCAGGAAATAGAACTCAGGAAAGCAAGTCAACCTGAGATCTCAGAGGCCATCTCCTTGAATCCCGCGTTAGTAACAAAACTGTCAAACATTCTGTGATGTCCTAGGTTTTGGTGAGTTGTCATGGAAACCACTCATGAACATTAGCAAGCCAGAAAGATGCAGAGGAAACAAAGAACAAGGTTAGGAAGACACCCGGACTTTGGGCCTTGGCTCTGTCAGCTGGGTCCCCTGGGCCGGAACTGGAAGGCAAGACTGAAACGGTGAGCCTTGGGCAATGGACCTAAGCTCACCTCGAGTTGCCTCCTCAAATGGAGAAAACCTAGCACTACCTGCTGTGCCTCTGCCAGAGAGCGTAGAAGAAACCCTTTCTCCTCCTGCTCCATTTTATGGTTCTGTTTATTCCTTCAGAATCTCAGCTTTTTTGTTTGTGCACTGCCCATCTCCCCAAGGATAGAAAGCTCCTGGATGATGAATCCATCTTCCCAATTTGTCCACCCTCTCTCCAGCATTTAGAACAGTACTGTACTCACACAGTACATGCTCAGCAAGCAAGTCAACAGGTCCCAGATCATACCAACTACAGGAGCCATCAGCTACATGTCCCATACAAGTCACCTCTACTTCTCTTGATATTAAAAATTTTTTTTTTTTTTTTTTTTTTTTTTTTTATAGAGGCATGCTTTATTTATTTGTTTGCTGGTTTGCTTGTTTGTTTTGTTTATACATGCACTGGGTACAGTCAGAAGCGCGGGAGGGCGAGAGAATTCACCAGAGCCAGAGCGGGGAGCAGAGCAGTCAGAAGGACCGAAGTACACTGCTGAGGGGAGCAGCGGGCGGCAGGAGAGGTCTGCGCGCCATGTGGGACCCTCCTCCGGTGGCCGGGGAGCAGCCGGGGATCGAACCGGCCGCGGGCAGCTTCGCAAACCAGCGCTCAACCGCTGCGCCACCGGGGAGGCCCTTGATATTAAAAATTTTAAGTAGGGGGCCTCCCTGGTGGTGCAGGGGTTAAGCACCGCACTATGAAGCAATCCGCGGCCTCTGTAGCGCGAGTTTGATCTGCTGGCCAGGGAGCAACCCACATGGCACAGCAGACCTCTCCTGTCCCCCTGCTGTTCCCCTCAGCAGTGTATTTCAGTCAGTCTGCCTGTTCTGTTCCCCACTCTGTCTCTGGTAAATCCTCTCAGCCCCCGCAACTCTGGCCAGCTCTTGTATACCCCAGCTCTTGTATGCATAAATAAATATGCATATACCCCAGCTCTTGTATGCATAAATAAATCTTTAAAAAAATTTTAAAGTAAAGCTTTTTTTTTTTTAAAAGAGCACTAAACATTTTTCCCTCCAAGCACCTTCAGTCCATTCCCTCATTTATATTATCATTCCCTCATCTCTAAGCAGGGGGAAGGGTGGACATGCAGAGGGAGGCCTGGGCAGTGAGTTCCAGAACTAACTCAAGGTAGCTGCCTGTGACATACACAAGACAACCCCGGAGGCGGCACAGACACGTGAAGGTTTGCAGCTGAGCAACTGTCTTCCTTTCCCGACAAATCACGGTTAACTCTCCCACATCCCACTGGCATGTGGGCGGTCGGTCGCATTCTTACCAATAGCAAACTCCACGAGGGTCTCATTCTCCTCCGACAGCGAATCGAGGAATAAATCCAGGACCTGCAGCTGCCTGAGATACTGGTAGTTGCTGGGGTCATAGGCGAAGTTGGCTAGGTTGGCCAGGACTTGCTCCTTGGCGTCTGCAGCGGGAAAGAGACACTGGAGGCAGGTCCGGGGCGACCTCGACCTGGCCCCGACCCCGACCCCGCCGCTCTCACCTTGGCTCTCAGTCTCCTGGAATTCCGTGACCAGCGCCTGCAGGTAGCCCAGCCGCCCGACGTGGGGGTCTACCTTGGGCTTCTGGGCCATGGCCGGGCGGCGGGACCCCCGGGGGGCGGGCAGGAGTGTGAGGTGAGGCCGGCGCGTCGGGCTAAACCTCTCCGGGCCAGGCGGGCCCGACCCTGGCAAGCGGGTCCTCTCCCGGGCTCGGGCCTGCAGTCACTTGCAGCTGTAGGTGGGGTGAGGGGAGAGGAGCGGGGTCTCAGGACACGGTAAAAGCTAGGCGTGAAAATCTCCAGTGGGGCGCCGGGCTCGAGAAGCCGGCAGCGAGGCAGAGCGGGGGTCGCGCGGCCCAGACTGACAGCGAGTTCGGCTGCCGGCCGGTTCCGGCTTCCGGCGGCGCCGCGCTTAGCCCCGCCCAGGGCCGGAAGGGGCGGGGCTAGCCACAAGCTCCGCGCGTGCGCAGCGCGCTCCCTGCGGCGTGGCCGCGGCCTCTGCAACGCAGGGCTGCGGGGGTTTGGGGCTGCAGCGGGAGCTTCCTGGGCGGCGCCGGTGCGGGGGTATTTCCCAACTTCCCCGCACCTGACGGGAGGGGGAGAGTTCAGCTTTCGTCACTTAGGGTCACCCCTCTTGGGGCGCCGTCGGCTCCCTTGACCCCAGCGACTCGGGCCCTTTGACACTCCCTTCCAAAAGCCGGGCGACCCCTGCTCCCCAGCCTGGCACTGAATCCCCGAGCCCTGTCTAGACATCCCGGGAGCTGGGTAACCGGGAGCGCCAGTGCTCCCCGTTGGCCCTAGAAGGAGCCTCTGTTTAGCCAGATATTTCACTTTGGCAGCTTTTTTTTTTTTTTTTTTAAGATTTATTTATTTATGCATACAGGAGCTGGGGCACCCGCCGGAGATGCGGGGGGTGAGAGGATCCACCAGAGACAGAGTGGGGAGCTTGACAGGCGGACCCACTGAAATACACTGCTGAAGGAAACAGTGGGAAAGACAGGAGAGGTCTGCCTGGCCAAGTGGGTGTCTCCCTGGCCGGCAGGTATCGAACTCCTGATGCAGAGGCTTCAGATTGCTTCATAGTGCAATGCCTAACCCCTTGCGCCACCAGGGAGGCCCTTTGGCTGCTTTTGAGTTGTGGAACACAGGATTCAGGAGCCCTTCGGCCCATTCCTTCTCAGGAAGGTGGCGATTGATGAAGACAGTGGCTGCCATACTCCAGCTGAGGACAGCCCCACTGAGGGCGGGCCTACTGCATGTCCTCAGATCCCTGGGCAGCCCCTGCCCTTTGCACCGTCCCAGGGCCAGAGCTAGTACCATAGTCTGGCTCTGTGACAGCTGTGGCCCCAGTTCCCTCACCAGGCCCTTCAGCTTCTGTGGGGAACTGATGAGACCTGAGGATGTACTTCTTAGCCCAGGGTGTGTGTGTAGGGAGGGTGGGGGTGCTTTTGGCCAGAGAGATCAGCAAAGGCCTGGGGAGCAGGAGCTCAGGGCTTAGAGACAACATAGCAGTGCATTCAACCCTGCGCTGGTCAGGAACTGCTCCAGACTCTAGGAATCCTGGGACTCAGCCAAGAGGGAGTGCTGAAATCAGATGTGCCACATCACCCTCCCTCCTCTGTTCCCTCCAAGGCCTCCAGGGCCCTCCTCCTGGGGAAGCTTTTGTCTTGGCTTTGTGCTGTGGGCAGCAACTAGGTGTTACTACTCTCTCTCTAGTCCTTGGCACACAGTGGATGCCAAGCTTGGCACACAGCAACATGTCTTCAAGGGATGCTGTCCAGAGATTATTGTCACTCTTGCCAGGGCCAGCTGAGGTGGAAGATTGTCTATACTGATATACTGAATGTTCACTTATTTTTTTTTTTTTGTCCTTAAAAGACAATGTTTGTCCTTAAATGTTTTCAGGAAGTGACATTTAGGGGATGCACATTTCAAAGCCTGGTGGCTACCAGCACCAAAAGCATTCAGCTGCCCCCAGGCCCAGCTCCCACTCCCTCCTTTTCCACTCAATGAAGGTGGGGAAGCTAGAACCTGGTAAAATAGGTCCAAGAATCACCCACTCAGTACATAAACTGTGGGTAGTGGCCAAGCACAGAATTGGGTGAGGCGCAGGAAGGCAACGCCAATCCTCAGGATAACACCTTCCAAGCTGGAAGAGACTGTAACCAACCTCCTTTCTAATGGCCTAGAGATGAACAATTTGCCAAAGGCAGGCGGCTGCAAATGGTGGCACCCCCAAATATGAAGTTTGCCCCTGCACTACTGTCTTTGGCCATATGGGGGCACTTGTGGCAGAGCCCTGGAAAGACAAGCAGTCCCCAAGGATGGTGATTCTTGCCAGCTGGACTTGGAGGGGAGGGAGGCTGCTGTTGGGTCATAAAAATAAAATCAATTCTCCTGATAAGCTTTTCTTGTTGGAGCCGGGTTTAGACTGAATCAACAAACAAGGCTCAGGGCAGACGCTGCCCCTGCTGAGTTAGGAGAACTGAAGAGGGAGCGAGGGAGAAACTTACTCCAGGCCTGTTCTCCAGTTTCATTAGTTCACAGGCTTTATAACCTGCTGCAGGAAACATTTTTCTCTGCCAAATTCAAACAAAATCTGTTTTTCCATTCCCTCTGTTGGACAGGCCTAGGCTGATGACAGCCAGCCCCCAGGTTATGACATCAGGGAAGGGAGGGTACCTGCAAAAAAGCCTGTGTATGGGGGAGCTCTGACCTCCAGACCACAAACATAGGCCAACAGTTACTTACTCTAGGGTTGACACTCAGACAGGGTGGTGAGGTGGGGGTGGGGGCTCCATTTCCACAGAGGTCCTCAGGGCCTGCCTAGCACCTCTTCCCCTACTCCACTCCCCTTTCAGCCTAATGCTGAAAGATGCTCTGCATCTTCCGCCCAAGATGCAGAGAAGAAGATGCTGGAGCAGGACCTGTGAGTGCCCAGGGTACCTCTCACACTTCACTAATGCTAGGACCCAAGCCAGGGGCTCCCTTCCAGTTCTCTGCCCAGGGAACAGGATGGGGACTGCACCCAACATTTAACCCAGGCTGATTCCTCAGCCCGGCCCTCCACCACCGCAGGTCACCACTGGTTCTCACAAGGCCCGTCTTCCCAGAGGTCTAGTCAGTGTGAGGCCCAGCTAACTGTGCTGAGTGCAGCCAAAGTGCCAGCCTTGGTTACCCCAACAATGATGTGGGCTGGGTCACTTGGGAATGGGGACGGGGGGGCGGAGGAGGGGTGAGCTCCTTTGGAACCATCTGGAAGCTAGAGAAGGACAAAGAGATTACATTGGAGGCAGCCAGGCTGGACTTTGAAGTCCAGTGTATTGAGTCATAGCAACAGCTGCACTGGGGCAGCCCCCAGCAGGGCCCTGACCCACACCCCAGGAAGCCGGTGCCCAAGGAACATGAGGAGGATCTGCTCCTGGAGTCCACTAGTTGGCAGGACCTCTGAGTCTTCAGAGGGGGCCGGCAAGGCCCCAGCTCCTAGCTGAGTCCTGATGCACAGACCCTGGCCAGCCTGTGGCCTAGGTTTCCTGGGCAGCCCTCCATCCCAGTCCTGGCACAGCAGCTGGACATCCCATTCTTGTCCGAGGCAGAGGTCACTCACTGAGGACTCAGATGCTGGTCACAGATGTGGCCTCTGAGCACAGGCGCTTCTCGGAACCATCTGCGCCCTCCACGGGGTGGCCCTTGCTGGCTTCTTCTGCTTCAGCCTGCCTACCCTGCCTCTCCTTCTTCTGCAAGACACAGAAGCTGCTGCCCATGAAGAGAGCAGCTGAGATGAGGAAGAAGCTGGCCATGTAGAACACATAGCTGAAGTTGTTATTGCTGGTGTCCAGGAGGAGGCCTAGGGGACACAAGCAAGTTAGGTCACTGCCTGAAGCTACTGGGCCTCCCCAGCTAAACTGCTTTCAGCCAGGGTACTCAGTGACCATCTGCTGAGTAAAAGAAGGAGCAGGAGATAGGAATCTTAGCAGATCTTCCTGTTCTGGCCTGGGCAGGAAGAATGCTCAGGAGGAGGAGACTTCAGGGCACGTCTCCTTTGCCCTGGCCAGCAGGAAGTCCAGGACAAGGGGGCCGGTGGAATATGGGATCTCTGCTCGGTCACACCCTGGCCCTACCTGCATTTCTCCTGGATAGCTCTCCCCACTTGTTGGCTTGGAGAACAAACTTGGAGACCGGGGATACCTTGCCACCCCTGGAAGAGTGCCCTCTGTCTTCCTGTAATAGCCACAGGTCCGTGTCCATGATTGCCCGCAGCCCGAGGGCGCCACCAACCTTTCCAAGGACTCCCAATGCCCTGCTCTCGTGCGGGTCGCTGCTTCCCTGCCTGTTTCCAAGCACCATTGGGAATCACACATGTGTCCCTGCTTTGATTTCCGAATCTCCCACCAGGAGGTAAGAGAACGGAATTCCTCTCTGCCCTCAGCCATGCCCACCCAGTGACTGGCATGGGGGAACTGGGGCTTGTGACAGGTTATTTTCTGCATTTTGCAGATGACACTGTGGCTCAGAGGAGGAAAATGACTTGCCCAGGCCCCACGGGCAGGAAGTGTGAGAACTGGGGAGTAACTGAGTGCTTACTCGGCCCTTAAGCTCTTTGCTTTACAAACCTCCCAGGTAGATTCTATTGTCACCCCCATTTCCCTGATAGGGAAACAAAGGTAGAGATGGGAAGATGAAGGACTCAGATAAGTCTGCTATGCAAACCCTATTTTTAACTCTTCACACCTCAAATGCCAGTTGGGAAACAGGCTGTAGCCAGTCCCCAGAGGTGCTTCAGAAAATCCCAGAGTCCAAGTCCCTACCCCTTGACACTGAACTCCATCTATCCAGACGGTTCTCCTTTGCCCCATCCCATGTTCTGCCCACTCACGTCTGGCCGCCCTCCCTCCCAGGGCCTCACCAGCCAGCGGCGGGGCGATGAGGATGGAGATGCTCTCCAGGACGGTGACGAGTCCCAGGGCGCTGGAGAAGCGATCCATGGGGACGAGGTCCATGAGGACCTGGAAGAGGAGGGCACCCACGCCGCTCATGGACACGCTGTACACCAGGCAGTAGCCCACCAGCACCCAGAAGTTGGCTGACACTGTGCACACCAGGTTGGTGAGCCCGTTGAGCAGGATGGCCAAGGTGAACAGGTACTTGCGGTGGCCGGCAAAGGTGGGCCGGCCGGCCAGCATCCCCGCCAAAGGCCGCAGGAAGATGTTGCTGAAGCCGATGATGGAAATGAGCAGGGCCGCCTTGTGCTCGTCCACCCCGTGCCTCATGGCGTAAGGCACCAGGAAGATGTGAGGCAGCGGGAAACCTAGGATCATCCACATGATGCCCAGGGTGTACACGCGATAGCCTGCGTTGTGCAGCAGGACGTCGAAGGCCAGGTGGCGTTGGATGGCCTGGCCGCACTTTGCCAGGCAGCTGGGAGCCGGTGTCTTGGAAGGCGGGTGGGGGACTTCTCTGGTCTTAGCGGCCACCCTGGTGGCCATGGGCCGCATGATGGCTCCACAGATGCAGCAGTGGAGAAAGACCCCACCGAAGATAAGGAAGGTGCCCCTCCAGCCTAGGTCCTCCAGGAGGTAGCGGGAGAGTAGTGGCCACAGCGTGATGCCCAGGGAGACGCCCATGGAGGCCAGGGCATTGGCCAGCGGCCGTCGGCGGGAGAAGTAGAAGCCCAGCACAGTGATGCTGGACTGGAAGCTGAAACACAAGCCCAGGCCTGCAGGAGAGAGGGAAGGCCAGCTCGAGGGTATTCGAGGCCTCCCATCCGCCCCCGAGTGGGGCTAGGAGGTCATGTCCCACGTCTGCCCTCCTTCCTTTCTAGCCCAGACCCACTTCCAGGTCCCCAGGTGTGTAAGATGAAATTGGCCTGCCTTGACGCCTCCCTGATCTGCCTTCCTGAGGCTGCCAGGGCCACACCCACTCCCCTGGGCATAGCACCAGGGTGCCCTTTAAGAAACGAATTAGATTGCATCTCTTCCCTGCTTATCACCTTCCAAAGATTCCCCACTGCACCTAGGAAAAAATCCAGAATATTTACTCTGCCCTGGAAGGCTCCACGTGGGTTGGCTCTTGGCCACCTCCTCTCTCAGGCCACTGCCTGTCACTCACCCTGATCACGTCACGTCAGCGGCTCTTCTCTGCCCCTGGACACCAAGCAGCACCCTCCCTTGGGACACTGGCGGTTGCCTCTGCCTAGAATCTGCTTCCAGACCGTCCTCTCCTGACTCAGTCCAGTGGGGCCTGTCCGTGCCCCCCTCACTCCTGCACCTGCGTAGCCGAATACGCTGGGGAGGAAGCTCACGACCAGGCCACGAGTCCTGGTCCCAGGTCCTCTCCCCCTTCATTCCCACCTTCTAAATGAGCCCCTGGACATCTTCCTCTGAGCACGGCCTCAGGGTGGCGCTACAGTCAGGACCTGGCCCCTGCCCCCAGCCCCAGCTGGCTCCGCGTTGTGTTCTCAACACCACAACAGAGGGGGCCTTTATGAATAAGGGTTGCGTAATATGAATGAGACCCCCATATTCATGCCCCTCTACCCTTCTGGCCCCCTCAATGTTCCCTGACAGTTCCGGCTGCTCCTTCTCCGTGGAATGCTCTTCCCGGGAGACCCTCATGGCAGACTCCCTCACAGCCTTGGGTCTCTGCCAGCTTCTCTAACTGCCATGTTGAAACATGGTGGCCTCCCCAGCCCTCCTGTCCCTGCTGCGCCTGGTATTCTCCTGACTCACTTGATCTCTACCCACCCTCGCCCGAGCCGGGACACTGCCCCATCGGTGGTCCTGTCTTGTCAGGTGCTGGTCACGAGCAGACACCACCCTTCTTAGTATTCTGTTCATTGTTGCTCATGCTCCCTCGCAAAACTGGGGGTGGCCCCATAAGTAGGTGCTGTGCCCGCCCTGTTCACCTGTACCAGGCGCCTGGTGAGCCTTGGCATGGAATGGCAGTCACCTGTGATGAATCCTGCTGTGATGTACAGCTCGCTGAGGGTGCGGCAGAAGGAGCTGGCCACCATGCCCAGGCAGGCCAGCACGCCCCCCAGCATCGCTGCCACTCGGCAGCCAAAGCGGTCCACCAGGATGCTGCAAAGGGGTCCTGCGGAAAGGGGAGAGGAGTGAGGAGCCGGCCAGTTGATTGCAGAGGTCTGTGGGGAGGGGACAGTGAGGCTGGGACAGGTTCTAGCAGGAACCAGCCAGCTGGCTTGAAGGGCACCAGCCCTGGAAACTCCAGGCCTAGATTCTGATCCCCAACTCGCCACGGAAGGTTGATGCCTCACTGTGCCTCAGTTTCCTCCCCGACAGAGGGAGGGCTCAGACTGGGTCATGTCTGGGCAGTGGTGAGGTGAGGTGCTACAAACATTCAGTCTCACCTGGTAGGGATCCCCAGGGAGACAGATCGAGGGCCTCCTCTGCACTGACCTGAGGGCACCTCCAGCCTGAACCAGGATTGGCTCATGACCTGAATGGACACAGCCCAGGGCATCTAAATCCTGGTGAGCAGGGCCTCCCGGGTGGTGCAGGGGTTAAAGTCTCAGCACTATGAAGCTATCAGCAGCCACTGCTGCTTGAGTTCGATCCCCAGCCAGGGAGTGACCCACATGGCGCAGGAGACCGCTCCTGTCTCTCTGCTGCTCCTCTCAGCACTATTCTGCTCCCCACTCTTGCCCCCAGAAGTTTGGTTGCTGGTGGAGGGGGCTGTTCCCCTCCCTGACCTTGACCTGCTTTCTCACCAGCCCAGACCCAGAAATGAACCAGTCCTGGCTGGGCTGCTCCACACACACCAAAGGGAGGGCCCAGTCCCACAAGCCCACATAGTGGTGTTTCTCTGGAGTTCCTTTCCCAGAGTGGGGTAAAGGGATAGGGAAAGCATGTGTGCACATGGGGAGTGTGTGAGCCAGTGTGAGCGCCAGATGGCAGAGGAAGCCAGTACCCATCCCAAGAGAAACAAGAAGAGGCTGTTGACCCACTGTCCCTGTGGTGGCAGAGGGAGAGGCGAGGCCCTGGAGGATACGCTGATCCATGCTCTGGCCTGATTTAGCAAAGGCGGCTCTGGAGAAAAGTCCTGAGTCATTGAGTTGGGGTGGGAGCTGGGATATGCCAGTTTCACTGATATTGGAGGGTGCTGGGCAGAGGGAACAGGTGGAGGGGACTTCCCTATGTCAGCCGCTGCTTCTGCCATGGACTCACGGCTGCCTGGGGCAGGACTACCACATGGCGCTTGCTTGCTCTCTGGGGTGGGGTGGGAAATGCTTAGGACTCATGATACTTCCAGGTTTAAAATGCCTGTGATATCTGGAATGAGCGTAGGCAAGGGTGTGTGGGTATGGGAGAGAGAGACAGACACAGGAATCCCAGGCTGATGGAGATGTGGAGTGCCTGGAGGGTGAGTCTAACGCTGGCCAGAGAGTGGGGTCCCCACTGGACGCCTTGGTTCCCAGCCCCTGGCCCAGATCCTTCTCTGAACTAGAGTCCCACGTCTGCCCCAACCTCCAAGGCCAAAAGGGCAGGTGATCTGGGCCAGGCCTGGACTTTTCTCTTGCCCTGAGACCCCCCACCTTGGGTGGCAGGTTTCGGGGTCATCCTAGCCAGGGTGGCAATCTACCCCAGTCTGGCCTTCTCCTAGTGGGGGAAGAACCCGGAATAACAAGCAGGCTTCTAATGCCAAGTGGAGGGAGAGTGGCAAGAGGTAGGCAAGGAGATGGGGTCAGCCGAGGCAGCAAACAGGCATGGGGAGAGCACTGTGGTCCATTGTCTGCCTCCAGTTGACCGGCGTCCCCATGAAGTGGCTGTCTGTGGAGTCTCCTTGGAGAACTCCCAGGAGACAGGCCCTGGGCCCAAGGCTCTTGTGCAGGACCCGGAGGGTAGGTAGGTGGGGGTGGTGAGGCTCCTGGAAGTCATCCAGGAAATGGGGGGGGCGGACAGAGTGAGGCCTGCCTTCCCTCCATCTCCCAGCCCTGGCAGTCCCCCGCCCCGTCAGAGGCTCTAAAACACAAGGTCTCATGTGCTCTTCCCTGTCAGCCTATGTGGAAGGGGGGCAGGAAGCTGGGTGTAGCGCCCATATGGGAGAGGAATAAACTGTGCCTCGGGGAGGTGACGTAGCTGGTTTCTGACCTCCGGTCATGCCTGGGGTCTGCGCCAGCACCCAGCCTGCCTCCGGTCGGGATGGATCCTCCAGCAGCAGCCAAGAGGACAGGCGCCTCCACCCCCAGCTCTGCCTGGCCCAACCTGGCAGGCTCCGCTCAGGTGTTCCCCACACACATGGGGATTCCAGCCAGGGGGCAGGCCCTGCTGACATCCAGGGATTCACCCCACCAGGCAGCGTTTCCAGCCACAGTGAGAGGGATTCAGGAGGCCGGGGAGCATGGCTTCCTCCCTAGCCCAGGCTCTCATCCCGCCCTGGGCCCTCCCCAGGCTGCTCACCCCCTGCGTGAAGCATGGCTGTCAGGATGGAGGGGAACCAGGAGGTCTCGCTGTTGCTGGCCTGGAACTCACGCTGGAGTTCGGTGAAGAAGATGCCGATGCAGGTGGGGAAGGCCAGGGTGAGGCCCTGGGTCACCATGGAGGACAGCAGCACCACCCAGGCCCAGCTGCCCTCGGGGCGCTCCAGGGCCTGGGCCATCCTCTGCTAGGAGTGTTGCCACAGCCCCGCCACTGCTGCTACCACGGCTCCGGCCACCTGGGGAGGGGACAGATTGGAGCCAGGCAGCCGGCAGGCGGCAGCCCTCTCCCAGCCCACCCGCCACCTCCCCGGTGGCTGAAACCCTCCCTTCCTCTTGCCCTGGCACCAGGTATCACAGAGGGGCACCACCCCCTGGAGGTGGCCAGAGGCTCACGCACTGGCCTTGGCATCTCCTTTCACCCACTTCCTAGAGCCAGCCTGGCAGGAGGGACAGGAGGGGCGGCCAGGTGAGCAATCCGCAGGACAGGGCAGGTGGGGTGAATTCTTGGAATTCTTTCTGCTGGTTGCATCACTAGGTGGTCAGTGGGCGGGACTTCCCGGCCTGGTCTTGGGCCCCTGCACCCAGGAGCATTCAATCTTTCCTGGTGAGTGGAGCCGCCCCCAGCCAGGGCAGTCCCCAAGCAGGCACACAGGCACATTCTCATTCACATCCAGGGCTCCGGCTCACACACAGGCTTTCGCAACGCCACGTGACAGCAAAGTTCACCATCAGTGCTATCTTGAAGGACAAGGTGAGCCAGCCAGGACTGGGAGCAGCCCAGAAATGTACACACACACAGAACACCGAAAAAAGTGCCACACAAGCAGTTTTCAAGAAGGTGCAGGTCTCGTCTGAAATCACCCTACAAACTAGCTCTCCGGGGCGCCCCCGGCCACGCGCAGCACATCCACAACAGGCACAGGCCGCCCGCCACGGCCCGAGAGTCACCCTCACACACACAAGCACGGCGACCTCAGGCACTCGGGCAGACACACGGGCGGACACGGACACTGAGAAATGGACTCGTAGAGACACACACAGACACACACACAGAGAAAATCTACAGACATACTCACATACGTGGACACGCAGAGACTTAGGAATACACAGATACACACACGGATACAAGGCAAACCCAGAGAGATTTAAACAAAAGCACATAGACATGACACACAGACATGCAGATACACATAACACACATGGTCACCCACTGGGCAGTGCGCGCACACCCCCTTCTGGTTTTTGGCTCATTCTGGGCCGCCATCAGGCCACTGCCCCCACCCCAGAAGCCCAGAAGCTGCCCTCACCAGTCGTCCCAGGTTCCAAGGTAGATAGCCCTGTTCCAATCACCCCACCCCACCTGCTTGCTCCCCTGCTCCGTGGCACCCCACCACCCGCAGACCTCACCTGCACTTGGGGATCCTTTCACCTCAGTGAAGCCAGCGTATTCCACAAGCTACTGCTCCCACAGCCTCCCTCCTTTTAGCCCCAGGTCCTAGATCCCATGGCAACTCAGGAAATTCTCAGAAATATGAAACCCCCTCTTCCTGCCAAGTCCAGCACCTCACACCTTCCCCCCAGGCCCAGGAGCTTTGAAATAGCACCCAAGCTGCATCCACCCTAAACTGTCTCCTTCGAGGCTCCAGTCCTCCCTCCCCAAAGGACTCCAGAAGCCCAGCCAAGAAGGGTGTCCCGGACCTCCCTGGTTGTACAAGGGTTAAGACACAACCCATGAAGCTGTCCGCAGTCCCTGCAGCACGAGTTTGATCCCCAGCCAGCCAGGGAGCAACCCACATGGGGCGCAGACCTCTCCTGACTCGCCGACTGCTCCCCTCAGCAGTGTACTTCAGTCAGTCTGCCTGTTCTGCTCCCCACTGTCTCTGGTGAGTCCCCTCACACACACACACACCCCTCCCCCACGCCTCTGGCCTGTACCCCAGCTCTCGGGTGCATAAATAAATAAATCTTTGAGAAAAAAAAAAAAGGTGTCCCATTCACCCCAGCCTCAGGGGTGAAGGAGGAAGCATGTGTGCGTGCGACCTTGAGCCCTGCTTGTGGCAGGAAAACACCTCCTGCCCTCCCGGGTCCCCGCATGCCATGCGACTTCTGGCCCTAGAGGATCCAGCCCCCCAGCCCATCCCCTGTCCTCCTGGCCCAGCTCTAGGCTGAGGGCAAACCTCAGATGCACGCTCCTCCAGCACACTGGCTCTGACACATCCGGGAGGCCCCTTGAAGTCCTCTACTTTCCCCTCTCGCTCCCAGAAGGTCCACCTACCTTCCTTGGCCGCCTCACCTCCTCCTGCCCTGCCCTTCACCGCTGCCCCACCCCTGGTACGCCCAAGCCCTGGGAACCTGCCGGTTTCACTTAGAAGCCTCACGCTGTCAACTGACCCCGGGGAGGCAGTGAGAAAGGGAGAGCAGAGAGGAGACCGGAGGGGGGTCTGGAGGCTGGGGCCCAGCCCAGCTGCCCGTCCCCCCCAGCCCTGGCCCCTTCTTGTTCATCCCATCCTGCTCCCCTTTGGAAAGGTCCTTAGTGCCCTTCTAGTAGCACTTCCCCACAGTCCCTTGGGGACTTTGCCCAGGATTCTGACCTCCACTCTGCACCAGCCTTTGCCCCAGAGCCTCTCAACGCGCTGGGCTCCTCAAGGCTTCTCCCTCTAGGTCTCCCGGGCGTCAGAGCGCAGGAGACAGTCTCAGCCCCTGTGTTCTCTCTTTGCCAGCTGGGAGACCTGCCTCTCAAGGCCAAGGACCTCTGCGCCCACTCCTCTGCAGACTCAGCCCTCCCACCAGGGGCCGTCTCCCCCCAGGCTCCCTGCAACACCAGGGCACACAGTTTTTATGGCCAGTTGGCCCTCTGGCTCCCTCCCCTCGCAGGCCAGTCCCTCCTCAGGAATTTAGTTCCAAAACCCACAGCCAGAGACAAGTCCCGCTGTTGCCTCAAGATTCAGCTCTGACAGCACTCCAAGGAGCTTCTGCTGCCCGCACCCCCACGCTGGGCCGGGCCCCCTGCCTATAGTGGTTCTCACTCCGCATTGGGGTGGACCATTTGCTGGTTTCTCATTGCAACTGCCATCCCCCCTTCTACAGCGGCAGCAGGCACCTGCTCATGAACCCCACCCGCCACCCAGTCTCCAGCAGAGCTCAAACGGTAACATTAATGTGACCCACCTGTGCTCCCCAGGAGGGCAGACAAGTCCACGGGTGACCCCGCTTCTTGGCAGGCAGGTCCATTCCCGAAGACTCAAGGGGGACAGAGAAGCCATGGGGCTGGGGGGCTCTGGTTTTGCCTCTACCCCAGCAGGGAAGTGGTCCTTCCTTTGCACGGGAGCCAGGGCACCACACTGTTGCCGGTGCCCACGGGAGACGGGGCTGCTGAGGCTTTGCTCTTCCTTCCTGGGGCGGAGGTGAGCAGCTTTCCACGGAGCTGCGACCTCAGACCTCAAGGACCCCAGCCCAGAGCGCCCACATCGCCAAGGCCCAATGGCCTGAGGTTGGGTTTGTGGGCACAGCAACAATTCAGATGATGCTTCCCGTCCTCCTCCCGTGGCACATACCCCCCTTCTCAGGGCTTCCCATCTGATGGCAGATTCCTTGCGAGACCCTCAGGATCCTTTCCCAGCGCCTCCGAGTTTGTGGTCATGGTCACAGGGCCAGCTGACACCCTCATGGCAGAGATTTGGAGTTACGGGGCCTGTAGCCAGAGTGCAGGGGCCTCCTCCCGCATTTCCAGGCTCTCTTCCACGGTGAGAGGAGGAGGAGCCCCAGTCCCTGAAGCAGAGAAAAGATGGGCACCCCCCCACCCCCCCCACCCCCGCCCCCTGGCTCCGGCGATCCCCTCCCTCCCCAGACTCCACAGCTGGCAGGGTGCAGGGCCTGGAGCCCAGAACACCCGGCAGCAGTGGGGCTCCCACTGGAGGGCAGAGCGGGCGGAGCAGTGAACTTGGGGCTGACCTGACTGCAAACCCCGGCCATGCAAGTCCACCAGGAGGGAGTGGGTTCCGCAGGCCAAGAGGGACTGGCCACCCTCCTTCCATCTTGGACCGAAAACGTACCCCTGTGCCCTGGTACCCCACCCCCAGGCTTAAGCAACAGGAGTTCCATGACCTCTCACCCTGGCCCGCCCGCCCGGTCCCCCAATCCGGCCGCCTCCCAGCGCGCTCTCCCGGGTGGGGTGGGGCTGCCGGACGCCCCGGCGGCGCCAGCGCGGAGCCCGCGGGCCGGGCCTGGGTTGGCGCCCGGTCCCGCCCACGCCGCCCGGTCCCGCCCACGCGCCCGTCTCCGGCCGTGGCCCGCAAGGAGTCGCTCTGGAGCCCCCCCACCCCCGGCGTGGGGTCCCCAGCAGCCGAGGCTGGGGCCGCCGGGACCCGGACAGGAAGACGCTTCTGGATCCTCACCCCGGACCCACCCCCGCGGAGCGGCCCGGGGGCCGCGGCCCGGAGCTGCGGTTCGGCTCCCGCTGGGCGAGCGCGCGCGGCGCAGGCGGCCCGGGCGGGCGCCGTGGGCGGGACCACCTGGGAGCCGGCCCGGCGGTGTCGGGAGGCGCGAGGCGGGAGGGGGCGCGGCCTCTCCGGGGTGCGGCCGCGGGCACGGGCGGGGGAGCCGGCTCCGCGGGCGGGTTTCACACGAGCATGTCGTGGGCACAGGCCCTGCGTGGCCTCCGCGCCTTCGCCTGCTCCTGCTGGGGCTCCCGGGCCCGGGCGGGAAGGGAGAAAGCCTGGGATGGAGAGGCACCACCTCCGGCGGGCGTGGGGTGGGAGCGTCCCTTCTTTGGGGACTTAGCTGCTGGGAGTCCGTCCTGTCAATGCCTAGGGCTGGGGCCTCCCTGGTGGCGCAAGGGGCTAAGCGCCAGCACTGTGGAGCAATCCCAGCCTCTGCAGCCCGAGCTCAGGTCCCCACCTGGCTCCCCACACCTCTCCTGCCTCACCAGCTGCTCCCCTCAGCACTGGATTTCAGTAGATCTGCCTGTTCTGCTCCCCACTCTGTCTCTGGGGAGTCCTCTCACCTCTGACCTACATCCCAGCTCTTTTTTTTAAAAAAAGATTTATTTATACAAGAACTGGGGTACAGGCCAGATGTGCAGGAGGGTGAGAGGATTCACCAGAGACAGAGCGGGAAACAGAACAGGCAGACTGACCGAAATCCACTGCTCAGGGGAGCAGCGGGTGAGACAGGAGAGGTCTGCGGCGCCATGTGGGTAGCTCCCAGGCCGGCAGTGATCGAACCCACACCGCAGAGACTGCAGACACCTTCACAGTGTTGGGCTCAACAGCCTGCATCATCAGGGAGGTTCCACCCCAGCTCTTGTATGCATGAATAAATCTAAAAAAAAAAAAAAAAACAAAACCCAAAAATCAAACCTAGAGATGAGCTTCAGGGGAGCAGAAAAGAGAGGGTGACTCCTCAGTCCTGGAGCAGGTGAGAGGAGGCCCACCCACCGCCTCCGCAAGTGCCTCTGGGAATTGCAGTCTCTTTTCCAGTTTTTTCCCCACCTAATCCACCCTGGATAAACATATAATTTCTACAAAGTTGCAGTAATCGGGCCTCCCTGGTGGCGCAAGGGATTAAGCACTGCACTAGAAAGCACTGTGAAGCAATCCCCAGCCTCTGCAGCTTGAATTCAATCCCTGGCCGGCCAGGGAGAAACCCACACGGCGCGGCAGACCTCTCCTGTCTCATCTGCTGCTCCCCTCAGCAGTGTATTTTGGTCGTCTGCCTGTTCTGTTCCCCGCTCTGTCTCTGGTGGATCCTCTCACCCCCCGCATCTCTGGCCTGTACCCCAGCTCTTCTATGCATAAATAAATAAATCTTTAAAAAAAAAGTTACAGTAATCAAGACAGTATAGCACAGAGAGACACATTTATGATCAGTTGATTTCCACAAGGGTGCTGAGATAATCCAATAAGAAAAATGAGGTCGGGCCTCCCCGGTGGCGCAGCGGTTGAGCGCTGGGTTGCGAAGCTGCCTGCAGCCTCTGCAGCCGGTTCGATCCCCGGCTGCTCCCCGGCCACCGGAGGAGGGTCCCACATGGCGCGCAGACCTCTCCTGCCGCCCGCTGCTCCCCTCAGCAGTGTCCTTCGGTCCTTCTGCCTGCTCTGCTCCCCGCTCTGGCTCTGGTGAATTCTCTCACCCTCCCACGCTTCTGACTGTACCCAGTGCATGTATAAACCAAACAAACAAATAATAAATAAATAAATAAATAAATAAGACATGCCTCTAGAAAAATTTAAAAAAAAAAAAAAAAAAAGAAAAATGAGGTCTTTTCAGCAAATGGTTCTGAAACAACCCTAAATCCCCGTGGAAAAGGATGACGTTGGACTTCTACCACGCATCTTTTTTGACAATCATAGATGAAGATGTAAAAACCAAAAGGATAAAACCTTGTATTAGGCAATGGATTCTTGGAAACACCACCAAAGCATCAAAATAACAAAGGGAAAAAACCACAAATTGGACATTGTTGAAATTAAAAATTATTTTTTGTGCCCAAACACTATGAAGTGAAACGGGGAACCTAGGAGGGGAGAAAATATTTGCAAACCCTATATGTGAAGTATTCTCACAATTCAATGATAAAAAGGCAAACAACCCCATTTAAAAGTGGGCAAAGGATCTGACTAGACATTTCTTCAAGAAGATACACAACTGGGGACCTCCCTGGTGGCGCAGGGGTTAAAGACACAGCGTTATCAAGCTGTGGCCAGCATGATCCCTGGCCAGAGAGCTGACCTCTGGCACAGCAGACCTCTCCTGTCTCCCCACTGCTCCCCTCAGCAGTGTATTTCAGTAGATCCTCCTGTTCTGCTCCTCACTCTGTCTCTGGTGAATCCTCTCACACCACCCCCCGCGCCTCTGGCCTGCACCCCAGTTCTTGTATGCAAAATAAATAAATTTTAAAATAAAAAATACACAACTGGCCAAGAAGCACATGAAAAGATGCCCAACATCATTAGTCATCAAGGAAATGCAAATCAAACCCATGATGCCTAGTGGGTGAAATGTCTCTCCAACCCACAAGGATGGCTCAACTTCTGGGTGAGTTACGTAGGAGATATTTGTGTCGAGTTGTAAGGTGCAACTCAGACATAAATCATACTGTGCCTGTGATTCTTTTTTTCCCCATCTGCAGACAGCAAATTTATCAAGGAAAAGAAAAAAAGGAGAGATCTGCAGAGACACAGGCGGGCAGGAGAGCTGCTGATCATTTTCTTAGGGCTCACCCAGAGCTGGACTTGGCTCTGACAAGGGAGGGTATTCAGCTTAGACTGAGGCATACCCCACTGTCCCATAAGGATGGTCCTAGGTCTTAGGAGGTCGTGTGTGGGGTTCAGCAGGGGTCTGCACATCTCAGCACCCCTTATCTCAGTGCAACCTCACCCTGTGAGCAGCAGTACCTCCCCAGGCTCCTCAGAGCAGGCTGGATTCAATACCTGGGACTCCCTGGAGACTCCTAACTTCTGAAAAAGTCAAATAGGGAGGTTTTTCCTGGTAGTGCAGAGGTTAAAGTCTCAGCCCTATCAAGCTGTTGCCAGCCACTGTGGCCTGAGTTGGATCCCCGGCCAGGGAGCTGACCCACTTGGCACAGCAGACCCCTCCTGTCTCCCCACCACTCCCCTCAGCAGTGTATTTCAGTCGATCCTCCTGTTCTGTTCCCCACTCTGTCTCTAGTGAATCCTCTTACCTCCTGCACCTCTGGCCTATACTCCAGTTCTTCTATGCATAAATAAATGAAATAAATCTTTAAAAACAAAACCTGGGAGGTTTCCCAGGATGCCACCATCCCTCTGGGGACTCCCATCCTAAAACTTCAACTTCTACTTCATCAAGATGAAATTAGTAGCATCTGCTCACCTAGACTCTGTGCCCAGAGTTTGGAGTGGGCCACTGTGCTGAGACTCTCAGAGATGGGATGGGGACCCTCCACAGGTCACCCTGCAGCCCTCCCCAGACTTGTGCTGTCACTTTGTCCCTTAAGTGCAAGTCTGATCCCCCAGATTAGCCACCAGATCCTATTTTACTAGGGTCTTATGACAGCTGTCAATGAGGTGGGTGACCAGGACCCCAGGGTTGAAAGGGGCGATATCCTACAGATAAGGGAACTAAGACACCTGCCAAGATGATACATCTTTTTGAAATGAACAGCAAGGAGTTAGAGAATAGCGTAGTTGCCATTCATCATTAAAAGTCGACACCAGGGCCTCCCCAGTGGCACAGTGGTTGAGCGCTGGGTTGCGAAGCTGCCCACAGCCTCTGCAGCACTGGTTTGATCCCCGGCTGCTGGGTGAGGGTCCCACATGGCGCGCAGACCTCTCCTGCCGCCCGCTGCTCCCCTCAGCAGTGTATTTTGTCCGCCTGCCTGTTCTGTTCCCCGCTCTGTCTCTGGTGAATTCTCTCACCCTCCTGCGCTTCTGACTGTACCCAGTGCTTGTATAAATAAATAAATAAATCTTTAAAAAAAAAGTCGACACCACCATCACTTTCTGTTGGTGGTCTGTGGACTCCCCTGAGATCTTTCATGTGCTTGGTTGCTTCCTTTCCCTGGAACTCTCTATCCTGATGGTTTTCCTCTTCACCTCGTTGGCCTTCAGGTGACAGCTCAGAAGCCCCTTCCTCCAGGAAGTCCTCCCAGACCTCCCAAGTTGTGGCATTAGTCCTGCTGAGTGATATGCATTTCCCCACTAAGCCTCCTGAGGCCCATTGTTTCCCCAACACTCAGCACAGTGCTGGGCACAGAACAGTGGGATGATGACAAGGGTACTGAGCACAGTGATAAGGGCTGTTTACTTGCTGACTTGTTGGCTGGGTGAAGGAATGGAGTGTTGCCCTGTCAAGTTGCTTCTCCCTTCCAGGGTCTTAACCACCACAAGCCCAGGTCCTGGGAGCCTTTAAAAATATTTTAATTACTGTGACTTCCAGAATAGGCTTCTAGTTTCTCTGTCCTCTCCCCAGCTCTTGACTTCTGGCCGTACCCCATGTCCTTAGCACAGCCAGCGTGCGTGTTCAGCCTCTCCTAGACGCTACTGGCAGCTGGGACACTTCAGCACCTTCTCGTTCCCAGCCCAGAGGCAGCTTCTTTGTTCTGTTTCCACATCACCCTCCTTGGCCTGCTCTACCCAGGGAATGTGGCAGCTTGTCAGCTGACCCCAGAGTTTAAGGCTTTACTCCTGCCCCCCCCCCCAACTTTGAAGAGCCACTGAATGCAGCTCTGATGGGCAATCTGTCTGGGGCTGCCTGCACATGTTGGCCCTGGGCAGATGGGCACCTGCTACCCCTGCCCCTGGCGCTACAACAGCCCCTAGTTCCTGGACAGACATGTCCTGGTCCCTTCCACTCAGGGGCAGCAGCTTGCCTGATGGGGGACAGCTGGGGAGGAGGAGAGGGCAAACCACAGGTGACCTCATACCGCCTGTGAGGTTTCCAGAGCTGAGCCCGGGCTGATTTCGGGTATGTGGGCACAGATCAGGTGGGCGGCACTCCCAGAGGGTCAGCCTGGAAACAGTCCTGGCTTCAAACCCCCCCCCCACTTGCCCTCTCCCAGCTCCGGAAGGCGCTGTTGGAGTTGGGTTCCTGAGGTTTTGGGGTCACCCCCACATCCTGAGCCTCTTCATTCTCCTGCTTCCTCCCTGCCTCTTAGCAGCCTCTGGCCAGCCCCCTTCCTGGAGCTCCCCCCATCTCCTGACCTTCTCACTGCTACCCCAGCTCAGCCTGCCCCACGCCACCCCAGCCCCACCTCCACTCTGTCTCAGGGACCTGCTTCCCTCCCGTGCCCCTTCGCCTTCAGCTTCTTTGCCAGCCACAGCTCTGCCACCTGCCTTTGCCCTCGTTCCCCGGCCTCTCTTCCTGAAGCGGGGGCCAGCTCAGGCCCACCCCGCCTTCCATTCTCCAAAAGCACCTTACTTTCCAGGTGCTCCACTGGAAACCTGCCTTTTGAGTTCCCAGAACACCCCACCCATATGGGGGTGCTCTGGCATACTCACCCACTTCCCAACCCGCCCAGCTCTAGCGCCTGAAAGCTCCCTGATCGGTGCATCTCCTCACCCACTGCCACCGGAGTTGCCTTAGCTCCGGCGCCCCCCTGGCGCTCCCCGCTCAGCCTGAGGGTGTGTGGGCGCCGTCTGTGTGCAGAGGGGGGCAAGTGCGAAGGCGTAATCACTTTCCTGATTTCTGGACTGCACCGTGGCGATGCCAAGGCTGGTACCCACTGTTAAATCTTCTCTATCTGGTTCTTCCATCATTTATGGGGGTGAAAGGCTGGCTTCCCTGCAGGCAGCAGATTTTCGTAGGGCATTCACAGAACAAGACTGGGAGCCAGCTCTGGCTTAAAAGCCTATGCAGACGGCTTTACTCTCTTGCCTGCTGGGCCAGGAGCGTGGGTTTTGCCATCACATTTTGCAAAGCATTCACACCCACTGACAAGCTACTGTCCCCCATTCATGTCCCTTCCCTGCTCGGCCCCACCTCCTCTGGCCCGCTGGGTCTGGGAGGTGCCCTTCCCCTGGGTCTGTGCACACTGCCTGCCTCTGCCCCCCAACTCTGTGGGACAAGAGATTCCGTGCTCGGATCACTCCATGTTCCCACGTCCAGTGGCAGCATTTAGTCCTCATCTGACCTCATCGACCACACCCTCTTGAAATGTGCTTTCCTGGGCTTGCAGGGCCTCATTCTCTCCGGGTTCCCTCCAGTCCTGGCCACTCATTTACACTTGACCTTTAAGGGCAGAGCCCCAGGGCTCTCTCCTTCACCCTCTCCTCACTCTACGTGGGTGGCTCCAGCTCTATCACCTCCTGTCTACTGATGACCCCACCGATGACCCCACCACTATGTCTCGCCCAGATAGTTAACCTGGCACCTAGGTGCTGCAAATGCCCCCAAACTCAACATCCACTGAAACTTGCCATTTACACCGTCACCCTTCACCCCAACTTAGTCTTCCTTCATGCGCCCTGTTTCAGTAAATGGCAGCCTCAGGAGCCACTTAGGTGCCGAGTCCCATGGATTTCCTTGGACTTCCTTGACTGTCTCATGCCCCACATCCAGCCCATAACCAAGTCCTGCTGACGTTACTTTCTATTTCTCCAGTCTGACCATTAGCCCCTCTGTCCTATCACCACCACCCCAGGCCCACCTGCCCACGGTCATCCAGCCTAGAGCGCAAATCCCTTTCCAACACCTTACTAAGACTGATCTCTCTGAGATGTCAATCTCATTGTGCCCACTGCTCCCCCTGCAGTGGGCTTCCAGCACTGGCAGGGTAAAGATGAGCCCCTGGTACAGCCCCAAGGCCCCTGATGCCTGGCTCCTGCCCATGCTTCTAGCTGACATCTCTCTCCCTCGCTTGCTGCCCTCCAGCCACATCAGTGTCTCTGCTGGCCGTGGCCCCCCAGCTGCCAGGGCACTGAGACACTGTCCTCACCCTCTTGGCCTGGATTACTCTGTCATCTCAGATCACAGCTCAAACATCACCCCACCAGAGAGTCTTCCCTGAGCTCAGGGGTCAGGATGGCCCCCAAAGAATCCTTCTAGCATCATCTACCTCTCCTTAAGGCCCTTTCCACTACCGTGTGTTTATATTAACTCGAATCAAGAGCTGGCAAACTTCCTATAAATGGCAGATATTCTGGGCTTGGCGAGCTGGGCAGGCTGTGATGCAGTTACTACTCTCTGCCACCGTGGGCTGAGCAGACCAACAGAAGCGAGCGCAAAGCCTGCTGGTGTTCCAGAAAACTCCATTTATGGGCACGGAAGTTTGAAGATCATGTTATTTGCAGATTGCAGAAGATCTTTTGAATTTTCCCTATTAAAAAAATGTGAAAACTGGGCCACCCTGGTGGCCAAGGGGTTAAGTCTCAGCATTATCACCCCTATGGCCTGAGTTTGTTTGATCCCCAGCCAGGGAGCTGACCCACATGGCCCGAAGACCTCTCCTGTCTCCCCGCTGCTCCCCTCAGCAGTGTATTTCAGTCACTCCACCAGTTCTGCTCCCCACTCTCTCTGGTCAATCCTCTCACCCCACTTCTGGCCTGCACCCCAGTTCTTCTGTTACAGGGCAGCCCCGATATAAAATGGGTTGCCTGGCTGTGGGTCCTCACCTGCACGCTTCAAAGGGACTTATGAATACTCCACTGCAGGCACACACACAAGGTTCATAAAAGGTTTATTTACAAGGGAAGGGGAAATGAGAAAATGGACAACTCAGGGAGAAAAAAGGGAAATAAAGTCTTAAATGCGTCCTACCGGATCCGCTGACCTGGGAACCCAATGGCACTCTGAGAGCTGGCCGAGAGCCAAGAGCTGGTGGAGAGTCAAAAGGAGACCCCCCAAGGCCCACGTGTCTGGTTTTTATACCAAACCTGGCTGCTGAACCCCACCCTCAGGTCCCAGCCACCTTCCCTTTGGTGGTGATGGGATTTGGGATTTGTCTTTCCCAATGTCCTGACGGCTGTGGTCTGGAGTGGGGGTGGAGTCCACAAAGCCTACATGGGATTAGCTCAGGACATCCTCTCCCCCTAACACTTCTACTCACGCAAGAGATAGGAATTGGTGCTTGCTGCAGGGAAGCCCCTCTCCCAATCTGTGTCCAAAGGCAGGGCAGGCTCAGAGGAGCCCCAGGGCACCCCGCCCTTGCAAGACCTTCTGAGCACACCCTACCCCCTCTGCTCTGCCCCTGACTCAAAATGACTGCTTTTTAAGGAGAAACTGGGGTTACTAATTCCTCAGAGAACGTGCCAGGCAGTTGGAATTCGGGAACACCCAGTGGGGACTCCACCGATTGGCTGGTTCTGGACCACCTTGCCCCAGGGATTTCCCCTTGGTGACTTTTATCTTTCCTCTTCAGAGCCAATCATTAACCTTACTGCCCCCACTCCCTCCCGGCCCCCAGGATTCACCGGAGTGGGTGGTGGTTGAGACTGGAGTCGCCAGGGCTGAGTTCCCCAGCTCTGCTCCCAAGGTCGTTGGACTGTGACCAGGTGGGGCCTAGCCTCGCTGCTGAATTGCACGCATCTGGCCTGGCAAGGTCAGATGGCAGATGACTGGATGCAGGGGGAGTCTCTTTGAGGACAGTGCTACTACCCTCTGGGGGTTGAGTCGGGTGGGTCTATGGTCAAAGGGCTGGGAAGCAGCTTTCCAGAACACTGCGGAGGGGGTAGAGTGCTTTAAGGTTTCCCCACTCGGGAGGGCCTCAGGGCGACTCTCTCCCAGTGGAAAACACCAGCCAGCCGTGACAGCTCTGCTCTGTGCAGCGGGCCAGCAGCCTCCGCCTGCCTGGACCCCGGTCCTCACCCCTTTCCTGTCTGGATCTGAGATAGGATCATTTCCTTCAGCGCCATTCGGTGCCACAGAACCCCTACCCCATGGGACAAGTGCCCCTTCTCAGCCAGGCCACCTGAGGCTAAGAGGCAGACAGGTCACAGGTGGGCTAGGCTTGCCCCTGCGCCCCTGGTACTGAGTAGCCAGATTCCCGCCTGGAGAACCCTCTAATGGGATCTCTTATAGGGCCTGGGAAGGTAGGGGTCAGGAATCCCCCCTCTGGGGGTGTGCGGGCTGTCCCCAATTCCACGGGGCACTCTGGCCTGTTTCCGAGCCCTGCAGTGGGTGGGTTCTGGGAAGCCGGGGGTCCACTGCGTGGCGTCTGTGGGTGCCACCCAGGCAGCAGCAGGTGGGCAGGGAGGTCTCCGCCCCCTCCCCCGCGGGGCCGCGCGCCCCCCCCCCGCCCCCCGCGGCTCCCCTCCCGCTGCAGCCAGCGCTCCAGTCCAGCTTTATTGCCGCCCTACGCCTCCGGGCGCTGCTTGAGCGTGACCGAGGCGCCGCTGCTGACCATGACGGCGGGGTAGAGCGGCTCGGGGAAGGCGGCGAGGAAGCGGTAGAGCAGGCTCACGCCGCCCGCCACGCCGTAGAAGGACAGGCAGCCCGCGCCGCAGTCGAGCGCCACGCCCAGCGTGCGGTGGTAGCCGCCGTGCAGCACCGTCTGCGTGTTGTTGTGCCACACCGAGAACCGCAGCGAGTCCCACTCCAGGCACCACGAGTAGGGGTTGCGGCCCAGCAGGTAGACGATGCTGCGGCGCGGGCGGCCGCCGAGCGGGGGGCCGCGGCGGTAGGAGACGCCCAGGCACACCCACGAGTTGGACACCTCGGCCTCCCAGTAGTGGCGGCCCTCGGACAGGCCGTGCGAGCACAGCACCTGCGGCCACTGCTTGAAGCCCGGGGAGGGGCCGCCCGCCGCCAGGGGCTCCAGCAGGATGCCCAGGTTCAGCACTGAGTGCGTCTCCTTGAAGAGGAACAGCTCCTCGCTCGCCGTGGTGGGGTCGAAGTTGAGGTTGCAGTAATCTGTGGGAAGCGGGAGGGCGTGGGAGCCGGGTCAGTGGCCTCCAGGGGAGAGCCCTGGAGCAGGGAGGGTGAGGAAGGTGTTCCCTTGAGTGCCATTTGCAAGGAAGTCGCCCAGGGCTGGCACCCAAGCTCCCCCTCTTCCTTGCCCCCACCGCTGGCCCTCAGGTGCCCCTGACTTAGCCGGAGGAAGGATTAGCTGCCATCCAAGGCCCGCCTTTCTAAAGACGCAGAGAACCAAGAGACCCCTGCCCTGCCCCCCCAGACCCAGCCCTCCTCTCCCTTTTTGTTGGTTCAGGAGGCAGGACCCAGTGAAATGGAGGCTGCGTCAAGGGCAACTTGACGGTGTGACTCAGAGGGGCTTACCAAGGACTTTCACCTTGGCCTCTGAGATGTCAGAGACGTCAGTGGGATTTGGCCTGCAGCCCAGCCTGCAAGAGGCACTTCAGGAATGTCAAGTGAAAAGGGAGGTTGTCCAGGAAGAAATGCACAGGGTCATCCAAGCAGCCTGGCTGACTGGGAGGGTGGGGGGTTGTTCCGCAGGCACACAGTTGAGGAAACAACGTTGTGCCACGCAGGCCCGAGAGGGCTGGAGAGCCCCACCCGCAGGGGAGAGGAAGGGGGGACAGGATGGAGCCTTCTCCCCTTCCTGTTAGGGCCTGGGAGCCTCAGCCTGATTCCTTCTCAGGTCTCCAGCCCTGCGCGGGCGATTAGGGCATAAGAGAGCAGGCTTCCCCTGGAACCTTGGCCTGTATGGCGGTGGGGCTGGGGAAGATGGGGCACCCCAGGGCTCTTTTCCCCTTCCTCTCCCTGCCCCCCACCCCCCGTGGGCCAGACCCCAGTGTTGAGGACTCACACTGGAGAAGAGCTTTCCTGTCCATAACTGTGGGCAGCACCTCGTAGGAGTTCATCTTAATGCCTGGGAGAGATGGGGGGGCTTTGCTGAGGACCCTCTCACAGCCCAGCATCCTTCTGGGGCGAGGCATGGGCTTCCAGGAGGCTGACACCTGGGGGGGATGCACATGGGCAGGCAGGGCTCTTTCCAAGTGCCTGGAACCTCAACTGCTGCCCTGTAGGGCAGTGCAGCCCCCCAAATGCAGGGAGACCTCTGGTGGCCCCAGGCCACCAGGTACTGACCCTTCAGGAGGAGCTGGCTGATGAAGCTGAGACCCACGTCCCGCAGCCGGGTCCTGAGCTCTGCCAGGGTCTCTGGCAGCTGGAGGAAGCTCTGCTTCTCATCGCAGTTGGTGCCCATCAGGGATTCCGTGCAGGCCGGGAAGTGCTTCAGCCTGGGGAGCTCCTGTGGGTAGGGAGGGACAGGGCCACCACCTGTGAGCCAGGACCCAGGCAGATGCCAGAAGTCCTGCTTCTGCGTGGTGGTCCCTAGAACCTCGGGGCTGGTAGAGAAGTTGCCCATTCCAAACCCCAACATCTCTATTTCCTGCTTGGTCAGATGCGGTAGGTTAGGGCCGCCGCTGGGCCTAGTGCATTAAGCCAAGTGGCTCTTCAGAAAGGCATGGAAGGGAACTCATGAGCTCCCATTGCTTACTGAAAAATCTTGCCAAACACTGTTATGCATGGGGACAAGGTGGGCATCTCCTCGGGGTGTGATGGCCTCTGAAGTGAGGGGGACTGCTGTAGGAGCTTCTGGGCATAGGGTTTGTTGGGGGCAATTCTGGGTCCTGCCCAGACCAGGCTGCAGAGGCCTGGGCCCGGGAAAGAAAAGGGATTTCCATGTAGGCTATGCAGGTTGTTGTGGTCTCCTTCTGGCCCTCATCTGAGGGTGTCTGGAGAAACTCAGGGGTCAGATGCCATGGATATACCCCCATCTCCAGGGAAATGCAGGCTGGAAGTTAGTGGAGGAAGATACCAAGGGTGTTGGTGTGACCCCAGATGGGGAGGCTCTGCAGAAGGGCATGGGCCAAGGATGCTGCCACAGACACTGACACTCTCTAAGGTCTGGGCAGATCTGGTGTGCTGGGTGGAGGGTGTGAAGGGGCCCGGGCTAGAGGTGGGGGCGGCCTGCCTGCAGAAACTGCTGGTCGCTCCGGTTGGTGAGCAGCGTGCGCAGCCAGATGCTGTCTCCCTCCAGCTTCAGCAGCCGCTCGTGGCTCTGCTGGATGGAGCTGCCCAGCTTTCCTAGGGCGGTCGCCTCCTCTTTCTCCACAAAATCCAAGACCTTTGCCTGCAGCTGTTTGACCTCCTGGATGATCTCCGAGAAGCAAGTGTTGACCTCATCACGAGTTGTCCGTATCAGTTTCTGGGGGGCGGGAGAGTGCCTTGAGAGGCTTTTCTGAGCCCCAGTCCGTGCCCCCACTGCCATGGCCCAGAGCTGGCTTAGGAGTCCTTTCTCTGCCTGGTCCCACACTCTCCACGGTAAGCCCCATGTGTTCCCCTCCAGCCTGCGCGGGGTGGGGGGGGGGCGGGGCGGAGTTTACCGAGAGAAAGGCCACCTGCCCCCGATGCTTCTGGCTGTCGGAGGTGATCATCAGCATCTGGTTCTCCACGTTGGCTTGAATCTTCTTAACCTCGACCTAGGAGGTAAGGGAAGAGGCAGAGGCCCCTGATTCAGAGAGATGGCCTAAGAGAGCCCCTTCTGCAAGCAGCCCCAGTCAAAACCCAGAAGAGATAGCTGGGAGAGAGCAGAGCTGGAGGGCTGGCGGCGTGGGCACCCTCATGCCTGCCTCTCACTCCCGAGGGCCTCTCTTCCCATTCTTAGGAACTGGGTTCTTGCTCCTGGCAGATGAGCAGGGGGTTCAGGTCATGGGCAGGGGTTGTGGAGGGTTCAATGACTTGGGAAGCTGTGGGGTGAAGCTGTGGGGTGGGCGTTGCTGCCGGTGCAGGTGGGACTGTGTCCCCCCAGCCCTACACAAGCCTTCTGTCTCCTCCGAGCAGTGGACATTGCTTCCTCTCTTCTCCAACAGCTGCTCCAAACACCTGCCCGCAGCCTCTGCAGACCCCACAACAAAGCCTAAGCTCATGCTGGGCGACACTACACTTGATTTGGCCACGAGGCTGAGAAGCCCTCCACGCTGGACTGTCCACCAACACAGCACTTCCTGCCCTGAGGGTCTTGCCGTGAAAAAAAGCGTGGGCCGAGCCGAACAGTGTGACGAACTTACACTCCGGCACACGCTCCTGGCCTGGCGTGGACCATCTCGGGGCGCTGCGCGGTCACTGTACTATTGCAGAACAGTACGAGTGTCTGAGATACACTATCTGCTGAAAACAGCAGTGCAAAGAGAGTAAACAAAATTTGGAAAGAGAAAAGGATGGCTTCGTGTTTTGATGTTTCCTTTCCGCCTTCCCTTTTTCCATGCACACTATTAACATAGATTCATCCAGATCATCTGGGATCCTGATTTGCTGAACTCAGGGTGAGTTCACATCAGGCGTGACCCTGCTGATCATCTTTTTTAAAAAATTTATTTATTTATGCATACAAGAGCTGGGGTGCAGGCCAGAGATGTGGGGGGTGAGAGGATTCACCAGAGACAGAGTGGGGAGCAGGACAGGCAATGTACTGAAATACACTGCTGAGGGGAACAGCGGGGAGACAGGAGAGGTCTGTTGTGCCATGTGGGTACCTCCCTGGATTGGGATCGAACTTGTGCAGTGGCTTCAGACAGCTTCATAGTGCTGAGACTGACCCCTGCACCACCAGGGAGGCCCACCTACTGACCATCTTGGCCTACTTAGGCTGGTGCCTGCCGCAGTGACCCTGCCCCGTCTGGCCCCTGACCTCCTTGCGGGCGCGCTCCTCCTCCAGGGGGATGGTGTCGTGGTTCTTGTGCTCCTCCAGCAGACACGCCCCGCACACGCAGCAGCCCTCTGTGCGGCAGTACAGCCGCTGCAGCTTGCGGTGCTTTGGGCACAGGTGACTCTTGAGATCCCACACGGGTTCCAGCAGCTTGTGGTCCTGGAAGACCCGGTCCTCGTAGTGGCTGCGCAGGTGCTTCTCGCACAGGGACGCCATGCACTGCAGGCACGACTTGACTGACTTGAGTTTCTGGGGGGAACAGAAGTCACAGGGCACGTCCGTGGGCCCGGCCAAGCTCCACGAGGACCCCGAGCTCTGGCCCTGGGTCTGCGTGAAGCAGGCCACCATCTCCTCCAGGGTGACGTTCTTGCAGAGGTTCGGCCTGGAGGGGAAGTGCTCCCGGCACTGGGGACAATAGAGGGCCTCGCCCACGGTGGCCTGGTGGTCCCAGAAACTCTGGAGGCAGGCCATGCAGAAGTTGTGTCCGCAGGCCGTGGTGACCGGGTTGCAGAACACCTCCAGGCAAATGGGACAGAGGGCTTGGTCCTCAAAGGTACGGCTGTTGCTGTTGTTATTCATCAGGGACTGATTCTGGGAAAGCCTGGCAGGCAGCTGCGGGGCTGGGACTTGGTCCTGGCTTGGTCCTGGGGAGACAGAGCAAAGTCAAGGGACTGGAGCAGTGGCAGGGACTAAGGGGCACGCCCGGGACTGTGTCATCGGTCAAGCCACATGGGGAGCACGGACTGGGGACTGTGGTCTCGTCCTGGTCCTAACTCCTTGAACAAATCCTGGACAAGGGGGTGGATGGGCAGGAAGAAGCCACATGGTGACAAGGAAAGGGGCCGCTTCCTTGGCCCTGCAGAAGAAAGGCCACACAAGCACTTACGGGAAATCCTTGCGTGTGAGGGAGAACCAGAGGTTTGGCTGACCGTGACAGAAGGGAAAAGAGCTGTTGGCACATGGGAGAGAGGATCTCACCCCAGGTCTCATGTCCCCAACTGCTGACGTGGGGGTCCCCATCAGCCCGGTGTGCTCCCAGCCCAGCCCCTTCCATCTCTTGGGGTCTGTGACCACCTTCTCAGCTTTCCCTTGGCGCTGTTTAGCGGTCTCCCTGTGACGGCGGCCCTCTCCTCAAAGCCTGCCCGCAATTTTGATCCCTGACGTCACAATTCTAGTGTGACCAGCCCCGGCTGTTGTGATGTCAACAGGGCAAAAGGTGTGCGCTGGGCATGCTGTGGTGCCCACACGGCCTCTCTGCAGGAGGCCTTACCCCACAGACTTCACCCGGGAGGGAAGTGGGGGCCACACATCACCCTCAGAGAGGAAAACTAGCCACTGAGCCGCGGTGGGATCTCGGGCAGGCAGCTCGTTTAATTCTCTGAGAGGCTTGCATCCATTTTTTTTTTTTAAGATTTATTTATTTATTTATACAAGCACTGGGTGCAGTCAGAAGCACGGGAGGGTGGGAGAATTCACCAGAGCCAGAGCGGGGAGCAGAACAGGCAGAAGGACCGAAGTACACTGCTGAGGGGCGCAGCGGGAGGCAGGAGGGGTCTGCGCGCCATGTGGGACCCTCCTCCGGTGGCCGGGGAGCAGCCGGGGATTGAACCGGCGCTGCAGAGGCTGCGGGCAGCTTCGCGACCCAGCGCTCAACCGCTGCGCCACCGGGGAGGCCCTCGTTTAATTCTCTGGACCGCAGTTCTCTGGTATGGACAGGGCTTGTTGTAGGACATGATATTTCAGGGTCCTTTCTTGGTTTAAAGCTGGACAAGGCAAATGTTATTCCATTGGTGGTCCCGAGGATTATGGCTTCCACTCTGGCTCTGATTCTTTTGTTTGCCGGTTTGGGGGTGATTTTATTTTTTCCAGCTCTGATTCTTGGAAGAAGAAAAAAGCAGTGAAAAAAGCTGAACTTTTGTCACCCTATAATAGCTCCTTGGCAATCTGTTTCTCAATCTGCCTCCAACTGGATGAATTCCCTGAAAATTTTGTAACACATCACTCTCTCGCTTCAAAAAGTGAGTTGGCCCCTGATGTAGGATAGAAACAATAAATAGAAGGTCTCCTTCCCTCCTCTCTCTGCCTCAGAGGAATATTTCCAACATTTCTGCATTAAGTATGATTTTTGCAATAGGTGTTTTATAGATATCTCCTGTCAGATTAAAAGACTCCCTTAGGGCCTCCCTGGTGGTGCAAGGGGTTAAGTCTCTGACTATGAAGCAATCTACAGCCTCTGCAGCATGAGTTCCCCTGGATCCCCTGCCAGGGAGCTACCCACACAGCGCAGCAGACCTCTCCTGCCTCCCCGCTGTCCCCTCAGCAGTGGATTTCAGTCAGTCTGTCTGCTCTACTCCCCACTCTGTCTCTGGTGAATCCTCACACCGACCCCGCTGCCCCGTCACACCTCTGGCCTACACCCCAGCTCTTGTATCCATACATAAATAAATCTTAAAAAAAAAGAAGACTCCCTTGGATTCTTAGTTTGCTAAGCATTTTTATCTGCAATGGATGTTAAGTTTTATCAGATTTCTTTCTGCATGTTTTGAGATGGTCATAAATTTGGCCATTTTGATTCTGCTAACATGGCAAATGAATTGGTACCTATGAAGTGTCAGCTATGAAACCAACCTGGCTTCTGCAGGTATCTGACTTGAGTTGATGTATGCTTTCTATCAATATATATGCTGGGTGCTGATATTTTCTTAGGATTTCTACATCTATGTTCATGAATGAGATTGACTTCTAATTTTCTTCTTTTTATGCAGCATCTTAGTCAAATTTTGGTATTCAGGTATGCGACCACCTTGAAGTCAGTGGGGAAGAGTTGTTTGGAAGCGTAAGATTTTATTTCTTCCTCAGATGTTCAGTAGAATTCTCTCACACTGCCACGGAGGCCCAGATTTTCTCTGAAAAGGTTATTAATTATATAGTTCACTTCTTTTGGTGATTTAGAATAGTTACAGTGTCTATTCCTTCCTGTATCAGTTTTTTTTTTTTTTTAAAGATTTATTTATTTATTTATACAAGCACTGAGTACAGTCAGAAATGCGGGAGGGTGAGAGAATTCACCAGAGCCAGAGCGGGGAGCAGAGCAGGCAGAAGGACCGAGGTACACTGCTGAGGGGAGCAGCGGGCGGCAGGAGAGGTCTGCGCGCCATGTGGGACCCTCCTCCGGTGGCCGGGGAGCAGCCGGGGATCGAACTGGAGCCGCAGAGGCTGTGGGCCGCTTCCCAACCCAGTGCTCAACCACTGCACCACCAGGGAGGCCCCTTCCTGTATCAGTTTTAGTAAACAGTATTTCCTTAGGAATTTGTCTCCTTCATCTACTTTTTCAGATATTTTTGGTATAGAATAGTTCATAATATTCACTTAGAATTTTAAAAACAAAATTTGCCTTTTAAATCATTTCTGTGTACATACAATTCAGTGGTATTAGGTACCTTTACAATGTTGTGTCACCATCACGTCCATTTATATCCAAAACTTTTTCATTATTCCTAAGGAAAATTTTGTAACCATAAAGGAACAGAATCTTTACTCTCAAGATCCTCCAGCCTGGAACATCTAATCAATTTTCCGTCTCTGAATTTGCCTGTTCGGGACCTTTCACAAGAGTGGAGTCATACAATATCTGTCCTTTTGAGTCCAGCTTATTTCACTTAGATAATGTAGAGAAACAGACCAAACACTGGCGGACCGGGTTGACCCCTGGTGGGTGACACTGCAAGAATTCAGGACTCAAAGCAAGCAAAGGCAGATTCACAGGGAGAAGCAACAATAACAGGGTTATTTACACAGGGCGTGAAGAAAGGAAGAGGAGAGGAGAGAGGTGCAGAGAGATGGGGAGGGGAGGAAAGGAGAAGGAGGATTTACAGGTTGTCACATGGCCAGATGCTGTCCTGCCCCTGGTAGCACACACTGAGCAGAGACCAAGATACAAGCTGAGGCTGCACATGGCAAGCTGGGGGCTTCCCTGAGGCACCCCTCTCATCCGTAGTTAGTTCCACTACCAAAGAGCAGCAGTTTAACTGCCTCAAAGCCCCCATAGCTTAACTGCCCTAAAAACCCAAGTCACTGCTTTTCCCCATCCATGCCCGGTAAGGGAGTGGAGTCTGGAAAGCTCCACCTTCCACCACTCAGTTGGCTGTGAGCGCCACCCACTGGCCCAGAGACTGCTCCTCACTGTTCCTCTTGCAGCATCATGTGCAGGAAATTTGGTCCGACTTATAGTTGAATAATCAATGTCCCACTGTAAGAACAGACCACATTGTTTATCCCCTCATCGGCTGATGGGCGCTTGGCTTGGCTATTGAGAATATGCTGTGATGAACGCTGACAAGTATCTGTTTGAGTCCCTGCTTTTTTTTTTTTTTAACAAAAAGATTTATGCATAGGAGAACTGGAGTGTAGGCCAGAGGTGGGGCGGGGGCGGGGGGGGGCGCAGTTTGAGAGGACTCATCAGCGTGGAGAGCACAATAGGAGGATTGACTGAAATACACTGCTGAAGGGAGCAGTGGGGAGACAGGAGAGGTCTGCAGCGCCCTGTGGGTCAGCTCCCTGGCCGGGGATCAAACTCAAGCTGCAGTGGCTGTGGACAGCTTCATTGTGCTGAGACTTAACCCCTTGTGCCACCAGGCAGGCCCCGAGTCCCTGCATTTTCAGTACCTTGGGGTACATATCTGAGAATGACACTTGTGATGTTTATCAAGACATAGGATCTGCAGTTATGTCTCCCATTTATATTCTTGATATCATTTGTATTTTCTTTTTTTAAAAAAGATTTATTTGTGCATACAAGAACTGGGGTACAGGCCAGAGGTGTGGGGGTGAGAGGATTCACCAGAGACAGTGGGGAGCAGAACAGGCAGATCTACTGAAATACACTGCTGAGGGGAGCAGCAGGTAAGTCAGGAGAGGTCTGCTGCGCCATGTGGGTTGCTCCCTGGCCGGCCAGAGATCAAACTTTTGCTGCAATGGCTGCGGACAGCTTCATAGGTTGCAGCTCAACCCCTTGCACCACCAGGGAGGCCCTGTATTTTCTTTTTTCTTAATGAGTCTCACTAGGAGACTTGGTCCCCACAAGCTGGTAAAGGAGAAGCGTGCTTGGCAGGGTCCCAGCCCCAGCAGCACAGGGCATTCTGGAGGGTGGGTTGGGACTAAGAGGTAACAACCAGAGCTGCCCCCTCTGTGTGTGAGTCTAGGCGTATGTAAGCTTCCTGCAATGGTGAAGTCAACACGAGGATGTGGAGTGGCTTGTGGGGACCGAGAGCGGGACACTACAAGGCTGGAGGGGAGATGCAGGGACATGCTCCTTCCTGTTGTCAGTGGAGCCACAGCAATGCAGCTTCACTCTGGCAGCAACAGCTGATCCGGTGTTTTCCTGTGGCACGGGCCTGTGGTTTCCCGTGCTTCCAGAACCTGCCTCACTGAGCCTGGAGGCAGCAGCCTCCCCTCTCCCAAAGCCCCCTGCACCCACCTGTCTTAAAGACCCCAGCCTCTTCCCTTTACTCCTGTCCCGCAGTCACTACTTTGACATCCAGGCCCTCTCCTTTTGCCATGTCTCCAGCTGCCATGGCCCTGTGTCTCGTGGTGTGCAGGCTGGTCCACCACTTCTGTGCCCACCTCCACGGGCCCTCCAGAAGGGGCTAGCTAATGCCCTGAGGATTCCATGCTCTGCGAGATCCCTTAAGTTACTAAAACCTCACTTGTTACTAGATGCTCACCTTGTATTTCTTTCTCTTCCTTGCTGAGAGAACAGGGGCCCCTAGGAAAGATTCCACGATGACTTTCCCCTTAAAACAACCTCCTCCTCCTTCCCTCATCTTCCCAGCTCTCTGATGGGCTGACCTCTGTTGATCTCTTGGGTCTTGCCGAATTCAGTACAATGAGAGGAGGGGGGCCCCATGCCCCACGGGCAGTTTAGCAGCAGGAGAAAGGGGGAATTCGGAGGCAGCGTCCCCCATCGAGCACTGCTGAGAACCACAAGGGACTGGAAGGCAGGGAGCAGGTGGCGCTGGAGAAGCACCCCAAAGGCTCCGAGACCCAGAGTTTGTTTCATGTCTTTATTGACAAAAAAAGCTACAGCGTTTCAGACTTTTTTCAAACACGCAAACAGAAACAAAGGGCACCCACAAGTGACAGGCATGGTTCTGAACGTCTGGATCAAAGGCCACGCTGCGGGGTGGGTGTCCTCCTGGCCCTACTCCCTCAGCATTTCCATCCTGCCTCCCCTCTGCCTCCCCAGACACCCTGAGATCAGTTAAAGCTTGGAAACAGTCCCTTTACAGGAGGCTGGGCCCCACCTCACAGGCCAGGAACCAGCGCAGGCCCTGAGCACTGACACTCCAGCGTCGTCCTGCGATGCCAGGCGGCTGCTCGGCCCCCCCCAGAGGAGGAAGCAGGGGTCCGCCCCACCTGGCAGCATCAGGCCGCTGGAGAGCGTGGGTGCCTGGTCACGCGACACCACAAACCAGTGACTGGGCCTCTTTCTGAGGTGATCAGCCGGACGTCCCCAGGTGGGAGAAGGCTTTCAAGAAAAAAAATACTGAGACTTGGTTCATAAAGGAAACAGGTGAAATAGTCTTCCACAGGCCTTAAGAAATGAGTCACCTTCACTTCTGGAGCACTGGAACCACTGTCACGGGGCTGCCATGGGTGGCGGGAGCCAGCCCTCAGGAGCGCGAGCGGCCTGGGGGCCCGTAGCTAGGGGGTCAGTGTCTTGCAGGCTCCAGGTGCAATTCTGCAAACCAACCCATGGAGCTGCCGGGCTGAGGGACCTGCCCCGTCTGCCCTCAGGTCCTCCCACTCCTTCCCACTGGCTGGGGATCAGAGGCTGGCTGTGGGGTCCCCAGAAGCAACCTGCGCCCCCATCATTTCATGCCACTCACTGTGGCCCCTCCAAGGCCCTCGCCACTCCCATTGCCCCGACTCCGCCACACGTCCAAGTCTTTCCCCCTTGAAAGCTGACTGGGTAGAGGCCTGTGACCTTTTTTGAAGGGGTGACTGCTTTTGCTGTTGGCAGAAGCTGCGCGAACCTGGCCTGGCTGTGAGACTCATGGGACAGAGCCACGCCTGCCAGCAGACCCCCTGCACCCACCCTGCTCTACACACAGGAATCTGACAAAGTGTGACCCTGGAGAGGAGATGAGCACGGGCAGTGTGTGGGCTCAGGCAACACCGGCACAGTCCATCGTCACTTCTGGAAACTGCCCCAGGCCCCGCTTGGGAGCAGGACCCCACTGTGAAGGAAGCCAGGCTCCAGCCGGTGGGGGGTGGGGGTGGCTTTCAGGTGGAGTGTTCCCCAGAGCAGCTCCCCAGACTCCGGACCACGCGCCACGCTGCTGAAGGTTGTCCAGCACAGGAAGGGTGCTCCGGCCCGTGCTCACCAAGACTGCAAAGTGCGGAGAGAAGTCCAGTCACAGGCCCCAAGGAGGGCTGGCTCCCGGGCCAGGAAGCGTGTCCGCGGCGGCACGGCGCTCCAGAGCAAGCAGCGACAGGGAGGGCATGTGGGGTGGGGGCGCCAGGAGGAGGCAGACTGCCTGGTTCACACAAATGCACTGTGGGCTGGGGGCCACCGCCGCCGCCGTGGGGCCGGTGTGCCAGGTCAGACACAAGAGACACAAATACCACGTACTCTGTCCAGGCGTTTCCAAGAGACAAGCACAGAAATAACGACACTTTGGGATACAACAAGAGAACACATTTGGCAACTTCCAAAGGAACAGCCGTGTCCACCCCACGCCATCAGAGGGGCCAAGGTCCCTTCTATCCCTGGTCCAGTTAGAAAGTCAGGGAAGGAAGACGAGCCAAAGGAAGGTGAGAAAGGGCTGCAGAAGCAGTCACGCCGATGACCAAAGACTCTCCTCTGATGCAGTGCAGGCGCCTCAAACCTCTCCTCGGGGAGAAGGTCAGCCACATGGAGGGTCCAGGCCGCTGCAGACAACCGGGCCAGAGCAGACGTGGCAGCAGCCAAGTGCCCCGAATCCAGAGCAGCGATCCCCAACCACAACCAAGGACACCTCAGGCCCCTTGGAGAAGAGGCTTTGTTCAGAGGAGAGTGGGGTACTTGGCAGCTCTGGCCTTTATCCAGACCCTCCTTGGATAGACTGACGCTTGGGTCCTCTGAGTCTGCTGTGTGGTTCTGGGTACACAGCAGGTGGGGGGAGTGTCACAAAGCGGCTGCCAACACCCCATGTGGCGCATGCACCTGGTGAAAACCTGTCACCATTCAGGGACCATCTCCTGTTTTCTGCTCCAGCTTCCTTGAGGTACAGACACATACAAGGAGCTAGGCCTTCCTCTCCCCTTCCCCCAGGCCCCCAGAAGGGCTCTGCCTGGGAACCCAGCCCTGCGGCTGCTGTAAAGATCTGTTCTGACACCGGCTGAGGAAACAAAAGCAGGTTTCTGCGCTGGAAGGTGCATCTGTCCTTGGGTTCCTGTGGGTGGGTGTGGGGCGCCTTTGGTTTTGACCAAAACACTTCTCGGCTGGGGCCAGGCTCAGCGTTGCTTTGCAGTAGCTCGGTTACTGTACAGGAGCGAGATTGAACTTCAGAGTGGTCTGCAGGGTCACTCTCTTGACCTTCAGGATCCTGGAGTTTACATCCGAGATCCTCTCTCCTGAAGAATCTTAAAAAGGAAGATGGAGGAGGGCTGAGGCTGAGACCCTGGGCGTAGACTGCTTTTAGGCCGAGGGAGCAGAACAGCAAGTCGGGGAGACACCCACAGCTGCTCCTCACCGGCCCCAAGATCCCAGGAAGCCAGGCAGGACCAGAGCCTCAGCCTCCCTGGAAGTGATGCTGACATGCCACATGCTGACCCAGAAGCTGAGTGTGACGTGTGAGCGCGTGTGTTTGAGGAAGAAGTCACAGCTTGCGGCGACTCCCTAGCAGCTTAAGTGGAAAAGTCACAAAAATAACCAAAATACCTTTTCTCGAGACAGAAAACAAAACAAAACAGGTAGTTTCAAAGAACAAAAATACTTCCCAGTTTTTGAGTTTTAGGATTTTCACCTTGCAGCAACTAGCGTCCTAAATAAGCTTTCCTTTTCACTGACAGGAAGGCACTGGGAAGTTCACCTGCCTTCAGTTCATACTTCTCGACGAAAGCCTGTCATGGCTCCATCAGGCCTGCTTTATTATTATTATTATTTTTTTTAATTTTCTAGAGGCATGTTTTATTTATTTATTTATTTGCTTGTTTGTTTTTTTGTTTATACAAGCACTGGGTACAGTCAGAAGCGCGGGAGGGTGAGAGAACTCACCAGAGCCAGAGCGGGGAGCAGAGCAGGCAGAAGGACCGAAGTACACTGCTGAGGGGAGCAGCGGGCGGCAGAGGAGGTCTGCGCGCCATGCAGGACCCTCCTCCGGTGGCCGGGGAGCAGCCGGGGATCAAACCGGCGCCGCAGAGGCTGCGGGCAGCTTTGCAACCCAGCGCTCAACCGCTGCGCCACCGGGGAGGCGCATCATCAGGCCTGCTTTAAATTACGACAATCAAAAGACCATAATGAAGGGGAAACGCAGACGCCCGAGAAGGAAAGCCCAGAAGCAGCGAGCCACAGGGGGCTGCGAGCAGATGCGCCCTGGACGGGCTTCTGGCGAAGGGTTTCTTACCTTTGCCTTTTCACTCGGCTCTATGACGATGCCATTGGTGGAATTATTTAGTTCTCTGGAGACGACACAGAGGAATTCTGCCTGGTCCTCGTTTCCATAGTTATAGGAAGATCCAATACTGATCAGCTGATAAAACAAGAACAGGGCGAACACGTAAAATTCGAAGGTGCCACACTGTCAAACTCTCCGGTCGGAACTATGGTTTCACTTTTCCCAGGCTGAGGAATTCTTTGGGGCTGTCATACCCCCGTGGGCAGCTGGATCTCAGTCTTTCATCAGGGCATCACGGGTAGAACTTCCCCAAAGCAGCAGTGAGTCCTGCAATGTCACTTGCAACAGCCCCAAAGGCGGCAACTAGGATGAACACAATCGTGTCCCTCCAGCTAACACTCCGGGGAAAGAGAATGTTTCTGTGAATGAAAATGGACACTTGATTCACAGTCAAACCACCTACACAGATTGCTCATCCTTTTTTTTTTTTTAATTTTTAAAGATTTATTTATTTATATAAGCACTGGGGTACAGGTCAGAGGCGCAGGAGTGTGAGAGACTCCACCAGAGACAGAGCAGGGAGCAGAACAGGCAGAAGGACCAAAATCCACTGCTGAGGGGAGCAGCGGGCGAGACAGGAGAGGTCTGCTGCGCCATGTGGGAATCTCTCTGGCCGGCAGGGAATCGAACTGGCATCGCGGAGGCTGTGGACAAGCCCACAGCGCTGGGCTCAATCTGCTGTGCCACCAGGGAGGCCCCTACTCATCCTTAACACAGAAGTCCTAAACAAGAGACTGGCACTTGGAAGGCTCTAGACAGCACCAAGCCAATCACTAGATAGTTATACAAGCCACATGCTGCTGGTGCTCCACCCTTTTCGTAGAGCTGAATTCAGGATTCAGTTTTAGCTGGGAAGAGCACATGCGGAGGGAGAAGCTGAGCTCAGGGTGAGGCCATCCTGGTAAAACCCAGAGCCTCACACTGGAGAGCGTGACGGACTCGCCATGGGGCAGGGGTCCACAGCCCAGACCTCCCGTGCTTTACCTCCCTCCGCACAGGACAGAGTCAAGGGAGCATACGTGCCCCTCCCACGGGACATTAAATAGAAATAGACAGTAAATTATTCACTGTATTTCACAAAGTACACTTAAATACTTTACTCTTTGCTTAAACTTTACATTAGGGAAAGCATTTCTGGGGTGCAAGCATGGCAACTTTTTGCATTGCACACCTGAACAAGACCTAAGCCCACACAGGGCCTCCCTGGTGGCGCAGGGGTTAAAGTCTCAGCGCTATCAAGTTATCCACAGCCACTAGGGCACAAGTTCCATCCCTGGCCAGGGAGCTACCCACATGGCGCAGCAGACCTCTCCTGTCTCCCCGCTACTCCTCTCAGCTGCGGATTTCAGTAGATCTGCTTGTTCTGATCCCCACTCTGTCTCTGGCGAATCCTCTCACTCCCTCTCCTACCTCTGGCCTACACCCTAGTTTTTGTATGCATAAATAAATAAAAATAAATCTTTTAAAAAAAAAAAGATCTAAGTCCACACAGCAGCGCCTTACAGTGTGGAGTGGAGAGGGGAGTAATGCGGGCTTGGCTCTGGAGACAGAGGCCCCGTCGTGTTTGACCTACAAGCCAGCACCGTGTAAAATGCAGAGTGAATTTTATTTTAGGTGACAGTTGGACCGACCTCTTAAATGCCACATAAAAATAGCACAATCCGTATCAAATTATAACAAATTCACACGAGGCACGCTCAGTCTCCCTGTGTACTGAGGACAGAGGTGAGCTGAACAATCCTGCCATCTAATGGAAACAAACAGGAAAGCTGATTCTCAGTTGCTTTGTTTTGCCACCTCCCTCTGCCACAGACTGCAGGAACAGAGCTGGAGAGACTGGGGAAGCGCCCACGTCACACCTCGCAGCATGTCTGGCTCCTTCAGTCACGCCAGTTCGTGGAGAGGGTTACAGATATATTCAGAAGACAGAGCTCCGGCCCTGCAGCGGGGAAGGGAGGGCTGCTGAATTCCAATCTTCATTTGGTACTTTTTCTAGAAAGTGTCCACAGAGCACTTTCCCCACGAAATGTCTGTGCTTCAGTGGCAGAACTAGAAGAGCGCCCCGTGGCCATCCCACAACCTCCAGGAGTGGCTTTTTTCTACACCGCTGCTAACTCAGCTGTAGCCATAAAGCACTCCTGAAAGCCTCCCTCTGAGGGAACACCGCCAAGGGGAGGCTCTGTCAGATCTAAACAAGCTGGCGGGCTCCCTCCGGGCACCGTCAAGCTGAAGCTGCGGACTGAAACTGTAGTGGCCTCCGTTTTCCCAGCTTACCGCACGGGCCACACAGCCGTCCCCCTTGAGTTGCTCTCTCTCGCTGTGATTTTGGACAGGCCGACACCTGGCCCAAGGGAACACTCCCGGCTGGCCTGGCTACTGAAACTGGCCTTCGAAGCGTGGACTCGCAGGCTGGGAGGTGAGGCTGCCCCCCGTCAGCGACTTACCTGTTCAAACTTCCAGCCGTCAGACATGGTGGAGACCATCTGCGTGAGCTCCTCCTCCTGGCACTGCAGGACTCTGTACACGTGCTTCACGGGCCCCTGCCGGCACCACATAGACGTTAAAGTACAGTGTCAAGGACATGACAGCCCGCAGAGGCCTCGGCGAGGCTCTTCAAAAGAATAAACCCCGAAAAGCCCTGTGCTCAGGTGTTTTTCCTTGGTAGCCCTCCACTTTTGCAAGCAGCACAGTAGTCTTTCTATGAAAAGATTACCCAGGAAAGAAAGAGAAAAAAAAAGGCTAAGAGCACAGATCAGTGATAGAACAGTTCTGAACTTCAGAGGGCTGGATCAGGTGAGCATGATTCTGAGAGACTTAGATTTCATCATCTATTTTCCTATGGAGAAAACAGTGGAATTACTTTGAACAAGAAATCCACTTTTTTTTTTTTTTTTAAATCCTTCACATCCACAAGGTATTTTTACCCCGCTGATGCTACTTGAAAGCGAAAGTGACACCATACTGAAGGGCACCTCTCTTGTTACAGAAATGTGGTGAGTAAAACATATCTGGTCTTTGTACCAGGTTCCTGGCACAGAAAACCTGAGACCCTGGGACTCTCCAGAGCAATAAATGTGTCCCGAGTATGCTAATGAGCTGGTCCCCAGAAAGACCAGGCTTGAGGGTGAGGACTTCCAGCCACAACCCCGACCTGCAGAGGGGGTAGGGGTTCCAGTCACCAACGATCAACATGTTTAGATTTGATCAACCATGCTTCTGTAATGACACCTTAAAACCCCCTAAACAATGGGGTTCAGGCAGCTTCCAGTTTGCAAGCACTCGGGCACACCCTGCCTGCCCTCCTACCCAAGGGCCCTTCAGGACCTCGCCCAGACCAGGAAACCACCTGGTGGTTCATTTGCATCCTTCGTAATGAACAACAGTGAGGATACCATTTTCCTGAGTTCTAGCAACTTATCAAACCTGAAGCAGGGAGCCCTCTGATTTGTAGTCAAGTTGGACAGAAGTTGTCAGCCTGGGACGATGCGGGACTCGTGAGTGGCGCCTTGAGTGAGCGCACCTGTGGCCTGAGCCCCGAGGAGGGGCGGGAGGGCCTCATGTAGAGTCGTCCACAGGTTCTTGAAAACTGTGACTTTAAGCCAAACAACATATATTGAAACCAATTTACCACAGGCCAACTGACATAAACAAGAGTTAAATTACGATGGCAGAGGCCTCCCTGGTGGCGCAAGGGGTTAAGACGCAACCTATGAAGCTGTCCACGGCCACTGTAGCACGAGTTTCATTCCCGGCCAGCCAGGGAGCTACCCACATGGCGCAGCAGACCTCTCCTGTGTCACCCACTGCTCCCCTCAGCAGTGGATTTCAGTAGATCTGCCTATTTTACTCCCTACTCTGTCTCTGGTGAATCTTCTCACCCCTGACACCTCTGGCCTGTACCCCAGCTCTTGCATGCACAAATAAATAAATCTTTAAAATAAATTACTATGGCATATTTCTTTTTTTTTTTTTTTTTTATAAAGATGTATTTTATGTATACAAGAGCTGGGGCACAGGCCAGAGGTGTGGGAGGATGAGAGAATTCACCAGAGACACAGTGGGGAGAAGAACAGGCAGACGACTGAAGACACTGCTGAGGGGAGCAGCGGGTGAGTCAGGAGAGGTCTGCCATGCCATGTGGGTTGCTTCCTGGCTGGCTGGGCACTGCAGAGGCTGTGGACAGCTTCACAGCACTGCACTCAACCACTGTGCCACCGGGGAGGCCCCTGGAATATTTCTGGTCACAAAAACATCACCAAACTTCTGATATTAAACAAGAATTTGTATTCATTCATTCACCTTTCTAACCTGCTTATTTCGGTACAGGGTCAGCTGTTGTTGGCAGCCCGAGGTGGGCCCCACGCTGGACAGCACGTCCGCCCACAGCAGGTGCACTCCCACCTGCACCCCTCAGACGGGGACTGAGACGCACTAATGAACCTGCTGTGCAATCTCTGGGATGTGGGAGGTAACCAGAGTCCCCGGAGGAAACCCACACAGATGTGGGGAGGACGTGCAGGGAACCATTTTTTCCCTCTCATTGTTGTAACTAAACGTTGTAGGGCCCAAAGCAGTTACGACTTCTGTGTAGTTAGAATCAGGATTGAGACCAGGTGGTGCCAGAGGAACCATTTGCTGCTGGCTTGACTCCAGCACACGGGGCCCAGGCAGAAACTGAAAGGGTGAGAACTGGAAGTGACACCCCTGACCACTGACACTTCAGGTTTGGTGACAGGGGGTGAAAAGTCAAAGTTAGCGAGGGTGTGGGTGGTCCTGGGCAGCAGGTGCCCCTCATAGAATTTCCTGCTCATGGAAGGGAGGCCCAGGAGGGCTCAGTGTTTAGCCATCTGGGTTCCTCGGAGTTGGGGCCGACAGCTGCACCCCTGCAGCCTACGAGGTAGGCATGGAAGCACAAACAGCAACAGGGCTGCAGCAAGGATGCCCAGTCACAGGGGTGGGGGGGAAGGCCAGCTATGCGCTGTAAGATTGAAAGAAAATACGGACCGTTTCCTTAAGAGTAATGAAAACTTACACTCAGGACTTTTTCCAAAGGATGGGAGGGCTGCAGAAGAGCAGTTTTAGACCAGCTCACTACGTGGGAACGTGGACAAGCAAAAGCAACCACTGATCACTGAGTTCCACAAGCCCACAGTGCTACCCACTTCTCTTGGCTCCACTGCGGCCCTGAAAGGCAGGTTTTGGCTCCTGTCTACACTTGGGCGTCTATACTGGGTGCTGATGTTCAGATGCAGCCTTAGCCCCGCTGCACAGCTGACGTGGATGAAGGTAGAGCTGGGACTTGGGCCCACATCTGCCTGATGTAACTGTATTCTTTTTTCTACACTTTCTCCTAAGTGATGAACAGTTACCATCAACCAAGTTACCAACATTAAAAAAAAATAAAAACTTCCTGGGCCTCCCCGGTGGCGCAGCGGTTGAGCGCTGGGTTGCGAAGCTGCCCACAGCCTCTGCGGCGCCGGTTCGATCCCCGGCTGCTCCCCGGCCACTGGAGGAGGGTCCCACACGGCGCGCAGACCTCTCCTGCCGCCCGCTGCTCCCCTCAGCAGTGTACTTCGGTCCTTCTGCCTGCTCTGCTCCCCGTTCTGGCTCTGGTGAATTCTCTCACCCTCCTGCGCTTCTGACTGTACCCAGTGCTTGTATAAACAAAACAAACAAACAAACAAATAAATAAATAAATAAAAATAAAAACTTCCTTCCCTATAAAATCTAGGACAAATCTTCCAAGGATTTCAATAGCTCTAAACCACACATTCTGGAAACAACCAGGTGTTTTATATTACAAACTCAGAGCATCACAAAAGGTCTATGGTTCTACCAAAGTCCCAGCCAGCGGAGATGTCTTTATTGCCTTGTTTTCACTTTTCTCTTCCAAAGTAAACCACTGGTGGTCAAGCGAACCAAGGTCAAGCACCTAGCAAAGAATGTCCTCAGAGACAGCAAAGCACAAGCTGGTGGCCACCACTAAAGAAGATGAGGGGGTCACTATAAAGAGGGCAGGACCCCCACATTTTGGGCCTCACCCTAATGTCTGCCCCATATACTTCCTTTAAATGCGAACCCGTAAAAGGTCTGAATGTGAAGGGGCAGCTGTGGAAATCCACACGAGGCTGAGCCCATCTTAGAGCCATGTGCCCTCAAGTGCAGAAGAGAACATCTCTGAGCAGCAGCACACCCAGTGCTGAGTTTCACCAAGTAAAAAGGACAGATGGAAAGATCAATTAACATAAAAAATGCTTTGACATTCTTAGAATAAAAAAGCTTCCAACTGGGTATAAATCCATGAGCCTTGAGAATCTAGAGGACTAATTAGCTTAACTGCTGTCATCAGATAGAAACCTCATGGTGCTCGAGGACTCAGCTGGTGGCACGCCCAGGTGTGACGACCTGAATGGTCTCCAATCATACAGGTCATAGGGCCATTAAAACCGATCCTAAGCAATCCAGAAGTTTTTTGGTATGTGGAAAATTGAGGATCAAGCTGTCACAGTGTACGATGCCACGTAAATACAACATGAGGCGACAAAAAATTTGGCGACACTAGGTAGTATTTTCGATCTGTAAACCAACTGCACGTTCATCTTTGAATCTTAGCAAGGAGTCTTTCAACTGCTGGTCAGATGAAAGAGAATGCGAAGAGTAAGTCCTGCTTCCCACCTCTGCAAGTGGGGAGAAGGAGGGTAAGAGAATTTATTTTTTGTCATTGATTCAGTTATTCAACCAGATAATTCCATTTAGAGCCAGGAAACTTTGACACATGAAGCCTAACACAGAAAGGGGATGGAACCATTTTTTGTGAAAAGAAATAGAGGCTTCCCCAGTGGCGCAAGGAGTTAAGCACCAGCACTATGAAGCTATCTGCAGCTTCTGCAGCTACTGCAGCACAAGTTCGATCCCGGCCAAGGAGCTGACCCACGTGGCACAGCAGACCTCTCCTGTCTCCCTGCTGCTCCCCGCAGCAGTGTATTTCAGTACCTCCACCTGCTCTGCTCCCTACCGTCTCTGGTGAATCCTCTCACCCCCTGCCCCCTGCCCAACACCTCTGGCCTATACCCTAGCTCTTGTATGCATAAATAAATAAAAATAAATCTTAAAAAAAAAAAAAAAAAAAAAGAGTTCAAAACCCATTACTTGTGATGTTCTGTTCTCATTGTCCCGTATCCTTTCCTTAACCAGGCGCACCAGAGATGCGATGTTGTAGAACTCTGCTTCTTCCAGCACACCTAGAACAAGGACCAAACCAGAGTTAGAGATGAGTGTGAACTTCCCAGAAAAACAGCAAGAACAGACTGGGGTCTACATGCTTGCTTGCTAAGAATTGCTTTTGCAAGTCTGGGCTCACTCTTTCAGCCTTAGGGGCATTTCTTTGGTGTTTAGGGTATACCTGTTGCAGTCCCCAACATAAATGATCAAGCACAAGGTTCTGCCCAGCTCCCTCTGTGGCACTCCTGTGATGCCCCACCTGGCACCTGGCACCTTCCCATTAGCAGTAGGACACGTTTCCCATCTGTCACCTAGTTTCTGGAACTGGTCACACTGGACAACTCTGGAGCTTGCAATTTTTACCCAGTTTGTCCTAAAGATGACTGAGGGTAGGGGCGAATGTACAAATTTATGTGAACCAAATTTAACAGGATGCTTATTATTTGAACAATATAAAAGCAATCAGTGTAAGATTTTCATGTTAAATGAAATCAAAGGACTTAGACAGGACGACTAAATGGGATATGTGATCCTGTGCCAGGAAAATAATTTGCTATTCAGGTCATTATGGGAACAACTTAAAAAACTATAAAGTTATTTATCCACACACACACAAATATATTTATCAATATTAAACCTCCCACATCTGATGAATACATTGTATTTATGTAAATCACACTGAAGTATTCAGGGATAAAGTCTCTATCCTCAAATGGTTCAGAAATAAAAGCTATGGGGAGGCAGGCAAATGAATGAATGATAATGCAAATATGACCAAAAAAGTTAAAAATCAGTGAATCTGGATAAGGGAATTCTTTGCACTATTCCTACTCTTATACTCTAAGTTTGAAATTATCTCAAGATAAAACTTTTTTTTAAGGTAATAGGAACATATATAAGATTCTTCTTTGCAAGAAATAAGATTACCCATGAGTCTGCATTGTCCAAGCTGAATGGTGAACACATGGAATTTCCAGTACTATTACCATTACTTTTCCATGCATTTAAAATGTTTCTCTTTTTAAGGGGGCATTAAAAAGAACTAGAGAGAGAGAGAGAGAGAGAGAGAGAGAGAGAGAGAGAGAGAGAGTAGAGTAGGGAGGGAGAAAGACTGGTTCTTCTTTTTACTGTAACAGAGGTTTTGCAGACACTTCATTAACAGGTGCAGCCATTACAGCTGTCTTACTCAGAGCTAAAGCTCTGAGATCAGGGTGCTCTGGATTTAAGGACATGGCCCAATCTTCTTCAACTGAACACCTTCAGGGAGACCAAACCGAGCCTTTCAGAGAGATGTCTAGACCCACCTACACTCCAAATGCCCTACAAACCAAAAAGATGAGGCAACAGATGATGTACTCGACAATGAGCTGCAGAATGAATTAGGTCAGCTGCAAAAATTTACAAGGAAGCATGAGACCAGTCTTAAAAGAAATGAGGCCAAGCCTTTATTATTTTTTTTTTTTTTACAGCTGCAAGTTCAAACAAAAACTTAAAATATAAATATCTAAATGTCAGAGATGTGTTACTTCAGGCTACGGACATTCGCAGCTCTCACATTAGCAGATGCAAAAAGAGATCCTGAGAATTCTGCAAAAAAACCCCTGAAGCTGTCTGCAAAGCTGAGCTACCTGTTTTCCTTCGCACTGAGGAGGCTGAACTGAGCCCGCTGGGCTCCCTTAAACAAGACGCCCTTGGAGGAGACGAGGTAACTGCAGGCTGCCTGCTTACTGTCATAACCCTTCACATACCTGCACATTAAGTCGATGAATGTCGCATACAAAATTCAAATCTATGAGTGTTACAGATTTGACCTAAATCCTGAAAATGCCCAGTGCAGACATGGTTCCTACCTTCTTCAGCCAGCTCCTTGGTAATGATGAGCTTCCCGTGGCGGAGGTAGTTTAGGATAGGACCAAAGTAGGTGGGGTCCCTGTCAATCAGATAGGCCCCTGTTTCATCCTGTCAACCAAACACAAGGGTATCCAACAGTAAGGATGGGGTTTCAACCCCCCTCTCACAATAATTACTCAGAGGGCAAGTTTTGCTAGAGGTTTGCTTACTACAAACTACTGGCAAGAAGGCCAGCTTTAGGTATCCTGTCCTTGAAGATCATTTCAGGGAGGGTGTTACGGATGTACACATGTAGGGTTTACTTTAACTTCTAAAATCTTTACTTGGACCCAATCACCAACATCCTTTTGTGGAATATTTGTTAGAAAGGAAGAAAATGCCATAGTTGCATGACTAATTTTTTGCTTGAGATGGACAATCCGACTTTTCTATTGTCCCTGAAATCACATTCCTAAATCTAAGAAAACCTCTGTTTGGTTGGCAACGCTTGGGATCTCAAGGCCAACACCAGTGGGAGTCTGCATTGCCAGCTGTAACACACCCCAGCACTGTGCCCAGAGGAAACTTGGCACTGCCCAGGACTTGGCTGTGAACAGCTTTAATCCTCTTCATCTTTACAGTAAAAGGAATGAGAAGAGATGCTTCTATTACAACAAGGAAGATTAGGGTAGAGAAAAACAATTCCTTTATAAGCAAGGGATCTGGGAACTCTTTAAAGTTAGGGCAGGACAGGCTGCCATCAATCCGAGATTTACTAGATAGATAGGAGATGAATAAATGAAACCAACAAAAGTTTAATCCACCCAACTCTTGCAAGGTAAGAGCTGAGTACTGCGTGGATAGAAAGTGGGGTACTCAATGGTCAATGCCTGTTAGGAACTGATACAAGTTAGGAACTGAAACTATATATGAATAAATATATAGTGTAAAAATAAAGTCAAAGAACAGCTCAAACAGGAAATGGGTTAAGTGTCTTGTCACCTCTCAACCCTTGGGTTAACAGCCATGCATCTTGTCCTACAACATTCTTCGCTTTGCAGTTTCCCTCAGTCTGAACCTGTTGGTTTAGATTTGCACTGGCAAGGGGCAACCTCTTTCCAAGGAATGTAGATCGTGATCTCCAACATGGACCGAGATCCAAGTTCAGGGACACAGACCAGTGTCATCCCAGCAGCGGCCCTTCCCGCAGCCTCAATCAGGGTCAGACTCAGGCTTTGCCCCACTTGGCAGAGGGGTCCGAAAGGAAGTATGAGAAAGCTACAAAGATGCCTAAGCTCACCCTGACCCAGTTCTGGAGGCATCTGGCACAGGCAGTGAGAGGCTGAGGAAGAGCCAGGGAGAAACTCATGCCGATCTCAGGGGCTGGGAAGAGGCGTGGGGGAGAACACGGAGAAGGGGTGTGGAGCAGGTGCTCGTCGGTGCGGGTGGGCACAAAGTGTGGGGAAGGAGTAGCTGAGAGCCAAGGGCGGGGTCAGAGAGAAAGCGGGGTGCGCCCGAGGATGCGGGAGAAGCGTCCCCGGGGCGAGCCTGGCCGGGAGGGGGGCGGGAAGGGGTCCCGGCGCGGGGCCTCCGCCGGCGAGGAGCGTGTGGCGGGGGTCTGGGGCCGGCTGCGGCGGAGCGCGGGGCTCCGCAGGCCAGGGGCGCGCCCGAGGGCGGGGCGCACCTTGTCCGAGTCGAGCTCCGGGTCCTCCTGGCAGCAGAGGCGGCAGAGGAACGACTTGGGCTCCCGGCCCAGGGTCTGTCTGGTGGTCACGAAGTAGGTGCCGCCCACGTTCAGCCGGACCCAGCGGGCCGCGCCGCCGCCCCCCGCCCGCTCGGGCGGCCCGGGACCCGGCTCCAGCGGCTGCGCGGCGGCGGGCGGGCGGCTGTGCGCGCGGGCCGCGGGGCCGGCGGGGCGAGGGCTGGGGGGGCCGCGCCCCGGGCCGCCCGCGTCGCCCAGCGCACCCCCGCCGCCCCCACCCAGCCCCGCCATCGCCGGGTCCAGCTGCAGCTCCGCCATCTTGGGCCGCCGCCGCCGCTGCCCGCGCGCCGCCGGGCCGGCCCATCCCGCGGCAGGGAGAGCCGGGCCGGCCCATCGGCGGGGGCGGGGCCGGGGGAGAGGGACGCGAGCGCCCCCAACCAGCGCCCGGAGACCCGCGAGGCGGCGGCGCTGTGCCCGCCCCCGGGGGCGGGACGTCCGGGGCCGGCCCGCGTCCCCATTGGTTGTCCCGCGATGCCAGGCCCGCCCCCTAGCGCTGTGGTTGGCTGAGGGGAGGACTTCCGGCAACCCGCTTCCGTCGCTTCCTGAGGTGGACTCCGGGCCGTCGGGGTCGCTGAAGGTGAGTGGAGCTGGGGGCGTCGGAGCCTCGGCCCTGCCGCCTCCGACACTCGCGCGCCGACCCAGGTCGCACCCCAGAGCGGGGCGCCGGGCCCTGCGGCTGCCCCGCCGGCCGAGTGCTGCGCTCGGCCCTGCCTTCCCCCCTTGCCCCGCGCGCGAGGACGCGGGACCCGGCGGTGAGCGGCCGCCGCGGGCCGGCTTGGGCGGGGGGAGCGGCAGCTGACGGCTTGGTCGGGGAAACGGCGGGCGGGGCGGGATTCCGGGGTTCCGGCTCCCGCGAGGGGGGCGTCCAGCGCCCAAGGGCAGGACCCCAGCAGGTGTCCGGCCGGCGCCTCTCGCGGCTTGTCCAGTCTGGGCTCCCGCTGCGGGCGGCGCACCCCTTCGTCGCCGAAGCCCGGTTCCTGCCGTGTTTTGAAAAGTCCCTGTGAGCGCCCTGGTATCCCCGGCGTCTCGAGAGGACCAGGACATAACAGCTTTCCCGAGAAGGAAAGAAACAGCAGGTGTTGGACAGGTGTTTCTTGAAGACCCCGGGAAGATTTCTTCCACTTCCCTTGTGGGTCGGGCCCATCCAGCCCACAGTCTGGTAAAGACCTAGGGCTTTTCAAGTCTTTCTCCTGCTGTCTGATCCTGATCTCATTTCGTTGAAGTTGACTATTTAACTACTTTGCCACGTTCTATCTGGGTTTTTTTTTTTTTAGAAAAAGGCCTGTGACCACTTTGCATCTGTTGTCACGTTCACTAGGTAGTGAATACCTCTTAGGAGGGTGTTACTAGTACGTGTAGGGAATGCGTTAATGCCGCAGGGCATAATCAGGCACGAATAGGAAGGTGTTGGTTGTGCACCTTGAATTTGTAAAGCTAAACTGTCCTTACCTGTCCTGATTTCTTTAATTGATAACACACACACACACACACACACACACACACACACACACCTTAAATAGAGCGGACTGTAGGCCAGAATTTCTTCATCTGTAAATGGAGATAATATCAGCCCTGCTTATTTCAGGCTGTTGAAATTGTCAAATGAAATTGGGCAGGTCGTTGGCTCTACAGTTTTATCCAGACTTAAGGGGGCTTTCTGCCCCCTCCCTGTCAGATTGTGATATTCCTGCACCTTAAAGACTTGCTTGAGCCTAAGATGCCCTTTCGGGAACTCCAAGAACACTGTTTTGTTCTGACCTATTTTATTTTTCCAGGATCTCAAGATGGCTGGGCGAAAACTTGCTCTAAAAGCCATTGACTGGGTAGCTTTTGGAGAGATCATTCCCCGAAACCAAAAGGCTATTGCCAACTCCCTGAAATCCTGGAATGAGACCCTTACCTCCAGGTCAGTGCCTTTCTGGGAGAGCTTCTTGCCACTGGATATGGAATTACATGCCTGATAGTCTCCTGAAAAGGAACATAAAGAAATCCAGTCATTTTACAGATCCTTTTGTATGCGTCTGCTCTCCCTCCTAGAGAAAGGTGGGATGGTAGCTCCAGGTCAGGAATGAGGAGCTGGGGAATGACTGTGTGGGACTTTTGTTGGTCATGGGGCAATTGCTGACTTGGCTTTTCCGTGTGAGCAGGTTGGCTACTCTCCCTGAGAATCCCCCTGCTATCGACTGGGCTTACTACAAGGCCAATGTGAAGAAGGCTGGCTTGGTAGATGACTTTGAGAAGCAGGTGAGACCACACAATTTGTAATGTGGCTTTTGGGGGGAGCAGGAAGGTAGATAATTACAAACATAAGATGACAGTGAGGAAAGAAGGGTGGTGTTAAGACTCAGACCCCAAAAGAAGCTCAGGAGATGGGTTTGGCCAGAGGTCATGCGGTGGTAGCTTGAAATGGTGAATCAGAGAACTCAGGGGCTCTCCATTTCAGCAGGCTTCTTATCCAAAGAAACAGTCTGTGTGGCCTGAGCTGTGGGGCCGGACGGCGGTCACCTTAAATATTTCTGCTCATTTTGTCTCCCATTTAAACAAAATAACATCTTTTTCTACCTTTTTACTATTTTCGTCCTTTCTCTGCTCTTTTTCACTGTTCCTTATAGCTATGATTTCTTATCCCCTTATCCTCTTCCCATATTACGCATTGAACCTCCGTATCTAAAGTTTGTTTGTTCATTCAATAGATGCTCGTTGAGGGCCTGCTCAGTGCCAGGTATAGTGCCGCGTGCCAGGCCGTCACACCGAGCACTTTCTTAGGAGACCGTCTCTTTCTCCCTTACGAACCCCATACTTTTGCCAATAAGTCCACTGGGGTTTGGTTTAAAAGAGAGATCAGAATTCCTTTAGAACTGCAAGGTTCTAAGAAACCAATTTCAAGCTCCTCAGTTCCAGCTGACCTTTCAGATGAAGAAACTCAGGCTCATAATAAAGCATTTTCCAGTTAGTGACAGTGGAAAAGAACCTCGAGCCCCCATTCCCGGCCTGCTTATTGTCCCCCGAAACACCCAGGTGCACACTGGTGTCCTCTTGAACGGGGAATGCGTTTCTATACGATTTGGAAGGGTTCGCAGCTTTGAGCCCTTTCTTTTGGCTCCTAAGTAAACTGATAACAACTCCCTACCCCTGTGTTTGTAGTTTAAGGCCCTGAAGGTTCCTGTGCCAGAGGATAAATATACTGCCCTGGTGGATGCTGAAGAAAAAGAAGATGTAAGTCATTTGCTTGTTCTCGCTTTTGTTTATTCTCAATTCATTCTCTTCATCCTGACGGCTCTGTATTCCATAACAGTTATGTTAAGGTCAAGTGAATTTTTTTAAAGATTTATTTATTTATGCATACAGGAACTAGGGTGTAGACAGAGGTGTGGGGTGTGAGAGGATTCACCAGAGACAAAGTGGGGGGGCAGAACAGACGGATCTACTGAGATACACGGCTGAGGGGAGCAGCGGGGGGACAGGCAAGGTCTGCTGTGCCCTGTGGGTCAGCTCCCTGGCTGGGGATCAAACCTCAGGCTGCAGTGGCTGCCAATAGCTTGATTATGCCATGACTTAACCCCCGCACCACCAGGGTGGCCTAAGGTCGAGTGAATTTTAAAAAAGGAGCATGAAAAGAAGTCAGCTTCTAAGCAGTGCAGTAACAGGGATGAACCTCAGAATAATGATGCTGAGTGAAAGAAACCAGCAGAGATGTGCATAGCACATGATTCCATTTCTCTAAGCTCTTGAAGTACTCCGAATCCATGGAAAATCCACACAAGTAGCTACCTGGAGGGGCTGATACATTTGTTGGCCATTTTGATGGTGGTGGATGGTTTCCTGATGGACGCTTAGCAAATGGTCCTCTTTCCACATCGCATTTTATTGTGCATCAGTGACACCTCAGCAAAGCTGTGAAAAATCATGAGGGAGTTAGAATGAGGCAGGAAAATTATCCAACATAGTATTTAGATACCTGACTATTTGCTGGCAGATAGTTGGAACGCGGTGCTCCACCAAAAAGAAATGATTTTGAAAACAGAAATTTTTCCCTTCTCTTAAAGGTGAAAAGTTGTGCTGAGTTTTTGAACCTCTCAAAGGTCAGGATTGAAGAGTACCAGAAAGAGGTAAGGATGAGCCTTGGCCTTTGCCTGTGATATGTTTCCTTTCATGGCCACACCTTTCACCTAGCAGTCACCTGCCTTGGCTGCCTTTTTTTTTTTTTTTTTTTTTTTTAAAGGATTTATTTATTTATTTATTTTTACAAGCACTGGGTACAGTCAGAAGCGCGGGAGGGTGAGAGAATTCACCAGAGCCAGAGCAGGGAACAGAAAAGGCAGACTGACGAAATACACTGCTGAGGGGAGCAATGGGCGTGGCAGGAGAGGTCTCCACGCTATGTGGGACTCTCGCCGGTGGCCGGGGATGGAACAGGCGCTGCAGAGGCTGCGGGCAGCTTCGCAGCCCAGCGCTCAACTGCTGCGCCACCAGGGTCGGCCCTGTTTATTTTTATTAAAGATTTATTTATCTATATATTTATTTATTTATTTATACAAGCACTGGGTACAGTCAGAAGCCCAGGAGGGTGAGAGAAGGTGAGAGAATTCACCAGAGTCAGAGTGGAGAGCAGAGCAGGCAGACTGACGAAGTACACTGCTGAGGGGAGCAGCGGGCGGCAGGAGAGGTCTGCGCGCTATGTGGGACCCTCACCCAGCGGCTGGGAATCGAACAGAGGCTGCGGGCAGCTTCGCAACCCAGCACTAAACCGCTGCGCCACCGGGGAGACCCAGTTTATTTATTTTAAAGATTTTTTTTTTTTTAAAGATTGATTTATGCATACAAGAACTGGCGTACAGGGCAGAGGTGTGTGGGGTGAGTGGATTCACCAGAGACAGAGTAGGGAGCAGAACAGGAGATCTACTGAAATAAACTGCTGAGAGGAGCAGCGGGCAAGACAGGAGAAATTTGCTGCTCCATGTGGGTTGCTCCCTGGCCGGCCAGGGATCGAACTCTTGCTGTAGAGTTTGCTGATAGCTTCATCGTGCTGTGCTTAACCCCTTGCTCCACCAGGGAGGCCCCTGGCTTGGATTCCTTTTGTGTCTCTGCTTCCCTTAACACATTTTCCCGTCTTTCCAGCTGGAGAAGATAAAGAACATAATTCCTTTTGATCAGATGACCATCGAGGACTTGAATGAAGTCTTCCCAGAAACCAAGTTAGACAAGAAGAAGTATCCCTACTGGCCGCACAAGCCCATTGAGAATATGTAAACTTGAGTCCAGGAGAAAGTTCTGGTTCTCCTAATTCTGAATATTAAAAGTAATTATTATAGTGCTAGGTATGCCTGCTCCTTTGTGGTTGAGGCAGTTACAGCTCTAAGGTGGCCTCATGAGAAGCTGGTTCTTGCTGAAATGGAAAGGTGAGGCGACAGGTGTGTGCTGGGCCACTTGGCTGAGGGTCAGGATATGTGGGTGCCAATTACTGTGCCCCCAGGGCTGTTGAAATGGTAAGGAATAACAGTGGGGGCGATGACAGTGGATTTCCCTGGAATATGAAAAAGAAGGATCATTATCTGCTGATTCCCTTGAACTTCCTCTTTGCTTTCAACCTCCGTTCCCTGGGGAGTGTGCTTCTCCGTTAGCAGATGGGCCGGGCCTGGCCGCAGCCGTAGTGCTAGGTGAATCATGGTGAGCTCCAGCGGGGACCTGCTGTTTTGTACTTTAGCTCTTGCGCATAAATGTGCTGCAAAAGGGACTTTTATTGCAGAGTCAAAACCTGTTAGAGCTTTGTGTTTGAACCTGGAAAGTTATTCTAGTTCCATTATTTCACTAAAAAGAAAAATTGCTGCTGTTTATCACAGCAGGATCCTGTGCAATGCCAGGAAATACAGGTGGGGTGAAGTTGGGGAGGCGTAATGAGCACTAATGGGGGGCACTGTAATTGAGTCACCTGGATACATCGTGCTTAAAATTCAGTCAGGAATTCGCCAGGGAGTCATCGAGAGGAGGCTGGATGAATCAAAGTGATTCATCTATAACTTTTCAAATCTATTTGTCTTGACATTGACTATGTTAACTTTATTGTGCTGTCGTTTGTTAGTGTCTTTGTTATACACATAAAAATAATTGTATTTTAAGGCAAAAGAAGAATAAAGCAGGGGAGGGGGTGGAGGCCAGAGGACCTGGGATACCCACTGCTCACTCCCCTGACGTTTAGTTGCTGGCTTTAGGCTAATGTTCACAGTGGTGCCACCTCCTTTTTCTCAGAAAAATAACAGGACTGTAGTGGGAATAAAAAGGTAACCTGGAAAGCCTCTAGGGTAGAAAGTGATATATAAGCAAAGGGGACAGAAGGGTAGCATGCCCAGGCCAACAGTTTTGTGACGTCGCTAGCAAGGGTCACAGCTGGGCTCTCTGGAGGAGGGCACGGTGACTGATGCTCCCCAGTATAAGCCCATAAGCAAGTAGAGCCTGGCAGCATCACCCCTGATGTGTGGGGGCAGGGAAAGTGCAACTGAGGGGCAGGGTGTGCCCCACTTAGAGCTGCTTTAGTCATAACACAATCTGCCATGTTCCTGGCAGCTGCCACAGAAGGCTTTCATGCACAAAACAAAACAGACAAGCTCCCCATCCCTCCCCCCCAAGGCTGTGAGTCACTAACTGGCACTGCCTGGAAGCTGAAAGCCTAGGACCCAGAGGAGCGAAAACATGGAGACTCTAAAACAAGCCATTCGGTTTACTTGGGGAACGAGATTAGAACTCACGTTCTATGGAAAAGACCCTCTGAGTCCTGGGAAAGGTTTGTGACGTAAAGGGGGAGGGCTCCTGGCAGTGAGGACACCTGCTCTCAGTCAAAAGCATTTGGATAGGATTGGGGCACATTTAAGTTTTATACCCTCCTGGATTGTTTGAAATGTTTGCATGGTGCACACTGGTTTTACTTTTAAGATAATCACTAATAAAACAGGATGTTGCTTTTCCGATCCCTAGAGAAAGAAGTACATCCTCTATAGCAAAAGGTAAAGATAGAAATCAAAAACAAAGGCCTGAATACAGAACCAAATGTGCCTGGGGGGGAGAGGAGGGGCAAACCATGTGCTTGAGGACCCTGCAGGCATTTTCCACATGAGTCCTGAACTCATCTGCCATCCTGGGGTGCAGCACCATGGTCCACAGTGCCCCCCAATTTTGGGACCGATTTTGCACTTCTTAGCTCCCATTCCGCAGCTGTCTGTCACCACATCCCACAGACTCCATTTCCTGAACATCTGTTTTCCTTCTCTTTGTGTTCCTGCCATTGCCTGTGTTCAGGGTTTGGTAATTGCTCCAGAACATTCACTTTCTCTCCCTAAATGATCTGTCCGCCTGTCCTTTCACCCACCCCCAACCCATCCTTTACATTGCTGCCCAGCAGATCTTTTCAAAATGCAAAGGGGGTTTTCACTCCTTTGCTTAAAACCCTCCTCTGGGTTCCCACAACTCAGGAGATCAAACACAGTCTCCTTACCCCTGACCCCCTTCTCTCTTGAAATACTGTTCTCCTTTCCCCACTATAGCCACAGCAAACTGAACTGTACTGCCCTCTCCAGCCTTACCACCAGGCACCTGCTATTTCTGCTAATCCTAGAAGATTAGAAAGATCTAGAAAATTCTAGAAGGTTCTTTGTTGCCTGTCAGGCAGTATACCTAAGTCATATTTATATTTCCCAGGGCTTAACACTATGCTTGGCTTTTGAGAGTGTTACAGGGTTTTCCATATTTCCTGCCAGTTTTTCCCAAAGGAGACTCATTCCAAATACTATTCTGAGGTCTTAGAAAAATAGAATTCTGCTTTATACTATGTCCCCGGTAACCTCAGGACTTTAATGTGCTCACTTTCAAATTCAATAAAAGACATGATTTTACTGTGTTGGTAATACTTCTACAAAATACCTGAATTCTTAACACGGTTATGTTTCAGTATAAGTGGTGGCTTTATTTTTTTTCATTTAGTTTTGTTCCTTTAATCCAACCACCCGATTTTGTGAGAAGGAAACAATGTAAGGTTTTCGTAAATTAAAAAAACAAACAACACCAAGACCAAAAAAACAAAACTTACATGAATTCATTATAATCACAAGAGAAAAAAGAAAGGTGAATGAGATCCTTTGGGGGTTCACCCTAGGTGGGCGAGCATCACACAGACCTGGAATAATGGGGTGAGCTAGTATATTAGCAAATGAGGGTGGTAACAATTTACAGAGCAGCTCAGGGTGTTCTACTGACTTGACATAAAGATCTCATTCCTCCTCACCACTGCCTGTGAGGTAGGCCACGGATCAGCTAAGACCTTCGTCTCTGGGTGTGACTCTCCCCTGTGCCCCATCCTGCAAGCTTTTTTTTTCCCCTAAAGATTTATTTATGCATACAAGAACTGGGGTACAGGCCAGTACCCCAGTGTGGGGGGTGAGAGGACTCACCAGAGACAGAGTGGGGAGCAGAACAGGCAGATTGGCGGAAGTACACTGCTGAGGGGAGCAGCGAGACAGGAGCGGTCTGCTGCGCCATGTGGGTAGCTCTCTGGCTGGGGATCAAACTCGTGCTGCAGTGGCTGCGGATAGCTTCATGGTGCTGAGACTTAACCCCTTGGGCCACCAGGGAGGCCCCCTGCGAGCTGTTTTTTAAAACGTGATTTCTCAATGGGCCCAGCCCCATCCCATAATCTAGGATGGGGGTAAGTGGGAAGGCGGCTCCACGGTGCAGGCCTGGCCGCTGCTGCAGCCCCCACGGGAGCAGCAGCATTGAAAACAGCGGCCTAAGACCCGGTGAGAGTAGAGAGAATAAAAGGATCCTTTCTGGGTGACCCTGGAGAAGGGACAGGAGGACTCTGCACTTCTGGTTCACTTGTGTTTGTTGTTTCTTTGACAAAAGTACCGCCGAACAGTGGTTTTAACAACTTTTTTTGAGTCAAGGACTTGAGAAAATCTGATGAAGGATACAGCCTCTCCCTGAGTAAATGCGGCAGCTCCAAAATGTGTGTGAAGTATTCAACCTGTGAAGTCCTCAGGAGCTTGGATTTTCTCTCTCTCTCTCTCTCTCTCTCTCTCTCTCTCTCTCTCTCTCTCTCTCTCTCTCTCTCTCTCTCTCTCTCACACACACACACACACACACACAATATGATAACACATATAGGAGAATGTGAAGACCCAGTATTATTTACATCTCTGATTTTCCAATGGGACACACCTGTTCAGATAAAAAAAGCAGAACATTCCCAGGACCCAGGAAGCCCCCCTTTAAGCTACACCCCCACCCACGTTATCCTTCTAATGGCAGAGATTTGTTTTGTCTGCTTTTCCCCTTTCCTTCAGCTTCTGCTCTCCTTAGAGGGGCGTTGTGAGGCTGCAGGTGTCCGAAAGCGCTTTTGGGAGCCCTAAATGCCAGGTCAGCTTAAGGGATGGGCCATGTGTCTTCCCTTTGACCCTCCAGACCAATCACCATCTTTCTCCCATCCTCAGCCTGGGGACACCGACCTGTTTTGGGGACACCGATCTGTTTAGGGGATACCACTGACTCCGTGATCTCGGGTTTCTGCTTGTGTGGGGTTAGAGGGGGTCCTAGCAGGAGAGTGGTGAGAAAGAGGGTGGCTGGTGTGTTTATTCCCCGGCTGCCTTCCTGCGGTGTCCAGGTTGACCTGAAGTCTAACCCTAACCCACCAGGCAACCCTCTCTGTGAACCTGTCTTTCTCTTCTTTCTAGAGCCTTCTTCCTCTTGCCCCTTCAAGCCCAGGAAGGGACTCTTCATTAGGGTGCATCCTGGAGTACTGGTCGCACGTGGTTTCCTTGCACCTGCCCTGGGTCCCTCTGATTGGAGAGTGCCCTCCTTTTCCTGGGCTGGACTGGGGTCCATGCAAGCGATGGGCATATTACCCCACTGTCCAGTGCGCGTGCACTTGCACTTGTGCGTGCCCCTCCTCCTCCAGACCCAGGGCAGTGGCTGGTGGGTGCCCCCTGGACTGGCGGCTTGGATCTGGGTAGCACTTCATGCCCCTACCCTTGTCTCCAGTGGGAGGCTTGGGAACAGGGAGGCGCTGTGGGCGCAGTTGTGCCTGCTCTTAACTTTATAGAGATGGGCTTGCCTCATTTGCAGGGTTTGCAGAGCACTCTCAGGAGGGGTTTGGTTGTCAGAAAGGCAAGGGGAGGAGGAGCCTCATTTACACTCATGTTGGTTTCATCAAAAAGAAAAGATAAATTCATTGCAACTGAGCATCGCACACACAAAACTGCGATCAGAAAGAAAACGTCTCATGGATTTGTTTTTTACCATGTAGATGGTTTAGGGAAAAAAAAACATACGCGAACAAAAACGATTGTGGCAGTAAATCAGCTCACCCCAGATGGGACTCGAACCCACAATCCCTGGCTTAGGAGGCCAGTGCCTTATCCATTAGGCCACTGGGGCTTCTCGCAAGCGGCGCGCGATCATATGGCTCTTGAACTGTGACGCCATGGGCGCCGTGTAATGACGTCAAACCGGAAGTTTCCTGGAGGAAACCGTTTGTCCGCGAGCTGTAAGTGCCAACTTCCAGAAACGAGGGCAGCAGGGCGCGGCGGGGCCTGAGCGCTTCCCGAGTCTAAAACGAGGGCGCGGGTGGAATCCGCAGGCGGCGCCCGGAGGCAGCACAGTTGAGTTACCCAAAACGTTTCGACCACGAAGGGACTCGAACCCTCAATCTTCTGATCCGAAGTCAGACGCCTTATCCATTAGGCCACGCGGTCTCTCCACCCAGCCAGCCACCTCGTGCTGCTTATTTAGTGACCTGTGGCCGCAGCGGCTCTGACGCAAGCCGCGAGCACCCCTGGGCTTCGGACCCTCTGCACCCGTGTGCCGCGCCGCGCGGCAAAGACACCCCCGCGCCGCCGCTCCCGAGGGGCACGCCCCTGGCCGGCACGCCGCGTGGCCTTGCGAGTCGGGCGTCTGACTCCGGATCAGAAGTCAGGGTTCGAGTCCCGGCGCGTCGGGCTCCCCCAGGTAAGCAGCCCCCGCCCCCGCGGCTCTGGGGGCGGCACGCCCACCTCCCTCGGCCCTCGCTTTCGGGGCGCTGGCCCCCTCGCCCAGACTCGAGCTGTTCCCGCGGGCGCGGGTGCCCCGTCCCCGGCCGCGCGGCCCGGCGGGTGTCTCGCCCGCCCCGGAGCTGCGCCCGCGCGCTGGCGCGCTACCACGCACCACGTGGAGCAGCGCCCTGTCGCGCCCCAGTGGCCTAATGGATAAGGCACTGGCCTCCTAAGCCAGGGATTGTGGGTTCGAGTCCCACCTGGGGTGGTGCTAGCGCCTCGCACCGGGTTCTTTTGGTGCCTGGAGCGCGCGCGGCCCCGGGACGCCGGGGCCCTCTCGTGAGGCGGCCGGCGCGCGCCTCGGACAGACCCCGCGGGACCTCGTCCGGGCTGCCCAGAAACTGGGAACACCTCGAACCAGAGTCGTCGGGCCGCGGCGGGCTGACACCAAAACAGAACAGGTGAAGAGAAAAGATAACTCTTACCCCAGGTGGGACTCGAACCCACAATCCCTGGCTTAGGAGGCCAGTGCCTTATCCATTAGGCCACTGGGGCTTGCGGCGCGGGGCTGCTGCCTCTCGGCCCCTAGTCGGTGCCCGGCCTCGGGACGGCGCGGGGCCCCACGGGCGCTCCCCGCCCCGCCCCCAGACTCCTGCACCCCGGGGGGGAGACCCGGGCCGGCGGGCGCGCCCACTCGGCGCCGGAACCATCTCGTCCAGCTCCAGAAACGGCAGAATGAGGAGAGGAGCGTCCCCCACGCGGCCTGAGCCTCAGTCGTTGCAAACCTCCCCATCTTGAGAACATGTCCAAGTGGGAGAAATAAATCCTTCCAGCCGCAGCAGCGGAAACAGCACGTCTCCGGAGCGGGGAAGCGGATCAGCCACACGGGCTTCCTTCCAGGGTTTCCCGTCTTTGAAACCACGACACACACACACGACAGAGAAGCGCACGGTAAAGCATCACGGTTGCCATCCCGGGCGGAGGCGCCCGCCCTCTGCAAGGCGAGACGGCGCGGCCAAGCGGCCTTTATTGCCCAGGCAGCCTGCCCAGGCCTCCCTCCCCGGCCCAGCCTCGGGGTGGAGCGAGCTGAGGCGCCGGTGTCTCTCCCCACGGGCTGCAGAAACCCTCGGCCTCGCTCCGGCAGGCCCCGAGGCAGCGCCTGCCTGGCCTGGCCTGGGGGAGGCCCCCCCTTAAGTCAGTGTTTGTTGATGACAAAGCGTCCAGATGTGAAGGTCACAGCCCATGACCCTGTCCATGCAGGTGGACTCATTAACCGTGGCTCAGATGAAGAAGCATCACCAGCACCCCAGAAAGCCGCTTTGTGCCTCTGTCCCTTACCGCTTCCCCCAAACTGGTTCCTGATTTTCCTCACCATAAAGCAGTTTCAGCTTGTCAGGAACTCGGGTACCTCTGGCCTCTTGGGCCCAGGATTGGGCCTACCTGCCGCCCACGTTCATTTTGCCCCCGCCGTTTGTAAGGAGCAGTCCCAGCCCTATGCTCCACTGTCCCCCCGCCCGTTTTATTTCTCTTCACTTCTCTGTCCCCTCCTGAGTGTCTCTGACGCTTTCTCAGGCCCCCTCACATGCATCCAGTCTCTTCTGAGGGCCTCGTGGGAACAGCGCTTGGCTCCAGAGTCAACCCTCAGGGATGCCCCTGCCCCCACCCAACCAAGCATCTCCCTCCTGTCTTGTATCCCCAGCTCTCCAGGGCTCCGGGGCCCATTCCCTAAGACCCCCCTCCCCCAGGGTATACCAAGTCAGCTCCTTACAGGCAAAACCAGGGGCATCACCAACCATCCTCCAAAGCCTCCCCTTGTGACTCCTGTCTGGCTGCACAGCAGCTCCCACGTCACACACCTGCTCCCACTCCAACTTTCCACCCCAGAGGCCTTTTGCTCACCCTATTCCCCCCCTCCACCCTCTTTGCTGTGGTTCCAGGAGGGGTCCCTGGCTGTTCACATGGGGGGCCCACCCACCTGTGCTCACTCGCCTGCAGTCCAGGTCAGCTTCCCTTCCCCCACAGCCTCAGCGAGGGCACAGTCTGGATGTCCTGCTCATCATGCTGAAGGCCTTTCTGGACCAGGCGCCCACTCAGCGTAGCACATGTGCCTTCTCCGGCGGCTCGTTCCCTGGTTTCCAGCCAAACTAGGTTATTCATCCTAACGTTCCCCAAACACATTCTCGGGATCACTCACCATTTACTTATTCACTTAAATGTCCCACTAACTCTCTGAGGGGATCACTGCAATCACCCCTATTTATGGCTGGGGACACTGAGGTTTTCAGAGAGGCTCAGCCCCTGCCCGCCCTCCCTTTCGGCTCCGCCCCAGCACCTCAAGTACAGCTTCTCTGCCCTCCACCAGGACCGTCATTCCTCTGCCCCCTCCCCACCTGCTAGGCCTTTCTTATGTCTACCTTGTGGGTCATGACAGGAGTTCATTTTTCTTCTCAGCTTTTGTCACCACCTGGTGGGATGTAAATTCTCCGAAGGGACTGCGTTGTCCCCATCATTGGGAGTCACCCCAGTGCCTGGGATTCACTCAACACTGTTGATAGTGAAGGAGCCAATGGAGGCTGAGCTTCCTGCACATGCTCCTTGGCTCCCCAGAGGCTCCGGTGCCTTGAGGGCAGGACCGTGGCTCCACACCGTCTCTAAGTCAATGGCTTTCTTGCCCAGTGACTCTGCGATAGCAGCTGGTTATTTTGCATTTAGGCCATCACAAAAGTCACACGAGCAACTAGGTGAAAATAAAAGAGCAGGGCCTCCCCTGGTAGCACAGCGGTTGAGCTCTGGGCTGCAAAGCTGCCTGCAGCCTCTGTAGCGCCAGTTCGATCCCTGGCCACTGGGCGAGGGTCCCACATAGCGTGCAGACCTCTCCTGCCGCCCGTTGCTCCTCTCAGCAGTTATTTCGTCACTCTGCCTGTTCTGTTCCCCGCTCTGGCTCTGGTGAATTCTCTCACCTTCCTGCACTTCTGACTGTACCCAGTGCTTGAATAAAAATAAATAAATAAATCTTAAAAAAATAAAAAAATAAAAAATAAATAAAACAGCGTTCACACAGCAGTCACCAGCACGCAGCCGGCCTGGCACTCCCCCAGCCCCACAGGATGGCAGAAACCTCCGCAGTTCCCACTCACTCTCCCCTTGCCTCCCCAACCCTGAACCCCGACAGCACCTAATGCTGTCCCCTCCCTCTCCACACCTTCAGCAGCTCCCTATTAAGAGCATCGGTGGACCCTCCTCCACCCATGCTCTTAAAATCGAAGCTCCTCACCTGAGGTTGGAGACTGCAGACTGCGCTTCTGCCTCCCACTCCCCCCTCACCTCCCCCAAGGCCCTGTGCCAACTCCCCATTCAGATGGCTCCCTTGTCACCCCCACCCCAGCTTTTTTCTTTTGGTTTCCTCTAGTCAAGCTCTTCCATTCCAGGGACATGCTCCCTCCATTCTACTGGTTGAGTCTCGGCCTTTCCCGAGGCCTAGTGGATGCCCACTCACCTGCTTCAGCTCTTCTGCCCCACCTGTGCCTGCCCCACGACTCAGCCGTTTCCTCTGGGCTGTGACGACCAGGCAGGCCAGTCAATCACTGCTCGCAGATTTCAATGGGGAGAACGGCGTGGATTCTGCTCTGAAGTGTTCCAAAGAGAAGGGAAGCCACGTGAGTTCAGAATTTTATTGCAACTAATACATAAAATGGATGGCAAAGGTCTGACCACATGTGACTGCCCAGTAAGCACCCACATTCCGACACGCCTGTGGTGGTGGCCCCAGGAGCTAGTCTACCCAGGAGCCTCTCGCCGCCGCCGCTGGAAGTGCTGGGAGGTCTGTGTGCTGCAGAGCCGGCTTCAGTCCACCTCCGCCCTCCTGTTTGTCTTTGTGACGGCATTTATTCTCTTCTGTCTCAGCCTTTCCCGGTTCATGTTTTCCACCCTGAAACAGGAAGACTGTCAGGCCCCGCTGCCCACTCAGGGCTTTTCAACATAGTGGAGGAGCTGGCGCTCCTGGGAGCAGCAGAGGGCAGCAACCCGATTCCTCCCCGTCTGTCTCTCTGGCTCCCGAGTCTTCCAGCTGCCTGCCCGGAAGGCCTGGACTTCACCTTGCCTCTCTTCCCAGGCCTCCCCTCCTCCACAAGTCTCAGTTTACAGACACCCGGGCATTCTCTGGTACCTGGTCCTGTGAAGAGCAGCATCTTCTCTGGACGGCTCCTTGACTGGCTGGCTGGCCTCAGCAATCATGTCTCGAATTTTCTGCAGGCAATCCGCCAGATTTCTGAACTGATAGCGGCTGCATTCAGAGGTGAGTATCAACTCTCCTGACCTGTTGATCTTATTTTTATGCTGTGGAGAACAAGGGCAAACTCAGAGCTGTAGAGAGGAAAGCCTTAAAAGCGACTGAGGACTAAAGGCAGCAAAGGGGCCGTTACCGTGATGGCCATCTTCTGCCTCACGGGCTCTGCAATCCAGTCAGCAGTTGCCAAGTGGAACCTGACTTCAGCCTTGGAATTCACTGTCAATAAAGGGAGCGGGGTCACCGACACTCTCGGGAGCCTCAGCAGCCCCCGGGGGACTGGCGACTGTCCCCAAACACAGGGAGGCGAGACCCCTAGCCAGGCCCGTTTCTATCCTGTGTCAACATGGGGGCAAAGGTGGCCATGGAATCAACCTGCAGCCTGGGAGACACTTGTAGACAAAAATAGGCTGCCTGGGCTTCTCTTACATTTGTCTTAGGTCCTGAAAAGACCGTGGGGGCTGGGCTCCCGAGAATGAAGGAAACCTGTTCTCGGAGCGGCTGCCAACTCGCACTGTGATTTCCCTTTGTTTAGGCCCACAGCCGATCCTAGTCCTAGCAACCCGCAGCTGAGAGGCTGAGCATCAGACCACACTGAGAAGAATAAAGAGGATTATAAGCTGGCAATGTTTAAGCTCCTACTAAAAAAAAAAAAAATCCCTTTAGTCCACGTGACTGGAAGCCCAGAACAACTCGAGTCTGCCTCCCAGCTAAGTTTTAATGGGAAAGAAAACACAAAGGCCCCCTACCTTTGTTAACATTCTGGCCGCCGGGACCGCTGCTCCGGCAGTAAGATATCGTCAGGCGATCTGCAAAGTAGCACGCACCAGAGGAAAGATTACCCACGGCTGTTGGTTTACTGCCACCAGCTGTCCTCATCACACCTCTCTCTCCTTCAGTGACTTAGTATGTAAGGTCAGAGATTATTTACAGATGTCAAAGTTAAAATCCTGAGTAAGTGACCTCCCCAAGGCCCCACAGACAGCAGCGGATGTGAAATGATGACCTGGACTGTCTGCTCTTGGTCCCGCTCACGCCGCCAGGTCTGGCTGCCTGGCTTTCTGCTGTCTGCTTGTTTGCTTTAAAGCAAGGACTCCTTCAAAAATTCAGACCAAGGGACACAGTTTAATATCGTATTGCAAAATGTGCTGGAGGCGGAATCCCAACAGACTGTCAGTTTCTTTTAAATCCTTTAAGAGCTCTGTGAATGGCGAGATATGTACATTTCAGATATATCTGTAAAATGCAAATGGTGGCTTACGATATACACTCTTCTGCACCACACTTTTCTCTAATAATGACCAACCCATTGACTGTAAAGGTTGCTTCATGTCACAAGAACATCGAGAGCTCGTCACCCGTGCTGAGTGCTGCAGCTTTTATTTTGGTTACTCTAACAATGCAGAAATGACTCCACCATTGCACACTCACTGGGCTGGAGAGACCTGGAAGGAATGTGCGAGGAGGAAATGAATCAAAGTGACTCACCTAGAGGGATGTCACTGCTGGCTCTCCGCACATCATCCTGCAAGGGAACAGACACAGTGTCACCTAAATGCTACCAGCTGGGTGACTGGGGGGGAGTCACAATGCAAAGGTAAGGCAACTATTTTCAGGCCCCCAGCATGCTCCTAATTAAAGTGAGAATGACAGAGACATCTTCCCCCAACTCAGACCTCTCCTGCCTTACCACCTCCACCTGAGTGTGTCAGGCACCATCAGACACCTGGCTCCTGGGAGGGAAGGAAAATGCCACAGTACACCTGCAGGAGGGAGACCCAAAGGCACACCTGATGCCAACCTGGAGCAACAAACCTGTCACACGTGAGGCTGTCTGCTTGATGTGATGGGCACATCTGTTTTCAGGGTTTGTGTCAAACCGAACTGTGCACTCTACGATTGTCGCCTCTGTCTCTCCTTGAGCTGCCCATCTCTAGCAAGCCCTTTCAGCCTCGACTGACGGCCACAAGCCTGGTGCAAATGCTTTGGAAGCTTTCTGGCCATCCAAGCTCAAAGTATCCTCCTCTGACTCCTTCTGGTCGCCTTCATCCCTTTTCATCTTAAAATTATTTGGGGGGGTCTCATCCTACCCCACCTCTCCGCACCACTTAAGACCACAGAGCATGCTCCACGAGTGCCCTCCGTGAAGCACATTTTCCCCGCCTTCTGAGCGACCCCGCTGAGTTCACCCCCACTCTTCTCCTTTGGTTGCTCTTGGCAACCTTTCCACACAGATGTGCCCCATAAAATCCTTTCTCTTTTCTAACCCGTTCTTTTTTTTTTTTTTTTTTAATAGAGGCATGTTTTCTTTCCTTCCTTCCTCCCTTCCTCCCTCCCTCCCTCCCTCCCTTCCTTCCTTCCTGTCAGAAGCGCGGGAGGGTGAGAGAATTCACCAGAGCCAGAGCGGGGAGCAGAGCAGGCAGAAGGACCGAACTACACTGCTGAGGGGAGCAGCGGGCGGCAGGAGAGGTCTGCGCGCCATGTGGCACCCTCCTCCGGTGGCTGGGGAGCAGCCAGGGATCGAACCGGCGCCGCAGAGGCCGCGGGCAGCTTCGCAACCCAGCGCTCAACCGCTGCGCCACTGGGGAGGCCCTCTAACCCGTTCTTTCCCTAGAACATTCCATCCATCTCTGCCAACAGAAATGCCATCTCTGTTGGTTGATGACTCCCAACTTTCTGGCTCAAACTCAAATCTCTTTCTTCAACTCCAGGCCCAGAGAGCCAACTGCTACTCAGTGTCTCCTCTCAGAGGCCTAGCTCAAACCTCCTCACAGGACTTCCTCTACTAACAGCCTCCAGGGGCCTCCCAGCACTCTATCTCGGCACCCTCGTTATTCGTTACTTCTCACTGTCTGGAATGTTTTTCCTCTTCATTCTGGCTACTCCTTCTACCACAAGAAACCTACACTCTGTGAAGTAAGTCCTCTTTTGTTTAGCCTGTCTGACCTTAAGGCTTGACACAGGGTCTGCCACAATAAACTTTTTATTGAATGAATGCACAAATGGATGTTACCACCATTTCCTCTCTCAATGGCAACTCCAGTCTTCCATTGCTCAAGGGCCCAGATTCCAATTCCTCTTATATCACTTGTCGCAGAAAATCTGTTAGCAAATCACGTAGGCTTTTCCTTCAGGAAAGATCTAGAATCTGACCAACTCCCATGACTCCCATGCTTCTATTCTCTACATCATCTCTTTCGTGTGTTACTGCAATCTCCTTACTGGTCTTCCTGTTCTTGCCATTCAACAGTCAATTCTCCATAAGGCTCTGTAAAAGTGATCCTTGTATGATGAAGTGGGGTCATTTTACTCTGCCTCAAACCCTCCAATAGGTCCTCACTGTATTCAGAATAAAGTTGAAGGCCTGTAAGCCCTATGAACAGCCCCCATACAGCCCTCTCCCTTCCAGTTCCATCTCTTCTGACTCCACTGCTCAGTCACATTGGCCTGCTTGCTGTTCCTTGGACGAATCCAGCATGTTCACATCCTTGCTGGGGTGCTTATCTCCTTGCTATTCTCAAGGATCACGGCCTTGTTTCTTCCAGGTCTCTACCCGACTGTCACCTTCTCAGGAGGCCTTTCCACACAATCTCACTTAAAACTACAACCCCATCCCCACATTAGCACGGCTTCTTCCCTCCAGGCTCTGTTTTCTTAATGCACTTACCCCCTCTCACTCTACTTATTTATCGCCTGCCTTCCTACATTAGAATATAAGCTCTACAAGCATTAGGGTTTTTGTGCTTTGTTCACTACTCCAGCCCCCAGCCTGGTACAGGGCATACAATGTGCTTTCAAGAGAAGTTTGTTTAATGAATGGATGACTGCATGAACGTCCTCTTTCAGCTGCAGGTGGAAGTGCCATAAAACTGGGTGGGTCCTAGCTCTTGGGCTCCAGGGCCTGAAAGAGCGCCTGCCTGCACCCTTCGAGTTGTTAATAAATGCACCCTGAAAACACGGACGAGAAGCCACTTCCTCGGGCGTGCTGGGATTGCTCGCGGCTACGGACAGGGTAACTGTCCAAAGGAGAACAAGCCCCTTGGCGGTCTTCTGCCTTTACTGTCCACCGTGGAGGGCTGGAAGGTGCATTTTCCCTTGGGACAAGATTTGGGCCTAAGGGCCGGGGAACGTAAAAGGCGCCCCCAAGTGTTCTCCCGGCGCCCCCACACCTCACAGTCACGCAGGACCCCACGGAGCACGCGGAGACACGGGTTTCCCCGGTTGCTCCGACAACCACCCCACCCCTGCGGCGACCGCCCAGTCCGGCGCGCCCCGCCCCTTGGACTGTACTCCACGCCCGGCCCAGGGGCGCCGGCTTTCTGACGTCACCCACACGCGTCAAAGAAACGCCCCTTCCGTCCAGCCCTCCCGGCTCACCGGGACCCTCCAGGCGGTGTCCCGGCCCCGGGACTCGGGGTAGAGCTTGTCCAAGCTGTAGATGCTCTGAAATTCCGTGCCGTCTCCCTGCTTGTGCAGAGTCCGGCGGGGACAGCGCGGCGGGAGGAGACAGGCTCGGGCTCGGCACAGACCCCAGCGCACGCAGCGGGCGGCCGCCATGTTCGGGCGTCGGGCTGCTTCCGGGAGCACTTTCTTCCGCGGTCCGCCGGCGCCCGCTTCCCCCCGAGCTTTGGTTCCGCGCCGCTTTTAGCGCTCGCGCGGGGGAGGCGGGATGGGGGAGCCGGGGCTGGGGAGTCGGGGTGCTCCCGGCGGCGCCCCTCTCAGAGCTCCCGTCACGGCCTCCGAGACGCCTGCGGGTGCCCTGCGGTCGGCTGCCGCGTGGGGAAGATGCCGGCCAAACGCGAGCTCTCAAGGGAGGCTCCTGGCGCAAAGAACCTAAATCCCTTCTAGAAACCCTTTCCCTGGCGGTCTGCTCCGTGCCCCCCGCCCCGCGACAGCGGAGCTCCCCGAAGATCCCCGCCGGCGGTGATGCCGGCCCTGCCCGGGCGGTTCTTCTCCACCCCCTGTCCTCTCGCTTTTCCTCTCACGTCTCTTAACCTTATTTTCCTAGCTTATTGCCTGGCCCCAGTGCCATACACCCCACTGGCTCCCTGCGGGATCCCAGCTCCCGAGCCCCGCGCTTTCTAGGCGCTCAATAAATATTGATAAGATGAATTTTTTTTTTAATGGGTCGAGTTCAGCTGGAGCTGAATTTTAGTGATTTGAGACTCTGACAAGGCATCCCATAAGCAAATCCGAGCTAAGCAGGGTGCAGGACAAACACCTGATGGAAGGAGAGGAAGGCAGCTCACAGAAATGTTCTCAAAAGCAGACATCCCCGCTCCAGGGGGTGGAGGAAACAGTTTTGTGCAACAGGGGTAGGAGTGATTTCCTAGCTAGAAGGGAGGTAAGGGGCGCCAGGGGGGAGGAGGTAGAGATTAACAGAGCCACAGGCTAAGCAGAGGCCTTTTACAGGGCTGTGAGGACATGAGCTCCAAAATGGAGATGTTCTAGCTCTGAGAAGGGTTGGAGGTGGAGCAAGCAGTATTTGAAAGCAGCTCAATAAATGTTAGTGATTATTAGGAATGCTAGTGGCTGTTTCTTAATGAAGAGTTCTATTTTTAGGAAAAGCATAATTACCTAGAAAAGCATGCCCTTGGGGATGCTGACTGTTTGAAACGGAAGATCATGAAATCAAGGCTTTACCATCTTCGTCTCACTGACGCCGGCAAAGTGTTTAGGAGGGAATAAATCACTTCCCAGTCACTGGCTTCTTAAATCCAAATTAGGAATGGCAATGGACATGTCTTTTGGGTCCTAGGCTGGCAGGGGAAGTCTTCTGAGCCCCTCCTTGACTGAGTTAGTGCTAAGACCTCAGAGGGAAGAGTCGTCTCCATGGTGACTGAATAAGCTGCTCAGGGGAACAGAGCCAGGCACTCACCCAGGTCGTTAGCTCTGGGGTTATGAATAATAAAGTCAGCACCATTCCGTGGCATCACGGCTGCAGGCCTGGGCTCCAGTTCTGGGCCTGACCCAGAGTGATAGGAAAAAGAAACTGCAGGTTCCCATGGCCCCAAATAAACACAGCCTGCTCACACCATCTGGTGGCCTGGATTCTGGGAGGAGGGGATAAAGAGAATGAGACGGCTGTGCCTGGGGCTGAGGGAAGAGCAGCTGGCACGCTCTTCACCTGGTGCTGCTGAGAACCATTCAGAATAGAGACCTTTCTGGGAGAAACAGACCTGAGAGATGCCACCTGTTTCCATCCTGAAGGCCCAGGATGGCCTTTTCCTTCCCTCCCTGGTCCTCCAGGGGCTGAGATGGTGCTTCAGGCAAGGAATATTCACAGGGGAAAGGAGAAAGAGGGAGGGAAAAGGCACCTTAGCAGCGAGGAGCTTGCAGACACCGTTGCTTCTGAGTGGCCGGGGTTGGGGTACCACTTCCACGTAGGGGTCCATAGGTCTTTCCTTCCTTTGTTCTCTGATGTGCCCGGGGTCAGATCAGCTCTTAAAACTCAAGCTCATGTTGAGAGAGGGAATGTGTGGCATCCAATAGTGAATCGGTCAGGGTTCAGATATTTCTATGTGACTTTGAACGACTGGCAGCTTTGCGCAGTGGCAGTATCGTAGCCAATGAGGTTTATCCGAGGCGCGATTATTGCTAATTGAAAACTTTGAACGACTGGCTTAGCCCTAAGCTGGTCTATCCCTATCAGTAAAATAGAGATTTTATAGCTGCCTCATAATGGTACTGGGGGTATTAAATACCTGCAAAGCGCTTAGCACTGCCTGGCACAGAGGCAGCAGGCAATAAAGCGAGCTGCCTCCAGGGGATGCTAAGGGCACCTGGGGTCCTAGAAGGAACTTGACTGCTGATGACATCTCTTTCCTCTGCAGCCCCGGGGTTGGGGGAGATCCAGACTGCATGTGTCCAGCTGGTCTCTCCTTTCCCCAGGGGCTGGACTGGTGCACAGACAACCTGATGTGAGTGGGCAAAGCTGCCTTCTTCTTCCTAGAGACACTTCCTGCCCCTGAAAATGAGCCACCCCAGACTTTCGGCTCATGGTTTCCCCGGGCAGGGGAGGCAGGCTTTTTCTAGGGTGGTGGGCGGCTGGACCAAATGCCTCACCACAGAGATTCTTGTGTTTGGCCTTGGGGTGGGGAAGGGCGGGTCAGTCTCCGGAAGGAGGAGGGAAGCAGGGGATGGGGAGGGGCGAGTAGGGACCACGTGGTGACAGGAAGGCAGAAGGTGGGAAAAGTACTGCCAGAGGGCAGAGAGGTGGCTGGACATGGGCCATGGGAGCATCCTGATCCTCCCGGCCACTGTGCCAGGTGTCCCCCCGCCATGCTCTCCATCCACTGGAGAGGGGTGACAGCAGATGGAAAAACCCAACCGCCATTTGTGCAGGGCACACAGAAAACCCCCACACAGTCCAGTTGATGTAAAAAGCATAAAAACCACTAGTTTGCCAGCTCTGGGCTTGCCACTGCCTCAGGGTCCAGAAAAAGTGGCTCCTTCAGGAGTGGGGGAGGAGGGATGTTGGTGGGCCCCAGACCCCCCCCAAGGTAAGACTTGGGGAGCTTTTCCAAGAATGTAAGCAGGGCCTGTGGGCTGCGGGGGAGGGCCGGGAGAGGGGAGAAGGCTGAGAAAAAACTGACCCTTCCCCCAGAGGTTCGGGAACATGTAATCTTCTCTGACTCCCGAGGTCACCTGTGCTGCTGGCAGGTGCGGGCTGAGGGGATGGGAAATTCAACACAGGAGAGTGAGTAGCCCGGCAGGGGGGGCACGGTATGGGCAGAGGGGCAGTGTGGGCTGAAGACTTATCCCCTGAGGAGCTTCTTGGGCCCAAGCCTGCAGGGACCTTCCGGGTGGGCCTCTGCCGCCTGAGCTTGGACAGCAGTGCCTGAGGTCCAGGGGGACGGCACAGAGGTGGGGGGCTGACACAGGACTGAAAAGCACACTATTACTGGGTGTTGAAGAAATCAGGAAACCCTACCGTATAAGTGACATTTGCGGGCCGAGAGCCGTGGTCTTGGTGAAGGCAAGCCCACCCAGCTTGACGAGTTAGTCTTTACTGAACGTGGGGAGAGCTGGGTATTCTCGCGTCGCCTGGGGGTATGGCTGTTGCCGGGATTTCCTGGTACATGGAAAAGATGTTCAGGGTTTGCAGGTCTGAAGAACAGCAGTGCCTGGCCCTCACGTCTTGTCAGTGGCTGACTGGTCACCCAGTGTGCAGTTCCCTGAGGACGTACCTGTATGAGGATCCCTCAGAGCTCCTGGGCCTCAGCCTCCTTCCCTCCAGCTCTCTCCCTCTCACAATTCAGCCTCCGCGGGGCAGCCTGACAAAGATTTTAAAAACGACCAGGTGGTGAAAACATGCCTTCCAGGGCCTGGTGTACCCTTGGGGGGCCTGGCCTCCACCCTCACCTCAGCCCCAGAGCCTCCACCCACCCTTGCTGCTCTCTGGGTTCCCCTCCTTGATCTTCCCTCAGGTCCCCCTTCCAGGGCTGCCCCTCACCACCCTCACTGTGATTCTCAACCATATTTTTCTGTAACGGTTCCCTGTAGAAGCTTATTCAGAGAGTTGTTTTTCTAGTTGCTCTTTCAGGAAATCTTCATATCAAAGATATACTGAATATTTCTATGTACTGGACATGTCCCGCTGGACATAAGGTTTTCTTTTTTTTTTTTTTTAATTTTCTTAGGATTTATTTATTTATTTATACAAGCACTGGGTACGGTCAGAAGCGCGGGAGGGTGAGAGGATTCACCAGAGCCAGAGCGGGGAGCAGAGCAGGCAGAGTGACGAAATACACTGCTGAGGGGAGCAGTGGGCGGCAGGAGAGGTCTGTCGCGTCATGTGGGACCCTCGCCGGCGGCTGGGGATCGAACCAGCACTGCAGAGGCTGTGGGCAGCTTTGCAGCCCAGCGCTCAACTGCTGCGCCACCAGAGAGGCCCTGGACATAAGCTTTTCTATAAGATTTTCAAAACCTCCGCTCATTGGGCCTCCCTGGTGACGCAACCTATGAAGCTGTCCGCGGACTCTGCAGCACGAGTTCGATCCCCAGCCAGGGAGCTACCCCACATGGCGCGGTAGACCTCTCCTGACTCACCTGCTGCTGCATGTTCTGTTCCCCACTCTGGTGAATCCTCTCACCCCCCACATCTCTGGCCTGTACCCCAGTTCTTGTATGTATAAATAAATCTTAGAAAAAAAAACAAAACAAAACTCCTCTCATTCCTGTGGCTCAGGGCTCCCTCATGCAGCACCACTTGCCCCAGGGTATAAATTGCAGCGCAGTCGGGGACCTTCTGTCTCCTTCACCATCATTTCCCCTGCATGACTGGGGCAGTTGGCACTCAGAAAATATGGACAGTTTCAAGCTACTATTTAGAGCTGTTTGGCTGCAGATGCAGTGAAATGAGGGGGGCAGGGCTGAGGGCTCAGGCCTCAGAGGACAGAGTAGGGGTGACGTGGGAGAGGTGGGAGATACACAGACACAGGACCTTGGCTCAAGGGCCATTTCAACTTTTAGAATAGTGATGTATTTTTTATTAAAGAAGAGAATAAAGCATTTGTAAATATATTTCTCTCATGTATACTTCAAAGGTGACGTTGGTTGGCGCTACAGAACTGGGGAGCAAACAGGCAGAAGCCCTTCCCTCCCCCACCCCACCCCCTCCACCCCAGATGACAGAGACACACGGAGGGCTGGCAGCTGCCCAGCTCCAAAGTACAGGAGGGTTCACGATGTGTGAACAAGGGGCCGGCTGCCAGCTCTCTTCACAGTGTGGCCTGGAGAGCTAGGTGGGGCTCCAGGAAGGTCCGGCATGCTTGTTAAGAAAACCCATTTACCCATTAGGAAGGAATAAGGCATGAAGGTTCCCCACTGGGCCCTAGCACTGAGGCCAGGGCCTCGCACCGGACTGGATGGTTCCTGTGATTTCTGGGGTCTCAGGATGGGCAGCAGGAGAAACTGGAAACCCGGAAGAATTGCTCAGGGCAGACTGGGGACCTGGGCATCTCTTGCTGTGGCCGGTCTTATTGAAGCCTTAAACCACTGACTCGGCTGGGTCCTCAGAAGTCCCCCCACAGAGGTGGGAGGTTAAGAGCAGGCAGGGAGAGACCTGGTGTTCATCCCATTGCATTTCAATACTGTTCAGTGTGGGGAGAGAATCTTGGGCAGTCCCCAGTGAAGGGGGGCAGGGGAGACCTGGGACTGCTGGCTGGTGGCACATGCCCAGGGTGCTGGGGGTGGCAGCGGGTGTGGCTGGCGGGGGGTGGGCCTGTAGGGGGCTTGGGAGTGAATGAGACGTCATGGTCCCTGAGATGGGGCAGGCAGAGGTCAAGTGGGGTGAGTCAGAAGCCACTCAGTGGTTTGCAGAGATGGGGGCTCCCCAGTACCCAGACCCCTAGAAGGCTTAACGCCCAGAAGGCATTTCCAGGGACAACTGGTACTGGAGAAGGCTGGTTCTGAGGAAAACTGGGTGTACGGCTTGTGTATGGCTGCGGAGGGGCTCCCTGTTCCCCTCCTCTGATTGGCTACAGTTCTGGCCTGAGGGTTCAGGGGAGAAGCTGGTCCTCACCAGGACCTGGCTGAGTCTCCCTGCTCTGAGTGGCAGGGCCCGTCTCTGACCTGGTCAGGACACTGGGGGTCGGACAGCTGGTGCTAAGGGACTAGCCCATTGAGGTTGGGCAGAAGCAGTGGGTGGTCCGGGGGACCCTGGAACCTGCAACAGCTGACTCTGGGGTCCCCTTTCAAGTGTTTCCAGTGGTGGCAAGGGGTCAGGGAGACCTTGCATTGCAAATCTCTCAAATGCCAGCTCTCTTCACAGTGTGGCCTGGAGAGCTGGGTGGGGCTCCAGGAAGGTACCCCCTAAACCTAAACTTTAACAAAAAAATCCAACTGGTCCAGGATGGCTTCCAGAGGCCTGGCCACAAAGTTGGGAGCAAGGTCCAGGGGCAGGAAGCCAGGGCTGGAGGAGCTGGGGTTGGGGGCGTTTGGCTTTGAAACTAGAAGCTGCGCCTCTGGGCTGACTGGGGATGGTGGAGGCTCCTGGGTGGGGGCCTGTTGACCACCTCCATGTTAGCAGGGAACAGGGTGCGCCCCCACACGCTGCTGCTCCTTGGGTGGGAGTGGTGGCCATGGGGATATATTGCTGCCAAAGGGCCCCTCACTTAGAGGCTGTGAGGCCTGGGCTTGAGAGACCCAGGCCTGACCCCAGGGCTGGGGCGGGAGAGGGTCACTTGCTACTGTGTGTCTTCACTTTGGTGGCATTGATGTCCGCCTTGGTCTTCTGGATCCTGGAGAAGATCTCCTTGAAGAGCGCCTTGTACTCAGGCTGGCTCTGCTCCAACCGCTTGTCCACTGCCTCCACATGCAGGCTCAGGGTCTTCTCTCCTGCCTTGGCCTCCCCCTGGCCCTCCTCGCCCCCCAGCAGGTCCTTCCACGAGCTGTCCCGGGAGATGGGCCTGGAGGTCTGCACGCCGGCGTGCCTCACCCCAGCCCCGTGCTGCCGGCACTTGCTCAGCAGCTCCTCGTACTTCTCCAGCAGCGCATGGTACTGCTCGTCCACCTCGCGCAGGATGGACATGCCGCGCCGGCGCACGCTGTTGGCATGCAGTGTGAGGTTACCCGCGTGCCGGCTGGCAGGGTCCTTGGCCACGATGGCATTGAGTGCCGTGTCGCTGCAGCTCTTGCGCACGGCGTGGCTGGGGGAGGTGGCTGGAGAAGAGACACAGTCCTGGATGCCTGAGTCATCCCCACTGCCGGGTTGGGGGTCGTCAGCCTCAGGGGCCTGGGTGAGGGGTGCCAGCAGGGCCTCGGCCAGGTGGTCCTCCCGGCCCAGCAGGTAGGTCTTCGCCTGCTTCATCTGCTGCAGCTCCAGCAGCTCGGCCTCCAGCTCCTGCACGCGCAGGCGGCAGCCCTCCATCTGGCAGAGCTGCCGCTCCAGCTCCGAGCACTCCTGCAGCACCACTGTGTACTCGTGCTCCGCCCGCTCCTTGCGCTGGCGCTCCTGGCTCACCTGGGAACGCAGCACACCCACCAGCGTCTGCAGCCGCTCGTTCTCCTGCTCCAGGGGCTGCGGGCCCAGCTCCAGGGAGGAGCTATGCAAGCGGAAGGCATCCTCACACCTGGCAGGGAGCGGGGACAGGGGTGGTGGTCACTGCCAAGGCCCCCACACCCAGCCCTGACATTTCATCTGTCTCTAGGGCCGGAAATCCTGTTCATCCCTCTAGTCCACTCTCTGGCCCTCTCCCTGGGCTCCGCCCTGGGAGGCTGACCTCAATGGGTTGCTCCAGCCAGGCTTCCCGGCTCTCTCCCCAGGCAAGGGGAGGGCCCTTGAACCAGGAGATCACAGGCAGGAGCAGAAGGAGGTCTTGGGAGTGTCTTCCTCAAGCGCCAGACCTCCTCCTGACTCCTTTAGGCTCGGTCACAGCCCCTTTCCCTTTGCAGCCCCGGGGTGCTGCAGTGTCCCCTCGCCCAAACCTCTCTACGAAGCACCCCTCCCTTTCTCTGTGCAAGGCGCTGCCTGTCTCCTGCCAGGCCTTCCCGAGACTCCTACTACATACACAGCACGGACGCGACATGGAGTCTGCCCAGCACCAAGATACAATGCGAACCGAAAGGTTAACCCTCCTGGGTTCAAATTCTGGCTCACTAAACAGGAGACCGGGGTGAGACACAGAACCTCTGAGTTTTGGCTTCTCACCTGAGTAGTGGGGATGAAGTGCAGGCAACCAAATCACTAAGCAGAGCGGTGGGCACGGGGCCAGCACCTTGTAAGCCCCGGCTGGCTGACTGTTGTTGGCAGCGGCCGTCTCCCCGGGCCGGGACAGCGGGACAGCGCACTGAGCCTCAGTGCCCACCCTACCCTACCCTTCCTCCCGGGGCTGGCCGTGGCGGGAACTTGAAACTGCGCCCAGGGTCCCGGCTGCTCCCCCGACCCCCACCCCCGGGCCTCGCCTACCTGGGGCTGGTGCACAGCTCCTTGAGGCAGGGGAAGGTGTGGATGGTGCGCCTGCGCTCCCGCTTCTCCCGGCGCACCCGCAGCTGCTCCAGGCCCCGCAGCTGCTCCACCTGAGCCTGCAGCTCCTCCACCTGGGCCTGGAGGCGCTCAATGGTCTCTGATAGCCTGAGGTTAGAGTGGGGGACACGCACGGGAGGGACTTCAGGGGACAGGGCCAGCCCTCCTCGCGGCAGCCCCGGAGAGACGGAGGGTTAGGGAAGGTGGGTGATCTTCAGGCGGTGCCCGGACACACCCTTCTCCTGCACCTCCCAGGCCCAGCGGACACTTCCTCCCATGCCAGCTTGGTTCCTCGTACATCCTCTGTCACTTATCACCCTGCACGGCAATAAAATATTTACACGCCCGCCTTCCCTCCCAGGCTGTGCGCTCCGAGCCCGGGGCCCTGTCTTTGTATTCCCGTCACTGTATCCCTAATGCCGGAAACAGCTGGCGCGTGGCCGAAGCTTGAGGGATCGTGGCCTGTATGTTAAACCTTGCAAAACCGACAAGGGCAAACCACTGTCCTCCCAGGCTCTCGCCTGGGCTCTCGCCGGAAGCCTGAGTCACACCCAATGGGCCTGCCGCCTGCGAGCGCGCACACCCAGCCCCGGCCTCCCCAGCCTCTGCCTGGTCCTCACCCGTGGATCTTCTGCTGGGCAGCCTTGCTCTCCAGCACCAGCTTCTGGTTGGTCAGCTCCAGGTCTCGGGCCGTCAGGTCCAGCTGCTCATACACTTTGGCGTGCTGCTCGTTCACACACCGCAGAGTGTCCAGCTGCTTGGTCAGGTACTGAGGAGCCCGGAGTAGGGTGGGGTGAGTAACTTCCAGAACAAGACTTGGGCTAATGTTTACCTCCCTCCCCCCGCCCAGGCCTTCTTGCCACTTCGGTGGTGTGGTGGGTGGGGTATAAGACACTGGTACTGCCTGGGACAGTTGTGCAGGTTGTGAACTGCACAAGGGGCCCTTGACTGGTGTGTGTGTGTGTGTGGGGGAGGTGCTGGGAAGGTCTGTGTGGCCCCTCACCTCGATCTCCTGCACTTGCTCCTCGTTGGTGGAGTACATCTGCTGCAGGGACTCCTCCAGCTCCTTGTTCCTCTCCAGCAGTGTCTTCCCCAGCTCTGCGGCCAAGTGCAAGTCTGTGGGCAGGGGCAGAGGTGGAAGAAACGTGAGCAGCATGAGGAGGCCAGAGGACCCCCATCAGTGCCCTGTGAATACACGAAGGACCAACGAGCTGCTGGGCACTTGTTCTGAACATTCATTCTGGGCTGGGAGCGGGGACCCCAAGGCAACCAGGACACAGGGGCCGCTCTCCCATTGGGAGCTGGGCCTTTGCACTGCCTGGAAGGCCTGGAAGGCCTTTCCCCAGACACTCCCCGCTCATCTCTCTCCTCTTTTAAGTCTGTGCTCAATGGCCACCTTGTCGAGGAGGCCTTTCCCCAAGCACTTGATTCAAAACCTTACCCTCCCCCACTTAATTTTCCCCCTTAGCACTCATCACCATCCACCTTACCAGCCGACTTGCTCATTTATGTTGCTCATCTCCCCCCAGCTAGCTGTAAGCTCGCAGGACAGGGATTTCTGCCTGTTTCATTCACTGATATCCCCGTTCCTAGGCTGGTCCCCGGCACAGAGTAGGTGTGAAGGAATCTTTTTGAAAGAGTGTGATAGGAGCGTCCACTTGGGATGACAGATAAGGCAGAGTGAACTCCTGCTGGGCACGGTGGGAGGTGCAGGCAGCGGCAGCCTTGGGGGGGTACTTGGAAGGGTGACTTGGGGTTCACTGAGAGGCAGCGCGACAGAAAGCCGGTGGACTGTGAGAATGCGGTGGGGCCTTGGAGCTCTTCAGCCCAAGCTCTTGTCCTGTGGATGGTGGACGGGAGAGCAGGAGGGAAGAATGACCTGTGGGTCACGGGCTGGGGTACGGCTGTGCCGGGAGAATTCAGGACTCCTTTGGCCTGGCCGGCAGGGTACTGCTTGGTCCTAGTGCCATGTCTTCTTTCCTTAGGCAGCAAAACCACCCTCTACCCCCAGCAACTCTGGTTCTTGTATCCTCTGGGACAGGAACCTCCTCCCGCCCAGCGCAGCCAAAGGTAAGGAGCAGCTATCAGAGAGGCATGGAGGGGATCTGGCCTGCTTGAGGGGGGCTGTGTGGCAAGGAGGGGGCGGGGCCAGAAGGAACTGGCCAGTACAGGAATCCCTAAGAATTCTCTCTAGTATGGGTGGAGTCGTGTGAGGGTACCGAGACATTTGGGGTGGCTATTCCCCCATATATCAACACATGCCTGATCCTTCTTAGAAACCCAGGGAATAACATATTTGTACATAAAAAAAAATAAAATAACATAAGTGTGAACTGTTTATAATCTGTCATTCCCTGGGTTTCTAAGCGTTCGGCAGTGATAGGAATGCCCTCAAGTGGCCATGGTGGTGGCTGCGAGCCTGTGAATATGCAAATGACCACTGAGCGGCAGGGCACTTTAAAGGAATGAATGATACAGGGTGCAAATAATATCTCAATAAAGCTGTTTTTGTGTTTTTTTTTTAAATGGTTGGTGGGTTGGACCTCCCTGGTGGCACAAGGTGTTAGGACGCAACATATGAAGCTGTCTGCAGTCTCTGCAGCATGAGTTTGATCCCTGGCCGGCCAGGGAGCTACCCACATGGTGCAGCAGACCTCTCTTGACTCGCCCGCTGCTCCCCTCAGCAGTGTATTTCAGTCAGTCTGTCTGTTCTGCTCCCCACTCTGTCTCTGGTGAATCCTCACCCCCTGCATTTCTGGTCTGTACCCCAGCTCTTGTATGTATAAATAATAAATCTTTAAAAAAATAAAATTCCGCCTATACACCCACATGCACAAATGGACGCACGTGTAGATGTAGTGCTGAATGCAGACTCCAAGGCCAGCGGAAGGGAGCAGTGCCCTAGATGGGTCCTCAGACAGGGCGCCTTGTCTGCTTGGGCTGAATTCACAAGTTTGGCTTCTTTTTAAAACAGCTTTAAGGTGTGTGTGAAGGAGCACTTGATGTGAAAACTCAGGCAGTACAGAAAGATTAAAAAACGGTGACAGGGCCTCCCTGGTGACTCGAGGGGTTAAGTCGCAGCACTATGAAGCTACCCGCAGCCACTGCAGCATGAGTTCGATCCCCAGCTAGGAAGCTACTCACATGGCGCAGCAGACCTCTCCTGACTCGCCCACTACTCCCCTCAGCAGTGTATTTCAGCCAGTCTGTCTGTTCTGCTCCCCACTCCGTCTCTGGAGAATCCTCTCACCCTCCCACGCCTCTGGTGTGCACCCCAGCTCTTGCATACTTAAATAAATCTTTAAAAAAAAAGAAGTGATAAAAACTTACTTGAAAGCATCTCAGGTGCGCGCGCCTGTCTATAGCTCTGTAGCCATAAATGAACGGACGGGACCCAACGTGTAGTATTAAAACTACACTGGGGGGGCCTCCCCGGTGGCGCAGCGGTTGAGCGCTGGGTTGCGAAGCTGCCGGCAGCCTCTGCGGCGCCGGTTCGATCCCCGGCTGCTCCCCGGCCACCGGAGGGGGGTCCCACATGGCGTGCAGACCTCTCCTGCCGCCCGCTGCTCCCCTCAGCAGTGTACTTCGGTCCTTCTGCCTGCTCTGCTCCCCGCTCTGGCTCTGGTGAATTCTCTCACCCTCCCGCACTTCTGACTGTACCCAGTGCATGTATAAACAAAGACCAAACAAACAAATAAATAAATGAACAAACATGCCTCTATTAAAAAAAAAAAAAAAAAAAAAAAGATTTAAAAAAAAAAAAAAAAAAAAACTACACTGGGGGGAGAGGGAGAGGGGGAGGCATGGGAGGGGCGGGGAGAGAGGAAGCAGAAGACAACACCTCACCTAGAGAAAGGTGAGGCAGGGTGCAGGTAACCCCCTTCCCGACAGCTCTCTGGGCATCAAGCACCTAGAGATGCTCGAGGCGACCGTGTTTCCCACACCCGCTCCTCCCGTGCAGTGACCCGCAGGGCCGGCTTTCTGTGTCAGCAGCCACAGGGTCGTTGCTAGATGAGCATTCTGTGGCACACAGGTCCCTAAATACAGTCGCAGGCCCTGGGAAGCTATTTTTATGGGCGGCGCTGGGCCACCTATGACCTGCTCCAGTTTTCCACTGCTGAGAGGGGCGGCTGTTGCGCCCGCGGCAGCGCCCGTGACTCCTTTTGACTGAGCCCCTGGACAGCGCCCTCTCCCCTGCGCTTGGCCCACTTGGTGTGGGGCTCCCCATGGCCCCGGGGGTGGGAAACCCGCCAGGTGTGAGTGCACAGCTGGAAATCGGTATTCCCTTCATCAGGTGGTACCTGACTTTATACCTTATTGTTGGACTTTTTAGGGTGTTTTCCATTTCCTCTCTATTAAAAACAAAACTCTAAGTTCATGATACAAACACCTTCATGCAAAGCACTGCCTGTGTCCTGAGGATACTTTCAAAGAAATGATGATTGGGCAAAGGCAGGTCTATTTTTTTTTTTAAAAGATTTATTTATTTATGCATACATGAACTGGGGTACAGGCCAGAGGTGTGCAGGGTGAGAGGATTCACCAGAGACAGAGTGGGGAACAGAACAGGTGGATCTACTGAAATACACTGCTGAGGGGAGCAGCAGGCGAGAGAGGAGAGGTCTGCTGCGCCATGTGGGTAGCTCCCTGGCCAGCCAGCGCTGGGGATCGAACTTGTGCTGCAGTGGCTGCAGATAGCTTCATAGGTTGCGTCTTAATCCCTTGCGCCACCAGGGCAGTCCAGGCCTATTTGATTCACTCTGCCAAAAGGCTGTCCAGGAAAGCTTGGGGGGTTCTCCCACCTTGGTTTCTTAAAACAGCCCCCCAACATTGTTTAAATCCAGATCAAAGCAATCGGAGGCAGCTCTGCCAGAGAGGGGTGGAGGGCAGTGTGATGCAGACCAGGAATTCAGCCCTTTGTCTCTTTTCAGACAGGGATAGTTCCAGGTTCCCAGGGGATGGGCAACCTCTGCACTCTCTCCCGCAGAGCATTATAGAGTGGTTCCAGCTGATGACATGGTAGGCCTGGAGTGGGGAGTTTCCTTTTGAAGAGCTCTGACTGGGGGGGAGGGGCACTGGAGAGCAGAGGCCCAGGCTTCTTTCAGCCAAGCTGGACATAGGGTGGACCAGAGGAGCCTGGTCAACCACCTGGCCTGGACAAAAAGCCAAGTCGCTGGTCAGGCAAGCACCTGGAATCTGCTCCTATACCCAGAAGTGAGGTGTTGAAATGACCAGAGTGGAGCCTTCAGGCTGGGCTTATGTCAGGGGAAGAAGGGGGCTGTGACCAGATGTCACCCCGAGGAGTTCCTGGCTGAGAAGCAGCGCCAAACTATTCTAGAGCAAGGCTATCTAACAGCCTGCAGAAACAAAAGCAGTTTTCCAAATACCTACCGCAGCTATTAAAAAACCCATTAAATCATACACATGACACACAAGAACTTGTAACCCTGAGCAATTAATTTTCTGCTGAGGATGCCAAGAAAAACTAGTCAGTCACCTAATACAAACCCGTGGTGGGGGGAGGGGGATGGAGACACTCGCAGATGAGTTTATTAGCCAGAAGTTGTGCAAAAGTCTGGAGCTGTCTGTCGATAAAGTGCGACGTCTGCACTGCAGCCCCACGTGATGCTGTGTGCGTGGCAGACATTTGGCCACCCCAGCTCCTGACGAGGGAGTGACATCGTCTGCCCACACTTCATGATGGGATGGCGGGTGTCCCCGGACACTCTCAAAGGATTCAGGTCTAAGAAAAAAACACACTCCCCGGGACAGTCAGCTGGTCGAGGAAGAGGCCAGTGCTACTAACGCTGCCTCCTGTGTTGGCATGGGGGGTAGGCCCCATGGGTGGCCTGCGTGGTGCCTCGAAGCTTAACCTACAGAGCCAAGGTCAGAGGCGGAGGAAGGAGAAGTCAGGGACAACTGCACTCTGTTCTTCCTCCCCAACGAGCGCCTGGGGGTGTGCATTCCTGCTGCGGGGGACTGGGCAGCTGCAGGTCACGCTGTAAACCAGGAACACTGAAGCTGGCCCTGTACACAGGCCGCGAGAGTGGCCTGGGCTGCCCAGTGGCTCAGAAACGGGAAGGGAAACAGTGGAAGCTCTTTGGGGTGGGGAGACTCCGGGAGGCCATGGCAGGGAAGCTGGATCAGAAAGCTAAGCTGGCCCGAGTTGCCAGGAGGGATCACGAATGAAGTTTAGAAGCTGCAGAGCAGGGGACTGGGTGAAACCAGGGCTGGGGAGAGGACACCAGCCGGGCGGTGTCCTTCAGTCTTCCAGGAAGGTGCAGCTGCCCCGTGGACACAGGGGCGGGGAGGCCTGGGAGTGGGAGAATGGGGGAACTGGCCACAGCAGAAGGGGAAGTCGGAGCAATAAAAAGCTTATCACAACCAAGTGAATGGTCGCCCACGCCAGCGTGGGCACTGATTGAACTGGCACATTCCAGGCCCTGGAGTTTTCTGGGGTCTCCTGCAGTGGCCTTCAGCAGTTCTGTCCTCTGAGTGCCTGTTGAGAAGCTGGCCCCGCGCGATGCCCCAGAGGCCTCAGAGAGAGAAAGTGATAGGGCGCAGGCGCAGCGAAGAAGAGACAAAGATAAAGGGGGCGGGAAGAGGGAAGTCAGCACCTGGCAGGCCTGCGGGGAGACACTGCCTCCAAGACACAAATGTGAGGAACTCTGGGTTCTCAGAATTGGGATTCTGTCGCCTCTCTCCACTCAGCGCGTCAGAGCTCTCCCCCTGAGGCGGAGACTCAAGGTCAGGCGTCCAGGATTTCAGATCTGACTCAGCAGTCATCTCTCAGTCTGGGAAGAGGGACCCTGGTCCAGGGTGGGGAGGGAGGAGCAGAGCGCGGTGCTTAATAATTAATGGCTTTTTCTATTTTTACAAGCGCTTCTGGCCACAGGCAGAGGGAACAGTGAGACTCGAGGCCCTGGCTCGTCCCTGTCGCTTCCGTCCATGGGGACAGAACAGCATCAAAGTCACGCAGGAGCTTGATGGCCAAGTGGAGCGAGCTCAGGGCATGGGAAAGAGGCACAGCGGGGACCAGGCTGGCTGAGCTAAGTCACTTTCTGGACCACTCGGAGGCAACCAGGGAGCAGCTGGGCAGGAGGGCGTGGGGATCAGGTGTGGGAAGGAGGACGCGACAGGCACCTCACCCCCAGTGTGGCTGGTCCTTGGCCCAGGCTCACCCCACCCAGCCCTCCATGTCAGACAGAGGGGATGGTGCCACAGAAGCTGCACCCAGCACTCTCGGTAACTCCCACTCTCCAGCCCTAGCAGTCATTCCCACTGCTCCCCACCTCGGCACCAGCGCCCCCTTCACTAGACGCCTGCCCCAGAGCCCCTATTCTTCCTCCAGCTCAGACAGGGTCTGCATCAACCTTCCCGAGTCTCTGCTCACTGCGGCTGGTGAGGGCTGCTGCAAACTCCCTGTGGCTCTGTCATGGTTGCTAGTTGGACCCCATTTCTGCCTTCCCTGCTGGAAGGTAGAGTTCCCTGGGGACAAGAGATGGTGTCCCAGGCTCAGCACAGCGCTGAGTGTTTGGATTTTGGTGAAAGCTCTGGTTTCTCCTGAGATGGTCTCATTCCTGGTTTTCCTCCTTGTTTCTGAGCTCTGGCCCTGCTGGGTTTTGCAGTGCAGCCGACAGCTACAAGTCAGTAAGGGCCAGAGAAGCAGGGTGCTGAGCCCACCCCCCACCCTAACCCCAGAGCCGGAACCCCCAGCCCAGCTGGAATCTCCACACCTCCTCTCTCATCCCAGGAAGCAGTGCATCTCCCACCCCCACTCCAGCGCCATCCTCCCACATCTGGGGCGGGCATGGTGCCAGAGACATGTTAGGGGTGCGGGAATGAAATGAGACAGCAACAATGTCAGCATCTGCCTCTCCGGAGGCCATCTTCTCAGGAACTCAGCCTCCAGTCGTTCCTTCTAGGCCTGCCTCCTCCTTGAAGCCCTATCACTGCATCCCACTATGCACACTCAGCTATAGACTCACGTCCATCTGGGTGCGGGGGGTGCTGTCAGGGGGCCAGGGCTGATTCCCAGCTCTGACACTTCAGTGGACCCCGCGTGTTTGTGGAATGCAAAGTTTGGGGGTTGTTGCAGCCAGTTTTGGGCATCTCACTCCAGGCCAGGAGGCTCAGGAGACTCCAGCGCATGGAGTACAGCAGCACCCCCCACCCCAGGCTCTGATTAACCCACAGTCCTGAGCACAAGGACAGAACCTCATCTGCCAGCTGCACCGGGAGGGGGGTCAGGGTCAAGAAACAGGCTCCAGGATCTGGTAGGTGCCTCCCTTGAGGGCAAAGCCAGGCCTCGGGGGCCCTGAGGATGGACTCTGGGAGCGGTGGCTGCTGGCACACTCGCTGGGTGACCGGTTCCCTCTCCCTGCCCCTGTTTCCTCGCCCCTGCAGCTCTGCCCATCCAAGATGGAGCGGCTTTCGGCTTTCGGGGGCAAGAGACTCCACTCCCCCAGGCCCGGGCCTGACCCTCTCAGGCCTGCTCCTTCCTCTCCAAACAGCCCCACCCTGCTCAGAGTGATGTCACTTCGGCCACCTCACCGCCCGCTCTGACCCCGTCCAGCCACCCCCTCTGCTCTCAGATGGGCGGTGGGGGTTGATTCCTTCTTCATTCAGGCTCCGCTGCGTCTCAGAATCTCCTCCAAGTCCCCCGCCATCCGGGAGGGGCAGGGAGGGGCAGGGCCCGGGACCCCCCCTCATGAGGGCCGCCAGGAGACTCCAGTCTGAGTCCCCCCGCGCGCCCCGCGCGCCATCCCTCCCCGGGGAGAGGAGAGAGGAGTTGGGAAACTTTCTGGGAGACTTGAAAGTCGGGGAGTCAGGAATCCGGGCAGGGGCGGGCGCCCCGGGTGTGGCTGGGATAACGTCCCCCTCGCGCAGCCACCGGCCAGCGGGGCGCAGAGGGGGGGGCGCGTCCCGCCCCCAGAAACTTCCTGCGGCGCGCAGGCCCCACAACACCGGGCGCCTCCAAGAACCGGGCGGGCGAGCTGGACGAAGAACGCCGGGTTGTCGGGGAGAGGGGGGCTGCTCCCCCACTTCCGCAGGTGTCGGGGGTCGGGCCGGGCCTCCCGGACAGCGCCCGCGACCGCGGGTCCCCACTCCTCGGGCGCATCGCCCCCCCCGCCCCCCGGGGACGGCGCGGGGTCCAGCCCGGCCCCTCCCGGGGGTTGTCGCCCAACAATGGAGCGGCGGACGAGGGTCTCGGGGCGCCCCCCCCCCGCCTTCCCGCCCCGCGCTCACCCTGCTCCAGGTCCTGCGGGTCGTACCAGGGCTCCTCGTCCTCCGCGAGGTCCTCCATGCCCGCGGCTCTCCGCATGGCGCGCGGCGGGCGGCTCAGGGCCGGGGCGCGGGCCGCGGGGCGCGGCGGCGGGGGCGGGGGCGGGCCGGGGCTCCCGCGTCGCGGCCTCGGGCTGCAGCGCCCCCGCGCCCCCTCGCCATCGATTCCCCCCGCGCGGGCCGCCCCGGGTCCTGCGGGGCCGGGCGCGCCGGGCGGCGGCGGCACAAAGGCCGAGGGCGGGGACCGGCGGCACCGCGGCGAGGCGGCTCGGGCCCGCCGGCCGGTCTGCGGGTCTCGGGGCGCCCCTGCCCGGCTCCGGCCCGCGCTGCCCCGCCCGCCGCGCGACCCCCCGCGCCGCCGCCGCGTCTCCGCCCGCCCGCCCCGCGCTTCCCGGCGACCCGCTCCGGGGGCGGGGCCGGCCGCCGCCGGCCACTCAGGAGGCGTATGCAAAACAGGGGGCGTGGCCGGGGCTGGGGGCGGGACTGGGGCCGGGGCGGGGCCGGGGCGGGCCGGGGGCGGGGCCTCTGGTGTCCCCGACAGGCTGTTGTGGACCCACCCCCCCTTCTCTCCACGCCCGACTGCAGTTTAGGGCTCGCTGAGATTATTTTATTTTGTTCACCTATCGTTGTGGCTCTCTCTCCAGGTCGCCGGGAAGCAAGGATCTCGTCTCTCTCGTTCACAGTTGGCTCCTCAGTGGCAAGAACTGGCTGGTTCATTACTACCTTCTCTGTGTGCTCTTTGAAGAAATGGATATTGATTTACAATTTCCTTTATTGAAGAAGTTGTGTTTAGATGCCTTTGGCAGGAAACCTTAGGTCAAGAGTGGCGAAGGCGTGTTGCCGGTATTCTGTCTCCCTTTAAGGTCCTGTTTCCCTCTCCTTGGGATTCCTGTCCTATATCCAATTATATCCATAAATAGTCTAACCTACCCAGGCATTCTTTCCCTAAAGGAGTTTTTAGACCCGAATATTCACATGAGTGGTTTTTATTTGGACCTATCATGTGGGTACTGTGGAGACATCCTGAATATATCCAAGTCTTAACAGATGTGCCAAGTAACTCCAAGACAGGACTAATACCCAGAATGTAGTAAGGACACCTGCAAATCCACAGGAGAAAAATAGCCCAGTAGAAAAGTGGGTGAGAGATTCACCAGACACTTCACAAACGAGCAAGTGACCCAATAAACATGTAAGATGCTCATCTTTAGAAGGATCAATACCTACAGGGGAAGGAAAGGAAGCAGGGGTGGGCAGAGGGAGGAACTGGATCGGGATGTGGCTTCAACAAAAGCCTCCCCCATTCTTGGAGACCTTTGAATCTGGGGTGACCCTTCAAAGCTATTTCAAGCAGCAGTGGGGAGTGGGCTTTTACATCCCCAATACATGTCAATCAGTCGTTGTATGGATTGCAGGCTGTCCCTGGGAAGTAGGCGCCACCATGGGCAAAGGGGTCTTCCTCTCTTCTCAGAGAGGGGGGCAGCAGAGTAGAGCCTGCAGCCCTCCCAGCTGCCCAGGAAACACCAAGCAGAGGGAGGAGTCTGGGGGATGCATCATAGCATCCACCACAGCTGTATACCCTATAACCGGCACTTCTCCTTTGTTGTGGGACAGACACAGATACACATGTTAAACACGGCTTGCACGAGACTGTTCACTGCTACTCTGTTGACAGTAGCCCAAATTAGAAATAATCCAAATGTCCATCAATAATTGTATTGTATTGAATAATTGTATGAATATGAATAATTGTATTGTTAGAATTTAATGCTAACTGCAAATTAATATTGATTCATGACACACATGTTCGTGTATAATAACTGTGGGGTATTTGTGCAATGGAATATTATACAGCACAAAGGAAATGTTGAGTGAAAGACACCAGACACAAGAGTAAATACTTGTATTGGTTTGCCTATTGTTTCTGTGACGCATCACCCAAAATTTAGCAGTTTGAGACAACGCAAGCTTGAGACTATCTTCTGAAGGTTACAAGTCTGACATGTGTCTCCATGGGGACAGCCAGATGTTGGTAAGGCGGTGTTCTTTCTAGAGGCTCCGGGGGGAAAGTCTGTTTCTTGCTATTTCTGCTTTCTAGAGGTTGCTCACATTCCTTGGGTCATGGCCACTTTCCGCCTTCTAAGCCATCAGTCAGCTGACTCCTCACGCTGCAGGGCTGACTCTGCCTCCCTCTTCCACTTTTAAAGACCCTTGTGATGACACTGGACCCACTAGACCAGCCCAGCATAATCTCTCATTGTAAGGTCCTCAACTTCATCACATCTGCAAAGTCCTTTTGCCAAGTAAGGTGACATATCTGAAGAATCTGAAACAAAATAACAAAAAGGACCTGGGGGTTAGAATGGGGACACTTTTGGGGTTCATGATTCCGTTTACATGAAGTTTAAACCTAGCAAAAACAAACAAACACAAAACAATGTTACTCTAATCAGGATAGCATAGGGGCTTGGGGAGATACCGCAGAAACCCTGACGGACTGGGAGTGTTTTATTTCCTGAACTGGGGGCTAGTTACTGGTGTGCTCATTTGTGAAAATCATCAACTGCAAACTTGTGTGACATGTGCACTTTCCCCAAATACAGGTTATACTTCAATAAAATCATTTACTTAAGAAGAGGGAAAAAACTACCCCATGACTGAAACTCAGGCAGCCTCTGCCCTTGAACAGCTTCCCTTCTAGGGGATAAATAAATGGTTGCAACGAGCACCATGAGGAAAATGAACAGGGAACTGTGAGAGAGTCTGAGGGAAGGCTGCGATTTGGTGTTTGGGAAAGTCTCCCTCAACAGAGGACAGAGGATGGAGACTCAGGTGACCTACAGTGCTGGGCGCTTGGCCTGACTTGGTTCATGAGAACCCGAGGTTCCTGGCCTATGGGCCCACTTCCTGTGCGTTCAGGCTATTCCCAGAGGAGGAAATTCAGATGGGCCTTTGCAGGACATTCCTCAGCCTCCCCGGCAGCCAACAAGCCCTGGCGTCCATTTCTGGCCTTTTCTTCTAACTGGGTCAAAGCTGGGTAGAGAGCCGTGCCCAGATGGAGAGCTTAACCTACCTGACCTAGGTCCCCTCCAGGCTGGCACCTGGTCTGCATGTCAGGCGCACCTATGGTGTTCCCTGTCCGGGGCATCAGCAGTGGGCACTGATATCAGGCCAGAGCCCCTGGGGGCGCCATGTCCTCCGGGCCTGGGATACTCTGACCCCCCTGAGCTTGGCTTCCCACCCCGGGAAGCAGGAACGCTCCCCTAATCCCTGGACACGCGAGCCCACCTCCAGATGCACCGAGGCTGGGGGCGGGGGAGGAGAGACGCGCCCTCCCCGGGAGCGCCGAGCTGGCAGGGCGGGACCGGGGCCGCGATGTGACCGATGTGCCCGCCGAGGTCTGTCGCCGGTGCCCACCCCAGCCTGGCCCCGACCCGCCCAGCCCGCCGGAAGTGACGCGCGCGGGCAGCGCTGACGTTGGAGGGTCTTGGAGGCTCGGGGAGGCGCAGGGGCCCCGCCCCGCCCCGCCCCGCCCCGCCCCGCCCGGGAACCCTCACCACCCCAAGCGCACCCCAAGTGCACCGCGCTTCTTGGGGTGAGGTCAAGGGACCCAGCGACAGCAGGACACCCCCGCAGACCTCGCAGCCCTCCTGGTCCCCAGACCCTTCCTTCCAGCGCTGGACACGCTGACCTCGCCCCAGCTGGGCCCCCACCAGCCTGAGGTCAGCGCCTGGCGCGGTAAGGCGCTCAGTATATCTGAATGAGTGAGGTCATCTGGTGTCCACCCCACCCTCCCAGAGCCCGGTGAGAACAGCTGCCTGCTCTGGAAGGGAGCTTGCTGCAGACGCTCAGGGCCTTGGGTCAGGAAGTGTACACCACAGAGTGATCTTTAGGACCTAGTGTTGACCCCCCTCCCCGTGGCCTCACCTCATTCCTTCAACCTCCTCCAGGGGTGTTGGGAGGAGGCCAGGAGTCCATACTTGCCAGGTGCTCAGTCCACTGGGCCCCGAGCGCCCTGCACCTCGCCAGCATCACCTGCATCCTTCCTCTCCACCCAACCTGTGGCCGCCTGGGTTCAACCCTTGTCATCCCTTATCTCCCAGCGGATTCCCTGTTTCCAGGTCACTTGATCTCCCCTGCAGCGGCCAGAATCACTTTGTTAAGACCCAAGATAGAAGCTCTTCCACTTTGGGGAGCTCTGCACCTGGTCTGCCGCTCAAGGTTTACCCCTTGTCCTGCACTCAGTCTGGACCCGTGATCCTGTTCTCCAGATGAACCGGGTCCTGTTCCAGGCCCTGTACACTTTGGGGTCTGCCTTCTGCTCGCTGCTCTTACCCGCATGTGAAGCAGCACCCATGGGTCCTTCCAGACCGATTTCACTCTTCTCCATCTGTTCCGTGCTCAGGAGGCTGAAGCTTTGTGGGCTGGACCAGTGGGCTCTCTTGTTGTCTATGGGTCCACCGATGGGAAGCGCCAGCAGGAACTTGGGGGGCAGGAGAAGAGTTAAGGTGGGGTATCTACCCCACAGCTCCCTCTTTCCAGGTGCCTGTCTGCCCTCTGCTGCAGCTGGCTCTTTCTCTGGGTTCTGATGACCATGCCGCCCCTCGAGGATGGCTGAGGCTCCCCACTGCTTCCAGCCCCAGGTGCTGCCAGGCCTCTGTTGGTTTCCTTTCTCCGTGAACATCACCCCTTGATTAAACTCTCTTGGTTACTCTGCCCGCAGTTGCGTCTGTTTCCTGTTGGGACCCTGATAGATGCCTGTGGTCAGCCTCCCGGCATTAGCCCCACCTCCCACTCCCTGGGGAATCCCGCTCCCTGTCCCTCCAGGGTCCTGACCAAACTCCCACTCTTGACTCCATAACTCCGCATGCTTTCTTCTGTCGGCAGGGGACACTGTCTTTGTGCTCAGGCCTTAGCACCGGCAAAGCACCTGGTTTAATACGTGCTGAGCCATGTTTGTTGCTGATTGCTGGTTGAGCCCAAACAATGGGGCTCAGTGAGGCTATGGCCGTCACAGACCAGTGAATCTTGCTTCATGCTGAGCCCAAAAGTAAGACAAGGAAGACACGACATGTTTCCCTATGGGCAAATCATAGATAGCTAAGCGCCTACTAGAGAAACATTAACTGAATAGTGTAAGTATCTTCTTTCAACTTTCAAAAGCTGTGTTTAACGACATATTTTTTCTGTCTACATCCAGTCCTTGTTCTTTTTTTTTTTCTGTTTTTTTTTTTTTCCCCGAGGCCACCTGCCCAGTCCGTTCTTAAACATTTTTACAACATTCATATTCCAGCACACACAAAGGTAGAGAGAATACAATGACTCTATCCCTTCCCAGTGCAGACGCAACATTGGCCAAGATCAAGATGCCGGCACTTTAGCTGCATCTGACCTGCCTGTTCTTAGCTGCAGTATTTTAAAAGCAATCCTGGTCATTAGGTCATCTCTCTCTGCACGCTTCTGCAGGCATCATTAAAAAAATAACCAGAGCATTTTTTTTTAATTTTTAAATTTTTTTAAGATTTATTTAATCATACAAGAGCTGGGGTATAGGCCAGAGATGTGACGGGGAGATGTGAGAGGATTCACCAGAGACAGAGTGGGGAGCAGAACAGGCAGACTGACTGAAATACACTGCTGAGGGGAGCAGTGGGCGAGTCAGGAGAGGTTTGCTGTGCCCTGTGGGTAGCTCCCTGGCCGGCCGGGGATTGAACTCGTGCTGCAGTGGCTACGGATAGCTTCATAGGTTGCATCTTAACCCCTTGTGCCACCAGGGAGGCCCAATCAGAGCATTTTAAAGACACCACCCTGGTGGAGCTAGGGCGGATGTTAAGTTTAATTTGAACACAGTGAACAATGGGGGGAATGAACAGGTTTGTTTTTTTTTTTTTTTTTGACCTGGCTGTGTTCGTGGTCATGTACCTAAAACAATGTTAACATTTTTTCCATACCAATGGGGTGAGAGTGCATAGGGATGGCACAGATTTCCTAGCCATCACACAAGATTTTTCCGATGTGCTGAATACCCACAGAATGGGAGCAGTCCTGTGCATGGACTTCTCCCATTGGAGGGAGAAGATGGATAAGAGAAACAGATGCCTTTAATCCATCCATGAAGGCTGATGGGAAGGGAGAAATCTATGGGTGGCCAGTAATATTTTGGTGCAACTTGGAATTCCTGGTTGCAGATCACAACAATGTGACTGAGAGATGGGCAAGACCAAAGGGTTCCCAGTGACTCCCCCAGTAGCAGTTACTTCCTGCTGCTGCTAGTCATTTTTTAAAAATTGAGTTTATTAAATATTATTTACATGAAGTAAAAGCCAACTCCCTCCTCCTGCTCCCAGTCCAGGACAACCACTGATCTGTTTTCTGTTCCAGTGTTTTGCTCTTTCTGGAAAGTCACGTAATGATATAAAATAGTACTTGCTTCCGGTGGCTCCCATAATGCAGTTGAGGCTCATCCACACTATCGCTGCAGGCATCAGCAGCTGGTCCCTTTGTATTACTGAGTGCCAGTTCCCGAAATGGATGAGCCACTATCTATCCACCGGATGATGGACATTTGAGTTCTTTTCAGTTTTTAGTGATCATGAATCGAATTGCTATGAGCATTTGCCTATAGACTTTTGGTGTGGTGATCTGGCTTCGTTCTGAGTAAAATACCTCTCATGAGATTATGGAGTTATATAGTAATTGCACATTCAACTTTACAAGAAAATATAAATATTTGGAGTCCTTGCCAGTTCTTGATATTGTCAGGTTCTGCTCCTCTCCCCCCAATTGTCATAGCTATATATTCCTTGTCAAATTGTGGTTTCAATTTGTATTTCCCTAATTTCTAAGATTAAGAATTGTAAATGTCCCTCTGGCCTGAAATGGGGTTGACTATCTTGTAGAGTTGACTGGATTAAAAAAAAAAAAATAACAAAGCACGATTTCTTCCTTATCTTGGAGTGATTAGAAAAGCTATGAGGCCTGCCCAGGATTTCTCACAGGGCAGGGAAAACCCACCTCTGCTTGGAGAACAGAGCTCTCCTGTGGAGTCTGCTTCCTTGCTGATGGTGTCACCCCCACCCTGCCCCTGCCTCCACACCTGTCCTGCCTCTGTGCCACCCTTTCACTGCCCAGATGGTGCACCCTCATTTTCACCTGCTGAATTCTTACTTTAATGAATTTTCACTTAGGATTTCCCAGGTGTAGCATGCAAGGTCATATGGGGAAAGTGCACCCTCTTTTGGGGCCAGGGTTGGATTTTCTGTTTTGACTTTTATTCCACATAGTTGTCTGATTTGACATTTTCTCACATGTAAAGCGGGGATGATCCCTACCTCAGAGGTAGGTGGTTGTCAGCGAGACTGTCCTCACGTTATTGTTGCTGTTCGTTTGCCTCTATCAAAGGTTCACTGGGCGGATCATGGCTAATGTTTTCCTTGTTTCCCCGGGAGCTAAATGGTAGCCAGCAGTCCATCAACACATGTGTTGAAATGGATGGATCTAAAAGGATTTTCAGGGAAGGCAGGTGGCCAGAAAGGAGTTAGGGGGTGGGGGTGGGGGTGGGGGTGGGAGGGTTGGGGGGTAACTTTCGCTCTCATCATTCCTGGGAAGTTGCTTTTCTGGAGGGGTCTGCGTAGGGCTTGGGGCTGGAAGAAACTGGGCTGCCTGGACACCGGGTTTGAGAGGCCAGAAAAGGGGGACCAGGATGCTCAGGAGGCAGCAGGCCGAGGACCGGCTGAGAGGCAGCGGCCGGGTGATGGCGCCGGGATGCGGGCGGGAGGGGGCGGGAGGCGGGGCCGGCTGCGGGCCCCGAGGACGGGGTGGAGACCGGAGAGCCGGGGCCCGACCCCGTCCCGGCGCAGAAGGGGGCGCCGGGCCCGGGGCCGGGAGCAGGACGCGGGCGCGGGGCCCCGCGGGTGGGAGGGGGCGGCCGGGGCGCGGCGGGCGCGCGCGGCAGGTGCGGGGGGCGGGCGCGGCAGGTGCGGGGGGCGGGCCGGGGCGGGCCGGGGCGGGGCCGGCGCGGGCTCGCGGGCGGGGCGCGCCCTCGGCTCCGGCGACAGCAGCGCGGGCGGCGGCGCGGGCGCGGGACCCCGGCCGGGCGGGGGCCGAGCGGGCCGGCGCGATGGGGTCGGCCGACTCCAAGCTGAGCTTCCGGAAGGCGGTGATCCAGCTCACCACCAAGACGCAGGTGCGCGGGCGGCTCCCCGGGCCGGGGGCGGCGCGAACTCGGCTGGCGGGGACCGGGGGGCACCCGCGGCCTCCGAGGGCGACGCAGACGCCGGGCCCGAAGCGGGGCCCCTGGCCCTGTGCCCCGGGCTCCATCCGCTACCCTCCGCGCGCCCGGCCTGCGCTCCGGAGCGTCCCGGCCCCGCGGCCGCGGCTCCCCCAGGCTGACGTGTGCCTCCTCCCGAGCCGCCGCCCCCAGCCCCCGCGCCCGGCTCAGCCTGGCAGCTCCGGCCTCCCTCCGGCACCCCCGCCCCCCCAGCCCCCCACCCTCCAGCCCCCCTCCCGGCCCCTCGGTGCCGGTGGGTCGCGGGCGCACAGACTCGGCGGCTGACTCAACGCAAACAAAGCCGGGCCGGGGAGACAGCTGGTGCGCGGTGCCGGCGCCTCCCGGGGCCCAGGTCGATGCTCGCGGCCAAGAAGGCCCAGATCTCCCTGGGAACACGCACTGAGAGGCCGGCGGGGAGGCAGCCTGGCAAGGGGACCTGTTTCCCGGCCCTTGGAGTCGAGTTTCCTGTCTGGGGACCACCGCTTTAGGGGGCCCCTCTTCCGAGGCCCAGGGGTGAGGATGACGGTACCTGAGGGTACCCTCTAGGCTGGGCATGAGGCTCCTCCTTATGGGCCTTGACTGGCTGGTACAGGGCCTGAGGGGGTGTCTTTCAGCCTGGTCCACACTCTCACAACCCCCTGAGTCCACAAGGGTGGCACAGAGGCCCCTCCTGCCCCCAGCACACAGGACCTGACCCCAGCGAGGCCCACCCCTTCTCACCTCACCCCTGAACCAAGCTGCTCTGGGCATAGAGATGCCCCATCCTGACTCCCCCAGACCCACACCTTCAAGGGAGTCAGGACCTGCTGTTGTCTGGGATTTTCCTGCCCCGCTCCCCAGGGCCTGCTCTTTGCAATTAGAGCGGGTTCAGGGCACCCCTCTCCAAAGCCAGGCTCTGGTGTCTCATCCCCATGAGAGAAGGGGCAGGTGCCGCACATGCCCAGGGCTCCCGGAGAGTCCAGCCCCAGATGAGAAGCGTGATATAAACCAGACCTCACTTCTCGCCACTCGCCATGGCTCTTGGTTCATTCTGGCACTTTCTTAGGGCAGGGCTTCTTGGTCGTGAGTAGCAGGTGGGCCAGGCCCTCTTTGTGGGCCCCCAGGAGCAGAGGGAGGGAGGGAGGCTCCTATGTTTACCGAGTGCGGAGGGAAACGCCTTGTTGGAGGAACGCCTTGTGGGTTGTTGGCTCAGAGCTGGGGTCCTTTGCCTGGCCAGCACGACTAGCTCAGCCAGGCCCCAAAGGACCAGAGTGTCCTAGATTCCTATCTGTCCTGGCCCCCTCCCCAAAGTCCTCTGTTGTCCCGGGGTTCTGCCCTAGAACGGAGCTGACTGAGACAATACCACCCCGTTTCCCAGCCAAGGGCTATGAGTTGGCTTGGGACAAGCGTGAAGCTGCAGACAGCCTGGGTTTCCCCATTAAGTCCCCGGAGAGTACTGGGGCCCTGGTGGGGGGCAGAGGGGAGACTGGGCTGCCCGGAGGGAGAAAGTCAGGTGTGGAGAGCTGACTTGAGGAGCTGGAGAGTGAGGTCTAGATCCCAGATGATCCTTCCAGATCTTGCCCCTTTGTGTCCCCATGGAGATTCAGGCCTGCTGTCCAAGGTGTCCTCTGACCCCAGAGCCTCAGAGCAGAGAAGCCCACCCAGCACCTTCTTGCATGGCCTGTGCCTGGCCCAGGCTGCCCTGCTCGCCTTCCTCACAGCCTTCCTGCCCTGCATCCTGTTTTCTTCCTGCCCTGGGCCAGCCTGACCCAGGTCCGGGCGGCCGGCAGCTTTGCCTGTGCTTCCTGACTCTTTCCCAGCTTGAGTGGGGCCCAGATCCCAACTCTTGGAAATTCTCTGCCATAGGCATGGAACCCTAAGGGGACCCTGTTTCCATGGGAATGCCGTGGCGTCCCACAGAGCAGGTGACTCCTAGCAGGCTAAGCCCCTGCTGGTTCTGCACGCCTTTCCTCAGAGAGGTTCCAAAGAAGCAGCCGGTCCCCAGGCTGTGGGGAGTCTGCCCCCAGCCCCAGCAGGTGCTGGCAAAGCTACCAGAAAATGCCTGCTTTCCCCCCAGGGTAGCTCTGTCCCTGTGCACATGACCCAAAGGCCTGCCTCCCTCCAGCAAAAATCCTTTATTTAAATTAACTGGATTGGATTTGGGAAGATTCCTTGGGCCCAGCTGCAGTACTACAGGCAGGAGCTAAGTCTTGTCCCTCCCCTCAGAAGCCCACAGGGCCATGGTGGGCCTCGCTAATACCTCTAGCCTCAGGCTAGCCTGGTGGAGCCAGTAATGGCAAACAAACTGAGGTGACAGGGGGACCAGGAGAGGAGGCCCAGCTTGGGGATGGAGGTGGTGAGAGTCCCACTCAAGTTCCAAGTCAGTTCCCATAACTGGGGTCATTCCTCGCTTCTGGGCGAGGTGACCCTGGGGCCTCCTAAGCCTCCACTTTTCACATCCAGTCCCCAGGTGGCACTTGTCTGATAAGACAGGTCAAAAGTCAAGTCTAGCTGCTGTTCAAATGAGTTTCCACCCCTTTAAGGGCGGGTGGCCACCTGGGAAAGTATCAGAGAAGGGGCTTCCTGGAGTGGCTCCCAGATGGGGTGTCAGGTGGCCCTCCTGGCTGAGGGTGTGAGGGCCAGCAAGCCCAGCCCCAGGGCCTTCCTTTGGCCTGTTCCTCCCCCCAGCAAACTCACCTTACCAGTCCTGGGGCCCAGCTGGCACTGCTTGCCAGGTCTGCTCAGAGGGCTTGGCCAAAAGCTGGCGATAGCCTGGAGGGCAGCTTTGGGAGTGGGCCAGGGCTTGCCTGGACCTTGCTCATGCTTGTGACCCTGGTCCTGAGTCTGGACAGCCCACTGGTGCTTGGCTTTGCCCAGAGAGCTCGCTGAAGTCGCCTCCAGGATTAATTACAGCTAAACAAGTATTGCCTGAGCCTTTGCCGTAAGCTTCATCTGCAGGGTCATGGAGAAGGGCTGGTTGGGTGATGGGGCTGGAGGCAAATGCACCAAGACCTGTGGAGTCAGGGACTATGATGAGTGATTGTGGGGGTGAGAGGGGGTGGGAGGGGGTGGGACTCGAGGTTCCAACGTGAGAGCAAGTCTATCCGTCTGGAGTGCTGGGAGAGTCCGTAGAAGGAATGACTTTAGAAAAAATTTAAATGTGATATATGTGTATTACCTGATGGTAAAAGTAACGCATCTTTGCAGATGTGTGGAGGTAGCGTGTCCCTTTAACAGACTTCAGAAAAGGAAAAGGTTAGGATGATTGGAGCAACCCAGAAAGACCTCTTGGAGGAGGTGATAGTCAAAAGGAAAGAGTGCCTTGGACACACTGTGCCCCCATAAAGGAACTTGCAAAAGGGAAAATATAATAATATGTGCACTTATCGCAAAGTACAAAGAAAAATGTAAAAGCCACCGAGAGATAATTACTGTTAACCTTTTGCTTTATTCATTTCTCATCTTTCATTACTATATAACTGAATGCAAAATTATGCTCAGCTGATAGTTTTATATCTTGTCTTTTTCATATAACATTGTATTGTGAGCATTTCCCACTTGTTAATATTCTTTGAAAATGTGATTTTTGATGGCTGCATAGTATTCCCGTACAGGTCTGTGCCCTCTCTTTTGAAGCATTCCTTGATGTCCCTTAGGCTGATCCCAGTGCTTCACTGTTAGCAACAATGTCAGTAAATCAGCACACGTGCTTGCTGGCCATCATTTCCTTAGGAAGTGTTTCTAGGTGAAATGTTTAATTAAAGTGGGCTGCCTCCGTGAAAGCCTGGGTGATTCAGAAGGCATAGGTGTGTGAAAGGCACACGGCCCAAGGAGGGCCGGCAGGTCTTTGATATCTGTTGGAAGGGGTGAGCATTCTAGAAGAGGGACAGTCAGATGGTAGGGTTGGTCCTAAGGATCAGAAATATGTGTGTGTGTGTGCATGTGTGTGTGTGTAGGTGTGTTTGGGTAAGATCTCGGCCACACAGCACACAGTGGTGGTTGCAAAGGTCTCTGTGAGGGGGCAAGTGCCTTCAGCCCTGTACTTTGGGATGTGGATTGGGGGTGACGTGAGGTGGGACACTGGAGGTTGAGCCCTGGCAAGAAGTGGCCGTTGGCTGGTGTTGGGCACCAGGGAGCAGGTGCGAGTCAGAGGGACTTGGAGGCTGACTCCTTCAGCTCGGCATCTGTTGGGCCTTCTGTGGGGAGTCTGGGCTGAGGGGCAGCGGGGGTGAGTGGAAATGAGCACAAGTCCCCTTTGTCTCCTCCCTAGGGCAAGAGGGCACAGCCTGGGTCTGGGACCCTGGACACTTGACCTGGGACATCTCCGGGGGGAGGTTTGGTGCCTTGCTAGGAGAAGCTGTGACTTACCCAGGGTCCCACAGCCCCCCCGGGCACCGGGTTAGGCTTTGACCGCTGAACTCAGGGCCCAGCTGATCTTTGGCTGCCCACACCGAGTGTTCCCAGGGTGCTGGCTGGGGCTTGTAGTGGCTGATAGTGTCCCCCTGCTGGAAGGCTCTTAGGTGTCAGCAGGGATAGAGTAGGGGGCCATGACTTCCCTCTTGGGGGCTCCCTTGGCAACAGTCTGGCCAAACTGTGTGCCTGTGACCAGGGGTCATGTAACTTTGGACACTGGGTCCCCCCACAGCCCGTGGAAGCCACCGATGATGCCTTTTGGGACCAATTCTGGGCGGACACAACCACTTCCGTGCAGGATGTCTTTGCACTGGTACCGGCGGCCGAGATCCGGGCTGTGCGGGAGGAGTCACCCTCCAACCTGGCCACGCTATGCTACAAGGTGAGGCCCTTCCCACCATCCCAGGGGCTGGAGAGGGCAGGCGCCAGGTCCCTCACGCCAGATCCGTGCATTCCCCAGCCCTCCCTTTCCTCCCCCTCTCGCAGGGCTCTGGGGGGACAGGGTCTGACCACCCCATTTGTGGTGCTTCCCTGGGCCACACCCTGCTGAGCACTTTCCACAGAGCACCTCGCGTCGCTCACCCTGTGGTCAACACCGCTCGTGTGGCCATTTACAGACGAGCAAACTGAGGCCTGGCCGGCTCAGCACTAGCCAGGCCGCAGCCAGCAAGGTGGCCCGGTGCTCAGTCCTGGGTGCTCCCGGCTACGCTCTCTCCTGTGGCCTGTCCCGCAGGGCTGGACAGGCCAGTCGGGAGAAGTGACCTCCACCTGCAGCCCTGCTGTCTCTTCCTCTCTGTGGCCAGGGGTACCCACCCTGACCCAGTGCTGGACCCCACTGCTCACCGGCCGGTGTGCCCCTCTGCCCACCCATAGGCCGTGGAGAAGCTGGTGCAGGGCGCCGAGAGCGGCTGCCACTCAGAGAAGGAGAAGCAGATCGTCCTGAACTGCAGCCGGCTCCTCACCCGCGTGCTGCCCTACATCTTCGAGGACCCCGACTGGAGGGGCTTCTTCTGGTCCACAGTGCCCGGTGCAGGGCGAGGCGGGGTCTGTGTCCTTGGCGGGGGCTGGCTGGGAGCTGGGCCACAGGCCTCCAAATCTCTTCCAGGGCTTGGGAAGTACAGGTTGGGGGGCTGCTGCTGAGAGGGGTCAGTGGGTCTCCCACAGGTATGCCCCTACTCCTGGGTTGAGATGGGGGAGCAGGGCTGCAGTGCGTCCTAGAGGGAGAAGCTGTCCTCTCCCCTCCAAGACCCCCCCCCAACACCATGCCGTCTCTGAAAGCTGGCTGAGGGGTGGGGCCTGCTGGTTCCCGGTAGTTTGGGGACACAGCCTTGTCCCTCCCAGTCCGTGGGATGTCTCCTGGCTGCATCCAGCCCCACTTCTCTCTCTGGCCCCCTTTTGCCTTGAGAGCTTTGGGGTGACCATCAGTCCACTTTCTTTTCCTTCTTCCTCTCCCTTCATCCTTTGCCCATGAGTGCCTCGACCCAGTCCCACCTGCCTCCCACCTGGGCCACCTCTCCTTGGCCACCATTGAGGCAACCTGTGGGAATCCTGTCTCGAGCAGGTAGAGGATGATGATGAGAATGCCCGGCCCCTGGCCGAGTCCCTGCTCCTGGCCATCGCCGACCTGCTCTTCTGCCCAGACTTCACGGTCCATAGCCACCGGCGGAGCACTGTGGTGAGAGTCCCTCCCGCCACTCCGGGCCGGGGAGGGCGCTGGTTCTGGATGGGAGCTGGTTGGTGTTCCTGGGGCAGGATTTTCTGAGGGCAGGGGCTGCAGCCAGAGCTGGCTGCCTGGCACGCGTGGTCCCGGGAGGGGCAGTGGCTGGCACAGCTGGAGAAGAGCCAGCTGTGGCCCAGCCCTGCCTCCTGCATCCGGGAGCTGCACACAGAAGCCCATTGTCTTGGTCTGGGTGGTGGGTGCGGGTGTGGGGCTTGGGCACAGGACACCTGGCCCTGTCATTTCCCGTGGTCCCCGGATCTGACCTTGAATATCTTCTACCCTCCCACCCGCCACCCCACCAGGGGCACCCAATTTCATCCTCCTCCTAGTCTCCTTCCGTCCCTCCTTCTCTCTCTGTCTCAAACTGTAAAAGAACTAGACTGAAGAAAAAGCTTTCAAGAGGCCCGAGAACATTCATTTCTTCCCCGTGCACAAGCACCTGGGCCATTGTGAGGTTCTGTCTGAGGAGAATATGAGGGTCTCTGTCTTCAGGGATGGCAGGGGACCTGGCAGGACACCCCCAGGCTGATCTCCCCCTGATTCTGTTGCAGGACTCGGCAGAGGATGTCCATTCCCTGGACAGCTGCGAATACATCTGGGAGGCCGGCGTGGGCTTCGCTCACTCCCCTCAGCCCAACTACATCCACGACATGAACCGGTGAGCTTTGCTCCAGCCGGGGCCCAGGCCCACCCCGCCCGGCTCAGGGGGAGCCACACCTAGGGTCCTCCGGCAGGCCCGTGGCCCACCCTCAGCCTCAGGGATGCAACAGGGTCATTTCTTTCCTTGGACTTGAGCCAGGGCGGGGTCTAGAGAAGTGGGGTCTTTGGGTACTGGACCTTTCCCATAACCCCTTCCCAAGGATGGAGCTGCTGAAGCTGCTGCTGACCTGCTTCTCGGAGGCCATGTACCTGCCCCCCGCTCCGGAGAGTGGCAGCACCAACCCGTGGGTGCAGTTTTTTTGTTCCACGGAGAACAGGTGAGGCCCCATGCCCCCACCTTCCTTTCCTTTCCTTCCTCCTGCTCCAGGCAGCCAGCCGGGCGCTGGACAGCGGGTCTGAGTCGGGAGAGGTGCTGCCCCCTAGTGCCAGTGGCTTGTGCGTCACAGGCGCGCCTGCCCGGCCGTCCATTGTCCCAGTGGCCCCTGGGTGACCCGTTCTGCGTCCCACGCCTGCGGCACGCTGGCCAGTAGGAATATAACGCGGGCCACACATGGGATTGAAATAGCCCCGATAGCGCTATTTGCAAACGCAAAAAAAAAAAAAAACAGGTGAAATGAATTTTACTCAGGTATTTCACTCAGCCCAAGAGCGCGGGGAGCCCTGCGTGTGCAACCCGGATGCAAACGGCCGAGATGTTTCCCAGTCCCTTTGCATGCTAACTTTCCAGAGCTCGGTGTGTAGTTTACACTTACAGCTCAGCTCTGGGGACCCGCCACACTCAGTGTAGCTTGTATTGACTGATACCATCGCGACAGTGGGTTGGGAGGGGGTGTAATGAATACCTACCTGGAAGGATGGGGGAGCCAGCCCGCCATGGGGTGCTCCAGGGCTGTGGGGGCTCATGTGAGGAGATGGAGGAGTCTCCCAGCCCCTTGATGGGATTGAGCGTCTGAGCCGTTACATCCCCTCCAGCTGTGCCCAGAGATTAGGGCCCTGGGGATGGGAGCGCCCAGGGTCGTGGTTCACTCGCTTCTCTCTTACCTGGGGGCCCCCCGCTCAGTTTCCCTGCGGAACGCCCCGTTCCTTCTGCAGGACTTGCTGGCTTCCTGCCCAACTTTTCTTGTTCCAGAAGGGGAGGGAAACCCGACAGCCCCTGCAGCAGCCGTGGCCCAGGGCTGGCCGGTGCTCGCTTTCTCACAGCTTTATCAGGCAGAGAGCCACCCTTTGCCACCCACTTAACCTCTCTGGGGCTCAGTTTCCTCATCTGAAAGATGAGGCGCTTGAACCCTGACATCCAACAATCTCTCAATCGAGTCGTTCTGGGGCGGGGAGCTGGTGACTGAGCGTAGGCTCTGCTGCCTGAGGGAAACAGCCTTCCCTGGGGCCTCCACCCCTGCTCTGAAACCCCGGGGGAGGGTCCCTGCCACTCCTGGGCCTCAGGGGTGTGTCCCTGGATGTTAACCCAGGCCCCCAGATTCTACAACACAAGAACAAACCCCAGGGTGGACTGTGGACTCAGGGTGATACAATGTGTGGGTGCAGGCCCATCAACTGTGATACTGTCCCCCTTGGGTGGGGGATGTTGATAATGGGGGTGACTGTGCATGTGTGGGGGCAGGGGGCATGTGGGAAATTTCTGTACCTTCTTTTCAAATTTGCTCTGAACCTAAAATTACGCTCAAAAATAAAGTCTTTGAGAAAAAAAAAAAAGAATAGGCTTCAGCCCTCCTGGGGCAGGAGGGGAGGGGAATCTGAGGTGCACACACAGTTTCCTACACAGAGCCCCTCATAACTGGCCATCCTACTCTTGGCAGTATATTTCTTCTGCCCTTGGCCTGGCCTGGTCCATGCCAGGTGGGTAAGGAGGAGGAAGGGTCTTTTCTACTCAAAAGGGAGTCCGGCTTTTGGGGACGGGCTTCCAGGGCAGGGCCTGGTGCTGAAACGCTTGCTTTGGTGAGGAAAGAGGTGGCTGGGGGTGGACGGACGGACAGACAGATGGCTGGAGGGAGCCGGGGCTGGGGGCACCTCGGCAGCCTGGCCCTCCTCTCCTGCTGCAGACACGCCCTGCCCCTCTTCACCTCTCTCCTCAACACCGTGTGTGCCTATGACCCTGTGGGCTACGGAATCCCATACAACCACCTGCTCTTCTCCGATTACCGGGAACCCCTGGTGGAGGAGGCTGCCCAGGTGCTCATTGTCACCTTGGACCACGACAGTGCCACCAGCGCCAGCCCCACCGTGGATGGCACCACCACAGGCACTGCCATGGATGATGCTGATGTAAGGATGGGGGTGGCGGGGGTGGCCCTGCCAGGGTGTGAGTGGGTGGCACCCCCTCTAGCAGAAATGGGGTGAGGGGCACCTCGTGGTGAGCCTAGGCTGAGGGGGCACTGCTGCGGTCACCTGGACCTGGGGTAGGGATGGGGGGATGGCACCTGCTCACCCCAGTCTCCATCCTCCGTAGCCCCCAGGGCCTGAGAACCTGTTTGTGAACTACCTGTCCCGCATTCATCGCGAGGAGGTAAGTTGGGCGCTGCCCCTGCTCTGATGGATTCTCTGCACCCACCCTGCACAAATAGTTAGAGTCTTGCAGCGGGGAGGAGGTGCACAGGGGTTGGGGTGAGGGGAGTCCTGACGCCTCCATAGAAACCCTCAGTCCGCAGGGACTCGGACTACCCCAGGTGCTATAGCAACAGCAGGCTCTGCGACTCTGAGATGCAGAAAAGGGCCACTGGCCTCGCCTGGGCGGGCATAACTGGCAAGGCTTCCAGGAGGAGGAGGCACTGATGTCAAGTTTCAGAGATGGACTTAAGTCATCCTCGGGAAGACCTGAGCTCTTGTGTCTTGTGACTTTGGGGCTGGGTCTTGTGCTCCCAGAGCTGGACAGGCCCCTGCGTCCCTTCTCCAGGACTTCCAGTTCATCCTTAAGGGCATAGCCCGCCTGCTGTCCAACCCCCTGCTCCAGACCTACCTGCCCAGCTCCACCAAGAAGATCCAGTTCCACCAGGAGCTGCTGGTCCTCTTCTGGAAGCTCTGTGACTTCAACAAGGTGAAGCAGCTGCAGGACCCGGCATGGGGGGGCTGCTCTACATGTGTAGGGGGGTAACGCCCGGGGATACTGATGGAGGATGGGAGCGGGGCAGAGCTGCCCCCCTTCTAACCTGCCCACCCCTCATTCACCCCCCAGAAATTCCTCTTCTTTGTGCTGAAGAGCAGTGATGTCTTGGACATTCTGGTCCCCATCCTCTACTTCCTCAACGATGCCCGAGCGGATCAGTGTAAGGCGGTGCAGGTGATGGGGGGGTTCCTCGAAGGGCTTCCTTCCCCCTTCCACCCCCCTCCCCAGGTGACCCCTCTTGTGCCACTTGCCGCAGCTCGGGTGGGCCTGATGCACATCGGCGTCTTCATCCTGCTGCTTCTCAGTGGGGAGCGGAACTTCGGGGTGCGGCTGAACAAGCCCTACTCGGTGCGCGTGCCCATGGACATCCCGGTCTTCACTGGGACCCACGCGGACCTGCTCATTGTGGTGAGGGAATCCCTCGGCCAGGGCCGGAGGTGAGGCCTTCTTGGCTGAATCTGGAGGTGGCCGGGAACCCACGACGTCCCTTTGCCTGCCCATACAGGTGTTCCACAAGATCATCACCAGCGGGCACCAGCGGCTGCAGCCCCTCTTCGACTGTCTGCTCACCATCGTGGTCAACGGTAGGGTCGGGAGCCCGCCCTGCCCATGCTCACCGCCAGGTGGCGCCAGGCCCCAGGCTGACCCGGGGTGTCCAGCAGCGGGGCTGCCCAGGGCACAGGGCCCTGGCGGGTGGCCACATAAAAAAGGGAAAAGGAAAGAAACAGGCGATAATAATTCTCTAATATATTTCCTTTAACCTGCTGCATCCCAAATGCCATCATCTCAGCACATAAACTGTAAAAGAACTGAGGCATTTCATATTCCTTTTTTGCACCCAGTCCTCAAAACCAGGTTCACAGCTGCAGTTTCCCTTGGTTAGGGCCAGATTTGTTTCAAGCGCTTAATGGCCGTAATGCCTCGCGGAGGCCATGCTGGACAGCGTGGGTTTGGAAGAGCCCAACAGGGCTCCGGAAAGGGGTGGGCGCTCCGGCTGGCAGGGGTGCGGGGCCCAGCAAGGGGGGCCCAGGCTGCGTGACTTCAGCAGGGCCGCCTTCTGGAGAGGATAGTTTGGGGTGGGGAGCGACTGGCTTCATGGTCTTGGTCTGATTGGCACCCGGGGGGCGGGGGGTGTAGGCAGGCAGGAGGGCCTTCAGTGCGGGAGGACTGTGGCCTCTGGGGTCAGAACCACGCTTTCCTCACTGGCTTGCTCCCACAAATCTTAGCTGCGTGCGGCTGAGCGTGAGCAGCATCTGTAAACAAGGGGGCCACTGCCTGTACCCCACCTCGTGAGGGAGAAAGACACGAGCCAAGGATGCACACAGACCAATATGTGTCTTCTGGCCATGTGCGCGGCGCTCATCTCTGATCCCCTTCCCTGGCCTTGCGAAAAAAATAAACATGTATCTAATTATACGACATCACCTTGAGGTTCTAGAAAGACAAAGATCTTGAATTTGTATGCGCAGTCAATATTTTATAACTGGAGAATTTCAGGCAAGTGTACGAATTGAGGAATTTGAGCCTCAGTTTCCTCGTCTGTAGAATGGGGCTGGTGGCTGTGTCCCACCTTCCTCCCAGAGGTGCGGGGAGGCTGTCCATGGTGGAGGGCTGGGGGGACTCTGCAGGTGTGGCCAGTGTGACTTTGGCCCTGGGGACTTAGATTCTGGCTTATGGGGGGTGCACAGGCAGGGGCAGGAAAGGTTTGGAGTAGGAACATTGCACCCACTCAGGCCCAGCCGGTACAGGGGTGTCTGGTGGCCTCAGGAGTGAGCTGACCCCTCCCCACAGTGTCCCCCTACCTCAAGAGCCTGTCCATGGTGGCTGCCAACAAGCTCCTGCACCTGTTGGAGGCCTTCTCCACCACCTGGTTCCTCTTCTCGGCCGCCCAGAACCACCACCTGGTCTTCTTCCTCCTGGAGGTCTTCAACAACATCATACAGTACCAGTTTGACGGTGAGGCCTGGCCTGGGGCGGGATGGAGCAGGGCATGCTGTGGGCAGGGACACCACCCCATTTGAGGTGGGCATGCCTCTCTGACCCCCATATGTCTGTCCACTGTGCACTGATTGAGCACCTGCTGTATTCCAAGCCCTGTGCTGGGTGTGGGGGGCATGGTGGAGAACCCCATGGTGGAGAGTGCCCCTCCCCATGGAGCGTGCATCTGGGATGGAGGTACGGAGGGAGGTTGTAAACCCTGGGTCACCTGGACAAAGAGCTCGTCTGAATCCGGTGACAGGGAAGTTGGGGGCGAAATGGCCCTGATGAGTGTCACAGGTATGGCCAGGGCCTTGCCACTATTAGCTGTGTCACCAGGGGCACGAAACCAGCTCTTAGAGCCCGGGTTTCTCCATCAAGGGGACAGTCACCATAGTAGTACTGAGTCCCTGTCTTGGATGGCGTGGGGGAATTTAGTGACAATATCCACAAAAAGCACCTGGGACAGAGCCTGGTGACCTCAGTAGCAGCAGTTACTGTCATTTCCAAAATAAGCGAAATTTGAACTGATCTGTGGGGCAGGGGTGGGGTGGGGTGGGGCGGAAAAGATTTCGGGGGGGGGGCAGGGGCAACTCGTGCCACTGGGGTGAGATGTTGAGCTGAAAGCAGAGAGGAGAGGCGAGGCAGGGGCTGAGAGGGGGACGGGTCTCCGCTGGCCCAGAGGTGACCGTGTCCCCTAAGGCCAGGCGCAGGCCATGCCGTCCTCCCTCCCTGGTGGCCTGGCTCAGGGGTGGAGTCCAAATACTGACCAGCTGTCTTGTGAGGACCCTGGCATGCTGCTGGCCCCACTTTGCCAGGCGTTACCCTTTGAAACACTGGGCTGGAGGCGCCCTCCCTGAGCGGGCACGCTCCCTCTCCCCAGGCAACTCCAACCTGGTCTATGCCATCATCCGCAAGCGCAGCGTCTTCCACCAGCTGGCCAACCTGCCCACCGACCCCCCCGCCATCCACAAGGCGCTGCAGCGGCGCCGGCGGGCACCCGAGCCCCTGTCCCGCACTGGCTCCCAGGAGGGCGCCTCCATGGAGGGCTCCCGCCCCGCTGCCCCTGCTGAGCCGGGAACCCTCAAGACCAGCCTGGTGGCCACCCCAGGTTCGGCACTGGCGGGTGGCAGGGGGTGCGGATACTGACATGGGGGGAGCCTTGGGGGCATATCCTGTCCTGGCAAAGAGAATAGGCAAAGGAATGGGGGAGGGGTATTGGGTGGGCCCAGGAGGGGTAGTCTGGACAGGGGCCCAGGCCTGGGAAGGGGTGTGAGCTCTGGGCGGGGTGGACCCAGGGGAGCAGGCTCCCCATGTCTAAAGTGGGTGGAGGAAAGCTGGGGGGCCATGCAGACCTTCCTAGAAGGGGCGGTGTGGCAGTGTCCTTGTGCCCCGCGGCCCCCAGGCATAGACAAGCTGACGGAGAAGTCCCAGGTGGCTGAGGATGGCACCTTACGGACCCTGGAGCCTGCGCCCCAGCCCAGCTCGGCAGACAGCAGCCCGAGCACGGAGGTGGGTGACGGGCTCCTGCGGTGGGTGGGACTGGCACGCCCTCTCGCCGCAGCCTCTGGCACGGGCCAGGCCAGGACGCTCTGGGGTCACTGTAGCAGAGGTCAGGCGTCCGGGGTTGGCACATGACTGGGGGGTGGGCAGACCCCTCCCTTGTTTGATGGTCAAGGGCTTGAGCCTCATCCATCAGCCTTATCTGAGGCTGGGCTGGCCTTTACCCAGCCTGCCCAGCCGGCCGCCAGCCCTAAACCTGTCACCCGCTTGGGCTGGGTCGGGCAGGGCCGGGGACCCAGGGCAAAGGGTGCTGGGCTGGGCTCCCCCTCCACTGGGAGCCAGCCCCCCCACTCTCTTTCCCACCCCAGGACCAGGAGCCCAGCCAGGCCTGGCGGGAGCAGCGGCGGCTGTCCAGCGCATCGGCCAGCGGGCAGTGGAACCCAACGTCGGAGTGGGTGAGGGGTTGGGCAGTGGTGCCGCGGTGGGGGCTGGGACAGGGGCTCCTGGCCCCAGGAACAGCTCAGTGCAGGCTCTTTGGGGGTGTGTCCACATCCAGGGGCTGGGCTGCCTCCAGACTCAGGGTCAGCCCTCCCTGCTGACTGGACTTGGCCTTTTTGGCTTGGTTGTTTCGGGTCTGCGCTGGCCTGGAATTCACCCCAGGCTTGCGGTCCAGGTGCCACTGTGCTAACTTCCTCAACAAATCTGTGCCCCTTTTCCCCCCATCACTTGCTCACTCCCTGCGTCCCCCATCACCACGAATCCACTTGTACAAGCCGCCCTGCCTGGCCCTGCCCGGGAGGGTGAAAGGGGCAGGCGCTGGCCCGTGGCCCCTGGTACCCAGCATGGCTCACTGTCCCCGGCCCAGGCCCTGCTGCCATGAGCGAGGCCGCCTTCTGCCTCGGGGACGCAGCGGTTTCAGGTCAGGGCCAGGTATGGGGCGTGGGGCTGCCTTCCCAGCCCAGGAACCGGGTCCCCGCAGGTGCTATCCTGGAAGTCCAAGCTGCCCCTGCAGACCATCATGCGGCTGCTGCAGGTGCTGGTCCCCCAGGTGGAGAAGATCTGCATCGACAAGTGAGGTGGCAGGCGGGGGGCATGGGCCCGCTTGGCAGGGGGTGGCGGGGGCACGAGCCACTGGGGTCCAGGTGAGCCCCAGCAACCCTTGACCCTGCAGGGTGGGCTTTCCCACCGGAGGACACAGGGGCCCTCTCCTGGCAGGGGCCTGACGGATGAGTCTGAGATCCTGAGCTTCCTGCAGCACGGCACCCTGGTGGGGCTGCTGCCCGTGCCACACCCCATCCTCATCCGCAAGTACCAGGCCAACTCGGGCACCGCCATGTGGTTCCGCACCTACATGTGGGGCGTCATCTACCTGAGGTGGGTCCCGGGCCCGTCTGCTGCCCACGGGGGCTCGGCTCAGTGGGCTCGCGGGCTCGGGGGCTCGGCTCTGTTCCCGCCTTCCAGTGGGGTTAAAGCAAGACTGTCATCGGGGGTCTCGTCTCTATGAGGGTGGGTACCCGCTGCCTGGGGTGTGGTGCCAGGGCAGAAGGGTTTGGGCCTGACTCGCCCAGTCCCACCCCCAGGATTCCTGCAAGGTCTCCCAGCACCCAGGTAATACCCACTCCCTCGGCAGGAATGTGGACCCACCCGTCTGGTACGACACGGACGTCAAGCTGTTTGAGATCCAGCGGGTGTGAGGACGGCGGGCTGCAGGGAGTGGTCAGCAGGGCTGGCCAGGCCCTGGTCCCCCGACGCCCCGGCCTGCCACTGAGCTTTAAGTGACTGCGATTCAGGGCCAGGGAGACAGGGTGGTCATGTCCTGGGTGGCGGCCTCAGGGCCCTGGTGTGGACTGACTCTGCTCGCCGGGGAGCACCACAGGGGCCGCCCGTCTCCAGGGCTGCAGTCACCCCCAGAGCCCTCACCTCGCTCTGGCTCCCCGCAGGCCCGTTCCTGGTCCTCAGTGCCCGCCCAGCTCCTGCGCTGTCCCCTCAGAGGCAACAGATCACTGTGCCCTCCTGCGGGCAACCCAATAGGGCCGTGGCCAGTCCCTGGGGGCACGGGGCAGGGAGAGGGGAGTCCTTCCCAGACTGCTAGCCTGAAACCCCCTGGTCCAGGCCAACACCCTCAGGAGGCAGAGGGGCAGTGAGGCTGCTCATGGGGGGCCAGGGGCTGGTCGACTGCAAAAGCCTGACTAGGGGACCTTGTGCATTTTAGGGGCTCAATTGGGGGCTGAAGTTCTCCTGCTATCTTCTTTCGGGTCAGCAGTTACAACCTGGCTCCCTCTAATCCGGTAGTTGGGAGAGGGAGGGAATCGGGGTAGGTGGACCAGGGCGGTCCTCCTGCCCCCGCCCACTGTCTGGATGGCTGGGAGAGAGCGGCCCCAGGATGCCACCCTCCTTCCCCCTGGCGCTGGCCCTGGTCTCCCCGCCTCACCTGTGTCAGTACAATCTTTGCTCTGTACAATCGATCTCTTTACACAATAAAACTGTCTCCATGAGCTGGCTCTGTGCTTGGGCTGAGGTGCCTGTCTTCGGGCGCAAGGACTCTGCCTCCTCAGCTCGGGCCCCAGAGGCCTCAGCACGTGACTCATTACTGGGCATGTGTCATTTTCTTGGGTGGTAAGTGGAGGATGGACCCTCCCACCCAGGACTTGGCCCTGCTCCATGGCCACACGGGAGAGTTGAGGGGCCTGTCTCCCAACTCCTGCAGGGCCCCCCACTAGGGCTCTGCTCACTCCAGACAGCACCGAGCAGTGCTGGGGGCTCCTGGGGCCCTGCCCTGTGCTGGCCAGTGCCTGGCCTCACAGGGAGGGTTCCAGAGACATGCAGAACTCCAGCCCCTGGGCACAGCATCCTGTTTGCTCTGGGCTCAGGGAGATGGGTGGGTGGTCAGTGCCTGCTCTCTCCACCCATTGGCTCCGAGGACCTGGCAAGCCTGGCACCAGAGGCCACAGCTCCCATGGCAAGCCAGCTGCAGAAAGTCACCTGGTTTCTAGCAGTGAGAGGGGGTGTGCTGGGGAAGTGGGGGGTGACAGCCCTGACCTCTGTCTTCCAACTTCCTGCCACTATCAGATGAGAGAAGGACTGGCTTAGGCCCCTCCTGGCCCAGACACGGGCCTGTCCCTTCCCATGAGACGTAGCGTGGCAGCTCTGCCCCAGGAACAAATGCCACGAAGCTGAGTGCAATCGATCAAACAAACAGGGTTTATGGCAGCCTGAGAGAGCTGTTGAGCCCCGCCTGGCAGCTAATTAATGAGCTCAATTGGAGATTGGGTGTGGGGGGGGAGGGACAGGGGTGCCTTGGAGCGACTGGCTTCCAGGGTGCCCCTGGCTGAGTGAGTTTGGACCCTGCACCCTTCCCACAGCAGGAGACCCCGAGGCCTGACTGGGTAGAGGTGCCCCTCGCCAAGCTGTGCCGACTGAGTCACAGAGGGCTGGCCTTCCCCGAGGGTGCTGGGGGCCTTCCGGTCACCCTGGGCTGTCCTGATTATGGCCATGAGCAGGGCCAGCACGTGCCCAGCCCTGGGCATCAGAAACAGGGTGTCCCGTCCCAGTCCTTGGTCTTGCCTCTCCCCTCTCAGTGGGGTTCCAGGGAGGGGAGGTTTTTTGGGGGGAACCCAGGCTGGTCTAGACTGCCCAGAAGGGCGCATCTGCTCGGAGATTCTGGGTGACCTTCTCCTCAGCCTTGGCATTTCAGGGTGTTGCTGGGGGTGAGCTCCCTGTGCCTCCTCAGGCTCCCAAGTAGACCTCCACCAGCCCCCCCACAGAATGCATGCGGTAGAAGACCCCCAGAGGCAGGCCGAAGTTGACAATGGTGAACCAGGTCCGGTAGCCATAAAAATCCTTCTCCAGTCCGTTCTCAAACTCCGGGTGTATGCCGAAGGCAGGCATCATCCACAGCTGGGGAGGAGAGGGGATTACTGAGTAGGGGACGGGACTCTCCTGGCCTCAAGATGCTCCTCTCAGGAGAGGCAGGCTCCTGCCTGCAGCCTCTCAACCTCCCCCATCCCCTCACCTTTGAATTTTCAGAGCCAGCCCCCTCCCCCAAAATCGCCCTCACCCCATACCACCACCACCTGTTTGGCTGCTGGTGCTACCTGAACTCCAGGTGGGTCACGATGCCTGCTTTGCTCAGCCACCCCGGGCTCCCCTATTTCCAGCCTCAGGCCTCTGCTGGGACTCCGGCCCCGCCTTCTGTCAAATTCTCATTTCTCAAGATCCCAGTGAAACCTCCAGCAGCGCCCTAGGCCCTGGGGCCTGCACTTCTTCCTCTAGGCTCACACGCACCGAGGGCCCATGGAGCTCTCAGACTCCGCTGGGACTGGAGCTTCCCCTACTTTGCCTGAGAGTGGGACTCTCACATGTTTGCAGAGTGCTGAGCTCATGCCTGGCTTGCTTATTCATGCCTCGTGCTTTGCAGGGAGCTGGGTGGGGTATGGGAGGGGAACTTCCGCTTTCACGCAGCATGGAGCTGGTGGCGAAGAGACATGTGCCCCTGGCAATCGGTAGTCCTCGGGACAGTCCTTGTGCGACGAATGTGCCTCGACCCATTCCTTGCTGAGCCAGGCTCTCCGGGGCCAGCCGCACCCCATGCCTGGCCCCGCCACTCACTGTGATGTTGCAGAGGATGAGGAAGAGGGAGATCTCCTTGAGCGCCCGCCGCTTCCAGTTGAGGTGGCTGTAGGAGTGGATGTAGGCCAGCGATACCCGCCTCAGGTCCTGGCCCAGCTCCAGCAGGGACCCCCTGCGGGGAGGCAGCGCCTCGGGCCTCTCCCCATCCACCAGTGGGCACCGGTGCAGGCCCTCGATGATGAAGAGGTTCTGGACCATGTGCTGCAGGATGAGCAGCAGCGAGTAGGCCAGGATGAGGCGGTTGAGCAGCTCGTGAGGGCGGGTGGCCACGATGGCCACAATGGAGAAGTAGGCGATGCCCATCTGGCCCAGCGCTGCGCCCATCAGTAGCACCACGTCCAGGCTGCGCGTGGGGTTCTTGAGCGTGTCCAGCTCTCGCTCCTCCAGCCCGTGGATGGCCGTGCCCGCCAGGCACGCCAGGCTCATGGCGGGCAGCACGGCCACGTAGAAAGCGTAGTAGAGGGTGAAGTACTGGCGCGCGATGGCCGGGCCGCTGGCCTCGATCTGGAAGAGCACGAACACGCACACGCCCGCCACCAGGACCAGCAGGCCCAGCAGCGGCCCGAAGATGGCCCCATGCAGGTGGAAGGGCGCGGGTCTGGGGTGGGCGCCGGCCGGGGGGGCCAGACGGCGCCCCGCGTTCTTCCACATGACGAAGAGCACAGCACAGCAGATGAGGCAGTATTCGGTGCTGAAGGGGTAGAGCATCAGGTAGCCCTTCCGGAAGACCTCGCACACCGTGGCGTTGAGGCACAGGCAGGTGTTGGTGTCGTTTCCTGGGAGGGACAGACGTTGAGGTGGCCGCTGCGCGGACTGGTGCCCTCCGCCCCTGGAGGACGCCAGAAGGGGACGGACCAGCCACCCATTTCACAGATAGATAGGCAAACCGAGGCCCAGAGACAGCTCAGGGCTCACAGGATGCTCATCCCTGTACAAAGGGGCTCAAGCTCCAGTGGCTTAGTTTACGTAAAGCCCTACATGTGTGATGTCTTTGGTGCCAAGAGCCACCTCACCAGACTGCTTGTCAGGCACAGGGGGAGACTGTGACCTTGTAGGGGGCAGTGCGGCCTGGGGCACTGTGCTCTCAGCAGTACGCCTTGGCGGGGTCATCGGGCTTCTCGCCCTGGAGTGAGGCCTGCAGAGCACACGTCTTGACCGAACCTGATCAAGACTTTCAGTTTCCAGGAAAAGCAGGGGAAACAAGTCAAATGGCATCACTGGGAAGCAAGCTGACAAAATCAGTGTCCCTGGGAAGAGATCGAACCCCCCCAATGTATCACGCTGTTGAACACGCCATCTTGAAAGACATTTTGTGTGCTGATCGGAGAAAGTGGAGTCTAAGTCTAGACTGAAACAGGATGGAGAGGACGTGCAGGGATTTGCTAGAAGTTATAACAGTGCTGAGATAATCATAGAGGGAAACACTCATTTTAAAGAGATGTGGACTGAAGTGTTTTGAGATGAAATACCATATTCTCGGGCCTCCCGGGTGGCTCAAGGGGTTAAGCACAGCACTATGAAGCAATCCACAGCCACTCCTCTGCAGCACGAGCTCGATCCCCAGCCGGCCAGGGAGTTACCCATATGGCGCAGCAGACCTCTCCTGACTCTCCTGCTGTTCTCCTCAGCAGTGTATTTCAGTCAGTCTGCCTGTTCTGTTCCCCACTCTGTCTCTGGTGAATCCTCAATCCTCTCACCCTCTGGCCTGTACTCCAGTTCTTTTATGCATAAATAAATCAATCTGTTTTTTTTTTTTTTTTAAAGAAATACCATGTTGGGCCTCCCCGGTGGCGCAGCGGTTGAGCGCTGGGTTGCGAAGCTGCCCGCAGCCTCTGCAGCGCCGGTTCGATCCCCGGTTGCTCCCTGGCCACCGGAGGAGGGTCCCACAAGGCGCGCAGACCTCTCCTGCCGCCCGCTGCTCCCCTCAGCAGTGTACTTCGTCAGTCTGCCTGTTGTGTTCCCCGCTCTGGCTCTGGTGAATTCTCTCACCCTCCCGCGCTTCTGACTGTACCCAGTGCTTGTATAAATAAATAAATCTTAAAAAAAAAAAAAAAAAGAAATACCATGTTCTCGGCCACATAAGTAATTCAGCCAAAAATAAAAATAAAGCGGCCAAAATACTAATTACGATGACATCTAGGCAGTGGGTAGATCTTGTGTTTCTATCCACCTGTACCTTTGAACTTTTTACTGAAGATCCACGCTGTCACTCGCCAAGATTTCTCTTTGAGCAGCTCTTTTGAAAAATGCACCTGGAGCATTAAGGGTGACACGGTGCTCAGGAGCGCCCTGATTTATGCCATGGGTGTGCGTGTGAGTGTGCTGGGAAGGCTTGGCTGTACAGAGGTCAGGGTGGGGATGCCATCTGGGCTGAACCCCACTGCCATGGATGTTCCGGGGAGTGGATGGGGGAGAGTCTTGAGGGGCAGCGTGGAGGGCAGGGGACTGGGCGCGTGGAACAAAGCCCGAGTCCTTGCTGCCCGAAGGCCTTCCGTTCCCCCTGCCCCCCGACCGGCCAGGCCCCTACCTTTGTATGGGGAGGACGTTCCTTCCCGTCCTGAAGGCTTTTTAGTTTCTTGCAAGTAAAATGCAAATACCAGGGGTGGAGTGTGTTCCTGGGCTTATCGGGGAACAGCTCAGCAGGGATTAGTGGGGAGCTTGTGGACAGCTGGTGCATACCTGGCGTGGGGTGCAGGCAGGATGGAGACCGTTGCTACCTCAGCTCTGTTTGGTCATCGTCAGCCTCTGGAGTTTGCTCCCAACTGTATAGCCTCACTGAGCTTCACCTGGTTGTGAGTAAGTGTGTGTGCGTGTGCGCACGTGTGCACCGACAGGGACGTCTCCTCTGTACCTGAGAACTTTTCCATGAGGGCGCTGAGCTCAGCCTCGATCTCACGGTGCATGGAGTCGTTGGTGACGGCCAGGACCCACAGCAGCAGGTTGGTGGCCAGGGCCAGCATCAGGCCACACCTGGAGGAGGTGCCACACTCCACTCACCCATCCTGGCTGGCTCCCCACCTTCCTCACCCTCAACCTCACTGCCTTTGGGGGGCCCACTCTCTCCCAAGGCCCGGACCCCTCTGGCATTTGCCCCTCTGGAAGGCCCTACTCAGGAGGACAGCCCTGGAGGCCACCTGTGACCCTGTGTCCCCCATTCCAGGAAGCTGGGGGGCAGGCGCAGGCAGGGGACGGGGAGCCCCATCTTACCTGGTGAAGTTGGTCTGCACCTGAACACAGTCCTTACAGTGTTTCAAGAGCACCCAGGTCTGGAAGAGACGGGGCCTTGAGCCTGGGCTGGGGTGGGGCCGTGGGACCCCGTGGGTGCCCCAGGTGTGTGGAAGGGCCAGGGAGGAAGCCGGGGTCGAAATCCCAGCTCCACCGCTTCCTTGCTGTGATGTCTGGGGCAGTAGCAAAACATCTCTGAGCCTCAGTCTCCTTGGCTCTAAAATGGAGCTAAAATGCTCCCCTTCAGGGAAATGCCCACTTATTGGGGGCGGGGAATGCAAGTGAGACGCCCTGCACTGCGCCTGAGGCAGAGCGGGCACTCGGGAGGGAGCTGGCTGTTCAGCAGGTGTCAGTTTCGATGCAGGCACGATCGCAAGACAGGTGTATTTACTGGTGTCTGCAGCCCAGCAGCAGGTGCGCTGCTGCAGGCGTAGGAAGGTGCATGCGGATGGGGTGCACAGGCAGGCATTGCTGGGGGGTCTGCAGGGTGCACACCTGGGCCCTGCGGGTATGTGTCTGTGTGGCCGTTTCCAGGCCCAGGTCGGGTGCACGTCCATGGGGCACAGGTAGGTGCAGCGAGGGCTCGGGGCAAGGGACAGGAGAGGCCGGTCACCTGGACACAGATGAAGACCATCTCGATGGTCGGGAAGATGAGCTCCACTCGCGACCGGCAGTGGCTGTGGCTCACGTCGTAGCCCACGCGGAAGATGTTGAGGCAGACGGTGCAGCTGCCGAAGAGCACCAGGGAGCCTGGCGGGGCAGGGGCCATGGGCACCTCCAGGAACCGGCTGTCCCTCCCCACCCCGCTCCAGCCTCACAGCGCCCCCACACTCACCCCGCACCCAGACGGGGCCCGCGTGAGGGTCCCTGTGGAGCATGGCGTGCGGCCGGCGCGCGGTGCCCACGCTGTAGTACAGGAGCCAGAGCGCCGACAGGGCCTTGAGCGCCGCCAGCAGGATCCACACGTCACCCAGCGTCACGGCCACGTTGTTGAAGATCATGCTGCAGATGAAGGCGCCTCCCAGGAACACCACGTTGAGGGCCAGGAGCCCCGAGAAGAGCTGCCCTGCCTTCTGGGCCTGCCGGTCCCGCCGCAGCAGCAGCGAGAAATTTCGCACCAGCCAGGACTTCTGACGGGGTGCCCCGGGGGCTCCTGGCTCCTTAGCTTCCGTGTCCATTTGGTGCTCCCGGGCTGGGGCAGCTTCAGTCTCCTGGGCTTCGGGACAGGCCACCGGTGGAGGCTCAGTAGGGGCTGGGGAGGGAGAAATGTCCTGGGTGTCTGCGAGGCGGTCCCGGGTTCAAGTCCACTCCTGCCCCTCACCGCGGTGTGACCTGGGGGAACCGTGCAAGCTCCCCGGTGGGGACTTTGGCAATAAAGGCAGCTCCTCGTCTAGGTTCCAGGACCCTCGGGTTAAAACAGACGAGGGCTTACGGAAGCGCCTTGTGCTCCACCCACATAAACATACGGGTTATTTCTACCAGCTTGAAGATCACCTTCCTCACCCCGGCTGGCTGCTCCATGCCTGGCCTGAAGTTGGGATAATGAAGTCTGACAAGTATTATTATTTGACGGCCGATATTATTATTTGACCACCATTTCCGGGGTTGTGACTTGTTGCCACCAAAAAAGCAACCAGCTTCTGAAGTCAGGAGAGCAAGCAGACAGCCTCTCTTGTTCTTGCTCCGACTAGTCGGGTGATGATTGCCTGGCCTGTTGTGTGAGGAAGGATTCAGAGGCGGAATGTGGACTTGGGGGGAAAGAAGCACCTGAAGCAATATTCTCTAAGGGTGCAGAGGGGGACATATGTGGTTACTTTCAAGAGGTCTAGAAAATACCTACCTGATTCACAGTAGGAGCTTCTTCTGGGGAAAGAAGTCAATAATAAGACTGGAAGTGGTTTCATGTTCTCATTTTTTAAAAATGTATTACTTATGTTGTTAAAATTCATTTTAAAGAACATTAAAAGCTTAAGGGTCAAGTTCTGAGACTGACATGCCAGGTCTGCCGTGAGCATGGGACAGACTGGTCCCATATCTTGGGTCACCCCAGACCCGGGGACCAGCCTAGGGCCTAACCTAGAGGACGACACGCTACTAAGGATCCCTGGGTTCTACTGCTAGGGGCGCTGCACTGGACGGCAGGGACAGTCTCCTGACCCTGGGCGTTTCCCTGCGGCCTCCCCTGGCCAGCCCCCACCGCCCCACACTGTCCCTCGGTGCTGCTGCCGCCCTGGCTGAAGGCCTAAGTGCGCCCTGTCTCTATCCTCCAGGCCACAGGGCGCTGATTCCCAAGGTCACTATGTCAGTGAGTGGAGCCTCCATCCCCACGTCACCTGGCAGGGAACGGGGTGTCTTCCTTGCCTCTCCCCTGCCCCTCCATCCTCTCAGACCCGAGTCTGTCCACTCAAGTTCTCAAATCACTCTTAGCCCTTCCTTGACCTCCGTCACCACCTAGTCTAGACCTCCCTCCTTTCTCTCCTGGGCTGGCCTTCCTGCCCACTGGCCCTCTCTCCTAAGTGCCCCACAAAGGCCACAGGTTGCCCTCGGTATAAAGTCCAAACCACCCAGCATGGCCTCTCAAAAGGAAACGAGGCTGAGTATGTTTGGTGCGGGCTTGGGGCCACGAGGTGCTCAAGGCAAGGCACCCTCTGTCATTTCTGGCCTGGCCACGACTGACTTCTCCAACCCTGTCTTCAGCCCCATCCCTCTCACATGTTTTCGGCCTCACCCCCTGCCCTGGGCCGGCCCTTCCTTCTGCCTTACCCAATATGCTTCACCAGTGGCTCGTGCCCATCTTCACCACCCACCTTGGGAGCCTTTTCTGGGACGGCCTGTCTCTGCCCAAGCATGCTGGTGGCTACTTTGTTGGGAACACTCCCCTTTGCTGAGAGAGGGCGTGCACTGTCTGGTGAGTGCTGTGGGTGTGGTTGGTTCCCCTCAGGCCAGGAGCTGCTCCAAAGCAGAGACCACATCTGCTTAACCTGGACCTCCCACGCCTAGCCTAGGCAGGACACTCAACCCGCATTTGCCTCTGGTGTCTTTGGGGGGAACTTTCAGCACCAGAACCGTGGACAGAGACCCTGCCCCTAGATCCTTCCCCATCCTGGCCTGGCAGGAGACTCTCCAGAGATCTTTATCTTTCTCCCCGGCTCTCCCGCCCTGGTTGAGCAAGGGTGAGGTTCCCAGGGACACCTCCCTGCTTCTTCCCTCTCAACCCTGATGGCTCCATCGCACCCTCCGCAGCATCCCCCTGTCCTAGAGCCCAGACTCTGGCACTTACAAATTACAAACTGGAAAGTCATTTAGACTCTGCCTCTCACTTTCCTTGTCTGTGAAATGGACGTGCACCTCCGGAATGGTAGGTGCTCAGTAAAGATTTCTTGAACAAGCAAATGAAGAAATTAGTGCTTAATACTTATCTCACAGGGTCTCCTCAAAACCAATCATTGCATACGTCTAAATGCATGCACGGGCTGCCTGGCTTACAGGGAACTCTGTGTCAGCTATTCCTGTATTTTTCCTGTGAGGTCCTGGAGAAGCTGGAAGGGTCAAGATTACTGATGAACTTCAGGGGAGGATTTTGCTTGGATTGCAGGTCTAGTGGGGACAACTGGAGGACAAGTTTGGGGGGTCCTCTCCTTCCTGGGTTCTCGCCCTGTCTTTCCTGTCCCCCCAACCCTGGGTGGGGCAACCCTCCAATGGCCCCTAAAGAGAGAATTCAGGCCACCGCTGGGGAGGGTGTGGGAGGGTGTGGAGCAGCGCGTAGGGGTCTCAGGGAGAGAGTGGTGGGGGGGGGTTCCAGAAACCCACATCAAGGAACCCGCACCCCTGTGGCAGGCCCTTTGGTGCTATGCCTGCACCACGGCAGGGCCGGACACCAAACTGGTTTGTGGGTTGAGGTCAGCGGCGGGTGATGAAAGCCATGCAGACAGGAGGGCCGGCCCCCCACACCCCGTGCTGGAGCCGCGCCACGCTGGGAGGAGGCTGCTGAGCGCCAGCGGGGAGCTTCAGGGTTTCTCCACAGCCACTCGGCCCGCTGCAGGGCCGCCCCAACCCCACATCGCTTTCCCAGCCGTCTGGGTTTTCCCGCTTCTTCCTCGCCTCGGCACCCCCTTTTGGCTGTGAGCGCCCTGCTGGCCTCTGTGCACCCCCATCTTCGGAAAAGAGTTGGGGCACAGAGTTGGGGTGCGGGTAAAGGGCAGCGAGGGGCCAGCCCTTGGGTCGCCAGAGGTTGGGCTCCTTCAAGAGATCCCAGCCCCGCAGCCCTGGTCCCCGAACCCCCGGTTTGTGGGCGGTGGGTGCTAGCCAGGGAGCCGTACCTGGAGTCTGGGCAGGCATCGCGGGTCTCCCAGAGACTGCGGGCGAGCGCAGCGCCGGCGCGTCCAGGTGAGGCCCCCGCAGACCGCCGCCCCGACGCCCCCGACTCCCGGCCCCAGGGCTCGTGCGCAGCGGCTGCCCGGGCTCCGCAGCCCATCGATTTTTCTGTTGACTTTAGGGATCTCATTAATCCTTCCTTAATTACCTCCCTGGGGCCCGCGTGCGCAGTGCAGCCAATAGCGGGGCCACTGACAGGGGGGCGGGGCCTGAGGAGGTGCGGGCTCAGCTCCCAGGTCCAGCGGCCCGGCCCGGCCTCCTGCAGGGTGGGGTGGGTGCCACGTCCTTGCGCCGGTGGCGAGGCCTTGCGGGGGTTCAGGCCACACTTTGGTGGCCAAGCAGGGAATGGACACCCCTGGCCCCCCAAACAGGGATTGCCATTTCCTGAACCCCACTTCCTGCCAGACCAGGGGTCAGGCTTCTACACAACCTCCAACCCCACATGGCCCGCACCCTCTCTCTCTCCCTAAGTGAAATGTGAACTGGGGATCAGAAAAGACCCCATTCTGATTGTGCAGCAGGTGAACAGGCCTGGAAGTGACGCCCCTGTACCCCCCTAACTATTCCCCAGCTTCTGACCCACTGCCTCCTTCTGCAGGAAGGCCTGGGTGCCTTTGCTCAAGCTCTCCGTGCTCCCTCGTGCTGGCGTCCTCTCCGCCCATCCCACTCTGCCTTAGTCCCCACCCTTGCCAGTACGCCCAAGTCTGTACTTTTTGTAAAGAAGAATTCCCAGGGCTTTGGAAATGTGCCCCAGGGACCCCTAGGTGAAGGGGTGCTGGGGAGGCAATCAGGAAGATGTTGGCCTGTGGGCTGGCCCCAGGCCACTGCTGCTCCTCACCCCTCCCCTATTCTTGGGCTGGGGGCTCCGCTTGCCATCCCCGCTCCAGAAGCTGCCCAAGGACGCGTCACTGGATAAAATACATTGTTGAGACACCCGGGCAGTATGTGATTAAGCCCAGGAAGACCTCCATATAAACATTTAAGATTTAGGGGGGCTGATGGGAATGAGGTTTGTCTTTCAGTCACCCAAGACAAAGCTCCTGGTTACAACAGCCACCTATCAGGTGGTCTGCCTTTCGCCAGTCTCTGCTGGCTCCAGGGAATGGGGTGGTTTCGGGGTGCTCCAGAGCTTAGGACCCTCAGGGGCAGGGGTGTGCTAGGTAAGAAGTCCAGGAGATTTACACCCTCCAACTCCTCTGAAGCTAAAACTGATGCCTGAAACTATTTTATCTGAGGGGGGGAAATTCTGCTGCTTGAAAAAAAATGCTTGAAAATTGTTATTCTTAGAAAGGCTGTGACTCTCGGCTGTGTGACCTTGGGCAAGTTACTTTACCTCTCTGGGCCTCAGTTTCCTTCACTGTGAAATGGCAGTTGGACCATGTCAGTCCCTCCTAATCTTCGGTGCATCATGGAATTCATAAAAAAATTCAATGTCACTTGGCAGATAAACGGAAGAGGCAGTCACTTAAGCGCCCACTTTATGTTAGTTCATAACTCACACTTGGCTCACCCCCGAAAAGCTTGAGATCCCAAATTCCCAGGAGCCCTTCCAGCTCTGATCCCCAAGATCTTCTGTGACCACCTCAGATGGGGCGACTGAGACAAGAAGCAGTGTCAGGAGAAGAGCTGCAGCTTTATTGGGTCCCAGCTCCAGGCAGGACACTGGCCGGGCCACAGGGCCGGGCTTAGAGCTGGAGCCCAAGTTGAGACAGTTCCCAGGAGGGCCGCAGGGACAAGGCTCCTGTCCCACCCCCATGTCACCCAGTGTCCTGCTGGGCGGGATGGGCACGTCCTGATTGTGATTTAAAAACTCATCCTGGAAAAATAGCTTTTGTGAAAATTCCACTCCGCAGGGCATGGGTGGCATGCAGCGTGACTGCCAGGCTGGGGTGCGCTCCTGGGGGTCTCTGGGAGGCGTGGGAGCCGAGCCCCTGGGCTCTGGCAGAGCTGGGCTTCAGGACAGCACGTAGACCTCCAGCAGGCTGGACACAGCGTGCATGCGGTAGAAGATGCCGAAGGGCAGGCAGATGTTGACGATGGCTGCCCAGAGGGAGTAGCCGTAGAAGTTTACCTCGGTGGTGTTGCTGAAGTGAGGCCGGGCCCCGAAGGCGGGCATGATCCACAGCTGTGCAGGGAGATGGGGGCGTCAGGACCTTTGGAGGGTATTCTGGGGGAGACAGGCTGGGGGTGCTAGCCCTCTACACTGGTGTTGCTGAGCGGGGCCTCCAGCCTTGGGCGAGAACGCAGAAAAGGCACCCGGCTGAACTTGCCCGCCGCCAGGCCTGTGCAGTGACCACGTCCACTAAGTGACCCTTAGTGTGGCCACTTGTGGACGGGGGAGAGGCGCGGGTTTTGAATACATGATGGGAGGATTTGGTACAAATGCACTCTCCTGGAAGTGCATGCAGATTGCAGGCCCTGCCAGGGGTGCTGGGGTGCAGCCGGAAGGCTACCCCCAACCCCACCCCCTCTGAGCTCTGCTCCCCAGCTCCACCTTCTTCCCAGGTATGGGAGAACACTGAAGACTCCTGCTGCAGCTCAGCCCGGACTCAGGAGTCAGGTGTGGGGTCCGAGGCAAAGACAGAGGCTTCCTGCCCAGAGGGTATCGTCCTTGGGCACCTCACCGCGCCCCATCCCCTCTGCCCTGGCCCCGCACAGCCCCGCCCTGCCATTTCTGTACTTTCAAATGGGGCCTGAGAGGATGTTGATCCTGGACGGGATACAGGGAGTGGAAACAGTCTCCCAGGGGAGTCCCAGCTTGTGGGCAGGGCCTCGGTGGACGTGGGGGCGGGGCCAGGGCTGGGGGGAGCACCCTAGCAGCCCCAGGCAGGAGGTTTTGAATCTTATGGCTTCTGCTTGTGGGTCAGTGGTCGGTGTCCACTCTCATGGGTTACTGAGAGGATGGTCTGCATTCACCCTACTCAGAGAGGGCTGCTGGCGGATTCACACGGGGCGCATGGGGATGCACCCACAGTGAGGTCACATACATAATGGGGGTATTTTCCTGCGGGAGGTTATAGCTAAAGGCGCTGTTTGTATATTTTGTGAAACTTCCCTGGCGCGTGTTCTCTGGGACACATTCGCCCCGATGCACGTGTCTGTATTAGATTTCCCTGCTGGGGATGAGATCTACGTGGGCCGTTTGGCTAGTGGGTGAGTGTTTCTCTATCGGGGTGCACCTTCAAGAGGAGTATTTCCACCAGGCCATGTTTTGTACCGTGGAGTGTGCCCGGGGTTGGGGGAGTCTCCTTGCCGGGCTTTGCTGTGTCCTGGGGGAAGGGCGGCTCGTGTGCCTGCCCTCTCTGGCCTGCGAACAGACGGCTCACACTTCCCCTGCTCTCCTCCCCGCGACTTCCTGACGCTGCTCCACTTATCCTAAGAAATGAGCTGGTCACAAGTTCCCAGGAGCAGTCACATTCCCGGGGGTGAGGGCCCCCCCACGTCAGCTCTCTCAGCTCCCTCTCACCTCCTCCCAGCTCCCTCGCAGCATTCCCTGGAACTCTCCAGCTCCTCCTGCCGCCTGGATTTCTTTCTCTGGGTGCCCTGAGATGCTGTTTGCCCCTGAGGCTGCACCTGACCCTCTCTGAACTTGCTCCTTTCCTAGAGAGCCACATGATTCTCCCACAGACTGGGGCAAGACAAGGCCAGGCCAATAAGCCTGAGGGCAGCCTGCCTCTGCTTCTCCCCCCACGGCGCCCCGCTACTCACGATGATGTTGCAGAGCAGGAGAAACAGAGAAATGTCCTTCAGGCACTGACGTCTCCAGTGGATCCTGGGGCCCACGATATCGGCCACCGCTTCCTGAGGGGCAGTGGAGCTGGGGACCACCAGCTCGGGGGTGGTTGGGCAGGCGGGCAAGGCCTGCAGCGCGTCCGGGTTGGCAAAGGTCAGGCCGTGGCAGGGCTCCTTAGGGGGTGTGTCATGAGGCTTGGCCCCCGGCGGGCCCCGGTGGAGGCTCTCGATGATGAACATGTTCTGGAAGGTGTGCTGGGCTATCATGAGCAGGGCGTGGGAGAGGTTGAGCCCAGCCAGCAGGTCCCGGGATGTGCCCACCACCACGGCCACAATGGAGTAGTAGGAGATGGCGTATTGGCCCAGTGCAGCGCCCATCAGCAGGGCCACGTCCAGGGTGCGCGTGGGGTTCTTGTGGTGGTCCATGGCCCGGCGGTCAAAGCGGTAGATGACAGAGCCACTCAGGCTGACCAAGGTCATGAGCCCCAGACAGACGATGTTGAAGCTGTAGTAGATGACCAGGGCCTGCTGGGTGCGGGCCCCCTCGCCACTCACTTGGACCTCATAGATGATGAAGACCGCCAGGCCCACCACGAAGAGCATCAGGCCCAGCACAGGGCCAGCGACAAAAGTCTCCCGGAAGAGGTTGCCCCGGGGGGGCGTGTGACCGTGGCCATGGCCGTGGCCAGAGGAGGTCAGCAGCCTGCCCACGTTCTTCCACATGACGTAGAGCATGGTGGAGGCAAAGAGGCTGTACTCGATGTTGAAGGGGTAGAGGTAGAAGTAGCCCTTCTGGAAGATCTGGCAGAGGGCCGTGTTGCAGGGGCAGTCCCCGTCGGCCGTGCTGCCCGCTTGCTCTGCTGGGGAGAGAGGGGCGCTGAGCTGCTCTGCCTTCCTGCCTTCCCGGAGGCACCCCATCCGAAGACCCTCACGCCTAGACCGTGACCTTCATCAGGGCAGGGTCTCTGTCTCCCATTGTCACCGCTGGCCCCCAAATGCCCACACACAGCCTGGCATTGTCGTTCACTCCCCTGGGATTTTTTGAGCACCTACTATGTATCCAAGACCGAGTGACCCACTGGTGAACACCAGCCGGTGCTTCCTTCAGGAAAACACCCCTACCCTCACCCCGCCAGCATGATCCCTGGCTCCCGAGATAGGCGAGGTCCTGGTCCTGCTGGAAGGTGGCCCTCCTGGGAGCCCCTAAAGCTCAAGCTTCCTCAGAGTTCTCCCCAGCATCTGACTCAGCCCAGACCGTGAGCTGCAGTGCCCAGGTCTTGGCTGGGAGCCGGGCTAGGCCAAGTCTGGCCCTGCTCTGCGCGGCGCTTTGTAGGAAGCTTTGGACCTTGGCAAACGTCTCTTTTCAGCCCCAGAACTATCCCGGCTGGTTCTGCAGGGGAGAAACTGAGGCCCAGAGTGGGGCAGTGGCTTGTCACGGAGAGAGAACCCCATCAGCTGCTCACACCCAGCGGGGCCTCTCCAGGGCACGCTCATGCCACGCCTGGGCTGTTGTTAACCGACCCCCTGACCCTCTGTAAGCTCAGGGCGACGCTTGATCCAGTCCGCTGGGCGGGGGCCTCCCTGCGAGCTGGGCCCTTGGTGCTGGGTGTGCGTGTGCTCCAGTGAGGGCCTCACCGACTTATCATCTACTCTGGCGCTGGCTAGTGGGGGGCACTAGAGAAGTCCAGAGAACTAGAACCAGGGGGCCTGTGCGCCCCTTAGCAGGGCACAGACAGATGGCTCTCCACGCTGGTTCTCAATTCCAAACTCTGTGACCTTGGGCAAGCTACTTACCCTTCTATGCTCTAGTGTTTCCTCTGTCAGCAGGAAAACGCGCAGCGCCCACCTCCTAGGGAGCTGGGAGGCCCAAGCGGGGCGGCAGCCGGTGCCTGACACCAAAGCTCAGTGGATGGCCGCTCTTGTCCCCGCGATGACTATTTCCCCCTCGTCTTTGCCAGACTCCCACCTGGTCCTGCACTTCCACCATCGGGCCATCTGCCTCCTTCCCCTCTCTTCCGCCAGATCACCCTGGCCCTTTGCCCTGGTGCCGAGTCCCTTCCTTAGTGGAATGGACACCTGGACGGTGGGGGCCAGAGCTAAGGATGAGAAGGTGCCCCCGATGCTCCTCCTCCTGGGTGACCCACACCTGTACTTCAGAGATGCAGCCCAGAGCAAGAGGCCTGTTGGCCTCCACCTTTGCTCCAGCCCCCAGGAGGGCGCAGGAGACAGACTGGACAAGCACCAGCCCCGAGGCCTGGCTGCGCGGGGAGGGGGGGTCGTGGAAGTGGGCACTCACGGTTGGGAGCGAGGCGCGTGTGGCTGGTGTTGCCGTGGGAGCTCATGTAGGATTGGGCCTGGTGCAAGGACTCATCCACCACGGCCGCCATCCAGATGGCCAGGTTGGTGGTGAGTGTGAACATAAGACCACACCTGTAGGGGAGGGGCGAGAGGTCACTGGAGGTCCCTGGAGGGCTCTACTGGGAGGTGGTGTTGAGAAGCAAGAAACTAAGCTGGCCCTTGTGTGGGAGGAAGCTGAGCTTGGGAGGAACCATTGGCTTGGCCAGGAGCCACCTGAGAGAGGGCCAGGGGTTGGCCAGGGGCTCGGACCACTGTTTCCATCCCTGGGGGGAGTGGACATAGAGTGCACTCTGCTATCCACGCTCACACACACACACTCACAGATACACGCAACCCTCACAGCATGGTAGAAATCAGCCCAAAAAAGCCAGGGGGGCTTGGCTGAACCCCCCAACCCACAGGGGCAGAAAGAGGACCCACATCCCCAGGTGAAACCCCTCGTGTCTCACACAGTGCTGGAGATGCCCCGGCCTGCTGGGCAGGGCAGCTGAGCAGTGGGACAGACACTCACCGGGTCAGATCCAGGTGGATGTGGATGCAGTCTTTAGCGGCGACCCAGAGGAAGTAGGTCTGAGTGGGGAAGGAGAGGTGAGGGTCATCGATGGCAGGTTGCTGCACCTGGGGCCCTGTTCAGGCTGCGCACGACTCTCGACCCCAAGAGACCGCACACCAAGTTCTGTTTACTTTAGCTTTACGCAGTGAAGCGGGGCTCTCTATTCTCTGGAACAATTTATGCAGAATAGTGGTTCTCTGCTCTTTAAAAGTTTGCAACGTGTCCACTGTGAAACTCTGGTCTTGGTGTTTGTGCGGTTTTTTGCAGGAAGAAGGTCAAGTGAGCTTTGATGACCCAGGTATGTACTCCTGGGAGCAAGGCCAGCCTCAGGCTTGGTTTTGAGAATCTTGAGAGACGTCTCAGCTCCCTTTGGTAACACCCCTGCCCCAGGCCCATCCCCTGTTGCCTGCGAGGGCCTCACCCTCACCCAGCTGCCCACAGCCCCCTGCTATGGTGTTTGTGGGTGTGGGGTGTCTGTAGTTTTCATTCTACTTAAGGAAACTTTAAACGCATAAGATGAAATATGGAAACATGATACATGCTTGAGTCAGGAAGGTAGCAAGCTATGGAGACCTGGGCGGCAGGGGGAGGCTCCACGGAGGGACATGGGACATACATGTGGGCTCATGGTCATGGCCCAAGGCGAGGTCTGCTGTAGGCCCAGGTGAGAGAGTCCTCCCTGCCGTGGCTCAATCAGGAGCTCGTTTGAAATATTATGTGTGCAACAAACATAAACATATATATATGTTTATAATATATAAACATAAGCATATGTAGTGTTTATAATATATACAATTTATAATATATATATATTTCTGAATGTGTCTGAAAGCTCGCAGGTACAGGACACCCTATTTCCTGAACAAATGCCGAGCATAGGGGCCACGCCAGGGTCAAACTCACCAGACCCAGCAGAACCAGGGTTGAGACTGATGACCTCTGTGGGCACCTAGAAAGGGCAGGCCAGGTTCTAGGAGACAGGATGCCTGCAACAGCTCACACCTCCTAGGTGTTAACTACTGACACTGCTTGGGTTGAAATAGAATTGCAGGGTCCCTCAGTAGTGGCTCAGATTTGAATCTTACTTCATTACCAAGTATTTCCAGATTTACGGACTCATGTGATCCCCACCACCATCCTATCTCCACTTTATTGCTCAGGGGAGAAGGGAGCATGGAGCTCAGGTCTCTGGCCCCCATGCCAGGAATTGGCTTCTTCCTGCCGCGCTCAAGACAACGCCCTCTACCCACCTGGACGACGACGAACACCGCCTGGATGAGAGGGTGCAAGATCTTGATGGCCGACTGGCACTCAAAGAAACTGGAGTAGTAGCCAGTCTTGAAGGCATCCATGACCAGGGTGCAGATTCCAAACAGCACCAGCCCACCTGGGAATGGGGTGGGGGCCGATCAGAGGGGCAGGAGAGGTCCCCCGATCTGAGGGTGGATGGCCAGATGGGTGGGTGGGTGGGTGGGTGAGCGGACAGGTAGATGGGTGGGTGGGTGATGGGTGAAGGATGAAAGTATGACTGAGTGGGTGGGTGGAGCGATGTCCTGTGGCGCCCCCATCGCTTAGGGCTCACAGGTTAGGGAAGGACCTTAAATGGGCTCCCTCAGCTTCGTCCGCCCCCTGTTTTCTGTTCACCATCAAAGACTCTCCTGTGACCACCCTTTTCTAATCTTTAGGACAAAAATGTGCCCCCTACACTTCCCCGGGGACCACTTCTCTTTCTCCTCTCCCTCCCCAGCGGCTTACTGCACCCTCAGCCACCTCCAGTCCTGCTGGGCGGACTTCTGTCCACCTCCACGGACATCCCCAAATTCCTGCACAGCCTCAGCCTCCAGTTCCTGGCCTGCCCCCTCCCCCAGCCCAGCCCGCCTCTGCCCCCGCTCCCGGGCACCTCTGAGCCAGATGGGCCCGGCGTGGGAGTCGTGGTAGGGGACAGCGCCGGGGCAGCGCACTGTGCGGAGGAGGTAGAACACGATCCAGAGCGTGGCCAGGAGCATCATGGTGGTGAGCAGCGCGAACACGTCGGTTTCGTACACGGCCACCTTGTTGAAGGCCCCGCCGCTGATGAGCGTGCAGGCGAGCAGCAGCACGTTCACGGCCAGCAGCACCGACAGCAGGCGGCCGCCCTTCTTCCACACCTCGCGGGGGCCGCCCGCGGCGCGGGGGGGCTCTCCTTGGGGCCCGAGGCCAGTTCCTCGGACATGGCAGGGGCGACCGCAGGAGGCTGGAGGGTCACTGTGCGGGCGGAGCGGACGGGACCCCAGGTCAACGAGGGGCCTCATGATCTCATCTTGGGCTCCCAGACGGGGTGGGGGTGGGGTGGGGGGTTCCTAACCCCGAGGGTGGGGGCTGCGGCCCACGGAGGAGGCACGGGGCGGCGAGAGGGGGAGCCGGCCCTGCCTGCGGGTCGGGGCGGCAGCCCCGTCGGACCCCGCCCGGAATCTCGCTTCCAACCCGCCCCCTCCCCGGCCCAGACGCCCCGCTGCGCGTACCTGGCTGGGCGGGGAGCCCGCGCGGAGCTGGGGGTCGGGGGGTGGCGATCGGCTCGTCTCTCCCAGGCCGGGCCGGATGGGCGCTTTATAGCGAGGAGGGCAGGGTGATTTACAGCCGCGGGAGCGCAGCTCCATAAACCTCTCAGTCCCGCTCACATGATCCATCTTTTCTCCGAGCTGAATTTAGGGAAGAGGCGCGGGAGCCAGATAAGGTGAGATTTATATGACCCGCTAAGAGGCGCCCCACCTCCCTGCGGCCCAGCTGGGGCGCGGCCCCGCACTGCGGCACCAGACGGCACCCGCCCCTGGCGCCCACCGCGCCCCGGCGCCCCGCGACCTCGGCCGCCGAGAACCCAAGAGCGGATGCTCGACGGACGCCCCGAGGGCGCGCGGGCACCCGGGCCCTCCCGGCGCTGGAGCGCCGCCTGCGCCGCGTTCCTCGGGCGCGTGGAGAGGCGGCCCCTCGCCCGCCCGTCCCCGCACGGCCGCGGCGCGAGCAGCTCCCGCGTGTGCCCCGGGCCCCGCGGCGCCAGGCTGCGAAGTCCGCGCCGTCTCCAGGTCCCAAACTTCGCGCCCGGCCCGCGCCGGGCTCCCAGCGCCCCCTGCCGGCCCGCCGGGCCTCTCCCCTCTGCACCCCGAGCCCGACCCGGACCCCGAGGCCCGCGTCCGCGCAGGAGGGCTCCCCCAGACGCCGCTCCCCAGGCCTGGCCCCGGCCCTGGACGTGCGGAGACATCGGGGGCGCAGCGCCGAGGCCCTCGTGAGGACAGACCCTCGCGGCTCCAGCCTGGGGCTCCGGGATGGGGCGCTGGGTGGGCGCCGTGGGAGAGAAGGCAGGGCCTTGCGTGGTCACCCCGGTGCATCCAGGAAGGGTGTTTAGGACCCAGGGGCAGCCCGAGGGCGGCTCCCTGGGCCGCGGGAGATGCTCCCCCGCCTCCCTCCCCGCCGGGTGAGCGCTGAGCGGCTCAGATGTCCCAGAGCAGCTACGGAGCGTCTCCCGGGTCCTCTCTGCGGCCGTGGGGGCTGGCGGCCCCCGCCCCTGCCCGGGGCCCCTCCCCCAACCCCATGCCTCAGCCCTGACCCCGCGGCCCTCCCCCGCGGGGGGGCAATTCTCGGTGCCCCCCCCTCCCCGTCCAAGTCAGGCGCCATGAACGACCAGTACCACCGGGCAGCCAGGGACGGCTACCTCGAGCTCCTCAAGGAGGCCACCCGGAAAGAGCTGAACGCCCCAGATGAGGATGGCATGACCCCCACCCTCTGGGCTGCCTACCATGGCAACCTGGAGTCCCTGCGGCTCATCGTGAGCAGAGGGTGAGTACCCACCCAAGCCCCCAGGGGAGGGAGAAGAGTGTTCTGCCAGCCCAGGCCCGGAGATGCCTTCCCCAGCCCCATGGCATCCTCGTCGCCCCTTTCCTACCTTAGACCTAAAGTGGAGCTTGGGGAAAGAGGGGGGCACACTCTGAGGGGTTAGTAAGCCTGACCTGAACCTGGGCTAGGAGGGGAGGGACTGGGAATTAGGGGTCATATGGGGGGGTCTGCAGAGTGAGGGGAAGGTGGGACAGGTCTCCTGGGCAGGTGGCAGCTGGAAGCAAGAGTAAGGGGCATGGTGGGAACAGGAGAGATGGGGCGGAAGCTTCAGAGGGATCAGAGGTGGGCCCAGGAAAGCAGAGGCTCCTCACTGCCCATCCCCAGCCTCAGATCCGGAGGACTCAACAGCACCTCCCACTGCCCCCCCCACAACACCCCCTCCACCCCAGGATGAGGCTACCCGGCTCTCTTCCTGTTCACTCTGGGATTTATGGGCACTGCCCATAGTACCAAATGTCACTCGGGCTCAGCCACAGCCACCCCATTAACTCCCACTGTGCCCTTCCCCACCCCCATGCCTCCGGGGCTGCGATGCCCATGCGGGGGCTCTGGGAGCAGCTCCCTCACCTGTTTGGAGTAGGGAGGGAAGCACAGGTGGGTCTCGAATCCTGGTGTCAGGGCAGGAAAGGGGTTTTGCTTTAGCAGCAGAGGGGTGTGGGACCCCAGGACTGAATGAATGACAGGGGCCCGCTCCTGGAGCACCCCGAGCTTTCTGGCGAGAAGGCCCATTGAACAGGCCCGTGCAGCTTGGGCAGGGCAGGGGAGTGGGAAGCTCTCCGGCCCTGGAGATGGGGGTGGGGTGGGGGCTCAGCTGCCCCCCTCCCGTGCTGGCCTGTGGCCCAGGCTTGTGGGAGGTGGGGGAACTCCCCTTGCCTTCCCTCCTTGGCTGCTCCTGGGGCCCAGCAGCAGGTGGGAGCATCCCCAAGACCAAGCAGCCTGAGACTGTGCCAGAGGCAGGAATTGGCCCCTCCCCTTGCTAAGAGGGCACCTGTTGCTGGCTCAGGGAGACTGGGAGAGGAGGGGGGAGGGTGTCTCCCTGCTGCACCACCCCTGCCCCCCACATCTGACCGAGGTCACGGGCTGGTGTTTGATGTGATTGGCCCACATTGTCCCAAAGGACTTGGTGATAGGTAGGGAAAGTGAGGAGAGAGCGGTGGGGGGATCTTTGAAACAAAGGGGTGACTCTACCCCCTGCCCAGCGGGGTGGCCTGGTGGCCTCATTAGCATGAGACAGAGGTGCTGAGTTAGGCCTGTGAGAGAGGCAGGAGCTTGGGGGAGCCAGCAGGAGCTGCTTCAGGGTGGGGTAGGGGCACAGTCTGATGTAGTATTGGAAGGGGTGAGTGCCAGCCTGCCTGCCGGCTCCCGAAGATGCGGCACCCCGGAAAGAGAAGGGAGGCCCCACTAGCCTCCTGCCTCCTCTCCAGTCCTGGCTGCCCCCACACTCCCCTCAGTGCCCAGGCCAAGGCCCGACACCTGCTCTCACACGCGGGCTTGCCAGGCCTGGCCCTGCTCCCTGAAGACATGGCTGTGCCCATGACATGCAGGGCAAGTCTGCAGGGCAGGCACAAGGCCTCAGACTCTCACGGGGACTCAGGCCCTGGACATGTCACATTCCGGTTCTCTTCTAAATCGCCCCGCACGTGTGGCCGCAATCGCCATCAGGCCTGCGGGGGGACCACAGTGGGCCCTGACCCACCACCTCTCAGGGCCGGCTCTCCGCTGGGCCCCATGAATAATTCACTCCTTTCTCTCTGGGCATCAAATATTTATGCCCTGAGATTCCCAGCCCTCAGTTCTCCTGGGGAAGGCCCGCCCCGGGCCTGCCTTCTCTGTTGCCACGCCCCCTGTGGGGGGGCACCCGCCCTTTCTCTGGCCTTGCGGGCTGTGCCTCCTGGAGTCAGAGGCGAGTTCTCAGGCCCTCGGGTCCCTCTCACGTGCCCCAGCGAGGCGCTCCCCTCCTCCAGCCCTTGCTGACTGCCTGCCGGACTTGCCGTGGCTCACCACCCGTCGCACGTGTCCTCCTGGCAGGGGTGATCCAGACAAGTGTGACATCTGGGGCAACACACCCCTGCATCTGGCAGCTTCCAATGGGCACCTGCACTGCCTCTCCTTCCTGGTGTCCTTCGGGGCCAACATCTGGTGCCTGGACAACGACTACCACACGCCGCTGGACATGGCCGCCATGAAGGGCCACATGGAGTGCGTGCGCTACCTGGACTCCATCGCGGCCAAGCAGAGCAGCCTCAACCCCAAGCTGGTGGGCAAGCTGAAGGACAAGGCTTTCCGCGAGGCGGAGCGGCGCGTCCGCGAGTGCGCCAAGATGCAGCGCAAGCACCACGAGCGCATGGAGCGTCGCTACCGGCGCGAGCTGGCCGAGCGCTCCGACACGCTCAGCTTCTCCAGCCTCACGTCCAGCACCCTGAGCCGCCGGCTGCAGCCCCTGACGCTGGCCAGCCACCTGCCCTACTCGCAGGCCACGCTGCACGGCACCGCCAGGGGCAAGACCAAGATCCAGCGGAAGCTGGAGCGGCGCAAGCAGGCGGGGGAGGGCACCTTCAAGATCTCCGAGGATGGCCGCAAGAGTGTGCGCTCGCTCTCTGGCCTGCAGCTGGGCAGCGACGTGATGTTCGTGCGCCAGGGCACCTACGCCAACCCCAAGGAGTGGGGCCGCTCCCCGCTCAGGGACATGTTCCTCTCGGACGAGGATAGCGTCTCCCGTGCCACGCTGGCGGCCGAGCCTGCCCACTCGGAGGTCAGCACCGACTCAGGCCACGACTCCCTGTTTACGCGCCCCGGCCTGGGCACCATGGTGTTCCGCAGGAACTACCTGAGCAGCGGCCTGCACGGGCTGGGCCGCGAGGACGCAGCGCTGGAGGATGGGGGCCCGCTGCGGGGCCGGCTGCAGAGCTCCCCGAGCCTGGACGACGACAGCCTGGGCAGTGCCAACAGCCTGCAGGACCGCAGCTGCGGGGAGGAGCTGCCCTGGGACGAGTTGGACTTGGGCCTGGATGAGGACCTGGAGCCAGAGACCAGCCCCCTGGAGACCTTCCTGGCCTCCCTGCACATGGAGGACTTCGCCTCCCTTCTGCGCCAGGAGAAGATCGACCTGGAGGCGCTGATGCTCTGCTCCGACCTGGACCTCCGCAGCATCAGCGTCCCCCTGGGGCCGCGCAAGAAGATCATGGGGGCCGTGCGGCGTCGCAGGCAGGCGCTGGAGCGCCCACCCGCCCTGGAGGACACAGAACTGTGAGCATGGGAGCCTGGGGTGGGGAGAGGGGGGTCAGAAGGCCTTGGGGTTAGGGGCTCTGCCCTTCCAGGAATAGGAGGGGGCATGATCTAAGTGGCCCTTGCTGACAAGAGCCCACGTTTTATTGATGTGCATTCAGAAAAATAAGCTGCCAGTTTAATGTCAGTGTAAGTAAGTGTCAGTTGAATGATGACGCGAGACTTCCCCGTCACAGCCGATGCAAATGCGTCTCACTTGAGGACATCAACATGCGGAAAAATGGGTATTTCCGTATGGATGAGACACAGTCATAGTAACCCCTGCTGGGATGTTTGGGGCCCTCCTGTCTCCCAGGTGCTGGGGATGCTTTGCATGTGTCCTCACTTCCATGCTCTAGATCACCCCATTTTACAGGTAAGCAAGTAGAGGGTCCAAGGGTTAGTCACCCCAAGGTCTGGCTGCTGCTCAGTGCGGAGCTGGGCTGGACCCTTGGTCTGTGTGGCTCTAGAGCCTGGGGAGGGGGTTCCCTGGCAGCGAGCCATCTCCCCAGTTGCCCAAGTCCTCAAGGCAGACGTTTTACCAGCTGGACCCTGAGCCCTGCACCCGGCAAGAGGGGCCAATGAGTCCCGCATGGCCAGCAGCTGCTCAGAGGGCAGAGCTGACATGTTCAGAGTCACCCCGGCTGCCACCACGCCGGTCATGGGCTCCTGAATATCCAGCAAAGGAGGCTGCTCCCTTTTGGTGTTGCTGGCCTATACCCTGGGGGCTAGGCAGGGGTGGGTGTGGCCCCGCAGTCTGGCTCAGTGGACGGGTGGGAAGGGCACTCTGGGCCCGTGTCCCCATCCCTGACCATCTGCCCGGCTGAAGAGGGTAAGTTGTCAAAATGGCTGATTCTGGCTTCAAATGATGGATTTGAAAGCCCTTATCTGAGCTCCATTTCTCCCTCTTTCTCCACAGATAACTTGGGGCTCCTCTCCCCAAACCAAATTGAGTTGCAAGTTGCCACAACCCTCAGTGGGGCCATCAGGTCCTCACAGTCGCCAGCCCTGCAGACCCCGGCCCCTCCCCAGGAGCAAGGACCTGCCTCGAAAGACTGTCCATCCCCCAGAGCAGAGGACGTGGCGTGGACACACCCAGATGGTCAAGCGAGCACCCCAGAACATTGGTTCTGAGGGGCCTGGGTGCTCTGAGCCACCCCATCTCAGTGGCCCTAAGGAACACATGGGTTGGTGGGAGGTCAGCCCCAGAGGAAGGGGCCTCAGGGATAGGAGTGTGTGTGAATTGGGGGGGGGCGCTTCTTGTCCTGGGCGACACTGTCTCTTCCACGCCCTCCTCTGAGCCCCCTGCTCAGACTGGAGCCTTCCTTTCCACATCTCTGTGCAGGGAAGAGTTTGACCTGCCTCCCCTCCCCCTCGCACGTCACAGAGGAGGTTCCAGGCTGGACTCCTCAGCCAAACGCCCTGCCTTTTGTGCCCACCCCTGCCCGAGCGCGGCCAGCCCCCTCCTCGGTCTTCACCTGCACGCCCTGGTGAGGAGTGGAAGGCCAGGATGGGGTGGGGTGACTGGTGTCCTTCCCAGCCCACTGGGGTGAGCCCAGTCCGACTACCCTCCCGCCCTGTCCTCCTCGGTTCTCCTCCCCAGGTTGTGCAGCCTGGCTTCCCTAGGACTGAGGGCCAGGGCAGGGCCGCACGGTGCTAGGACCGGGGGCTGCTGTGTTGTGGCCCCAGGCCTGGCAGGCACGCCCTGGGCCCAAGACAGGCAGCTGCCAACTGCCTCAGAGTCCCTGGGCTGAGACAGGCGGAGACTGGGTGTCCAGCCTCATGTGGCCAGGCCCGTGAGATGGGCTGAGACAGGTGGAGACTGGGTGTCCAGCCTCATGTGGCCAGGCCCGTGAGATGTGCTCAGTCAACGCCCCTGCTGGGCCCCAGATCCTCATGGCTCTGCGCTGGGGTCATTAAATGGGTTTCCCTCCAGAAATGAAAGCGGCTGAGCGCTGATGTCTCTGCAGGGACACCAGGTCGGCCCGCCCTCTGTTCAGGCACGTCCCTGCCCCGTTGTGGGGGTGAACCTGGCCTTTGAGGGGCTCCAGACACGTGTTCCCAGGGCTCTCCGGTCAGACTGAGGTCACAGGAGGGGGAGTGTGCCTGGGGACAAGCGGAGCCTGTGGGTGCTCTGTCAGCCGCAGCACCCCAGCTCTGGCTCTTAGCTTGGAGAGCTGCCCTGCTGGGGGCGCAGATCTCCGCTGTAGCTGCGTCCGCATGCAGGCCTGAGCTGGGCCTTGGAGAAGGTGGTCTCCATCCCCACACCGAGCCTTGGCCGCCCACCACTGCCACCCCGAGCCCACCCCACTCTCCCCCCTGTTCTCTGGGCCTAGGCCTGGGGCCACCCCCAAGTGCCGACTCGACTTTCTTGGAGCCCCAGGTGCTGCCCGTTCTCTCCTGCCCCGCCTCAGCCCCTCTGGGGCCTTCCTTTGCTGGGTGGGGGTGGGGCCGTGCTGCTCACCTCTGTCCACCCTCTCTCAGGCTCATTATAACTTTTGTAGAGAATGTTCTGCCTCACAGGCATGCCTGTGTCTTGTTCTTTAATCCCGGCAGGAGGGTTTTTGTGCCTGCGAGGACTTGGTCCCATTCCTTGGAGGGGATCCTTGCCCTGGGATGTTGCCCCAGCCTCCCTCCCTGCTCCCCATCTCTTCAGGACCTTCCCTCCTGCCCGGGCCTTGGCAAGGAGGGTGTTTGGGGCCTGCAGCTGCTGAGGGCAGGAGGACACATTCTCCCTTCCCACGGGCACCTGCCCGGACTTCTCCAGAAGGCCACAGCCACCACCCATTCCCTGGCCCATGAGACCAACCTCGAGGCCCTACTTGGCCCTGGGAGGCCCCCTGAGGGCGTCATTACTCTCCCCACCCACGCAGCTCTGCGGGCCTGTTTCAGACCCTCCTTTCTCCCAGGGGTAAAGCCTCCCCGGCGCTGAGGCCAAGGGGCTCTGTGTTCTCCATAAAATGTGGGCAAGGGTCCTGCAGTCATTTCATTCCATTCCCTAAGATGGCTGGGCCCAGTGCCTCGTCAAGGGGCGCTCAGGACCGTCCCTCCCTCCAGCGCCCTTCAGAAGGGTGTTAGGGTGCCTACCGGGGAAGGTTGCCTAGCAACCATCTGGGGTCTTAGGCTACCTCCTGCCATTTTACAGATGGAAACACTGAGGTGTACCGGGGGAGGCCCAGACGCAGAATTCAGAACTGCTTTCACATTCTCCTCACCCCCAGACTGCCAAGGGGAGCAGTGAGACCCGAGATTCTGCTAGGTTCTCCCGCCACGCTCATCTGGTTTGTCTGCACTGCGACCTCCAGGCCAGCGCAGTCGTTGCACCTACCTCACCACCTCCCCGCCCGTCCTGACTCCGCTGGGCCGGGGAAGGTCATGGGGCGAGGACCGCAGGCAACGCACGCAGCGCTTCCGCACGGCAGAGACCAGCCGGGAGCAGTGGGGACGGGGTCTCCGGGGGTCAGAAGCTGGCGGGTGGAAGCCTGGGCACAGGATCAGGACGCCTGAGGGGCTTCAAACACAGCAAAGGGAAGACTTTTACGGGGTGGGGACTGGAGTTTTTCAAGGCATTTCCCTAGAAATGGAGGTGGAGTTCAGGGCAGTTCTGAAAGCAGAGACGGAAGCTGCTGCCCTGCAGAGGGAGAGAGTTGGTGAAAAGTGCACTTGCACAGACACAGGGGGCCAGGTGGGAGTGCTGCTCATGGGCAGTTTTGCTCACAGTTGCAGGCAGCTCACGGGGCCCCAGGGAGCTCAGGTGAAGAAGCCTCAGTGGGTCTGCTGGGGAGTCACAATGTAAGTGGGGTTACCGATTTGATGGAAAGGGGAGTGGTGAGTGAATCAGATAGGAAGGGCCTCCAGGTACTGGAACAACCTTTTCATTTACCAGATGAGGTAACAGGCCCAGAGGGGAGGGCCTGGCCCAAGGTCGCAAGCAGCCAGGTGGGCAAAGTGGCCCTATTGTCCTGACCCTTCCACGGTGCCAGCTGCCTCTGTCCCCATGTTAGACCGGACCCGGCCAGCGCAACACCCCTGTCCCCCCAGAATATCCCCGTGTCATCTCCAGAGACCGCCAGGTCTGGGCAGCAAAACTGACTGTCTCCGCTGCTTGAGCTTGGGTAAGTTAGCCAGTCTCTCTGTTTCCTCATTCACCAAACAGGTATTATAATTTGTTATAATAACAGCGTTAACCCCATGGGTCATTAGGAGGGTGAAATGATAATACACATAAACTCCTAGCACACGGCCGGGTATTCAACACACACCATGTAATCATTGTCATGGCTATTGGTGGCTGCAGACAGGCCCATGGGGGAGGCCTCGCATTTATGGTCCCAGACACCCACTGGATGAGATGTAGGCAGTCCCAGGGTGCAGCCCTGCTTTTCTGACACCACCACCCCCCCCCCCCCCCCCCCCCCCCGAAGGAGAGTGAGCCTGTACCCCCCAATTACACCAGCTCCAGGAGGCATCCTCAGCTAACCAGCAGGGGGCAATGACAATCCCCAGGGGCTAAGGAATGCTCAGCTGGCCAAGGGCGGCCACCAGCCAGTGGGAGGACAGGGCTATTCTCGCGGTGCCCCAGGAGCTGGGCATCTTTGGTGACAGGGGAGTCACAGCCCCACCAGACTCGGTCCCTGAGATGCCACTATCAGAACTTGTGAATTCATCAAGTTTCCCCTAATCCTATGAGGTTAGCAGGTGCAGAGTTTTAGCCCCACCCTTAGATGAAGAGATGATGGGTGAGGTTTTGGGACATTCCGGAGGTCCCAGTAAGTTAAGGAAAGTTCAGGCTCCCTGACCTGGGTCGCTTAGCTGAGCTTTCAAGTTTTTCCTATCAATCATTTCATTGAGTGCTTGAAAGGTGTCAGGCACTTAGATTAAGTTCTTTATATGCATTGAACCCTCACCATAAAACCACAACCCTATAAAGCAAAGACTCTATTATCATTACGATTATCCCCACTTCACAGGTGGGAAAACAGGTCAGAGCAGGTTAGGACTTGCCTGAGCTATGAAGTGGATAAACCACGACGGATAGTCCACGGAGCTGTGGGGTGGACGCATTCCTGTGGCACTGAAACCTGCCCGCCTACCCACAGCGCTGCACTGATCCCCAAGCACTTGGGGCTTGTCTTTGACCTTGGGTGCCCCGGACCTGCCCTGCCTGGGCCAGGCTCGGCCTGTGGTGAGGTGAGGGCATGCCAGCAGTCTGGGCACATGGTCTGACCCCCTGCCCTGGGGCACTGGGCTGAGGGAGGGCAGGTCGGGTTTTGGGGTCCCAGCAGGACCCTGGAGGACTGTTTGGGAGGGTAAACCTTTGGAAATGGAGGAGCAGGGCTAGGACCATGGAAGCATTTCGTCCCAACCAGAGATCCTACCTGTCTCCTGAACCCCAGTCTCTGTCCTGTATCTCCTTGTTGCAGTGGGCCCCCTGCTCCTACCTCCTCCTCAGCCCCTGGTTCTCTGGTCTCACCTCACTAGACCTTGGTCTCTCTCAGTGTCTGTGATGTAGTAATGACAAATATATATTTGATCTCTGCTCTCAGGAACTCCTGAAGCCCTTGTAATTTCCTGCATGATGGGGGTGCCGGGAGCCTCTTTTGTGGTAATATTGGGCCTCAGCGTCCAGCACAGAAATCTTAATCCCCTGGCATTTCTTGGCTGATGGGAGCAGCTTTTGTTCTGATGAGGCAGCTCTGGTTGGGCTCCTGGATAGCTTCAGGGTCGGGACTGGCCACCAGAGAGGGCAAGTCATGATTAGAAGCTTGGACTTTCAGCCCCGGCCTGCTCCTTTGGGGAGGACACTGGAGACTGAGTAGTAATTGCTTACAAGGTGAAGCCTCCGTAAAAACCCGTAGGTTCTGGGATTTGGAGAACTTCTGAGTTGGCGAATGCAGCCACGTGCCCAAGGGGTGGTGCACCCCAACCGCATGAGGGCAGAAGCTCCTGTGCTCAGATCCTTCTAGATATTGTCTCTTATGTCACTTCCAGCTGGCTTTCACCCCATCCTTGACAGTGTCCTCTATAACAACAAGTAAATAAAAGTAAAGTGCTTCCCTGAGCGCCGTGAGCTGTTCTAGCAAATGAGGGAACCTGAGGGCTGGGGGGAGGGAAGCCCCCTCTGTGGCTAGGTGTACGGTGTGTGGGCATCTTGGGGACAGGCACTCGGGATGGGCATCTGAGTGATGTGTCTTGTGGGACTGAGCCCTGAGCCTCTCGTCGTCTGACCCCAACCCTGGAAGTCAGTGTCAGAGCTGAATTAAAGTACAGGGCACTCCACTGGGGTCGGGCGGTTGTTGCTGGAAAGTTGCTGGTTGGTGAGTAGGACCTGCCCCCAGCGGTGCCAGAGGAATGGTTGGTTTTCTTTTAACATCTTTCTCTCAATCTCAGTCTCTCTCCTCCCTGCTCCTCTCCCCATGCCATCCCTGCCCCTGTCTGGGGCTGAGTTGGGAACCCTGTCCCTCCCTTGAAGGCTCCCTCCTTTGCTCACCCCACACCTCACACCCCGTCTGCCCTGGAGGGTGGGTGGAACCCAAGGGTTCCCTGGAACCCAGAGTGAAAACCACTCACAGACAGCCTGAATTCGTCTCATGTGACAACGCCAGGCTGTTCGTGGAGACTGCCGTCACGTGCCACAGGGCATTATGGCGCCTCACTGTATGAGGAAGAGCGTCTGAAGACGGGATTGCAAGTCCAGCCCCAGCCACGGCACAGTGACAACCTTAGTCAATTATAACTTCTCTGCATTTCTCCTTCCACGAAATGGATACGCGGCCGCCCTCCTGCTACCTTTTAGCTGCTAGACCCAAGACTTGGCTGGCGTGGGGGAGGCTCACGGCTCCACTCCAGGCCAGGCCTCGCCTCCTGCCAACAGGCCCATCATCTGTCACCCAGACTCCAGCTCTGTTGCTTCCCTGCTTTTCCAATGAGGAAACTAAGGCACAGAGAGGTTCGTAAAACGCGCCCAGCTGCCAGCGCTGGAGCTAGAGCTCCGACGGGACAGGCTGGCTCCCAACTGGCCGGCTCATGGGGACAAGAGGTGCAGCCAGGGCCTGCGTGTGCGGGCGCCCCACCTGCACGTCAGTGCACCCTCGCTGAGACGTGACGGGCCGGCTGCTCCACCGAGGGGGGAGAAAACCAAGACTCCAGGGCCTGAGGTCACAAGTGTGTGGTCTTCCAGGCAAGGCCTGATTCTTCCTCTGACTTCTTGGCTGGCCCGACCCATCGCCCCATTCCCCCAGAATGGCCTGAGTTTCTTTTGTGCCTCTCTTGCTGGGTGACTAAGCCCTGTGGATCTGGAGCAGGAAGTGGGGTAACTTCTGGCAAGTCCATTCAGAGCCACCCATGCCCGCTCTTTGGAGAAAGGTCCTTAGGGCCTGCCCGTGTGGGGAGCCCTGCATGGCTTCCTGAAGCTGTAATCCCATGGGGCCCTGGTTGCACCCCCTTCCCTCCCTTCCTCTGGCTTCTTGAACCCCTGGCCCTGGCCGCTCAGTGTGGGGCTGTGTTCTGGAGGCTGTGGACCCTCTCCCCGCTCTGGAAATGGGCAGCCTGGAATTGCTCTACTGGACCCTCAACAGTAGCTGGGGGTGCCCCGGTGGGTGGGAAGGGGAAGCAACCCCTCCATTCTTCGTGGGCTCTCTCTGGACCCCATAATCAACCCAGGCTTTGTGGCACTGTCTCACTCAGCCCCACAGCAGCTGCCTGCAGGGGGCGCCCCGAGGCAGGAGGGCGCTTCTTACTGGCTGGGTTTTATAGAACCAGCCTCTGAGGCTCAGGGCTGCTGGGAGGGCCTACGCCAGGCTGGCTAGTCTGGCCCATCGGTGCTGCTGCCCACCACCAGCTGCCTTCTCAGGAGCTGTGTCTAGCACCTTCCACAAACCAGGCATGGTAAACCCATGAGAATGACATCATTGCCCCGCCTTGGGGGTGAGGACCCGGGCAGCCGGCTTGTCATTTCTCCAGACAGTCAGCATTCTGGGGTCTAGCCCCAAGCTCTGGCTCTTTCCATGTCGCCTTGGCCACCCTCTACCCCATACGCTAGCCACCACCCCAGTCAAGGGGCTCAGGGGCTCAGCTGGCCTTGGAGGAACAGGGGGTGGAGACAGGTGGAGCGGAGAGGGACAGAAAAGACTTGAGCCACACTGCGTCTGTCCACTCCTCCCACAAGGCCTCTAGACACACCGCTGCTGCTGGCTGCGGCTGCCTGTGCTGGGGGGCCATGCGCAGAGGGGGATCCCCACGCGTATCTAAGGAGCGCAGGGAGGGTGTGAGGGGTGGAGCTTTCAGGGAGGTTGTGCTTACTTGTGGGCTGAGTGTGCACGCGTGTGTGTCTGTGGTTTTGCTCTTTTGTCTGAGCCTCCGAGGCTCCCAGAGGGCGTGTGGGCACGTGTGCTGCTCGCTCTCGGAGGCCTTGGGGACTTTGTCTATTTTTAGATGGTCCTCCCACCTATTACCTAGTTTTAGGGCTCTAGCTCCTTCAGATAGGGAGGTAGATGCACCCAGCCACCCACCTCCCCTTGCCCCATCCCTCACCCTGACCTGGGGGTGCCCACAAAACTCCCTGGCTTTGGAGGGGAGGTGGGCAGTGGGGGGAGAAGGACCAGTGGCTCAGAAGGCAGGGCCTGGGGGAGAGGCGGGTCCCTCTCAGGCACCGGGGTACCGAGGAGCCCGAGCGGGCCCTTCCTCAGGCTGAGGTGTCCAGTTTGGGTGCAGGTGACTCTGCTACTTCCCAAAAAGGCTGATTTGCTGCTCCTCAGTAGCTCTGTCTGAGGAGGGGACAGTTACACCCCACATTGGAGGTCAGTGTGAGGCTAAACAAAAAGCGCTTAGCTCAGGTCACAGCGCCCAGCAGGTAAAGTGCCAGCCCCGGGACCCGGAGGCCAGGACTCCTGTGGGGGGGGCTCAGTGGGCATCAGCCACTCCTGGGCATCCCTGAACCCATGGCAGGAGAACTGACATGCTGGGCTGTCCCCAGATTCCTCTCTCCAAGCTCCTCATACCTTCTGCACAGCCTGTTCACTACTGCAGAGCCCAAGTGGGGAGTCACCACGCCTGTGGGCCCCCGTCCTCTGCACACATGTGTGTACATGCACGTAAACACACACACGCAAATCACAGGCAAGGCGGGGAGCGGCATGGGGTGGGGAGCATAACCCACCCCTTTCTTGCTGGAAATGGAAACCATTGATCCCTGTCATCATTACTATCAGCGTGACTTAAGTTCTGTCACCCATCAGCGTGACATAGGTTAGAATTGCTACAGCTCAGGTCCCCCGGCATGTGCTCTGTGGTCTCCACTGATAGTCTGGCACAGAAATGATCCATTGCTCATTCCAGGAGCCTGGTGGTGTAGGTGGTATCACCCTCATCCACTCCAAATACTCTTCGAGAAAATCGAGGCTCAGAGACATCAAGTGACTTACTGAGGGTCACACAGCAAGGGCTGGAACCTGGGTGTGTCTGCGCCCAGGGCCCACTCACTATCCTTGGCCTTCACACTATGCAAGAATCTCAGCCTTCAATCCCTGTTCAAGTCTGCACCGGGACCCCCAGATCCCTTCCCCAGGCTTAACACGTTCTTCAAGCTAATAGACACCCCAGAGTCACACACCAGATTGAGGTGCGGATATGATGTCAGGGGGAGGAACGAGGTGACCCTGGAAAAACCCTCAGTCGGGAGCCTGGGTGGCTGCCAGCTCTAGCCTTGGGTTTTCAAGTTGCTCATGGCCTGGTGGCTAGCCTGGGCCTCCGTCTCCTGCCAGGGGGCCAGGCTGACTGCCCTCAGAGCCTCCACAGTGTCCCCATCAGCTCAAGGCTGATGCCCCTTTCCTCACCCCTCTCACTCCCTGACCTGCCCCCCTGGCCCTCACTAACCTGGCTTCGTCCTGGCGGAAGGGCTGGCCACCTGGGAAAGCGGAGGGATGCAGCCGAGCAGCTGTGGCGGGCCGGAGCCGTGGTCCTGGGGCGGCGTGATGTGGCCTGGCCCTGCCCGAGCCACGACGCTTAGCGCGCCAGTCCCGCTCTCAACTGGCCAAGATCTGAGCCACGGCCGGCTACTTCTCCCCCAGCTCGCCCAGCCCCACCCCTGTGAATAATGCCACTTGCCTCATGTTGCTGGCCCCTGGGTCTTTGGTGATTTGGGGGGTGGCATGAATGGGAGGGCAAGGGAGGCTGAGGACTTAGCTGCTTACACTGAAAGCATAAAACGGTCCCACTGCTGGAGGAGGTGCCTGCCTGATCCACCCTCTGCCCCCCAGGCTCCCAGCACCTGCCCTCCAGGTCTCCAAACTCACTGGGACTCTCAGGGGCCCCCTCAAGGCCCTGGGGCCAGGGTAGGGCTCCTTCCTACCCACCCTAAACACAACAATAATTAACCCCCATGAACCCCAGCAAATAAAGATCTGAATCGCAGAAGGGAGGAATCATCGCTGCCCCAGGCTGGGGAACTCCCGGAGGTTCCAAAAGGCCAGACCCACCATCACCTAGCACCCCTCACCCCCTGTGGCACCTCCCACTCCCAGCGGCACCCCCCAGTATGCTATTATTGCTTGAGTAGGTCCATGGGCCCCCAGTCCTTTGGGGCTGGAAGCTGAAGTCTGGAGAGGTTCACCTATCTCTGGTTGGACCAGAATCTTCTCCACCATCTAGTGTTTCTTTAAACTTTTATCCCCTGCTTCCATTCTCCTGAGCCTGTCTTCTTAAGTCTCTCCACACACCCGCCTATTCATTTATTGAACACGTGTTTTGTAAGCACCTACTATGTGCCAGGCACTGGGCCAGACTCCAAGGGGACGGAGCTGTTCAGAGTATGGAAGGCCCTGTCTGTCCATCAGTCCACATCCCTTTCCACTGGGCAGTCTGTTTTGAATCTGTCCACCTGCTGAATACTGAGCACCGATCTGGGCATGATGGTGTGTGTGGGGAGTCAGGTGGGTTGGACACTGTTGAGGGGGTTCAGGGAAACATGAAGAGGGTGTTGTAGGGCTGGTGCCCTCAGGGAGCGTGTGGAGCAGTGGGGTAGTGTGGTCATTGATGCCACCTCCTTTGCCTGGGCACACAGGAAGCTCCAGTTCCACGTTTCCCTGTGGTTGGGTTGGGCCACCTACCCAAGCATTCCGGGGTTCGGGCCCCTGGGATACAGATTTTAGACCTGGAGCTAAGCCTACGTGTGCTTCCCTCCCACTTCCACAGCAACAGCGGGGCTGGTGTCGGAGACAGAGGCATCCCGAGATGGAAGTGTTAGGGGGAAAAGGCTGTCCCAAAGCAAATTCCATATAGGCTTTGTGGACTCCACCCCCACCCCAGGTCAAAGCCAAAGACACTGGGAACTCCACATCCCATCCCCACCCAAGGGAAGGTGGCTGGGACCTGAGGGTGGGGTTAAGCAGCCAGGTGGATACAAAAGGCAGACATGTGGGCTTTGGGGGCTCTCCATTTTTGGGCTCTCGGCCAGCTCAGAGAGTGACTTTGGGTTTCCAGGTCGTCGGATCGGGTAGGACGCATTAAAGACTTTATTTCCCTATTTTCTCCCTGAGTTGTAGATTTTCCTTATTTCTTTTTTTCTTGTAAATAAACCTTTTATTAACCCTTTTGCGTGTGTCTGTAGTGGAGTATTCATAAGTCCCTTTAAAGCGCGGGTGAGGACCCACAGCCAGGAACCCGTTTAATATCGGGGTTGCTCTATAACAGCAGGAGCCTGCGTCCCAAGTCAGCCCTGAACCATATCACACCGTGACGTGAGCAAGACATAAGCTGTGTTGTGGTTAGCTGCGGGGTGCTTGGGGTTGTTTGCTACAGCCTGTGTTACTTACCCTGACTAACACAGGCAGATGATGTGGATGTGGGCACGCACGGGAGCCTCGCGAGATCATCACGTTTGAGAGCAATCATTGCCAGGCGATTCGTGGCAGCTGATGACCAAGGCCGTGGTAGACCACAAGGTCAGAGGAGGGGTGAGACACGAGCTGGGGCACCCTGCACACAGTAGGAAAATCTGTAGAATGAGTGAAATACAGGAGAATTTGGCAAAGCTTTAGAGGGGTGACTGAAGTCACCAGGGCCCCAAAGGGTGGGTGGGGTTTGGATAGGCGTCAAGGGGAGACACAATTACCCTGGGAATAGACACAGCGGTCAGGGGGCAGAGGTCAGTGAGCAGTCATTCTGATCCAAACAGGAGAGTAATCAAAGATGGAGCTGGAACTTGGAGGCCCTCAAAGTCCAGGCTGAGCAATTTAGACCTCAGGCTACTGGCCAGCAGGTACAGGAGGAAAATACTAAAGCTTTCACGGGCATATTTCTCACTCCTTAGATGTCTGGTTTGTAGCATATACGAAGGTACTCAGTCTCAGAGAGGCCGAGTCGCTCAACTAAGGTCACACACAGGCAGGTAAGCCTGCTGGATCCCACAGCCGGGTTTTTCACAGGACTGCCGAGTCCTGTGCAGACAGGTGAGGGCTGCGTGTGGGCAGAAGCAGGTCTGGGGAGGGTGGCTGGGGGAGCAGACAGCCCCCAGGCCTGGCTCAGCAGGAGCCTGGCGGTCCATTGTGGGCAGAGATTAAGGGACCTGCTCTGGCCCGGCTCACCCGCCCCAGGGCCTGCTGGGAGAAGCCAAGCGCAGAGTCAAGATGGGAGCTCACCTGGCCATGCTCCAAGCCTTGCAAACCAGGCTTCTTCTCCCAATTCATTCTCACCTTGTGAGCAGGATGGGGGTGGGGGTGGGAAGCCGAGCACCAGGGGCTGAGAGCTCAGGGCAGACTGACAGGAACAGGCAAGAGTTTGGGGGTGTCACCCAGACTGTTGGCAGCTGAAGGGGTACCTGTCCATCATCACAGAAACTCAGACACTCGCCCTGTTTGCCCACCCTTCCCTGTGCTGGATTTATGAGGTCTACCTTGTGATTTATACCTCGAAGAAAATACTATTAGCAACTTTAAAAATAAAGCAAATGTTTTAATTGAAATATAACACACAGCACATGTGAGGAGGTGTGAACCTGCCCCCCGGAACCACATGCGGTGATGTGACCAATGTGACCTCTAATAAATAATATTAAAAAAGAACTATAAGACAGGAAAAGGCACCCGTCATAACAATGTGTTGTGATGAATTTTTATAAATGGAATGCAGTCAAGGATAACTCACAACCAGTTCCCAGAAGCCCCTTTGTGTGCCCTTCTGGTCCCCTCCTCATCCTCAGCCTGTGTTTGAACTGGATATGCATGGATGGATTCCAATGGAGTTTGTGCTCTGGTATCTGGTTCATCTCCTTCAACGCTAGGTGAGGGCTGGCCAGCACCCCTCAGCATGCAGAGACCACACTTTCCTTACTATCTTACTACTGGGGGGCATTGGCATGGTCCCCAGATTTTGCTTATTTTCATTGTTGCTACGAATGTTCTTGGATGTTTCTTCGCATTTCTGCTGAGTCTATGCCTGGGGCATGCGTGTGTTCAGCTTTTATAAAGTTCTTTCCATTTTTTTTTTTTAAAGAGAAAGGATTTATTTTATTTATTTATTTATTTATTTTTTTTTTTGGCATGTATATTTATTTATTTGTTTGTTTGTTTGTACAAGCACTGGGTACAGTCAGAAGTGCGGGAGGGTGAGAGAATTCACCAGAGCCAGAGCGGGGAGCAGAGCAGGCAGAAGGACCCAAGTACACTGCTGAGGGGAGCAGCGGGCGGCAGGAGAGGTCTGCGCGCCATGTGGGACCCTCCTCCGGTGGCCGGGGAGCAGCCGGGGATCGAACCGGCGCCGCTGAGGCTGCGGGCAGCTTCGCAACCCAGCGCTCAACCGCTGCGCCACTGGGGAGGCCCTCTTTCCATTTTTGAAGAAAACCTCAGGCCTCCCTGGTGGCCTAGGGTTTAAGTCTCAGCACTATCACCATGATGGCCTGAGTTTGAGCCCTGGCCAGGGAGCTGACCCACATATGGTGCAGCAGACCTCTCCTGTCTCCCTGCTGGCCCCGTTAGCAGTGTATTTCAGTAGATCCTCCTGTTCTGCTCCCCACTCTGTCTCTGGTGAATCCGCTCACACCCCCCAACCTCTGTCCTATACCCCAGCTTTTCTACACAAAAATAAATAAATTAAATATTATATATGTATATATGAAAAACTCCCTTGCTATTTTGTTTTTGCTTTAATCAACTTTATTGAGGCCTAATTAACTATAATAAAGTACACCCATTTTGAGTGTCAGGCAGGTGACTTTTCACACACAAACGCACCCGTGTAAACAGTCACCATGGAGATACGGAACACTTCCATCTTCTCAGAAAGTTTCCTCTGCCCCTTTGCAACTAATATCCCCTCATCCCCTTCCCCAGACAAGTGCCGGTATGATTTCTAGAACTATACACCAGTTCCAGGTGTTCTGGAACTATAAATGGAATCATCGGGTAAGTTCCTCTTCATGTCGGGTTGAAACTGCAACTATGAGGCCGTATGCACTGGGGCCTGTCTGGCTTCTCCTTCGTGTCCTGTGTGTTGTATGAATGCATCACCGTGCCTTCGTTTATTCTCTTGTTGATGGGCATTAGGCCAATTCCAGTTTGGCCATTATGCATGATGTGGCTATGACCGTTCAGATACTTGTTTTCATTCCTGTTGGGTGACTACCTGGGAGCTGCATTGCTGGGTCATAGGGTAAGGACATATTTACCCACACAAGAAATTGCCAAACTGTTTCCCAAAGGCATTGTATACTTTATACTCTGACCAACAGTGAATAAGAAGTCGGTTGCTCCACATCCCCTGTCAGCACTTAATACTGTCTGGCTATTTAATTTTAGCCATTCAGGTGGGTCTGAAGGGCCATCTCACTCATTTTATTATTATTAGTAATATTATTATTATGGTATTGTGGTCTTAATTTTCATTTCCCTTGAGACTAGTGATGTTAAGCATCTTTTCATGTGCTTACAGGCTATCTGGGAGCTGTCATTTCATCTTTCTTACTTTATTATTACCTGGTTTCCCATCCACAGCCCCTCCCCCCACATCTACACCCTCAGTTCCCTCTTGCGTGAGGGCACTCGGTCTCAACTGGTCTCCTGCATCCCAGTGGCTACCCCGTTGTGCCAGATGAACCTTCCTAATCACCAACTGCACAAGTCACTCCTTTGTTCTACAGCCAGCTCTGGCTTCCCTCGCCTGCGGGGATAAGCCCTACATTCTCAGTTTGCCATTCTTGGCACCTCCAGTGCCTCTCTCAACCTTTCTCTCCTGCCTCACCTAACAATCTCCCAAACTCCACTCCTGCTCTGTGCCTTGAGGACCCAGAATACCTGTTCCCTTCTACTCCCCCCAGGTTTAAATCTGCTCTAAATTAAGTTGGCATCTCTCCAGGGAAGCAGCCAGCCAGCTCCACCCTCGGGACTACTGGCTCCTCCACTGCCTGCTTTCTCTCTGCTCCTGTTTGACATGAGCATTTGCCTCCTGACAGTGCCACTTAGATGCCAGGGGGTAAGCAAGGCCTGGAGACAGGCTTCTTGCTACCAGGAAGTCCCCTAACTTATAATAAAAGCAGTGGGATTCTGCTCTTACAACATTTTAATATTACACATTATTATTACAGGTGCATTTTAAAATTGTACCTAACCCTGCCCTAAAATTTCTAGTGTATGTGAGAGGGAGGGACTTGAAGTTGGGATAGGAAGGAAGAGGCGCATCTCCCTTTTCTCCATCTCAGGAATTTCTGATATAAACACAAAATAATGGGACTCAGGGGCGCCTCCCTGGTGGTGCAAGGGGTTAAGAACCTCACTATGAAGCAATCCGCAGCGTCTGCAGGACGGGTTCGATCCCCAACCAGCCAGGGAGCTACCCACATGGCGCAGCAGACCTCTCCTGTCTCGCCCACTGCTCCCCTCAGCAGTGTATTTCAGTCAGTCTGCCTGTTCTGCTCCCCACTCTGTCTCTGGTGAATCCTCTCACCCCCACATCTCTGGCCTGTACCCCAGCTCTTGCATGCATAAATAAATAAATCTTAAAAAAAAAAAAGGTAACGGGACTCAGGGTGCTGTCCTGGCCTTGAGTTCTAGCTGTGCCGCTTAGTAACTGCAGGTGGGTGGCTGGGAGACCCGCTCATCTCTCAGGACCTCTGGTGAAGGGGGCGTGGGGATACTCAAAACCTACTCTGTGTACCTGTGTGTGTATCTGTGTGTACCTGTGTACGTGTGCACCGTGAGAATTGGTCTCTTAGATTGTAAACCCTTTAGAACACCAACCGGGTAGAGAAATCTTTGTAAAATCCTTTTATAAAGAATTGGAGGAATAAACTCCTCAGACTTCATGAAGGAAAACGCCGAGGAAGACAGAAGGAGCCAGTCACTAGCGGCCCTGACCCCCTCACAGGTTTCTCCTCTGTCATCAGGAGAAAGTCAATGTACAAAGTAAAAAGAAGAAAGTTGCTTGGAAGCGCAGAAGGGAGTCTGCAGAGCCCAGTGGCTGGTCCTCCCAGGACCCAGGCGAGGCTCCAGGACAGGTGGGGGCCAGAGTGGGTAGGAGGGCAAGTGCAGATCCCAAGTCTTGGGGGAGGCTTGCTGTGGCCCTGGTCCTGACCCTGGGTTCAGACGTGGGCTCCTCTATGAAAGTGCAGAGGAACCCCACTGGTGTGCGAACTCTGGAGGTGTTTTCCCTATAGCTGTCCACGCTTACTCCCAAATCAAGGGCTGGAGAGGCACCCCCCTGGGTCACTGCTGCTGAAGCTGGCTCAGGGGGGGAACCCCACTCCCCGGGAGGAGCTGAGTCCTTGAACTTTCTGCCCAGGAGTGAAAGAAGCTCACGTGCCAAGCACCGCTCGCTGCAGATACAGCTGGTGCAGGAGCGCCCAGGTGAGGCCGGAACGCGGCGCCCAGGCAGAGGGTGGAGGCGCCAGGCAGCGGGGTCACCTGCGGGGGTGCCAGCTAAGCGCTACCAAGCCGCGTACTCAGGGTGAAAATGCTACTACTTGAGCAGGGTGCGGGGCTCCAGCAGGGGGACACCGGGGAGTTGAGAGGCCAGGCGATGGGGGAGTCCCGGGGGTCCCCACCGGGCGGCCCCGCCCCCTACCCCGCCCCCTCTACTCGACCTGGGTTCCGCCCGGGTCCCCTCCCGGTGCCCCGCGCCCTGCCGGCTCCCCCCGCGGCGGCTTGGGCCCCTCGCGCGTGGGGTGCCCGGGCCGGGTGGGCCGCGCGGCAGGAGGCGCTCGGGTGCCGGCGCGCACGGGCCACGGGGCGGGATCCCCCGCGGGCGCGTGACTCCGCCCCGCCCGCCCCGCGCGCCCAGCGCGGGTCCCGGCGCCCAGGCGCGGCCAGTCCTGCGCGTCCTCCGCGCGCCCCGCCATGGAGCCCGCGCCCGGCGAGCCCCGGGGGGGCGGCGGGCCCGAGGCGCTGCTGGGCGAGCTGCAGGCGCGGGTGCAGGACGTGGTGCGCGCCAGCTCGTGGTGGGAGCGCCACGGCGTGGACTGCGCCATCCTCGCGCTCGGCGTCCTCGCCCTGCCCGCCGGTGAGCGCGCGGGCCCGGGTGACCCCGGCGGGCGCGGCCGGGTGGAGGGTGGGCTTGGGGAGTGCGTGGTGGAGACGGTGGGGGGCAGGGGGCGCGGGGGTGCGGGGAGAGGAGATGGCAAGTGACCGGGACCTCCCAACCAGGGTGACGCCCAAACCCGAAAGTCTGGTTGGGGGTGTCCTGCCGGAGTCTCCAGAGTTGCTGGCTCCCTGGGAGGGAAGAGGCTGGAGAGCCCAGGGCATGGAGGGGAAAGTTGAGAGGCTGGGGAGGAGGTCAGAAGAGCAGGGAGGACCCGGGGGAGGGGAGGATGGGCTCTGGGGACACCGGGGTGCAGCTCGCAGCCAGGAGGGAGGCGGGGAGTTTCCCTTGTACTTCCCTGGGCTGCCCCTCGGCGTTCCCAGGCCCCTCCATGCCCTGGCCTGGCTGTGGTTCTCTTAGCCTCCTTGACCCGTCAAAGGGGCTCTGTTTTATCCCAAATCCCATGGACCGTGCCAGCCCATCCCCCGCAGCGGGACCTGCCACATCTCTGCCGGTGCAGCAGGTCCCAGCCCCCTGCCAGCTTTGACCTGGGTTCCCAGGGGTGGGGGTGGGGAGTTTGGACCAGATCCCCAAGAACCGAGGAGGACCCTGCGGCCTGCCCCCTGCCCCTCTCCCTACAGGGTTTCTGTGCCTGCGCTCGGAGAATGTCTTGGTCTTCGCCTTGGGCATTGCCATCCTGGGTGTGTGCCACTACACGCTCACTGTCAAGGGCAGCCACCTGGCCACTCACGGTGCCCTCACCGAGTCCAAACGCTGGAGCAAGATCTGGGCACTTTTCTTCGTGGAGGTGAGCCTGGGGGTGGTGGGGCTGTGGGTACCCTGGGTGTGGTGAGGAGGCGTGTACAGCTGTGTGCGCCCACCTGGGCACAAGCCTAGCTGTTGGTGTGCAGGGCTGCCCCACCGTGTGTGAGTGTGTGTGTGTGTGTCGGAGAGGCTGGGTGGGCAGAGAGCTGCATGAGGGATAGCCTTCCTCTGGCAGTGGACGTGTCCTGGCGGTGGCCTGGGCACTCCTTCCACTTGCCGTGCTGCAGCCCTGGCCCAGGTGGGCATCATTTCCTCCTCCTACCAGGACACCTGTGGCCGGAAGGTCTTGGTTCATGTGCGCTGGCTATAACCTTTGGGCTTCCTGGATTTGCAATTAGGGTTAAAATGAGAACCACGGACAGAGGCATGGTTAAAATGAGAACCACGGACAAGGGCCTGGCGTTGGGGGTGCCCTGCTCTGGATCCTGTGCCTCTGAGGCCTGCTGATGGCTGAGCTCCCCCGGATCCCCTCGAGGAAGGGCCCTCTACTCTCTGGCCTTTGCTCTTTCCACTCCTTTCCATTCTGCCTCAGCCTTTTACCTCCCCACAGGGCAGAGGAGACAAAGTTTCTGGTCGTCCTGCTGCTCTCTGGACTAGTCTCGGGCCTCTCCACTTCCCCTGTTCAACCTTCTCCCTCCTCACTTCATGGGAACCCTCATGGGGGTTCCCCAAGGCCCTCTTTTTTTTTTAAAAAAAAAAAAGATTTATTTTATTTATACAAGAATCGGGATACAGGTCAGATGCGCGGGAGGGTGAGAGGATTCACCAGAGACAGCGGGGAACAGAACAGGCAGACTGACGAAATACACTGCTGAGGGGAGCAGCGGGTGAGACAGGAGAGGTCTGCTTGCCATGTGGGTTGCTCTGAGGCCAGTGGGGATCTAACCAGCACTGCAGAGGCTGTGGACAGCTTCAAAGTGCTGCACTCAATCACCTGCGCCACCAGGGAGGCCCCCCAAGGCCCTTTTGAACCATGAAGTAGCCCGGCACCAGAAAAAGTCTTTTTCTGCCAGGGACAGTGACCATGACCAGTTAACTCAATTGTTAACTTTTGTAGTTATATAAACTTTATACACACTCACGTGACTTTTATAAAATCATACCCCTCTCTTGAGAGGAGGGAGGTCTCTTACCTGGCACTCCCTGTCACCCCCTGCCACCTCCTCCCCCACCCGCATGCATTTTAAAAGTGTGGAGGAGCAGGACAAGAAGATCAGGGGGTTCTAGATCCTTGGGGCCCATTTCAAGACAGTTTCCTTCGCAGGGACCCCAGGGCTCTGGTGCTAGCCAGGTTCTGAGGCCTGGAATCAGGCAGTGCTCCCTAAGTAAGGGCCCCACGAGGATGGTCGGGGAGAGGCAGAGCAGGGATGGCCATCACCAGGACTAGCTGCAGTAGCTGTTTGCATTTGTTGCATCTGTACCGGGTGCCGGGAGCTGGGGGCAGCTGAGAGTGAGCAGGGCTTGTGGAGTTTGGACTAACTGACCGCAGGAAATTGGATTGTGCAGAAATGACCTGTGACCTCAAACTTTGGGGTACAACTGAATGACCTGGAGGCCCAGGCTTGACACCTAAGCCTCTTTTTTTAACCAAGTCCCCTGGGTGAGTCTGACCCCCACAAAAATTTGAGAACCCCATCCCCACCAGACGCCTGGGGGACACAGGGGCTATTGTGGGTGCCGAGTGAAGGTACCAGCCCAGGGCGCCTCCACTAAGAAGCCTTCCCAACCCCCCAATTGGAGAGCACCCCCTCAATCACAGCGTGTCACCTCCCTGAGGGGCCCAGCCAGGGAGGCCAGATGGCGCTTGTGCCTGTCTGGTCCCTGCGGGCCCCAGCAGCGGCCTCCTCTCTGCCTCTTAGTCTCTTGAGCTCCCAGTCCAGGTCTTGCTTGGTCTTCTGTCAATATTTGTTGACAGTGACCTTGCAGGTGACAGGGGACAAGGTCCAGGGAGAAGCCGGCTGATGGAGGGTCAGTCTAGAAGTTGGTGAGCCCCCTCGTGGGAATGGGGGAAAGCTTGGCTCCCTCCTCCGTGCGTGCCACCCACAGGCTGGTGTGGGCAGGTCCCTGGCGGATTGTCCCTCAGGCCCCACGCAGGCACCTGTTTTCCCCCTCCCATAGGGCTCAACCCTGGACACCCTCTGTCCAGGTCCATTGTGGGGGAGGGGATGGCTCAGCACTCCCTGCCCGCTGGCACCGCAGGGCGAGTGGAGTGCTGGGTGTTGTCCACTGGGCAGGGGGCAGTGTCAGGGGCACAGCCTTGAACCCGCTGGCCTCCCGGGCCTGTGGCCGTCCCTTAAGTTGGCAACTAAGTGTCAGTTTCCTTGGATCATAAACAGGAATAACAACATTTCCTCCTTCAGGAGGCCAGTGTGCCATGAAATGGAACAGCTGGGATCTCCATTTAGGGCCTGGGCTAGACCCTGGGGCGCTCCCCGGGCTTCCGGAGGGAGCGTGTGGGAAGGGTTTAGTGGTATCCGCTGCCTGTGCTTTGTTCTGCCTTTGTGTCTCTTAGCTGAGGGGTGAATGTGGGGCTGAAAAACTCCGTGGAGCCTGAGTTTGCATGTGAGTGTGTGTGTTTGTGTGTGAGAGTATGTGTTTGTGTGTTGAGCTGGCTGTTTGGCGTGGCCCTGGCCGCCCCGTCCCCATGTTGCACCAGGGACAAGTCTGCCGCCCAGGACCTCGGGCGCCCTGGCCCCTGCCGAGTCCCCGCCTCTGCACTCGGCCTCCGGGCACTCAGTGCCGGTGCTTTTCCCCAACCTTGACCCTCAGGAGACACCATGACTTTGAATAGCCCAGCCCTCTAGTCCGTAGCCTCAGTGCCAGCTGAGTCATGGGCTGTCCTGGCCACCCAGCTTTGCCTGGGTTTGTCTTGGGGTTTGTGGGCTCCTGGCTGGGTGGAACAGGCCCCCGTCTGGCCCTGGGAGAGGCGCATCACACTGGGAATGCTGTCACCGCATCTGACCCCATATGGTGGAGCAAAGAGAGCTGAGAACCCCTGGCCGCATGGTTCTGGAACATTCTATCCCATGAGTCAGGCAAGGCCATTATCTTCTGGACCATCTCACTGACCTCTCTGCTTGTCCCCTCCTGAACCCCACGGGATGTTAACCTGAGGAGCCTCAGGGTCCATTTCAACTATGATTTTAAAAAATTTTTTAATTAAGGGCCTCCCCGCTGGCGCAGCGGTTGAGCACTGGGTTGCGAAGCTGTCCGCAGCCTCTGCAGCGCCTGTTCGATCCCCGGCTGCTCCCCGCCACCAGAGGAGGGTCCCACATGGCGCGCAGACCTCTCCTGCCGCCCGCTGCTCCCTCAGCAGTGTACTTTGGTCCTTCTGCCTGCTCTGCTCCCCGCTCTGGCTCTGGTGAATTCTCTCACCCTCCCGCGCTTCTGACTGTACCCAGTGCTTGTATAAATAAATAATTTTTTTAAAAAATTTTTTAATTAAAAGTTTTAGATCAAGGCACACCCAGACCTGCAGTACAAAATATACGTTTGTGAAGATGGCTTGATTTTAAGTGAGTGTAGATTCACAGGACATCTTGGAAACAGGACAGGAGCCCCGCTCCTCGAGTCAGTGGGTGACATCTCTGAGTCCCAGGCTGGGGCAGGGGTGAGGGGAGAGCTAGGAGAGAGAAGGGCAGGTCTGGGGCAGTGGCCAGGAGAGGAGACTTAGAGGGAGGCCGGGAGGCTGGCTTGATGGGGAGCTCTGGGGGCTGAGCTGGTGGATGGAGGTGCCGGCTGAGACAGACTCTCTCTGGCACTGAGCTGCTGCTCCTGCCAGGCCTCCTGCTGGGTACTGGGTGCTGGGGACCAGGGGTGCACAAGACCCACTTCCAGTTCCCCCAGGCTCAGAGTCAAGTGAGGAGTGACGTCACAGGCCTCCGTCCTGATGGAACCGGTCGCACGTGCTGGTGCCTGCTCTTGCTGCGCATGAACTGCTAGGCTGCGCCCCCATGAGGTCCAAGCTGTTGTTAGCCCCGCTTTTGCAGATGAGGAGACACTGGTCCGGGAGGGTCAGCCACTTGCCCACGGCTGCTCAGCTGGTGCCCGGTACAGCCCAGGCCAGGGCAGGTGGGCGCTACGGAGGCATGGAGCAGGTGGGGCAAAGCTCTGTGGGCAGGGAAGGGGCGTGGCAGGGGCTCTGGGCAAAGTACAGGCTTGACTGGATGTCAAACTGGTGACACGTGGTAATGAAGGCCAGGGGTGCCGATAAACAATACCCTGCAGGGCACAAGACAGCCCCTTGCCCCAACATAGACGAACCCAGCCCCAAATGTCATCAGTGCTGAGACCCAGAAGCGTGGCCAGAGGGGCGGGGTCTGGAGGGGCGGTGCGCGGCACGGAAGCAGGAAGGCAGTTGAATGGAGCAGGGGGACAAAGGTCTGGATATGGGAAGGGCACAGGGCATGAGGGACACACAGAAATCTGGAGTCACTAGGGGGCGTCTAAGCGGGATTCTGGAGAGAGAGGCGTAAGGAGATCCTTGTGCCCAGCCTGGGAGCCGGAGGGCCCCAGGGAGCGTGCCCAGAGGCGCGCTGGACTGGGTGTTGACCACAGCCAGCGCTCGGTCAGGATGCGGCCCTCAGGCCCCTCTTGCTCTGTCCCTCTCTTCTCCAGAGTGCGGAGACACCCCTGTATTGACAGAGAGCTGAGGGCACACTGGAGGGCTGCCCGATGTTGCAAATAAAAATCCAGGATGTGCACTTGCACTTGAACTTCAGATAAACAAGAATGCAAGTCATCTTTAGGGTGTCCCTCCACAGAAATGGTTGGCTTATCTGAAGCTTCTGTTTAACTGGGTGACCCATATTTCGTCGGACAAACCTATCACCGAGCCCGCGGAACCCCAGGAGTCCCCACCACTGTAAAGCCAGCCGTGAAGGGGGCAGCTTGGCCCCTGGAAATGAGCGAGAGGAGGTCTGGGAGGAGGGAGGGGAGCTGGGCACACGCCAGGCTGGGCCCCTCCCGCCTGAGGGACACTGGCCCTGGAAGGCCCACACCCCTTCCCGCCCCTCTGCGTGTGCTGTCCCGTCTCTGCGTGTTCCCACTGTGCCCGGTCCCCAAGCTGCACCCCTGACCTTGGCCTTTGATGCCTCCTCCTCCCACTGCTCACTTGTCCCAGGTCTGCCCCCCACCCGCCCGGGGGGGGCCTCGTCCCGCCCCACCCCTCCCGTCGGGTACAGCGACCTACATAAAACCCAACTTGGCGTTGTAATTTTGTCATGATGGTTTTTAATCTCGCAATATAGGGTTCATTTAAAAAAAATAAGAGAGGCAAATGGTAGAGAAGAGTAGCTGAGAGATGGGGGGCCGCCCTGGCCCCTCGGGAGGGAGACGGGCAGCAGGGCGGGGTGGGAGGGCCTATGATCTGCGAATTCCATAAACAGGTTACCTTGTCAAAAAATAAGTGATTTTAAAAACTACCTAACTTAGGTGATTACTTTGGTCACCGGCAGAGGTCTGGGGTGCTTCAGTGAACAGAAACTGAGTGAGGGGATAAATGAATGGAAGAGATTTGGGGGGTCCCGTGTTTTAGCTGAGAGAAGATGTCGAGAGGAATCCCACAGTCTACCCTCTTGCAGAGCCTGAGTGCTGAGAGATCGGGGCTCTTCTGTCTTCCTGAAACTTGAGGCTTCTGGAACTTTCTCTAGGTCTCAATGTGGAATCCTTGGGGGATTTAAGCGGCCCCTTGCAGCAGCACTGTCCATTTCTCAACCACCTCTGAGGAAGTGGCTTCCGGGCATTGGGCCCCTGGGCCCGGTTCTCTGTCTTCCAGCCCAAACCCGCCCTTGCTCCCCTTCGTCAGAAAGACTATCTAGATGGGAGTGAGAATTCCAGTGTTACAGAAATCGCCTCAGATCTGTTATTTGTATAAAAAGGCTCAGTGTGGCTCGGGCTCCTGGCATGCGGCTCGGGCCGGGCCGGGCAAGAGATGCAGAGCCGTGCCAGAAGGAAAACCAGCTTTGTTCCCGGGCAGACTGCTGTGCTCAGCGAATGCTTCTTGATGAAGAAAGCAGTGCGGATAGGTCAGCCCTGGGAGCAGGCGTGCAGGGGCGGGGCCGTTCCAGACCACTGCTTTTCCAGCGGCGGGGGCAGAGTGGAGCCTTTGGGCCTTGGCGGGGGCCAGCTGGCCACCGAGGCCCCTGCCGACTCCACCGTGCCCCCTGTGCCTGCTGCCAGAGGCGCCTGCCACCACTTGAACCAACCTTGAGCCCCTGGCGGGTGCAAACTCTCAAGCAGGCAGACCCTCCAGAGACCCGCAGGCCTGGACGAGACCGGCACTTTAATTGACAGGTGATCTGCCCACCCTGGCGGTCTCTCCCCGAGCTAGCTGGAAATAAAGTCTCCATGATAGTTCGAGAGTTTACTAGATCAAAGTGAGGGTGTGAATCCGGGAGATTTTACCCTGTAGGTTTTACCCGGGTAGTTTTTACCCTGTGAGAGCCCTTCCGGCAGACACCGGTGTGTGCTAGTGTATGTGGGCAGCAACGGTGGGTCACCGACATCAACATGTATTCTCCACGGGGGCTCCTGCTCCTGTAAGTTATTTTGACCTCTGCTCTCTGGGCAGAGGAAGGCAAGGCCGAGGTTTCTCTCTCCTGCCTAAAGAGCACAGGGGCAGCCCAGTACCCGTGGTTAAACCTCCTTTATCCTGTTCCCTGGTCTCCAGCCAGGGTGGAGAGACCAGCTTAGCCCATGGGCAGCAGATGTTGCATGGATGGCAAGACTTTTCAGATGTTAAGTCTTTGCAGATGGCTGTGCTTGCTTGTTTACTGGAACAGGTTCTGTCCCGTTGTGAGCTTACAAAACCAGAGTAAAACCTGCCCCTTGGGGTTCCATCGCCCACCCCAGGGCAGTCAGGGGCCTCACAGCAGTGCTGAATTAGCATTTCTCCTTGTCCTCTGTCCTCAGAGGGGGAGGGGCAGGGGAGCCTACAGCTTCGACACCTCTGCCCACATCTGCCCACATCTGTTATGCAACCTAAGTGCCCTTTAGACGCAGTGCCAAGCTCCCTGTTGCCAGGGAGCGCCTCTGTGGCCTGCGCAGAGCCAGTGTCCTTTTCTGTCTTCTTCTGGGCTCTGCCGCCCCGACTGGAGGCTTCTGCTCTGCTGCAGTTAATGGCTTATCTCAGGAGTCTGTGCTTATCTCCGATCCAGCCCTGGGGTGCCCTGGGGTGGTCACATGGCCTCCTTCGAGCTGTTTCTGCTTCTGTCTACCCCACGTAACACCACTGATGCCCAAGGCCCTAGGTGAACAGACCATGCAGTGAAGGGCACCGCATGCTCCACACGGGGCTCCTGCCTGCCTCTTGGTGACGCCCTGGGGATGTTTCGCCTGACACAGACATACAGCATCTCCAGATTAGCCAGATCTGGCCTAGAGGAAACAGGAGGCTGCCCTCTGCATGCTCCTTTGCCTAGATCTGCTAAGAAACCCCTCAGTGTCTCTTTTGCATGCAAATGCCTGCTCCTCTTGGGGTCTCGAGCTGCTTTTGCAGCTCAGGAAACCCCCATGAGGGTGAAAAAGCCAGATAACTCTAGGGAGTTCTCTGGGAACTCTAGGGAGACAGTCACACTGGACCCCCAAGGGGCCCCCTCACTAGGGACAGTTCGGGAGACGGCTCCCTAGCCGTCCAGCTGCTTGGAACGCAAAGTTGCATCATGAGGTAGGGGCTGCTCGAGCCAAATGCGCAAAGCAACTGCAGTGGGACGCCAGGAGCTCCCCTGCGCCTCTGGTCGCTTTCTCAGCTTTGCAGCTCCTCAGGTCCGTGGCTGAGTGGCAATCTGGGGAGCTGGCGCACCTCCACAAGGGCCATGTGGATACAATGTTTCAACTGGCTGCCACCTGTGGTCACAGAGAGTTGATGGTCAGGCCTATGAGCTGGGGGTCCTGAGAATGCAGTGTGGGGGCGACCGGGTGCTCTCAAGGCTCCCAGATGTCCCGCTTTGCTCGACCGCTCCTGACGGGGCCGGTGCCCACTCCGCTCCCCTAGGTCTGCACCGCCTTCACGGCAGAGTATGCCAAGTATGGGCACGTGAAGATGCACCACGGCTACACCAACGTGCTGGGCCTGGGGGACTCGAGCACGTGGCGGCTGCCCTGCCTCAACCGCTACGTCTACATGTTCCTGGCGCCGCTCCTGATCCCGGTCATCACCCCACTGGTGGCTGTGGGTGAGTCTGCCAGCGCCCTGCCCTCAAGGCCCGGGCCCTCCTCTCCTTCCTTCCATTCCCGGCATGGTGGGGGAAGTGAGGAGTCCTGAATGAGGGCCTGGCAGGGACTTTGAGATGGCCGGGCAGGGTGGGTGGCGCCTGGGCCCCGGGGCCAAGTCTGATCCTGCCGATTCCGGCTGGGGGCCATGGACAGGTTGCTTAACCTCTCTGAGCCTTAGTTCTGACCTGCTCCTCAAGGGTGATGTGAAAGCCTGGTGAGGCCACAGGTGGAGAAAGGTCCTGCAGGCCTTGCACTTACTGCTCGTTGTGGCAGTTTATAGCGAGGGGGTGAAGTCCTGGGGGGAGGAGCGGGCTCTGGGCTGCAGCCCCAGGCCATCCTGTGCTACCATATGGGCCTATGGGCCTGGGGCAAGTTGCTTCCAGCTCCCTCTCCTTATCCATAAAGTGGGTGCATCATTCTCTGGCCGGTATGTGGCTGAACTGAACCTCCAGAGCCCCAGGGGCCAGCTCAGGTGGGGCTTGGGCCTCGCCCACGCCCTCACTCCCCTCCTGGCTCTCTGGCAGAGCGGCTGTGCAAGCTGGAGCCCAGGCTGGCTCTGCGCTCCCTGGGGCTCATCTCCCTGGGCCTCTACTCACACTACTGGCTGCTCCTGAACGTGTCTGGCTTCAAGAGCCCCGGCTCGGCCCTGAGCTGCATGCTCGTCACCAGGTCCCTGCTGGCCCACCCCTACCTCCACGTCAACATCTTCCAGGTGAGGCCTCCCCTGCCCTGGGAACTGGGGGGCTCTGGGGAGCACTCCCCAGGGGCCTGACTGTGGGCTGGACTCTGGGTTCTAAGGCGAGGCCACCAGAGGAAGCACCCCTTTTCCCTCCCAGATCCCCTGCTGTCCACTCGTCACTCAGAGTCCCAGGGGAGGCTTCTGCTTCTCCCCAACCCTGGCTGCATTCGTATGTGGATGGGAGGTTTCCTAGGAGCATCTTCTACACAGGGCACTGGGTTAAGCCGTGGGGACACGAGGGATCAGGACCCCAGCTTCTGCCATCAGGGTGCACATCATGATAAGCCCAAAGCCAGCGGAAGGGGGGCCGCTGGGCAGGTGGCTGGAGGAGCTGGAGGTGGAGGCGTTCACGGAGGCCAGGGCGCAGCACTTAGCGCCCAGCCATTTCTGCAGGGAGGCTGCCAGCTCACTCCATGTCCGAGCCAGGAGGGCGCTGGCCAAGCAGCATCTGTGCATTCCTCCTGTTAAGTGAAAGAAATGCACCAGGGCCTGGAAACGTGAACTTTCGGCAGGACGTTGGGGAAGAGAGCAAGGGGGGACCGCCCGGGGAGAGGCAAAGGCACAGCCACAGGAGAGCGAGCGGTGGGCAGTCTCAGGCATCAGGGGACCTGAGGGGTGCCCGGGCCAAGCCCCTCATCGCACTGATGTGGAGAGAAGCCCAGAAATGGGCCGGATGGCGAAGACCCAGACAAGGGAACGCCAGCTCCTCAAGCTCTGCCGGCGTCAGTGGGGAGGGAGGCAGGAGAATGTTCTCCCACATTCCATGTGCTGGGGAGGGGCAGGCATGGGCGGAGGGGGCGGCACGGGCGGTGGCCCAGTCCTGGACGTCCCCCGCGTGTCTGCCACAGCACATCGGGCTGCCCATGTTCTCGCTGGACACGAAGCCCCGGCGGATTCACATGATGAGCCTGGGCGTGCTCAACCTGCCCCGGCTGCCGGTGCTGGACTGGGCGTTCGGCCACTCCATCGTCAGCTGCCACGTGGAGCACCACCTGTTCCCCGGGCTCTCGGACAACATGTGCCTGAAGGTGGGTGGGGCTGGGGCGAAGAAACTGAGAGCAGAGGGTGAGCAACCTGACCCCCGACCCCCCCGCTGGGGGGGACAGCGGCCAGAGCACCAGCAGCAGCGTGGATTTCTGGGTTTCTGATCCAGGCTCTGGACAAATTAACGGACGTCTCTGGAGCCGCAGCTTCGGCGTGTGTAGCTGGGAGGCGCGGTGCTTCCGCCGACGGCCTCTGCTGGGCACACGGGGCTTGGTGAAAGGGAGCTGAGCCGATCCCTGATGCCAAGGCCTGTCCTGCTGTTGGCGCCCCAGGGAGGCTGCTGGGGAGAAGCCTCTTTGCCGCGCCTGCTGGGAGGGAGGAAGCAGGAATTCTCCCAGCGCCTAGAGAGCCTCGTGGGACGCGCAGATAGGGGCTGGGGCCGGGAGAGGAAGGGCCTGGTAGGGGCTGGCGGGAGAGGCAGAAGGGCCACATGGCGCCATGGCCTGCCCTCAGCCCCGGCTCAGCGGCCTCCCCCATCTTCTGGCAGGTGAAGCCCGTGGTGTCCCAGTTCCTCCGGGAGAAGCAGCTGCCCTACAACGAGGACTCCTACCTGGCCCGCTTCCGGCTGTTTCTCAGCCGCTATGAGGAGTTCATGGTGCAGACGCCCCCCATCACCGAGCTGGTGGGGCTGCAGTGAGGGTGGGCGACCCTCCCTGCCCCCACCCGGCTCTGCTGCTTCTGCTGCCATCCCCGGAGCTGGGGCGCGGCCCTTCCCCAGAGGGTGCTGGCAGTGGGTAGAGGCAGGAGTCGGGGGTATGAGGCAGGGTGCTCCTGTGGGGGCCTGGGGTCACCCGCCTTGCTCACTTCACTGGGCTTTGAGGCGATCTGGAGGAAAGCCCGGCCCTTGGTTGACTTCCCCTCAGGACTCAACAGCTGGGCCCCTCCCTCCCCAGCTGCCCCTGCTCTGTCTGAGCCTTGGTGGGGCCAAGGAGGAGGGCTGGGGGGCGAGAGGGGCTCTGTGCAGGGACAGGCTGGAAGGGGGCACTGAGAGAGCAGGGTTGTTCCTCAGCTGGGGCCTCCATGTCTTCCTGTGCCCCTGAGGCTCTGGCTCCTAAGGCGCCCTCCCCCCGGGGCCACAGAGAGCAGGTTCTTTTGGCCAACCTTCCTGGCGTCCCGGCCAGAGAAACCCGCACGATACTCGCTCAGCACTCCCAGACCACCACAGCCTCTGCGAGACGACAGTGAGCGTGTGTGTTGTGCGGGGAGAGCACACCAGGGGACACAGGGGGGAGTGTCAGGCTCTGAGTGTGACCTTGCTGGCTCGAGGGAACGTCTGCTGTGCTCTCTGAGGTGGAGGAGGGGACCTGCAAGAATGATCAATTCCAAGAGAAGAATTGTGGGGAGGGTGGCTGAGGCTGGAGGGGTGCCGGGGACAGGGTCTGGGGCGCTGTGGGCCTGCCCACCCCAAGCAGCCATTTTCGTTACCTGCAGTTCTGCATTCCTGTACGAGGCCAGAACTGCCTGGTCCGTCAGTTAGGGGAGCCCCACCTTTCACGGTGCCTTTCAAATCAAGTAAGAGCAGAAAGCCCGAAGGGTGTGCATCCTGGAATGCTGGCGGGGGGAAGCTGACCGGCGGGATGCCTTGTTGATAAGATTGGAACCATGGCAGGGACCTGGGTTATGGTTTCGATGACAACCCTTGGTCATCACGCAGATAAGAATTATCTGGCCAGCAGACTCCTGTCTCCCCAAAGCCCTAGAGGACATAAGCACATTTTCCGTTTCACCCGCCTTTTTCTCCTTCCCCACGTAGCCGGTGCTGTATGATTACTCTGTCAATAACAACGCCGGGAGCTGGCTCGCTGAGCAGCGTCCTGCACCGTGCAGCCTGCTCCACGCCTCCTGTTGCTCAGTGTGGTGTTGCCGACCAACAGGGGACAGATGGCCTTAGAGAGGAGAGAAAGGAGGGAGGAGGGGGATGGGGCGCAGACGCAGGCCTGGGTTGGCTGTTGCATCTGGGGGCTTTAGGGAACCGATGCCAGCCAGAGGGAGGGGACCTCACTGGCCTCAGACTAGTGAGCAGACTTGAGAGGAGGCTGGGAGCTGCCGTGCCTGGGGGCTGAACAGGAGAGTGCAAGGAAGGGCCGGGCTGGAGGCTGAGGAAGAGACAGAGGAGGCCGGAGCTCCTAGTTCAAAACAGGATTTCTCACCTCCGGCCCGTGGCCGGATCATCCTTGGTCATCGGGGCTGGAGGTGGGATGTTCAGCAGCGTCCCTGGCTTCTACCCACTAGACACTAGCGGCCCAAGCTGGGACAATAAAGTGTCTCCAGATGTCACCAGACGCCATCCGGGGGCCAACTCATTGCTGCTGTAGAACAGGCAGGTCATGTTTGAGCGCGTAATTGCCTTCTTCAGGGAAGGCCTTAGAACCGGTGAAGGGCATGTGACCCTGAGGCTGGGAGGCCAAATACCAGCAAATGGGGTGGCTGGAGGAGTCAAGTGGCAGGGATGGCATTCTCCATCTACTGGAGAAGCATCTCTGGAGCGGCCTTAGGTGGCGCTGCAGGGGAGCTGCCACTTACCCTCGTTTGTTCCCCATTTGTCTCCATCCTGCTTTCCTCTACCAAAGACCACAGCTCCCGGGGCACCCTCCCTGCCCGTAACTACAGCTCCCACTGGTCTCAACACAGCTCCCTTCTTTTGCTCCTGCAGAGCCTGGTGGGGGGTGGGTTTGAATTAGTGGCTTCCAGCTGTTGCTGGCTGAGGGGTGCTTCACCATTTCCTTAATCCTCCTCACATGTCTATACAAAGTTCCTTCATTCAACTCTCTTCAATCACCCCTTCTGAGTATGCCATCTGTTCCCTGCTGGGAGGCTGACTGATAGGGCAGAGTTTTGCATCCAGCAGTCCTCTTGGAAGGAGGCAGCTTGGCAGCCTCCCTGGCCTACTGCCTGGCTGTTACTGCTGCTCTTTTGAAATGCATTAGCCTCAGAAATGGCCTAAGGTCAGGAGTGCGATTAATCAAACTGCTAATTCTCCACATGGAAAATGCAATGTCAGAAAAGGCCCCATTGCTTAGTCCTGGCTAATGATTAAAATCATCAGCAATACAGAACCAATGAGTCGTTGTTATTGATCTGGTCCTGGGTGGGGAGGGGCAGCAGCAGAAGGCCCTGGAACCAGACCTGGCTGTACCGTTGGCACCTGGGAACAATCACTTGATTGTTTTGAGGCTCAGTGTTCTGTTACTTTGAGGGTATTGGCTGAGACTGCTCCGGGCTTGAGAGGGGAAGGGACAGAGACCTTCCAGGGCTCTGCAGAGACCAAAGGTCTAATTTACAGTATATGAGAGGTGATAATATGGCTGACGATAGCCAATGTTTCCTCACAGTTTTTTTTTAAAGATTTATTTATGCATACAAGGGCTGGGGTACAGGCCAGAGATGTGGGGGGTGTGAGGATTCACCAGAGACAGAGCACGAAACAGAACAGGCAGACTGACTGAAATCCACTGCTGAGGGGAGCAGCGGGCGAGACAGGAGAGGTCTGCTGCGCCATGTGGGATGCTCCCTGGCCGGCTCCCAGTACAAGATCGAACTTGTACTGCAGAGGCTGTGGATTGCTTCACAGAGTGGTGCTTAACCCCTTGCGCCACTAGGGAGGCCCCTCCTCACAATTCTTATGGCAAATGTTTTTATCTGTGCCATCTGATTTTAACCTTTATGACAAATTTTTACATTTGTTCCCCCTCATACTGGTGTGAGACGAAATCAGACTTGGAGTCAACGTCATATGACTTGTAAATCACAGGATTCAAATCCGTGTCTGACTTGAGAATCCATGCTCTTAACCAATGGACATACCACTTCTGGGTAGGGAGCCCTTGGGCTTTCTGGGGTGTCTGATCCTCAGTCTCCACCTCTGCCTCCCACGTGCAAGAAGTAAATGATTTGATCATTAATTCTTTATGCACATAAAGAATTTCTTTGCCAGGTGTTAGGTGAGGCTCTGGGGATACAGGAATGATAGTGGGGCCCAACCTCATGGAGTGCCCTGACTGGGGCAGGAGTTGACAAACTTTCCATAAAGGGCTAGCTAGTAACTATTTTGGGCTTTGTGGAGGATATGGTATCTGTCACATCTATTCAAACGTGCCATTGAAGTGCGAAAATAGCCATAGATAAGACATACAGAAATGAATATGATTATGTTGCAATAAAACGTTTAAAAATTTATGTAATTCCTGCTGGTCACAAAATATTGTTCTTTACAATTTTTAAAGCTATTTGAGACTGTAAAAATGATTAGCTTGCAGGCTTGTGAGTAGAATTTGTTTTTTTTTTAAAGATTTATTTATTTATGCATATAAGGGTACAGGCCAGAGATGTGGGGTGTGGTGTGTGATTCACCAGAGACAAGTAGGGAGCAGAACAGGCAGATTGACTGGAATACACTGCTGAGGGGAGCAGTGGGAAAGACAGGAGAGGTCTGCTGTGCCATGTGGATTGAACTTGTGCTGCAGTGGCTGTGGGTAGCTTCATAGGTTGCGTCTTAAAATCCCTTGTGCCACCAGTGAGGCCCGCGAGTAGAATTTGACCTGCAAGCCATAGTTTACCTACTCTTGGACTAGTGGGGGCTGGCAAAAAACACAACCACTTATTACAACTCAAAATAGGAGGGAGAGGAAGTGACTAGGAGGGGCACAAGAGTCTTGGTCATGTTCCACTTCTTGATCTGGGAGGTGGTCACATGTGATTATTTATCAAACAGTACTCTTGTGATTTGTACACTATTCTGTTATACTTCAATAAAAGATTATTACAGATGGAATGATGTGTGCAGTGGGGCAACCTGGCACAGGCACAGGTCAGGTTCTCTTATCCATTTGGGCAGACAGAGAAAGGAACATCCTGGACTCTCAGGGCCTTTTTCAGGCTTTAATGCTCTTTCTATGCCAATTGTGGGCAAGCCCGCAGGCTGGTAGGCCTCCCAGCCCCTCGCCAATCTGTATGCTTTTCCTCTTCTTTCTGGGCTCTCATGGTCTCTTTCTCATAGCCATCGCTGGTCTTCTTGGGACCTTTCCGCAGTAGCCATTTTCCTGTCTCAGTGATGCTGCCCTTATAGCCTTGGCCTCTAGGCTCAGGTGTGCACACTCACACATGCCCACACCAAACTCCGGGGTGGCCACCATCAGACATGTATACCCTGAGCCCAAGCTCCCAAGTGCCTTCTGCATTCAAGGCCGCAGGTGATAGCCACAGAGGTCAATGGTGTAAAAGCCTGACCACTTCACTTACTCTACACGGGGGTGTTTACAGAATAATCATTTTAATAAGACATATAAGCCCCATCCTTCAAAAGATAATTACTCAGTGTTGCTGGGTCTCCCCCATATGCAGGAGGTATACATGTTATTACTAAATTTCTTTTGGGCTTTTCTCCCTTATCAAAAAAAATAATTTAAAACGACTCAGTAATGATGGAAGTGTTGGAGTGGGATGGAGGTACAAGACAGGGCGCTCGTGCAGCGTGGGAAAGCAAAGGCGTGTCCAGTGTTTGACAGGAAAGCCCGCGGAAGAAAAGGCTTAAATGACGGATCCTGTCACTTAAAAATACTTTTTGCTAATTAAAGATTCTTTACATCAATTTTGGTCTTTTAAAATGCTGCTTTAGGGCCTCCCTGGTGGCGCAAGGGATTAAGCACCGCACTATGAAGCAATCCGCAGCCTCTGCAGCACGAGTTCAATCCCCAGCCAGCCAGGGAGCAACCCACATGGCGCAGCAGACCTCTCCTGTCTCCCCGCTGCTCCCCTCAGCAGTGTGTTTCAGTCAGTCTGCCTGTTCTGCTCCCCACTCTGTCTCTGGTGAATCCTCTCACCCCCCCCCCACAACATCTCTGGCCTGTACCCCAGCTCTTGTATGCATAAATGAATCTTTAAAAAATAGAAAAAAATGAAATGCTGCTTTAAGAGCTTCTTTACCTTGATGGCTACGGCTTCTGGCCCCCCGTGAAGGCTGCACCGGAGGCCAGCGACTCGCTCGCCCCGTCCGACTCCAGCCCGGGGACAGGCCGAGGGCCTGGCTCTGCCCTGAGTACCTGGGGCACGCCGCCCCGCCCCTGTTCCCTCGCCCACGGACGGGAAGGCGGCCGGCGGAACAAACCCTCCAGGGCTCAAGATTCTCCCTGGCGCGACCCGAAGGGCACCCGCCGGAGTCGGGGATAAGGGCGGCTACTTCCCGGCGGGAGCCCCTTTTTTCCAGATTTCCGGGTTCCGTGATTGTTATCCAATGGGCGGGGAGTCGCTCTTCGAATCAGACTCGTGATTGGCTGAGCTCACCGCGCTGTCATCAGAGAGCGACGAGGACCGAGGGGCGGGGCTAAGCAAAATAAACTCCTTTCTAATTGGCTTCCCCTTTGAGGGATTGAAACAGCGATGAGGATTCGTCCTCCGGCAGCCGCGGGCTCCAGGTAATTGGAGGGAGGGAGGAGGAAGTTTGGGGAGAAATTTACTAAGTCACGAACGGCCCGGAAGTCCCGGAGGGCTGCTTGCCCGCGGTAGCGGGGGAATTGAGGGCGGTCTTCTTTTTTGGGGGGCGTGATCCTTGCGAGGAGGGGGGGGAGTCGCCAAACTGCTCCCCCCGAGCGTGGGAGGCGGGGTTAGGGGCGGGGTTCGGGGCGGGGTCTCGCCTGTGGTTGGGCTCCGCGGCGGGGCGGCGCGGCGCAGGGAGCGGAGCGCGGCAGCCCGGGTCTCAGAGCCGCTGGCTGCTCGCTCTCTCCAGCCATGGCTACGCGCTGCTGGCGCCGGTGGCACTGGTCAGCGTGGCCTCGGACGCGGCCCCCTCCCGCCGGGAGCACCCCGAGTAGGAGCAGGGCACCTCTGGGGCTGGGGAGGCCTGCGATCACCCAGTGTGGGCGTCGGAGCACGGCTGGGCAGGACTGGAGAGGGGCGATTATGGAGGGGTCCTTTCGTGAGGACGAGATGGGGCTGGTGTGCGGGAGCAGTTTGGGGCCTGTGTGGTGAGATCTGAAGCCCCTAAGATGAGTGAGACAGGGTCAACAAAGATGAGGGGAGACCATGATGTCCCCAGGTATGAGAAGGGGTGAATGGGGGTGATACGGAGGTCTGTGGGGCAATAGGGAATCCAGAGTTGAAACGGGTCTATGAGAATGAGCTGGGGGCCTGTACAGGCAATATAGAGTGCTGTGGAGAGTGGGGTTAGAAGACATAAAATGGGGGCATGTGGGGAGATGCATGGGGGCAAGATTGGGAAGATTCTTAGAAAAGTGAAGTACTGCACAGGCAGCTTCCGAGGTGACAGGTGGTTAAGAAGGCCCTACTCAGTCAGCGTGGTGAGTTCATGGGTGAGATGTAGGGTTCTGGAGGAAGACATAACTTTTGGGAATTCTGATGATTAGGGAGCCTGGAACCTCCAACACATTGAGGAAAGAGGAGGGTACAGATGTGAGGGCGTCCACACGGAAGTTGATTTGGGATTGGGGCGGGAGTGTTGATGACCTTCCTCTCCCTCCCCCTCTTGACCCCAGGCTTCCTCCGGCAGTTCTCCACACAGGAGCAGACCCCCCAGATCTGTGTGGTGGGCAGTGGCCCAGCTGGCTTCTACACAACCCAATACCTGCTAAAGGTAAGTCACCTCCTCCTGCTTCCCTCCCCCACAATTCACCTGCTGCGCCAGTCCTAGGGGCAAGTCCTGTCCCTTTGAATTTTAAGAGCACTGCTGGATCCCTGATGGGGAAGGGACGCCCAGCCCATCTGGACTGGACACTTCCTACGCTGTCACCTACATCTGTCCCCCATACTAGCCTAGGAGAGAAGTGGCTGGCCTCATGGGCATGGTCAGTGGTGAATGGCAGATGGTCAGCTAGGCCTCCAAGGAGCTCACGCAGACCTGCAGGAGGACTTTGTCCTGTTCTTCATGTCCTCATCTTTCTCCTCTGTCCCCCAACATCCTCTATCTCAAGACTTTCCCCTCTTCTCAGGGTTTTCTGTAACCTGAGGCACCTTGCAGTGCTTTCCTCACCAAAAGATCCAGCCTCTCCAGGCTACTCTATTCGCTCAGCCTGCTGTCCATCCTCCACATCGGCCTCCCAAGGCCAGAGTGCTAAGCTTGCAATATCGGCCTTGGTGGTCAGGGCCACTGGTTATCCTTGAGATTCCATGGGCCTGGGTGGGAGGGAAGGGGTAGAACTGAAGATCAAAGGGAGAAGGGAGACCTAGGCTGAGACGCGGGACAGGGACTCGGAGTGTCTGTGGAGAGACAGGAGAAAGGATGAATATATCAGTTATACACACACAGGCAGATCCTTAAAAGGCAAGGAGACCAGCCGTCCCACTTGCCTAGAGCCTTGGGGCTGTCTCTGCTCAGGGAGGGCTCAGGGAGACGGGGAGTTGGCCCCCTGCTGAGAAGTGACAGAGCTACATATTCCAAGCAACAGAGATGTCCCAGCTTAGTCTCCTAGGGTGGCCTGCACGAGCCCGGGTAGGTGGGGTCCATCCAAAGTGCTCCCCGAGAACGGTTCGTGTGAGCTGTAGTGAAGGAGCCGCCCATGAGGGGGGTTCACCCTGAAATGCAAGGCCGTGGGCAAACTGCCATGAGGGAGGACAGCCCTGGGCATGAATGGGAGCAGAGGGCGGTGGAGATGGAGGTCCCGAGTGATTTGTGTAAGGGGCTCGCTGTCAGCTGAGCCTGAAATTTGGGGAGGCAGAGAGGAGGGCTTCTGGGCAGGAGTCTCAGCGCCCCCAGCGTGAGCAGGCTCTGGCCCACTCAGTGGGAAACGCGTGCACATGCCTCCCCTGTGAGATGTGCTGACGCAGAGGGGTGGACGCTGAGGCCTGATCCGAGCTGGTCCTTGTCCTTGTCCACGGGGTGCTCCGGGCTACTGAGCGTGCCCACAGCAGGAACGAGTGGCACACCGGAGCAGTAGCACTTAGCTGAGCCGGGCATGGTTGGCCTGCGAAGTAGGGGTTGTGATTCACTTCACAGGTAGGGACTTCACAGGTGAGGCTCAGTGGGGTCATCCACTGTCTCCCTGCTGGGGCCGCGCACAGGCAGTCTGGTGGCAGAGGACGCTCTCGAGCACCACGCTGGGCCATCCATCCAGTAGTCACCAGACGCTGGAACGTGGGGTGAATAGGACAGATAGGGTCCCTATGCTCAGAGACCTGATGGTCTAGTGTGGGGTGTAGCGTGGAGGGGGAGAGGGTTGACACTGTATTCTAGGGCTCTCTGAGCAGGGATGAATCCCAAAGGTGGGGGGGTGTCTCAGGTCATCAAACTGGTTGGGCATTTCTAGAAATGTCAGAGGGCAGGGCCAGGTGTCCCGGCTGATCCAAGTCGACGAAGACATTCCCGATACACCCCAGGGGAAGGACAGCTGTCACCTTCTGTAGTGGCTGGAGGGCCCTCCCCGAGGACTGGTGCTCCTTGAGGTCTATCATGACGCCCCTTCCTCCGGCTGGGCTGCAGGTGGCTGCAGAGAGGGGGGCTCGCTTTCTTGCAGAGGGTTGAGGCGTCCTTCTGTCCTTCCTCCCCACCCAAGCTGACCTTTCTTGCTCTGTCTGGGGAAGTGGGGGACCTGGAGAAGCCCAGCCTTCCCCTCAGCCCCACAGCCGCTGCCCTCTCCCCAGCACCACCCCCAGGCCCACGTGGACCTCTATGAGAAGCAGCTTGTGCCCTTCGGCCTGGTGCGCTTTGGCGTGGCACCTGACCACCCCGAGGTGAAGGTGGGTGTCTCTGGGCATGGAGGGTGGGGTTTGGAGACTTGGGTCCAGATGAGGAGAAAAGGGAGGCTCCCTGGCCACATGGGACACTGGGTGTCACCCAGGTTCCATCCCAGCAACGTGGTGGGTGAGGGTAGCACAGATGGGCTCCCCGGAGCTGCCCCACCCACTCACCTGGCCTGCCCCGGGACTGCAGAATGTCATCAACACCTTCACCCAGACGGCCCACTCTCACCGCTGTGCCTTCCACGGCAACGTGGTGGTGGGCAGGGACGTGACGGTGCCCGAGCTGCGGGAGGCCTACCATGCGGTGGTGCTGGTGAGCGCGGATGGTGCTGGGTGGGGGAGGGGGCGACAGGGCAGGGCAGGGCGCAGCAGGAGGTTTGGGCTAAGGGACCTAAAGCATGGGGGTAGGCCCAAACCTCTGGGCGTGGACGGGGTGGAAGCTGTGGAGGAGGAGCTGGAAGGCGCCGATGGTGCTGAGGGCTCTGGGTCTTTCCTCAGAGCTATGGGGCTGAGGACCATCAGGCCCTGGGGATTCCTGGTGAGGAGCTGCCAGGGGTGCTTTCCGCCCGGGCCTTTGTGGGCTGGTACAATGGGCTTCCTGAGAACCGGGAGGTAAGTGTGGGGAGCACACTCCTGCTGCCACTTCCTGTGTACCCCTCAGCCAGGACTGGGGGCCACCCCTGGAAACCAGAGCTGGGGGAAGAGTGAACTGTTGTCCGGGAGGTCCCCAGAGAGATGTGAGCTGTCGGGCTGACTTGGGAGGAGGCCAGCTGGGGGTGTGGGGGCTCTGAGAAGAGGGGACTGTAGAGGAGGGCTCGAGTTGAAGCTCAGGTGGGGTGAACTTTCTGAGTGGGGGGACCTGAGGGCACAGCTGGGCCTTGAGACTGAAGTGAGCCTGACTGGTGCTGAGACCTGGGGACCCCCAGCTAGACCTCTCCCTCCAGCTGGCGCCAGACCTGAGCTGTGACACGGCTGTGATCCTGGGGCAGGGAAACGTGGCTCTGGACGTGGCCCGGATCCTGATGACCCCCCCTGAGCACCTGGAGGTGAGCTGAGGGGGGCCTGGGGCTGGAGGTGTGGAGGCAGGACAGCAGCGAGGATTGCGCCTCCCGCCTCCAGGCCAGGCTGGGTGCCTGCACCCACGGCACCCAGGCAGAGGCCCTCTGAGGGCTGCCCCTAGAGCGTCCCTCATTCCTTCTTCCCCCGTCACTCTGTTTCCAGCTAGGCTCTTAAGAAGAGGCATCAGGTGCCCCAGGCCTCTGCACACACCACTGCAGCTCACCCACTGCCAGTTATTTGTCTTTAGTACTTATCCTTTGGGTCTTGGTTCAGTTGTCCCTTCTCTAGGAAACCTCCCAGGACTGCCCTAGCCAGATCTGTTTCTCTGTGGCGCCTTCCTCTCGCACGCCTGTTGACTGCTGTGTCACAGCGTGTTGACCCCTGCACTTTCACGCTCGTGGATAAGTGATAAGTTGGCTCTCCACGTTAGGAGCTCAGTGAGGATCAGCTTTTGGTCGCTTTGGCTTGTGCTCGCTTGTCGCTTTTGATCGCCATGACACCCTCCCCACCCCCACCCCTTGAATGGTGCGGGGCATTCCATGCGCCCTGCTCATGGGGCCTCTTGGATGGGTGCGACTGCTTTGCTCCTAATCAGCCGTTTGCACATTTGGCAGCAGCTCTCCGTCTGGCCACCAGGGGGGGCGCTGGCGCAATCGCAGGGTGTCAGTCCCAGGGCTCAGGTGGGGAGGCCTTGATCAGAGGCAGCACCTCCTTTCCCCGGGCGTTGGACTTTCCCCCCACCCCCCTCACCCTGGATGATTTTAAAACCCCCCTTTTGTGTCAGAAAACGGACATCACGGAGGCGGCCCTGGGGGCACTGAGGCAGAGTCGGGTGAAGACGGTGTGGATAGTGGGCCGGCGAGGGCCCCTGCAAGTGGCCTTCACCATTAAGGTGCTGGGGCCAGAGGCGGGGACCGCGGTACAAGGCCTCCCTTGGGAGGCGGGGTAGGGCCGAGCTCGGGGTGGGAGAGGAGGGGCCGGCTGGGGCCCAGGACTCCCTGCCTCCGTGGTGGGTGGTGGTGGTGTCTCCCACCTGGGCTAGGTCTGGGGTGGTCTGGCCTCACCTCCTCCCCCCTTGCTTCCTACCCTCACTAAAGGAGCTTCGGGAGATGATTCAGTTACCAGGAACCCGGCCTATTGTGGATTCTGCAGATTTCTTGGGTCTCCAGGACAGAATCAAAGGTGAGGGACCCTGGCCTGGCCACCCCCAGCTCACTAGGGAGGGGCGGTCCAGGTCAGAGAGGGCTTGGGGGAGGAGGGCATTCAGGGAGAGGACTGTAACCCAGAGACAGCCCTGAGATGTTCTGTGTCGCCGACAGAGGCCTCCCGCCCCAGGAAGCGGCTGACAGAATTGCTGCTTCAAACAGCCACAGAGAAGCCAGAGGTGAAGGAGGCTGCCCGCTGGGCATCGCCCCCCCGAGCCTGGGGCCTCCGCTTTTTCCGAAGCCCCCAGCAGGTGCTGCCCTCGCCAGATGGGGAGCGGGTGGCAGGCATCCGTCTAGCAGTCACCAGACTGGAGGTGAGTCTTGTGTTACCCAAAGACACCCCATTTCTCAAGTCTCCCCCACCTCAGCCTAGTGTTGCCCACACTCTCCCCAACAGGGTGTTGGTGAGGCTGCCCGGGCAGTGCCCACCGGAGATATAGAGGACCTCCCTTGTGGGCTGGTGCTGAGCAGCGTTGGGTATAAGAGCTGTCCTATCGACACCAGTGTGCCCTTTGACCCCAAACTTGGGGTCATCCCCAATGTGGAGGGCCGGGTTGTGGATGTGTCAGGTAAGAGGGTGCAAGAAGGCAAGACTCCAAACTGCTGGGGGATGGGGAGACTGGTATCTCCTGGGGCCATCCATCCATCTGCCCATCCAGTGAGATGTGCTGAGAAACTGCTAGAAGCCGGTGGGACCTGGCTGTGCCCTCCTGTGCAGGGCTCGTTCCCAGTCTAGCTGACAGGCCCGTCTGTGTCGGGTGATTGAGTCTTAAGTTTCCCGAGGCCTGCTCTGGGCAGGCCCTGTGCTCGGAGCTGGGATAGGAGGTGGAATGGCCTCCCCGTCTTCAAGGAGCTTGCAGTCAGAATATCTCTTGGTTAGCCTTAAATTCAGGCAGTCGGGGCTTACTCAGGGCCTGCCGAAACTGGACGTGGGAAAGACCCGCCCCTGCCCTCAGGGAACTGCAGGGAAACTGGGGTGTGAGAGGATGGTGGCGGGTCTGCAGCCGTGTAGGCCCAGATGACAGGCAGCGGGGGGAGGACTCGGGTGTACAGATGTGTTCCTGGGGAGGGGGCTCAGGCTGGCCAGGCAGCGTGTTCACCGACTCTTGTACCCCCTCCTCCAGGCCTCTACTGCAGCGGCTGGGTGAAGAGGGGGCCCACAGGCGTCATTGCCACCACCATGACCGACAGCTTCCTCACCGGCCAGACACTGCTGCAGGACCTGAAGGCCGGACTGCTGCCGTCGGGCCCCAGGCCTGGCTATGCGGCCATCCAGGCCCTGCTCAGCAGACGAGGTGTGGGCCCCACGGGAGGTGCTGGGAGGTGGGCTGGGCTGCCCCTGGACCCCGCCGCTGCTCTGGTCTGGGGTGGAGGCAGTGATTCATCTTCCCTCTGTCTCAGGCATCCAGCCCACCTCTTTCTCAGACTGGGAGAAGCTGGATGCCGAGGAGGTATCCCGGGGCCAGGCCGCTGGGAAGCCCAGGGAGAAGCTGCTGGACCCCCAGGAGATGCTGCGGCTGCTGGGGCGCTGAGCCCAGATCCCAGCAGGGCAGGGAGGGGAGGAGCGCTGTGCAGGGGAGAGGGGCCCGGGGCCATCCGAGCACCACAGCCGCATCGCCAGCCTGCCCTGGCCCTGGGCCGGGACCGCCTCTTCCAGGGGCCTCTGAGTAACTTCCTCCTGCCAGAAGGTCGCCCTTAGCAGGGCGCGGCAGGTGACCAAGTGAGGGGAGGGAGGAGGTGCAGGCTGCCCTTCCTCCCCGCACCGCTCTCCTCCTGAGGGTCCCCCCTGAGGGTCCCCGGGTCAGGAACACGATGGAATAAAACCACGGCAATGGGAAGCCAGTGCCTGAGACGCGACTTCTTTGGGGGCCCGGGTCACCTTCCGGCGCGCGTCCCCGCTAGTCACCAGGTGGCGCTGCAGAGCCGGCTCCCCGCTCAGGGGGCCTCTCGGGGGCTTGAGGGGGGTTGGCGGCCAGGCCTGGCACCCCTCTCTTTTTCTGGGCTGCCCCTGCTGCTTCTGCCTTCTGCTCGCGCGGCAGGTACGCTGGGACCCCAGCCTGCCTGCTCCGCCGGCCCCGGCAGCAGGTCCCTCCCGGGTCGCCCCTGCGCGACCTGGGAGCAGGAGAAGAAGAGGAAAAGTGGGAGCAGCGGCGCCCCTCGGCCTCCCGGGGCCCCCGGCGCGTCTGGCCCCTGCCGCCCTCTCGGCTGGCGGCCGCCTCGGTTCCCAGCCAGATGGACAAATCTCTTAAAAATAGTACCTCGGCCTCCGGAGCGCGCGCGGGCACCAGACACCTCGCCCCTCGCGTGCCGCCCCGAGACGCCGGCCCCACTTTCTGGAGACGGGGGGCTCCGACCCACCGGCCAAGGTCACGCCGCCGGCGAGCGCGGGCTCGAACCCGGGTGCCGGGCGGGCTGGGGTCTCCTCCGAGGCCGCCCTTGGCCCCAGCGGCGGGACCGGGGGCGGCCCGGAGGGGGTGCGGGCCCCGGCGGCGGGCGGGCGCGGGCGGGCGCGGGGCGGCGGGCGGGGCGGCGGGCCCCGGCGGGGCGGGCGGCGGCGGCGGCGAGCGCTCGGCACAGGCGCGGGGCGAGCCCGGGGAGCGGAGCGCGGCGCGCAGCCCAGCCCCGGACGGAGCGGGCGGCGGGGGGGCGCGGGGGCGGGCCCGGCTCAGCCCGCCAGGCCGCGCCACGGCACCCACCGCGCCCGCTCCGGCGCCCGCCGGGGACAGAGCGCGCGAGGCCGCGGCGCCGGGACGTGCCCCGCGGGAGGCGCTCGGCGCGGGCGCGGCGCCCCTTCGGCGGTGAGTGGCGGGCGGCGGGCCGGGGGCGCCAACTTCGCCGCCAAGTTGGGGCCGGGGCCGGCGCCGCGCGGCAAGGACAGCGGAGACGCCCGCGGGCGCCCGGGGAGCCCGTCCAGGGCGAGGGAGCCGCGCGGGGTCGCCCGGAGGACCCGGCCCCCGGAGCTCGGCCTCGGGGCTGGGCGCGGGCGGGCGGGCGGGCAAGAGCGCGCCGGAGAGGCCGGGCACGGGCGCGCGGCGGACGCGAGGGAAGGACGCGGCCGGGCGCCCAAGATGTTCTCTCCGGGGTCGCCGAGCCCGCGCGCGCCCTGCCTGGCGCCCGGCCCGCGGGGGAGGGGCGGCGGGGACGCGGCTGTCCGGGCCCGCAGACCCCCCAACTGTTGCTGCGGGGCGCCTCCGGCGGGGAGCCGGCCCAGCAGAGCCGGGGTCGCGGCTGGCCAGAAGGAAGGGGCCGCAGAGGGCACCGGGCAAAGAGGACGGGAGGGGCCGGCCGTGGCTCCAGAGCCGCCCGCCTGGCTCCCGGGGTCTGCTGAGCGCCCGCTGGCCGCAGCCTCCCTCGCGCCCTGTCCTTCCACGGGCTGCGCGGCCCCAAGTCCTCCCTTCCCCTCCGGCCTCGGCGTCACGCATGGGCTGGCCTGGGGGATCAGTGTGGGCCTGTGCGGGGGGGGGGGTCTTCCCACACGCTGCCCCTTGCCTGGTGGACAGACCCTGAGGACGCCCGGGGAGGGTGGGCGAAGGGTCCCGGAGAGCGCGAGCCGGGGGTGCTGGGCGCTGCTGCAGCACCAGCAGGTTCTTCTGGCCGCCCTGGGCTTGGACCAGAATCGCCGTCGGCAGTGAGGACGGAGCCCGGAGCCACCTGCTGCGGAAGGCGCAGGAGCCTGGACAGGGGCGCAGGGGGCGAGAGGGCAGTTAGCAGCCAGAAACCCCCAAGGGCACCCCAGCACCCGTCCAGAGGCCCTGCTGGGTGAGCAAGTGGGAGCTCGTTGTGCTGGGCCCTGATGCTCAGCCCTTGGGGCCGCCCTGCTTGCTCACCAGGCTCACCCCGGCCACCCCGCAAGGCTGACTGTGGCTTCCTCCCAGCTCGCTCCCCCATCTGGGGCCACACTCAGGACATCAAAGAAAGGAACTAACTTGGGGCCCACCTACTCCATCCCGGAGCGCGTCTGGTTTCTAGACGCACCCTCTGGTATCGGGTCCTAAACTCGGGGTACTCAGGATTTCAGTAGGAACCGGAGGGGACACAGACCCGAGCCCGGTCTCCAGGGATGATGCTCCAGGCCCTGAGCAGGCCTGATCTGGTACCCGCCCCCAGACCCGCCTGCCAGGAGAGCTGCACCCCCTCATGCTGCGAGGTTTAGGGGAGCGACCCAGCGTGGGGCTTTGGGGGGTGCAGTCTCAGGACCGCGGCGCGGGGTCTCGCAGCGCGTGGTGCCCAGTTTGGCCGCCAGGAGGCGTGGCGTGGGTCCCCGCCGGAGTCCCCGCGCCGCCGCCGCATCGCGAGTGTCCTTGAGCGCGGGTGACGTGGCTCTCGCCGCTCGCGCCCCCTCCTCCCGCGGGGGGAGCCTGATGCCACGTTCCCTATGAATTATTTATCGCCGGCCTAAAAATACCCCGAACTTCACAGCCCGAGTGTAAGAGATTCCTGCGGAGGGGAGGGGGCGGGGCGCCCCCGGGGGGCGGGGGGGGGCGGGTCGAAACGCCGAGGCTTGGGGGACTGAGTCTTGGGGAGAGAATTCAGTCCGGCACCCGCGGGGGCAGGATGGAGGGGCGGCCGGGGGCCTTCTCCCCGCGCCGGGCTGGAGCGCTGGCTCCGCGACCGCAAGGGAGGGAAACCCGACGGCAGCGCAGAGGCCTGTCCTCCGCAGGGCGGATGCCCAGCACCAGCAGCGGACCCCTCTGGGGCTGGGCGACTCCTGGGAAGGGGATCTGGACCTGGGAGAGGGGCCAGAGGTGTCTGGGGTGTGAGTGCCGCGGCCAGTGGGCTGGGGAGCCACTGCTAAGATTGGGGGAGCCCAGAGGAAGAGAGAGCCTTAAGCACATGGAGGTGCTCGGACCATTCAGGGTGATGCTGAGTGTCTGGGGGGACTGACCACTGCCCACCCCACTTCTGGGGTGCCCATCGAACATTAATTTAACAGCCTGTATGTGGAAGGCCAGAGACCTTGAGTGAGCGGTCGCAGGACTCTTAGTGGGCAAATTCAGGGGGGCACAATGAGGCAAACTATGGCAAGGGCATAGCTAGAGCCCCCAAACCGGGAGAGGTAGCGAGGGAATGGGGATCAGACTGAGACCCTTTCTTTTCTCACCCTGTGTGTCCAGAGCCTGGATGTCCAGGCAGGTGTCCTGGACAGGGACAGGTGGGGGAGGATTTGGCCTGGGCTCTGAAAATTCTGGAATTTATCTGGTAGACCAGATAGGGAGAACAGCGCATTCCAGCCCGAGGCAACCGCAGAGCAGAGGCCACGAGAGAACAGCATCTGGCCACCAGACTGGCAGGCGCATGGGGTACAGGGAGGAGAGGACAGTTGGTTGGGGTCAGGGAGTGTCGCCCCCTGGGCATGGGACCAAGTTGTGTGGGCTTCATTGTGGGCACTGGGGAGCGGCCAGCACGGCCGCTGCAGAGAGTCTGCAGTTCAGGCCGGTGGGGCAGGTGGGTGGACAGGGTGGGTGGTAGGTGGGGAAGGGACAGTGAACAGGGACAGGCCCCCGCAGGTCCCTCGTCCTGAGGTCTCTGAGTCTGAATCTCCTGGCACCTGCTCACTACTTGAGCTTGGAGACCTGCCAGGTGCTGTGATCACGCCTGTTGCCCGAAGGAACAAAATAAGAGCCACGCGGGTCCGTTAGCATTTCCTGGTGGCCGGTGAGAAAAAGTGCCAAGGCAGAGGTGCAATTCGTTTGCTTCACTCGGCGTATCTAGTATGTGGTTATGTCAACGGGGAACCAGTGTAAGGAATAGGACTGAGATACTCTGTGTTCTTTGCACACCGCCGGCGCGTCTTCCGCCGCAGGTGCCCGTAGTTCCTTGTGACGGGTGGCTGCGAACTGGGGAGCGCAGATCTGCAGCTCAGGCTGGGGGGCGGCTGGGGGCGGCCAGGGAACCAAGAGGACCGGGGTGTTGACAAGCCTTGCAAAGGGAGGCTCCCGCCCCACAGCGCCCTTTGCAGTAGGATTTGAAATCTGCGCCTGGTGGGAGGCGCGGCGCGGCCTGGCCCGGCCTGGGGTAGGTTCTCTTCCCGGGTCCACACGTGTCCCTGGCTGGCCTTCTGGGGCAGTGGACTAGGAAACCATATGAGGGGGGCAGTTCTAGGGCGTGGGGATAAGCAGCACGGAATTCCCTCCCCTGCCCAAATCCTGTCTTGGTCTGAAATTCCAATGCTCGGCTCCGTAGCTTCTGGCTTTGACTCGGGTTCAACTCGGGTTCTGCATCTCTCTTGGGAATAATCCCACTTGAAGCTCTTCTCAGGCCCTGCGCCTTCCTGTGAAGGAGCTGTAGATCCTTGGCTAAGAGAGGATCTCATGGGGGCAGCCCGGGAACTTGAGGGGAGTAGGAGCTCTGGACGTAGAAGAAATACGTTTAGAAAAAACTAGCACCAGGTGGGAGGTGCTGGCGGCGCCTGCCTTCTCTGCAAGCCCGACCCCGAGTCCCCGGAGGGCAGGGACCGTGGTGCCCACACTGACATCGGGCACCCGGCACCTCGTCCAGAGGGTGGGCAACATGCACCTGTCCAGTCCTACCCCTGGACGAAAGAGTCTCTTTAGGGAGCCCTTTTGGGGGTGTCCTTTTTAGCAACCCCAATAAAAGGAGGGGGTTTCCTGAATGTCGCCTGGTGACCACTTGCGTTTCCCTGCCCCCTGGCTTCCTGGGGGAGAACTGGAGACCCCACGAGCCCCCTGGACCTGTGGATATGCAAGAAATTAGGCTTTGGATAAAAGGAAGAGAGCCGCTGGGCGGCAGGCACAGGGGAGGCCCTTTGCTAGAGCGGGACCCGCCTCGCCGTCTTCTTAGGCCCAGCCCTGCAGGGCGTCTGCCTTTCACATATGTTTTGGGGTGTTGGGGGGCCAGGCAGGGGGTCCAAGATATCTGAGACAGGAGTGTTGGCAACTCCTTGGGTTTTGTCTGCGTTTCTCTAGCCAAGATGTGCAAAGCCTGGAGGCAGGTGGGGGATGGGGGTGCAGGCCTGCCCTGGCCACCCTTCAGCTCTCCCTGTTGAGAAGATTGGGTGGGGACATGATGAAGACGGAGAGGGTGGCCAGAGGGGAGGGAGCCACTACTGGGGATGCAATCACCCTCGTCCGCTTGGCTGCTGGGTCGCATCCAAAGTGGTGACGTTTTGCAGGGATGAGCACCAGGCCCTTGGGTTAAAAAGATCCTGCACATCAGCTCGTGCGTGAGACACCATGGGGTCCAGGTGACCCCCCCCCCATCCTGTGCAAGTCGATGGTGCCTCACTCCCACTGTGGAAAATCTGCCTTGCAGTCGGGGGAGGGAGGGAGGCCCAATGTCCAGGAGGAGGGGCTCTGCCAGGCGGGGCCCTGCTGGGTGGGGCACTTGGGACAGGAGAGGTAGTGCAGGATGGAGAGCTCCTGTGTGTGTGTGGCGTGGGGAGATACTGCTGGCTTCCCCCCACGCCTGCTGAGGGCCCGTCACCTGTGGGAAAGGTGCCGAGGACCCGGCAGCCCCGCTGTGCTGTGAGGTGGGTCCCGGGGTGATCACAGGCTGAGCTTCCCCAGCCGCACTGCGGGTAAGCGGCAGGGCCGGGGCTTGGAACTCGGAACTCGGCCCTGTCCTGCTCCAGGCAGCACCCTCGGACCCCAGACCGGCGCCATGGGCGCGGCTGCCTGGGGATGCCGGGGGGATGCGTTTCCAGGGGGCTGGACTCTCTGGGCTGCGCGGCAGAGTGGGTACTGGGTACTGGGCAGCTCCCCTGGCTCCTGCCCTTCCGGGCCCCGCCCCTCCAGCTGCCCGTGGGGTCCTCAGCTAACGGCTCTTCCTCTCTGTCTCTGTCTGTCTGTCTCCCCCCGTCCACCTCTCTCCGTGGAGGGAGGTTCCCCTCTTTTCTTTCATCCTCTGGACGTGCGTCCCCCCCGACCCCAGCCTCCACCTCCCACCCGTCCACCTTTCTCCCCGTGCCCCTGCCCCCTCCCCGTGCCTGTCCTGGTCTCTCCACAGGACCCTGCGTGGACATGGGGGGGGCCCTGGGGCCGGCCCTGCTGCTGACCTCACTCCTTGGGGCCTGGGCTGGGCCGGGCCCGGGGCAGGGCGAGCAGGCGGTGACCGTGGCCGTGGTGTTTGGCAGCTCGGGGCCGCCGCAGGCCCAGGCCCGCACCCGGCTCACCCCCCAGAGCTTCCTGGACCTGCCGCTGGAGATCCAGCCGCTCACCGTGGGGGTCAACAACACCAACCCCAGCAGCCTCCTCACCCAGATCTGCGGGCTCCTGGGTGCGGCCCGCGTCCACGGCATCGTGTTTGAGGACAACGTGGGCACCGAGGCTGTGGCCCAGATCCTTGACTTCATCTCTTCCCAGACGCACGCGCCCATCCTCAGCATCAGTGGGGGCTCTGCGGTGGTCCTCACCCCCAAGGTGCTTGTCCGAACTCAGGCCCTGCCCTCCCCCGGGTCCGGAGGCAGAGGGGGGCAGGGTGTGGGCCTGAGTTCTGGGTGGGGCTGGGAGAGACTCAGGTCCTGGGAAACTGGGAGTAGGGGGGACCCACGAGGAGGTGGGGGCCGAGGGGGATGTGGGCGAGGAAGGATAGGGCTGTGGGAATATGCTCCGGGCTCGGAGATCAACTTTTCAGGCTGCTTTCACCTCGTGTCTGGATGAGGGGAGGGAGCCCTGGCTGGCCTCTCTGCTTCCGGCCCTCCATGGCCGGACCCCACGCGGAGCAGGCGGGGCTGGAGCAGGCGGGCTGGAGCAGGTGGGGCCAGGCGGGGCCTGCTGGGGAGAGCAGAGCGGCAGGCGGTCCCTGGCCGGGCAGGGAAGACGGGCTCTCCTGGAGCTTGCAGTCCCGTGGGGAGATGCACCCCCACTCACAGCTGCTCTGGAAAGTGCTCTGAAGGAAAACCCCAGAAGCCACCAGGGAGTCTAAGGGGACCCTTATTTGAGTAGCGGGTGGGTCAGGGAGACCCACAGGAGAGCAGTCCGGGCAGAGGGAGTCGGTGGGACTGCTGGAGTGGGGAGGCCTTGGAGTTTCTGAGAAACAGAAGCCTGGAGAGGAAGGTGGGGTTCCGAGCCAGGGAAGCCCCTCAGTTTCCCCCTAAGTGCGTGCTGAGGGGACACGTGACCTGGGCTGCTTTGCCTTCCTCTCGTGGCTATTGTCTGTGAGGAGGGTTCGCACGTGAAAGCGTTTAGTGACCCCGCACGCCTCTGTCCACTCGGGGATGGCGCCTTCCCGTCCTGGCCCCGCCTGCTCCTCCCGCTTCTGTGTCATTCCACCCGCAGGTATTTCAGGCCCGTGGCCAGCAGACAGGGCCTGAAAAGACAGCCATGCATCATCGCATCTGAAACTGAATAAAAATTCCTTAACCTCACCCGCTCTCCAGCCAGGACTCAAACGCTCCCTTTTGTCTCATGAAAGTCACACATTTTTATTTTTTAGTTTCTCTGCTTGACTCAGTTGCCAAATGAGGTCCCCACATGCCGCTGCTTGGCAGCCAGAGCTCCGAGCCTGTCCCTCTAGGCGCCTCCCTCCAGCTCGCTCTCTCTTTTCTTGCGATTTCGTGAAGGGGCCGGTGACCAGTCCTGGAGTTTCCCTGGTTTGCCTTGTTGAAAGGCGAGGCCAGGGGAATCTTGGTGGGGGCTGGGGTGGGGACAGGGTGCGAGTGGCAGCCGGGAGACCCCATTCCCGAGGAGATGGCGACACCCCAGGCTGAGCTGGCGGTGCCCTGGGCATCTGTGGCGGCCGCGGAGGGGCTTTCCATGCCGGGGCCGCTCCGCGGAGGGCGGCGCGTTCCCAGCCACCGACTGCCGCTCTCAGACGGGGCTCCTCAGCCCCACAAAAAACACAGGCGCCCGGCGCTCCCCCTCTGAGACCCCGATGCAGCTGGCCTGGGGCAGCGCTTCCAAAGCAGCGGGCTCAAGAGTCACGCGCCGAGCTTCTTAAAATACAGAGCCCTGGGCGCGGGGGGCGCGCGAATCTGTACGTGCCAAGTGCCCGGGCGACGCGGGCAGCTGGTCTGCGGCCCTGCACGGTGGGACCGGGTGGGGACCCGGCAAGAGGATTCTTAAAAACCCTCCAAGAGATTCTAGGGCTTCGGAACCACGTCCGGGGCCTGCGGGGAGCGGAGAGGGGCGCGGCCTTCCGGGGCGCAGCACCCGCCGCCCGGGCGCGGGGTGGGGTGAGCGCCCGCTCCTGGGAGCAGCGGCGGGGGGCCGGGGGCGCCCCCCGCCCCGCCCCGCTCAGGCCCGCCCCGCCCCGCCCCCAGGACCCGGGCTCCGCCTTCCTGCAGCTGGGGGTGTCGCTGGAGCAGCAGCTGCAGGTGCTGTTCAAGGTGCTGGAGGAGTACGCCTGGAGCGCCTTCGCCGTCATCACCAGCCTGCACCCCGGCCACGCGCTCTTCCTCGAGGGCGTGCGCGCCGTCGCCGACGCCAGCTACCTGGGCTGGCGGCTGCTGGACGTGCTCACGCTGGAGCTGGGCCCCGGCGGGCCCCGCGCGCGCACCCAGCGCCTGCTCCGCCAGGTCGACGCGCCGGTGCTGGTGGCCTACTGCTCGCGCGAGGAGGCCGAGGTGCTTTTCGCCGAGGCGGCGCAGGCCGGCCTGGTGGGCCCGGGCACGTGTGGCTGGTGCCCAACCTGGCGCTGGGCAGCACCGACGCGCCCCCCGCTGCCTTCCCCGTGGGCCTCATCAGCGTTGTCACCGAGAGCTGGCGCCTCAGCCTGCGCCAGAAGGTCCGAGACGGCGTGGCCATCCTGGCCCTGGGCGCCCACGGCTACCTGCGCCAGCACGGCACCTTACCCAGCCCGGCTGGGGACTGCCGCAGCCACCCTGGGCCCGTCACCCCTTCCCGGGAGGCCTTCTACAGGTGGGTCCCCTCCCAGGGCAGGGGAACAGGGGGCTGCTTTAGGATGCTTGGGTGATAGTGAGCGTGGACGCCATGATCTGTGTGTCTGGGGCCAGGCTACCTCACCTTTCTGGGCCGTATCTGAAAGAAAAGGGGTGTGGTGAAGATGGGGGTGTCAATCCAGGGGCACAGGACACAGTTTGTCCGAAGCCCACACTGCTGCCGGCTGTCCACAGTGGTGACACAGCAGCTGGAAGGGGGTGACTGGTCCTGGGCAGGGCCGAAGGCAGGGCTAAGGGGACCCCTCGGCTTCTTCCCCCCTTGCAGACACCTACTGAACATCACCTGGGAGGGCCGAGACTTCTCCTTCAGTCCCGGCGGGTACCTGGTCCAGCCCACCATGGTGGTGATCGCCCTCAACCGGCACCGCCTCTGGGAGATGGTGAGAAGTGGGTGAGCCCGGGGCCATGGTTTCCTCTCATTTTGTCCCCAGTCTCACGTGCGCCCAGGGCTGTCCCTGACCCAGCCCCACCTTTGGGCGTCCCTGAAACATCTCATCTGCTGGGAAGCCTTCCGGGGCCCCCAGGGGTGGGGAGCGGTGAGGTCCCTTGCTTTGGGCTCCAAACACTCCAACCTCCCCAGCCACAGAACGTACCCAGGTCCTTATCACCTAGCCGTGTGCCTGGGGAGGAGCTCTAGCTGTGCCGGCCAGATGGCCATGTCAGCAAACAGAACTCGAGGAGACTGCCGCTCGAGCGGAGTGTGTGCCTCACAGGAGAGGGGGAGCAGGAGCTAGCTCGGGCTCCAAAGGGGGAAGCCGGGGAAGGCTTCGCAGAAGTTGAGCATTTGGGTTGGGCTGTGGAGGGTTGAGTAGGAGCCCACCGGGACGGGCTATTAACCTGTTTCTAAGGGTAGGGGCAGGGAGGTTGGTGCCTTTTAAGGTGATATATTTGGGGGTGTGGGGACTGAGGAAGAAGGGCGGGGTGGTGGAGGTGAGTTGGACTTGAGTGTGAAGGGCCTCAAGTGTTGGGCTGAGGACTTCATACTTTATAAAAGTGGGAGGAACGAGGGTGAAACAGGCTCAGGTCTGGGCTTCGGAGAGAGGCTGTGGGTCGACAGCAGAGGAGGCTGGACTGGAAAGCACAGAGGCTGGGAGGAGGCTGCAGGGATCCCCCCTTCCTGGCCCAGGCCTGGGTCCTTGCCCCACTCCCCTGCCCTCCAAATGCTCCTGCTCCTGGCCCTGCTGTCCTGGCCTAAGCCAGGGACAGGGACGTGGCCCTGGCAGGTGGCACCCGGGGCCCCACCTAGGGTGTGGGTGCTAGAGCTGAAGTTGGGGACTGAGGCTGGCTGCCCCCTGCAGGTGGGGCGCTGGGACCACGGCGTGCTCCACATGAAGTACCCGGTGTGGCCTCGCTACAGCGCCTCCCTGCAGCCCGTGGTGGACAGCCGGCACCTGACGGTGGCCACGCTTGAGGAGAGGCCCTTCGTCATCGTGGAGAGCCCCGATCCCGGCACGGGCGGCTGCGTGCCCAACACCGTGCCCTGCCGCAGGCAGAGCAACCACACCTTCAGGTCGGTGCCCGCGCCAACGCGCGGGGTGTGAGCACCGGCTGCCGGGGGGCGGCAGGTGCTCCGGGCCGCCTGCTTGGGTCTGGGTGGGGTCCGCAGCCAGGCTGGGGCAGGCTCTGACGCCGGTGGTCTCCGGTGGCTGCAGTGGGGACGCAGCCCCCTACACCAAGCTTTGCTGTAAGGGCTTCTGCATCGACATCCTCAAGAAGCTGGCCAAGGTGGTCAAGTTCTCCTATGACCTCTACCTGGTGACCAACGGCAAGCACGGGAAGCGGGTGCGAGGCGTGTGGAACGGCATGATCGGGGAGGTAGGCTGGCCCCCGAGATTTGCCGGGACCCCCTGACGCCTCAGGCCCCTTGCAGCCCTCAGCCACCCCCAGATGTTTCCTGTGTCCCGGGATGGGGCACACCCAGCGCCTGGGCTCCCCCAGCCGGCCGGGGAGAGTGGTTTTCAGCCATCACCGTGGGGTGCCCAGTACCGAAAGGGGAGCTCTGAGGACCCAGCCAGAGCCTGACTCGGCTGGCGGCTGCTGGGAGGGCCGGGAGGCCGGGAGGGGCTCCGGCGGGGCAGCCTGCTGCAGCGCCCGGCCCGCCCAGGTGTACTACCGGCGGGCGGACATGGCCATCGGCTCCCTCACCATCAACGAGGAGCGCTCCGAGATCGTGGACTTCTCTGTGCCCTTCGTGGAGACGGGCATCAGCGTGATGGTGGCGCGGAGCAACGGCACCGTCTCCCCCTCCGCTTTCCTGGGTGCGGCTCGGGGTGGCAGGATCGGCTCTGGGGGGGAGGCGAGGAGCTGGGGGGACAGGGGTGAGCTCCCAGGGGGCAGCGCAGCAGGTCTGGGAGGCCCCTGGGCTGCAGTGGGTGGAGAGGAGAGGGAAGAGGCTGCCTGGGGCGGGTACAGAGAGGAAACGGGGGGAAGAGGGAGAATGAGATCCGGGGGGGCTGTCCCAGGGAGGGTGGCGCAGGGAGACCCAGCGAGCTGGAGAGCCTGGCCTCCCTTCAGGGGGGGCCTCTGCTGTTCTCAGCTCAGCTCCGTCCCCGGGGGACTTGGATCCCATGGGCCCACCTGCCGGCGCCCGGGGCTCCGCCTGCGAGGGCCAGGGCAGCGCGAGGCCTCTGAGCCGCCCCCTGTTTTAGAGCCCTACAGCCCGGCCGTGTGGGTGATGATGTTCGTCATGTGCCTCACCGTGGTGGCCGTCACCGTCTTCATGTTCGAGTATTTCAGCCCCGTCAGTTACAACCAGAACCTGACGAGCGGCAAGAGTAAGCGAGCGTCACCCCTGGGGGAGGGGTGGGCGGGGCTTCGGGCCTTGCGTGTGTGCACGCGTGTGTGTGTGTGTGTGTGAGTGTGTGAGAGTGTGTGTGTGTTTCACACACAGGAGAAACCAGGCGAGCTGTCTTGCCCTGGGGGGGAGAGCCAGGGGCAGGGGGTGCGGGGTCATGGTGTACCCAGAGAGGGGGCGTCTCGCCCAGTCCCTGGCACCCCTTCCCCTGCTGGGCGCGGAGAAGCCCTGGTCCAGGCTGAATCCCCACAAGAACCCCCATCCCTGAGTGTGTCGGGCCTAAGAGTAGAATGAAGACCTTGAGATGCTGGTGACCGAAAAGCAACAGAGCGAGGAATGGGCTTCGGGGAGACCTTCAGCAAAGAGGCTCCCGAGGGGCCGGGGCCGGGGGGCTGAGACGCGGCGTGGGCGCTGCCTGCGAAGGCGAGGGGCGTGGACGCGGCCGAAGCACCCGCCTCTGCGGGCTCCATTTCTGGTCGCAGGCCGCGGCGCCCACCCGCGGCCGCTCAGGGGTCGTGTGGGGCTGGAGACCAGCTCGGGGGGATGATGCCCTGAGCTGTGTGCCCGCGGCTCCAGGTGACCCGGTCTGGCCTCGGGGTCTGTGGAGACGCAGCGCAGGAACGCGGGCTGGGAGCAGCAGTGAAAAGAGCACTGCGGGCCCGGGAGGTCCATGGTGGCCCGGGTCCGGGCCTGGAGGCAGGCCTATTTAACCCCTTATGTGCCAGCCCGATGCAAACAACGGGAACAGCAAGCGTCTGGCCTTGAGTCCTGCCCTCAGTCTCTGGTCCCGGAATCGTCCTGTCTCAGCGGGGGGCAAACAGGGGGGCTGAGACCTGAGCCCCTCTGGGCTGGGCGAGAGGAGCCCCAAGGTCCTCCTCTCACCCCTAGAGTCTGGGGGCCCATCGTTCACCATCGGCAAGTCTGTGTGGCTGCTCTGGGCGCTGGTCTTCAACAACTCCGTGCCCATCGAGAACCCCCGGGGGACCACCAGCAAGATCATGGTGCTGGTGTGGGCCTTCTTCGCCGTCATCTTCCTCGCCAGCTACACCGCCAACCTGGCCGCCTTCATGATCCAGGAGCAGTACATCGACACCGTGTCCGGCCTCAGTGACAAGAAGGTTCCGGGGCCTCGGACAGCGGAGGGTGGAGGGCGTCGGGGGCGGGGGCAGGCCTCGGCTGGGAATTTGAACTGCAGGCAGGAGCAGGGAGAAGCTGGGGAGCCTGGCGGAGATGGGTTTGGGGGGACGAGCCAGCTCAGACCCACTGATTGAGTGGCCTCAGGTCAGTCTCTCCCCGTCCTGGCCTCAGTTTCCCTCTTTGTATCACACGGTGCCCTGGACAGTCTAGTCCCCGAGTCCATTCTGCCTTACTCTGCAAGTCCGGACCCAGCGCTGGGTCGGGGTGGGTGGGTAGCGGTGCCTGCAGGTCAGAGGAAGTGTCCGGAATGACCGCTGCTTCCGGCCTGCAGTTTCAGCGACCTCAAGACCAGTACCCACCCTTCCGCTTCGGCACCGTGCCCAACGGCAGCACCGAGCGCAACATCCGCAGCAACTACCGCGACATGCACACCCACATGGTCAAGTTCAACCAGCGCTCGGTGGAGGACGCGCTCACCAGCCTCAAGATGGGGTGGGTGCTCAGTCCTGCCGCCTCCGCTCACTGGCGCCTCCCCGGCCCCAGCCTCACTGCTCCTGTCCCGAGAGGCCCGAGGTGGGGACAGCGAGGCTGGGCTCCAGGACTTCTGGAATGGGGGTGAGAGGGTCTCAGGGCCGAGTGGAGCTGGAAGTAAAAATGGATGCCCACCGTGTGGCCCAGACACCAGCTGTGGTGTTGAGGTGCTGGCCGTGACCTTACTAGGGCCTGAGGGGCTTGGAGGGGCTGGGCAGAGAGGGTGTATTCCCTGGCCTCTGAGGATGAGGGCTGGTGGGGTCCCTGAGCTACAGGAGGGGTCTGTAGGACCCATGGGCACCAGAGAAGCTTGGCCTGCCCACCTCTCTGGTTGTGCTCAGGGCCCAGCCCCCCTAACCCCTGGTTTGGTCCCCACACCCCACATGGTCCCTGGCCTGAGGGCTCAGCCTGTCCCCAGGAAGCTGGACGCCTTCATCTACGACGCCGCTGTCCTCAACTACATGGCGGGCAAGGATGAGGGCTGCAAGCTGGTCACCATCGGCTCAGGCAAGGTCTTTGCCACCACCGGCTATGGCATCGCCATGCAGAAGGACTCCCACTGGAAGCGGGCCATCGACCTGGCCCTCCTGCAGTTCCTGGGGGACGGTGGGTGCAGGGGCTGGCAGATCTGGGTGGGCCGCAAAGTCAGAGGTTGGGATGGCTGTAGGTAGCCTCCCCCATGCTCAGTCCTGGGGGTCTGTGGGCAGGGATAGGTCTCTGGGGGGTGTGAGGTGGGGTGGGGAGCACTGGATGGAGACCCCGGAGAGAGATGGGCTGATGGGAAGCCCTCAGGCCACACGGTGGGGGCTGGGGGTAGCTGAGTGCCTTTCTGTTCTCCCCAAGCCCCCTCCCTCCATCATTCCTGTATGGAGGTGACCTGGGGTGGTGCCCGGGACTCTGGGCCAGAGCTGGGGCCCAGGCTTTGCAGGGCTTGTGTGTGTGATGAGCAGGCTGAGCCCAGAGAAATCTTGGTGCTTGGAGTTCCAGCCCTATAAGATAAAGAACCGAATTTCCCTCCATGTGGAGCCGTGAGTGCTAACAGTGAAGTGCTGTGGTCACCCTGAGCCTTTTATCTGTGTGCCCAGCTCTGCACCTGGCACAGAGATCAGTCAGTGCTGGATGAACAAAGGAATGACCAAATGTACCTAATTAACAAGCCTTTGCTGGGCTTGTGTGTGTGGTGGTGGGGGGGGGGCTTGTCAAACCTGCCACACCCACCCCAGCCCTCATTCTGCTTTCTCCCTGCTCAGTGCACTCTACCCAGCCCTGCCCCGGTGACGGGTCCTACCAGGGGCCGACACCTTGGCCCCAGACCTTCCTCCACCCAGGCATGGGGGCCTCCCTCTTGAGCCAGGTTACCCCCTCCTCCCAGGGGAGACACAGAAGCTGGAGACGGTGTGGCTCTCGGGGATCTGCCAGAACGAGAAGAACGAGGTGATGAGCAGCAAGCTGGATATCGACAACATGGCGGGCGTCTTCTACATGCTGCTCGTGGCCATGGGGCTGGCCCTCCTCGTCTTCGCCTGGGAGCACCTGGTCTACTGGAAGCTGCGCCACTCGGTGCCCAACACGCCCCGCTTGGACATGCTGCTGGCCTTCAGCAGGGTGGGTGTCTGCCCAGCCCTGACAGGCCTCAACTTTCGGGAGGGGCACCCCTGCAGATAAGTCAAAACTGGCAACTGGCCCATTCACAGATAGGAACAGAGGCCCCAAGAGGTGGTGCCGGCACAGCACCACCTCACAGATGAGGCCAGGGCCTTTCTCCCAGGGCAGGGCGGTACCTAGGAGAAGCGCTGACCTGGTTTTGAATCCAGGGATAAGGTCTCTGGAGGCACACTCAGTGCGCGCGGCACACTCAGTGCGCCACATGTGCCACATGTTAGTTACTTCCTAGGACACAGGACGCCTGGGCTGGTGGGGCGGGGCGGCCCCGGGAGTGGTTGATCTGGCCTCACGGCCTGTCTCCTCTCTACCGCCCAGGGCATCTACAGCTGCTTCGGCGGGGTGCAGAGCCTGGCGAGTCCCGAGAGGCCGCCCAGCCCCGACCTCACGGCCAGCTCCGCCCAGGCCAGCGTGCTCAAGATGCTGCAGGCGGCGCGTGACATGGTGACCACGGCGGGCGTGAGCAGCTCCCTGGACCGCGCCACGCGCACCATCGAGAGCTGGGGCAGCGGCCGCCGCGCGCCCCCAGCGCCCACGTGCCCTGGCCCGCGGCCACCTACCCCCTGTCCGCCTCCCGACTTGAGCCCCGAGCGCTGGGGGCCGCTAAGCGGGGGCCGCGCGGTGCTGAGGCGCAAAGCCCCGCAGCTCCCGGGCCGCCCCCCGACGCCCGGGCCGCCCCTGCCCGACGTGCCCTGGGTGGCCGGCCGGCCGGGCGAGGCGCGGTGGTCGGCGCGGGCCGGGTGCTGCGGGCAGCACCCCTGGGCCTCAGAGCGGCGCGCGCTCCCGGAGCGCCCCCTATCGCCCGAGCGGTGCCACTACAGCTCCTTTCCCCGAGCCGCCCGGTCGGGGCGCCCCTTCCTGCCGCTCTTCCCCGAGCCCCCCGAGCCCGACGACCTGCCGCTGCTCGGGCCAGAGCAGCTGGCCCGGCGGGAGGCCCTGCTGCGCGCGGCCTGGGCTCGGGGCTTGCGGCCGCGCCACGCCTCCCTCCCCAGCTCGGTGGCCGAAGCCCTCGCCGGGCCCTGCTCGCTGCCCGCCAGGTGTTCGCGCCCGGCCTGCGGGCGGCTGGCGCAGGCGCAGTCGATGCAGCTGCCGTCCTGCCGGGAGGCCTGCCCGGACGCGTGGGCGGGACCCGCCTGGCCGCACAGACAGCACGCCTGCCTCCACGCGCACCTGCCGCTCTGCTGGGGCGCTGTCTGCCCTCCCCCCCCACCCTGTGCCAGCCATGGCCCCTGGCTCCCTGGGGCCTGGGGACCGCCAGGGCACAGGGCCAGGACCCTGGGGCTGAGCCCAGGCTACAGGGACAGTGGGGGACTGGACGACGTCAGCCAGGGGGCCTGTGGGGTGCACGGCTACTCTGGGCCGTGCACCTGGAGGCGCATCTCCAGCTTGGAGTCAGAAGTGTGAGGCGGCAGCCACGCTGGTTCCTGGATGGCTGGATTCTCCGCCTGGCACCCTCTGCCGTGAAGTCCTGACCGTCGGGCTTCGGTGACAAGTGACATCTTCCATGGTTGGTGACCTCGGCAGCCTGGGTCCTGGTGCAGGCTGGGCTCTTGCTGTCCCCTTTTCATGCAGGACCCTCCCCACCTGGCCTGGAGTCAGAAGGAGCAGCAGCGGGGTCACACCCACAAGGGTCACCAGTCCTTGGTCGTGGCTGCAGGGCCTGGTGTGGGGGCACAGAGCCTGGTGCTTGGCAGGACAGGCCTGTGCTGCACCTTGCTCCACCGGTGGAACTTCTCAGAGAGCTGGGACATTAAACAGACCTTTTCTAACTCTGGTCCTGGCTCTCATTCTGCTTCCCCAGAGGGGGCACAGCACAGCCACGAGTCATCAGGGGAAGCACCCCAGGCAGGAGGGCAGCTCCCTCTGGGGCAGCTTCGGGGAGGTGAGGCTGGGAGGGCTGCGGGCGGCAGAAGCCTCTCGGTATTCCACTCCAGCTCCTGCCCACCCTGGTGCCGGATGTGACAAATGTGCCCAGCACAGGGGCTCGGGTGGTGATGGATGAAGGTGGGGTTCATCCTTCAGTCTCCTTGAGAAGAGTGGCTCCTGCCCGGGGCTGTGGGTGTCCTGCCCCACCAGCGGCCCACCCGGGTGCCTGACCGTGTCCGGTGGCCAGGGCAGGGGAGGTGTGCCTTGGGGAGGCCACGGCTCAGAACTACCTGCTGGCTCTGGAGGCCCGAGAGGCCGCCTGTGGTCGGGCAGGGCTCTGGCTGACTGGTGCCAGGTCTCCTTGGAGGTAGCCAGCCCAGGTCAGAGACCCTGGCTGCCATCTCAGTCCTTCATCCTCCCGCTGGGGCCCTGTGGCACCCCAGGACACCTACAAAGATGGCCTCACTAATGACTTTCAACGCTGTGTATGCAACGACAGCACCTGGCAACGAGTCTCTGCAGCCAGCACCCCTTCTGTTCCTCCCACAAATCTGACATCAGTGCCTCAGACCCTTGACTCACTGCTGAGCATGTGGAGTACAAGCTTGCTGCCCTTCACCAGCTGCGCTGAGGCGGGACAGACATGGCAGGTGGGAGAGCTGGGTGCCGACGCCACGGGCAGCCCAGTGCCTGCGTCCCCCACATGGCTCCCTGCTGGCTCCCAGGGTGCCAGGGCCCCTCTCCAGTGCCCTGACTCCACTCCTGGGAGCAGGCCATGAACACTGGCGCTCTTCTGTCTGGTTTTGGCACGAGACAGCTGAGGTAGGAGCGGGACCATTCTAATACTCGTCATTCTGGCTACCCCGAGAGCGGGCGGCCTCTGTCCATGACAGTCAATTTCCCGTCCTCAGTACCATGGGTTGTCATGGACCCAGATCCAGGCCAGGAGGCCCGGTGGCGGGGAGGGGAGCTGCTCAACAGGTGAGCGGGAGGGCAGGCGGGAGCTTGACCTTGGCTGCCACCTTTGCTGGTGGGACGGTGACCTGTTCGGCGCCAGGCACGCAGGCCGCCCACCTGCTCCCCAGTCAGGGGCTGCATGGCGCTCGGGGTGAAGGCTACAGCAGGTGAGGCCAGGAGCGTCTGGAGGCCCAGGCGGCTCTCCACTCACTGCCCAAGATCATTAATAACCAAGAACTGGAAAGATAATTAAAAGCCGAGTGTGGCGCTGAGCCGGCTGCTGGCTGGCTCCGAGGAGGGGCCCATCCTGCTCCCCGGCCAGGCTCTTGGCTGCCTCCCTCTTTCTCTAGGAATGTCTCCTGGGGAGAAGTGATGGAGGGGGGAGTGGGGGGCAGGGAGGACCTCCTGCAGCATCAGAGCCGCTGCATCCCTCACCCCTCTGAGGGAAGGCCAAGAGGCCCCGTGATACTGGGGATGGTAGAAAGCCGGCGGGCAGGGCAGTGAGACACACCCCCCCCATCGCCCCGAACACGGCCTGTGTGGCAGAGCAGGGTCCCTAAATGTGGGTGCTTTCTTTTGGTGGGGTCCTCGGTCCCCAACCTCAGGAGGAAGAAAGTCTCATTAGCTCACTCTCTTCCCTCCCCCCACTGCCCTCTGGGTCCTCCCATCTGTTAGTAGCTGCGTGGCTCCGTGGCTCCGGGGCCACACACCGCCTTCCCCCCAGGAGCCGGGGGAGGGGCGCGGGGCTTGGAAGGGGTCCTGTCAGGATACCTGGGCCCCAGGCCTGCCTCCCAAGCTGTGCAGCCTCCCCCATCCGTCCTGCTCTTTGAAAGGGGAGGCTGCTGCCTGTTGCCGAACCTGCTCCTGACCCCGTGTGGCGAGAACAGCTGTGTGGCTAAGGGTCTGGCAAGGTGCCCACGGCCCACCTTCCACCACTCAGCAGTGCCTCCCAGCCTGTCACCTGCCATCTGCCCATCCACAAGCCTGTGGCCGCCGCTCTGCCTCAGGCCGGGGAACAGCCAGGAGCTGCTGGCACAGTGGCCCGGGGGCTCTAGTGCTGGGGCAGGGAAGAGGCAGAATGTGACTGGCACCTTGACCTGGCCCAACCCCAGCGCCAGGCTGGGGCAGTGCGGGAAGGGGGAGGCCACGAGGTCATGTTCCTCCTCACGTGACCAGGCTGGGCTGGCACCCTCTTCTGCCCTCCCGGTCCGTAAAGCAGAAACCACGATCTGCCTGGCCCACGGCTCAGGTTGACGTAACCCCCTGCCGAATGGGCCAGACCCACAGGGTGGGTGCACAGCGCCTGAGGCACCTCTGTGGTTGGGGTCCTTTCCCCTGGCCCCCGGCTCCCGGGCTGTGAGCAGCAGAGTAAGGTGACCCCACTTGACCTCTGGCGGGAGTCCGCAGGTGAGCACGCGGGAGCAGAGGAACCAGACGGTGGCCATGGAGAGGCCCCGCTTGCCAGCAGTGATGCGGTGGCCTCGGGCCGCGTCCCCCCCAGGACCGGGACTGCCCAGCTGGGAGGTGGAGGGGACACATGCACCGCCGAGGCCACCGCCGCGAGCCTCCAGATTGTCACACAGATCAACCTGGGCTTTAGGATGCTAATAAATTCGAGTCCAAAATTTGGTTTGGCGCCTGGGGCGGCAGGTTGATTTAATTTGCTTTGTCTTTAAGGGAGAGGGAATGTAATTGGAGAAGGGTAAGTACAGATGTTTTAATTGAGTTTCTGCAAAGAGCCGGGCAGCTCCAGGGCGGGCACGGCCGCAGGGGGCCGGGCCAGGTCTTCATTTTCTCGGCTGCCTCCACTGCTGTGGATTCTTTCCTCCGCTGCCCGCCTTGGAGCAGGGCCTCTTGGGAAGGAGCCACATGGCAGGTGGGAAGGGGCATCTATTTTTCACATGGAGGACAATGACTCGTGGCAGCGGTGAGAACTGCAGACGAGGGGCAAGCGGGAGAGCAGATGGTGGCTGATGAGGCTGTGGGAGTCCCACAGGCTGGCGGGGGGCGGGGGACTACTCTTCCTGTCGGACCCGAGGCCCCGCCATCGTCGCTCCCTCCAGAGTATGAAGATGGTGAGAGGCAGGAAGAGGCGGCCAAGGGCTGAGCAAGGCACTGAGATCAAGAGGGAGGGGCAGGGTGCTGACACCCCACCCCGGAGAGGCAGGTCCTGGTCCCTTGTGCTGGGCTCCAGGACAGGTGGGGACAGGCCCAGGGCCGGCCAAGCCAGGGAGGGTCAGGAAGGACCCTGGGTCCCGAAGCAGGAGAAGGCACGTTGAAATGCAGTTCATCCACCACCTGCGTCCCTGGGAAGGCCGGCTGCAGGTGCATGCATGATTGTTGGGGGTGGGGGTGTGTGTGGCCCAGGCGGGCAGGCTGCGACCCGGCCTCTACCACAGGAATGGTGGCCGAGGCGCCACCTCGCCCCACGCCTCCCGCAGGACTGGGGAGTGTGGACACCGAGCATCCACAGCCCGGCTGCTGCCTCGGGCCTGACCTCTCAGGGCAGCACCCTGGGCCGGCTGCTCTATGCCCAGGCCTTCCAAGCCACGGTGGCAGTAGATGAGGGCAGCTCCCTCTGGGGCCCCCTGCACAGCCCCATGCACTGCAGGAGGCCCTGAGGATCTGGTGGGCAGTGCAGAGAGCACAGGATCACCTTTAGGGTCTGAAACTCCAGGTCGCACACCCAGCACAGGGCTGCTGTTCTGCCTGCCCCCTGAGTCAGGGTAGGCCCGTGAGCCAGATGGAGCTGTGCCCAAGCCAGGGCCCTCGTGGCTCTGGGAGTTTCTGGTACCAATTAGCATTTCCTGTTCTCGTCTTTGGGGCTGGCCAGACCCTCACCTAGAAGTGACACCGGGAGGTAGGCCTGTGGCCACAGGCCAGCTGGTGGGGAGGAGGGTTAGGGCTGGGGTTTGCCCTGAGGAGACAGCAGCTCTGAGGGGGGATTTCCCAGACAGGGACGCAGAGGGTCTGGAGGGGGCACAGAGGGGAGAGAGGGTATAAATAGAGGCAGTGCCAGGACCGGGTCTCCACCTGGTAAGGGCGGAGCCCGTGTGGGGATATAAAGCAGAGGGGGCGGTTCAGGTACCAAGTCCTGGAATCTGGAGCAGCCACAGGCCTGGGCTGCATAGCCCAGCTGGCCGGGGGCAGCCCCGGGCAGTAGGACCTTCGCAGGGAGAGGAGCCCCCAGCTGGTGAGGCAGAGGGTCCCCTCCCAGAGGCTGGGAGGTAGCAGATCTTGGCTCTGCCATCAGGCCTTGCTCTCGCTGAGGACGATGTTGGCGGTGACGAAGAAGAAGCAGGAGAAGGCCCAGACCAGCACGAAGCCCACCCAGAAGGTGTGCCGGAAGGGGGAGCGGTGCTTGTTGACCGCCCCGTAGCCGAAGGCCAGCTGGGAGTCCTTGCGGCAGAGGTATACCAGGAAGGCGGGGATGACGTACTGGATGCCGGTGCCCGCGTAGGCCCCGGTGATGCCCACCAGGGACTCCAGGTCATGGGTGCAGAAAGCCACCAGCACCGGGGGCAGCAGGGTGATGGTGGGGAACACCACCCGGTCCACCACCCAGGGGTACGTGCCCCCCTCGCGGTGGAAGAGCGTCTTCCAGTTGTTGCGGAGGGTCACGGCGATGATGGGGAAGTTGGTGCTGATGGTGAAGACGGGGAAGAGGCCCAGGAAGTAGCGCACGGCGGCCACGCTCACCACATCGCAGCGCGCGAAGTTCAGGGTGTACATGTCCAGGAGGCTGTCGCCGCGGAAGCAGAAGATGGCCGTGAAGGAGAGGAGGCCGTAGAAGGCCAGGATGAGCACGTAGTCCATGAGGATGAGCCGCGTCAGGTGGCGCTTGGAGGACACGGGCGTGACGAGGGACGGCAGCGAGTGCTGGCACATGAAGGAGTAGACGCACACCCCGAACAGGTTCCGCACGCCCGAGAGGTTGGCCAGGGGCGGGTGCCCCTCCCCCTGCCCGTGCCCGATGCGGACCAGGGCCAGCACGATCATGACGGCGAAGGCTGGAAAAGGAGGGGTGTTAGCCAGCAGAAGGAGGGTGCAGCCCGCCCCAGAGAGCGTCTGGCCGGGGGCCCCTACCGAGCGACAGGAGCCCCGGGAGAGGATCACGCAAAGCAAATACACATAACCCGACGGCTGCTTTCTGGGGTGGGTCGGCCAAGGTGGGGATCTCAGGCCCCCCCTTGGGGCCGTTCACCCTGCCTCAGCAGGGGATGTCTGGGGGTGGGGCGCGAGAGGAGGCTGTGCGGGGCCGGGGGCGCGGCGACCCTGCACCATGTTCTCAGAGCGCAGGGAGCACCATGTTCTCAGAGTGCCGGGCCGGTCACTGCCCAGCTCCCGTCAGCCCAGGGGCCCCCTTGGGTGGCTGTGGCTCTGCCCGCTTCCCAGCAGGATTCCTCCCTTGGTTTGAAGGAGCTGGCTTGAGGGAACGGGGGCCTTGGGGGGGACAGGGGCAAGGAGCACTGGGGAGGAGCGTCCTCCTGAGCCAACAGCATCTGCTGGAGACACCGGAGGGGCGGGCAGGGTACGGGCAGCCCCTGGCAGGTGGGAGCTCAGGGGCCCACACCAGGCAGGACGGTGCCCGGAGTCACTCGAGGGAAGGCCAGCGGGAGAGGCTGGGCCTTGGCTCTGTCCTCCCGGGCCTGGCAGGGCAGCTAAGGGGCAGGGAAGGGCTGTTCAGCGCAAACAGGGCTCCCGGCCGGCCTGGGCTGCACCTGGGGCGGGGCTGAGCAGGGTGCCTACATGGGGTGTGCACCCAAGAGGCGGGTGCGGGTCCTTCACCCCTGGTTCCTCATCTGCAGATGACAGACCGGGCTGACTGTCCCCATCCCTATAGCTTCCCGAGTCTATTTGATGACTAGAACTCCCACTATTAGCCACTCAACACACAAGACTGCCAGGGTCCCGTCGCTGGAGTCCCCCCGCCTGTCGTTTCGGTTCAAACCAGACCGACAGCCCCTCTAGCCTGCGCCCCACCGTTCAGGTAAGAGCCACGTGACACGGGACTGTTCCCGGCCAGCAGCCCACCAGTGTGCGGGACCTGTGGGCCGGAAGAGGCCGCTGCCCATGCCGGAGGCTCAGGGCTCCTCCCGGGAGAACCCACCCACCTGCACGGGAGGCTGGGTCTCCCCAATGCCCCCTGAGGCCATGACGCACTCCCTGCTCCCTGGAAGGAAGAGGCCTCTGTCCTGGGACTCACAGTGTCTCCCCACAGCGCCCTGGGAGCGGGATGGATGGGAATGTCGCCCACTACTTTAATCAGCGCTGCGGCCGGGCCAGGTCGAGGGGACAGCTGTGAAGATTGCACTAGAGAAGATGATTTGTTTCTGACGCTCCAGTCCCTGGCTCCAGGGCCGCTCCAGGGACATCGCAAATCTTTCCGGCTCTGGTCAGCCAAGGGGAACAGGGTGACCCAGCTCCTCCCTGGAGGTCTCAGCCGGGAGCTGCCTCCGGCTTAACCCTCCAGGGGGTGAAGATGGGAGTTGACAGGGCACCCGTGGGCCTCCCACCCCTTAGGTCATAGCCGGGGAGCTCTGCAGTCCGGAGGGGTGTGCAGGGCAGAGACCTGTGCAGAAGAGGCGCCTGCAGGGAGCCTGCAGGGCAGGATGTGTGGGAGGGGGCTCGGTAGAGCCTCGGAGGGCCAGAGGGGAGTCCTTGCGCCAGGGAGTTAGCCCTGGGCCGAAAGGGTTACTGAGCAGCAGAGCGGAACAATCAGCCAGGGTGGCTACAGCTGGCGGAGCAGGGGCCCTGGGGTGCCTGGTGATTAGTGTTCCAGACAGTGCAGCTGACAGTCCTGCCACGTCAGGTCGGGCACAGGGTCAGGGCAGGGGATGGGGGCAGCTGCTTAAGGCTTCAAACCCTGCTGTGCCGCTATCATCTCGGGGTGTCACCTTGTGACCTGGCACTGTTCCCAACCTGGGCCAGGACTGGCACAACGCAGAGGCGCGTGGAGGCTCCTGGTCTGTCTCGGCCTCAGGCCCCAGGGCTGGCGAGCCCTAGAGGGCAGGTGGAAGCTGGTTGTCTGCAGTGAGCACCCCCTTGCCACTGCCCTCTCCAGCCCCAGATTTGGGCTGGTGCTTCTCTGCTCATCTTCCTCCTCAGACCTCAATTTCCAGAAGAAATGCAGGTGGAAACTGGCTTTTTGACTTCAAGACAAGCCATCTGGAGGCTTCCCTTATTGTGAATAAGCAAAAACAGCTGATTTTTTAAAGTACACGCCCGTGTGTGCATCCCTGCCCCCACGGACATCTACTAACAGTTCCAGTTGTTGCCTCTGGCAACGTCTGACATTTTCTAGAACTTTTAGAATGGTCGCAAAGCCATGGCTATGGGTGATTAAAAAAATTAGTTTTCTAGCTATAATTAATTTATCCTTCTTGTTCTAGATTAGTCACCCATCTCATTCTCTTAATCAAACACATCCATTTCCAAAAACAAGGGTACTTCCAAATCCAAATCCATCCTAAGGGCTGCAGGTTTGCTGCTGACCAGGAAAGAGGATGCCAGAGGCATCCGGGAGGCGAGTCCAGGCAAGTTCAAAGTGGCTGCCCATGGGGGCGTAGTTCCCTAACAGGCTCGTGAAGGACAGGCTGATTTGGGGGCCGAGCCCCACTCCCATCAGCTCTACCCTGCACGCACAGCTGTGCCACTTGCACGGCTGGAGGGTGGCGGCAGGGGCTGCCCCGCCTGCCTTCATGGCCAGGGGTGGCTCCTCCGCCCTGGGCTCCCTGCCAGAGGGCCCACTCATGCCAGGCCTGCAGAGGGCTGCCCTCTGCTCTCAGCCCTGAGCTCCAGTCAGCTGGTGTGGTGTCGCGGAGTGTTTCAAAGCAGCAGGGTAGAGTGCAGCCTCTGAGCTGGGGCGCTCTCCTGAGGGGGCACGAGACGTGTCTGCCTGGAGGGGTGCAGCCTGGGCTGGGGGTGCGGGTGAGGGCGATCCCTGAGGATGAACCCCGGCCAACCTGAGGCACAGATGGGGGCTTTGGGTCCGCCCAACCACCCGGGGCCCTGGGCTAGGACTTCTGGAGTGGAGAAGGCAGGGAGAGTGGCCTCCGAGTCAGCAAGTTCTGAAGAAACCAGTGACCCCTAAACACAGCGATGCAGCAGAAGGACAGAGCAAGGAGGGAGGGGAAGGAAGCAGGAGGCAGGCGGCGTGACCTTGAGGGGCCCTGGCTCTCGAGGCAGGAGGACTAGCTCACCCCCGTCCGCGACCACCCCCCTGTGCCCTCCTTCCCGGTGCTAGAGGAGCAGAGTTCACCAGCCACCTCCTAGATTGATCGCCCGTCCCTGGGAGAGAGCTGCTCCAAAAACTCATTAGGCCTGATAATAAATCAAGATGAAACGAGGATGACAGGCTGTGAGCGACACGCGGCCAGGAGCACGATTTGCCGGGCGGAACGCGCACGGGGAAGGCCACGGCGGTGCCTGGCGGCCACGGCCACCAGCCCAGCAGAGTGGGGGGTGCACAGAGCAGCGAGCGCCCCCTGACGTCGCCATGACTAGTGCCCTCTCTCGGGCCCTCGCAGGCCCCATCGGTGAGCCCACGTGATAGCGGGTCTCGTGCACCCCCACCCGCATCCTGCTCTGAGTCGTGCCCCAGAGCTGAGACAGCAGCCGGCGGGGGAGAGGGTGAGGCCTGAAGCGCTGACACAAGAAGCTTGGGGCCTCAGCAGCTGATGAGGGGGTCAGTGACTTCTCTTTTACTATCTGTAGTCACAGCCCCCGGAAGCCAGTCGCCCCAGTCTGTGTAACTCACGGCCTCACCCGGGGCATCGCTCGCCCCCTGCCCCCCGCCCCCCTGCCGACCACTATTCTGGGCGTGAGGACAGTGTGCTGGGGAAATGCAGCCCCCGTCAGGCGCCTGAAATCCAGGGGACCAACAGGGGAAGTGACAGGAGGCAACTTACGAGAAAAAAGTCACACGCGGTTTAAGTCATATTAGAGGTTGGGGTAGATGGGGGTCTCCAAGCCCCCAAGGGTTGTGGGGAGGGCCCAGGAGCGGAACCCTACTCTGGAAGGGCCTGCTGGGCCCCCCAATCTGCAAGGTGGCCACCGGCCTGCCCACAGTGAGCCAGCGGCCTGCTCCCTGCTCTCCAGCACATCGACTCCTCGGTAGGCCAGGAGTGCTGGGCCAGTCCTTATTGGGGTACAGACCCTGAACCCCGAGCAGACAGCTGAGATCAGGTGAAAATTACAGTCCATGCCAGGGATGCCCCGGGCACCGGGGCTCACATCCAGTAAGGGTGTCAGGTCGGTGGATCCTGTCAACACCCTCCCTGCCCCCCCCCGGGGATGACACAGCCCCGAACGTGGAGGTCTCAGGGACATTTTATATCAAGACGCATCCCCATGGCCTTCAAAGCATCACTAGTCAGGCTCCTGAGCAGTCAGAAGAGAAAAGTGGCCGCCAGGGCTGGCCTCACGCCACCCACCTTTCTTCTTTTGCCAGAAGAGCCAATGGGGAAAGCCCCAGCCTCCCCCCACCACTTCCCGTGCAGGGTAAGTGAGGTAATCAGGCTTTTTGTGCCACTGGCCTCTGTGGCCATCACCTGTGGCCTTGGTTGTGGTGACGCAGGAGGAGCTTGGGAGCGAGGGCGCGGGGCACGCAGGCCTGATGGTGGGTGTGGGGCTGTGAGTGTGCACACCTGAGCCCGGAGGCGGGGGCTGTAAGGATGGTGTCCCTCAGAGATAGGGGGCGGCTACGTGAGCACGAGTGACTACAGAGGCGGCGGGACCATGAGAGAATGCTGGAGAGCGCCCAGAGAAAGAGTAAAGATTTGTGGGGGGCTAGGGGGCTCGGTTGCCTGCCTGCCTCCCAGCCCCCCGCCACTCGTGCCTGCCTCCCTGCCTGTGCACCTGGTTCCCTGAGAGAGCATTAAAGCCTGAAAAATCCACTGAGGGCTCCGGGGCTATGCTGAGTCCACAATGAACCTGCCCTGTGCTCGCTTGCACAATACCCAGGCTGTGGCCACCAGGGTGGCCTGTCCTGCAGAGGGGAGTTACTGGCTGGGAGTGGACAGGGGTCCTGGGTCACTGAGTCTGAAAGACATTTTGATGAAGGTGGAGCTGACTCCATAGGCTCGGCCCGACGGCCCGTGCCCTGGAGGCCCTGGGAGGGCCAGCTGCCTCAGAGGAGCGGGCACGTGTCCACTGAGGCTGACTGCAGGGAAGCCCTTGTGCTTAATCCCCGAGTGTCTGGGGAACCACAACCCCAGAGCCCTGGAAAGCTGAGGGAACCTTCCTGACCGGGCTACCTCAAACGTGACCCCTGCCCTGAGGTCGCGAGGCTGCAGTGGGCTCCTGCCTGGGCCACCCCACTCGTTGCCCTTCTCTGAGCCCCGTGAGTGGCCCTGCTTTGACATGCGCAGGGAGGAGGCCATCCGTCAAGGCAGCTGTCGGGAGGACGGCGCTCTCTTCTCCAAGCAGACCGTCAAAGCGCCCCGGTGGATAATGGATGGCGTGTGTTCATCCAGCTCCGGCCGCAGCTCCTGGCAGGGAGCTGGAGCGGGCAGGGTGTGGGGCCAGCTTCTCCTCTGCCACCAAATTGCCCTTGGAGGGTGCTGGTCCCAGGCAACCCGAGACCAGCAAGGCTGGGAGAGGTGGATGGGGCAGTGCTGGGCTGGGCTGAGAACCATGGATGGGCGACCAAGAAGTTTCTGGCCCAAAAAGCAGCACAGGTGCCTGGCATTTGCTCCTTAAGCAGCAGGGCTGGCGGAGACGGAGGGCCACTCGCAGGTTTGCCGAGACCGCAGGGCTGGTCAGGGGCGTGCGTGCAGGCTCACGTCTTAGAAAGAGCCAGAAAGTAGGGGAGTGGCCGTGGAGCCACTGCTGCTTTTCTTCTAAACAAAGTCAAGTCTCAAGTTACACTGGGTCCACCCCTCTTTCTGCCACTTAAAAGTGTGTAATCGTGGGATGGCGACTTCTCAGGGCCTCCATGTCATCGCCTTTAAAGATGAGAGTGGTCATGGAGGCCAGGAAGATGGGACAAGGCTGCACGGCCGGGCCTAGACCATAGTGGCTGCCCCTCGAAGCAGACCCCAACCACTTGTCCACCCAGGGCCCCCGGATGCATGCTCTGCATGGGGCTCCATGAGACAGGGGAGTTCTGTTCGGATCTGACATGGTCCACCTTCCCACCCAGCACAGAGCCAGGGTGGGGGATCCTTCCATTCCCTGAGGAGCCAGGGCAGCCTTGGTGTCTGCCCAGGAGGGCTTAGTTCCCTTTGGGAAAAATGAGCCGCTCCCTGCAGATGAGACTGCCTCCAGGGACATCTTGGCAGCCGGGAAGACGGTCTGTGATTGCTGGCCTTGCTTGTGCCACCTCACAAAAACATCCCCTGGGGTTCTGGGAAAGGGAGGGGATTCACAGCCAACCTGGCTACCCTCCCAGGCAGGGTCTGCCCCTATGGCTTCGGACATTCAAGCTCCGTCATTACCATCACCACCACGGAAGCAGCTGAGGAGGCTGTTTAAACAACCAGCTTCCAGGACAGAGGCCGACTGGGTGTCTAGGTTATTTGCCCTGCAGGCCTCAGAGCAGAGCCTTCCCCTCACTGGGTGTGTCTCGAGGGGCGCGGTGATAAAGGCAGGTATTTGAGTCTGAAGCATTCAGGTCTGAAGTGGGAGTCGGAGTGCTGACCTCCCATCCTCAGCTCCCCAAGTCCTCAAAGCACGCGGGGGTGCCCGGGAAGGCCGCCTCTCAATTTTTCATCCTTAAGCTCGGCTTATAATTGCCGGGAGCAGGGCGCTGAGGGGCCCTGGCTGCTGGCTGCCTCATCTCCTTCCTGGAGATGGAGAACGTAAAATTTCCCAGTCTCCTTTCCTGAAGACTACCTGGTGCTTTCCTCTCTTGGGGACTGAAGCGTCCCCCGGCCCCCGACCTGGTGAAGCTGTGACCCCTAGTGTGCCTACGTGTTTGGAGAGGCGGCCTGTAAGGAGGTGACATGGGCTAAGTGAGCTTGCAAGAGCGCACCCCGACCCGACAGACCGGAGGCAGAAGAAGATACCCACACCAGGCCCCCTCTCCAGGGTGGGGGATGCAGGGAGGAAAGACCATACAGAGACTGGCAAGAAGGGGGCAGAAAGAGAAACCACCGTCAGTCAACCCTGGCGGTGCGCTGACCCTGGACATCGGCGTCTAGAACTGTGAGAAAGACAGCATCTCCAAGGCCGGGCTGTGCCTACTGCCCCGACTGAGCCCTCTCTCAAACAAGATGGGGCGAGGCCCACAACACGGTGGGGGACGGAGGTGGCACCGCGGCCAGGGTGTCTGACACCCTGGTATGCCCGAGATCCAGAGCTCGGCCAGCCGGTGGCGGGCTGCCTGTGACAAGGCTGAGGTTTACCCCACCCCGGAGCCTGATCCTCCCTCGCTGGGGCCCAGGCAGCTGGTCTGCCAACCTCCTGGGGGGAGCAGGAGTCCCATCTAATGGCCGGGTCAGCCCAGGCCTCAGCCACATGTGGAGCGGAGCAGTGGGGGCAGTGGCTGCTGAGGCGAGAGTGGCCGGAGGGTGGTGGCCAGCTCAGGGGCAGGTGGGCGCTCAGGTCAGCCTGCTGCTCGCAAAGGGGCAATTTGGTGGCAGCTGGCTGGCTCCTCTGCAAACTTCAATCCATGTCCACTCCACCCCCAGAGACTTAAGAGAAACCCCAGTTCCTGTCCATTATGAATGGGCCTCTGTGCCTGCCGAGGAACTTCTAGAAAACTGAGAATAAAATTAAGACCCAAAATGATACTCACTAGGCTTTGCCGTGCTCCCGGCACCGGCCCTTAGGGAGAGTGGACACCTACGGGCCCGGGCACAACGCAGGAAGGAATCCCAACACCCTGCAGGCCCGCCGAGGCCACAGGGCCAGGGAGCAGGCGCTCTGAGGAGGAAGACCCCTGGCTGTGGTGGTGACAGATGAGAGCCCCCCACTGGGAGACGCTCGGGGTCGCTGTGGATCTGCGGGAGTCAGCTAAGCGGCTGCAAGTAATCCCGGGGACAGGCAAGACCAGAGAACCCTTCTGTGCCCAGGTGACGGTCTCCTCCTGGGGACCTTCTGCTGCTCGCCGCCACTGCTGAGTCCCACCTCGCCCTGCCGGCTGGGTTTGGAAGACAAATCTGGGGCACACGCTGGGGGAGGTGGGAGAGCAGGGCCGGCCACTCCACCAGGCAGCCTCAAGTTGATGGCGAACGCGGAGCGGCCGGCGCCTGACCCACTTTGAGGGGAGCACAGAGACAGGAATAATGCGAGCAGCGCTGCTCTCTGAATGCACAATCAGGGGGAGGGAGCCCTGTGGGTCCTCGACAGCCCAGACCGAGGAGGCCGCCGCTCCACGCAGCCTTTATTAGAAAGGATCGTTTTTTTAACGACACCAAATGGGGCGCCCCGAGCTGAGCCAGCTGTTTGCGTCCCCCGTGGGAGGGGTCTGCTGGCGTCTGCCAGGAAAGTTGGTAACAGGAGGGAGGTGGCCATGCTGGGGCCCCTCTGGCCGAGAGCTCCCTGTGACCGGGCGGTGTAGACAGTTTCATCTGGTTGGGGCCCGGCTCGGAAGCCACAGCAGCCAGGTCTGTGGGCACCAAGGGCTTTTGGCTGTGCCTCTCCTAAGTGTCCAGGTCTATTGGCAGCTGACAGAGCTAAGGAGGAAGCCCAGGCCGCTGACGCAGGCCTGCTGCCCATTTTTCCCAGGTTCAAGCCTCCTTGGAGGCTGGGTGGGTGCAGGGAGAGCTGAGGGGAGCAGACATTGTTGGGAGGGGTGCAGGGTGGGTGTGGCACCAGGGCCAGGGCCAGAGCTGAGAGCTGGTGCCCGTCTGCAGCGGTCACCTGGGCATGAGGGATCGGGTGACACAGGGGTCTGGTCAGGTCTGCTCGGGTCAGAACAAGTCTCCACAGAGGCCACCCCTTGTACACGTGAGCCCAGAGGCCTTGGCCTCCGATCTTCCAGATGGATTCCCCGACACGCAGGACTAATCTGGGCGGCGGAAGAAATCAACAGGCCACTTGTCATACGCGGTCTGACCTTTTCCTGGACAACATGCTATTGGCAAAGGCCACCTAACTCTTAAAATCCGTCCTGGCAGCACCAGGGAGGCCGGGGCCCATGAGCTGGAGGGGGGCACAGGGAAAGGTCACGTGAGGAGCAAAGCAACCGGAGGACTCCTCAGCGCGCCCGGTGCTCCGGGGGCCCGCGTGGGGCGGGGTGCCTGCAGCCTGCGCCGGCCTCGTTTCAACAGATGGCCGAACAAATTCCTAATTAGGCACAAGAAAGTTTCCGGCTCAGCACATTTATTTATGATTTTCCGGTCCCTTTGGTGCTCATTCTTCCCCCGTCTTCCGAGAACTCCAGCCAGCTCACTGCCTTCCCCGGGCGCCCCATTCGGGCCCCTCGGATAGTCTGGGCCCCAGTCTAGACAGGGAGTGCGGGACAGCCCGGGGGGTTGCGGGGTGGGCTCGGGGAAGGGCTGCGGTCACACACAGCTGCTTTTCAGAAGCAAAATGAAAAGGGAGCTGGTTACAAACTGACCAGATTTGAGGTGACAATGGGGCTTTGGGGCTCAGTGCCTTGGGGGAAATTTTAGGAAAATCACTTGGGGTGATTTTAGGCCAGAGGTGAGACCCCCCCCCTCAGATGGCCAACAAATGGCCAGTGGGCAGCCCCTGCTCCCTCCCATAGCCGCTGCATGTGGGGTGGCCCGTGGGGGCTTCTCGGTTCCCGTCCCCGTCCTGGGGCCCTTGCTGCCCTGGGGTCCGGAGGCTGCACACACCTGCCGCCAGAGCGACGGAGGGAAAACCCAGGTGTCTCCAACCTCCCCGGCTGGAACGGATGGCAGGCGCGGCTACGTTTTAGGGCTCACTTAACCCGGCGATTTTCCTCCCACCTAGAGAACTCTGTGTCACAGGGAAGGTGACCCTTCAAGCCCAGAGGTCTGAGTCTGTCCTGGAGAAAAATGACAGCCGCGTGGCCCCCCAGTGGCACCAGGAGGGGTCTGCCCTGTGGCCATCTCCCCGATCAAAAGGAGAGTCAATGATGTCACCCCAGAAGCGCGAGCGTGGGTGACCTTTGGCAGCTGGTGGCCCCCTCGAGCCCTCTGTGCCACCCAGTGCCTGTCACGGCCGCCACCACCTCTCACTGCCAGGGGCTGCTTCCCACTGTAGTCCCCTCTGTGGGGCTCTGGTTGGGAGACAGAGGCGCAGCGTGGGGTCACCGGGGGCTGGGTGGCCCCCGACTGTGGACCTGAGCCGTCTGTTTCCTAGAGCAACTGAGCTGCCAATTCTACCCCAAAAGCCTGGTCTCGGGGAGAGGCTCCGCCAGCGGGATGGACGCCAGGGCTGGCCCAGCCGCCTGAGCCCCCAGGAAGCTCAGCGCCCCCTGCAGGTGGAAGCCGAGTCCCTTCAGGGTCTCGGGGCGCTCACGTTCTGCCCTAAGACAGTCGCTCTTTATTTACCGCCAGCCTCATGCCGCCTTCTGCCTCTAATGAATGTGCTGCTCACAGACGCCAGAGGACGTCGTCACGCTAAACGGGCACTGGGTGTTACGGAAGCCATTAACTGTCATTATCCGGGCGGCCGTCCCCTCGTGGGCTGCCACGGGGACCCGTCACGCGGGCCGGAGCGCGAGCTTCCCCCTCTCCCCACCCCGGCCCGCCCTCCTGCACGGGGGGTGAGAGCAGAGCCGGGCGGGCGACCCCTCCCACCCAGCCACAGCAGAGCCCGGGCAGCCAAGGAGCGGGGTGGGGCCCCAGCACCAGAACTCGGGGTCTCAGATTCAGGAAGCGGAGGAGCTAAGACAACGGACCCGGGTCGGGAAAAGCAGGAGAGAGAACATTTTCCTGCCCATCCTGCCTCACTGAGGCGCTCCCTCTGAAGGTCACGGGCTTTCACACACTTCCTGTAAATGAGCTGACTGCAGGGGGAGGGAGGGTCGGTGGCTGGTGATTCTGATCCTCTGACTTTTGACCCAATCCTTCCTGACACCCCAGGAGGCTCCATTCCAACATGTAACCTGAGCGCTAGGGTGACCCTTGTGTTCTAAGTAACTTGTTCTCATTTAACCCAGGGCTCAGGGGCACCTGAGCCAGGTGTGGGGAGATGCCCTGCAGGTGGGTGCAGGAGCAGACAGCAGAAGGGGGCAGACAGGAATTGTGCCCAAGCAGGCACAGGATGGGTGCCCCCTGCCCCCTGCCTCAGCTGGATGAATGACAGAGGCCCTAGAGGTCTCACGCATCGGATGACGGGGCCTCCTCTCATCTGCTCGCCAGGAGGGACCATGAGTGGGAAAAAGTTACAAGGTTCTTGGGGCCTCCCTAGTGGTGCAAGGGGTTGAGATGCAGCACTATGAAGCTATTGGCAGCCGCCACAGCACGAGTTCAATCCCTGGCCAGGGAGCTACCCACATGGCGCAGCAGATCTCTCCTGTCTCCCCTCTGCTCCCCTCAGCAGTGTATTTCGGTCCATCTGCCTATTCTGCTCCCCACTCTGTCTCTGGTGAATCCTCTCACCAACCACACCTCTGGCCTGTACCCCAGCTCTTGTACGCATAAATAAATAAATCTTAAAAAAAAAGAAAAGAGAAGTCACAAGGTTCAGGGTTTGGCTTAGAACAAGGCAGAACTTGCTGGCACTGACCGATGTCCCCCGCAGAGCACAGCAGGGGTCTCCCCCTCAACCCCGTTGTGAGCTCCCGGGAGCCCCCGGGTGTCCGTGCACTGCAATGGGACCCCCATGGGGAGCAGGGGTCAGGCTGGATCTCACTGAAGATGCCAGGACTCTTGGGCTGTGCTGGCTCCTGCAATCCTGACCCCAGAGACTGGTGGCGCCAGGATTGCCGGAAAGGATCTGGAGCTGAAATTGGCCTGCGTGCTCCTGGTCTGGAGCGGCCTGCTGGCAGGGAACAGCAGGGTGCAGCCGTGTCCTGGCTCGGGGCAAACGTAGAGGGAACAGGGCATGGGGAAGAGGGTCAGGAGGGAGGCGTTCCAAGCTCGGGTTCCCCTGGAACCTGCGAGCTGAAGAGCAGGCAAGGTCCCAGGAAGCACCCCTGGGGGACTCCCAGAGGCTGCCCTAGCCTCTGTGGCAGCGCCTCAACCAGAACACCACAGCGTCCTTTGCTTTTAGACCTCACAGGCGCCAGCTGATGCCTAGAGCGTGTGCTGGCTGGTGTGTGTGTGGGGGAAGGGACAGGAACCCCATATCCTCCTACCCTGAGCTCAGATGGCTCAGCAGCTGGCCCTTGGGTGGGTGGTGGGATGGTATAGTGGGATAAAAGAGAACCCTAAGACCCCCAAACTTCCCCTGAAGACAACAGCACTCTTGCTCAGCGGGGCGTGAGTTGGTATTTGGGAGGGGTGTGTTTTGATGCTTCGGGGCCCTGAGACACAGAGCGGCCTCCCTGGCGTCTGGGCTCATGGCTGAGGACCACAGTGCCACGCGCACGTTCTGAAGGGCGCACGGCCTGACCCAGGCCTCATAAGCCCAGACTGGGGGTCTGGTTGGGCCTGACTCGGTTGGGCCCCAGAATCACGGGTCCTAGCCCCAGGCCCACCACTCCCCGACCTTGAAGTCACCTTCTCAGCACCACATTTCCACACCAGTAAAAGGGCGGGCAGAGCCCCTGCCACCGCCTTGCCCTCTGCAGTCCGAGAGCCCGCGCTGCGGCTGCCAGGGGGGGAGGGCGGGGAATGGAGACGTTTCCGACTCACCGATCCATCTCATCAGAGAGGTCAGGAGCTGCAGGTATTTGGTCTTCTGGACGTCAAAGAAGGTGAAAGGTCCCAGGAGGAGAGTGAAGACAGCCTGGGGGGAGAACAAGAGTGAGGGGGGCAGAGGCCAGGCTGCACCGACACCCGCTCCTGCAGCTCTGCCACAGGCTTGACCCAGCAGCCCCGGACGGTGGAGGGTCCCTGGGCAGACAGCGCCTGGTGAGTCGCTAGTGCCGGGAGGAATGAGGCCAGAGCCACTCTCCGCCATTCCTCACGCCGACTGTCCGGGTCACTGGGTCAGCCTAGGGACGCACCGCAGGCTCCCGCCTCGGCTCCTCAGCAGACGCTGACTGAGGATTCAGGGAGGGCACGGAGCTGGGCAAGAACAGGGATAGGGCCCGAGAGGGCAGGAGGACGAGAGCCCAAAGGACAGCAGGCTGGCTTGGGCCTCTGGGTTTACCAGGAGGGAGGACCCAGGGAGAGGGGCACAAGCGGAGACGACACTGTCCAAAAGGGCTTGCTGGGGAGGAAGGATTAATCGAGACGGGTGAATCAGCAGCCTCCTTGACTTGAAGAGAGGGAAGCCTGGGGAGAGCCAGCGGCTGCCAGGGCAGATCACCCAGAAAAGTACCCTGGGCCGCAAGGGCAGGGTCTCCCCCAGGAATGCCAGGCGTGGAGAGGTGCAGGGTGGGGCGGGGTGTGGCCAGGGTGGGTGCCGGCCAGAACCGGCCCCTTGGTTTGTCCCCTTGGGGGGGCCAGCAAAGCCGCTGCTTACTATACGGAAAAAGAATAAATCAAACGCTGTCTTAGCAAAGGGGTGTGTGGGAAACATGAACTCTCTGCAAGAGAAAATGGGGGTGAACATGGCCCAGTAGAGGGGGGCTGGGAACCGAGGGCTGGTTAGGATTTCCGAGCCGAATTGGCTGCTCAGGGAGCGGAGAATTAAGAGCTGCTGGTTGGAGTGGCGGTGATGGGCCCATTTCCAATCTGCCACTCGGAAGCCGCAGAGGCATCAGACTTATTAACATTTACACTGTGCCGTTTTATCACGTTCATGCTAATGGCACCAGAGACACTGCAGGCGCAGAGCCCGAAGGTGGGGAGCGGTGCCCACTTGGGGGAGTGGGGCTCTGGCCTGGCGATGGGGGCGAATACATCACAGCTGCTCAGCCCGCAGCCAGCCCCCCTCGCCACTCCCCCAAGCAGGCAGGAGCTCTGAGGGGGGCTGGCCCGTCTCCCCCCTCCCCAGTAAGGAGAGCAGGATGTGGAGAAGCTGTGACCTCTTATCCAAGTCCATTATCACTGCGAGAATGAATGACAGAAGACTAAAGTGCAGCTTAAGGAAAAGGCTCTAATTAGCTGGGGTGGATCGGGCCTCCTGGCAGTCACCAGGGCTGGGAGACTTCTGGAAAGAGCTTCCTGCCAGGGCCTCAGAATCAGAAGCCTTTTCTCTGGGCCTGGGGTGACGGGGGATGCAGAGGAGAGGGACTGTCCGGGGAGAGGGCAAGGCAGCCCCGGAGGGTCCCGAGGTTAGAGGGGCTGGGGACACAAGCACAGGCCGCCGGATTTCGTGGAGGAAGTGTGCATGCGGCACCATCACCAAGTCATTTAGGAAAATTACCACTTCAGGGAAACTTTCCACTGATGAATTTCTCGTTTGAAGGTTGGCAGAGGGAGATGTCATGCAGAAAACAGACACAAAGCCATGGGCCCCCAACGTGTCCTGGTCACTGTGGCCTGCTGGACTTTGCACTCAGGGGTGCCTGGCCAGGGCCAGGTCCCCAATGCTGGCAACATGGCATGGCAGCTGTGGGGGGGTCAGAGACCCTGGGGTGGCTTATGTGGGAGGTCAGATCTTATCTTTCAGGAGGCTCTACGATGCAGAAGATGGGGCAGCAGAACCAGCCTCCAAGGCAGGCAGGACCCTGAGGTCGCAGGCTGCGCTGGCCCTTTCTGGATACAGAACCTCTCCCCTCTCTCACCCCGCAGATACTTAAGAACTTTCAACTTCTGAGGTTGGAGGTCTCAGGCCTATATGAGCACCCTTCTATTTAAAGAGACCAAGCAGGGCCTCCCTGGTGGTGCAAGGGGTTAAGACGCAACCTATGAAGCAATCCGCAGCCACTGCAGCACGAGTTCGATCCTGGGACTGGGAGCTACCCACATGGCACAGCAGACCTCTCCTGACTTGCCCGCTGCTCCCCTCAGCAGTGTATTTCAGTCAGTCTGCCTGTTCTGCTCCCCACTCTGTCTCTGGTGGATCCTCCCACCCCCACGCCTCTAGCCTGTACCCCAGTTCTTGTATACATAAATAAATCTTTAAAAAAAAAATAAAGAGACCAAGCAAACACATGCATCTCACAAAGGAAAAGCAAGCAGCCACTGGAGTGATGGGAGGCTCATTAAGAAGGGGGTGCACACCTGTAGGCTAAATGAATTAGTCAGGTTTTTTGTGCCACTGTTCTCTGTGGCCATCACCTGCGGCCTTGGTCGCGGTGATGCAGAAGGCACTTGGAAGTGTGGGCACGGGGCAGGCAGGCCTGATGGTGGACACTTGAGCGTGCGTATGGGCCTGTGCATGTGCACACCTGAGCCTGGAGGCCGGGGCTGAAAGGGTGGCGTCTGTCAGAGATGGGGCGGCTACTAGGATGCGCCGTGTGACTTCAGAGAGGTGAGACCACGAGAGAACTCGAGAGAGCCCAGAGAAAAAGATTCATGGGGGCCTCCCTGGTGGCGCAAGGGGTTAAGTCTCAGCACTATGACACTATCAGCAGCCACTGCAGCCTGAGTTCGATCCCCAGCCAGGGAGCTGACCCACATGGATGGGCAGGTGACCCATCAGGATGGGCACAGGCAGCTCCTGTTCCCAAGGCACTCCCGTCCCGCCTGGTCACAGTTCAGTGTCCTAGGGCCGCTGGGAATTTAACTCAGTCTAGGGCTCAGCACAGCAGTGTCCTCGCTACGTCTACGTGCAGGCTAAGGGCACCCCCTCCAGAGGCTCTGACCTGACAATTCCCGACCCATTCCCTGCTCTTTGTCACAGGGGCCTGAGGATGCTGAGACTTGGTGGCTTAAAACCACAGAAATGTATTCTCTCCCTAGCCCTGCCAGGGTGGGGACACGGACCCAGGGCTGGGGAGAGATCTGCTGCACCTCCCCCTGCAGTGACCTTTAGGGCTAATGACTTTTGCCAAGGTCCCTAGGTCCGGCTGGGCAAGGAACCAGCTCGCAGGGGGAGAACAGCAAAACGCCCTGAAGACATAGATAAGACGGAAGCCTGTTGAAAGATAACGACCCCCAGGAGCCACTACAGGAATGCTGACCGCAGGGAACACAAACTTTATTCTAATACAACTGTCTCTCTAAAATCTTTTCTTTCTCTGTCTAAAAAGGTCATTGGTTTGCTGATTAAAAAAGAACATACAGGGCCTCCCCGGTGGCGCAGCGGTTGAGCGCTGGGTTGCGAAGCTGCCCGCGGCCTCTGCGGCGCCGGTTCGATCCCCGGCTGCTCCCCGGCCACCGGCGGAGGATCCCACATGGCGCGCAGACCTCTCCTGCCGCCCGCTGCTCCCCTCAGCAGTGTCCTTCGGTCCTTCTGCCTGCTCTGCTCCCCGCTCTGGCTCTGGTGAATTCTCTCACCCTCCCGCGCTTCTGACTGTACCCAGTGCATGTATAAACAAAACAAACAAACAAACAAAATAAATAAATAAAACATGCCTCTATAAAAAAAAAAAATAAAATAAAAAATAAAAAAAAAAAGAACATACAAAATCTAATAACTAGGCTAATTCAAATGAAACGTTACTAAACTCTGTGTATTAATAGAACTGTTAGCTTAATAATTTCTCTGTTGTATGCTTAGCCTTGTTAGCATTAATCTTTTTTTTTTTTTATAGAGGCATGTTTTATTTATTTGCTTGTTTGTTGGTTGGTTTTGTTTATACAAGCACTGGGCACAGTCAGAAGCGCGGGAGGGTGAGCGAATTCACCAGAGCCAGAGCGGGGAGCAGAGCAGGCAGAAGGACCGAAGGACACTGCTGAGGGGAGCAGCGGGCGGCAGGAGAGGTCTGCGCGCCTGTTAGCATTAATCTTAATGATAAAAATATTACATTGTGAAAAGTAAAACTCACCCGTGCTAATTAATAGTAATTTAGTGGTAGTGAGTAGTTTAAACAAAAAGTAATCACATAAAACAAAAAGAAAAATTAATAGCCTAACTACTTAGGAATGCGCCTGCTTCCAGATGTAAATCACTGCCCTGTCAATGATAAGCTAAACCTATAAGCAAGCTGATTTCTTCACTGATGTTCGCCATTCCTATGCCTTTAGAAAACATATATATACTGGTCACCAACTCAAAGAAAATTACACTCAGATTTTCACTCTCTTGAAGTGTGTCTGTTTGTCATTTCTTTGGCCGAATCCCTGACCACCCTGCGCAGTCTCTCAACCCTGAGACGGCCTCATCGTTCACTGCTGTGCTGGTCCGCGGCAGAGATCAAGACTGGCCTTTGGGGGCTCTGTCCTGTCCCTTTTGTCCCACGCTGGGCCCAGAGCTGGCACAGGCCCTGTCATCTCCCACACTCAGTCCGGACACACCCGCTCTGATTTAGCTCCACCTGAGAGGACAAAGTCCACTGGCCCCAGAACTGGGTTCCTTTGCCAACCTTGGCTCTGAGATGCCACCCGCAGAGCTCAGAGCAGCAGCCTGGGTGATGGAGGCCCCATGTGCCCGGTGTTGTCCAGCCCTGGGCCTTCGCTTGGCAAGCTCGTCAGCCACTCCTGCTTAAGTCCCATGGCCCAGCAAAGTTTGCTCCTCCACCCAGGGGGGCTTTCCTAGTCCCCCGCTGGAGCCAGAACACAGAACCAAAGCCTGAACCCTGTGTGCCGTCACCTTTGCTCTGGCTGCTAAGAGGTAGAATGGACTAGCTTCTTTTTTTTTTTTTTGTGGGACCCTCGCCGGCGAGGCCGGGGAACGAACCGGTGCTGCAGAGGCTGCGGGCAGCCTCGCAGCCCAGCGCTCAACCGCTGCGCCACCAGGGGAGGCCCTAGAATGGACTAGCTTCTCGTCAGAACGCAGGCTCTAGTGAAACGCAACACACAGCCTGGCCCACTCCCCTCAAAAGTGGGGTGTGTGAGGAGATGGAACGATGCTCAGTGACAGCGACCACGCAGGACAAAAGTCCTGAGGACTCAGCAACTCCAGGCCCAAAGCAAGCCATGGGGCAAAGGCCACACACCAACACGCCCCGCACAAGGGACAGCGAGGAAAGCAGCACGAGGTCAGCCCCCCCAGCCCCTGCCAGCCCTGCCTCCCACCAGGAGGCCAGTGGGTGACCGGCGGCCTCCTGTGGGCACAGACTGTTGGGGAAGCACAGAGGGAGTGTCCGTGGTGTGGCGGCCGAAGGAGCTCGGAATGGGGAGGAGCCCTTCCCCGGGTGGCCGGCGGGACACCGGGTAGCGGGTGTGGACACCAGGCAGGCAGTTGCTCGGAAGCTTGCTAGACAGCCAGTTCCCAGAGGACCCTCAAGTTGGTATTTTTCTCTAAAAACAGAGGGCTGGTTTGCTTTAGACTGCACAGTGCAGGAGATGGAGCTTCCAGGAGCCTGGGACTCAGGCCGCAGCAGCTTCTCTTCAATCCACTGTCAGGTCCCCTCAGGAGTGTCAACACACAGGCCAGCAGGTGCATGGCCACCGGGCCTTCTTGCTCGAGGCTGAGCGTGTGGTTATGTGTGTTGTTCCTGTCTAACTGGGGCTGATAACGGCGCTTCTCCTAAAGCAGCAGTCTCGGCACACAGCGTGGCGATCTAGCCCCGTGTCCCCTGCAGGGACTGACGTGGGGACATCACGTGGAAACTGACAGCCTGTCCTGAGGAATCTGTCACCTTGTGAATGTCAGTGTGTGATGGGAGAGGCCCGCACGGGGCCTCCTGCACACTGAAGCTGCCTGGACACCTACGGGGGCTGTCATTGTGAAGCCAGGCCGTTGGACTGGACAGCGCACACAGCCCGGGGGGCCTCGGGGTGGGGGGCCACGCTGAGCGCTCCAGACGGTTTGGGCAGTTTTCTTTTTCTTTTTTCAGATTGATTTATGTATGCATACAAGAGCAGGGGTACAGGCCAGAGGTGTGGGGGGTGAGAGGATTCACCAGAGACAAAGTGGGGAGCAGAACAGGCAGATTGGCGGAAGTACACTGCTGAGGGGAGCAGTGAGCGAGACCTAGAGGTCTGCTGCTCCATGTGGGTAGCTCCCTGGTCGGGCCGGGGATGGAACTCGTGCTGCAGACTACGGACAGCTTCATAGGTTGCGCCTTAACCTCTTGCGCCACCAGGGAGGCCCCTGTTTCGGTGGTTTTCTTAAGCGACAGACGCTAGTCCAAATTACAGGGCTGTCCTCGTGGGACGCTAGGGGTTAAGAGTTAATTGGGGTTAATCGCAGCTCAGCACGAACCCGTGCCTAAGCGGGAACTGAACTTTCAGCGCGTCCTTGAAGTGGGTGAAGGAATGTTCAAGGATTCTATTTTTATTTCTCAAGTGGCTGTGCAGATTTCGGTTCTGGAGTTTTATTTTCCTGATTTGAATTACCACGTCTGGGGACTCATCCCTCAGGAGGTGAGTGCTGAGGCTGTGGGGGCCTTGTGGGGGAGACTCCAGGCTTTGGGGCCACAGACAGGGGGTGGGGTTTGTGCTCTGATGTCCTGGCTGACAGTGAGATCCGCAGTCAGTGACTTCCCTGCGTGTGCCCTGGAGGTGCTCAGCAAAGAGGAGGCCGGCCCTGACACCCAACAAGTGTCAGCCACTCAGCACAGCAGGTAGGGGCACGGGTAATGACTGGAGCTAAGCGAGGCCCCTGGCCTAAGAACACCGGGTCAGCCCTGCACTCGCTGGACGTCCACAGCTCCACCCAAGTTTGCCAGGGTCCCCACTCTCTTCGGGGGGTTGAAATTCTTTCAGCCAAATGTGACGGGTCAGACAGCACGCTAGGGAAGAGAGCGGCTGTGCGGGTGGCAGGTGGGGGCTGAGCCCCACGAGCCAACTTCACGCTGTTTGCTGAAGCCCTAAGCTGAGCCGCCACCGGGGAGGCCATCTTGGGTTCCGCAGAAGGAGCCCGAGTTCCTGTGGAATCCGGAACACGGTGTCTGCATCTTCCACAGGCAGAGGCGGCAGGACCGTGTGAGGACTAGGCCAGAGGAGGTGAGCAGCCCTCAGGGGAAGAGGGGACGCTGGCCAGAGGGGCTGCTGGACTTCAGCCGCAACTACCCAAGATGGCGGCCCTGCCTGCAGGAGGCCGCCCAACCTGGCAAATAGCTGGTGAGTGACACGTGGGGTCAGCCCACTCCCCACGGGGCAATGCTGACCCCTCGCCTCAGCCCAACACCTTCTGATGACTCAGAGCAAGCGACACGGCTTTTGTCCCTGGTCCCACCCAGCCCTCCGGAACTGGCACCGGGGTACCTGGGAGATGCTGGCGGGATGGCTTGAAAGACTCAGGTGATGCCTGAAGATAAAAACGGGGAGTTGACGCCTGGCTGCAGTAAAGACACACGCGCTGCTCGATCGTCAGTATAAGCCCTGCTATCCTCTCACACCAGCCTTCAGCAGAAACCAAGGCTGCTTGTGCGAGCGATTCAGCCCCTTCAGAACAAGGAGTGGGGACATGTGATACCTGAGTCCCATCAAATGGCAGGAGCGAACGTGCTGGAAGCCACTGAGCCCCAAGGAGAGGAGGGTGCTGAGCCCCGAAGCAAAAGCAATGAGCAGAGAGGTAAAGATTCCGCCAGGCGGGCCTCCCTGGTGGCGTAGGGGTTAAGTCTCAGCTATGAAGCTATCACCAACCACCGCAGCATGAGTTCGATCCCCGGCCAGGGAGCTGCCCACATGGCACAGCAGACCCCTCCTGTCTCCCCGCTGCTCCCCTCAGCAGTGTATCTCAGTCAACCCACCTATTCTGCTCCCCACTCTGTCTCTGGTGAATCTTCTCACCCCCCACACCTCTGGCCTGTACCCCAGTTCTTGTATGCACAAATAAATAATAAAAATAAATCTTAAAAAAAAAAAAAAAAAGATTCCGCAGGGAGTTCTAAAGCCGCCCTGAACTACAGAACAAAGGCGAGAGACCCCCAGGGACCCACACGGCAGGACCAGAACACCCACCAGACCTGGCCCAGGGAGCTGGCCAGGGGGAGAGAGCTGGGCCTGTGCCTGTAACTGAGCAGAGGATGAAACCTGGGAGACCTGGGGGAGATGCCCCCTGGCCAGGGCAGTGCCCTGTCTCTGGGAAGTGTGAGTGGAAATGCTACTCGCCTGAGACCAGAAATCAGAGGGGAGACTGCTCTCAGGAGATGCTGCCCCCGAGGACCGGCTGGTCAGAGTACCCCCAACTCCGCACAGGTTGCAGCCGTGTCCAGCCTGGAGTCCTGTCATCGGGGTTGTGGTATGGAGAAGGGGTGCACCTCCTGGAGGAGCTGAGGAACAGCTACTGGGCTGCAGGCTGCATGGGAGTGAACCAGAGACCCCCTCAGCTCCCCACGGGGCTCCACTGCTTGACTCCAGAGCACTGGTCCTACGGGGGCTCAGGCTGCTGGCAGAGGCCAGTAGTGATGGCGGACGGCAGCGGTTCCCCACCACGGCATGTAGCCCGGCGCGGGGGGCTCCGCAGCTGCAGGCAGTAGAGAGGCCCGTGGATTTGGTGCCTGGACCACCAGGTGTGAGCCATGAGCCGAGTGGTGCCCTCGTCCAATCAGCGAAAGGACTGAAAGGGTCCAATCAGACTTGTTTGCGGGGGGACGCTCACAAGAGTTTATAAGGCAGGAGGGACGCCAGCTCCGGGCACTTGCTCGGCGCCTGGGCTTCTGCGCCCTCTGAGATCTGCTCGGACTCGCTTGCCCCCCGCATGGCACGCTCTGGACTTGCTTGCTCGGACTTATTCGCTTGGGCTGGACACTTGCTCGGTGACCTCCAAAGGGAGAAAATAAAGCAAAAAGCTTTGCAGAAAAACCAAGGATCCTTGCAGAGTGCAGGGTCCGCCACCTTCGGGACTTGCCTCAGACCTGGCCTGAAAGGAGCAGCGGGCCCTGGGCCTGGGGTCTCAAAGAGCTGTTTGTGGATGGTGTGAGCCAACAATCCACAACTGTAATGCTAGTGACCAGGTGACCACCACTGGCCAGGGCTGCCCAGCACCATTGACAGGTGGCTGGTACTATGTCCGGTCACCTCCGAGAGCTGCTAATTGCCTGGCAGCACCCCCTTGCTGTCTGGTCCAGCGCCCCGTGCTGTCCACCTGACCTTCAGGCTGGGCCTGCTGTGATGTCATCTCAGCAGCCCCCTGTGAGCGCCTCCAGCTGCGGGGAGCTGGATCCTGGCCTGCTGCTTCTTGGCGAGCCCTGAGCGCCACGCCCTCGTGGGCGGGACAGCACCAGCTTGGATGAGCAGCTTCTGCACACTGGACGCTATCTGGGGTGAGACAGCCGCCACCTGTGGCCTTGAGAACGCGTTTCCCCTGTTGGTTTAATAACCCCCATTGCTGTCCCTGTGTGGTCTTGCAACTGTGTGGGTGAAGAACCCATACACAGCGACCTGCCCTCTACTGGTGCTGTCCCTTGAGGCTACAGCCCCCCACAGCCCCATTTCAGGAGGAGAGATCCCCGACCACAGCGCCAGGTCCGGACAGGGTTGCCGAGCACAGGATGGTCCAGGCCCCTCTCCCAAGCGCGGGTGATGCTGGTCTCAGCCCTGGCAGCCTGGAGACAACAGGCAGTGGGAAGCAGTTCTTGGGTTCGCTCTGCTGCTCCCCAAACACTGACTGAAGAGCTGCTGCTGACTGCTTGACAGCTGAAACATCCCCAGGTCCCTTCCCCGGGACCTTCTGCTTCCCTTCTTTCCAGGCAACTGGAAATGTGGCCGACTTAGGAAAAAACCCAGACTACAAGCTTGGCTGAACCCCCCTGCAGCCCTGCGCTGGCCTACACAGCTGAGACACATCCCGAGTCAGGGTTCGAGGCTGGTGACTGGGCTGGCGGTAGTTCTGGGAGGCAACGTGATGAGCATGTCCCTCCCTACCTGGAGAGAAAAGGCCAGAGCTCACCCACGTTATCCACATAAGCTCATTACAACGCGGCCTGCAGTCTCACCTGGGAGCTCAGTTTGAAAGATGGGGGTGGGGCACCTGGGAGGAGTACAGGTGCCCTTCCAGAACGCTGCTATCTCTCAGGCACTTCCCAGTGCCCTCCCAGCCCGGCCTCTGGGTAAGCAAGGGTCCAGGGAGGGCCGCCACATCACCTCCAAGCCCCCGGCTGCGAGAGGGGTCTAGCTCTGTGGGCAGGGCGGGGCGTGGAGGGAGAGCTCGGGCAGGGGCAGGCTGCCCCACCCTTGGGGCCCTCCCCTGGCTTCTGGAAGCTCCCAGGGAGGTGGTGCCTGCACTGGGAGCACACTTGGATGGGGGGACAGGGAAGGAAGCTCAGAGGAGGGCCAAGTGAAGACTCGACAGCACCCCCCACTTAGCCTGACACCTTTTGAAGGGGATTAAAGAACTTGCCAATCTCAACACCACTAAGATGTGGCTAAAATCAGAAAGTGAGGGTGGTCTGTCTCCAAAGCCCACCCCCCTTTTATGGCCCTAAGCCACCCCCTCCACCATGCCCTAGAGGCTCCCCAGCGCCCCTTGTGGCCTGGCTCCCTGGGGTGGGTGGGGCTCAGGGCCAGCGCCAGCCCTGTCCCCAGGGACCTCTCAGTAGAGGACACGCCCGCCGGCCTGTGTTGTCTCTTCCTCAGCTGAAAGGCCAGATGGCACCGGTGGTGGGCAGAGTTCCAAGGATTTGATGCCAGAACTGCAGCCCTCGTGGTTTGGGAGAGAAGATAAATATTGTGGAAAACCCACACAGTCACTCACGTAATGATGATGAGCATCAGGGCTTGTGAAGGGCAGGACAGGCCGGTGCCACACAAGCGCGAGGCGGACCCACGCCCGGTGTCCAGGTGATGAGATGGGGCGTCTTGGCCTTGAGCGCGGAGGCTTTAGAGCATTAGGCCAAGGGGTGGGTGGGACGAGGGCGTGCGTGCTGCATGTGTGGCCAGGGTGGAGGGGGCAGGCGTGAGGCCGGTTCTGAACAGAGCTGCACGGGTTCTAATGGCCTAACCACGCAGGCGCCAACGAGGAGCGGGCAGAGAAAGTGACCGTGAGGATCCGGTCTCAGGTCCCTGGCACAGGGTCTCTTTGGATTGTTCCCCTCACCCCTGGGCCTCCTAGGACAGGGTCCCTAAGCATTGCTGGGGGGTAGCTTCTGTGCTGAGAACAAGATGACCTCTCCGGGAGAGGGGAGGCTGGTTGAAAGTGAAGATTTTTTTGGCTGGGCAGTGCTGCCAGCTGAGGTGGGTCCTGGACTGACGGGTGGACACACATGGCTGTGTGGGGGAAGTCCCAGAACCGCCTCACCCCCTGTGGTCTCACCCATTCAAACCTTCACAAGCAACCCTCAGTGCACAACTCAGACATAAAGGTGGTTCAGGCCCAACCCAGCCTCGACGAGGAGCCTGCTACCAGGCCAAGAAGCTGACCAGTGCAGAGGTGTAGCCCACATGCCAGGCAGGGGGCAGTGGGGGCAGGAGGTGTCTCTGCCCAGGGAGACCTGGGCGGATCTGGAACCTGCAAGCGCTTGCTAGAGCCTGAGGAAAGGCTCAGGGCTGTGAAGGCCCCGGTGTCACTGGAGGACAGTGGCCAGCGAGGGCAGGGCAGTGGGGAGGAGGAAGGTTCCAGAAGGAGATGGCAGCAGTGCAGGCCACTGCTGTAAATTGTAACTACACCTAAAACCAGGGCTGAAAGAAACAGGCACGGATGAGCCGGGCTCATGGGGCTCCCTGCCTGGCCCAGGGGCGCCTCTGCACTCCAGTTTGGGTTTTGAAAGGGACTTTCCTCCTACCGATTTCTGGGGGACGGGGAGAGAAAGCTCAGCAGGATGTCCTAGGCAGCCGGGCAGCCGTGATGGGTCCTGAAGACCTCCCAGACCTCCCCGCAGCCAGACCGGCAGGAGCCAGAGTGGGGAAGGTGGTGCCTCTGGGAAGCAGGGCTCCCCAACAGGTGAGGGGGTGCTGAGAACTCGACCTCTCCCTACCCTCCTCGGGCTGAGCTGATGTGAAGATGAAAACTTCTCCAGCACCACGGGCTGGGCTCACTGTCCCCCTTTTAAGACACTCCTCTCCCGCTCGAGACCCAGAGTGAGTTCGGTGCCACGGCGGCTGTCGGGAAGGGGGAGGATGGGTGCATGGCGTACGTCCCCACGGCTGTGTCCTGAGAGGCAAGGCCTGGGCAAAATCAAGCCATGGAGAGACACGCCACACGACGCAGCCACGGGCACAGGGCTGGCCTGGCTGTGCGGGCCAGGCTCGGGGAAGGGGTGGTGACAGGCTGTCTACTCAACACCCGCGTCCTCGGTGATGGAGGCATGCATGCTACCAGCCCAGCCCCCCTGCTCCCCCAGCCACTGGTCTGTCTGGGACTAACTGCACAGATGCTTCCCGCGGTGGGCAGTGCATGTGCCCGTGGACCCGAGAACCTGGCAGCTGCTGGGCCCCAGCCCGGGCCCAGGGCGGCTTCGCCCTCTGCCGCCTGGTGTTTTGTGTGCTCCACGAGAGGTGCCAGGTGATCACTGCAGAGGCCCTGGCACTTCCCGTCCTCATCCACACTTCCTGCCTATCTCTGCGCAGCAGAGAGGATGGGCTGCCTGCGTGGAGCTGGAGGGCAGGGAGGGAGGGCAGTCAGGTGCCCAGAACACGGGGCCCTGCAGCGAGGAGCTGCACAGACTGGCTTGGCTCCACCCCTCCCCCGTTGACGTCGGACCTCCAATTAGCCCTGAGTGGGGCAGGACACCGTGGCGGCCAGCGCTGAGTAACCTTGAGGTGGACTCGGAGAGGAGGCGGCCGGCAAGCTGGCTGATTAACAGGCCCCAAGGAGCTGGGAGTAGGAAACGGCGCTAATAGCCCCCAGGCTTCCGCCCTGGTGGCTGGTCAGTGTCCCCTCTCCGTGGGGCTGGCCACAGTGGGCTTTAAGGGAAGCAGGGAGCACCAGCTTGGGGGTCCAGGGGACCTCAGGCCCCAGGTCTCCTCATGGAGCCGGGGACTCTGCAAACAGCTTGCTCGGTCCAAACATACGCCCCCCGAGGCACCAGCTCCAGGGTGTCCGAGACGCTGGCCTGGAGACCCGTGGCCACTCTTTCCCTGGAAACGGCGGGCACAGAGGCCCCGACCGCTGCCTCCATGCTGTGGCCTGGGGAGTTCTCCAGGGGAGCCGGCGCTGCCAGGTCCTCAAAGGGAGGCCACAGACTCGTCCTTGGACCAGACTGAAAACCCAGGTCTCCATGCCTGGCTCTGCCCACAGCCAACCCGAAGCGGCCCCACCGTGCTCCGCGGCCCTCCCAGATCCACAAACACCGCCCGGCATCTGCTCAGCTGCCCCGTCTGCGGTAGCTCCCTCTGCACTTGAAGGCTTATTAAAATGTACCCTGGCCTACTCTCGGCTCATCCCAAGCTCATGCTAATGAATCAGATGTCACCATTAATATGCAGCCTATTTGTTCAGCCCTGCCTGATGTGAGGCCCCTCGCGCCCATGCCCCACATACCGCCCCGCCGGTATCTGCAAGCCCCTCGGCTTCTCGGGCTTCTGCTGCCTGCTCGGCCACCCTGTGCGCCGGAGGCCGTGACCGTGGCTAAGCACAGTTTGCAGGGCCACAACCGCTCCCCTGGGGGAGCCTGGCCATTACTGCAGAGTGAGTGCTTTATTTAATTAAACAATCACTGCCAGGGCCCCGGGGCACTACTAGAGACTCCAGACCTGCTCCTAACAGCCGTCCTGGAAGGGACCGTGAGCTTTGCGCCTGCTGCAACGCATCCAAGTCAGCGGGTCCCTGAAAGTACCACAGGCTCATTTGAGATGACAGGAGGGGGTGAGGGGTACACATCTGCTGCCTGGCTTCTGAGTTTGCACAAGGTCTTTGAGCACAAGCCACGTCACTCTAAATCTACTGGGAGGTTGTGGAGTTTGTAACTACTGCTCAGTCCTTAGCTGCACACTTTTGGGGGGACGGAAGCAAATGATAAAGGGGAGAGGAGCTGGGGACCTGAAATCAACACCTGGCACATACATTCTCTTCAAGAACACAAAGTCCCCCAGATGTTAGCCTTACTGGGGGTCCATCTCACAACACGTGCGAGCACCAAATCAAGAAGCCGTAACATGTTCATTTTACATCAATAAAAGGTTAAAAATTTGCCCCCAAGTAGGAAGAATTATGGAGTTTTTGTAGCTACAGTAATAGTGATAAAGAATGATAATGGGGACATCAGTGCCTTCTTGCGTGGGTACAGAAGTGGACAAAGTCACTGTGAGCTCCGTGCCCAGAAACCAGAGGTCTGGAAGCAGAGGGGCCTGGAGCTTGCCTGGGGTAGCTAAGGGGTCACGCACAGCAGAGCGGCCAGGACCAGCCCGGGTTGTGAGGAGCAGCACAGGGAGCTGCCCCCGACTGCACTACTCACAAATAAGGTGGGTTCAGGCTCCAGCCCAGGGTCTGCTGGGATCAGCGTGAAGTGTGTGTATAAAAATGGTCCCAAAAAAGCACAGTGCAGAAGGTCCCCAGCGGGTGAACGCTCCCCATGGAGACCTGTTTGGAAGTTTCCCAACCAAATTGGCCTGTGCTTGAGCGTGTGGGTTCTGGGGAGCATGTGAGAGTGTGCGGGAGTGCAAGCGCGCGCACGTGGAGGCGGGCTGCTCACTACGCCCACCCAGGCCCTGCCCCCGCTTGGGTCTAACCACCACAGCCTTGGCCTTGAACGTGAGGACACCTCCCTTCACAAAGGGCTGGCCCTCCACAAGTCCTATTTATAAGCACCGCATTTCCACAGAATGCCATTTTAAACACCGAAGAGAGACCGCAGCGAGCCCTTCTGCAAAGTAAGGCACCGCTTTGTAACGATAATTACCCCCTGGTTTTGCTCCATACTTTGGCTTTTCACATCCTGGGGTTTCTGAGGAGTTGAGTGTGTGGGTGGGCGGGTGCTGGGGCACAAGATGCTTTCCTGCCTCCAGGCACTTCCCTGGTGACTGGGGAATGGAGGGGGAGGGGGGAGGACACAGGATGAGGAGCTGGACAGGTCAAACTGCCATTAACCTGGGTGCCAGGACCCCACTGGCTGGCTTTGGACAAGCGGCATTTGCGGGGAGCATTCACTCCTTGCCTGAGGGGGACAGGCCCAGGATGCTGAGTGCCGCCACGAGAGGGGGCCTGACAAGAGCCAAGCCCTCTTCACACAGCGGCGCAGCTCGGGGCCAGGGACTGTCCGGCAGAAACCATCGCCGGTGTCTTGTGCTGCCGGTTCCCGGAACCTGGTGTCTTGATTTGGGAGTGGGGGGTGGGGGAGCCAGGGGGATTAAGCCTCGCTCATCCTCAAAGCTGGTGAGCTGGGTACCAGCCACGGCAGAGGTAGGGCGTGGGCCGTGATGGATGGCAGGCTTAATGCTGGCAGACAGAACCCATGTCCCTGAGAGCAGCATTAAAAATAAAAACAGTCCTCTTATTGAGCTGGAGGAGAAAGCTTGGCCAGACACCCAAAGGCGTTGGGGGCGGGTCAGCGCGGCCCAGGGGAAGGCGGGAGCTGGCCTGGCAATGCTGGGCTGTGCTCTGTGGGCCTGGGAGGGACTGAGGCCGCGCCCAGACAGCAACCACTGGGGAGACGGGCAGGGTACTGCGGTGGGGGCTCAGGGGTCCGTGGCAGGAGTTCAAAGCCACAGTGTTGGGGTGATGGGGTGACCCAATTTCCATTTAGAAAGGGCTGGGGGGATGGAAACGTACCAGAAAACAAGGAGCCATCCTGGGTGTGAGATTTATAGACAGCTCCTCGGGGCAGGGGTAAGAAAAAAAGAAACAGAAAGAAAAACACAGACCTGTCCCTTATTATTGATTTCCTTGGAAAAGGAGAGAGACACGGTAATCCTTTAAAGTCAGCCAACTCAATCTGAGCGCGGTTATTGTTTGAAGTGAGAACTCACTCCACGCTGGAGACTCGGCTCCAGCTCAGGCATTGGCGGACGCATTTGGGGAGCAGGGAAGAAGCCCGTGCTTCCTGGAGACCGGGATGGCTGAAGGCCCTGCAGAACATCACCTGGTCAGGCTCCCGGCGTGGGCCAGGGGCCTGGTCAGGACGCCCACCCTCTCACTGCCCTGCGTGACTGGCACCTTCCCACGGGCTGGGAGGGCAGGGAAGGGTGAGGCGTGACACAAACGTGACCTTCCTGGGGCCTCCGGAGCCGAATGAGGAGCTGACAAGAAGCACATTGGGGGAGCAAGAGAAAAGGAAAAGAAAGAGGAAGGAGCCTGGTGGGCCCCCAGCATCATCCTATGAAGGGGTACTCTGCTACCTGGGTCCCTGTGAGCAGCAGCCTCCCGCCCTGGGAGTCAGACAGGAGGGCGGGTGTCACCTTTCTGGGGGAGAGCTGTCTCCCTAGCTCAGGGCCCTGCTCTGTTTCCGGGTGGAGCCCGCCGGGTGGATGGCTCCATGACGACCACCACGGGGCCTGTGGGCTCCCGGCCAGCCCTGGCGGGGGCACCCCCCTTCCTTCCACCCCGGGTTCCCGGCGTTGCGAGAGCCGGGTGACTCGCACACCGCGTCCTACTGGCCTTGCGCTCTGGGGGCACGTGGTGGTGCCCGGGGCTGAGGCAGTGTCCCCAAGCGTCCCCGGGTCCTGTGACTCGCTGCTGCTGATGTAACTTGTTGCTCACACTCACTTTCCCTCCTCGCTGGGCCTCGAGGCCTGCAGGCCACCTCCTGCCCCAGAATTGGTAAGAATAAATATTCAAGTGATGGCAGCAGTGACCCACTTATTAGCAGATGCCACAGCCCCAAGGCACGGTGGCTGATGCTGAAAGAACAGAGAGACAGCGGCAGGGGAAGGGAAGGGATGTGTCCTTGGGAAGACGCGCTCACTCCCAAGGCTACTTGAGTGAACAGGAGAAGTCGGCTTTGCTGTCTCGGAGCAGCAAGACAGACAGCAAATCAATCAGGCAGACGGGCGGGGGGCAGACGCGGATCACGGAACAGACACCATCGCCCCGACTCAGCAAAAGCTGAGCTCTGTGGGCTGACCAACAGGAACCGGCTCCTGCCACCCCAGTACGTCGTGGTACAGGGCACGAGAACAGGGCTGCCGGCCCGAAGAGCTGGGGGTCCCCTCTCTTGCCTCTACTCTGGGAGCCTGGGGAAGTTGGTCTCCAAGTTTTAGTTTTCTCTGCTGTAAAATGCGACGAGGCCATGTACACTGCGGCGTGGCCGGGAGGACTAAGCCAGAACGTGGACATAACTGGTGGCAGGTAGCACGCACGCCAGGTGTCACTACAGGAGGGGCCTGTGGCTCTGTGGGGGGCAGGGGGTGCACTGCTTCCCACTCCACCTTGTGAGCTGTTTTAGGAAGAAACTCTTGGCTATAAGTGCTGCGGATGGATGGAGGAGAGTTTTATGTAAGACTGAGCCACAGTGGACAGAAAACTTGGCTTCTTGGCAGAGAAAGGGAGAACCGGACTCTCGGGGAAGGCTGAGGAGGATCTGTCCATCGTTAACTTGAACTGAGCCTCAGGTCGACCTAACTCTCTAGGAGGAGTCCAGCAGATGGAGCTCCCCCTCAAAGGGGGTGTCCAGGAGGGTTCGGGGGAAAGCCCCTCTGCCTGGCAGAGGTTGGCAGGTCACCCGCTGCGCACTGTCATCTCCCGGGCCACCCATGCTCTGGAGGTCGTGCTCACAGCCACCGTGGTCAAGGCAGGGTGGCAGACTAGGGGGGCCCTGTCCTGTCCCAGGCAGCTTGGGAGGCCTCAGTACCACCAGTTTGCGGAGGAGCACTACTCCGCCACGCCGGGCTCTGCTGGGCCGGTGCCTGCCGGGCTGGCAGTGCCCCAGTGGCATCTGTCCACCTGCAGGTGTGGCTGCCGCCCTGTGAGTGGAGAGGAGCTTTCTGCAACTTGCGGAGTCGCATGGTCCCCTCGGGCTTTCCTCTGACACTCTCAAGGAGGAAGAGACGGTGACAGGGCCCAGGCGCCCCAGTGACAGCTGGGAAGTGCTGCAGGGTGAGGAAGAGAAACAGGAGGGTCCGGCAGACCCCAGCACGTGCAAGACTGGGCCTGGCTCCTTGCCGCGCCAGGAGAGAGCAAAGTGCTGAATCCTGGCTGTTGCCTCCCAGAGCGGGAGCAGTTCAGCAGAAAGATGTCAAGATATCCTCAGCCGGAGGCAAGGTTACTGGCTTGGAAGAGGTGGGGCATCCAACATGCTCCCATGTGACCCTTCCAAGGAGCAGGAGGGTGGGGGGTAGGGGAGGTCCTGAGAAGCCAAGGCCTGCGAGAACAGGTCCCGGGGCTAATTCTCATGGATCCTCCTGGCAGGACCAGGTCACTGCTGGGATGCCAGGGAGTGAGTGACACTGGGCCCCTGCCCTGAAGCACCGGGCTCTGGCTACTCCGAGGGAGGACAGGGAAACACTGACTCATCAGCCGCACTAGCAGCCCCAAGATGTGGACGGAGGTCGCGGGACAGGAAGGGGGGAGAAGGGAGGAATTTTCCACTGGTTAAGGTCAAGTGCTCTGGGAGACGACTAGGAGCTGCTAGTGGAGAGAGCTCCCTTCTCGTAAGCAATCATGATGCCACACGCAGGCCAGCCTCTGGAGAGAGCTAATATCCCGAATAGTCTCATTCTCCGTGTGCATCTCAATAGCATTCCCAGGAAGACAGAGCTCGCTTCCAGAGACTTTCTGAAAATTAAACCACAAAATAAAAGCCTGTACCTTTATCCCCTAGAACATACTGTCCCAGAATAGCAATGAGGAAGTGGGTATTACGAGGCCTATTAAACATGCAGACGGATGGGCGCCCGGTTTACCTGCGACAGGGAGACTGGGTGCTTTAACCGCTCCTGCCCTCTGCCTGGTCCAACATCTTTTGGGCAGAAAAACCAGAAACAGCTGGTAGAAAGAGAAACACTGGAACTCTTGAGAAGGGACAGACCACCACCTGAACATGGATGATGGGGGGCGGGGGAAACGAGGACCCACCGCCCCAGGATGCGAAGAGGCCATGTGACAGAATGGACAGGAACCCCACAGGCCAGGCTTGGAGGCGACGGTGCCCGCATCGCCTGTGGCAGAGCTCAGGACGGAGGAAGAAGCCTACACCTTTGCAAGTTCTCCAGCTCACTGATACAGGGAGGCCAGAGGAGCACGCAGAGTTTCTGGGGGGGCTGGTGTGCAGTAGTCACAGCCCCCAGGTGCCACGGGCAAAGGTGTAAAACACCTCTGAGAGGTGAAGTCCATTTGCCTGTATTCCTCTGAGCAAGTCTGAGATGCATCTGAACTGAGGAGCTTCCAGATAAACCAAAGCCCCCGGCAGTGTGAAGGGTGGGGGTTCGGGGGGTTGGGGTGGCAGGGTGGGGTGTCAAATAACCAGGGAGAACCGGCATGTTCTGCTCATCCTTCCCTCCGTTTCTGTAGCTTTTGGAGGCCCAATGGCAATTAGTTTTATGAGTTATAAGTGTAATATCTGGGAGATGAAGGCAGTAATTAATGCCCGTCTGCTTTCCTGAAGGGTTCCTTCTGTTTGGTCAGAGAGTTATTGAGCTGGAGGGAGGGAGGCTTCCATCATGTGGAGGGTTTATAGGAATAAGTGAGAGAACAATTTAATAAGGCAATAATAATGCTTCTAAATAATTCACTACGCAAATGGCAGCAGCCAATATGCCCAGCGCTCTGTATATATTTTGCTGGGGGTGGGGGGTGTGTGTGTGTGCCAGGGGGATTATGCACAGACCCCAGAAGCCTCCCCAGAAAAGACCCACCTAAGGGACTCCACAGCTGTCCCTTGGCCATGGATGTGCTCCCGTGTCTGTGCTGAGCCTCTCAGACCCGTTCCCCCACCGTCACCTCCTGCTCGGATATGGCGCTCGAGACGGGTCCTCACATTACTAGTACTTTTGCTAACTTTCTACGTCACGGCGTGTTGCAATACCAAGAGGTCCCCTGGCAGGCCGTCCCAGCTGTCCAGCTAAGTTTACTCTGCCCACCACCAAGGCTGGGGTAGTGGGGCAGGATACCAGGGAATTAACTTGCTACCCCATTGCCACCAGGGGGAGGGCAGTTTTGGGGGGAAGGAACAGATTCTTAGATACACTTCCACTCCAAGACAAAATCCTAGCCGTGGCTGACCGTACAACAGGAAACAGACCAGAGTCCTCGAGAAATAGTTCCCTCCCCTGCGTGGGTCTGGGTTGCCTTTGGCAGGACAGCAGGGCGGGATCGGGAAAGCAAAGAACCGCTTGGGGGCCCTTGGGGCTCACCAATACCGACCCAGATGACACAGCTGGCAGGAAACCTTTCGCCAGCCTGGGGATAATGAAGTCAAGAAGCCAATTTCCCCAAAGACTGGCTCTCTCCCGCCCTGCCTCCCCTCCAGATCAGCTAAGTGGCCACGTGTCGAACTGTATCACCTAGCACACCTAAATCTGTGTCAGGGCTGAGGAGGACCAAGAGGAAGCAGAGAATATTAATAGACGCTGCACAGGGGAAAGGGAAACATTTCTGAGTCCTGCCCGCAAAGCAGGCAGAGATGAATAACCGCCCTGGGCTTTCTGTCTTGTTACCCGAGACCCATCGGTGCGTTGTTTGGTTCGACACTCCCCGCCCCGGCACTAGGCAATCAAGACAAGCCTGGAGATCCATCTTCCTGCCTTGTCTGCGGGAGGGAGGTAAACAGCAGAGGGCCGGGCTGCCGCGTGGCTCCGGAGAGCCGTGTGCTTCCCGGGCAGGAAGAACGCCCCACCCACCAGCTCCTGGGCTGGCCAGGGGGCAGGCAGCGCACAGGAAGTCTCCAGAAAGGCAGCCTGGGAGCTGAGAGAGCTCTGCCAAGCGGCCCCTTGAACCCTGAACTGAATTTACAGGTTTACAGGCGTTTGTGGCCCTGGAGCTGGCAGCACTGGCTGGCCGACAGCACGCCACTGCACTGAGGCCTGCTGCCAGGCCATGTGGGGGTGAGTCTGGAGGCCCTTGCTTTGCCTGGGACCATGCCCTGCGATCAGCCAGGGTGCGGAGCTAGGGAAAGAACCAAGGTGACCGGGCCAGGCCGGACGCAGCGCCGGAGAGGCAAGGCCAAGGCCCACTCCTGAGGTAGACGTGGCCCCGGGCCCACTCACCAGGTAGATGCGGTAGGCGTCCACTCGGCGCAGGGGTCCCCAGCACCGGTCCGTGTCGTTGTACTTGGTGCCGGCCTCCACTCCACAGGAGTCGTTGCCGGTGGCACTGCTGATAAAGACAACAGCAGCTCAGGTGGTCCCGTGTGGCCGACACAGCCAGGAGGCGATGTTGCTCATTACCAGCGACCTTGAACCCTCTGCTCCCAGACAGCTGCTTCAGGTCCAACCATCAGATGTTTCCCGAAACACCTTCCCATCCCGCCAGTTCCCAGGGATGCAGGGGCCCTGCTGGGAGTCCAGCCACCCTCCCAAGGGGGCAGAAGGGACAGGAAGCCTGGGAGCACGTCTCCTGGGGACACAGCACACGCGTGTGGTGGGGGCCTTGGCGCCCTCCCCCACCAGCTGCCCGCTGCCTGGCCTGAGCTTCTGCCCTGAGGGCTCTGCCTGAGGACGCCGCGTGGGGCCAGGGCGGGGGCACTCACCAGGTCACCTGCATGAGGGAGAGGGGCACGGCAGCGGCGTAGATGGCCAGGTCCCCGTACAGGTAGATGATGATGCAGAAGTAGAACAGGTTCACCCCCACTGCGAGGAACAGAGGTGGGGTCAGGGGTTGGGGCAGGGAGAGGAGTCTGTTTTCTTGACTAAACTTCTACCCCATCCAGAGTTGTCAGGTCTCCGAGAGGTTTACTGTCTCACAAAAGTGGGAAACACCCCAGAGTCCTGTTCTGGCCACATGGTGACACTGGCGGGAGGCTTGGGCCTAGGGATGGGGGGGTTCCAGACGTTTTGAAGGTCCAGGGTGAGTGTGAGGGGAAGACTGGCCAGAAGGGGCACTCGGGACAGGTGGCCGAGGCAGAGCAGAGGCCTGGAGGCAGGAGCCAGTCCCGCGCCACCTCCTCAGCTGTGCACAGGGGTCCTAGACAAAGGTCTCTGCGGGGGGCCTGAGAAGCAGGGAGATGGCAGGAAACGGCCCACGCCTGAAGCTGAAATCGAGGGGACGAGGTCCTTGATTTCCAAAAACCAAGGGCGCCCCCATGAATGTGCCGTCACCAGGCACCGATGGGAAGGGGCGCCTGGTAAGGCAAGATGCGGGTGCGTGGCGGCCCCTTTGCAGGGGCTGACCTGGACCCCGCCCCTCACTGAACCGGGCGCTGGGAGCCCTGAACCCCACCCTGTCCTGTGTGCTCAATTCCAGATGCGATTCCAGCTCGGGAAAAGAATCTGGGCCCTACAACCTCAGGGTCACGGCCCGAGACAGCCAGCCTTGAGTTCTGGTTCAGTTTGAGGGCGCGTTTTTGATGTCACTGGTCTCAAGCTGCTGGCGTCGCCGAGAACAGAAAGAAAAATGAAGTGACAGTTCCCTTCTGATCCTGGTGGCTCAGAAGTCTCCAGGGTCCCTAGGGGGAAGCTGGGGACATGTCCCTCCCAGGCAATTTGAGGTCAGCCCTGCTCTGAGATGAGGGTGCGGGGGGGAGACTAGAAGGGAAGCTGGGAGCACCTCAGAGAAACTCGCTGTCCAAGTTCAGTGGTCCCAGGGTCTGCCCGCCCCTCACACCCCAGTCCCACCACGGCCTGGCCCGGGGCCCAGCTTGTCTCTGCTCTCCCGCCAACACGCTCTGCAGGGAGGCGCTGGCCCCTCCCCCCAAGCCCCAGCCTTTCTCCCACCTGCCTGGTGTCAGCTCTGCTTGTAAGCTGCCACTGGCCTGCCCTGATCAATAAATTTCATTATTAGACACAAAATGGGAAGCTCAATGAACTTCCTGAGAGGACAGCAGGGGCTCGGCTTGGCATTTCTAATTACAAGAAATGAGTCTGGACCCCAGGGGAGCCTTTTGTGGAGGGTGGCAGCCCTTTCAAAAGCAACGATGACAATCTGGGGTTCGGAATAGAGCAGAGCAATGGTTTCCAACTGGGGGCGATCCCCCCCAACCCCCTACCGGGGACATGTGGCAATGTCTAAGGGTGTATTTTATCATCGTGACTGGGAGGTGCTGCTGACAGCTAGCAGGGGCCAGGGATGAGACCCAGCAACCTACAATGCATAGGACAGCACCCCCATCCACAGCACCCCCATCCACACCACCCCCATCCACAGTGCCGAGCTTAAGAAACCCCGGAGCAGGCAAGAAGCTTCCTCTAAGCAGAGGCTGCTTTCACATGAATGTGCTTATTTTCTATTAAACTGGGTGAACTAGGAGTCCAGTCTGAGGTGGTGGTGGACATGACAAAAAAACTAGCTCCTAGAGAAAATTAGAAAGGAGGCTTAAAACGCCTATGTCCTCCCTCTAACGTGCGTTTTATTTCAAAAGCTTGCATTTGGAAGGAGGCTGCTAGCGACTGCCAAGAAGAAACGTTTATGGCTCTCTTATCTCAGTCTAGCAAGATGGGGAGAGATAGAAATGGAACAAAGAAAAAGCACAGAAGATACAAGCAATCTGGCTTTCATGAATTCTGGAAGCCCTCTGGGAGGCTGGTCTAGCGGGGAGGTCGGCGCCAGATCCTTGGGCAACCTCTGGCTGACGATCACCATCTTCCAGACAGGACCGTCACATCACACTGCTAGCGACAGCCTGGCAGCTCAGTGTCCTGAGAAGCAGTCGAGGAGATTCTAGATTCCTTCATGCCCCCCTGCTCTAAGTCAGTGCCGCCACATTCAAGACCACAAAGAACCAGTGGAAACCCCCTCCCCCCGGTACACAGGGCTGACCCAGGTCCAGATCTCCTGAGATAACCGCAAGGGTGAGGACAGCTCGGGATGTGCCTGACTCTCTGAAGGGGGCGGGAACGGTTGGGCATTAGAGAAAAATCTGACAGCTCGTCTTAGAAAAGAACAAGACCTGCCGCGGAGGGGTAAGGTGCTGCTGCTGAGCTGTCCGGCCCCTCGGCTCGTCCCTTTCAGAGGCAGAGGGAGCGGGCGCCGGTGCGTGGGCTCCTGGCGCCCTCTGCCGGCTTCTGGGAAGATCCACCCAGGCGTGCGCGCCGCGGCTCTGCCTGCTGCCAGGTGGCTGACAGGGCTGTCCCGGACAGAACAGCCCAGAATCTGCAAACTGGGACTAGTCAGAAGCACAAAGCTGCAGCTGGTTCCATGGGCTCCCTTGGTTGGAGCGCGGCTTAGGGCTCTTGATCTGCACCAGCAGTAGGAGCTGAGCAGCAGGAGCGGCTGCTTTATTCTGACGCTGACGGAGGAGGAAGAATCCCAGACCACGTGGCGCAGTTCAGGCCTCTCGGCAAGGCGGCTTCTCGAAGGCACAGGGAGCAGGTGGACCATCCGCTCTACCCCACGGCCTGTCGGCCTCACCCCCACTTGTCAAGGTGCACCCCTCCTTCCGGGTGCTCAAGGCGGCAGAACGTGCCAGCTGGCCCTTTCCCCTCAGCCCCCTGGGAAAGGAGAATTTACCTTTATTGAAGAAGATGGAGGCCATCTGTCCCATTTCCACCCGGTCTGTGATTTCAAAAAGGTTCTGGGAGCCCCGTCTCTCTGTGGAGTGAGGAGGACAAGGACAAAGTGGATCTTCCATTTGAAAAACTCCTAGAGGGGGGTGTCGGGCTCACAGAATTCTCTGGAGCAATGAAATCCCCATGGGCTTCAAGCTCCTGAGAGAACTTCAAGTTTCCTGCTCGAGACATTTAAAGGCAACACATGGGGAGGGTCCCCGGGTGCCCGGCCCGGCGTTGGGGGGGAGGCGCGGTCACTCAGCGCTGGCGGAGCAGACCAGCAGGGAGTCCGTGTGTGTGTGGGCGGGATGGGAGGAAGGGAGAAGCCAGAGACCCAACCCATCTACGGCACCTCCAGCAGGAGACAGGCACTCGCTACTTCAAGAGCAGCGGGCGGGCCCGGGCTCCGTGTCTCGCTGTGCGGTCAGTAAGCGCTGGAACCAAGGGTGCGGCCCGAGCGTCCTGCTCTTTGTACGCTGACAGGTGCCTTCCGAGGAGCCAGCTTCCGTCAGGAAAGGCCACGGGGCAGTACCAGGAGGTGCCCCGGCCCCTGCTACGAGGCCCCACGGACCAGAGGGCCGTGCGGGCCTCCCAGAACCCAGGACTTACGCACTGACAGGATGGGCCGTTTCTCTGCCCGCTCGTAGTTGTCCTGCGTGAGGCCATCACTGTCGGAGGCCGAGGAGGAGTCATCACCTTCCTCCTCCTGGGGTGGAGAGGGTGGGCGGGGAGGAGAACAAAATAAGGGAAAAGAAGTTGTAAATAATGACTGAAAACTCCCAGGCAGGGGAGAACTGCTTCCTCCGCTATTTCTTTTTCTTTTTTTTAAAGATTTATTTATTTATTTATACAAGCACTGGGTACCGTCAGAAGCGCGGGAGGGTGAGAGAATTCACCAGAGCCAGAGTGGGGAGCAGAGCAGGCAGAAGGACCGAAATATACTGCTGAGGGGAGCAGCGGGCGGCAGGAGAGGTCTGCGCGCCATGTGGGACCCTCCTCCGGTGGCCGGGGAGCAGCCGGGGATCGAACCGGCGCAGCAGAGGCTGTGGGCAGCTTCGCAACCCGGCGCTCAACCGCTGCGCCACCGGGGAGGCCCTCCGCTATTTCTTTTTAGAGGGCATCTGACAAGGAAGCTCTGGACACTGCCTTGTGGTCACGCTGGGGCTCAGATGCACTCAGGTCAGTACCGCCCTGGGTGGGAGGGTGCAGGGTGACTGAGCAGAGGGCCAGGTCAGCACACTGTGGGGGCTAGGCTGCCCTTGTTCTGTGAGTTGGTGACGCCAGGCTCCAGGACTGAGGTCTTGGGGCCACGCTGTGGCCTAAGCCCTCCCTGCCCCGGAGGGTCAGTGCGGGCGGCCAGGGGCAGAGGCCCTACCCGGGGACAAGGGCAGCACACGCACCTGCCGGTTTTCCATCCTCTTCCAGTGGAGCTGCGCGTTGGCCGCCGCCATGGCCTCCATCACAAAGGTAGTGGTGACAAAGCTGCCGGGCAGGCCGAGTGTGTGGCCGAAGGCAGGCGGGGGGGTGGAGGAGGTACAAAGACAAAGAAGAGCCATTTTAAGACCTGACCAGACCCAACATGCCCAAAGCGTTCATTTTTCTGAGGGCTGTTCCCCAGGGAACTTTCGAGATGGATCTGACCTGATAAGAAAAAAAAAGTGTGTGTTCATACGGGACACCTTGCCAGTTGCCTTGATGTCCATGTCTACATTTAGAATGTATTTCCGATTCACGGAGAGGGAGGTGTGAAGGGAGCTGATGTGAGGGCAGGTGAGAGGGAGCTGGAAGAGGAGACCTGGGCTTGTTAGTGCTGCAGGGTGAGGGGGCTGCTGGGGCTGCATGGGGGGCTGGGGGAGGACGGACACCGGTTCGGAGAGTCGGGAAACGGGGGCTGATTCACAAGGCGTCTCCCCAAGGCTTCTGGAAGGACAGCGGCAGCTCTCACCTCTCCTTGCCGGGGCACAGCCGAGCGGTCAACTCCCAATCACGTGTGTGATGGTGGGCGCGCAGGCGAGGATAATTGAAAAGAACACTTGGCTCCAGAGTCTGGCCCCCCTCCACCTGCCTCCCCTTCTCGGCAGCACCTTACTTCCTAATAGCCAGGCTGGTATTAAAATAAGCTCGCATATTTATGGCCTGCATCGAGAAGGAGGTTGGGGGTTGCTGTCAGACATTTGCCGCGAAGTGGCTAGAGTGAAAAATCATCTTTTCTTTTTCTATACATTTAGAAAGGCAGGTTAAGTGGGAAAAGGAGAAATAGAGAGGCACCTGTACAGTCACAGGCGGGCAGGACAGCTGCCGAAAAGTCATCTTTCTTAAGGAGGCTGGCGCTCCCCAGCCCCAGCTGGAAGGCCTGGTGGCTCCTGTTACGAGACACTGGGCAGGTGCCTGCCAGACCCCAACACCCAGAACCAGCACCTCTGCTGGGCCCAGGGTCCTCTCCCTGCACTGTGGCACCAGCCCTGTGCCCTAGCACAGCTGTCACCTGCTGTAGGCGACTGCCCAGTGCACCAGCCAGAGGGCCGGAGGGCCAGGAGCTGAGCCCACATCCACTGCGTCTCCAGGGGGAGGGGGGCCAGCCCGAAATTCCCCTTCCAGGGGCCCAGCCCACGAGAAGGGTTCTCATTATCCTGCCTAAGTGACCGTTTTAAGGGCTTTGATTTCCCCTTCTTTGAGGAAGTAAAACGAAATCTATCTTAATTAAGGCGCAGAGAGGTTCTCTCGGTTACAAAGAAGCAGCTCATTGATCATGTTCAGATGTAAATGGGTTCAGCGGGGAGGGCATGGCACCTGCCTGGGGCGCCAGTAATCACTGCCCATTCGGATGGCTGCTCTGCTGGAGGTCCTTTCAAGGGGAAGGTAGGGCCCAGAGGACAAGGGCTTCCAGAGCTCTTGGCTGCCAGGGCCCACAGTATGTAAGGAGCCAATGGTACCCCAAAGTTACAGCAAGGCCCCCCCAAAGGAAAATGCATAAAAACCTGACAAACTCAGTTTTCCCATCCCAATCAGCCTCCTTAGGTATTAATTTGCCTCAACTACGAACCTCTCTCCTCCCAAGTGTCCACTCCTGCCCATCTCTGCTCTCATGCTGCCCACTAACTGCCAACTGCCTACCAGCGTGGCTTCCCAGGCCCTTTGCCCAGCTTTTCCATACAATTCATCCCTAACATGCTACAGCTGACCCGTTTCTTATCTTCACTGCTTACTGCCCTCCCCCAAAGATTGTCCATGAGGGCAGTGCTCTTGGCTTTGCCCAGTGGGGCACCTCATGCACCTGGGAACAGCCCGGGCTGTCTCTCTCAGAGGCACTTCCTTTTTGCAGTTAATGGGGTCCTACCTGGTTGATGGGACTGGACATGCTCAGGCCTAAGTCCCTGCCTAGCCTGGGGCGCTAAGAAGAGCCTGGTGGAGAATAGGCCTGGGACACACCGGCTGGCCAGTCCCAGGTGCCACATCTGGCCCAGGAGATAGAGCCCGGGAGTCCGGGTGAGGCCAGGGCTTCCTGTCACTGCCAGGCATAAGCCAGGATGGACGGACGCCGGCTTAGGTGTGTCCTTGTGTGCTTACCACTTACCCGGGGGGCAACCTGAGCAAAGTCTTACCTCCAGAGCGATTTCCTAGAGCACCTTAAATATTTGTGGGGTCCTTTAACGTAGAAGCTGGTTTCCCAGTGAACACAAAGGGTTGGGAAGGAAAAGGGACAAAGGTGTGGGGAGGGACAGACCCGAGTTAATGGTGGACTTCACTGTTGGGTGTTCTCAACCGCGCACAGCTCAGACTTAGATAGTGGGCGATACCATGTTATTTCAAACAAACAAAAAAAAGAGATGGAAACACCATATTAAAAAAAAGCACAATGACTCGTAAAAGGACCCAAGGGGGAGGTGGATCTGCCAGGAAGCGGCTCAGCCTGTCTTGAGGTCTCGTCTTTACCCCATGGGATTGTAGCTGCTCCATTAGCAGGAGACCCCGAGACCCTCCCGGGTCCCGCAGGACCCATCACCGCAGACGTCATCCCCAGCCCCGGCCCACCTCCCCACCTGCACCCCGCCCTGCGCGGCTTCTGGCCCACGCCGCCTCTCACCTCATGAAGGCCAGGAAAACCAGCAGGACCAGGCTGACCAGCCACCCAGCGCTGGCGAAGGCCTTGGGCATGGTGAGCGCGCCAGTGCCCACGATGAGGTTGAACATGTACACCAGCCCCACCTGGAAGAAGGGGAGCCACACTCAGGCCCAGAAATGAGCTGCCCTCCTGGCCCGCCCATTCCCGCCCAGCTCCCAAGGATGGTTCTGGGCGGCAGCAGCACAGGAGAGGCCGGAAGGCCAGATGTGTGACCCGAGGCAGGTGGGAGGGAGAATTCCTTGGGGGCCCCGAGGGGCAGGCTCTGCTCCCCGGTGCTGTCCTACTGGCCATCCCTGGTGTTGCAATGTCAGCTCGCAGCTCAACCAGATGGCAGCTTCCCGAAGCCAGACCATCGTATCTGGGGTGCCTGGCACAGGCTGAACCCCCCAGGGTTGACCTCAAAAAAGCTTCCACTTTTCCAAGACCACACACGCGTGACTGTCCTCATCTCCACCTGGTCTTAGTATGGTACTTCGGGGCGGCGACATCCACGCTGCCTTCCCCTGGCCTCCCCACGCTAACTGTAGGGATTTGAAAAACGACATATACTTCACATGCCATAAATCACCCTTTCCAGCACACAATTCTGCAGTCTTGGTATAGTCTTAAGGTTGTGCAAAGAGCACCACCTCAAATTCCATTCCATTACCCCCCAATTTAACCCCACATCCACCAGGTCCCTTGCCTGAGGCCCTGACAACCAAGCTTGGGCTGGGACGCTGGCCACAGCCTTCAGGTTTCAGAGGGAACTTGAATTCATGCCAACTCGGCCCTAATTCAGTCCATCACGATTGCTCCTCTTCAAGGTCTTGACCGTGCCACTCCTTAGTGACCTGATGCCTTCCAGAACCCTCTCCACTCCCACTGAACTTCCTCTGTCCTCATCACGACATCCAGTCCCCTCAACCCTCCCTTCCCAGACCACCCCCTCCACTGTGGCCTCGCTCCCTGCTCCCACCTCATTTACATCGGGCTGGTTCCCCAGAACACAGGCAGTGGCTGCCCAGCTCTACCCTTCTAGGCTCCTAGCACCTGCCTCCACTCACAACAAAAGCCACGTAAAGGCTCCAGGGCTGTAGATCTGCCTGGTTCCTCAACACAAGAACGGCCCCTTCCCCGAGGCCCGCCAGCACCAGACCAGCATTCCACTACTTCCCAGCACTCCCCTTGGTGAGCGCACAGAGCCTCATTCTCCAGGCCCCCGCCCTGCGACCCCCAACTCTCCCATGAACACTGCCGTTCCCAACATGGAGGTGACAGGGGCTTCTGACACATGCTCCCCACGCCTCACCCCATCCCCCGAATCTCAGTGTCTGGGCCCGCCCACCCCACTCCGGGCTGAGCTCTCTGCTTTCCGCTGCTGTGCTCCCTTCTCCCCTTCTGACACCGCCACCTCACTGCCTCTTCAGCAAACCCATGGAAGCAGCCACGCTGAACCTCTGTCCTCGATTCCAAACCCCTGCGCTTTGGGGTTTCCATCCCCCGAACTCTTTTGAAACTTCTTTCTTAAAAAAAAATCACCAAACCCAGGGTCTCCCTGGTGGTGCAAGGGGTTAAGTCTCAGCACTATGAAGCCATAGGCAGCCTCTGCAGCACGAGTTCGATCCCCACCTGGCCAGAGAGCTACCCACAGGGCGCAGCAGACCTCTCCCGTCTCACCTGCTGCTCCCCTCAGCAGCGGATTTCAGTAGATCCGCCTGTTCTGCTCCTCACTCTGTCTCTGGAGAAGCCTCTCACCCCCGCACCTCTGACCTACACCCCAGTTCCTGTATGTATAAATAAATAAGTCTTTAAAAAAAAAAAAAAGTCACCAAATCCAATGCTTTCCTTGGTCTTCATTCTCCTCACACTCCTGGCTTCAGCTGACCCTCGGCTTCTCCTCAGCGACCAGCCGATCCTGTGGCTTAGTCTCCGGAAGGGACAAAAGCGGACTGGGTTGCTCAGAGTCAGCCTTTGGGCAGACCGCAATCTGAACCCCCTGCCAGTCACCCCGGGCACACCCATCGTGGCCTCAGCGCCTTCCTTTCTCCATACCCTGGAGCGGATGATTTCATTCTGAGCGTCCTCTGCGGTTACTGCCTCTCGTGTGTAGCTTGAATCATTTCTGGCCCAGCAAACTCATGGTGTAGCATGAGTCTGTGCGCTGCAGGATGTCCAGCAGCAGCCCTGGCCTCTACCTGGCCTCCTGTCCTCTCTAACCCGGCAGACGTCCAGCTCGTTTCTGATTGTTTGAAAAAAGAACTGACTTTGTCTTTGGGAACACCCACCCCCTCTCGTTTTGACTTCCCCATTCTTCGAAAGATGCACTTTTTTTTATACCTGCAGGTCCTCGAATCATGTTTTGTTCCAGAGTTGAGAAAAAAACAATCCCAGCCCACGAGGAACGAAATGGTGAGGCTCCGCTTTCTTACACATCGTTTCACTTGGAGGCGTGGCCCAGGCCACAGGCGGGGGAGCTTCCGAGAGTTTCGACTTCTAAGATAACCACCTGCTAAAATTTTTTTACCCTAAACACACAAATTGCATGCTCTTTGCCCAACCTCTGTCAGATTTTTCTTCTTCTAATAGAGATAGGGATTGTCAACTGCCATTCTGGGGTCCCCCAACATTAGGGGCCCATTCCAATGTGCATCTACCACAAAGCCCTGGCAAACCATGCTCACTGTCTACTTTTGAATCCTGGGGGGCAATAATACTTTTGAGGCCCTCCTGTGCCTTTCTGGGGGCAGCCTGCTATCTGCGGTGGGGTCTGTGCCCTGTAGGATGCCCAGCAGCAGCCCTGGCCTCTACCCGTGAGATTCTAGTTCCTGCTTGCCCAATGATGATCAAAAATGTTTCCAGACATTGCCGAGTGTCCCTGGGGGCAAGACTGCCACCATGAAATAAACACACCCCCAGAGAAACGTCAAATACCCCTCAGTGAAAAAGAACTTTACAAAGACCTTAATTAGAGATCGACAGTGGCAGTTAGGAGCAGATGTGGCAGCCACATCTTGCTTTGCTGCTCTTTTTCAGGCCCAAACCAAGCACTTCTCCACTTCCTGGCCAGAGTGAAGGGCACACAGCGAGGCAGGAGGCAGGTGGTAGGTGCACGCCGAGCAGCAGGCCACGTCAAAGGCAGCTGTGGGCAGGAGGAAGAGGAACCGGCAGTCTCTCCTGCCACGTATGACAGTTCTGCAGGGTCAGCCTCCAGGAGGCGCGGCTGAAAGCTGGGGAATAAAGCCCAGCCGCGGTCTCCATAGAGAAGGCGGCTGCAGACCCAAGCCAGCGTCCTCCCTGTTGGGACCTGCCCTCCTCGGCTAGGCTGGAGCACAGTCCCTGGCCCCGGGAAGGCCGAGGGCCCTAGTGCTCCGGGGAGTGGGTGCAGCGGGAACCTAGCTGGCTCACCCGCAAACGTGCCGGGGGCAGGTGTCTCAACAGCTTGTTCTCTGACAGTTATCAAAGGAAACAGAGGCAGCTGAGATGCAGAAACAGCAGCTAGGACTTAAGGCCGCGAAGCCAGTGCTCCTTCCTTCGATGGCAACAGCCCCAGTCACGACAGGCAGGACACCAGCAGAGGCAGCACCCTCGGGAGCTGGGCTATGGGCCACCTCCCCCTCTTCTTGGATCACCCAGGGGCTGCCCCCTCTGCCCCCCCAGCCAGTACTGGTCTCCGGAGTGGGGACACAGATGCACCTGTTCTGAGGTGGGGCTTATTGGCCTGAGTCCTGTTCCTGTGTCCTGCACTGTCTTAGAGGGGGTCTGTCATCTGAGGCTCCCCCCACCCCCGCCCCCGTGAGGCTTGCCTGCCCTTTACAAACGTTTCATGCAGAATAAACAGGATGTTGAGGCAAACATCCTGGCACCCACGGAGGGGAAGAGAGCTGATGACAGGGTGACATGGGAGCAGGAGACGCTTTCTTGGGAACGACCATTCTGGGCACATCCACGGACTAAGCAAGCAAGCATCCAGGCCCCCGAGGCGGCAGGGCAGTCCTATCCACCACCTGTGGGGCTGGGGCCATAGGGAACTGGAAGTAGCAGCTGCAGAAAAGTCATTTCCGTGCCTAACTGATAACCTTACACCTTTCTCCTGGCCTCCTGGGGACCAAGGACCATCCCCCAGGGATGACAGGAGATGGTGTGTTATCTCCTCAAACCCCACCACTTACTCCTGGTACAGCCACCTCATCCTCCACACCACCCATCTCTTCCCGCCATCTCAGAGAACACATGCAGCAGGACAAAGGGACGGAGCAGGGCCTCAGACACAGCTCTCAGTAAAATCAAACACACGGGGGACAGAGGGAGAGAGAAAACTGGAGTCCACTGAAGCTCTCGGGCTTCGTTTCCCACAGGCACATACTGACAACGTGAGACCATCGCCCGTACAACTGGAGGAACAAGAACACGGTGTAGCAATGTTTTTGCCTCCCCGAACCCTCTTAGAGAAATGACCCCAAGTTCACAGACGTTAGGAGAAGCAGCATGTACCCTGGGGACTTTATGGACAGCGTGGTCATTTCATTGCTGATAGCAAGAGGAGGCCAGGAGCTGTTACACAATCCCTCAGCAGAGGTTCTTGTCATTCCAAGGTTTAAGATTTCCCCTGGTAAATGATCTAGCAGAAGCGGCTTCTTTGCTGCACATAATGCTGGACCAGCAGGAGGTGAGGAGGGCTTTTTCCAGCTGTTCCTGACCATCACATCCCAGCTGGAGTCAGTGAGGCCAGCAGAAACAAGAGCAAAGATCCCCGGGGCCAGGAAGGTAAGTGCAAAGTGGACAGCTCTTTAAGAGTAGCAAGTTCTAGGCCTCCCTGGCGGTGCAAGGGGTTAAATCTCAGCACTATGAAGCTATCGGCAGCCACTGCAGCACGAGTTCCATCCCCGGCCAGGGAGCTGACCCACATGGCGCAGCAGACCTCTCCTGTCTCCCCGCTGCTCCCCTCAGCAGTGTATTTCAGTAGATCTGCCTGTTCTGCTCCCCACTCTGTCTCTGGTGAATCCTCTCACCCCCTGCACCTCTGGCCTATACCCCAGTTCTTGTCTGCATAAATAAATAAATCTTAAAAAAAAAAAAAAGAGTAGCCAAGTTCTAGAAATTGGACTCTTGCTACGTAAGGTACTGCGCTGCTCTTCCCTGGGATACTTGGTAGGAAAGTGAATCAATCACTTGATTATTCCAACTCTCCAGCTACCCAGTCAGATGTGAGGACTCTGTGACGCAGCCATGATCACTCTCCTGCTACACAGAGAAGATAAACTGAGTGTCTGTGTGGGGGGTAATGCAGACCGAAGACAGTGAGAACCCATTCGCTCTAATTGTCCTAATTACACACTCCACAGAACAGCAACTGGAAATCCCTGCAGGCCCTCACCACTGTTTACATCATCCAAGACTATAAAAGTTGTGCAACTTAAAATTCAGCTAAGACCAAAGTGGTTTCCAACTGCTGAGATGAGCAGAACCCGGTGTCAACAGCCGTCCATCACTAGCCACAAAGGGCAGCACGGTCAGCACGTGGTGCAGCCCTGAGAGAAATGTTACAGTGAGCCAGGCAGCTTTGTTTTCCTACCATTCTCTGATCAACACCTCGAAAGTGAACACTTGACTCTCAGAATAAGTTTTGGGCCCTGACAGCAACTAACATGGCCTCACTGAATCCCCCTCCCTGGCTTTCACCAGGGTCTGTGCAAAGAGCAGGCGCTCATCAGTTACCCTCCGCAGGAAGCCGCAACCATGCCTAGAAGCCAGGAGCACGGATACGGGCAACAGGTTCTAAAAGTCACTCACGTAGGGAGAATAGAGCTCCCCGGTGTCTGTGATTTCACCCGCCATCTCCAAAAATGAGGAAGGGTCCGAGGCTCTGGTTCCTTCTGGTAGGGGCCGGCAGCTGCTGAGGTTCCCTAAGGCGAGAGAGCAGACTTCAACTTTAAACGGTCCTAGAGGGGGTGGGGGTGGTGAACTGAGGGGGGCCCCCCTGGCCTTTTATCACAGACACAGCCTCTGAATCTGTCACAGAGAAGGGGCTCCCGGGGGACAGCCACCCAGATGGTTTCCTCTAACTTCCCCTGCTGTGCTTCACTGGCTGCCGCGCGGACTCCATGTGGTATTAGGGGTCTGGGAAGTCGCCAAATGTCACCGGCCCCCTTTACACTCCCTGAGGTGGGTCTCCCCATTTAAATCAGGACTAGCAAGCGTCTGCGACCCGGGGCAGCCGCAGCCACTGCCTCCCCCGCCTAAGGCAAGGGGCTGGGGCTCTCCTAGCCAGCCCCATGCCCCACTCCTGGTCCCAAAACCTCTTCTTTTAAGGGGGCCTCGGGTCCCTGCTCCCCGACCAGCCCTGGGGCTCCCCACCCTCCAGCCTCCCTGGCTTGTCCAGCGCCCGCTCCACGCCTCTCCCCCGATCTACCTCCCTCCAGGAGGGGCCGCGAGTGTGGCGCCGCCCCAGCCCTGCCCCTCAGCCCGGCCGTCACCTGCGGCGCAGGTGTTCCGGGGCTCCGCGCCCGCGCCCGCCGCCTCCGGGCCGGGGCTGCACCGGCGCCAGCTGTCCCGCACCAGCGCCCGCAGCACGCATGCGCCGCGCCGGGGGCCCACCTTTTCCGCGCGCGCCTGGGGCGGAGCGCCGCGCGCTGATTGGACGCCCGAAGGAGGCGGGGCCGGAATTGGGCCCGGGCGGCTGCCGTCTGCGTGGCGGAAGTGGGCGGGGTGCGCCCCACGCGCATGCGGAGGACCGCGCCGCGGTGGGGACCGGGCTGCCCGAGAGCTGGGTCTTGCTGCCGGCGACGCTTTAGTCGGCGGGAGCGGGTGTGAATCGGGCCGGTGGGTGGGGGTGAGATGGGGGTGACTGGCGGAGAGTGGCCTGTGGCTCCACACCAGAGGGAGGGGACTGAGAATTTAAGTCGGTCTCCCCCTAGATTGGCCTGGGAGAGCCGGCTTGGGGCGGGGAAGTGGGGGAGCCTCAACCCGGAGCTGCCCGGGGTGGGGTCTCGGATTGAAACCAGTTTTCGGCAGGGCTGAAAGTTGATCCCGGGGCGGAGACTCTGGACTGGGGCCAGTTATGCAGAGAAGACTTGGTTCCTCTTGAGTGGGAGGGATCTGCCTTTTGCCAAGTGGGGAGGAAGAGATGGGCAGAAAATTCTGCCCTCCGTGGCCCCTGCGATAGGAGTCTCAGCTTGATTATCTTCAAACCGCCCTGTTCCCCTTCTTGCCGCGGGGTTAGAGTCTGCATGTTCTGAAGTGTGTGCAAGGGAAGGACCGAGGCGCTTCTGACAGCTTAGCTGCAGAGACTGGGGTGCTCTAGCTTCACACTAGGTGTGAAGGGGCCTGACTTTGTTTCCCCACATGCAGGCTGCTACCATGAGGTTGAATCAGAACATCTTGCTGCTGGGGAAGAAGGTGGTCCTGGTACCTTACACCTCAGAGCATGTGCCTAGGTAACCATTTACCCCCTGGCGGGGGGTGCAAGGCAGCTCTTTAAGGCACAGCGAGTAGGTCACCCTCCTTAGGCCAGATCTCAGTGAGTATTTCATCTGAGAAGGTGCAAGGAGTAGTTACGAGCAGATAAAGGGAAAGCAAAGGAGTATGACTTCCTGGAAGAAGCCGCCATCCCTGTTTTTCCCTTTCACCCTCTTAGCTTCCTTTTTAGCCAGTCAGCAAGAATTACTTTATGTAAACTAAGCTGTGTAAGAGAAAAAGAAATAGTCTTCTCCCCTAATTGTAAATGAGTGACATTCCCCTGGTCCCAGTGCATCCAGCACATATGTCCCAGTGCATATAACGTAGCAGATGGGTGGGTCTGACGTCCACTGTTTTGAAAGGCGAGGACTGAGTCGCAGGGACTCCTGTGGGAGCAACTGGCAAACATCTGGTAGACTGGGGTGGTGGGCGGTGGTGTGGGGGTATAGTCTCTACTTGTAGTTTTTCTTTTGGGGTGGGAGTGGGGTTCCTGGTACTGGGCCTTTGTGGATCTCTGCCCAACCTTTGCTGTGTCGGTTGGCCATAAGCACCTCCTCAGGAATTTGAGGAATGTGTAGTTTCAGACTGCTCCCCCGCACTGACCGGGAGACAGGATGAGACAGGATGGGAAGCTGGAGATAGAACTGACCCTTCTGGCTGTTTTCTTGAACATCTAACCTGCCTCTAGGTCTTGTGCGGGGATCAGTCTTGTGCCTCGGAGCAGTCAGAACCCTTTCTCTGGGGCTTCTACAAGCTTCTACAAGCTCTCATAAAAAGTCAGGCCTGGGCCTCTGGATCAGTCCTGCATGCCGAAGGCCAGCCCTCTATTCCTGCAGGTACCACGAGTGGATGAAATCGGAGGAGCTGCAGCGTTTGACGGCCTCCGAGCCACTGACCCTGGAGCAGGAGTATGCCATGCAGCGCAGCTGGCGGGAGGATGTTGACAGTGAGAAGCTGGACTGGTGGTGGTGGGGGAGGGAGGGTGACTCCAGGGTCAGTCTCCAGTCTCAGCCACAGCCCTCCAGAAACTTGGTGAAAAGCCTGGAAGGTGCCTGCCGCCCTCCCAGTGTCCTGCTCCCTGAAGCTGTCCCTGTGGTTGACACTTCTGTCCTCTTCCCACCCCCCTGTGGCAGGCCTGCAGGGATGTAGGGAAGTAGAGTGTTTGGGGCTCTGACTGTAAATTGGGGCCCTGCCCCTCACAACCTTCATTGCAGATTGGCATGATTACTGGTCTTTGGGTCCCCTGTGCTCTGAAATTACAGTTTCTGTCTGGAGAAGGCTATCTTGTCCCGCCTGAGGCAAATTTAGGGCTTTGTCACTGGCTGGAGGAAGCCCCGGACCCCTTTCCTGCCAGACTCAGACAGGTGTTCCCCTCTGCTCTGACTTGGGTAGGAAGACTGTCCTCACATCACTTGGGAGTGCAGGTGGTGACCCCGTCGCCTCCCCCCCAGAGTGTACCTTCATTGTGCTGGATGCAGACAAGTGGCGGGCCCAGCCAGCCTCCCCAGAAGAGAGCTGCATGGCGGGAGATGTGAACCTCTTCCTCACAGACCGAGGGGACCCCACCCTAGGGGAGATCGAGGTCATGATTGCAGGTTTGTTCCACCTGGCCCTGCTTTTCTGCACCCCCTTCCTTCCCTCTGGCGGTCAGGTCTGCTGAAACTGAGGCCAGCCTGGGTTGGAGAGAGTGCCTTGCTCCACCCTGGGCAGCTCAGCACCTAGGGGGGCAGGCTGCCTTGGGCTCCCATTTACCTGGTGGCTCACTTCATTCCCACCCTCTGCTTACGTGTGGACTTAGCCCTTAGTTTTAGGGTCTTCCAACTTGAGTCTTACACTTCCTTGGGGTGGGCTTGGAACCCTCCAGAAATAACTGTTCTTCCCTGGAGCGTCTTCCCACACTGGGAGGAGCCCTCCAGTTTCCGTATTCTTGGCCCTTAGCCTTCTCCTCCAGGGCCATGCGCCTCTTTCGTGGGCCTCTGCTGAGGCTGGGGGTCAGGTTGCAGGGTGTCTCCAGGCTGTGTGACCTTGGGGTAGTCACTGAGCTTTTCTGAGCCTCTGTTCCCTCATCTGCACAGTGGTCATAGCGGTCAGTACCAGCCGCACAGAGTTGTGGGGGTTAGAAGGGCCCCAGAGCCTGGCAAGAGCCGTCAGGGTCCCTTGTTTCTCCTAGAGCCCAGCTGTCGGGGCCGGGGCTTTGGCACCGAGGCCGTCCTCATGATGATGTCCTACGGTAAGAAGGCCCCAGCGAGCCACAGGTGAAGGTGCTGCCGCTGAAGCGGGACGGGAGGGGTGAGGCTGGGGGGTGCTGGCTACCGGAGACCCATCCGCGGCTTGTCCCTTTCTCCGGTTCCTTCTGGGAGGAGTGACCAAGCTCGGTCTGACCAAGTTTGAGGCTAAAATCGGGCAAGACAATGAACCGAGCCTCCGGATGTTCCGAAAACTTCACTTTGAGCAGGTGAGACTCTCCTGGGCTGGAGGGTGGGGCCGCAGCACCTGACGCTCAGCCAGCCCTGCTCTCTGGCGCCCCCAGGTGGCTGTGAGCAGCGTCTTCCAGGAGGTGACGCTCAGGCTGAGGGGCCGCAGCACCTGACGCTCAGCCAGCCCTGCTTTCTGGCTCCCCCAGGTGGCTGTGAGCAGCGTCTTCCAGGAGGTGACGCTCAGGCTGACGGTGAGCCAGCCGCACCGCCAGTGGCTTCTGGAGCAGACCAGCCACGTGCAGGAGCAGCCCTACAGGGATGGGACCTCAGAGCCCCGCTGACAGCCGCCTATGGGCCACCCCCCTCATCACGGGTGTCGGGGCTCCAAGAGTCGGGAGCCCGGCAGCAGAGACCACGGACAGGGCCTTCGGGGCAGAGTGCCCCAGCCCCACTCCAGCCTGGGCACCTCCGTTTGGGGCCCTTCAGACTCGGGGTCTGACTTGCCTTGGCCTCCCTGGCTGGCTGCACGCATGGCTGCGCGACTCCACGGCCAGCCCCTCTGGGCCAACCTGGTTGGGCTCTCCGAGCCTGGAGTGAGTGAGAGGCGGGAGGATGGAGGTGGAGGCCAAGGTGGGGCTGGTGAATGGACAGCACCCCCTCTCCCCTGGGAGGCTGGAGGTGCTACTCTGGGGCAGAGGCCCTGGCTGCAAGTAAAGCAGATGACACCACACGGCGGGCTCTCCTGATTTCCTCATTGGGCCTGAGGGGAGGGGAGCTACCAGGAGGCCCGGCCTGCAGTTTCCAGGCCCGTGGTGAGAATAGGGCGGCAGCTCAGGCTGCTGTTGTCCAGCTGAAGCAGGCCGGCTGCGACCCCAAGGTTTGGAAATGAGTGTCCTGGCCTTGGCTGGACAGGTGGCTTGGAAGGTGGGAGTGCCCTTGCTCCTTTCTCTGGGAGTAAGTTAGTGTGGGATACAGCTCCTAGTGGCTGGAGGACTCCCCGCTGTGCCTGAAGCTGGAGCTTCCTGCAAGGGCCTTTCGAGAAGCAGCTCAGCTGTACCAGTGGTGGCGGGGGCAAGGCCACCGGTGTGCCCCACCCTCTGGGGCAGCTGTCCCTGACATGGTCGGGAGGGGGCGCCAGAGGCTCAGGTTCGGGATGGCCAGGTTGCAAGGCAGCGGGTGCTTCAAAGGTGGAGCTGAGCTAAGTCTCCCCACCTTAGCCAGGGGGACCCATTTGACTCCTAGTGGCCCCTCAGCTCCATCATAGTCTGGGGTGGCCATCAAGAAAGGCCAGGCAAGTTTCAGAACCCAGTTGTGGAGGAGGCGCGAGGGTATGTGAACAGAGGAAGTGGTCCCATCTAAGCTGAGGCAGTGCGCCCAAGGCCTGTTTTTTGGCCACAGAGCCAGAGCCTGCTGAGGCCTCAGCTCCCAGTCCCTCCATCCTGGCATCTCGCACCAAACTACATATGTAAAATCTACGATCTGAAACATGACTGAATCTAAGACAAAAATTTGTTCGCTTGCTGGGGCGGCCCAGCCCCGGGAGCCACCTGCTCAGGACACCTGTCCCCTCCGCCTAATCAAAGGGCTGCACGGTTACCTATGGCAGGTGAGGTAGGGAGCGGCCCCTTCACAACCCTACAGAGCTGCTCACCTGTGGGAGGCCTGCTCCATCAGGGGTCAAAGGGTAGAGGCAGGGGTGGGGCCAGACCTCGTGATTGGTGCCATGATAAGGGTTTGGATGGTCTTCTTGAGCTGATGGAATTCAGGCCCTAACTAGAGGCCAGAGATGACCAGACATGACTAGCCCTCTTCTCAAGCCCGAGGGCTCCTCTCCCAGGTGTGCTATCACCCTCCTTCCGTGTTCTCAGGCCTAGGAACCTGGCTTCCTGGTGGTCTCCTGGTACAGAGTAACCAGGGACCAACCTGCTTTCCTGCCCTGGCAGCCCTCAGGATGTGGCTTGAGGTGCCAGAGGTACAGGAACCAGTGTCTCTGATGTGGGAACATGGCATGTTACCCTGGGAAGTGCCATCTACCCTACCAGCCTGAACAAGTACCCTCCAATCAGGTCCTTGGCCAGATAAGCTAGTCTGGTGCCAGCTCAAGCCTCCCCTGGGAATCCTGCACCCCCTACCTGCGGGTAGCAAGATGGGTAGCAACCCTCGTTTGCATTCCAAATCCAGCTCCACCTGGAGTGGTGTTAGGGGAACCTCCCAGGCCCCCTCTGAGCCTGGGGGCCTTGGTTCCCACCTCCCCGGTAAATCCTGAGGTGGAGCTCGTGCTACTGGCAGGCCCTGCGCCTGATGGCCAGAATGGCCTGGCTACTGGGCAGTGGCAGGCCCTGTAGCTAAAGCACCCCCTCTGCCTCCTCCCAGGCTGGGGTACAGGAAGCCCATCCTTGCCCTCGAGCTAGACCCTACCCTCAGCCAGAGGCCACCTTGGGGCACCTGTCACCATCTCTCGGCCAGCTCTAAAGGAAGACACGGAGGCTGAGGCATATGGAGAAACTAGTTGAATTTCAGGTGGAGTTCTTTACAGTGGGGTGGCCTGGCTCAGACAGGAGCAGACGGGGCCTGCCCCGACCCAGGCCGCCCGGGGCTGACTCGGGATGGGAGTAGACATGGAAGAAAAGTTTTAGGCCAAGATTACGGCTAGCTAGGCCCCGGATGAAGCCACCTGGAGAATCACGTTAATCATGGAAACAAAGCTCCCTCGACTCAGTGATAGCGCACTCTTAAAAAAAAAAAAAAAATCAACAGAAAACAACCCGACCGTGTCTGCTGAGACACTGCACCGGCAGTCCCTGGTGAGCCCTGGGCCCAGTCAACCTCTGTGGTCACAGGAAGACACCGCTCCCTGTCCCGCCATCCTTGCTGGGTGCGGGTCCCGGGGGTGGCCCAGGCGGGCTCGCAAGGGGCAACCCAGCAGGCAGACTGGAGCATTCGGTGATTGGGCAGGACGGAAGAACTGTCACTTTCCCCGAGGCGAGGAACGGGCACAGTTCTCTAGAAAAACGATCTGCCAAGAGAGGAGAGGCTGGTGCTGATTGGTGCTGATTGGGAGGTCAGTGGGGAGGCGAGAGAGGGGGTTAGAATGGGGCGGGGGCTGGTCCCCGCCAGCCTTCCTGGCAGCGGGAGGGGCGCTCAGAGGTTGCTGAAGAGTTCGTTTTTCTTGCTCCAGTCCATCTGCGGGGCCCGCTTGTTGCCGCGCTTCTGGTGCGCCCTCTCCCTGGCCACGGCCAGCGGGATGTTGAAGTCCAGGATGGGGTCGGAGGAAGAGGAGGTAGATGAGGCTGCCGTGGAGTCCTGTTTCCGGGGCTTGTCTTGGGAGTTGAGCTGTGAAGAGAGGAGGAAGGGTTGGGAGGCCGTGGCCAGCGAGCGTCCTGGTCCTCAGCCCTGGTGGTGAGGTGGCTCCTTTGGGGCAGTGCCCAGGGAAGCCAGGTCACAAGAGCAGAACGTGGCTCAGCATGTGACCTCCGAGCAGGCTGCTGTGCCAGGAACGAGTGTGGCCTGGGAACGGGCTTCCTGTAACTGGCTGCCACCCCCCAGCCTACCTCCTCGCTGGTATCACTGGAGGTGGATCTCGCCAGGGCTGGCCTGGGGCTCTCGGAGGCGGGCTCGGCCAGGGTTTCACGGCTGTTCTCCTGGCAGAGAGAGGAGGGTGCAGGTTGGCGGGGGTGGGGTGGGGAAGTCCTGAGAGGGAGGGCGTTCCCAGGGAAGACAGGTGTCTGTCTTGAGAAGTTTCACTCAAGTGCCTGCCATGGGCCCCGGGGGGATTTACATGTTCACATTTCTCCAGGATCAGAGGGCAGCCTGGTTCCGCCTCGGGGCAGGGGTTGTGGGGTGGGGGAGCATCGTGGGGTCAGCTGAACAGCTTCCCCAGAGTCCACCCTTTGGGACTGGCCATCTTTTGGGCCAGTGACCATGGAGGAGCTTCCTGGACTGTGGGGACACAGGGGCCTCTGGGCTCACCAGGAGGGACAAGAATGATGCCCCTGGAATCTCTGGCAGCCCCCCAGTTTACTTAAACTCGACTCCGGGAACCTGGAACGTAAACCCCAAGGCAGCCAAGAAGGGCCCTGAAGGAGAATTCTAGACCCACAAAGTAGAGTGAGGGAAGGTTGAGACCCAGAGTCCTGAGTGCCCTGACCGTGACCTGCCAGCAGGAGCCCCCCGGAGAAGGGACCCCTTAGGCAGACCCTGCAGAGGCCCCCACTCTGAGGTGTGTCTCCAACGCGCCCGACCCAGAGTGACGCTTTGGCCAGGACTTCGATTTGGTGCTCAGCCCCTGCCTGGGCTCCTCCGTGGCCTCGGCTGGCCTCGGGCCCATGGCCTCTTCCCCAGCCTCCACTGCTTTCCCTTCTGCCCGGGGCCGGGGGGAGGGGCTTTGTTCTTCCACCCCAGACTGGAAGTAGCAGGGCCAGGCAGTGCGGCCAGACACTAAAGCTCTGTTCTTGGGGGGAAGAAAGGCCTCTTCTGTATGGTGGGGAGCTGCAGGCAGGGTCTGTCACCCAGGATGGTGAGCTGCAGAGGGGCCGGGCAGGCTCTCCCAATGGCCTTGGGCAGGGGCTAAGGGGTATGCGGGCACATCTACCACCCGGAGCTCAGGAAGGAAACCCTGAGGTTGGAACCCGGGCCAGACGACGGGCCTCCCTGCCATGCCCTCTTCCCCCTCCTTCTCCCCAGCCCCGACCGAATGCCAGGGGAGCAGCTGGGGCATCTGCCTTTACCTTCTGGATCTCCCCGTTGGTGAAGGGCTCGGGCAGGGGACCTGGGGGAGGAGACAAGAGCAGAAATGAGTTAAGAGGCTCCAGGGAGGCGGGTGGAGTGCGGCCTAAATGGAGCTTGTCAGGGGTGTCCATATGGACCCAGTGGGGCTGACACAGACCTGGGAGCCCACATTTTCCAGAAGCTTCCTAGGTGACCACGACATATCATAGAATCGGAACCATAGTCCAGGCTATGGTTTGTACTGCCTTGGTTGAAAGAGGAGATGACCCCCCACAATCCCTGCCTGTGAGAAGCTGAGGGGGTGAGAGGGCTTGGGCAGCGTCCTGGGTGTGTGCTCCCCATCCCTGGGAAACTTAGTGGAGATGGAGGGTAGAGGGCGCCTGACGCCCTGGTTCTTCCTGAACCCAGCTTCACATTAATGTGTGAGATCCGGGGGCCTCCCTGGTGGCACAAGGGGTTGAGACGCAACCTATGAAGCTATCCGCAGCTATCCAAGTTTGATCCCCGGCCAGGGAGCTACCCACATGGCGCAGCAGACCTCTCCTGTCTCCCTGCTGCTCCCCTCAGCAGTGTATTTCAGTCAGTCTGCCTGTTCTGCTCCCCTCTCTGTCTCTGGTGAATCCTCTCACCCTCCACACCTCTGGCCTGTACCCCAGTTCTTGTATAAATAAATCAATCTTAAAAACAAAACAAAACAAACAAGAGCAGGGCAGTCAGACACCCAGCTTACCGTGTCCTTCCTTTTGACACTGATAACCTTCCCACCGCAGGGGCTGCTGGGACACAGGAACACTCCCACCTGCTGCCCCAGGCCAGCCCCAGGCCAGCCCCAGGCCCCTGAACTCTGGCTGCTTTGAAGGGCAAAGCCGTGGCAGCCGCCCGGAGGGGGATGTTCCTCTACGGGATCCACTTGGTGGCAGAGGGACAAGGACTCCATCCCGGAAAAGCCAGGAGGGATGCCTGGGAGGAGGCTGGTAGAGACTGTGCCAGAGACAGAGGAGGAGCTTCTAAGGGCAGATTACTTGGGGTGAAGGACGCTGGAGGAGGCATTTGGGGAACTGTGGAGCCCCTATTTCAGTTGTATCTTCCCTAGACCATGCGCACAAAAGCAAGCTGGGGGCATGTCTGGGCCTCACTTTCCCCTCACCAAGGGGTTATTTGAGTCTTCTAGTTTCCAGGAACTTGGGACACAAGGCAGCCCCCGCCTCCCCTGCCCAGAGCATGCTGGGGACTTTTCAACTGACCCGTCTCCCTTCCAGAAATCCCCAGGGCCCTGGAGGGGGTCTTCCCACTGGGCCCTGGCAGCCAGGGATCAGTCTGTGGCAGAGCCTTCATGACCACCTCCCCCTCCCCACCCACAAGTATAACCCTGACACCAGGGGAGGCCACACCCATTGCAAAGTCCAGAGAGGATACCCCCACCCCACCCCCAGGCCCCCAGGAGCCATCTTCCCAAGAGAAAGTCCAGGCCAGGAAGCAGAGAGCCCCTCTCTCCTCCCCACCCTGGTGCAGCCCTGCCCCACTTGGCTCTGCCTGGCAGGGGATGGTGGGGGAAGGGGAGGGCAGGGGCCCAGGGACTGCAGGGGGACCCACTGCTTTCCAGAGCCAGCAAGCTGGAGTTTCCAAGACAACCTGAGAGAAGGGAGGAGGCGGCCCTGGGCTGCAGTGGACTCTGATCTGACCAAGCAAGGGCTGGAGGCCTCCCCAGAGTTAACCCTTTCCTCCCGGCTCTGCCCTGAGAACCCCCCGGGGGAGGGGCTGGCTCAGGCCTCCCTCTGGTGCTGCAGCTTTGGCCCCGGGTCAGCAGTCCAGCCTGTCTTGGCTGTCCCTGCTCGCTCCTGACAGCAGCCCACTCTCTCCCCACCTCTGGCCTCCCAGAAGGAAGAGGGAGTTTCAGGCAGGAATCCCCCAGCCCCCCTTGGGATAGGTCTGAAGCAATGGCCGCCCCCCAGCTCACCATTCACGTGCTCCTGAGACGGGACCACTTTGCACTTCTTGAAGAACTCATCTGTCTCCTTGTCCACCACCAGCAGCTTGGCCTCGTCCCCTCCGGCCTTGATGGCGGCCACCACGTCACCGTGCTGCTTGCCTTCCATGCAGACCCCGTTCACCTGGGGGGGGAGGGCAGGGTTAGCCACACAGGCCTCATAGTGGGGAGGGCAGTGGAGGAGGGACAAACGGCCCCCTCTGTCCCCGGGCAGCGGATAATCAGGGACACTGAGCCCCCCTTAGGGTCTGCGGAGCCCTGAGCTGGGCCAAGGAAACATCCAGACGAGACTGAACAAATGGCTGTGACGGATGGAACGGCGGGGCTCAGGCAGGGCCAGCCTTCCTGGCCTCGTGTGGACTGACTTCCAGCTCCAGGCCCTGGTTTTCTCACATGTAAAACGAGACGTCTCCGGAGAGCTGATCTCCTAGCGCTAAGGATTTAAGACTGAGATTCCAGGGCCTGCCCAAGGCATTTGGGTCACGTTTCCTGCCCCGCTGAGCACAGGGGCATCAGGGCTGGCCTTGCTGGGAAAGATGCACCCCCCCGCCCTGTGCTGGCACCGAGGCCTCAGGCGGCTGGCAACAGCCGTGGCCTCAGACATCTTCCTGGTGGGGGTGAACCCCGGCCGCTGAGCATGGCCGCTGAGCATGGCCTCGCGGTGAATTAGAGGCGGGGGGGGGGGGGGGGGGGGGCGGGGGGGGGGCGGGGGAGGGGGGGGCAGGGAGTTGGTCCATCCGTCACCCACTACCCACCATTCCCCTCTGTCCTATCTGCTTGCACCTCCTGTCCCTCCATCCTTCCCTTCCTGGCTCCCCATCTCCGTCCTTCTGTCTCCCTCCATCCCCCATCTGTCCTTTCATCCCCCCTTCCAGTCTCTCCTCCATCCTGCTAACCCCCCTCCCTCCCTTTCGCTCCTTCCACGCCTCTCCCCATCCTTCTACCCGCTCCCTCATTCTATCCATCCCTCCATCAGTTGGGGGGGGGGCTGGCCAGGAGCAGCTCCTCTGGGGCTATCAGCAGGGGCGGGGGTTGCAGCCAGAGGGTTACCTCCACGATGCGGTCCTGGGCCCGGAGTCCCGAGGCCTCGGCGGGTGAGTCTGAGTCCACGGCCCTGATGAACTGGCCGGGCTTGGTCTTGTCGCTGTGCAGGTTGAAGCCGTAGCCGTTGGCGCCCCTCTTCATGATGCAGAGTCGGGGCCGAAGCTCAGGCTGTGGGGGTCAAGGAGGGTCCTCGCTGTCGCAGTGTCCCAGGTCCCACCCTCCCTGCCCCACGCCGGGCCCCACTCTCCGGCCCAAGGAGGAGCCGGGAGGGAGGCCCGCGGGTTGGCGCCCACACAGCACCGGAAAGAAGGCCGGGCTGGCCTCGGGAAAGCTGCGCGAGGCAGCGTCGCAGCGGTGGCCGTGGCCCGGGAGGAGCACCCTCCGCCCAGGCCTCAGTTTCTTCTGCCGGCCAACGAGGGACGGGACCGGCCTGGCCTCAAGTCCCTTCCCCTTCTGACCTTCAAAGGTTAATCGTGTGGTTTTGATGGCTCCCTCCTCCCTGATGAGGCAGAATGGGGGGTGGTACTTGGTACCCCTCCCAGTATGGCAGGGGACCCCTTGTACCCCATTCTCCGCAGCGGGGAGCCGGGCGTGGTGTTTATGGAAAGCGGTCAGCGTGTTTACAGTAAAGCCTTTCCTCGCCCACGCGGGCCCCCCCAGCCCCGCCAAAGGGAGCTGTGAGGGCCAGGTGGCCACAGGCCTGGACAGGACCAGGACACCCCCTTCCCCGCAGAGCCCGAGAGCCCGCCAGCCCCCAGGAGCATGGATGCAGAGCGCCCTGAAGAGCAGGCCCGGCAGAGGCAGCCGCGGGCCGAGGTGGTCTTTTAACAGACAGGGGAGGTTGAGCTCCCAGGCCCTCCGCGGAATGCGCGCAGCTGAGCTTAGACCCACGGCCCGACCGGTCTTCCTGAGGGAGGGAATAAAGGCAAGAGTGAGCCAGGGGCAGGAGCCCAAAGCTGACTCCGGGGCCCCCACCCCCAGGGCCCAGGGCCTCTCAGGGGAACTCTGTCCTCTCCAGGCGCCAGGGGTGAGTCCCAGCAGGGGTCCAGGCCCAGGTTCCAGCTGCCCTGCTTATTAGGAAGTCACCCGGGGCCGGGGCAAGCAATTTCCTTCTCAGAGCCATGGGTTCCGCATTTATGAGCCATTCTTAGTGCCACCTGCCACCTGGGGTTGCCAGGTTGCCGCGGGCCCCAGGTGAGACAAATAACACCAGTGGAAACACTTGACGCGCTGCAATCCCGGTCCCAAAGACTCTCCCATTGTTGTCCGGACTAATGAACGTCATATTAAGCTGAGAAGTGAGATTCTGGGGGCGTGGGGGCAGGTTGCTCTGCAACCCCAACCCCCAGCTGGGAGTGGAGAGGCAGGGGAGGGGTGGGGAAGGAGAGGACGGTTTACAGGCCTCCTGTCCCAACTTGCCAGCCAGGGCCCCGGGTGGCAGCTGCCATCTGCAGAGGGAATTCGGTCCCCACCCCTCGGCTCGCAGCGGGCCGGACAGTGCGTGGTAACTTGCCTTCCTCTAAATGTCTGGGCGGGTCTGTGTTTCAGGATGTTGGTGGGGGTGTGGGGAGGCCCAGACAGGAAGGAGGGTGCTGCTGTTTCTCACACTGGCCAAGAGTACCCTCACCTGGGCCACCAGCCCCAGGCAAAGCCCCCTCTTCTCCCAAGGTCTCCAGGGCCTGGCCCCCACGGAGGGCCCGCACTGATGCTGCCCCACCTGCAGCCTGGCACCCCCACAGTCCTCTGGGATCTTGTTCTGGGAGTGAGGCTCTTCTCCCCTCTAGCTAATCCCTCCACCAAGTGCCAGCCGGCTCTCCCCCAGGCTGAGGGGGCAGGAACAGGTCTGACCAGTTGCTGCCACCAGGGCAGGCTCAGCTTTCTGCCCCAGCCCCACTGAGCTCGCCTGGGCCCTGAGAATGTGGGGAGGGTGAAGGGGGACAGCTCCGATGTCTCTGCCCCTCCCCGCTTCCTCCTGGCACCCGGCTGGTCACCCACAGCTTGGAGACGGGGCAGGGGGATCCGGCCGTGGCGCCGTTGCCTGATGGCAGCCAGTTCTGCAGAGGTTCTGCCTCTGCCTTGGCACGCGTCCTGTCCCCCACACCATGGGCTGGTCGGCAGAGACCCCAGTCCAGACCGGGTGGAGGCCCCTGGCAGCTGAGTGGACAGTGAGGGGTCAGCACAGGGCTGTCTCCCTGCAGTGGCCACAGCATGTGCAGGAGGTGGCTGGCAGCTGATGAAACCACGGCCTTCCTTCCGGCGCTCAGCCCGTGGCAGCCGCGCTGCAGCCGGTGCCTGGGATAGGTGACGCGACCATGAGCAAGCCTGGGCTGCATCTGTGGCTGGAACAGCGCAGGGCACGGGCGGGGGTGCCTGGCGCTCTCCTGACTGCAGGGCTGCAGTCTCCCCATGCCCCAGCCTCTGGGAAGCCCAGGTGCAGGCCGGGGTCTCCATGCTGGGGGCTTTCTTACTGATCCTCCATATGCTTCACCCCAGGAGGGCCTGCTGTTATCCTGGCTCCCTTTTTGTGGCTCAGGCCACCCGCTGCTCCTGGCCCCCGAACTTCACTGCCTTCTGGGGGTGACTGGGCCAGCAGACAAGAAGCCCTTGGGTTTTCTGAAATGTTCAGACACCTTCAGAGCCCCTCTAGCTCCCTCCTGCCCAAGTCCTTGGAGTCTCCCTCCCGTCCCACAGGAGCGGGGGCAGGCAGGCTTGCCCAGCTTCCAGGGAGACCAGCCCAGCTCTCCACCAGCCCCCAGCTGTCTCCAAGAGCTGTCTGACCAAGAGGTGTCAGGCCGCTGCTGAGTCAGGCCATCCCTGCCTGGGTGGAGGCTGGTGCTGGCAGGAGGGACCCTGGGGGCAGAACCTCCCTGGGGTTTTGTGGGACCTGGTCTTGGCCTCAAGGCTCAGCACAGAAAATAGAACATGGGAAGGGGCCAGGCATCTGTCCTGGGGCCTGTACCCTCAGAGCAGGGCAGGGAGTGGCTTCTGCTCTGGGGAAGAGGGTGCGTTCCAGGCCATCAAGGGTTTGGTGAGTGGCCCCCAAGAGCTCAGATGGGGCTTTGTGCCATGGTGCCAGTTCTGGAGATGCTCAGAGGGGGTGTCAGCAACCTCAAGGGGCTCATGACCCCAGAGTCTGTTCAGCGCCTCAGGTAGGACCCCCGATGACAAGGTTACCTGGGAGTGAAATCAGGATCTGCTCAGTGAGACCGGCAGAGAGGGAGAGGAAGGAGGGACAAAAGGTGACGGTGGCCAACGGGGTGGTGCAAATGGGCTGGGGCAGCCTGTGCTGATTTCTCATCTCCAGATCTGTTTTCCGGAAAGACCCTGCTGGAGAGCTGCCTCCAGACCCTTCTCACAGGGCCTTCTCCCACCCTTGGGTTCCCAGGTTACCCCAAATCCTGTCAGAGGCCTGTTGTGGTTGCCCCCCATTATCCCACCCTCTCCCCCAGGGAGCACGGCCCCACTGCAAGTGGCCGCCCAGTCACCTCCACCCACGCAGCCCAGGGAGCGGACGACGGGCAAGGAATTCAATAGGCGCCACCAGTAGCCACCTGGAAAGCTGTGGAAAGCCGATACCTAATCCCAGTGACCGTCTCTGGGGAGCAGGCTCAGAGCCGCTCCCTGTTCAGGCAACTGGGGGCCAACGCCCCATTGGGTCTAGCCCCTCCCTAGATGATGCCATGGTGATGGTCCCTATAGAAAATGCCAGGTTGCCTCTTGCAGGCCGCCCAGCTCTAGGCGCCAGAAGGGGCGGACTGGAGGAGCAGGAAGACCACAGGGAAGGCTAGGGGAACAATAGCGGTGACCCCCCCCCCCCCAAGAACTGCCCTTTCCCCAGCCCCACCCAGGGCTCTTATTTATGCAAATAAGGATGATGCTCTGTGAGGAGGGCGCCACACAGGGAAAGCAGGGCCCAGTGTAGGTAGGAGGGGGAGCCCCAGCTGTTCTGGGATGGGGGGGGGGTGCCTGCAAGGGGGCAAGGAGTTTGGGTCCATGGGATTCTGAAGGCACAGGCTTGGGTCTTCAAAGTAGACACTACAGACAGGGCCTGCCCGGCCTGGAGTGGTGCCATGAGAGGGCAGTGTCCTGAGGGCAGGCTGAGGTGACCAGGAGCAGAGGCCGCCGGTGTCCAGGTGAAGCACGAGGGTTTGTCTGCACAAGCCTCACATGGCTTCATCCCCCTCAGGTCTGCACTTGTGGGAATGCCAGGCCCTCCCTCCCCCAGCTGCACAAAGGGAGCTACTCCCAGCTCTTGATCTCGTTCTTCCTTTTTCTCCTCAGAAAAACCTTTCCCTGGAGCCTGGCGGGCAGGATCCAGGGAGGAGACGTCTGTCAAGTGGGGGCTGCTTCTCCGACACCCCCCACACAGGGGCCCTGAGCCAGCTGCTCCCATAGGTTGCATCTTCTCTCCCCGTGCCGGCCAGAGACCCACCCAAGGGTGAGTTTGGCTCAGGTCTCCCCAGGGCAGGGCAGGCCTGGGACGGGGCAGGCTGGTACGTGGGCTGCTGCCTGGCTGGACACCATCCAGGCTGGCCGTTCCATGCCTGCCTGCCCCCCAGGCACTCCACCTCACCCTCCTCCCAGGAGTCGAGAGATTTAACTCCTGTCGACTGCACCACTCGGCAACATAGGAACTTCCAGAAATCGGGGGTCTGCACGGAAGGCACAAACAGCAGCTGTGGCTGACTGAGCACTGACTATGCGCCAGGCGCCGAGCACGGTTATTTTCTCATTAGCACCGGGGAGGTATTACTGCCCTCGTCTCAGAGGAAAGTCAGGTTCAAAGGGATCAGGTGAATTGCTCAAGTGCACACAGCCGACCGCAGGGTGGGCAGGACCTGCACTGTCCAGCAGAAATAGAAGGCGTAGTGTCGGCCGCTGAAAATTTGCTAGTAGCCACATTAACGAGGAAGAAAAATCACTTTCAACATCTTCTTTTTAACACACTGTAGCCAAAAGGTATCATTCTGACGTGGAACCACTTTTAGGTGTGACCAGCAGACCACCTGCCGTCCTCACGCGCACGCCGTCTGCGGGACCATGGGGCATTTCGCTCTGGGAGCTCATCACGTTAGGACAGGCAGGAGCCAGGTGCTTGACCACCTGTGGCCGTGGCTGCCGCAGTGTCCACCAGGCTGTGGCCCCGGATGCTGTCCTAAATCCCCAGGCCCTTTGCTGCTTGAATGGGTCAGGGTAGAGGTCAGAGCTTGGTCTCCAGGAAGTCAGCCCTCTGGCCTTGACCCTAGACCTCGGGGCATCTGATTCAGTTCTTTTCTGGGACCCAGGAATCTAGACATCGTCTAGGAGTCTGGGGACAGGTGAGTCATCCTACCTGGGGGAGAGGGGAAGGCTGGCCAAGGGCCAGCAGTCAAAATCAGTCTCTGGCGTGTGACAGTGGAAACCCACAGGCAGCAAGGGTGGGTTCTCAGGAAGAGGAGTGGGGGTAGAGACTTGGTCCCAGACTCCTGGCCCAGCCCCAGAGGTGAGAAGGGATGGGGCCAAGAGCCCCGTCCTAGAGGCACCTTCCATTGGGGCTGATACCCTGGGGATAGTGGGAGTCCTGGCCCAAAGGGCCTGGTGACCTGGACTCTGCCGGGAGCGGCTCAAGCAGCCTGCATCTAAGCCCTGGGATGGCCCCAACACCTGGCAGGAGGGTCAGGCCCTCAAGTGCAGCCCCGCTGTGTGCGAGTGGAGCCAGCTGAGTTCCAATGGTCAATGTGGCAGGGACTCTGAGAACCCCAGGGCCGCCCCCTGAGCTGAACTCCTGGAGACCACGGGGCGCATCTGTCCTGTACGGGGCTGTGGATAAAGGAGACCAGGCATGTCTCATGCTCGGCACCTTGTCAGACACATGAAGACTATCATTTATTAACACTTATTATCAACTCGCGAAACACAGAAGACCTTATTCCCAGGGTTGTCATGGGGCAATCAATGGAATGTGTATCAATATCTTTATGGCCCAAGACTGCACACTAGACATTGGAGTTTCCTTCCTGGGTGGGGCGGCTCTCTCAGGGCATGAAGCCAGAGGGTACCTGCTGATGGCACCAGAAGTCTGGCTGCTCTCAGGAACAGGCTGGTAGCCCCAACAAGCCCTTGGCTAGGCCCCTTCTTCCCGTAATGCCTAAGTGCTCCCCACTTTCCAGGGACCCAGAAAATGCAAAGTCTGGGGAGGAAGCGAAGGGCTATACCTACCCATCCGGGGATCCTCAAGACGGAAGCCCCTTCTTTCTCCAAGAGGCTCAGCCCCAGAATGACTGATTCAGAGCAGCAGGAAAGGCAAGGACAGGGGGTGGGGGTGGGGGGGCGAGACCGGGGATCCCAAACGCACGGCTGAAAAGGGGGAACTAGCACCTCAACGACCACACACCTTGCCCATTTCAAATTCTAACCTCCTGCAGCTCAACTCTGGATGTACTTCCCCTGGCTCCACAGTGTGGGGTGGCCGAGCAGCTCACTGTGCCCCCACGCCCTGGGTGCCTGCCCCACCTCTGCCTTTGGGATCAGGGTCAGGTTTGTCCGGAACCGTGTTCTGACCGCCTCCCCCCAAGGTGGGCACCTACTTACACAACCCCCCCCCAATCTCATCCAATCTTCCCACGCACTCTGCAGGTGGGTGCCCATGTCCCGCTCCCAGGTAGAAGTCTGCAGGGGTCACTAAACGACTGGGGTCCCAAAGCCAGAGAGGGGTTCCCTGGGTGGACTTGGCGGACCCCAAAGCCCAGACCGTTGACTTCCTAGTCTTGAAGTGGAAGCCGCCAGTAGGCAGGAGCCAGGAGCAGGTAGTCTCACCTGGAATCCCCATCTCTGGAAGGGCTCCAGGCACATGCAGGCCCAGGTGCGCTGGCCTGAGGTCACTGGGGACAAAGGTCCCCGCTGGCTGTTATGTTTTCATTCATTCAGCTCAAGAAAATATTTACTGAGCCTCTCCCTACCCCGGGCCAGGCACCTTGCTGGGGACAGACACCCAAATGAGCTGCAGCCGTTGCCCTCAGCACTCACAGAACCGGCCATGCAGTGAACAGATGAGGCAAAGAGTGGGTGTTCAGGGCCATAAAAGAGATGTGGGGACAGGAAGCAGGGGGAGGGAGGAAAGGAGCCTCAGAGGCTCCCAGGTCAGGGCAGCTAGAAGGAATCTGGTGCGGCTGGGGGTGAGGGGCACAGGGGGCACTGGTAGGCCAGGCGACCACATTGTGATGGACTGGGGAACCCCATGATTAGTAAAGTGACCGCTGAGCACTTGCCCCAAAGAGAGGCAGACCCAGAGCTAGTGCCCCCGGGTGGGCTTAGAACAGCCCCTGTGACCAACCCCCACCACCAAGGTCCACTGCGCACTTACTTAGTGCCAGGCTCTCGGCCATTGCTGGACAGACAAGGCCTGGGTTCAGACAACTGGAAGGGGTGGCCGCTGTGGCAGCCCCTGATTTACACAAGAGGAAGTGGAGGCTTAGAGAAGTTAAGAAACTTGGCTCCCGGTGGCCCAGCAGGAACAGATGAGCTGGCTCAGGCCTGCCCAGCCTCACTGAGGGCTCAGGGGCCCAACTTGCTCACCAAGTTGAAGGGTTTAGGCCTCACCCTGTGGCTGGTGGTGAATGGGACTGGGTGGGGGGTTCTGAGCAGGGGGTTGCTGCTCCCCTATCCCCAAGTGTGGAGGCAGCAAGTCAACAACAGGTGGGCAGGGCTGGACCACACACCTCCTCCTGGTCCCCTAGCGCTGCAGGCCCCACATTCTCCTCCACCCGGGTTGTTCTCCCTCGTCCACTCTCTACACGGTGCTCTGGCATTTACACTGCGCTTAGGAGAACTAGGGGCGACACCATCGCAGCCCCAGCTGGCAGACAAATTCAGGCTAAACCAATCAGTAAGGCTCGGTGGAATACTTACACAGGAGATGCTTTTTAGGAAAAGAGAAATAACTCTCATGATGTTTAGGAACCTCTTTTTGCAAGCACAGGGTGGGCCACCTGTGCACCCACCTTGCCGGATTTCACGGGCATTTCCTACCAGAGGGGCTTGGCAGTGCTGAGTGGCTGTGTGTGAGCCAGGAGCCCTGGGTTCAGGGCCCGGGGCACAAGGGAGCTCAGTTCAGCATCCGGCTGGTTATTTGTAAAATTCTAGAGAAGGCAAGTCTCACTGTCACATGGCGCCCCCATTTCACAGATGGGAGAAGCAAGGCTCAAAGTTCCAGGGCATGCTTGTTGAGCTGGAACCCCAAGCCACTGGGGGAAGGTGTCCCTGGACCCGCTGGAGGAGGGGCTCCTCCCTTCTGGCCACAAATGGCGCAGGTGTCCCACGGCCAGCTGGGGAACCCTTTCGGTGCTCACCGGAAGGCAGGAAATGAAAAAGCGACCTTTTCAGGTGGCACAGGAGGGAGGCGTGAGTGTGGGCTGCGTTAAGCCTCTACAACCCCCAGCTCCCAGCAGCAAAATCAAAAGGACAATGGGTGGTGTTGGCCACAACTACAATTGGGAGGTGGGGGTCATCTGTGTGCCAAAGTCCAAGGAAAAAAGGGGTGGGGGAATGGCCAATCGATACCCTCAGCACAAAGTTCAAAGTGGATTTCTGCCAGGGACAGAGGTCATGGGTTCCAATTCAATTCCCTGGTGTCCAACCTGCCAGGAGAGCTCCGACCCCTCCCCCACCTTACCAATGCCCAACTGGCAGCAGCAGGAAGTGGGAGCCTGGCGGCCCTGGCATTCCTGACACCCAGCTCTGGCTGGACAGGCCTCCTCGGGGTGACCTCATTTCCTTCACTTGCACCAAACCAGCTGGTGCTCCACCTTCTCCTGCGAGACTGCACCGACTGCACCGGGTCCTCACGCAGGGAGGTGCAGGGAGGCGGGCTGGCACCCCAGCACATGCCTCATGCACTCACCAGGTGGAAAGCTGATGCACGCCAAATGGGCTCCGGGGAGGCCCGGGTCCTGCTCCCACAGTCCGCGCCCTGGGCCTCCCCCTCAGCTCTCTGGGGACGGGAGGCTCAGCACGGCCTTGTTTTGCCAGCTGCCCTTCCTTCAGCTGATCCAAACTCGCTTGTTTGGGGAAACACCAAACAAGGGCAAAAGTTGCCGACTGCGTGCTGTGCAGGGACTGGAGACGGTGCCAGGGCAGGACCCCTCGGCCCGCCGGCCACTGCCCCTCCCTTCCCCGCTCAACTCTCTCCTCCTCCAAGGTCCTCCCCAGACCGGCGAGCGCTCCCGGCTCACATTCCGGAGAATCCTAAACCCTCCCGGGCGCCCCGGCCGCGCGCGCCCCCGCCCCGGGCACCCCGCCCCCGCGCGCGGAGCCGGCGGGGCTTCCTCCTCCTTCTCGGAAGTCAGCGGGACCTGGAGGATGAAGTCCAGCCGCGCGCGAGTTAATGATAAGCCGCCCGCGGCCCGGGAGGAGGGGGCGGCGCGGCGAGCCCCAGCGGGGACCCTCCGCTCCCGGAGCCGGGGCTCCCACAGAAACAGGGGCTGCCACTCCTCTAGTTCGCTCAGGCGCGGGGCGCGGCCGCTGCACCCCCAGCCTCAGCTGCCACCCCGGGGGCGGCGGAGGAAGCGGGCACCCCGGGGCGGGGCCGGGGGTTCCGAGGCACGAGCGCAGACACCGCCCACAGAGCCGAGGGCGAGCGGACCGACGGGGCGCCCCAGCACCGCCTGCGGAGCCCCAAAGACGAGGGGACAAGAGGTGCAGTGGACGAAGGCGCTGGGGGGTCGCGGCCCGGCCCGGGGGGGCCTGCGCGCGGCCCCGCGCCCGCCCGAGCGCGGCCGGAGCGCGCGGGGGCCCGGGGCGCCCGGGTGTCCCCGACCCCCTCCCCGGCCCGGGCCCGCACTTACCCGCCCCGGAGGGCTCTTCTCGGGCTCGCCCGGCTCGGGCGCCGCGGCCTGGGGCTCACTCTCGCCGGCGGCCCGCGGGGTCTCGGCGGTCCCGGGGGTCTCGGCGGTCCCGGGGGTCTCGGCGGCGGCCGGGGGCGGCCGGCGCGGGCTCCTCGCGCGCGCCCAGCAGCTCCCCGCGGGCCTGCGCGCCCAGCTGCTGCAGCCGCTCGTCGGCCGCGGGGTCCACCACGAGCAGGCGCACGGCGCCCGCCGAGGCGCGGATGCGGCTCACCACCTGCTGGTGCGTCTCGCGCTCCACGCTCTCGCCGTTCACCTCCACCAGCCGGTCCCCGGCCCGCAGGCCCGCCTTCTCGGCCGGCGAGCCGGGCTCCACCAGCCGGATGAACTGGCCCGTCCGGCCCTTCTCCCCGTGCAGGTGGAAGCCGTAGCCGCTCGGGCCCTTCTCCAGGCAGCAGAGGCGCGGCAGGGGCGCCCCGGCCGCCGCGTCCGCGCTCATCTCGCCGGCGCGGGCTCCGCGCGTCCTGCCCGGGGCGCAGACGGCGGCCCGGCCTCCTTCCCGCGGGAGCGGGCGGCGGGCGCGGGCGGGCCGGGCCGGGCCGGGCGGAGCGAGCAGGTGCCGAGCGCGGCGCGACCTGCAGAGCCGGCGGCGCGCGGACCAGCCCCTCCCCGCGCGGCGACTCCGCGCGCCGGGCCCGCCCCGGCCCCTTATTCCGGGGGCGGGGCCGCGCGCGGGTGTGGGCCGCCCCCGGCCAATCGGGGCCGCGGCGGGGGCGCCCCGGCCGGGTGAAGGGCGCCGGCCAATGGGGGCGCGCGGGCGGGGCGCTGCGCTCGGCGCGGCGCCCCGCGGCGGGAGAAGAAAGAGTCTCAGGAAGTGCGAGTGTTTGTTACCAAGTAGCCGAGGCCCGGCGGGGCGGGGCGCGGGGCGGGGCGGGGCGGGGGGAGCGGGGCGCGCGCGGGGGGCCGGCGGGGGCGCCCGCCGGCTGGGCGCTGGAGTCCCCCGACCCGGGTGGGGGGGACTCGGGGAGAGTCAGTCTTTGGGGAAAGGATCTGACTTTTCCCAGCCTTTCACCCAAACCTCGCGTGCACCTCCAAAGAGTGGGGCGCGGGGGTTGGGGGGCTGCTGTGGCCGCTGCGGGGTGCGAGGTCCCAGCGATCTTGGGGAGACACGGAGGCCCACACTTGCGGCGTCTTCCGTTTGTGGAATCACATGAGGACCCGCTTACAGGGGTGCGGGCTGTGAACCTCGCTGGGGCAAAGTGAAAGCTTCGCGGGGCTCCCCGCTGGAGGCGGTCCCCTAGGCCAGAGGTGTGTCCACGGGTTTCAAAGCTGGGCTGGGGCGGTGGGGTGGGGAGGGCAGCAGGGTCAGGTAACCGAATTCCTTTCCACAGGGAAGGGAATCTGACATTTTTCAATGGAGAAATGATTAGGGCTGTCAGATAAAGCCGCCCTTCAGCTCCCTGCAGATGAGACGCTGGGCAGGGAGGCTGCAGGGCAGGCTGCTAAGGGTGGGGTGACCAGTGGACACTGAAGAATGAGGGTCAAATGACTCAGGCGGCTGGCCACACACAGTTCCCCCCACGTGCAGCGGCCCGGTCAACATGCTCTCCTCCCGCACCTCAAAGAAGCAGAGGGCAGGGTGTACTTTCCAAAATACTGCAATTTAATTCTGCAAAACACACGCCCTAGAGTCCCTAGCAGCCTCCGAGACTGGGTCACCCGCAGCCTGCCTAAGGCCCAGAAGAACCAGGCAAGGTCAGGCTCCTCCCAGCTCTGCCGGGGAGAGGCCGGAGAGCTTCCTTATCGCACTTAAGTTGGAGCTGCTGACTCTGCTCTGAGTGCAAGATTTCTGCCTTGAAAGCAAATGCAGTAGCCACCGAAATGTGCAGCGCATACCTCACGCCTCTCCTGCCCCAGCCTGGAGCGCTGGAGTAAAGGTGCCTCTAGGTGGTGGTCACCTGCCCGTCTCCAATCTACCTCCAGCTGCTGAGGGGTCAGGCTTTTGGGAGACTCGTGACCTTCGCTCCACATAAACTCGCTGCCCCACTCCCCACCCCGGTCTCAGGCATATGACCTTGTTTTCCACACATCCAGTGGTTTACCAGAAACCGATGCCCTCCCTCTCCCTAGCCTGGCCCGGGGGGAGTGGAGCTGAATGGGGTGGGCCCTGCCTCCACCTGCTCCAGGACTCAGGGACTCCTCTCGCTTTGGACCTCCACCCTGCAGAAAAACCACTGCGCTTTGAAGTAGCCTGTGGGGCTGCATACCTGCCCAAGGTGGGACAGATTAGCTGTGACCTCAGGTATCCAGGGACACAGGCAGAAAGGTAAATAAGACCAAGGATTCAGGGAGGAGGGGCTCCCCTGGGATCTGAGGTCCAGAAAACAGGAACCACGAGTTCCCAGGTAACCCAGTGTGCTCTATTGCTGGAGGAAAAGGGGTTCACTTCCTGGAGGGGGGGGTAGAAAGGCCAGAGGGAGCCAAGCTGACAGACCAGCGGTAGACTCTGCAACTCTCTCCCTCTCTCCCAGGGACCTGGGCCGCCCGATCTGCTCCTCTTACCAACTTCCCTGAGGCTTGGTTCCAGCTCCAGCACACCGGCCCTCTCACTGGGGAAGACTGACCCCTGGGAGCTGGAGGTGCGGCAGGCTGGGTGGGCTCAGCCTCTCTCCTGCTGAAGGAACGAGGTGGCTGCCTGCCCTCAGGCCCCAGAAGTGCATTAAAGCCCCCGGCACTGAACTGGCGGATACCACCCTGGTCAAGGCTTGGAGGGAGGCCCAGCCCCCTAAAACCTACTTCTGGAAGCAAAAAGGCCACCAGGTCAACTGCTGAATACCTTGGCTATCTAGTGCTTTTCCTTGGGTATTAAATTAATTAAAATGAAATATAAATATTTTACCCTCCCCCCAGGAGGCAGGGAAGCTACAGGGACTAAAGCAGAGATGGGAGCGTGCCCTGGGCTCTGGGGTCCCCCGACTCTCTCCCTCAGCTGCTCAGAATAAACCAGATCTGCGGGAGGAGGCGGCATCTTCGAGGCCTCTGGAGTCTCCTCTCAGCCCCTTGTGGTTCACGCGAAGGAGCAGCAGCTGGGCCGCTTCTTCTGGGACTCCACGTAGTCTCGGATCTGGAAGCTGGGCTCGTCGGCCTGCCGGCTGGCCCTGTACCTCAGCTCCCTTGAAGAGAAAGAAGCAGGGGCTGAGCAGGAGGGCTTGAGCATCTGCCTACCCCCACGGCTCGGAGCAAACAGCCCTCAGAACGCATGAGGAGCTGGGCCCAGGGGCTGGACCCTACTGTGCCCCGGGGCCACCCTAGCCTACATCATTCCCTGCCCCACTCAAGTCTCACTTGGCAATGGCCAGAAACGCCAACTCCACATTCATGCCCGTCTTGGCGCTGGTCTCCATGAAGGGCACTCCGTACTCCTGCCAGGGAGAGAATGTCCTCAGGACCGACCTCTGGCTGCTTCCACCCCTTGTCCTGCCCATGGGCAGTCACTTACCCTGGCCAGTGTCTCTCCATCCTCCGAACGGATCACCCTTTCACTGCTGATATCCGCCTGTCAAGCCCAGGTGGGTCACTCTGGGGAAGGAAGCCTGGACCCCAGCCGTCCCCTTTCCTGCCCCCACAGATGTCTTTTGCCCCAGGAATAGGCACCGTCTGCCCCCTGCTGGTGGACTGTAGGACTGAGGGTTTCTGACAAGGCCCAGGGTTTCTGCTTTGTTCAGGCCGAGCTAGCCAGCTCCCAGCCTGAAGGGAGAAGGTGGGTACCTCTCCCTGGCAAGGGTGTTGGGGCCTACCCTCAGAGGGGTGACAGCAGTTGGGCTAACCCTTTCCAGCCTTATCTCTTTGTCTGTGACCCTCCTCACTATGATCTGGTGGGGGGCACAGGGGCTGGGCATCCCTGGCTCAGGGAGCGCTGCAGCTTCCCCTGGAGGAGTTAATCGCACAGCTGTAAGAGGGCAGGTGAGATGGGTTTGAGGTCTCCAGACAGGTCCGACCTTGAACTGGAGACTGGAGAGTGTCCTTTGCTAGAAGGATGTCCAGCTAGCTGGGTGGAGCTGAGGCTGTGCCAGTGGGAGAGGAGGGGTATGCAGGGGTGACCCTGCCGGGGAGCCACTCACCTTGTTGCCCAGCAGCATGATCACCACGTCCCTCTGAGCATACTCGTGAATCTCAGTGAGCCAGGCCTGTGGGAGAGGGATGGTGAGTGGGCCAAGGCTGGGGACCAGGCTTCTCCAGCTCCCTCTCGGCCCTCCTCCTGCCTATAAAATTATCTGGACTACTCACTGCCCCCAGACATGATACCCCGTGCATCCTCTCATCGGCATCTTTGTTCTGGTCTCCCCAATACTGAGTGGCCTTCCCCCCAACCAACCCCAGTGCAACTCTCAGGTCCAGGGAAATTTAGTTGGCAGAGCCTTTATCTCATAAATCAGCTGGTTGCCAGTGACTTTATGGGAGCTCCATGATCCAAACCCCTGTGATCGATTAGTGATGTCTGCTCTGAGCATGGGGTAGGAGGGGAGAGTATGAGAGCCATGTTTATGAGCCATGTTTCCATCCACTTTATGAGCTGTTTAATAGCTATATATCTTGTTCTCCCAGCTTGCTTGTCAACTCCTTGAGGTCATGGAGCACGTGAGACCTTTATATTGCCATGCACAGTCAGTGCTGGCGTTTGGTGAATTCTTATCTCTGCTCTCTAAGACTTTGGTGGTGAGGACAGAGTCACTCACTCTTGTCTGCCTGCCTGAGTCACTGTTTTTCCAGCTTGGACTTTTCAGCCTGGGCTCTCCCTGGGACTCTGTGGGTAATTGTCCAGGGTGGAGCTGGGGACTTTCTGAACATTGTGTCATGAAACATACTCATGAATCATAATCAGGGTTAAGCAGGTGGCCTGGGCACAAAACAGTCTCCTTGACCTCTGTGCCAATCAAATACCCAGTAGGGGTTGATTACTTCTGAGTCACAACTTGGGAGAGTTTTGTGGAAATCAGCAGTGTTCATGCCCCACCCCTTCCCAGGAGGCAGCTCCTGCAGAGACCCTGCAGAGACCCTGCCTGGCCCCTCAAAGGTCGTGGGGAGGGAGCCCCTACCCTGATGTTGTCAAAGGAAGACCTGTTGGTGATGTCGTACAGCAGAAGCAGGGCTGGAGGGGGGAGAGAGAGAGAGGTGAGAGGGGGGCTTGGGGAGGAGGTGGGTCTGCAAGGGGGCTGGGTACATGAGAGACTTACCCTGGGCATCGCGATAATAAGCATGGGTGACGCTACGGAAGCGCTCCTGCCCGGCGGTGTCCCAGATCTGGGAAGAGACAGACAAACACAGACAAACATGAGGCGCTGGGCAGAGGAAACCATGTGGTGTGGGAGAGGCGTGGGGAGGTGGGGCTGTTTCCTTCGCCAGGTTCTCACGGGCTTCTGCCCGCCTGTTCAGCGCTTGGGGGCGGTAGTTACTGAGTTCTCAAGCTCCTCCAGTGCTGCCACCTCTCCTGCAGCCCAGGGGTTGGGGTGTCCGGCCCCCAGGAGCAGAGGAAGCTGGGGAAGCCAGGGAGGAGATGAAGGGGCCTAAGTTGAGCTGCCTTGAGTAGAGGAGAGGGTGCCTGGGAACTGTTATTTTTTTCTGTAATTATCAAACAATCAAAAGCCATTTCCTCTGGGGGGGGCCCCACAGGAAATCACCCCAGGCAGGGGTGGGGGGGTGGGGGGAGCAGGGCCCAGCCTCCTGTGGTTCAGGTGAAGCAGGGGCAGGCTCCTCCGTCCTCCCCTCCTCCCCTTCTCCCCTGCGGCCTTGGGGCTCACCTGCAGCTTCACCCTTACTCCATCCACAGTCACCACCTTGTTCTGGAAGAGAAAAGGGCAGAGGGAGAGATGGGTGTGGAAGGTTGGGAGGCGCAGGGCTCCTGTGCTCTGCTGACATCCTACCCAGCAGTCAACGTCCTGACCTGGCCATTCCCCAGGGCTAAAGGGGGTGTGGGGAGCCCCAGAGATGTCTCCAGCCAGCTTGCCCAGCAGAGACCCTGTGCGCAGAGCCCCCGCTGTGGAGCCCTCTCTCCTCGGGATTCCACTCATCTTCTCACAGCATCTGGGGGGTTGGGGGGGGGTAAGACCCTGCCTGGCTCTCCCCAGGGCTCAGGGTGGCACATCACTGGGCGGATCTGCTCCTTTCCCACTTCCCTCGGCCTCTCTCAGAACCCAGCCCCGTCAGTGACTCCGGAGCCCTTGGACATGAAATTCCACCAGAGTCCCGGGAGCTCACAGGCGGCACCTGCGCCGTCACTTTCCTTGTCCACCTGGAGGGGGGCAGCCGCCTCTGCCCAGTCCACCTGCAAGGCTCATCCTTCTTTCCTGGCCCTCTGGGGTGGGTGGGGCGCAGCCTCCCTGGTGCAGATTTGTAAGGGGGGGCCTCATCCAGGTGCGGGGGAGGGACCCTGGCAGGCTGCTTACTCCCAAACAGCCAGCCCAGGTCTTAAACCTAGTGCGGAGCCGTGCCGCCGGGACTCCAGGGGGCCGGGTGACCTGGCAGCCTCGTCACAGGGGCTGGCCCAGGGGGCAGCGGACCAGGGCGTGTGTCTGCCTAGCTCAGGGGCAGCTGCTGCCCCAGGAGTGGAGCAAAGGAAGACCCGGGATCTTGTTTCGCTTGTGCCACGGCTGGGCAAGGAGTCCTCTGTGTCCAGACTCCTAACCCGCCCCCTCTGGGGTCCCCAGGGGAGCACCCTGGTGCCCCGCGGCAGTGAGTCTCAGCAGCTCCGTGAGCCGGGTGGCCAAGGAGAGGGCAGCTCTCCTGTGCCCGAGCCCTGGCCCGGCTCGCCGCTGGGAGGAGGAGCCTGCAGCCACCTCACCCTGAAGTCTATGCCGACCGTGGCTATGAAGGTTCCGGACAGGAAGGCCCCGTCTTTGAATTGGATCAGGAAACAGGTTTTGCCGACGCCTGAGTCTCCCAGAAGCATCACCTAGGAGATGGGGGCAGAGGCAGTTAATGGGGAGTTGGGCTGAGATGCTGGGGTTCCCGGGAGGGAGGATCTGGAAAGAGGGGCAGAGGGCCGGGGGCCAGGGTGTTGCCTGCACCCTGCCTCTCTGTGCCCCCGGCTCAGCTTACCTCGCAAGCTGCCCCTCTGACCCTGCTCCTCACCCAGCTTCCTGGAAGCCTGCACGGAGAACTCCCCCCAGTAGGTCCCCAAATGTGCTTGGTGGCCCCAGGGAACCACCACTTTTGTGTGGCCAACACTGTGGCCACATTTGCCCTCTCGCTCTGTGTTTATCTCACAAGTTTGCACCTGCGGTGGGCGAGCTGAGGGGGACATGTCAATACCCGGGCAGGGCTTCCGCCGGGGCGTGGACTTGTTTGTTGTTTTGTTTTTGTTTAGAGAAAGAAAGTTTATTAGGGAGAAAAGGAACAGAAATAAAGTGGGGCTCCCCAGCTGGAGGAACCAGGCCGGGTGGCGGGGGGGGGGGGGGGGGGGCAAGGAGGTGGGGAGGGGCGTGTATTTGGGGGAGGGGAGGGGCATTTGCCAAGGCATCGTCTCAAATTACAGTTATTCATTTTTGAGGGGAAGTCACAACAGTTATTTGGAAGTTTCTAAGTTCACCAGAGGGTTGCCTGAAATTGATACTGGAGTGGGGAGCAGTTTTGTCTGAAGTTCTTGCAGCAGAAACCCCCGTGTGGGACAAATGGCTGCATCCTTGGGTCAATGCAGGCCAGGAATGCAGGCGCTGGGGTGGGGGGGAGGGTGTGTCCCCCCCCTTACTGTCTGCCAGTCTCTGCTCCTCTTTCTTGGGGGACCCGTGGGGGGCGGTGGGGGGGAACTCTGTCTAGTCATTTCTCAATCTTCGAGAACAGAGGTCTAGACCTAACGCTGGACTTCCCCACCGGCTGGCTAGATACTTAATGGGTTGAGCAGAGACTGGGTTGGAGTCAATTTTGAGGCACTGACCTTGATAATCCAGCTGTGGTGTGGGGTGCGGGGATGGGGCGCTGAGCAAAGGTGTATGCAGTAGGGGTCCTGACTCATGAGCAGCCTACTGGGGACCCTGGGGAGACTCCCATACCTTTTAGTGGCTTGTTTTCCATGGTGACCAGAAGGGGGGAGCAATAATTTCTTGCAGGCCTCTCTGGAGTCTGTTACTGACTGGAACCAGCAGTGTTGTGTGAGCCACCTAAGACTCAGGGGTGTGCACTGCCTGCCTGTGGCCCGTTCCCACTACTCCAGCCCAAGGAAGAGCTCTCAGCAGGCTCCGCCCAGTCTGCCCTGGTCAGGGGCTTGGGGGGCACTCAGGCTGCTGGACGCCAGGAGCCCAGTGTCTGCAGATGCTGCCTGGTCCAGGGGACAGATGGAGGACCAGGGCTTGGGGGTGTCTCTGCACCGCTCCCTGGCTCCTGGGGCCCAGCACCCCAGGGGGCAGGAGAGAGGAAGGGTAAGCACTGTGTACTTTACAGATCACAGCTGCCTTGAGCAAACCATGCCAGTCACCCACCCAGCCACACAATCCCACCAAACACAAACAACTGCCCAACCTCACCGCCTCCTAGACAAACACCCGGCTGGCTTGTCAGGCGAGGAGGTCAGGCTCTCTACCAGCTGGGGGCTGGCCTCCAGCCCTCCCGCCTCCCCCACCCCAAGGTGGGGTAGGAGGGGGCCCATTTCCTGTCTCCAGCCCACACAGCCCTCCTATCTCAACGGCTCTCGGGGTGACTTGCAAAGTGGCTTCCCCTGAAACAAGGGGTGGGGGTGGAGGCCCCAAATTCTATCAAGAGTGAGCCCCTGAACAGAAAGAGGCGGGGCTCCCTCAAGGTCATGCAGCCTGAGCCAGGACAACCCCCTCACTCATGTACCCCTGAGCCTACAGAGCAAGAGCGGAAGCTCCAGGGCCCCTGGGCACTTCCTCCCGACTCCTGGCACCTGCCTGCTCCAAGGGCAGGGATGGAGGGCAGTGCTCACTGCCACCCCCTCCTGCGTCCCCCAGGACACCCTGCAGCGGGACCAGGCTCCAGAGCTGACTTGCGCTCTGGGGGCGGGGCAGGGAGGTTGTGATGAACCCGAGATCTTTCTCAGGTTCTAAAAATTCCCAGGTGGGTCTGCATCTGGCTAGGAACATCTTCCTGGGAGAAGGTGCCAGGCAGAGGCTGCGGGGGTAGAACGGGAAGGAGCAGGACTTGGGGGGCGGCTGAGGAACGAGAGTTTTCTTCCTAAGAAACTGGATGCCAAGTCTCCGCCGAGAGCTGAGCAGGGAAACGGGCCGGAAGGGCAAGTTGCCCCGCAGCCAGGGGGCGTCCAGGAGGGTGGGCGCTTCCCCACGGAGCAGCCCGGGGCGCGAGGGCTCATCTCGGCCAAGCGCGCAAGGCACCGGGTGGGGGAGCCCCTCTGTTCTCCCACTCGCCTCCCCCGCCCCTGAGGCAGCCCCCTCCCTAGAAGGTGGGGGGGCCCGGGGCTGTCGCGACCCCCCTCCCTGCTCCGGAGTCCGGGCTGTCCAGAAAGGGCTGAGCCCAGCGCAGACGCCGGCAGAAAAGGGCTCTGACCCGGGTCTCCCGCCAAAGGTGGGGGGCGGGGGGGAGTGGCCTTGGGAGCGGCCCGGGAGCCCCCAGCGCAGGGCGCAGCGCCCACCAACCTTGCCCGTGAGGTCGTAGCTCGGACTGCAGGGCGGGGAGCGCTCCGGGGCCTCGCCATCCCGGGTGGCCGCGGCGCCGGGCGTGCCGGTCATGTCCCCGGGCTGGAGGTGAGCTGGGGCCCCGGAGAGCAAGCGGGGTACGGCGCAGAGACGGCCCCGCCCCCGGCTCCACCCCCCCTTCCCCGGCACCGCGGAGGCCGAGCCCCGACAGGCCCCTCCCCCCCGCCGGCCGCCCCGACGGCGCCGCACGAAGCCGCTGTCCCTCCAGGGCGCGCGGGGCCCAGGACAGCGCCCGAGGGGCCCTGAGGAACCCTGACCGGCCACGGGCTTGAAGGCCTGGGCCCCATCCAGCGCCAGGACCCCTCGCGTACCCCACCCAGCTTGGGGCTTGGCTTCCCCCCGGGGCGCCCCGGGGCACCCGCCCGCCGCGCAGGCTCCGGCCTCGCCGGGATGCGCCGACCGCGCTCGACCCGCCGCTGCGCAGTGCGGCCAGCAGGGGGCGCCCGAGCCCGCCCCTCGCCCAGGACGGGTGCCCCAGGGGCGCGGTCTGGGGGAGCAGGACCGCGCCGGGTGGCATTGCCTTTGCTAATGCACCCCGCCCCGAGTCATCTGAGCATAAGTTTGTTCTCCGGCCACGCAGCTCGCTGCACATTTGCATGGCGACTCTGCGGGCTTGGACTTTGACCCCTCTCTTTCTCTTGGATCTCTTGGGCCGCTCCCCAAATGTCCTGCCAAGGGAGAGGCTACGCCAGGCCCAGGGGGTCCCCCCACCCCCCGGACCTGACCGTCTAAACTGGGCGCTTGGGGCAGCAGGGCTGGCCTTACTCACGCGTGGCCCCCGCCCCTAGCACCCAGGTGGCCTTGAATGTTGGGCATCAGATGGACTCGCGAAGCCGGGGGTCATTTTGAGCAGCGTGTCCGGGACATCCCAGGAACCCCGGAGCTCACGGTGACGGGAGGTGAGAGTGTTGGGTTGCCCCAGCAGAGTTCAGGGGCCCCACTGCCTGGGCCAACTATTGAATGACCCTGTCCCCAAATTCCATACAAGCACATTCAGGAGCCCCCAGGACAGGGTGGGGGTCTTAGGACAGGATTGTTGAGGGGTATGTTGGGAGAGGGACTCCTGCACCTCTTTACCTAGGGGATGGGGTTCAGGGCCAGGTGTGGCCCAGCGGGAACTGTCTGCTGCCTCCATCTTGTGAGTTTTGGCATCCGCTGGAGCTGTGTCCGGGAGGTGCGGGCCCTCCTCCCCTCTCCACGGGGCACTCACACGGGGAGCCCCGTCGGCACAGCACCTGCAGATGTGCCTTGTTGCTGCTCTTCGGCTGCCAGAGGTTTTGCTACAGGTAACCCCCAGTCCACAGGCAGCCCGAATGGGACCTCATTTTGTAAGGAGGGTCCTTGCAGATGTGATGGTGTAAGGTGCAGTCGGGGCGGGGGGCATTAATGCAATGCCCTGTGAGAAGAGGGAGAGCCAAGCAGGAGGCCCTGGCCCCAGGGAGACTGGCCGGGTGGGAGCCGGGCAGCCCCCTGCCAGGACAGGCTGGAGCGGCAAGGAAGGACCCTTCCCCAGAGGGAGTGTGGCCCCGGGGCTCCTCCAGGTTGGGCTTCTGACCTCTGGCTGATGCTTGTGCTGTTGGCTCCAAGACCCTGTTTGCCTACTGGTAGGTTTGGAAAGTGTGAACATTCCAGAAGTCACAGAGAAATAAAAACATGGCCTGTGGCGCCGCTGCTGGGACCGGCTGAGGAGAGGAGCTCAGGAGCCAGGGAGAGGGCGGTGCCTGGCTCTCTGCTGTGTGGACCCTCAGCCCTGTGGGTCTGTGGTGGGTTCATGAGCCTCATGAGCCGCCTCCTGTGAGTCAGACATGGAACGGGGCCAGGGAAGCTCAGAGTTGGGGGGTGCAGGAAGGTCCCCAGAGGAAGGAAGCACAACTCACTGACCGAGGGGGCTCCTCAGATGTGAAACCAATGGAGAACCCCCTCCTGGGAGTCCAGGCCTCCTGGTATCCTCTCCACTGCGGTATACACGTGGCGGCTGCCCCATCTCTCCCCACCAGACACACACCCCACATCACATACACACCTTGATCCACACAGTTCATATCACACATATCTCACACCAGACACATACCTCACTCCACACACACCTCACAGTCCTCACACCACACCACACAGAAGGTTCCGTGCTTTATGTACCTCAGATCACGCCACACACACTACCTTGTGTTATGCCATGTGCCCTATGTGCCCTATGGCACACCATAACCACACACACCACAGACACAATGCCTTCCGTGACCACACCCACTTCGGACACTTCACCCCAGACCCTTCTGACCACATTGCAGTTACAGACGCAGCTCACACCCCATCAACACGAACACATCTCAAACACACACCTCACAAAACCCCCGAATGTGCATGCCCCCCTTAGAATAAAGCACCTCCTAAATCACCCTAGTACCTCTCATCACCCCCAAATCCAGAATGCACACACAGCCCACCTACTCGGACACCCCTGCCCTGCACCACAAGTCACCCCCCAAATTCGACACCCTTCCTAGGGCTGTTGAGAGACCAGGAAGGGGCCGCCTGACCTCTAGCAAGCAGGGGGGCCTTCCAGGAGGCTGGAAGAAAACCCCAGAGTGAGGGGAACAGCACAGTTCCCAAGGGGTGTGGGGTCAGGATATGGAGGGGTGGCCAGGGTGGAGGCTGGAGGGGCAAGGCCCTAAACTCAGGTTTCTCTGCGTCAGAAGCTGTGGGTGCCTGTTCAATGTAGATTCCGGGTCCCACAGAATCTGCATTTTGGGCTGACCTCCCCCAGGAGGTTTTCATGGGCCCAAAAGGAGCACTTGCCCTGACTGGTTTCAGTTGCGATGGCCTGCCGACCAGGGGCTTAGACTTGGGGAGACCATGAGCCACTGAAGGTATGAACAGGGCGAGGCTTCTGGAGGGTGAACTTAGCAGAGGTATTTAGGCAAGACTGGAGGATTCAGGGGACATAGAGGCAAGATGTAGCTAGGAAGAGCTGAACTGGGGTAGGAGTGGGGTGGCTGGGTGACCCCGTTGAGGTCAGTACCCCTATAAATCCATCTGCAGGCCTTGGCAGCCGGCTTGATGGGGGCTTGGTTACTAGGCCTCTGCCCAGCCCCGCCCTGCAGCACCAAGCCCAGCTACTCCCTGCTCTGGGCAGCCCCGGGACTGGCCCTCTGGCTTGGACCCTGGGTCTGGGTGTTCCCTCGCAGGTGCTCGTCTGCTCCTCTGAAGCTCTGTCCATCTTGGGCCCTGACTTCCTCACTGTGAATGTGACCCCATGGCAAGCCCAGTTTCTGGGGTTCCCCTCTCTCTTCCCAGCCACCTGGCATGGTGTCCGGCCCTGGGTGTGGCCTCTCAGGCCCTGTGTCCTGCTCCATCCCAGAGCTGGTCTGTGAAACACCCCCACAGCCTAAGGAGCGCCATCTGCTCTTCCCTGTCCTGGATGCTAGGAGGCTGCAGTGGGGCTGGAGGGAGCCCAGTGCCTGCTGCCTGCCACAGTTGGGGGGAAGTGCCCCCTCTCCAAGGCTCTTCCGGAGTCCCAGGTCCCAGAGCACGCCCCTTGGGCCTGACGAACAAGTTGCTACATGAAGCTGGGGAGGAGGGAGGACTTTTCTGCCCGGTGAGTCGAGGGCCATTGAGTAGAGAAAGCCTGAGAACCTCTCCTTAATCTGCGCAGCCCCTCTGGGCTGTGTCCAGGGGCAGCCGGGGGGCTAGAAACTGAACCTGAACTCTTGCCCTACCAGCGCCCAAAGTCTGGGTGACACACTGAGTTGGGACTGTGCATAGACTTTGCAGCTGTCCCTTTGCCTTTCTGGTTTCTTCTCGCCCTGGGAGGTGGGGGTAAGACTTCTGAGTCAAGATATTTCCTTGCTCTCTAGCTTCTAGTTTGTTCAGCCAATGGGCGCCCCAGAAGGAGATGGGGGAGCAGGAGGAGAGCACTGGAGAGGGGTCCAGCTAACTGCCTTGGCTCCTCCCAGGAGGGCCAGCCTAGGTGGCTCCTTCCTCCACCCGAGGTCCAGCCCCTGGCAGCAGCCCCCTCCGCACAGCCTGCTTTGCCCCTGGCTCTGGGGCCTGTCCCTCCTCTCACCTTTTCAGCCTGGGGTGGGATGGAGGCCCTGGAACTACCCAGGGACCTGCTCCATTCCTCCCACTATCCTAACCCCCCACCCACTCCTGAGAGGTCTCCCCGAATGACCCCACAGGACCGTCCACCTGTTCCTGCTGGGGCCCCGGCAGAGCCGCACCAGGGCCCGGAGCCCAGCCCAGCGCCGCGGTGCCGGCCGGTGCTTACTGTGAAGCCGATGCCCACGGTGGCCGAGAAGGAGCCCGGGATGAACTTGCCCTGGTCGAACTGCACCAGCAGAGACGTCTTCCCCACGCCGCTGTCGCCCACCAGGATGGTCTGAAAGGGAGCGACAGAGACAGGTGAGGGCTGTGGTGTGGCTCCTGCTTCCGGGAGTCCTGGGGCCGCAGGAGCGGGTCCTTCTAAACACGCCTGAGGATGCGGGGTGCTGCTGGTGGGGGTAGCACGGTGGGGCCATCCCGGAAAGCGTCTGGACCCAGCTTAAAAAATGAAATGTGGAGCCCGCCTGCCACCCAGCAGCCTGGGGTCCCCCCTCACGACCTTCCTGCTCGTCTCCTTCAGTTGGGGTCCCACCTGCATCCTGGCCTGCCAGGTCTCCCACCTCTCCCACGCCCTTCCTCTCATTGGCGTTGAATCAAATCCCTGAACATTCATTTCCTTTCGGTGTCTGCCTCTGGGAAGACTCGCCGAGCACCGTGAGTCTGAAAACAGTCTGAATGGTAATAATAACAATAATAACAGTAACCACAGCAACCCCCTCCAAAGCACGGGTGTCTGCATGTTAGCCTTGGGAAGAGTCTGCACTCGGGCCCAGAATTCCGAGAGAAGCAGGCTTGGAAGAGGTCACTTCCGTGCTGGGGGGATGAAGGGCGAGAATTAGCTGGAAGTTCAGGTGCTTATTTGAAAGAATATTAGAAGCAACAGGGAAGAAACACACATGTGCCAAAGGTTGGCACCCAGCAGGCCCTCGATGAGAGTGAATGAATGAATGAGCGGGTACAGGCCTTTGTTTCAAGGTGGACAGTAGGCACTTTCCAAAGGCAGGTGTCTGAGGTCTTCCGGAAGGCTTAGGAGGCGCTGACTTTAGCTGGATTTAACAAAACGTGCAGACATGAAAATGTAAAAGCACGAACACTGACAGGACCTCCTTGGATCAGGCCCAGGACACCCCTCTCCCCTCCCCCACCCTGCACATTTGTCTGTGACCACAGCACCGGCTTTGGGTGGGGGGTGAGGTTGTCCACGCCCCCTATGCCTCTTCTTGAACCAAATTCTACTCCATTGTTTTCATTTCCTCCTGCGTTCAGGGGCTCCATTTATCTGCTGTATGCAGTGGCTTTGATGATTTACATCTCAAAAGCTACTTCAACTTCCTCAGGCTTGAACTAGTGCTTTCTCAAGAGAGAATATTCCAGAAGGTGAGGGGTCCCGCCATTCATGTCCACCTCATTCATTTTAGAGGGTCAAACAGATTCTAATTCTTCTTTTATCCTTTTCCTTCCTAGGTGTTCCCATCTCTTCTCTCTTCCTACGAAAACTTTTCCATCTTCTTGGGACATTTTCTGGTGCTGTGGGGACTGGGTCTGGAGTGACAGGACTCAGCTTTTCGGGTCCAGGTCCCTCCTGCCTCTGGGCGGGGGCGGAGCCATGCCCTCATACTAGCCTTAGGGCAGTGAGTGCTGAGTCCACACGCTTTCCCGACCTGACCAGACCTCAGATCCGTTTGCAACCCGTTCACAAATGCTACTGAATTTCCCCCTAAATCTGGAACTTTTCTTAGACCTGACCCAACTCTATCTGTGCTCCTCCCTGAAATGGGGGGCCCAGGGCCAAATGCCCATGAGTCTCTGTGGGCTGTGTTCTCCCCAGGCTCCCCACTGAGCCGTGGCCCTGTCTGGGGGCACAGCCAGGGGCTGTGGCTAGTAGGGTGTGGGCGGAGCTGGGAAGTGAAGGCTGGGTGGCCTCAGCAGGAGGCCCATGCGAGTGGAACTCAGCAGGGTGTGGAGCTTGCAGGAGGGAAAATAGGGAAGCAGCTGTGGTCGGGGGCCCAGGTCAGGGTGGCTGTCCCTGGGTTGCCACATTTTGATTTGGAACTTCTGAGAACCCCGGGTGCAAACTGGGCTTCCGGGTGGTAAGAAGGTGCTTGTCAGGATAGCAGAATCAGAAGCGTTTGGTTGGGTCGTTTCTCGCCTGATTTAGGACATTAGGAGAGTTTGGGAACATTCTTGCTCGCCACCAAGGGGGTTTAGAACAAGGGGACTATTTGTCGTCTAGTCCTCCCTCCATCCTGTGAAACTGCAGGCAGGGGTGTTGGATCTGGACCATGGGGAGGGGCGGGGAGGCAGCAGTTTCTTGCTTCGTTAACTCAGTGTCCAGCTCAGGATCCTGCACTCTTTCATGGGACTACAAGGCGGGGGCTGAGGGAGGGTTGGCATGGGGGGCGGGGGCTTCTTTACAAACTGCTGAAGGACCCTCTGCCTATTGGCTTTTTTTTTCTTAAAGGTTTATTTTTATTTATACAAGAACTGGGGTACAGGCCAGAGGCACGGGAGGGTGAGAGGATTCACCAGAGACAGAGCAGGGAGCAGAACAGGCAGACGGACCGAAGACACTGCTGAGGGGAGCAGCGGGTGTGACAGGAGAGGTCTGCCACGCCATGTGGGAATCTCCCTGGCCAGTGGGAATCAAACCCGCGCTGCAGAGGCTGTGGACAGCTTCACAGAGCTCACTCAACCCGCTGCGCCACCGGGGAGGCCCCCTATTAGCTTTTTCATGTCAGATGAGCAGGATCAGGGGGCAACATCTTCTCTCCTGGCCTTGCCGGCAGGAGGCAGAATGGGAAGCTCCTCGAGCCACCTACCAGCTGTCTCCTGGGACAAGTCACCAGTTCTCTGGACCTTGATTTCTTTATCCAAAGGATGGGGATAACATGGCTTTCCCACTAGATGGGTAGTGAGCGTTCAACATGGTGATTGTATAAACCACAAAGCACAGCACGCTGTGGGTAGAAGGGACGACACAGAGGTGGGTCGAAGGGGAATTGAAAGGGCTTAGGGACACTTGTGATTTATGATTGGTTTTTGGGCTGAGAAGAAGACTCTCTTTGTAGAGCTTATGGGGCTGGGGGAGACTGACAGTGTGGTAAACATAGTTCTTTTTTTTTTTTTTTTTAGATTTATTTATTTATTTATGCAAGCACTGGGTACCGTCAGAAGCGTGGGAGGGTGAGAGAATTCACTAGAGCCAGAGAGGGGAGCAGAGCAGGCAGAAGGACCCAAGTACACTGCTGAGGGGAGCAGCGGGCGGCAGGAGAGGTCTGCGCGCCATGTGGGACCCTCCTCTGGTGGCCGGGGAGCAGCCGGGGATCGAACTGGCGTGGCAGAGGCTGCGGGCCTCTTCGCAACCCAGCGCTCAACCTCTGCGCCACCGGGGAGGCCCTAGTTCATTTGTTTTTTCCTTTTCCATCAATTATGTTTTAAGATTTATTTATGTTATGTTTAAGATTTATTTATTTATGCATACAAGAACTGGGGTACAGGCCAGAGGTGCGGGGGGTGAGAGGAGACCAGAGACAGAGTGGGGAGCAGAACAGGCAGACTGACTGAAATACACTGCTGAGTGGAGCAGTGGGTGAGACAGGAGAGGTCTGCTGCCCCCTGTGGGTAGCTTCCTGGCCGGCCAGAGATCGAACTTATGCAGTGGCTGCAGATAGCTTCAGTGCTGTGCTTAACCCCTTGCGCCACCAGGGAGGCCCCTTTTTCCATCAATTATTTATGGAGCATCTACTATGTGCCATGTGAAGTTTTAGCCACTGGGGATGAAGCCTTCAAGAACCTTCTAACCCAGAAGAAACCCGCCCTTTGCCTCCCTGGTGGCGCAGGGGTTAAAGACAGCACTATCAAGCTATCACCAGCCACTGCAGCACGAGTTGGATCCCCCCCCACCAGGGAGCTACCCACATGGCGTGGCAGACCTCTCCTGGCTCACCCGCTGCTCCCCTCAGCAGCGTATTTCAGTACATCTGCCTGTTCTGCTCCCCACTCTGTCTCTGGTAAATCCTCTCACCCCGCCGTACCTCTGGCCTACACCCCAGTTCTTGTATGCATAAATACATAAATCCTAAAAAAAGAAAGAGGGAATCCGCCCTTTCAGAGGGCGTGCCTCCGTCCAGCCACAAGTAGGGTTCTGGAAAGACTGTATACAGCTTGTGAGTCTAAAGTCCCTGGAGGCATTTCCACCAATAAATTGTGAGCTGGCTCTCCGAAGCCTGACACCATCCTCCTTGAGGATATTGGGCTTCCAGGTCATCTTCTCCCAAGTGGACAGTGTTGTTTGCCATGAAAGTCAGTTGAGCGAGAGCAACATGTGCTCACGCAGCACGGGGTGACTGGCTTATTTCTGGAATGGCCTTTCTTCAGGGCGAAGCACCTTGGTGTTAAAAGTGATTGTCTCAGCGTGGTGAGATTAGAGAACTTTCAGTTGTTTGCTTCATCTGTATTTCACACTTTGTTCTCCTAGAAGGAACAGGTATGGCTTTTGTCGTTTACACCGACTCATGGTTCACAGTCACAGCTGCAGATGGCTCTACTGGTCCTGGGTCTGTTTTGGTCTGAACAACATCGAATTGAGGGGGTGGGGGTTGGGGGAGTGGATGTGGTGGCAGGTGGGCCAGGAGGGGAAGTCACTGGGGGGATCTGAGTGAGCAGAGCCGCGGGGCTGACGCTGCAGAGTGAGGCAGCTTCTCTCTAGGTTTTGTGGGCGAGCTGTCCCGGCTCCGTGGCTCCCAAGTCTAAGTGTCGAATCCCGCGGGGCCTGGGGTCTCAGGAGGGTGCCCTTGCGTGTCGGGGGCCTGCTGGCCGTTGGTGGGGCAGGCTGTGCTCCACGTGTCTGTCAATGCACGGGCGTGCCCCCCTGTTCTCAGGCAGCAGCACAGGTGCCAGCGTGCAAGAGAAGCAGAAGCCGGTGTAGCCCGGGGCTAGGGGCTGGCCCACCGTCACTTCCGTGCACTGTCTTGGGCAACGCAGGTCAGACATCTGCTCCAGACTTGGGGAGAGACGTGAGGGGGTAGGGAAGTCTGGGGAGCAGGTGGGGACACACTCTACTCCTTGACTGAGAGCAACTTGAGTTCACCCCTTGAATCCAAAGTTGGTCTCCAGGTGGGACCATCCCCCACAGGGCTGGTGCTTGGCAGCATTGGGAACCCCTTTCAAGAAAAAGGACCCCAAACTTATAAACACAATATCTGATAAGGGGCTCTCTGGGGAGCTAGCACTAAAGCCCCTCCTCTTCCTCACTTTCACCAAGAAGAGGGACTCGAAGAAGCCCCCCTGAGCAGGCCTGAGAAGGGTAGCCCAGCCGGGAGGGGCCCGGGTCTGGGTAATGGTCTCTGGTGCAGATCAAGTCTGGCCAGAAGTGGTTCCTGTTGCTTCCTTCCTGAGAGACTTAGTGCCTCTTTCTCTTCAACTCCACCTGGTTTGCACCCCAGTCTGTAATTTCAGTGCCTCGGGCAAAGGTCACAGGGACCGGCGCCTCCTGAGCGGGAGAGACCATCAAAACCAGCGCCTCCGAGGCAGGCGAACTTCTGCCCATGAACACACCAGCTTCTGAAAAATTGTGGTTTTCCAGTTTCAAGTGGCCAAGAGAAGTGGCTCCAGCAAATCTCTGTTCCTCATAACCACGGGAACCTGAGGGACGTAGTGAAACTCGCGATGTGCACAGGCGTGTACACACGGCACCAGCACGCACACTGCAATCCATGTGCAGCGCACACATGTGCCCACATGTGTCCACACGCTCACAGGAACACACCACACATGTGCTCACACTCGTGCAGCATACACCCCTGCTGCAGGGCCCTCGCGGGGCGCCTCCTCTCCCTTCCGTCACAGAGCGGGACCTGGCAGCCCCATGCAGAAGTCAGTGGCCAAGCCGGGTTGAGAGCCCAGTAGGTCTGTGGGGACACAGGTCCCCCAAGAGCCTGGCTCTCCTGCACTCCCCACCCCCAGGCCCTTGGTTAGAGGAGCCGTCTGGCCACCACACATGACCACTTGGTTAATTCTCTGTTCTTGATTCAAAGGGGTGTCCAGGAGACCCCCCCACCCCGAGAGTCAGGCCACAGGCAGAAATGTGAGCAGCTCAGAGCCACTTAATCCCCACAACCCACAAAATAGCTGTCCCCTCGTTTTTCAGGGCTGCCCGGTCCTGCTTAATTTCCTTGGTCACTTTCCCCAGAAGCCGTGGTATTCCTGGCCCTGTTTGCTGAGGCCCGAGGCCTTGTGGGGCAGTGGGAGCCGCAGAGCTGATTAGGTTCTCACCCTAGACACTTGATTTGACTAGGGCTGGAGCTATGTAAAGGAAGGGCCCTCGCTGGCCACATCATGGAAAATCCCAGGCTGGCGGAGCTGGGCTTTTCCAGGCCAATGACCTCGTGCCCACTGTTCCTTCCCGCTGCGGGATTCGGGGGCTGTCTCTCCCGGGCTCCCTCCTCAGGACTGTCTCTCCTGGGCTCCCTGCCCAGGACCTTACCTGGTACGTATGGCACAGCGAAAGTGGCTTAGAGGCAAAATAAGAGACCCATTTTTTGACCCCTTTGTTCTACCCAGGGGCTTGCTGGGACCTTGGCGGTGGCGGGGGGACACCGGAGAAGGGCCCAAGGCCAGGCTAAAGGGGAGTGGCCAGAGCTAAGCTGGTGTGCTGGTGTCTCCTCTCGTCTTTATTTTAACAGTTATTATGAGGTGGGAAGTGAGTTATTATGAGGTGGGAAGTGGTTTCTTCAGGAAGAAGCCCCTGATGGAATCGATGTTTCTGGAGGATTCTGGCTGGTGGCTATGGCCTCGGCCTCTCTCTGATGGGCTGGGACAGGCCAATAAGAGTTTCCAGCATGTTCTAGGCACAGGTGTCTCTTGCTCACGGAGCCAGGTGTCCCGGCTGGCATCGCCACAACTTTGAACCTCTTTCTTTGTGGCCTGGGTTTGGAGATCCCCTCAGCCTCTTCATTTCAGTGTTGGGTAGGATCTTCCCCTCAGCTCTTTGACTTTGGCCCCCAGCCACCCTCGTGAGAGTTGACCTCCTGACCCAGATGCCCAAGAATCTGGCTGTATCTGAACGTCCAGGTGTAGAGCCCTGGATAGTGGCTCTCCAAGGCCTCTCCACAGTCTCCCCACCAGGGGAGAGAGACTGAATAGAGTTGGCCAGGCCCAGGGAGTTGTGTTTGCAAATTTCCACAAAGGAAGTGTAGAGTTCTCTTTTCTGAAACTCGGAGAGGCTCCAGACTGGCAGCTGTTTCGTAGAAGCTCATCAAGGCTCGCTGCGAGTCTGGGCATCTCGAGCTGTTTTGAAATTTTGCCCATTCCACCTCCTTCCTCTTTTAGTCTTATTCACGATGGGAAGTGGCCGAAGGAGGAAGCGCGAGAGTGATAGTGAGCGAGCGAGAGCAGAGGGCTGGGGGATGAGGTCGCCCGCTCTGTAGTTTGCTCTTGATGACAGGCTGACCCAGGGGCACTGGTGGGCAGAAGATGCACCTGTTGTGGCTCGTCCCTCTCCTTTTTGGGATCTCAGGTGAGCAGGGGCCTGGGTCTGAATTGGAGGGAAAAAACTTGTTGGGCAAGAGGAGGTAGAAAAGGAGGGACCCAACCAGGTGTCCTGCTGAGAAGCCGACCCCATTTCTAAGAGGGTCCTCCAAAGAGTGAGCCCCTGAGCTTCCCCCAGTCCACCCCTCACCTGTGTTTCGGTGCCCCACAGGGCCAAGGCAGCCATGTGCAGTAATGAGCCCAGTGCAAGGGCAGCTCCTGAATGCCCAGGGGCTGGTAATTCAAAATAGGCAGGCAGACAGGGCCCCTGGGCAGGCAGACAGGGCTCCTGGGCAGGCAGACAGGGCCCCTGGGCAGGCAGGCAGGGCCCCTGGACAGGCAGACAGGGCCCCTGGGCAGGCAGGCAGGGCCCCTGGGCAAGCAGGCAGGGCCCCCAGGGAAGGCAGACAGGGTCCCTGGGCAGGCAGGCAGGCCCCCAGGCAGGCAGGCGCAGGGGGCCTGAGGCCCAGGAGAGCTGGCCCACCTCTTCCTGTCCCGTTGTCCTCAGTGTGTGTTGTGAGACAGGGGAGATTTTGGAAAAAGGGTGGCGGAAGGGGAGCAGGGAGTTTGCCAGACATAGAGGGAGAGGTGATTCAAGGCATTTCGGAAAGGAAAGTAGAGGTTGCTGAGGGATGGGAAAGATCAAAGGCGGGAAGCTTGCTCCAGACACAGGGACAGGAGCAGGGAGATGTGGGCAGAGACAGCTGAAGTCACCTTGAAGCTGATGGTCCCATTCTGGTTAAAAAATAAGGGGATTTCCTGGACATGGGGTATTGGAGAGTTGGGTTTGGCTCAGTGTTTGGGTTTCTTCTCTCTCTAGTGTCCCTCCCTCCTGATCTCACCTGCTTTCTTGACTTTAAAAACCACCTCTAGACAGCTGACTCCCGATTTTGTTTCCTAGCTTGGACATTCCCCTGCACTCCAGAATTTTCGATTCATTCTACTTGGGTACACAGATCGACATTTTCTTTTCTTTTTTTTTTTTTAATTATTTATTTATGCATACAGGAACTGGGGTACAGGCCAGAGGTGTGGGGGGTGAGAGGATTCACCAGAGACAGAGTGGGGAGCAGAACAGGCAGATGTACTGAAACACACTGCTGAGGGGAGCAGCAGGGAGACAAGAGAGGTCTGCTGCGCCATGTGGGTAACCTCTCTGGTTGGGGATTGAACTTGTGCTGTAGTGGCTGTGGATAGCTACACAGTGCTGTGCGTAACCCCTTATGCCACCAGGGAAGCCCCAGATTGACTTTTTTTTAAAAGATTTTATTTATTTTTATGCAAGAACTGGGGTACAGGCCAGATGCGTAGGAGAGTGTGAGGATTCACCAGAGTCAGAGTGGACAGCAGAACAGGCAGACTGACGAAATACACTGCTGAGGGGGGCAGTGGGTGAGACAGGAGAGGTCTGCTGCGCCATGTGGGGTTCTCACTGGCCGGCTGGGATCGGACCTGTGCTGCAGAGGCTGCGGACAGCTTCACAGTGCAGCGCTCAACCGCCTGCGCCACCAGGGAGGCCCCAGATTGACATTTGCAATGGAACCAGATCACCTCTTTCCCCTCCAAATTTTTTTCCTCATCTTTTTCTGTGCTCAGGCAAAACCTGGGGCAGCCATCTCTTCTCTCATACCCCCTCATGATCCTCTGAAAATAAAAGGCAGATCCCATCTCTCCACTCATCAGAAACCTCCAGCGACCTCTCAACCTACTCCGAGTAGAAATCCAAGGTTACCAGGTCAAGGTTACCAGGTGCTCAACTTCTGGACCTCCCGCCACCCCAGATCTCTGCCCCCCTTAACTCAAACCACTCCAGCTGCACTGGCCCCTTAAATATCCTGGAAACATACACCTGCCTCAAGGCCTTTGCACTTGCTGCTCTCTCTGCCCTGAATGCTCTTTCCCAGACAGCCACAGGCTCCAGTCCCTCCTTGGTGTTTTTGTATATCACTGAGGCCTTTCATTGGTGACCCTGATTAGAACAGCAATTCCTATGCATTGTTTTTCTCCATTGTCTGTCTCCTTCCTTTCCCCACTTTGACAGAATGTAAGCTTCTGCAGAGAAGGGACTTTTGCAACTGCCAACACACCCAGATCCAGATGAGACAGTATTAGCTAAATGAGTGGCTGTATCCAATGGAGAAGGGACAAGGTGATTCTCTAACCCACGCTCTGGGAGAGCCCCACACTGTCTACTTTCATAGAACTGGACAATCGAGACTTAGCAGACACTGGAGAGGGCATACACTGGCGCCGGTGCTTTGGGCAACAGTTAGACGCTCTTCAACACAATCAGCGTGGTCACTACCGGCCCAGCAGTTCCACTCCTAGGCATACGCCCAAGGAAAACTGCAAGTTCATGTAAGACCTTGTACTGAAATGTTCCCCTTTGATGTTTGCAATGGTCATGATTTTCACAGCCCACATTATTCACTATAGCTAAAAAGTAGAGACCCCTAAATATGGAGAAATCGAATGTGGCATATCCATGCCATGGAATATTACCCAGCCATAAAATGGGATGAACCTTGAGGACACTGTGCAAAGGGAGAGAATCCAGACACAAAAGGTCATGGGTTGTACGGTTCAGGAGATGTGAGTCCATAGAAATAGAAAATAGGTTGGTGTTTGCAAAGGCCAGGGAGGACAGGGTAAGGAGAGTGACGGTGATGCGTGTGGGGTTTCTTTTCAGGGTTATGAAAATGTTCTGGAATTAGCTAGTAGTGATGTTTGCATGGTTTTTGAATGTACTGAATACCGCTGAGTTGTACACTTTAAAAGGGTGAATTGTTTTTTTCTATAATTTTTTTAAATATTTATTTATTCATTTATACAAGCACTAGGTACAGTCAGAAGGGCGGGAGGGTGAGAGTATTCACCAGAGACAGAGTGGGGAACAGAACAGGCAGACTGACGAAGTACACTGCTGAGGGGAGCAGGGGGCGAGACAGGAGAGGTCTGAGCGCCACGTGGGATCCTTGCTGGTGGCTGGGGATTGAACTGGCGCTGCAGAGGCTGTGGGTAGCTTCACAGCCCCGCACTCAACTGCTGCGCGCCATCGGGGGAGGCCCTGAAAGGGTGAATTGTAATGGAATGTGGATGACATCTCAATAGGAAAACAATTGAGAAGCTGAGAGAACAGGGAGCAGAAGAGTTCCGAGGTAGCATTTGGCAAGTGGGTGACGTGCAGGCTCTGGAAAGGGGTATTTGCAGCCACCCAAAACCCTTGATGGTCTGTGACTCTTTAACATGGTCTGACTCGATCCAGCGGCCACAGAAATGGAAGCTACTGCTAAGGCGTGGTATGTGCTGCGAGGGAAGCCAAGCTTGGTCCAGGGAGACTTGAGGGCATCGGGAGCACTTAAGAGAGGGCAGTGAGAGGAGCTCTCTGAGGGAGGAGGCGCCGGGCTGGGCCCCCAAGCTGTGAGACTGTGAGATTGGGAATGGCTTTCCAGGCCCGGGAGCCACGCGCCCAGAATCGGTTGTGGAAACAAACTTGGCTGAAGTGCGTCTGGGGAAGAGAAAGACTGTGTGGCTTCCCTCCGGCTGGGAGGATGGTGTCCTCTTTTTGGGGAAAAGGTTTTAGGGAAGGAAAGTGACTAGTCCAGGACCACAAGGCTGGAGAAAGCAGAGCTGAGGGTGGGGGTGTGGGGATATGGGGGGTGGTGGTTCCATCCACCCTCTCACCGCCTAAGGCCACCAGTTGTTGACATTTGACTGATTTCCTTTTACATTCTTCCCCCCCATGAATATTTTACAAGTTAGTGAAGAGCATCCTGTGCATGAGATTTTCTCTCTTCCCTTGGTCTGAAGACCTCCCACGTGGTGAAACACATTTCTGAGTGTGATGACACTCCCGCTGTCTGCACTACATTTCATCGTGTGCTAGTGCCCCACTCGGGCAGACTGTCCCGTGCTTCCTCTGTGCTTGTGAATATGGACACTTGTGTGGCGAGTCTCTGTGCACGCATTTTCATTAACCTCTCAGATTGTTGCCCGAGGACCCAGCTTAGAAATACAATCACTGGAGCAGAGGGCACGACGGCTGGGCACCTGCCAGGCTCTTACCCTTCCTGTAACGGGTGAGGCGGGCACGATCCCACCGCCCTTCTCACTGCGCCCTTCCCCTCATCCTGTCAGCGCGACGTCAGCTACAAAAACCGTTGGCTCGATATGTGACCATCACATCACTGCCAACCGACTTTACTTGCTAAATTATTTGGATTTACCACTGAATTTTGTGGTCCACTTGGCTTGGCCTCCCCAATTTTCCTAATGGGGTCAGAGCAAGAGAAAGGATGTTCATTTGTTTTTGCATCATGTCTTTAAAACGTATTGTCTGTTAATATTAAGTTTAGAAAATTCTTTCTTTCATCCGGGGATTTTATAAAGATTCACTTCTATTTTCTTCCAGTTTAAAAAATGATTTGCTATTTTATGGGGCTCTCTGAATCTCCCTGGACTCATGAAAACGGAACAGCTGAGGGGTTCAGGACCCACAATATCTACGCCTGACCCTTCTTTCCTTCCTGCTTATCTAATTAAATCTCTGGTCTCTGTGAGATAATGAAATAGACCAGGTTTGCTCTGAGGCTGGTGACTGTTCTATTGTGTGTTTATCTCACCTTGCTAGATCACCAAGTTTTCCTTATGAGGGTTTGATGCTGTTTTAATACCTGTCAAGGGAAATCCTTCCTCATGACTCGACTTTAAAACGTTAAAAGTGGGCCTCCCTGCCTGTTCTGCTCCCCACTCTGTCTCTGGTGAGTCCTCTCACAACCCACCTCCCCCACACCTCTGGCCTGTGCCCAAGTTCTTGAATGCATAAATAAAAATCTTAAAAAAAAAAATTGTGCAGGCGAGCTGCGTGGAAGAGACTTGCGCATCCATCCAAACTTCTGCATCTACGACTTTTATTTGTCCAGTTTATGTTGCAGTTCAGCAAAGACCCTTGACAGCGCGACTCCCAAGAAAGTGACCTTATCCGCCACTGCCCTTAACCGGTAAGGGCAGTGCAGCCAATTGTGTAATTTAACCCTGAAGTGAGAAACCCTCACTGATGCACACTTTGCTACTGCAAATAGTATGACCAACCTTAAGATCAGTTTTTGAGTTAAGACAAGCGAGAATGACAGAGCAGCTGCCCAGTTTCTCATCAAAATGCAGAAAAGATGCTTCTGGAATATAGTAAAGAGCTAGAGCTGCTGTGTGAGGAACGACAGGTCACTTACATCATTTGACCAAACAGTTGAAAATGGAAAAACTGCCTTCTGCACCAACAAAATGTGAGGACTGGAGGGCCTCCCCGGTGGCGCAGCGGTTGAGCGCTGGGTTGCGAAGCTGCCCGCAGCCTCTGCAGCGCGGGTTCAATCCCCGGCTGCTCCCCGGTCACCAGAGGAGGGTCCCACATAGTGCGCAAATCTCTCCTGCTGCCCGCTGCTCCCCTCGCAGTGTACTTCGTCAGTCTACCTGCTCTGCTCTGCTCTCTGCTCTGCCTCTGATGAATCCTCTCACCCTCCCGTGCTTCTGACTGTACCCAGTGCTTGTATAAATAAATGAAATAAAAAAAAAATCTTTAAAAAAAAATGTGAGGACTGGAAAATCACCATTATGGGGAGGAGCGGAAACAGCCCCTCTTTCACATGAGGCCCACAGCCCGTTGTTAGCAACTTCTGACGACCTTTGGGGCATGGACAGGAAGGAGTGTCACCTAAAAGTCCCATTGGCCAAGAGCTTGTTCACACCAAGGACCGCCAGCTCACCCTCACCAGCCCTATGTGGATGGTGACAGCAGGGAGACCACTGGAGACTGAGCCCTACACTCTGGGCTCCCCAACATGCCTTGCTCCATAGCGCGTGGGCTCTGGACCCCAGGCTTGGAGCCTGCTCCCTCGAGGCGGGGGGTCTTCCCCGCAGACCCCGTGCCCTGCCCCAGGACCATGCCCTGTGCTCCGGCCTGGCCACCCACCCACCTTCTCTTCACCAGAGCCCTGCAGACACGGCTGGCAGGACCCCCCCACCCCACGCCACTCAGCGTCCATAGAGGGGCTCACCCAGGAGGGCTGCTGTGGGATGATGAGCCCCTTTATAGAAACAAAACAACCCAAAAAGCGTAACAGTGCCTATGATCCAGATGTGTAACTTTAATAGACAAAAACTTTAATTATAAACGGTGACTGTAATCACAAACTTTATGCTAATACTCCACAAAATAGAGAGCACCTGGGAAAAATAAAACAAAGCAATTGAATTGATTCAAGAACAGTAAAAAATATGAATAGTCCATATTCATGGAGAAAAATTTTTAAGTAAACAAAGAATTTGCCCCAACAATGAACTTGCCATATAAAGTTATAGTTTTTTAAGATTCTAGAAAAACAAAAATTCCTTTGCTCTATTTCTTTTTTTTTTTTTAATTTTAAAAAAAATTATTTATTCATGCATACAAGAACCGGGGTATAGGCCTGATGTGCGGGAGGGTGAGAGGATTCACCAGAGACAGAGCGGTGAGCAGAACTGGCAGACTGACAAAATACACTGCTGAGGGGAGCAGTGGGCGAGACAGACAGGAGAGATCTGTCGCACCATGTGGGATTCTTGCCGGCCAGATGGGGTTGAAGCTGCGCTGCATGGGCTGCGGACAGCTTCACAGTGCGGCGCTCAACCCGCTGCGCCACTAGGGGAGGCCCCTCTATTTATTTTCTGATATCAGAGCATAAAAGGTAGAAATTTACCAGATTAATTAGGTGAAATGAGCGTATCTCTAATATCAAATCTTGACAAGGACAGGACAGGAATTTAAGACAAGAACCTTGTTTATGGGGCCTCCCCGGTGGCGCAGCGGTTGAGCTCTGGGTTGGGAAGCTGCCTGCAGCCTCTGCAGCACCGGTTTGATCCCCGGCTGCCGGGTGAGGGTGCCACATGGCGCGCAGACCTCTCCTGCCGCCTGCTGCTCTCCGCAGCAGTGTACCTCGTCAGTCTGCCTGCTCTGCTCTCCGCTCTGGTGAATTCTCTCACCCTCCCGCACTTCTGACTGTACCCAGCGCTTGTATAAATAAATAAATAATTTTTTTTTTTAAAAAGAACCTTGTTTATGAATATAGATGTGGAGTTGAGCCCTGATGTCCAAGTTCAGCTGCAAACAGGATATCATTATTATTTCTAATTAAGCCCACATTTTAAAATTGAGCCCGATTCCGATTCCATACACAATCCAGATTCCTGGCTACTCCAGAGAAGTTAAAAGATCTGAAACCATGGAGCCAGGCTCTTGTCTGAGGACAGTGCCGAGGTGGGATGGGGGCCCTGCCTCTGCTGGGGGGTCTCTCCCCGGGTCTTACAAGAGGCCTAGAAGTCAGTCACCACTTTTCATCAATTTTGAAGTGTTTATCTTACAGTAAAGAGACAATATCCTCTATCCTGAATCTTTCAAAGGCAAGAAAATTAAAGGAAGAACAAGAACATATAAAAAAATGCTGCTACATTCTGTAACATCTGCCTTGCTATAAAACTATAGTGTTCCAGACAGAAGGGGTTGGCAGGTCCTTCCTGGTAGTGCAGGGGTTAAAGAGAGCACTATCAAGTTACAGGCAACCACTACCACACAAGTGCTATCCCCAGCCAGGGAGCTGACCCACCTGGCGCAGCAGACCTCTCCGATCTTGCTGGCTACTCCCCTCAGCAGTGTATTTCAGTACATTTGCCTGTTCTGCTCCCCACTCTGTCTCTGGTGAATCCTCTCACCCCCCACACCTCTCGCCTGTACCCCAGCTCTTGTATGCATAAATAAATACATCTTTAAAAAAAAGACAGAAGGGGTTGGCATAAGGATAGACAAATGAATCGATGCAACAGAGTCCTAAAAAACATAAGTAACTTACATATTTATTTTTTGATAAAGGAATCAAAACAATTCAGTGGGAACATGCCTCTGTGTGACATGGACCCACAGCTCTTGTGGCCACTGAGCACCACAATTTGGTGTCATCTAAGGTGATGGGTTCCCAGGGAACCCCTAGGAGCTCAGAGCCACGGGGGCACCCCCACTCCAGGGATGCAGGGGCATCAGCTGCACCCACCAGGCCCTGGTGCGGAGTGGGCACAGGCCTCTTCTGGGGAGGCGGGTCCTCTGGGATTTGCTGCCCACCAGCAGGAACAACACAGGGTTGTTGCAAAGGGGCCTCCCTGGGGACATAGATTCATTGGCAATGGGGGTGTGTGTGTGAATCTGGGGACTGTCATTGCTCAGGGCCAGCATCTCTGTGTCTCTGACTCTGAGCTGTGTCTCAGGTGCTGGTCCCTGGGCTTTGCCCAGTGGGATGTAGAAGGACACAGGCCTCTCTCCTGGGGGTCATTCCCTCCATGTCTGTGTCCACCTCCCCGCCCTTGGGCTGAGGGGGCAGGCGTAGGGCAGGGGCCTGGGCCTGTGCGCAGGTGGGGTCACAGGGGCATGGACGTGTGTTTTCCAGGCTCCTCTGACGTCACGGGTCCAGGCGCAGTGAAGGGCTGGGAGCGGGGCTCGCTCACCGTGCAGTGTTGCTATGTCCGAGGCTACGAGACCTATGTGAAGTATTGGTGTCAAGGGGCTGCCTGGGGGAGCTGCAACATCCTTATTAGAACCACCGGCTCGGAGCAGGAGGTGAAGAAGGGCCGCATGTCCATCAGGGACCATCAGAAGAACCGCACGATCACCGTGACCATGGAGGCGCTCACGCTGGGCGATGCAGACACTTACTGGTGCGGGGTTGAGAGAACCGGAGCTGACCTTCATGCCCAAGTTACAGTGACCGTTGACCCAGGTGAGCGCCTGTGCGTGTGGCTGTGTCTCTGCGGGGCCTGCTCTGTCCTGGTCCCTCAGGTCCTCCCCAGGGGTCACTGTCAGTCAGGGTGACTGTCCCAGAGGAGGGGGCCTCACCCGGGGGTGCTGGGAGGGGGGCTTCTCCCGGATGCTCAAGGCTCCAGGCCCCTCCTGGATGGGAGGATCCTTGTGGCTCACTGTCCCCCTCTGTGTGGCTCAGCCCCTCCGTCCATGGTCGCAGAGGTCAGGTGATGCCCCGGTCAGAACATGGGCCAAAGGGACCCCCTTCCATGGGGTCTGAGACCCCAACTCCTTCTGTGCTTTCTTTGGACCGTCTTGCTCTTTCTGGAGATGAAGCTGGGACCTCAAGTGACTATTTTCACCTTATTTTCCACATCTGCTCTCAGGGGAGAGGGCCCAGCTCAGTCAGGGGCTTGACTAATTCCTGAGACCTGGAAACGCCCCCACAGTCAAGGGGCTGCTCCCCTGGGGCCTGACATGTGCCTGATCCTTTCTGCACCTGGGCTCGTGGGTGTTTTTCCCTGAGTCCTTCTAGAATGCAGACACCCTGGGAAAGGCAGCTCAGGGATGCCTACCTGGGTGTGTAGGAGCTTGTCTTGGGGATCCATCCAGTGACCTCCCTGGGACACTGTGGCAAAGGGGGGGGGCACCAAACTTGGGACCTGGGAGAGCAACGGTTCACGCCCTGTGGAGTCCTGACCTCGTCCTGGGAAGGAGTGATGTCACAGAAGGTCACCCCTTGCCCAGTGTGAGGGTCTCCCCGGACACGGTGGGCTCGGGTGGTCCTGACCTGAATCACAGGCTTGTCTGTCGGCCCCAGGCAGCCCTGCTCTGCTCTGTCCTCGCTGGAGGAAAAGACGGAGCTTTGGGGGGACTCAGGAGCAGCAGGGCTGTTTATGGCTTGGGGACTCCAGCTACCTGGCCCTGAGCACCTGCCCCTCTGCTCCTGGGGCCTGCGGGATGCCCTCCTGCTCCACAGCCCCACCTGCCCCCAGGCTCGTGAGTCTACTGGAGGTCTGGAGACAAGAGAGGTTCAGCTCTGAGCCCCCAACCCCCAGGGACTCCCATACTCAGAGGAGCACACAGGGCTGGGGCAGGCTGGCAGGCAGAGTGTATGTATCTGATTTTGTGCCAAGCAGCCACTACAGTGTCCACCACCACCACCACCACCACCACACCCACAGCTCCAGTCACCCCAGAAGAGGGCAAATTCTCCTCGACTAAAACCAGTAACAGGTAAACCAGCTCTGATGCTGCTGTGTCCTGTGCCCGCTGTGCCCACTCTCCTCCTGGGCGACCCTCGTAGCCCCAGGTCCCGGCCGGCACTTGTCTCTGGACCCTCTGACGGGGAGGCTGAGGGGCTTCCCCTTCTCTCCCCACTCAGGGGCCAGAGCCTGAGCCAGGTGAGGGCGGGGTGGCTCCTGTTGGGGGTCAGAGGCAGGTGTTCCCGGCCCCTCTCTTGGCTCTGGAGTTGCCAGACCCCCGGCATTCCCTCCATCCTGCTCTTGCTCCCGGGGCCTCTCCCTGTGGGTACCTGGGCCTCCTTCCCTCTTATGAGGAACCAGTCACTGGACAGGGGCCCGCCCAGAGCGACCTCCTCACCTTGATGACACCTGCAAGGGTCTCCTGTCCAGGAGGTCACCCAGGGTCTGAGTGGCCTGGACTATGGGGGACACTATTCCACCAGCACGGGGCAGGGCCGGGACCCCCTTGTGGAGCCTGATGCTGTATTTGTCTTGGGTTGCAGACCCCCTGGGACTGCCTCAGGGGGTCCTTCTCTCCTCTCTGCCTTTTCTTAACCCTCTCCGAGGGCACCCGGGAGTGGGGCATCCCAGGCTGGACACCACAAGCCTGGAGGTCAAAGGGTGGTGTCCTCCCTGCAGCCAGTGTGTGGGAGGCCCAATGGGGGAGTGGGGTGCATGGGGTCCCCTCTGTGTTTCCAGGGAAATTGTCACAAAGATCCTCCCCGTGGTGGCAGCCGTGCTGCTGCTGGTCCTGACGGCGGCCTCGCTCCTGGCCTGGAGGCTGGTGAGGCGGCAGAGGAAAGGTGAGAGGCCGGGCCAGGCAGAGGGATGGGGCCGATGTTGCGCTGCCCTCCGGGACCCGCCGGACAGGTGACCCACAGGCCTGGAAGGGGCGTGTCCACGGGCCACCTGCAGGGTGGGCTTTGGGGCTTTGGGGAGACATGGACCTGCAGGAGCCCCCGGGGCCTGGTGCCCCTGTTTGCTGCTCACCCGGCGCTCACTCTGCTCTCTCTCTCCCCCAGCCTCAACTCCTCTGTCCCTGGCTTGGCTCTGGGCAGAGGTGACCAGGGCCTTAGGCAGAGCCCAGGACTTGTGGGCGGAGCAGACGTGGTTGCTGAGGAGGCGCTGAGCTGCACGGGAGGGGGGGGGCGCGGGGAGGGAGGAGGAGAACCCCCAGACACATGCACACACGTGTCCCTGCACACACGACTGCGCACACCACACGTGCACACACGGCGTCTCCACGCTGCTCCCGCTGCCCGGCCCCTTCTGCCCCGGACGTGTCCCGAGACCGCGGCCCCTTAGGGATCCTCCTCGGGGCCGGCGCTGGGCACGAGCTCCGGCCTCAGCCAACCCTTTCCCGCGGGCTCCGTCCACCTTCTCACACCCACCCCCGACTCCTCCGGGCCGGGCCTGAGCTGTCTCGGGGCCCCGCGGCCGCCCTCCCCGGGCTCTGCTGGTCTGGGCGGAGGAGCCGGGTCTTCCTCGTCACTGTCCCCCCGGACGCGCAGGCCGGGGCCCCGGCTCTGAGCACCCCTGAGCCCGGGGGGTCCCTAGACTTCCGCGCGGAGAAGCAGGAAGAGGCTTCTCTGTGGTCCGGGAAGCAGGAGGCCGGGGCGGGCGGCAGGGGTGGGCCAGGAAGACGCGGGAGCCCGCGGGGCACCGGGAAGCTGGTCCAGACCGCGAGACCCCGCTGGCAGGTCCCCCCGCAGGGTAGGTGGGGCCGCCTGTGTCCCAACAGCTGTGCCCCCGGCCCCGTGTCTCCTGCGCTGGCACAGCCACGCCAGGGCGCCCTCCCTGCAGCCACCGCCCCGGGGACCCCCCAGGACCTGTGGGACGTCAGTGACGGGACAGACAAACCCAGGGCAGCCCGGGGTGGGGGCGGGGAGGGCTGAGGCAGCCGGTAGCTGCGCAGGCAGCTCAGGAGTCCGTGGAGCTCGAGTGGGAACTGGGGGACATTGGGGGTTTGGGGGTTCCGGGCAGGGCTGCCGGCCAGGGTGGCAGGTTGAGCCTGGGCTGAGGGGAAGGGAAGGACCCGGGGCTGCGGGCGGCCGGCAGGGCCCCCTGAGACTGAGGCGGGTTCTGTGACGTGGCCGCGGCTGGGCCGAGGGTCCTCACTCTCCAGGGGGAGAAGCGGGGGCCGCATGGGGGAGGTGACGAGGCCGCGTGTGCTGGGTCAGCAGGGCCGGGGCCTCCCTGAGCAGGACCCGGCTCACCCTTTGCTCCTGTTTGTCTCCCCAAACCCGGGACTGTGAGTCTCAGATGGGTTTTCTGATTCCTACTGTCTTTGTCTTGCAGCTTCCGGGATTTCCCCAGGGCAGGTGAGAGCCCCGAGGCCAGACCAGGACACCAGCCAGCCCCGCCCCAGAGCACCGGACCACCACAAAGGCCCAAACTAGCAGGCCCCCCAGGGCCCAGGCATCCTGTACCCCTGGACCAGTGCAGGGCCCGGTGGGGTGGGGGGGCTGGGAGGGGCCCTGGAAACAGCCAGGGGCATGAGGGCTGGGAGGGGCAGGTGTGGGGACTGGAAGGGGGTGCTGGAGGGAGCCGGCAGAGGGCACCAGGAAGGCAGAGAGGCTGGTGTCCCTGCAGAGGAAATGTTTCCTGTCCAGACCCCAGAGAGCGAACTCTGCTCTGCCAACTTGGCCCAGCATCGGAGGGGCACTGCCAGGAGGGAGGCCTCCTCCCAGGTGGAGGTGCAGGTGGAGTACATTACTGAGGGGTGTGCTGCGGGCTGGGGGGCTGGGAGCCGTCTGCTGGGCCACCCCTGTGAGGATGGGCTTTATCTCACCCATGCGGGCCCAGAGGATGGGGAGCAAAGCCACAGCCACTGAAGACTTCTCTGGGGAGCCCGCCCCTCACCCCTTCCTGCTTTGGGCTTTGGCTGTGTCCCCACCCCGGGGCTCAGCACTGGCAACTCAGACCCGGAGAACCAGGTCCCCGTGCCTGGCAGGGGAGACCCACATGGCCGAGTGACCTGGGCCCACTGTGTGGGGCTGAGGGGTGTCCTCTCTTGGGGGAGCTCAGGGCCCCTGGCAGAGGGCAGGGCAGGGGAGCTGGAGGGCCTGGGGTTGGCTTCAGAGCCTGGTAGGGTCAGTCTCCTCCCGCGAGGACTCCCCCTTGTGCCGGCGCCGCCTCCTGCCAGCTGACACCCACTGTCTTTATCTCAGGGTCCTTCTCAGAAGGAGGGCATTACCTATGCAGCCCTGTCTCTGGGTGCCCTGGATCAGGAGCCCACCTACGGCAACATAGAGCCAACCTACGGCAACACGGAGCAGCTCGTCACCCACATTCCCTGCAGCAGCCAGGAGGAGCCCGTGGAATACAGCACCATCAGGAGGCACTGAGCTGGCTGAGCCCCTGCTGACCCCAGCCCGGCCCTGAGCTCGGCTGCCTCACCTGTTCTAACCCAGGACCTTTCGAGGGACCCAGGAGTGACCAAGGCCTTGCTAGTGGCCAGCATCACCCCAGCTCTGGCTTGGGCTCAGGGCCTAGTCTGAGGGGTTTCTAGCCATGAGACAGTGGTCTCCACTTCCTTTCCTTCCCACCCTCTTGGGAGGAGCTGGGGACCAGCTGTGGTCCTGCCCAGACTGTGATAATAACGACAGTGACAATTATATCATGAACCTGTATTTATTGCTGCGTCTGGGTGATGTTCTCAATAGTGTCCCCAGGATATCTGTGCCCCAACACCAAAACCTGTGAGCATTGTCCATCAGGTGTGGCAGGTGTGGTGAAGCCAAGGATTTAGAGATGGGGGACCACCCTGGAAGATCCTGAGTGGCCCCCAGTACGCATCCTATAGAAGAGGGGCAGGAGGGTCGCAGGAGAAGAGGTGCCAAGGCGACTGAGCCAAAGTGACTGCGCTGAGGTTGGAGCCAAGCCGCTGGGAGCCCAGGAATGCTGCAGGCGGGTACCCTGTGCCCCCAGATGTCCAGCCCCGCTGAGACCTTGACTCCAGCCCAGGGAAACTGACTCCCTACTTCCGGCCTCCAGATTGTAGTGAATAAATTTATGTTGTTTTCATGGAGCCACTCAACTTGCAGTGATTTGTTACAGCAGCAACAGGAAGGGATCATGTGTGTGCGTGGCAGGTACACAGCCCTCCAGTTCATGTGGGAATCTCCCTGGCCGGCCAGGAATCCAACCCTTGCTGCAGAGGCTGCGGACAGATTCACAGCGCTGTGCTCAACCTGCTGTGCCACTGGGGAGGCCCTGATCCTGCCTGGTTTAAAGGGGTCTCCCTAGTGGCGCAATGTATTAAGCACGGTACTATGAAGCAATCCGCAGCCTCTGCAGCACCAATAAGCAACCCACATGGCACAGCAGACCTCTCCTGTCTCCCCGCTGCTCCCTTCAGCAGTGTGTTTCAGTCAGTCTGCCTGTTCTGCTCCTCACTCTGTCTCTGTGAGTCCTCTCACCCCTACACCTCTGGCCTGAACCTCAGCTCTTGTATGCATAAATAAACAATCTTTAAAAAAAAAATAAACTCGACTATTGAGAAGTGCTTCTGGAGCTTTCGGTGGAAGGGCTCGAAGCAGAGAGCAATGTTAGACACATTGAAGGCGAATAGCGAGACTTGCATACAGTCTTGGACCAGTGCATCCCAGGCCCCATGAGCTCCTGGGCATAAAGTGACTTTACTGCTGAGGTTTTAGCAGCCAGCATCAAATAGAAACTATAAATAGGGAATTCATCTTTTCTGGCAATCTATCACAGATGCTAGAGAAGATTTTGCCATGAAGCTTTTGACATGAATCTAGCAATATGGGGAAGACCAGGATTTAGCTCAAGGTAGGCGCATTTTTATCCTCTGTCACTGGAATTAGTGATTGGTCAGTGCATTAAAAAAGCTTAAGTCTGACATCAGGGAAATGCAAATCAAAAGCACAAGGAGGATGTGAAGAAGATGAAAAAGGAAACCTCTTACACTCTGGTGGGAATGTAAACTGGTCCAGTCACCATGGAAAGCTGTGTGGAGGACCCTCAAAATTCTAAAAATGGAACTAACATGACCCAGCAATTCCACCCCTAGAAACCAATCCAAAGAACATAAAATGCTAATTTGAAAGGAAACCTGCTCTCCTATGTTTATTGTTTATTGCAGCATTATTTACAATAGCCAAGACATGGACACAACCTAAATGCCCCAAAACAGATGAATGAATCAAGATGTGACATATATACACAATGGAATACTACTCAGCCATCAAAAGAGAAACTTATGCCATTTGTGGCAACACAGATAGAGCTGGACGGGATTATGCTGAGTCAGAAGGAAAAAGATAAATATTGGATGGTCTCACTTTATGTGGAATATAGAGACACTACACAAAGAATCAGGAAAAAGGCAAAACTTGCAAGCTGACCCTAGATCTGAGGCATCAGCAGGGGAGGGGGGGTCAAAACAGGGGAGGGCAGAGCACAGGGGACTGCGGTGATGGCGCACGGGTGCCATGGTGGGGACAGAGCTTAGGGGACTACGCGTGAGGGATGAAGCCAAATACTGTCCCAAAATTAATGACAGTGTAAAAAAATAAATAAAACAATTTAAAAAAAGGTTAACTCCAGGAATCACACAAGTGATCTTTATTTAAGTGTTTTATCGAAATATCTAAATGTGCATTCATTTGCTAGTATTTTGAGGTACACTTAAGACTTTTTCTTTGCTTATAGCTTTGCTGAAGGAGGGGCCCCTGCCTTCCCTGTACACACACATGCTCAGTGTGTTGACATAAGGCCTAGTTGCTGTTTCTTTCACATGGAGCAAGACATTCTAGACTTTTATGGTGCAATCAGATTGCAAAATCCTGCCCCATTTTTGTATTTTTCTCTGAATATATCAGTTTTCTTACTCAATTTGACAGCATTTTTTAAGGGCATGCTTTTACTAATTCTTTCCAAAGCATTCACATTAGATTTTGTAGAAATAACAGCTTTTTTTGGTCTGCAGGCAGTCTTTCTATCAAACGAGTCTTAACTGATTAGTTGGTGACTCAGGTAATTAAATTGCAAAATTGTAACGTCTGTGGATCTCCCACCTGGACAAGTTTGGGCCCAAATCTAGTTGACTGTTAAACAAGAACCTCAGTGGGTCAGAACCAATGAGAAGGAGCCTTCGAGAGAAGACTCTGCCTGTTGTCACAGTCGTTGGTCAATGTGTTTCAGCAAGAGACCGAAGCGTGGTGGTTGATCTTGGAAATAGATTAAGAGAGGAATCAATTTAAGAAAGCTTCTTCCAAACCACTTATTATGACTTTCATTTCAAAAAAAAGCATATTTTTGTGTTTGAGCACCATGTCGAATAATAGGTAGCGTCCTAAGAAGGACCGTGGGTGACTGCATGGTTATACAAATTTGTGGTGTGTGTGTGTGTGTGTGTGTGTGTGTGTGTGTAATATCCCACAAACAGGAACACCTTGTCGAGGCGGGTACTCACCCATGCACTAAGGACCACAGCCACAGATCTTGCCCCCTGTTCTCGAGACATGACCCTCACCGCTGTAGCCCGCTGGCCCACAGCATCCCCCAAGGGCCTCTACGGATCCTCTGTCTGGATGCTGACGTTGTCACTCACGAGGGCCTCGTGGTTCTCTACTGATTGTGAAAATGGCCTTGTCATCAGTCAGATTCCCCTTTCAGCACAAGTCCTTCCTAAAATCATCCACCACACCCACAAACACATGGTCCAGTCCAGGGTTGGGGGTCTTGCATCAACAAAGGGTAACTGACTCATTGGTACACTGAAGGTCTCTCTGTGGATGGGCTTGGGATTAAGGAAGGAGAAAGGGCCTTCCTGGTGGTGCAAGGGGTTAAGCACAACCCTATGAAGCTCTCCGCAGCCACGGCAGCACGAGTTCCATCCCTGACCAGGGAGCTACCCACATGGCGCAGCAGACCTCTCCTGACTCACCCGCTGCTCCCCTCAGCAGTGTATTTGAGTCAGTCTGCCTGTTCTGCTCTCCGTTCTGTCTCTGGTGACTCCTCTCAACCCCCCACACCTCTGGCCTGCACCCCAGCTCTTGTATGCATAAATAAATAAATCTTTTAAAAAAGGGAGGAGGAAGACTCTGTTCTTGGAGGTCAGAAATGAGAAATGACATTCTGAACCCTCGTGTGGTAGAAAATCTACCCTGAGAGGACCCTGCTTTTCTGTGCTCACTGCTGGTTCCAGGGTTCCAGAATAAAAATCCCATCCTGCAGGGTTTCTGACGCCTCCCCCATCACCTTCTTGTCTTCTGTCTCTGGAACCAAGATAACTCCGATCCTGTTGTTACTAGCTTACTAGAACTTTCGTTCTCGAGTCAAAATATTTGATGCCTGCTGTTCGGTTAGGGAACGCACGTGTACATGATAAAGGAGAATGAAGCAACACCCACGAGCCCGCCACCCTTTGGAAGGAATGGAGCGTCACTAAAAGCAGGGAAGGAAGCCACACAGTCTGTTCTTTGCCTTTTTTCTTTCCAAGGAGCAACACACTTGCCTCTCCTGGCTCTTGGGGTCCATCCCAGCCCCCAGCCCACTCTCCTGGCCTTCGTGGTAATTAACAAAGTCACCAGATGAACTGATCTGCATCGGCCATACTCTGTGCTAAGCGAAGTCTCTGCAGCTCTTCATATGACATATTTTAATATTGTTTTGTATTTAATATTATTTCTCTCCCTCAGTAAAACCATAAGCCAATACCCACTTGTGCTTTGTGTTAGGGCCTGACGGCTGGCTGGCCACTCAGTGTCATGGCGTGGCTGGCATCCTCCCAGAAGGCTGCCCTCTGCCAGGGATGGCAGGGAGGGCTCCTGTGACAGAGCAGCAACAGGCTCCAGCCCCTGGGCTCAGACACACGATTCAGGGCCGGCCCTCGGCTGGTTGGAAATAATTGCAAAGTGCAGTAATTTCAAAAATGTGTGCCACCGTGGCAAGATAAAGAATAAGCCGCAAAAGCAGAAGACTCCTGTGCTTCCTCCTGTCTGGCTGGTGGCAAGTGAAAGCAGAGCCAGCGCGAGGTAAAGCATTTTGTCTTAAGCACAGGAAACAGAGGAAAGCGGCCCACAGAAGGAGCGCCTCCTGCAGGGGCCTGCCGTCCCAGGGGGTGAACCTGGCTTTGCTTTCCTGGGTTTTTAATCCCGTGGTTGGGTTTTGATGGAGGCAAGTCCCTGGGGTGGGGCGGGGGGGGGGGTGATATTGCTGGGCTTTTCTGCTTGGGGACCTCGTTATCCATGCCCTGCAGTGTCAGGCCCACTTTCCAGAGGCTTCTGAGCCGCTTGGCAGCAGCATCTTGGATGCTTTGTGAGTGGATGTTCCCAAGCCCATTGATGTGCCGTCAGGGCAGGACCAGGCTGGCAGCTTTGCCAGGCCTGCGCCAAGCTTCAGGAGGTCAGCCACTGAAGGGGCGCTGGGCAGCTCCACTTCAATCCTCCCTTTCCCTGAGGACCCCAGGGATCCAGGCAGGGGTGCTACAGAGAGACCATGGGGAAGAGTTCGGGGTGTGGAGTCAGATGGTCGGGGCAGGGGTCAGCTGTTATTATCTGAATTCCCATAATGCCTGTTGTGACCTTGAACGAGTAACTTAATTTTTTTTTTTTTGTATCTGGCCTCTGTTTCTCTATTTATGATATGAAATTAATAATAAAGCATGTGATAAGTGAAGGTGTCCTAGCACATATTAAAGTTTTCTGTAAACAGTAAAATGTTCCACAGGAATCATGCATCTCTTTTTATCATTTATTATGAACAACTATTTGTCTCACTGGTCCTCTAGATTATAGCACAGAGATGATTTTTTAAAAATATTTATTTTATTTATGTAAGCATACAAAAGCTGGGGTGCAGGCCAGAGGTGTCAGAAGTGAGAGGATTCACCAGAGACAGAGTGGGGAGCAGAACAGGCAGATCTACTGAAATCCATGGCTGAGGGGAGCAGCAGGGAGACAGGAGAGGTCTGCTGGGCCATGTGGGTAGCTCCCTGGCTGGACTAGAACTCAGGCCCTCAAGCCGCAGTGGCTGGTGACAGCTTGATAGGGCTGAGACTTTAACCCCTGTGCCACCAGGGAGGCCCCCGCAGAGATGATTTTATATCCCCAGTTCACAACCTAATGAAGCCTGGGAAGGAGACCTGGGGAGGGAAAAAGACCCAATGAAAAGGCAGGTTCCAGACTGACCCCCAGGAGGGGGACATTCCTGCAGGGCTGGGAGCTGGTGGCTGTGTCCTGCCTCCTCTGGGCTAAGTCTGTACCAGCAACTTTATTCCCTTCTGACTGATCAAAGGCTGCTCAGTGAGAAATTGGGGGAGGGGCGGGGCTGGGTGACTGGTTGTTCCCTGGGGATGTTGCTCTCCTGAGGGGCTGGGGTGGGGTGGGGTGGGGCAGAGTGGATGCAAAATTCAAGTGGCAGCGGGAGGGAGAGGGGAAAGGTTTGTGTTGTTTTTACAACACAACAACAGAGAACAGAAAGCAAAATACCTCATTGTCACCAGCCCTGCCTATACCTTGTGTGTGTGTGTGTGTGTGTGTGTGTGTGTGTGAGTGTTGGTGGCAGCTGCCAGAGGAACAGAAAGGAAATACGACTCAAACACAACTTGGGCGCAGGCACCTCCATCCCGCCCGCAGCATCTGCAGAGGCTGCATGATGGAGTGAATCTGCTGATGGATACACTGTCTGCTAATAAACAGAAACACAAATTCAAGCAGAACGTAGCGAGCAGACTTTGGCATCAAGGTCAGGGAAACCAGGATGATTTGCTGGGAGGATTCTTGAGCTTTGTTGGTTTCACCAGTTACATTATTTTCACAGCACAGTGGGATCTGGGTGCTTTAGCTGCAGAACAAGGTCTACAGGACCTCGGCGGCGGTCAGGCAGGGGTTAAGATTTCCAGGTCTGGAGTTTACCTCTGGCCTCCAGCTCTTTCAGGAAACCTCTGTGCATCCACCCACTGCCTTGAGTGCTGTGCAAGTTAGCAAAGGGCTGAGTCTCCACTCACACTTGCCATCTCCGGGGACCCGTCTCCTGCCTGGGGAGGAGAGGCTGGGGACCAGGAGCTTGTCGGGGTAAGTTAGAGTCACTTCAAATTTCCTGTTCAACAGTTTTCCGCCTCTGCCTGTAGACTCCAGCCAAGTGGGGTTTCCTGCCCTGGATGAAGGCAGCCAAAGTCCTTCCCAGAACAGCTTCCAGGAGGAAACCTTTGAGCACCAGCACTAGGGAGCAGATATTTTCTCACAAAAGGCCCGGGGACTGTGAAGTGGAGGCAAGAGCTCTGGGGAGGAAGCCTGGCGGCTTTGGAGAACCTTCCTCCTGGGCCTGAGTCACCCTCAGATCCTGCTGAGGTTATTCAGGAGAACCAGCCAGCACCGCTCCCCAAGTCAGCTGCCTTCTCTGGGGTCCCAGCGGGGCTGCCCATTAGCCAGAGGAGTCCTGGGCGGTCAGAGGTCATGGCTGACGCAACACACGCTTCATGTATTTATCTGAAAGCCTCCGAGCAGGCCAGAGGGAAATGCAGAGATTCTACAGGGAGCGGCTCACCTTCCTTGGCTTTCTTGTTTGTTCTCGGGCCCAGGGTGAATCTGACAAGCACCAGAGCCAGTGTTTTTATTTGGATTTTATAGATTTGTTCCATTTTTAAATGAAAACAAAACAAAACAAAAACCTGCCCTATTGAGATCTGAGACTGTCTTTGCAAGTGAAATCTCTCCCCCTGCAGAGGCTGAGTTTTCCTGTGGAATCTGATTCTTTGGTCATATTTGTGTTCCATTAACATTGTCTAATGGACAAAGACCCTGCCCCTGAGGGGTGAACAACAAGGGCTGGTGGAGGGAGCATGTAGCAGGCAGGGCCTTTCGCAAGCGATTTGTGTTACTTGGCAAACTCTCTCTGGGGTCAGTGGGTGACAGCCCCTGTCGGGGGCGGGGAGAGGGGGACTTTGGTGTGGGACTCTGTCTCTCAGATACTATCTCTTAATCAGAAGCCACAAGTGAGAGAAAGTCTGACCTTGAGGTCAGCAGTGACGGTCTCCCCTCGAGTTGCGCCCCCGTGTCTTCCTGCTCTGGTCTGAGGCCATCTCTGAGGCTACACAGCATCACGGCGATTTGTGCGCGTGTGTGGGACGCGGCTTATTGAAGGTGGGGACAATTGTGTGTGTGTCTGTGATGCTCCGTGTAGTTTCTTTCACTTTGGAAATGTCCCAGATGTGTTTGTTGAATGACTAGCTGAGATATCTTTTAAGGCTGTGGAATCACAAGGTGAGCAGAGAAGAGGGAAGTCAAGACCAGGGGAGAAGAGGAGGGTGGCAGAGCACCCCTGGCCTCTCACCTGGAAGAGGAGTTGGGGCAGAGGCAGAGGGAGTGGAGATCCCTGTGGGACAAGGACCTTCTGCCGGCACCTCCCTGATCCCTCCAACACTTTCATTTGCCCCAGCGAGGACCAAGCCCTGCGGGAACGGATGGACAGTCGTGTCTGTCCGCTGCTCACGGGTCTGTCTGAGATGCTACAGAGGAACTGGCTCTGCCTTAGCGGGCGCCTTCACCCCCCGCCCCCCACCGTGAGCAAGCCCGGCACGTGGCTGTGCCAGCGCGTGGTGATGCTGAATGAGGAATAGGCTCTGCACTGAGGCCCCGTGTCCTGGTTCCCTGGCGTCCCGGCAGGAGTTGCCCTGCTCTGGGCTTCACTGCCCTGAGCCCGTGGTCAGGTCCTGGCACAGCACGACCCTAAGCCTGTCCTTGTGCTGAGCCCCTAAGCACACCCTTCCCTGTGGGGCTCTCCAGACTGGACTGGCGGCAAGAGGGGCAGGGGGTTCTCTGAGCAAAAGAGCAGAGGCTGTTCACATGTTTTCAGTTGTTCAGTTGCATCAAATATTCAGACTTGTGAGAACAACAGCAACTCTATTTAAAAACTCCAAGCGCGTGATGAATGAACGAAATGCTTCCAGCACTTCCCAGCCCCCAGCCCACCCTCCAGGAATATTCTAGGAGTTCCTCAGGCTCATGTAGGTCAGCCTCCAACTCCTATGGCCAGCTCTAGCACAAGTGCATCCGAGGCTGTGATAACTGGCATGTGACTTTCACAACAGGGAATTTCATAAGAGGTTTCATTGCACCCCACCCTCACCTCCCGAGAAAGAAGATATTCCACTTAGCAAGTCAGAGCTGGGGTGTTCACACAAAGTCATGACTTTTGTGTGTGTGGGTTGTGTGAACTTAGCCTTATGGGATTGTGCCTGTGAAATAAGTGTGTGTTTCCATGCAGGGAGTTGCTGCTCTTCCCAGAAAGCTTCATTGTTTCAGTAGAGAACAGATGTGACAACTATTTGAAGTTGCTCTTTCTCAAGTTATGTGTCCTCATTACAACCATTTACGGAATGCTTCATATATGGCAGAACACACACACACACACACACACACACACACACACTCTTCTTAAATGCCAGAGAATATATACATATTTTACATTATACTATCTAATACCTTCATTTAAAAAAATAAAAAAAACCACCCAAAACCCAACAATAAAACAAGCCAGATATTATTACTTGTGCTTTCACATAAGAAAAGTGAGGTTCACAAATGTTTAAAATCACATTATGGTCTGTCTGATTCCAAGCTTGGGGCTCCTTCCGCCACACAGCAACTTCTCTGCTCTGACTAATTTCTGGGTCTACCCTGCCTGAAATCTGGCAGCCCTGTCAAGCCACAAAAGCCAACTGCACCCTCTATAAAGGTGCCTTCTGTCAGGAGGAGGGGGAGGGGAGCGGGGTGTCTGGGACACTAGCAGGTTCTGCTTGTTCCTCCTAGTAGCAGTGGTGGAGGGGCCCTTACTCAGTGATAATGCCTCCAGGTGTACACATAAGAGTCAAGATTTTTCCTGTTTATTATAATTCAACATAAAGTTGAATTAATTAATTAATTAATGTGAGAGGGGAGTTCTGCCTCCTGCGGCCAATGTATTCTAGCAAATCAACAAGCCAGTGAGCTTGGACTCTGCTGCATAGCAGTCTTTTAAGTGATACCGCTATGTTGGTGCTCTGGCCCTTTACAAAAATATTTTTACGTGAATCATATATAAAATGTCATGCACAATAATAAAATCCTATCAGGGAGGGGTGATGGACACAATGTGAAAGAACTTTCAATACTCATGAGCCACTCCCTGGGCACACCTCACCCCCCAGAGCTTCTGCTCTCAAGATGCTCACAACCCAGCCAAAGAGACTGAGCTTTCATAGTAAGCAGATGCTTGTGTTCCGATAGATCAGAAGTTGTAGGAACAGGCTGTCTTCCAGCTGGATGGTCAATAAACCCAAAGGAAGCAGAAGTTCTCACGGGCCACATCCTACCTTTCCTGTGTAGGTAATTGAGGTGGGAAGGGCCATACTTGATCAGTAATTGATAAACATTCACTTCCAAATCTTAAAGCTGTCAAAATGAATATTTATATCTGTATTTGATGATTTAGACCTGGAGTGATCCATCCATGTCATCGCAGGGTACTTTGCAATTGATGTGCAAGTATGTGCCTTAGTTTGCCTGCACTTTCTGCTCCGGTTAGAGTCACAGCCTCAGATAACACGGGCCTTATCATAGTTAACTTCAATCTGTAATGCTTTTTAAAATTTCCTGACTGAGGCAGTTATAAATTTTTCTTCTCTAGACTGTAGAGGTTGAGGGACCTGGAAGGAGCCATCCCATGGGCTATTCAAATTTATAGATCTACTTTCTCCAAAAGTCAATTTTCCTTCCTTTATGTCAGACATAGCATGGCACAGAATCATACATTTGAAATTTTAATGTGAATATTTATTTCCAAGAGATCTTGCTAAAATACAAATTCAGTTTCAGTTGGTCTGGGTGGGGACTTAGACTTCAAGTTCCTACAAGCTTCCAGGCAACCTCCATGCTGAGGTCTAAGGACCACATTTGCATAGAGAAGAGAATATTAATTTGGAATAATAATTTCTGTCTTTGAGTGCTAGCTCTGTCTCTTAGATCAGCTGGTTTCAAAGCTTGCCTTCATGGAATTTCCAGGGTGGTATTTTGATTTAAATAATCCCCAAGTAAAGGACCCTATGCAGTCTTTCAGAGTTCTAACAGATAAACCCACACTAGCAAGGCAGGAAATATAAGGACTCACTGAGGAGGGCAGAGAAAGGGATGAAGAACAACACTGACTTCTTAATGCCCACTACAAGGCTTTAATTCTTTCAAAGCGACGGGGTTTTGGATTTGAAAAGTATTGCCAAGAAACAGAGGCTGCTACTTTTTCTGAATGGCGATTTCAAGAGGAGACCTACATTTCTGAGATTTTGAGTTGCATAAGAAACTTGAATGAGGGAAGCAATAGCCGAGTTAGAGCTTTGGAATAAGCAAACACTTTCAAGAGGCTGTGGGCAGGGCGCTGCTGGAGACCAGCTTTCTGGCACCAGGGGGGAGTCTGGTTTGAAAACAACCATTTATTTCTCCTGCAAATAATTTGTATGCCCAATTTCAGCCAAGTTGGCAGGGATTCAGGACTTTGCCTACAATTACCAAACCTCACAGGGCTGGAGTTTGTGAGCAAGGATGGAGGGATAAACACGGCCGGCAAGGGCTGTAGAGACGCAGCGAGCTCGGGTTCAAAGGCGCAGGAGGAGGGAGGACAAGGAAAGGACACAGGTGATTAAGTGAAGGAGACGCTCCGGACCCCCGGGGCTCGATGGGCGGCCCCTCCCCCATCACGGGTCCGCTTTGAGCAGTAACCAGGGTCACACAGACGCACAGAATCCGGCGGTTTCTCTTTAAGTCCCAAAGCCAAGTCGGGGGATGGAGAGAACTGGTGACGGCGCCTCTTGCTGCTTTGAGGCCGGGCAGGGACAGGAGGAGAGTCTTACCTTGTGCAGGACGTGCTCATAGAAGTCGGGGCCAGCTCCCCCTGATAGGAGTCGAGTCTCTGCAGGTCCATGCCCAGCTTGGAGGCCGCTGCTCCTTGCTCTCCAGCGCCTGCGTCAGCCGACCCGGCTCCCCTGGGCGCGGCGGGCGGGTGCGGAGCCCGCGGGCCGGGCGCCCGGGTTCAGCACTGGACAGCTCCCGCGCCCGGCCCGCAGGCAGCGCCCGCGGTTCAGCACCTGGGCCAGCGACCCGAGCTCTGCGCTCCAGGGGCTCAGCACCCCGGGCCCCACAGCCCCCGACTCCAGAAGGCGGGAGGGACGCAGGATTCCCGGCCAGCCGCTGGCCCGTGCGCGTCTCACTGGCCACCGCGCGCTGAAGGCGCAGCGACCCGCCGCGTCTCAGGCGCCTCCGCCCGGAGCTCGCGGTTCCTGAGAAGGCGGCGTCCCGGGCGCGGGCGCCACCCGCTCTCCGCCCGCCCTTGCAAAGCCCTGGGGCGCTGGCGCCCAGCTATCTTGGCCTCGGAGTAATTTTTTCCTGCGTGCATGAGTTGGGCAGATGATGGGACCTTAGGGGCTCCTGAGGTCTCCGAATTATTATGTAAAATTCCTAAGACAGGGCTCAGAGTTTTATTTAACATTCTTTTTTTTTTTTTAAAGAGTATGATAGCCTTTTTTTTTTTTTTTAAGATTTATTTATTTATTTATACAAGCACTGGGTACAGTCAGAAGCGCGGGAGGGTGAGAGAATTCACCAGAGCCAGAGCGGGGAGCAGAGCAGGCAGAAGGACCGAAGGACACTGCTGAGGGGAGCAGCGGGCGGCAGGAGAGGTCTGCGCGCCATGTGGGACCCTCGCCTGGCGGCCGGGGATCGAACCACTGCGCTGCCAGGAAGGCCCTTAATTAACATTCTTTTGCGCTTATATGACCCCCAGAACTTAAACACAGGCTGTAGACTTCAAATCTTGGCTCTCAAAATGATGACTTGTGTAACATTGGGCAAGTTACTTGACTTCCCCTAGTTGTCCACAAATGGAGATACCAGTAGTATCTACTTTATGAGGTTGTTTTGAGGATTTAATGAATGAACTTCTAGAGAGCCTTGAACGGTGCCTTACATATATTAAGAGCCCAGGGATATTCATTGTAATGTCCTCTGGGTGTCCCTCCAGGGGATGGGAGTTCTATGTCCCCAAACATGTGGGGAATCCTGCTGCCAGGACCCCAATTTGCAGTTACATCACTGAAAATAGGGGTCTTGGGGTGATCCTCAGGATGAGCTGGTGTTCTGCAGCAGCTACATCAATAGGCACAAGTCCTAGCTCCCCCCTCTACCACCACTGGAGTTGATATCAGTATGGAGGGAAAGGTCTAGGGTTAAAAGGTTGCATAAATAAAATAAAATAAAACCCTGGGTTTCCAGTCCTTTTAAGTTGGGTGGCCTTAGCCAAATCACTTATGTTCTCTGGGTGCTGATGTTTCCAATAAAATGGACAGAGCATTACTTGCTACCACATAGGGTTTTTGTGAAGAATAAATCAGACAATTATTTGAAAATATTTCTTTTCTTTTAAACCGTAAGTCAAATTTCATTTACAAGGCGCTGTTATAAATGATATCTACAGCTATTCAATGAGAAGTGGCCGATAACACAAAGCCAGGGAAACAGCACGCTGTGTGGATGAGACTCTCAGTAGGCCTTCAGTTGAGTTCTTAACCTGAGGTGAGTAGATTTTTAGGACAATTGTGAAACCTTGGACACATTACCAAAAGTTTTGCTTATGTGCTTTTTTTCTGGGGAGAAGTCCCATAGATTTTATTATATTCTCAAAGTTGTCTATTCAAGAAAGAGTTAGGGTCAGCTCTCATCCTGTCTTCTGTGTTTCCTCTCAGCCATGACTGTGGTAGGCAAGAAGGTTCCAGAAGTCAATGGCTGCTTTGCCCTGAGCTTTGCTTTCTTGGAAAGGTTCACCACTTCTCAGGATCCAGCACTGAGCTGTGAAGATTCATCACATTTGCTCTATGGTTATGAAGAACACACAATACAGGATCGGAACTGATCTGCAGTTGATGCAGGAAGACCTCTCTGAGAATGCAGTTTAAGCTGAGAGCTGGAGGAAGAGTGAAGTCAGGTGAGGAAGTGCTGGTGTAACTCCAGACAGCATGTGTACACACTTTATAGTGGCAAGGAGTCAAAGAACACCAGCTGGTTAGAATCCAGAGAGGGAGGAGAGAGGCAAAACAGTAGAAAAGTCTAGGGAGGTAGATATGGACCAGATCACGTGGGGCATTTTAAGTAAAGTTTTTAACTTTATTCTATGAACAATGTGAAGCCATTGAAGGACTTTAAATAGAGAAGTGACATGGCTGGATTTGTGTTTTCAAGATACTACTCTGAATGCTTGTGGATGAAAAGCCAAGAATAAATGTGCTCATTTTTTCTTATTGATTTACAAAAGCTCTTTATATATTGAGGACATTGATTCTTTATGTCATAAATATTTCATGTGGGTGCATACACATTTCTTGGAGAATTGACTCCTTTAGCATTTTACAGATGGGAATGACAACTTCTAGTGCTTTACTTGTCAGAGTTAAAGCTAGATGTCCTTCATTTAGGACTAGAGCATCACGTCACCTGTGAAAAATTCCAAAAAACATTCACTCTCTAATCTCTTCTTCTGATGGCTAGCCTTCTGGAATTTTGGTAGCACTTTAAATTAACATGATAAATTTCAAAAATACCTTATTCTCACAGTAATTACATTTTTTTTTATAGAGGCATGTTTTTATTTATTTATTTATTTGTTTGTTTGTTTTGTTTATACGTGCACTGGGTACAGTCAGAAGCGCAGGAGGGCGAGAGAATTCACCAGAGCCAGAGCGGGGAGCAGAGCAGGCAGAAGGACCGAGGTACACTGCTGAGGGGAGCAGCGGGCGGCAGGAGAGGTCTGCGCGCCATGTGGGACCCTCCTCCGGTGGCCGGGGAGCAGCCGGGGATCGAACCGCTGCGCTGCAGAGGTCGCCGGCAGCTTCGCAACCCAGCGCTCAACCGCTGCGCCACCGGGGAGGCCCAGTAATTACATTTTTTAAGGTTTATTTATTTATTCATACAAGAACTGGGGTATAGGCCAGAGGTGTGGGGGGTGAGAGGATTCACCAGAGACAGAGTGGGGAACAGAACAGGCAGATTGACTGAAGTATACTGCTGAAGGGAGTAGCGGGCGAGACAGGAGAGGTCTGCTGTGCCATGTTGTTAGCTCCCTGCCCCGGGGATCGAACTTGTGCTGCAGTGGCTTCATAGGTACATCTTAACCCCTTGCACCACCAGGGAGGGCCAGTAATTACATTTTGGATTATAATCTCTCTGTTATTGGAGATCACGCAAATGACATTGATAAGCATAGCAAATCTTTGAACGATGTCATTTTATTAAACATTGTTTTGTTCCACGCCATTTCACTTAAAGCCACAATTTCCGAGAACTTACCTATGATGTTAAGTGAGGACTTGCTGAAGTCCTTTGCAGACTTAGCTCAGGGTGGTGATTCCTTTTATGGAGCTTCTGTTATAAATATTTTAAAAGTTCTATTATCTTATACTGTTCCCTTAGGATGAGGAGGTGAAGCGTTTGGACCAGAAGAGCTGTCCCTGAGGAGGCTGAGTGGCAGTTACACGGCAGATGTAACTTTGTTGTCAAAGTTAATTCCCTTGTCCTGCTGTCTGTCTGTGGTCCAGCACCATCTGCTGGGAGAGGGTGTTAGATCCTGCCAGGGCTGTGGAGTCTATAGTAGTTTTCAGATTTTCTTTCAGCCCTTGAGGTCAGGCTCATCGAGGACTGAATTTCTACCCTGTTTCCTTTCTTCTTTCCTTACACTTTCATTTCTTACAACTCCAGAGATCAGTGCTGGGTTATGTGGACTCAGTTGCCCACTTCTCAGCAGAACACAAATGTGGGAAAGATTGCTAGTTACCCCCAACTCTCTGTTCTCTCCTTATTTTATAGTAATGGGAGTTTCGGCTGGGCGCAGGGCTGGGAAGGTGCAAACCACATTTCCCAGGCTCCCTTGCAGCTGGATGTGGAGACAGAAGCACGTTCTGGCCAAGGAGGGGAGTGAGCAGAGCCTCGGCCCACCTGGGGCCACAGCCTTAGAAGCAGGGGCAAGCCCTCCCCTCTCTTGCTCTCCTGCAGGGTGAGGTGGTGGTGGAAGCTGCAGCAACCTGAGGCCCATGGTGGAGCTGCCTTCGCAGCCCTGGGCTGCTTACACCCTGGGTGATGGAGGGCAGAGGGGTGCATTTTTATCTTGTGTGGGGAGGAGCTCCCTGGGCTTTAGGTACAGTAGCTGAGCCGGCATCGTGAACATGGGGGTAAAGAGCACGTGTTCTGTCAGTTGTCAAAAGGACAAAAGACCAGGAGGGATGGGAGAGACACAGGAGTCTGAATGAATGAGAAGGGTTGTGTGGAGGAGGGACAGGCTGCTGGAGACAGGGCCTTGGTGACAGCGAGAGGGGTGTGTGTGGGAGGGGCTGGGCGGGGCGGAGTCAGCAGAGAAGAAAGGACCAGGGAAAATGTGACCTTCAGGTTGATGGTTCAATGCAGGAAGTTTTTAATTCAGAGAGAATCTTCCTTCACACCTGATATTTTAGAAGTGGGAACAGATGCAAGGTCTGGTATCATCCACCTGCTCTAACATTCAGGGACAAGGGCGGGGCGGGGGGTGGGGGTGGGAAACAGGGCACTCAAGAAGTGGATGTGGGGCCTCCCGGTGGCGCAGCGGTTGAGCGCTGGGTTGCGAAACTGCGCGCAGCCTCTGCGGCGCCGGTTCAATCCCCGGCTGCTCCCCGGCCACCAGAGGAGGGTCCCACATGGCGCGCAGACCTCTCCTGCCGCCCGCTGCTCCCCTCAGCAGTGTACTTCGGTCCTTCTGCCTGCTCTGCTCCCCGCTCTGGCTCTGGTGGATTCTCTCACCCTCCCGCGCTTCTGACTGTGCCCAGTGCATGTATAAACAAAACAAACAAACCAGCAAACAAATAAATAAAAAAAAAAAAAAAAAAAAAAAAAAGAAGTGGATGTGAGGAGGGCAAGGCGTCAGGTGAGTGTCAGCAGCCCGACCCCCAGCGCCACAGCTGAAGGGAGGTCAGCAGGCTGAGCCCGAGCGGGATCTGTTTCCAAGACCGGCTCTGAGGAGGAGGCAGTCACCTGGGTCCCGCGCTCTTCCCGTCTCCTGGAGGCCAGTGCGGGTGTCCGGGCTATTTCCTCTTGGCCTGTCAGCGCTGGCAGCACAGTCTGCCAGGGGAGCTAAGGCTGAGAGACCCGCCAAGCAGAGGTGGCCTGGAACATTCTCCTGAGTCTGGCCCCGTGTCTGTTACACATCCTGTCTCGCTCGACCTCGCTGCCAACCCTGAGTTTCCCCACAGCACGGGGCTGGACAGGGGACACCCAGACTCCAGAGAGGGATCCCTGGGACAGGGGCAGTGGCCCGGAGGTGGCAGCTGTCCGGGATCGCAGCTTGGTCCTGCAAACATTATTCAGCTGGAGCTCCGTGTCCTTCACGCTGCTGGAGAGTCCTGGGAGCATGAGCACATTGCGAACATTCTAGGAATTTCCTCCCTGCTCTGGTCTGGCAGGGAAGCGAGCAGAGCCGTCTACACAGATCTGAAGTGGGAACAGGTCCACCTGACCGTGAAGCAACTATTGGAACACGTGCCGCCTGCAGGTAAACCAGTCTCTGACCTCCCCGAAGACCAAGGATCCAGACAGAGAAGCTTTCACAATGGGCGCCGGCCCTTCACCTCCACAGCGAACTCTGGCGCTCACGAGGCTTCGAGAAAGTCCAGTCCCTGAGCCTCACACTCCTCACGTGGACAGTGGGAGCAGCAAAACCCACTTCCCTGGCACGCACCATCCTCAGGCACCACCCCAAATGCCAAGACCCTGCAGTAGTAAAGTGTAAACAGTGAGGGACTTCCTGGAAACATCTAGAGAAAGACACGTTTGTATAGAGTGGGAATCTCCACTTGCAGGGTTGGCTGTGGACTCAGGGTGGGTAGGTGGGTGCTGACAGCAGCACCCCGAGGTAGCATGCTCTCTGTCCATGGGGTCCGGTAGAATCTGTAGTGAAGATTTAGAACCCAGGGAGGGGGTTGGAGACCCAGAACCCCAAAGGTCCTTCGGGAAGCACTTCCTGACCCTGCTCGGGGTAGCAGCCATTGGGGGCGGGAGCAAGACCCGGGGCAGTGGGGCCAAGGAGCACCGGGGTCTGGGAGGTCTCGAAGGAGCTGAGGGTCCTCTGCGGCTCTCCCTCAGGACCCCCGTGGTTCACTCTGCCCTTGGGGTGGAGAGGCCAGAAATCCAGTAGTCACGGGGCACCCCAGGGTGAGACAGCTCTGGTCCAGACCACCGTGGTGAAACGAATATCACAATAAAACGATTGTGAATTTTTTTTGTTTCCTGGAACATGGTGATTTTACACGATACCGTAGCCAATCAGTGTGCAACAGCATCCTGTGTGGAAAGGCAAGTGTGTACCTCAATTAAAAATGACTTTATTGCTAAAGGAATGCCAGCCATTGTTGAACCCTCAGGCGAGCCCTACTTTTTTTTTTTGAAGATTTATTTATTTATGCATACAACAGCTGGGGTACAGGCCAGAGGTTCAGGGGGTGGGGGCGGAGTGAGAGGACTCACCAGAGACAGAGCAGGGAACAGAACAGGCAGATTGACGAAATATGCTGCTGAGGGGAGCAGCAGGGAGACAGGAGAGGTCTGCTGCGCCATGTGGGTAGCTCCCTGGCAGTGGCTTGAACTCGCGCTGCAGAGGGTGTGGACGGCTTCACAGACTGTGGCTTAACCCCTTGCGCCACCAGGGAGGCCTGAGCCCTACTTTTTTTTCAGGTGAGGGCGGGTCCATAAAAGACACAAGTCTGCAAAGGGAACTAAAAGGGAGCGCAGCAAATTGAGGGACGCCTCAATTCGCTTCTAACTTACCAGGCAGGACACGCCATCTCTCTTCTGAGTCTCATTCTCACACTGCGCGTGGGGCGGGATGAGAAAGACACGATGACCCTGGCGTGGGGTCCCGCGGGGCTCAGGCTGGCCGTGGCCTTGGAGACAGACGTGTTCCTGGCCACCATCTGTAGAGGACCCTGGCGCCCGCGCCTCCACTCCCACCCCCGCCAATCCAGAAGCCCTGAGGTTCTGCCATCACAGTGTGTTTTGAACCCCTGCTCTGCACGGGGAGCTGGCCTGCAAAGGGACCCTTGCAGGGACGGGGTGGGGGGTGACAGGTCTGCAGTCCTGCTCACCCCTCGAGCACAATCGTCAGCCAGTCTCTTCCTGGCCTCCCTCAGCACCCAGTGCGGTGCCTGGGCCTCTGGAGAAATGATGATTAAATAATCACAAAGATGCAATGAGCAGAGTAAGTCGGCTAGAGAGGCCATGAAGGGAATTTTAAGAGGCCATCAATCACCCAGGCAAAATTTATTAAATATCTTTCCCCCATCTTTATGCAATGCGAATTTTTTTTTCTTTCTGTGAAATAGAAGCATGCTATTATTTTGGTGGGGGGGTGGGGAGTGCAAGGACAAGGCACAGGGGAGGAGCCCAGCCTCCTGGAGTGTTGAGGGCCTGGCCTAGACCCAGAACTCACTTGGGCTGTGGAGAGAATTCTGGGCATTTCTGTTTATCCCAAAGTGCTGGTTTGGTTTTCCCTCTTCCCCCAGAGCCGCTCCCAGCCCCGGGAGACACACTCATCCATCAGCCTCGCTCCCCACAGGCTGCCCTGAGCCAGGCCCACAGGACACACTTTACCAGCCTTTTAATCTGGTGAGTGTCTTAGGAAGAAGAAGATAAGAAAGACACCCTCCCCTCCAGCCACTCCTGTTTCTTAGAAAAACAACTCTCAGTGCAAAAAAAAAGGAGTGTATTTGGGGATCATTGTCTTGGACTCTTGTGGCCGAAGGACACTAAGGTACCAGTTGGTCCAAGCAAAATGGTCCTGCTGAACAGGGGCCAACGGGTGGGATCTCAGCTTCTGGAAAGGAACATCCACCAGCAGGAACAGGCAAGGGCTGTCTTCAGAAGGTTAGCGGCAGAGTAAAGGGCTTCTGTTCCTTTTATTTTCTCAATCTTCTGGAAATTATGAAAGTTCTGTCGTGAATAAACATGACTTTTAAATCAGGAAACATAGTGTTTTTTTTTTTTTTTTTTTTTGGGACCCTCTCTCGGCAGCTGGGGAATGAACCGGAGTTGCAGAGGCTACAGGCAACCTGGCAGCCCAGCGCTCAGCCGCTGCGCCACGAGGGGAGGCCCTCAGGAGACATGTTTTTACCAAAAAAAAAAAAAAAAAAAAAAAAGCTGCAGGCATTCTCTTTCTCATGCTGGCTGTGGAGGCAGCAGGTCTCCGTCCATTGTTATTCCTTGTCATGTATTTGCAGGGTGCATGTCATCTAGATAAAATATTGAATACTCAAATTTTTTTGGGGTTGCAGAAACTCTTGTTTACATAAAATTTAATCTGGACGATGCTGTCACTGAGTCAGGGTTGCCCTGGGGCTGGCCAAGGGCTGTGAGATCTTCTGATTTCCTGCTTCTGGGGTGAGGGAGGGGGACCGGCAGGCCTGGGGCTGGACGCTAATCCTTCTAACTTCTTGCCCTGCTTTTTCCTCATTCACTGCCTCTTTCATTCAACTTCCTTCCTTAAACCCCAGCGGGGTTGGAAGCCTGAGGGCTAACACTAGTGCTGTTTTCTCTTAATGTGATTTCCCATATTCCCTTATTTTCCCTGATTGTCCTTAAAGATGGACCTTTGTTCTGGCAGATGGCAGGAGAGGCTGGGCCCTGGAGGTGGTGGAGGTGAGGAGAGAGGCCCTGGGGAGGCTGCAGGCTCAGCCCGGAGGCCTGGCAGCCCTTGGCCAAGGGGGATTACGTGGGATTCCCGCTGCTACTTGGTCAGACGGGACTTGACCTTCCAGGAGACCGACAGCTTCCACAGGAGATTTCTCTGACGCTGAGTCCCGGGAGGGCTGGAACCTGGACAGGGCAGCTGAGGACTCTTGGCATGGCTGACCAGGAAGAAGGAAATGGTTTCTGATTCTCAGGGGACAAGTCCTGTGGAGAGAGCTATTCTGGGCTCTGGCTCTGGGAGGGAGTATCTGAATTCCAGAATAGCTCAGCCCAGGACAGCTGGCACGAGTGGACACAGTCTCGAGAGAACAGGGAAGCCTGGACTTCCCAGGCTGACTTGGCAAATTGTGTGCATTTCTTTTGGTTTTTGCTTGTTCATTCTTTTTTTTTTTTTTTTTTTTAAAGATTTATTTATTTATACAGGCACTGGGTACAGTCAGAAGCACGGGAGGGTGAGAGAATTCACCAGAGCCAGAGCGGGGAGCAGAGCAGGCAGAAGGACTGAAGTACACTGCTGAGGGGAGCAGCGGGAGCGGCAGGAGAGGTCTGCGTAACATGTGGGACCCTCTCTGGGGGCCAGGGACAGAACCGGCGCTGCAGAGGCTGCGGGCAGCTTCTCAGCCCAGCACTCAACCGCTGTGCCACCAGGGGAGGCCCTGCTTGTTCATTCTTTCAACGATATTGTCTGGAGCATCATTACAGCCACTGGGTGTTGACGGTGCAATGGTGAGCAAAGATGCAGTCCTTCCTGCCTTCTGGAGTCAAAATTAATCAATAAATGTCCAATTGCAACTGGATTGGAGACATCCACCAGGAGCCGCGGTGGATAGGGATGTGGTGACTGTGGAAGTATTCTTAGCCATTGCTTTGTCATTTTGTGTGTAATTTTCATCCTAGAATTTTAGGTTTTACTGTCCCTAGAAAGACTGCATTCCAGAGAAGGTTTGGAACCCCACCACACTTTGGTCTTATCTCAGACGGCTAGCCACAGCGGAGCTGAGCAATTCAGGCCACTGATGGGGTCAAACTAGCCATAAAATAGAGCTGCATCTCGATGTGACCAATCGGCTCAAAAACTGAAACTGTGCACCCACCGCTGTTAGGAAATGCACCTGTGTAACCAATGAATGGTTGGCAACATGATTTAATTTTTAGAAATCTGCTTGTAACCCTATATAAGATCCCTGTTCCCTTTGTTCAGGGCATTGGATACCTGCTGCTACGTTGGGAGGTGCCGTGAACACGGACTCGAGTCTGTAATAAACTCCCTTTTGTGATTGCATTGGCTCTGCCTTCCGGTTCTTGGAGGCTACGCTCCCCGAGTCTGCTGACCTTGGGCACAACAGTGACATCTCACCCAGCGTTGTCCCTGCCTGGTCCAGGCCGCATCACCTGCACCTGGAAGGTTCCCAGCTTCCACCCCCTTGGTTGCTTTTACTCCTAGCTGCCTGTGTGATCCTTTGGAAACTCTGCTGTGTCCTTCTCCGGTGGTTCTCTGCATCACTGCAAACTCAAACCAGCTGTTGTGCAATCTTTCCCAGGTAGACTGGAGAATTCTGTGTTTGCGGTTGGCGACTGGGGGATTGTCATGTTCCTTGATTCCTCAAGTTCCTTGGAGGTCATTGCTGGTTTTGCATATGAGAGGGGTCGCCTCCTGCAGTCTTTACCGGTTGCCTTCAGGTGGAGAAATTTTTCACTGGTCCTGCTCACACCTGGAACTTTCTCCTACCTTGGATGGACTCGCCTGCCAGGCGCTCTTGCTCCCTCCTGTGGCAGGATTCCAGAGCTCGCCTGCTCTCCATCTTGGAGCTCACCAGGCCGGTTCCTGGATGCGTCTCTATTGCTTTCCTGAAGGTGGCGCCACAGCTCAAGTTTGTGGTTTCCACCTAGCCACAGAGCCTGACCTGTTTGCACTCCGCATTCGGGGCATTGCCCCCTCTGCAGTTGCAGGGATCCTTAGGCTTCCCAGTGGCTCATGGGCAGTTTTCCTGCTGGATTCTAGAGTGCAGCCAGCAGGAATCATACCCTTCAATGCCCTCTGATGTCCTTATCTGCCTCTTTCCCAGTCTCCTCCCTCACCCACCCTTCTACAGAGAGGTCCCATCTCGAGTCAGGCCCTCATTTACCACTCTCCCTTTTCTCCCTGGTGAAGTTCTTCTTACCCTCCCCAGTGCATCCAAACTCATATATTTTTTAAAAATTAATTAATTAATTTGTTTGTTTATTTTTTGCTTTAATGGAGTTCTGGAATCTTTCTTGGAAGACTGGACTCTACAAAGGCCCTCTGGTACATGAGCGTCCCAGGTTTCTGCTGACAGCAGCTGAGACGGGCTGGGGCTGGCTCACAGCCCCCTGCTAGTTCCACAGCCCCTACCTATTACCTATAGCTATTACCCTTGAGAGTTGGGGAACCCTTCTGGGTCTGAATTGCTGAATCCCACCACTTCCACAGAAGTATTTTTGTTTGGAACGAAGGCTGAGTTTTACTTGTTAAAGGGAAGGTGAAAAGACAGGATGTAGTATGCCACGATGTGCTCCAGCTCACTTCTTTTTCAGGACTGAGTAATATTCCTTTGCATGGTGCACTTCCATGTGTTTACCCATTCGTCTGTTGCTGTTGAAGGACAACTTGGTTATTTCCAAGTCTTGACAACTATGAATGAAGACTATAACAACTCCCTATAAACACTCAAGATCTTTTGAATAGAGGTGATCCTGTCAGCACCTACCTATATAATTTTAAATTGTGGTAGCTATAGATAGCAGCACCTACCACATTTTAAGCTACGTTTGATGGAATTTTAGAGTAGAAAGATTCAGGATGGAAGTTCTCACAAGAACAAACACCAGAGGTGGGGTAGGGGATGATTAAGGAATCTTAACTAAAGCTGGCTCTGGAAGGTTCCAGGAATCTGAGGCGGGGTCAGAAAAGGTTATCAGCCAGAGGCCAGGCAGAGAGGATTACGGATCTTAGAAGACCAACCCAATGTGACCCAAGGCTAATGCTTCCACAATAATTCCATCAAAGAACTTTACAAACAACACCCTTGCCCTGGCAGAAGGCAGAGCGTTTAACTCTTTGAAGACTGCCCGCCTGCGTCTATGCAGCTGTCTCTCTTCCGTTCCTCAATAAACAGGTAAATAGGAACATCTGGTGAATTCTTTCTCAGAGGGACACAACAACCCCACCCACCGAACCCCCTCACCTGAGCCCCCGCACATTCAGTGGCGTTCAGTATCTTCATATTGTTGTGTCACCATCAGCATCATTCTCTGTGGTTTTGTTATAGGGCAGCCCCGATACAAAATGGGGTGCCTGACTGTGGGTCCTCACCCGCGCGCTTAAAAGGACTTTTCAATGCTCTACTGCAGGCACACACGAAAGGTTAATAAAAGGTTTATTTGCAAGGGAAGGGCAAATGAGGAAATGTACAGCTCAGGGAGAAAAATGGGAGACAAAGTTTTAAATGCGTCCTACCCGATCCGCCGATCTGGAAACCCAAATGGCGCTCTGAGAGCTGGCTGCGAGCCAGGAGCCGTGAAGCCAGGAGCGAGCGATAGCCAGCCACCCCAAGACCCACGTGTTTGGTTTTTATACCAACCCTGGCTGCTTAACTCCACCCTCAGGTCCCAGCCACCTTCCCTTTGGTGGTGACGGGATTTGTCTCTCCCAATATCCTGATGTCTGTGGTCTGGAGTGGGGGTGGCGTCCACGAAGCCTGTATGGGATTAGCTCAGGACATCCTCTCCCCCTAACAGTTTTAACTGCTTTTTTAAGAAGGACTCACACAATAAGGAGAATCTTACCTTCATTAGCTCTTCTGATTAGCATCCTCTTTAGAGAAGTGTCCATTCAAATCTCTGGCCCATTTGAAAATGTTATAGGACAGGGAGAGGGGCAGCCCAAACCCCGCAAACCTGCCTATTCTACATGGGTTCTGCCATCCGCCGCATCAACACAAAACATAGGAGACTTTAATGGGAAGGAACTTTAATAAAACTAGGAAACAATACAGGTAAGTCAAAGAGTCTAGTTTCTAAATGAAGCATCCAGAGTTACCCGTCCCCCTCGTGGGTAAAAGTCCATCCAAATGGGATTGGCCCAGAGCACGGCCCCAAAGCCTGCTACAAGTCTAAAGCATCTTCCAGTGGGGACCCACAGAAAAGGGTCACAAACAACTGGACAAGCCCGGAAGGAAAAGAGCAAAATCAACATCAAGATAAAAGCTGCCATTGTCACCTCCCCAAGGGTCTCACCCACATCTGTGTCACCCCGTCCACGACCAAAAGACAAGGCAGTTTCTTCACGTGTCTCTAGGCTCCACGCGCCTCCTCCAGGTCTCCTGGCTCCATCCTGCTTCCTTCCTCAGTCTCCTCTGCAGCTTCTCCTCTTCCTGCTCAGCTCCACCTCCCTTGGGTGGGGCAGGGAACCTCCCCCTTTCCTGGGGACCACCCTGTTACAAAAATACCGAGGTTCTTGCTTTTTCGTTGGTGATCTGCGCCAGTTTTGATACATTCCATTCCAGATGCCCAGGTGTTGTAGAGCAACCCCGATACAAAGCGGGGTGCCTGACTGTGGGTCCTCACCCGCGCGCTTAAAAGGACTTATCAATGCTCTACTGCAGGCACACGCGAAAGGTTAATAAAAGGTTTATTTACAAGGGAAGGGGAAATGAGGAAATGTACAGCTCTGGGAGAAAAGTGGGAGACAAAGTTTTTAAATGAGTCCTACCCGATCCGCCAATCAGGAATCCCAAAATGGCGCTCTCAGAGTTCGCTGTCAGCCAGGAGTGGTGAAGCCAGGAGGCGAGCAATCGCGAGCCAGAGAGCCCCTAAGGCCCACGTGTTTGGTTTTTATATCCAACCTGGCTGCCCAACTCCACCCTCAGGTCCCAGCCACCCTCCCTTTGGTGGTGATGGGATTTGTCTTTCCCAGAGTCTTGATGGCTTTAGTCTGGAGTGGGGGTGGAGTCCACAAAGCCTGTATGGGATTAACTCAGGACATCATTTCCCCCTAACAATTTTAGAATCAATTAACTAGTTAATGAATCTATCTGATTATCAGCTGGTTTATTAATTATAGTTAATTTTTGTGTATGGAGTGAGTACAAGTTGTAGTGGGAGTAATATGAGGGTGAGGCTGGAGGTGCGGAGGTGAAAGAATTCGCCAGAGACAGTAAAGAACAGAAAAGGCAGATTTATTGAAACACCTGCTAGGAAAAGCAGCGGGCGAGCCGGGAGAGGTCTGTGCGCGAAGGATTTGAGGATCTTTTATACTCTATTTGTTAAGATAAACATTTTATGAACCTTTTGTGTGCGCCTGCAGTAGAGTATTGATAAGTCCTTTCAAGCGCGCGGGTGAGGACCCACAACCAGGCAACCCACTTTGTATTGTGAGCTTCCTAACTCGGGGCACCAGTTTGCAGCAGTCACCTGCTGGACGTGTGGTCCCGGGCTCTGGTCTTTGACACAGAAACATGTTCTGGCCTCTGCTTCTGTGTTCCTGGAGCGGGGCTGGTTTTTCTGGTCCTGGCTGGGGATTTTATGGCCTTGTCCCCGGCCGCCTTATCCATCCCCTTATCCATTCCAGCCTCCTGACCTGCCTGCTGGGCCAGGAGATGGGGCTTCGTTTTTGACCTGATTCAATTGATTTTTCCCCACGGGATAGTCTGTTGTTGCAACTTTTTCTCTTTTCCCATCTAGCTGCCTTAGGACTTGGTTGTGTTACAGGCCAGGGAGAGGGATTCCTTAGAACCCCAAATCTGCCTGCTCTAAATAGGTTCTGCCATCCGCCGCATCAACACAAAACATGTAAGACTTTATTTATTTCTTTTTTTTTAAAGATTTACTTATTTATACAAGAACTGGGGTACAGGCCAGATCCACGGGAGAGTGAGAGGATTAATCAGAGACAGAGCGGGGAACAGAACTGGTACACTGATGAAATCCACTGCTGATGGGAGCAGCGGGCAAGACAGGAGAGGTCTGCCGCGCCATGTGGGACCCTCGCCGGCCAGCTGGGATTGAACCGGCTCTGCAGAGGCTGTGGTCAGCTTCACTGGGCGCTGCTCAACTGCCTGCGCCACCAGGGAGGCCCATATAATACTTTAATGGGAAGGAACTTTAATACAATTAGGAAACAATACAGGAAAGGCAAAGAATATAGTTTTTAAATGAAGCACCCACAGTTGCCCATCCCCTCGTGGGTAAAAGTCCACCCAAACGGGATTAGCCCAGAGCAAGGCCTGAAAGCAAGGCCCGAAAGTACCTTCCAGTGGGGACCCACAGAAAAGGATCAGAAACAAACAGTCTGGGAGGAAAAGAGCAAAATAAAAATCAAGATAAAAGCTGCCATTGTCACTTCCCCGCGGGTCTCTCCCACACGTCTGCTTCACCCAGCCCAGGAGAAGAAGCAAGTGCAATTTCGTCATGTGTCTCTCTGCTCCCTGGGCCTCCTCCAGGTCTCCTCCTGGCTCCATCCTGCTCCCTCCTTCCCCAGGCTCCTCTCCAGCTTCTTCTCCTCCCTGCTCAGCTCCCCCCTCCTCTGGGTGGGGCAGGGACCCTGGAACTTCCCCTTTCCTGGGCACCACCTTGTGACAGTTGGACACACTGACCATTAGGGGCAAGTCTACGGGGCTCCCTGTCCAGTTCCTTGCATCCCTCCGCCTCATCTTGCCAGTAGATTCAGGAGTCAACGGGCACAACACTCTCAAACTTGCAACCTTTACACTGAAGACCACAAAAATGCTCACCTCTTGCAGCTGCCTCTCAACCACAGCCTACACCCCACCAATTCTCTGGGCCACGCACGCCCTTCCTCATAGGCACACATGGGCTCGCACCGACACTGCTGTGGTCATGGGAATTGAAACTGCAGGCCTGATTTGGAAGGAGTTGTGCAATGTCAGCCAGCGCCTAACCACCCCTCGCTGGGTCTTCACATTCCCGTCAGAAGCCGGGCTCACGTCACCATTGCTCATGGGGCTTGACCGTGTGCGCTCTGGCTCACCCGCCGGAGAACGGGGATCTGCCGCAGACCTGGCAGTTGGTGGAGGAGGAGAGTAAACCAGTTAACGGATGGCCAAACCCTCTTAGAAGGGGCACCCCGGGCCTCCCTGGCGGCCCAGGGGTTAAGTGGCACCACTATCAAGCGATTGGCAGCCACTGCAGGGAGCTACCCCCATGGCGCAGCAGACCTCTCCTGTCTCCCCGCTGCTCCCCTCAGCAGTGGATCTCAGTCAGTCTGCCTGTTCTGCTCCCCGCTCTGTCCCTGGTGAATCCTTTAACCACCCCGTACCTCTGGCCTGTACCCCAGCTCTTATATGCATAAATAAATAAAATAAATCTTTAAAAAAGAGAAGGTGTACCCCTTAACAGGTCCCTGGGAGCCCCTCGGTCATGACATCACCTTGATACTGGGCTTGCCAGAGCAGGTGCTCTGCAAAGGCGGCTGGACTGCCCCGGGCCTGCTGGGGGCAAGTCTGTGTTACCCTTTTACTCCACAAATCAAGGCGCAAACTCTTGGTCACTTGGCAAGCAAGTGGGCTCTAGCAAGACGCGTTAAATTGGTCTGTTTTCAGACCATCATAAATCAGAGACATCTGCAGGGGAGGAGGTGGGAGAGGGAGCAGAGGGAGCAGAGAGAGGGAGGGAGGGAGGGGGGAGCACAGGGGACTGAGGTGAGGGTGCACGGGTGCATTGAGGAAGGAAACTGTGGGGATGACACCTGGGGGGGACAATGGTGGGGGAAGCAAATATTGTTTAAAAATGAACAATGAGATAAAAAATAAAAACATTTAAAATTAAAAAAATAAAGAGCCTGTGTTGACAGACTCCACTCCTTTGACCTCCAAGTGAGTTATTCGGTGAATCACAAAACCAGAAAGAGAACACGTTGACCAATTTGTGGGACTCAAAGTAGGTATTTTAGGGTATTTTCTGTAAATGACCCCAAATCAGATTTCAGGTGGAAAAACAGCTTTAAAACAAACACCCAGGACAGACCAAATCCTCGCCATCCGCGTGGCCGCGGCGCCGGGCGTGCCGGTCCTGTCCCCGGGCTGGAGGTGAGCTGGGGCCCCGGCGAGCGAGCGGGGTACCCCGCAGAGACGGCCCCGCCCCCGGCTCCACCCCCCCTTCCCCGGCCCCGCGGGGGCCGAGCCCCGACAGGCCCCTCCCCCCCGCCGGCCGCCCCGACGGCGCCGCGCGGAGCAGCCGCCCCTCCAGGGCGCGCGGGGCCCAGGACAGCGCCCGAGGGGCCCTTGGGGCCCTTGAGGAACCCTGACCGGCCACGGGCTTGAAGGCCTGGGCCCCATCCAGCGCCGGGACCCCTCGCGTACCCCACCCGGCCTGGGGCTTGGCTTCCCCCCGGGGCGCCCCGGGGCCCCCGCCCGCCCGCCGCGCAGGCTCCGGCCTCGCCGGGATGCGCCGACCGCGCTCGACCCGCCGCTGCGCAGTGCGGCCAGCAGGGGGCGCCCGAGCCCGCCCCTCGCCAGGACAGGTGCCCCAGGGGCGCGGTCTCGGGAAGCAGGACCGCGCCGGGCGGCATTGCTAATGCACCCCGCCCCAAGTCAGCTGAGCATAAGTTTGTTCTCTGGCCACGCAGCTCGCTGCACATTTGCATGGCGACTCTGCGGGCTTGGACTTTGACCCCTCTCTTTCTCTTGGATCTCTTGGGCCGCTCCCCAAATGTCCTGCCGAGGGACAGGCTTCGCCAGGCCCTGGGGGTCCCCCCCACCCCCCTGACCTGACCTTCTAAGCTGGGCGCTTGGGGCAGCAGGGCTGGCCTTCTTCACGCGTGGCCCCCGCCCCTAGCACCCAGGTGGCCTTGAATGTTGGGCATCAGATGGACTCGCGAAGCCGGGGGTCATTTTGAGCAGCGTGTCCGGGACATCCCAGGAACCCCGGAGCTCACGGTGACGGGAGGTGAGAGTGTTGGGTTGCCCCAGCAGAGTTCAGGGGCCCCACTGCCTGGGCCAACTATTGAATGACCCTGTCCCCAAATTCTATACAAGCACATTCAGGCGACCCCAGGACAGGGTGGGGGTCTTAGGACAGGATTGTTGAGGGGTATGTTGGGAGAGGGACTCCCGCACCTCTTTACCTAGGGGATGGGGTTAGGGCCAGGCGTGGCCTAGCGGGAACTGTCTGCTGCCTCCATCTTGTGAGTTTTGGCATCCGCTGGAGCTGTGTCCGGGAGGTGCGGGCCCTCCTCCCCTGTCCACGGGGCACTCACACGGGGAGCCCCGTCGGCACAGCACCTGCAGATGTGCCTTGTTGCTGCTCTTTGGCTGCCAGAGGTTTTTGCTGCAGGTAACCCCCAGTCCACAGGCAGCCCGAATGGGACCTCATTTTGTAAGGAGGGTCCTTGCAGATGTGATGGTGTAAGGTGCAGTCGGGGCGGGGGGCATTAATGCAATGCCCTGTGAGAAGAGGGAGAGCCAAGCAGGAGGCCCTGGCCCCAGGGAGACTGGCCGGGTGGGAGCCGGGCAGCCCCCTGCCACGACAGGCTGGAGCGGCAAGGAAGGACCCTTCCCCAGAGGGAGTGTGGCCCCGGGGCTCCTCCAGGTTGGGCTTCTGACCTCTGGCTGATGCTTGTGCTGTTGGCTCCAAGACCCTGTTTGCCTCATGGTAGGTTTGGAAAGTGTGAACATTCCAGAAGTCACAGAGAAATAAAAGCATGGCCTGTGGCGCTGCTGCTGGGAATGGTTGATGGGAGGAGCTCAGGAGCCTGGGACAGGGCCGTGCCTGGCTCTCCTCTGTGTGGGCCCTCAGCCCTGTGGGTCTGTGGTGGGTTCATGAGCCTCGTGAGCCGCCTCCTGTGAGTCAGACATGGAACGGGGCCAGGGAAGCTCAAAGTTGGGGGGTGCATGAGGGTCCCCAGAGGAAGGAAGCACAACTTACTGACCGAGGGGGCTCCTCAGATGTGAAACCAATGGAGAACCCCCTCCTGGAGTCCAGGCCTCCTGGTATCCTCTCCACTGGGGTACACACGCGGCGGCTGCCCCATCTCTCCCCACCAGACATACACCCTACATCACATACACACCTTGATCCACACACAGTTCATATCACATGTATCTCACACCACACATACCTCACTCCACACACACCTCACGCATTCCTCACACCACACCACACACACACCTCAGAAGGTACTATTCTTTATCTACCTCAGATCACTCCATACACACTACCTTGTGTCATGCCATGAGCACATGTGCCCTATGGCACACCATAACCACACACACCACAGAGAATGCCTTCCGTGACCCCCCCCCCCAAACACACCCACTTTGGACACTTCACCCCAGACCCTTCTGACCATATTGCAGTTACAGACACAGCTCACACCCCATCAACGCGAACACATCTCAAACACGCACCTCCCAACACCTCCACATGTGTTTGTGCTTTTACATTTCATGTCTGCACGTTTTGTTAAATCCAGCTAAAGTCAGCGCCTCCTAAGCCTTCCGGAAGACCTCAGACACCTGCCTTTGGAAAGTGCCTACTGTCCACCTTGAAACAAAGGCCTGTACCCGCTCATTCATTCATTCACTCTCATCGAGGGCCTGCTGGGTGCCAACCTTTGGCACATGTGTGTTTCTTCCCTGTGCTAATTCTTTTTCAAATAAGCACCTGAACTTCCAGCTAATTCTCGCCCCTTCATCCCCCCAGCACGGAAGTGACTGTTGTAGAGCAACCCCGATACAAATGGGGTGCCTGACTGTGGGTCCTCACCCGCACGCTTAAAAGGACTTATCAATGCTCTACTCCAGGCACAGGCGAAAGGTTCATAAAAGGTTTATTTACAAGGGAAGGGGAAATGAGGAAATGTACAGCTCTGGGAGGAAAGTGGGAGACAAAGTGTTAAATGAGTCCTACCCGATCCGCCAGATCAGGAATCCCAAAATGGCGCTCTGAGAGCTGGCCGCCAGCCAGGAGCTGTGTAGCCAGGAGGCGAGCGATCAGGAGCGAGCCCAAGGCCCAGGTGTTTGGTTTTTATACCCAACCTGGCTACCCAACTCCACCCTCAGGTCCCAGCCACCTTCCCTTTGGTGGTGACGGGATTTGTCTCTCCCAATGTCCTGACGGCTTTTGTCTGGAGTGGGGGTGGCGTCCACAAAGCCTGTATGGGATTAGCTCAGGACAGCCTTTCCCCCTAACAAAAGGACTAGACGACAAATAGTGCCTCGCTTAGTGCAGTGTCAGAGTTCTCCAGAGGATACATGAGGCATCGTTTCCTCTTCTTGAACCAATTCTACTCCATTGTTTTCATTTCCTCCTGCCTTCAGGGGCTCCATTTATCTGCTGGATGCAGTGGCTTTGATGATTTACATCTCAAAAGCTACTTCAACTTCCTCAGGCTTGAACAAGTGCTTTCTCAAGAGAGAATATTCCAGAAGGTGAGGGGTCCCGCCATTCATGTCCACCTCACTCATTTTAGAGGGTCAAACAGATTCTAATTCTTTCTTCTTCTGTCCTTTTCCTTCCTAGGTGTTCCCATCTCTTCTCTCTTCCTACGAAAACTTTTCCATCTTCTTGGGACATTTTCTGGTGCTGTGGGGACTGGGTCTGGAGTGACAGGACTCAGCTTTTCGGGTCCAGGTCCCTCCTGCCTCTGGGCGGGGGCGGAGCCATGCCCTCAGACTAGCCTTAGGGCAGTGAGTGCTGAGTCCACACGCTTTCCTGGGCTGACCAGACCTCAGATCCGTTTGCAACCCGTTCACAAACGCTGCTGAATTTTCCCCTAAATCTGGAACTTTTCTTAGACCTGACCCAACTCTATCTGTGCTCCTCCCTGAAATGGAGGGCCCAGGGTCAAATGCCTGCGAGCCTCTGTGGGCTGTGTTCTCCCCAGGCTCCCCACCGAGCAGTGGCCCTGTCTGGGGGCGCAGCCAGGGGCGGTGGCTAGTAGGGTGTGGGTGGAGCTGGGAAGTGAAGGCTGGGTGGCCTCAGCAGGAGGCCCATGCCAGTGGAACTCAGCAGGGTGTGGAGCTTGCAGGAGGGAAAATAGGGAAGCAGCTGTGGTCGGGGGCCCAGGTCAGGGTGGCTGTCCCTGGGTTGCCACATTTTGGTTTGGAACTTCTGAGAACCCCGGGTGCAAACTGGGCTTCCGGGTGGTAAGAAGGTGCTTGTCAGGATAGCAGAATCAGAAGCGTTTGGTTGGGTTGTTTCTAGCCTGATTTAGGACATTAGGAGAGTTTGGGAACATTCTTGCTCGCCACCAAGGGGGTTTAGAACAAGGGGACTATTTGTCGTCTAGTCCCCCCTCCATCCTGTGAAACTGCAGGCAGGGGCCTTGGGTCTGGACCATGGGGAGGGCCTGGGAGGAAGCAATTTCTTGCTTCCTTAACTCAGTGTCCAGCTCAGGACCCTGCACTCTTTCATGGGACTGCAAGGTGGGGGCAGAGGGAGGGTTGGCATGGGGGGCGGGGGCTTCTTTGCAAACTGCTGAAGGACCCTCTGCCTATTGGCTTTTTTTTTTTTCCTTCAAGGTTTATTTTTATTTATACAAGGGCTGGGGTGCAGGCCAGAGGCATGGGAGGGTGAGAGGATTCACCAGAGACAGAGCAGGGAGCAGAACAGGCAGACAGACCAAAGACACTGCTGAGGGGAGCAGCGGGTGCGACAGGAGAGGTCTGCCGCGCCATGTGGGAATCTCCCTGGCCAGTGGGAATCAAACCCGCGCTGCAGAGGCTGCAGACAGCTTCACAGAGCTCGCTCAACCCGCTGCGCCACCGGGGAGGCCCCCTATTCACTTTTTCATGTCAGATGAGCAGGATCAGGGGGCAACATCTTCTCTCCTGGCCTTGCCGGTAGGATGCAGATTGGGAAGCTCCTCGAGCCACCTACCAGCTGTCTCCTGGGACGAGTCACCCGTTCTCTGGACCTTGACTTCTTTATCCAAAGGATGGGGATAACATGGCTTTCCCACTAGATGGGTAGTGAGCGTTCAACACGGTGATTATATAAACCACGAAGCACAGCACGCTGTGGGTAGAAGGGACGACACACAGGTGGGTCGAAGGGGAATTGAAAGGGCTTAAGGACACTTGTGATTTATGATTGGTTTTTGGGCTGAGAAGAAGACTCTCTTTGTAGAGCTTATGGGGCTGGGGGAGACTGACAATGTGGTAAAAATAGTTCATTTGTTTTTTCCTTTTCCATCACTTACATATATTTTGAGATTTATTTATTTATGCGTACAAAACTGGGGTACAGGCCAGCAGTGCGGGGGGTGAGAGGATTCACCGGAGACAGAGTGGGGAGCAGAACAGGTGGATCTACTGAAATACACTGCTGAGGGGAGCAGCGGGGAGACAGGAGAGGTCTGCTGCGCCGTGTGGGTAGCTGTCTGGCCAGCTGGTGATCGAACTTGTGCAGAGGCTGCGGACAGCTTCATAGTGTCGTGCTTAACCCCTTGCGCCACCAGGGAAGCCCCTTTTTCCATCAATTATTTATGGAGTATCTACTATGTGCCAAGTGAAGTTTTAGCCACTGAGGTTGAAGCCTTCAAGAACCTTCTAATCCAGAAGATAACCACCCTTTGCCTCCCTGGTGGTGCCTGCAGGGCAGGGGCGGGGGCCCTCGAAGGCATCTCCTCTCCCTTCTGTCACAGAGGGCGGCCTGGCAGCCCCATGCAGAAGTCAGTGGCCAAGCCGGGTTGAGAGCCCAGTAGGTCTGTGGAGACCCTGGTCCCCCTAGAGCCTGGCTCTCCTGCACTCCCCACCCCCAGGCCCTTGCTTAGAGGAGCCTTCTGGCCACCACACATGGCCCTTGGTTAATTCTCTGGTCTTGATTCAAAGGGGTGTCCAGGAGAGACCCCCACTGCTGAGAGTCAGGCCACAGGCAGAAATGTGAGCAGCTCAGAGCCACTTAATCCCCACAACCCACAAAATAGCTGTCCCCTCGTTTTTCAGGGCTGCCCGATCCTGCTTAATTTCCTTAGTCACTTTCCCCAGAAGCCGTGGTATTCCTGGCCCTGTTTGCTGAGGCCCGAGGCCTTGTGGGGCAGTGGGAGCCGCAGAGCTGATTAGGTTCTCACCCTCGACACTTGATTTGACTAGGGCTGGAGCTATGTAAAGGAAGGGCCCTCGCTGGCCACATGATGGAAAACCCCAGGCTGGCGGAGCTGGGCTTTTCCATCCAATGACCTCCTGCCTGCTGTTCCTTTCTGCTGCGGGAGTGGGGGGCTGTCTCTCCCGGGCTCCCTCCTCAGGACTGACTCTCCTGGGCTCCCTGCTCAGGACCTTACCTGGTACGTATGGCGCAACGAAAGTGGCTTAGGAGAAAAATAAGAGACCCATTTCCTGACCCCTCTGTTCTACCCAGGGGCTTGATGGGACCTTCCCGGGGACGGGGGTGTGGGGGGACGCCAGAGAAAGGCCCAAGGCCAGGCAAGAGTGTGTGGCCAGAGCTAAGCTGGTGTGCTGGTGTCTCCTCTTGCTGGTGTCTCCTCTAGTCTTTATTTGAACAGTTATTATGAGGTGGGAGGTGAGGAGCCATGGTTTCTTCAGGAAGAAGCCCCTGATGGAATCGATGTTTCTGGAGGATTCTGGCTGGTGGCTATGGCCTCGGCCTCTCTCTGGTGGGCTGGGACAGGCCAATAAAAGTTTCCAGCATGTTCTCGGGACAGGTGTCTCTTGCTCACAGAGCCAGGTGTCCCGGCTGGCATCGCCACAACTTTGAACCTCTTTCTTTGTGGCCTGGGTTTGGAGATCCTCTCAGCCTCTTCATTTCAGTGTCGGGTGGAATCTCCCCCTCAGCTGTTGGACTTTGGCCCCCAGCCACCCTCGTTAGAGTTGACCTTCTGACCCAGATGCCCAAGAATCTGGCTGCACCTCAACGTCCAGGTGTAAGGCCCTGGGTAGTGGCTCTCCAAGGCCTCTCCACAGTCTCCCCACCAGGGGAGAGAGACTGAATAGAGTTGGCCAGGCCCAGGGAGTTGTGTTTGCAAATTTCCACAAAGGAAGCGTAGAGTTCTCTTTTCTGAAACTCGGAGAGGCTCCAGACTGGCAGCTGTTTCGTAGAAGCTCATCAAGGCATCTCGAGCTATTTTGAAATTTTGCCCATTCCACCTCCTTCCTCTTTTAGTCATATTCACGATGGGAGGTGGCTGAAGGAGGAAGTGCGAGAGTGATAGTGAGCGAGCGAGAGCAGAGGGCTGGGGCATGAGGTCGCCCGCTCTGTAGTTTGCTCTTGATGACAGGCTGATCCAGGGGCACCCGTGGGTAGAAAATGCACCTGCTGTGGCTCGTCCCCTCCTTTTTGGGATCTCAGGTGAGCAGGGGCCTGGGTCTGAATTGGAGGGAAAAAACTTGTTGGGCAAGAGGAGGTGGAAAGGGAGGGACCCAACCAGGTGTCCTGCTGAGAAGCCGACCCCATTTCTAAGAGGGTCCTCCAAAGAGTGAGCCCCTGAGCTTCACCCAGTCCACTCCTTACCTATGTTTCGGCGCCCCCAGGGCCAAGGCAGCCATGTGCAGTAATGAGCCCAGTGCAAGGGCAGCTCCCGAATGCCCAGGGGCTGGTAATTCAAAATGGGCAGGCAGACAGGGCCCCTGGGCAGGCATACAGGGCCCCTGGGTAGGCATACAGGGCCCCTGGGTAGGCATTCAGGGCCCCTGGGTAGGCATTCAGGGCCCCTGGGGAGGCAGACAGGGCCCCTGGGGAGGCAGACAGGGCCCCTGGACAGGCAGACAGGCCCCCAGGGAAGGCAGGCAGGCGCAGGGGGCCTGAGGCTCAGGAGAGCTGGCCCACCTCTTCCTGTCCCATTGTCCTCAGTGTGTGTTGTGAGACAGGGGAGACTTTGGGAAAAGGGTGGTGAAAGGGGAGCAGGGAGTTTGCCAGACATAGAGGGAGAGGTGATTCAAGGCATTTCGGAAAGGAAAGTAGAAGTTGCTGAGGGATGGGAAAAATCAAAGGCGGGAAGCTTGCTCCAGACACAGGGACAGGAGCGGGGAGATGTGGGCAGAGACAGCTGAAGTCGCCTTGAAGCTGATGGTCCCATTCTGGTTAAAAAATAAGGGGATTTCCTAGACTTTGGGGTATTGGAGAGTTGGGTTTGGCTCAGTGTTTGGGTTTCTTCTCTCTCTAGTGTCCCTCCCTCCTTGATCTCACCTGCTTTCTTGACTTCAAAAACCATCTCTAGACAGCTGACTCCCAATTTTGTTTCCTAGCTTGGACATTCCCCTGCACTCCAGAATTTTTGATTCATTCTACTTGGGTACACAGATGGACATTTTCTTTTCTTTTTTTTTTTTAAAAAGATTTATTTATTTATGCATATAAGATCTGGGGTACACGCCAGAGGTACAGCGGGCAAGAGGGTTCACCAGAGAAAGAGTGGGGAGCAGATGTATTGAAATACACTGCTGAGGGGAGCAGCGGGGAGACAGGAGAGGTCTCCTGCGCCATGTGGGTCACCTCCCTGGCTGGGGATCAAACTCGTGCTGCAGAGGCTGTGGATAGCTTCATAGTGCTGTGTGTAACCCCTTATGCCACCAGAGAAGCCCCTGATTGACATTTTCAATGGAACCTGATCATGTCTTCCCCCTCCAAATTTTTCTTCCCCATTTTGTGTTTGGTAACTCCATCTTTTTCTGTGCTCATGCAATTCTGGGGGCAGCCATCTCTTCTCTCATACCCCCTCATGATCCTCTGAAAATAAAAGGCAGATCCCATCTCTCCACTCATCAGAAACCTCCATTGACCTCTCAACCTACTACGAGTAGAAATCCAAAGTCCGTCAAGGTTACAGGTGCTCACCTTCTGGACCTCCCGCCACCCCAGATCTCTGCCCCCCTTAGCTGCACTCCAGCTGCACTGGCTCCTTAAAAGTCCTGGAAACATACACCTGCCTCCAGAGGCCTTTGCACTTGCTGCTCTCTGCCCTGAATGCTCTTTCCCAGACAGCCACAGGCTCCAGTCCCTCCTTGGTGTTTTTGCATATCACTGAGGCCTTTCATTGGTGACCCTGATTAGAACAGCAATTCCCATGCATTGTTTTTCTCCATTGTCTGTCTCCTTCCTTTCCCGCTTTGACAGAATGTCAGCTTCTGCAGAGAAGGGACTTTTGCAACTGCCAACACACCCAGGTCCAGATGAGACAGTATTAGCTAAATGAGTGGCTGTATCCAACGGAGAGGGGACAAGGTGATTCTCTAACCCACTCTCTGGGAGAGCCCCACACTGTCTACTTTCATAGAACTGGACAATCGAGACTTAGCAGACACTGGAGAGGGCATACACTGGTGCCGGTGCTTTGGGCAACAGTTAGACGCTCTTCAACACAATCAGCATGGTCACTACAGGCCCAGCAGAGCTGTTATAGAGCAACCCCGATATTGAACGGGTTCCTGGCTGTGGGTCCTCACCCGTGCGCTTTAAAGGGACTTGTGAATACTCTACTACAGACACACACAAAAAGGTTAATAAAGAGTTTATTTACAAGAGGAAAGGAAATAAGGAAAATGTACAACTCAGGGAGAAAATAGGGAAATAAAGTCTTTAATGCATCCTACCCGATCCGACGACCTGGAAACCCAAAGGCACTCTCAGCGCTGGCCGGACGCTGTGAGCTGGTGGAGAGCCAAAATGAGGTCCCCCAAAGCCCACGTGTCTGCCTTTTATATCCACCTGGCTGCTTAACCCCACCCTCAGGTCCCAGCCACCTTCCCTTTGGTGGTGATGGGATTTGGAGTTCCCAGTGTCTTTGGCTTTGGCCTGGGGTGGGGGTGGAGTCCACAAAGCCTATATGGAATTTGCTTTGGGACATCCTTTTCCCCCTAACAGTTCCACTCCTAGGCATATGCCCAAGGAAAACTGCAAGTTCATGTAAGATCTTGTACTGAAATGTTCCCCTTTGATGTTTGCAATGGTCATGATTTTCTCAGCCCACATTATTCACTATAGCTAAAAAGTAGAGACACCCTAAATGTGGAGAAGTCAAATGTGGCATATCCATGCCATGGAATATTACCCAGCCATAAAATGGGATGAACCTTGAGGACACTGTGCAAAGGGAGAGAATCCAGACACAAAAGGTCATGGGTCGTACGGTTCAGGAGATGTGAGTCCAAGAAATAGAAAATAGGTTGGTGTTTGCAAGGGCCAGGGAGGACAGGGTAAGGAGAGTGACAGTAATGGGTGTGGGGTGTCTTTTCAGGGTTATGAAAATGTTCTGGAATGAGCTAGTAGTGATGTTTGCATGGTTTTTGAATGTACTGAATACCGCTGAGTTGTACACTTTAAAAGGGTGAATTGTGGTGGAATGTGGATGACATCTCAAGAGGAAAACAATTGAAAAGCTGAGAGAACGGGGAGCAGAAGAGTTCCGAGGTAGCATTTGGCAAGTGGGTGACGTGCAGGCTCTGGAAAGGGGTATTTGCAGCCACCCAAAACCCTTGATGGTCTGTGACTCTTTAACATGGTCTGACTCGATCCAGCGGCCACAGAAATGGAAGCTACTGCTAAGGCGTGGTATGTGCTGCGAGGGAAGCCGAGCTTGGTCCAGTGAGACTTGAGGGCATCGGGAGCACTTAAGAGAGGGCAGTGAGAGGAGCTCTCTGAGGGAGGAGGCACCTGGCTAGGCCCCCAAGCTGAGAGACTGTGAGATTGGGAATGGCTTTCCGGGCCCGGGAGCCACTCGTCCAGACTCGGACGTGGAAATGAGCTTGGCTGAAGCGCGTCTGGGGAAGAGAAAGGCTGTGTGGCTTCCCTCTGGCTGGGAGGATGGTGTCCTCTTTTTGGGAAAATGTTTTAGGGAAGGAAAGTGACATGTCTGGGACCACAAGGCTGGAGAAAGCAGAGCTGAGGGTGGGGGTGTGGGGATATGGGGGGGGGCTGGTTCCATCCACCCTCTCACCGCCTAAGGCCACCAGTTGTTGACATTTGACTGATTTCCTTTTACTTTCTTCCCCCCATGAATATTTTACAAGTAAAGAGCATCCTGTGCATGAGATTTTCTCTCTTCCCTTGGTCTGAAGACCTCCCACGTGGTGAAACACATTTCTGAGTGTGATGACACTCCCGCTGTCTGCACTACATTTCATCGTGTGCTAGTGCCCCGCTCGGGCAGACTCTCCCGTGCTTCCTCTGTGCTTGTGAATATGGACACTTGTGTGGCGAGTCTCTGTGCACGCATTTTCATTAACCTCTCAGATTGTTGCCCGAGGACCCCAGCTTAGAAATACAATCACTGGAGCAGAGGGCACGGCTGCTGGGCACCTGCCAGGCTGTTACCCTTCCTGTAACGGGTGAGGCGGGCACGATCCCACCGCCCTTCTCACTGCGCCCTTCCCCGCATCCTGTCAGCGCGACGTCAGCTACAAAAACGTTGGCTCGATATGTGACCATCACATCACTGCCAACCGACTTTACTGGCTAAATTATTTGGATTTAGCACTGAATTTTGTTGTCCACTTGGCTTGGCCTCCCCAATTTTCCTAATGGGGTCAGAGCAAGAGAAAGATGTTCATTTGTTTTTGCATCATGCGTTTAAAATATATTGTCTGTTATTATTAAGTTTAAAAATTCTTTCTTTCATCCAGGGATTTTATAAAGATTCACTTCTATTTTCTTCCAGTTTAAAAAATGATTTGCCGGGGCCTCCCCTGGTGGCGCAGTGGCTGAGCGCTGGGCTGCGAAGCTGCCTGCAGCCTCTGCAGCGCTGGTTCGATACCTGGCTACAGGCGAGAGTCCCACATGGCGCGCAGACCTCTCCTGCCGCCTGCTGCTCCCCTCAGCAGTGTACTTCGGTCCTTCTGCCTGCTCTGCTCCCCGCTCTGGCTCTGGTGAATTCTCTCACCCTCCCGCGCTTCTGACTGTACCCAGTGCTTGTATAAATAAATAAATAAATCTTTAAAAAAAAAAAAAATGATTTGCCATTTTGGGCCTCCCCGGTGGCGCAGCGGTTGAGCGCTGGGTTGCGAAGCTGCCTGAGGCCTCTGCGGCGCCAATTCGATCCCCGGCTGCTCCCCGGCCACCGGAGGAGGGTCCCACATGGTGCACAGACCTCTCCTGCCGCCCGCTGCTCCCCTCAGCAGTGTACTTCGGTCCTTCTGCCTGCTCTGCTCCCTGCTCTGGCTCTGGTGAATTCTCTCACCCTCCCGCGCTTCTGACTGTACCCAGTGCTTGTAGAAATAAATAAATAAACAAACAAACAAACAAATAAATAAATAAATCTTTAAAAAAAAAATTATAGTTTTCAAGATTCCAGGGACACAATGATTCCTTTACTCTATTTATTTTCTGATATCAGATCATAAAAGGTAGAAATTTACCTGATAAATTAGGTGATCTGAGCGTATCTTTAATATTAAACCTTGATGAGGACAGGACATAGGAATGTATGATACGAGCCTCATTTATGAATGTCAGTCTGGAGTTGAGCCCTGGCGTCCAAGGTCAGCTGCAGACATGACGTCAGTACTATGTCATATTAAGCCCACATTTTAAAATTGAGGGATTCCATACACAATCCAGATTCCTGGCTACTCCAGAGAAGGTAAAAGATCTGAAACTCCGGAGCGAGGCTCTTGCCTGAGGACAGTGCTGAGGTGGGATGGGGACCCTGACCTTGCTGGGGGTTTTCTCTGCACGGTCGGGTACCCTACATCCGGGTCTGACGAGAGGCCTAGAAGTCAGTCATTTTCACCATGTTGGAAGGGCTCATCTTCCGGTACAGAGACGTCATGTCCTGAGCCTTTGAAAAGCAAGAAGACGAAAGGAAGAACAAGAGCATGCAGGAAAATGCTTCTACATTTCGTAACACCTGCCTTGCTATAAGATGATAGTGTTCAAGACAGAAGGGGTTGGTACAAGGATAGACAAATGGATTGATGCAACAGACTCCGAAAAACCATAAGTAACTCAGATATTTATTTTTTGACAAAGGAATCAAAACACGTCAATGGGAACACGCCCCTGTGCGATGGGGACCCACAGCTCGTGTGGCCACTGAGCACCACCGTTTGGTGTCATAACAGCTGTCCTCGCAGCTGGATTCCCAGGGAACCCCTACGAGCTCACAGGGGCACTTCCACTCCAGGGGTGCAAGGGTGTCAGCTGCACCTCCTGGGCCATGGTGCGGGGCAGGCACAGGCCTCTTGTGGGGAGGCGGGTCCTCTGGGATTTACTCCCCACCAGCAGGAACAACACAGGGTTGGTGCAAAGGGGCCTCGCTGGGGACACAGATTCATTGACGATGGGGTGTGTGTGTGTGAATCTTGGGGCTGTCATTGCTCAGGGCCAGCCTCTCTGTGTCTCTGACTCTGAGCTGTGTCTCAGGTGCTGTTCCCGGGGCTTTGCCCAGTGGGATGTAGAAGGACACAGGCCTCTCTCCTGGGGTCATTCCCTCCATGGCTGTGTCCCCCTCCCCGCCCTGGGGCTGAGGGGGCAGGCGCAGAGCAGGAGGCTGGGCCTGTGTGCAGGTGGGGTCACAGGGATATGGACGTGTGTTTTCCAGGCTCCTCTGCTGTCACGGGTCCAGGCGCAGTGAAGGGCTGGGAGCGGGGCTCACTGACCGTGCGGTGTCGCTATGACCCAGCCTGGGAGACCCACAAGAAGTGGTGGTGTCGAGGGGCTCTCTGGGTCAGCTGCAACATCCTTGTTACAACCACCGGCTCGGAGCAGGAGGTGAAGAACGACCGTGTGTCCATCAGGGACAATCACAGATACCGCATGTTCACCGTGACCATGGAGGCGCTCACGCGGGGCGATGCGGACACTTACTGGTGTGGGGTTGAGAGAGTCGGTCTTGTTGACCCTCGGGCCCAAGTTACAGTGACCGTTGACCCAGGTGAGCACCTGTGCGTGTGGCTGTGTCTCTGCGGTTCCTGCTCTGTCCTGGTCCCTCAGGTCCTCCCCAGGGGTCACTGTCACTCAGGGTGACTGTCCCAGAGGGGGGAGCCTCACCCGTGGGTGCTGGGAGGGGGGCTTTTCCCGGATGCTCAAGGCTCCAGGCGCCTCCTGGACGGGAGGATCCTTGTCGCTCACTGTCCCACTCTGCGCAGCTCAGCTCCTCTGTCCATGGTCACAGAGGTCAGGAGATGGACATGGTCAGCACATGGGCAAAGGGACCCCTTCCATGGGACCTGAGACCCCAACTCCTTCTGTGCTTTCTTCGCACCTCCCTGCTCTTTTTGGATTTGGGGCTGGGACCTAAGTGACTATTTTCACTTGATTTTCCAGGTCTGATCTCAGGGGGCAGGGCTTAGCCCAGTCAGGGGCTTGGCTGATTCCGGAGACCTGGAAACGCCCCCACAATTAAGGGGCTGCTCCCCTGGGGCCTGACATGCAACTGACCCCTTTCTGCACCTGGGCTCCTGGGTGTTTTTCCCTGAGTCCTTCTAGAATGCAGACAGCTGGGAAAGGCATCTCAGGGATGCCTACCTGGGTGTGAAGGAGCTTGTCTTGGGGATCCATCCAGTGACCTCCCCGGGGCACTGTGGCAAAGGGGGGGCACCAACCTTGGGACCTGGGAGGCACCTCACTGTGCGGAGCAACCGTTCACGCCCTGTGGAGTCCTGGCCTCGTCCTGGGAAGGGCCGACGTCACAGAAGGTCACCCCTCGCCCAGTGTGAGGGTCTCCCTGGACACGGTGGGCTCGGGTGGTCCTGACCTGAGTCAAGGCTGGTCTGTTGGTGCTGGGCGGCCCTGCTCTGCTCCATAATGGCTGGAGGATGAGATGGGCCTCTGGGGGGACTCAGGAGCAGCAGGGCTGTTTACAGTTCCGGGGCTCCAGCTGCGTGGCCCTGAGCATCCTGGCCCTCTACTCCCGGGGCCTGCGGGACACCCTCCTGTTCCCACAGTCCCACCTGCCCCCAGGCTCATGAGTCTGCTGGAGGCCTGAAGGTCTGAGAGGTTCAGCTCTAGGCCCCCCAGACCCTAGGGATTCGCAGGCTCAGAGGAGCACACAGGGCTGGGGCAGGCTGGGAGGTAGAGTGTGTGTATTTGATTTGTGTGCCAAGCAGCCACTACAGTATCCACCACCACCACCACCAAGACAACCACCCCCACCATCACAACCACCACCACCACCACACCCACAATAACAGCGCCAGACACCCCTGAAGAGGACAAAGTCTCCCCGACTGTAACCGATAGCAGGTAAGCCAGCTCTGATGCTGCTGTGTTCTGTGCACGGTGGGCCCACTCTCCTCCTCGGGGCCCCTTGTAGCCACAGTTCCTGGCTGGACCTTGTCTCTGGACCCTCTGAGGGGGAGCCTGAGGGGCTTCCCCTTCATCCCAGCTCAGGGGCCAGAGCCTGAACCAGGTGAGGGCGGGGTGGCCCCTGCTGGGGTCAGAGACAGGAATGTCCCGGCCCCTCTCCTGCTTCCGGAGTTGGGGCACCCCTGGCGTCCCCTGGCGTGTGGCCCTGCTTCCGGGGCCTCTCCCTGCGGGTCTCTGCACCCCTTTCCCTCTGATCAGGACACCAGTCACTGGACAGGGCACAGCCCAGAGTGACCTCCTCACCTTGATGACACCTGCAAGGGTCGCCTGTCAGGAGGTCACCCCGGGTCTAGTGGCCTGGACTGTGGGGGACACGATTCCACCAGCTGTGGGCAGAGCCGGGACCCACTTGTGGAGCCTGATGCTTATTTGTCTTGGGTTCCAGACCCCCTGGGACTGCCTCGGGCCAGGGAGGGGGGTTCTTCTCTCACTGCCTTTTCTTAACCCTCTCCGAGGGCACCCGAGAGTGGGGCGTCCCAGGCTGGGCACCACAGGCCTGAAGGTCAAAAGGTGGTGTCCTCCCTGCAGCCAGTGGGTGGGAGGCCTAAGGGGGGAGTTGGGGTGCATGGGGTCCCCTCTGTGTTTCCAGGGAAATTGTCACAAAGATCCTCCCCGTGGTGGCGGCCGTGCTGCTGCTGGTCCTGATGGCGGCCTCGCTCCTGGCCTGGAGGCTGGTGAGGCGGCAGAGGAAAGGTGAGAGGCCGGTCTGGGTGGAGGGATGGGGCCGGGGCCGCACAGCCCTCTGGGCCCGCGGGACAGAGACCCCCAGGGGTCCCACGGGCCACCTGAAGGGCAGGCTGTGGGGCTGGGGGGAGACGTGGACCTGCGGGGAACCCCGGGGGGCTGGTGCTCCTGCTGCTGCTCAACCCTGGCTCTCTCTGCTCTCTGCCCCGCCCCTGACGTGGCTTAGCTCTTGGGGCAGAGGCAGCCAGGGCCTTAGGCGCAGCCCAGCTACGGGCCAGGACACTGAGCTGGCACGGGGACCAGGGGAGAGAACCCCCAGGCACAGGACCCTGCACACGCGACTGCACACACCACACGCGCGCACACGGCGTCTCCACGCTGCTCCTGCTGCCCGGCCCCTTCTGCCCCGGACGTGTCCCGAGACCGCGGCCCCTTAGGGATCCTCCTCGGGCCGGCGCTGGGCACGAGCTCTGGCCTCAGCCAACCCTTTCCCGCGGGCTCCGTCCACATTCTCACACCCACCCCCCGACTCCTCCGGGCCGGGCCTGAGCTGTCTCGGGACCCCGCGGCCGCCCTCCCCGGGCTCTGCTGGTCTGGGCGGAGGAGCCGGGTCTTCCTCGTCACTGTCCTCCCAGACGCGCAGGCCGGGGCCCCGGCTCTGAGCACCCCTGAGCCCGGGGGGTTCCCTAGACTTCCGCGCGGAGAAGCAGGAAGAGGCTTCTCTGTGGTCCGTGAAGCAGGAGGCTGGGGCGGGCGGCAGGGGTGGGCCAGGAAGACACGGGAGCCCGCGGGGCACCGGAAGCTGGTCCAGACCGCGAGACCCCGCTGGCAGGTCCCCCGCAGGGCAGGTGGGGCCGCCTGTGTCCCAACAGCTGTGCCCCCAGCCCCGTGTCTCCTGCGCTGGCACAGCCACACCAGGGCGCCCTCCCTGCAGCCACCGCCCCGGGGACCCCCCAGGGCCTGTGGGACGTCAGTGACGGGACAGACAAACCCAGGGCAGCCCAGGGTGGGGCGGGGAGGGCTGAGGCAGCCAGTAGCAGTGCAGGCAGCTCAGGAGTCTGTGGAGCTCCAAGTGGGAACTGGGGGACATTGGGGGTTTGGGGGTTCCAGGCAGGGCTGCCGGCCAAGGTGGCAGGTTGAGCCTGGGCCGAGGGGAAGGGAAGGCCCCGGGGCTGCGGGCGGCCGGCAGGGCCCCCTGAGACTGAGGCGGGTTCTGTGACGTGGCCGCGGCTGGGCCGAGGGTCCTCACTCTCCAGGGGGAGAAGCGGGGGCCGCACAGGGGAGGTGACGATGCCGCGTGTGCTGGGCCAGCAGGGCCGGGGCCTCCCTGAGCAGGACCCGGCTCACCCTTTGCTCCTGTTTGTCTCCCCAAACCCGGGCCTGTGAGTCTCAGATGGGTTTTCTGATTCCTACTGTCTTTGTCTTGCAGCTTCCGGGATTTCCCCAGAGCAGGTGAGAGTCCCGAGGCCAGACCCGGGACACCAGCCAGCCCCACCCCAGCACCAGGTCTTATACACCCAGCCCAGTGTCCAGCACAGGGCCTGGTGGGGTGGGCAGCTGGGAGGGGCCCTGGAAACAGCCAGAGGCAGGAGGCTGGGAGGGGCAGGTGTGGGGACTGGAAGGGGGTGCTGGAGGGAGCCTGCAGAGGGCACCAGGGAGGCAGATAGGCTGGTGTCCCTCCAGAGGAAATGTTTCCTGTCCAGGCCCCAGAGAGTGAACTCTGCTATGCCAACTTGTCCCTGCATCGGACGGGCACCACCAGGAGGGAGGCCTCCGCCCAGGTGGAGGTGCAGGTGGAGTACATCACTGCGGGGTGTGCTGTGGGCTGGGGGGCTGGGAGCTGCCTGCTGGGGCCACCCCTGTGAGGATGGGCTTCTGCCACCCACGTGGGCCCAGAGGAGGGGGAGCAAAGCCACAGCCATTGAAGACTTGTCTGGGGAGCCCGCCCCTCACCCCTTCCTGCTTTGGCTTGGCTGTGTCCCCTCCCCGGGGCTCAGCACTGGGAACTCAGACCCGGAGAACACAGTCCCCGTGCCTGGCATGGGAGGCCCACATGGCTGAGTGACCTGGGCCCACTGCATGGGGCTGAGGGGTGTCCTCTCTTGGGGGAGCTCAGGACCCCTGGCAGAGGGCAGGGCAGGGGAGCTGGAAGGCCTAGGGTGGGCTTCAGAGCCTGGTAGGGTCAGTCTCGTCTCGCGAGGCCTCCCCCTCGTGCCGGCGCCACCTCCTGCCGGCTGACACCCGCCATCTTTATCTCAGGGTCCTTCTCAGAAGGAGGATGTTACCTACGCAGCCCTGTCTCTGGGTGCCCTGGGTCAGGAGCCCACCTACAGCAACACGGAGCAGCTCGTCACCCACATCCCCCGCAGCAGCCAGGAGGAGCCCGTGGAATACAGCACCGTCAGGAGGCACTGAGCCGGCTGAGTCCCTGCTGACCCCAGCCCGGCCCTGAGCTCGGGCTGCCTCACCTGTTCTATCCCAGGACCTCTCGAGGGACCCAGGAGTGACTAAGGCCTTGCTAGTGGCCAGCATCTGGCTTGGGCTCAGGGCCTAGTCTGAGGGGTTTCTAGCAGTGAGACAGTGGTCTCCACTTCCTTTCCTTCCCACCCTCTTGGGAGGAGCTGGGGACCAGCTGTGGTCCTGCCCATGCTGTGATAATAACGACGGTGACAATTATGTCATGAAGCTGTATTTATTGCTTTATTGGGTGATGTTCTCAATAGTGTCCCCAGGATATCTGTGCCCCAACACCGAAACCTGTGAGCATTATCCATGAGGTGTGGCAGGTGTGGTGAAGTCAAGGCTTTAGAGATGGGGGACCACCCTGGATGATCCCGGGTGGCCCCCAGTACGCATCCTATAGAAGAGGGGCAGGAGGGTAGCAGGAGAAGAGGTGCCAAGGCGACCGAGCCACAGTGACTGCGCTGAGGTTGAAGCCAAGCCGCTGGGAGCCCAGGAATGCTGCAGGCGGGTACCCTGTGCCCCCAGATGTCCAGCCCCGCTGAGACCTTGACTCCAGCCCAGGGAAACTGACTCCCTACTTCCGGCCTCCAGATTGTAGTGAATAAATTTATGTTGTTTTCATGGAGCCTCTTGACTTGCAGTGATTTGTTACAGCAGCAACAGGAAGGGATCATGTGTGTGCGTGGCGGGTACACAGCCCTCCAGTTCATGTGGGAATCTCCCTGGCCGGCCGGGAATCCAACCCTTGCTGCAGAGGCTGCGGACAGATTCACAGCGCTGCCCTCAACTAGCTACGCCACCGGGGAGGCCCTGATCCTGCTTGGTTTAAAGCTGACAAATTGGGCCTCCCTGGTGGCGCAAGGTGTTAAGCACAGCACTATGAAGCAATCCGCAGCCTCTGTAGCACCAATAAGCAACCCACATGGTGCAGCAAACTTCTCCTGACTTGCCCGCTGCTCCCGTCAGCAGTGTATTTCAGCCAGTCTGCCTGTTCTGCTCCCCACTCTGTCTCTGGTGAGTCCTCTCACCCCCATACCTGCCGTCCCAGGGGGTGAACCTGGCTTTGCTTTCCTGGGTTGTTATCCCGCGGTTGGGTTTTGATGGAGGCAAGAACCTGGGGTGGGGCGGGAGGTGATGTTGCTGGGCTTCTCTGCTTGGGGACCTCGTTATCCATGCCCTGCGGTGTCAAGCCCACTTTCCAGAGGCTTCTGAGCTGCTTGGCGGCAGCATCTTGGATGCTTTGTGAGTGGATGTTCCCAAGCCCATTGATGTGCCGTCAGGGCTGGACCAAGCTGGCAGCTTTGCCAGGCCTGCGCCAAGCTTCAGGAGGTCAGCAACCAAGTGGTGGGCAGCTCCACTTCAATCCTCCCTTTCCCCGAGGACCCCAGGGATCCAGGCAGGGGTGCTACAGAGAGACCATGGGAAGAGTTCGGGGTGTGGAGTCAGATGCTTGGGGCAGGGGTCAGCTGTTATTATCTGAATTCCCGTAATGCCTGTTGTGACCTTGAACGAGTACCTTAAATTTTTTTTGTATCTGGCCTCTGTTTCTCTATTTATGATATGAAATTATTAATAAAGCATGTGATAAGTGAAGGTGTCCTAGCACATATTAAAGTTTGCTGTAAAGTGTAAAATGTTCCACAGGAATCATGTGTCCCGACCTGCGGGATTCGGAGGCACGAAAAGAGAAGGGCTGAGGATTGAAATGAGGGGCTTGAGACGACTTAACGCTCGCGCGTGCTTCTTAATTTTTCCTTTTCCTTCTCTTCCTTTTCCCTGTCTTTCTTCCGTCCCTGCCTTCTCTCTGCTCCTCTCGCAGTACCCCCCTTACTCTCTCGTGGTTCTCTTCTTATGTCTCTCTTCTTCTCTCCCTCTCTCCTGTGTTCTCCTCTTATATCCTGGTAGCTCCTCCCATCGTACCTCCCAGTCTCATTTGATTAACAGGAAAAACCTGTGGTTTCTCAGCAGGAAAAACGGAAAAGCGAAACTTAATTGATGGCACGTGTTTCGCAACACTGCGCATGCTCCGGACAATCAGGAATCTCTTTTTATCATTTATTATGAGCAACTATTTGTCTCACCGGTCTCTAGATTATAGCACAGAGATGATTTCTTAAAAATATTTATTTTACTGATGTATGCATATAAAAGCTGGGGTGCAGGCCACAGGGGCCAGAAGTGAGAGGACTCACCAGAGACAGAGTGGGGAGCAGAACAGGTGAATTGACTGGAATACACTGCTGAGGGGAGCAGCAGGGAGACAGGAGAGTCTGCTGGGCCATGTGAGTAGCTTCCTGGCTAGAGTTAAACTCAGACCCTCAAGCCGCAGTGGCTGGTGACAGCTTGATAGGGCTGAGACTTTAACCCCTGTGCCACCAGGGAGGCCCCCGCAGAGATGATTTTATATCCCCAGTTCACAACCTAATGAAGCCTGGGAAGGAGACCTGGGGAGGGAAAAAGACCCAATGAAAAGGCAGGTTTGAGACTGACCCCCAGGAGGGGGACATTCCTGCAGGGCTGGGAGCTGGTGGCTGTGTCCTGCCTCCTCTGGGCTAAGTCTGTACCAGCAACTTTATTCCCTTCTGACTGATCAAAGGCTGCTCAGTGAGAAATTGGGGGAGGGACGGGTCTGGGTGACTGGATGTTCCCTGGGGATGTTGCTCTCCTGAGGGGCTGGGGTGCGGTGGGGGCCGGGGGCAGAGTGGATGCAAAATTCAAGTGGCAGCAGGAGGGAGAGGGGAAAGATTGTGTTGTTTTTACAAGGCTCTTCACAACAACAGATAACAGAAAGCAAAATACCTCATTGTCACCAACCCTGCCTATACCTGTGTGTGTGTGTGTGTGTGTGTGTGTGTGTGTGTGTGTGTGTGTGAGTGTTCGTGGCAGCCGCCAGAGGAACAGAAAGGAAATACGACTCAAGCACAACTTGGGCACAGGCGCCTCCAGCCCGCCCGCGGCATCTGCAGAGGCTGCATGATGAAGTGCATCTGCTGATGGATACACTGTCTGCTAATAAACAGAAACACAAATTCAAGCAGAACGTAGCGAGCAGACTTTGGCATCAAGGTCAGGGAAACAGGGATGATTTGCTGGGAGGATTCTTGAGCTTTGTTGGTTTCACCAGTTACATTATTTTCACAGCACAGTGGGATCTGGGTGCTTTAGCTGCAGAACAAGGTCTACAGGACCTCGGCGGCGGTCAGGGAAGGTTAAGATTTCCAGATCTGGAGTTTGTCGGGGGCCTGCAGCTCTTTCAGAAAACCTCTGTGCATGGACCACTGAGTGCTGCGCAAGTTAGCGAAGGGCTGAGTCTCCACTCACACTTGCCATCTCCGGGGACCCGTCTCCTGCCTGGGGAGGAGAGGCTGGGACCAGGAGCTTGTCGGGGTAAGTTAGAGTCACTTCAAATTTCCTGTTCAACAGTTTTCCGCCTCTGCCTGTAGACTCCAGCCAAGTGGGGTTTCCTGCCCTGGATGAAGGCAGCCAAAGTCCTTCCCAGAACAGCTTCCAGGAGGAAACCTTTGAGCACCAGCACTAGGGAGCAGATATTTTCTCACAAAAGGCCCCGGAGACAGTGAAGTGGAGGCAAGAGCGCTGTGGAGGAAGCCTGGCGGCTTTGGAGAACCTTCCTCCTGGGCCTGAGTCACCCTCAGATCCTGCTGAGGTTATTCAGGAGAACCAGCCAGCACCGCTCCCCAAGTCAGCTGCCTTCTCTGGGGTCCCAGCGGGGCTGCCCATTAGCCAGAGGAGTCCTGGGCGGTCAGAGGTCATGGCTGACGCAACACACGCTTCATGTATTTATCTGAAAGCCTCCGAGCAGGCCAGAGGGAAATGCAGAGATTCTACAGGAGCGGCTCACCTTCCTTGGCTTTCTTGTTTGTTCTCGAGCCCAGGGTGAATCTGACAAGCCCTGGAGCCAGTGTTTTCACTTGGATGTTATAGATTTGTTCCATTTTTAAATGAAAAAAAAAAACAAAACAAAACAAAACAAAAAACCTGCCGTATTGAGGTCTGAGACTGTCTTTGCAAGTGAAATCTCTCCCCCTGCAGAGTCTGAGTTTTCCTGTGGAATCTGATTCTTTGGTCATATTTGTGTTCCATTAACATTGTCTAATGGACAAAGACCCTGCCCCTGAGGGGTGAATAACAAGGGCTGGTGGAGGGAGCATGATAGCAGGCAGGGCCTTTCGCAAGCGATTGGTGTTACTTGGCAAACTCTCTCTGGGGTCTGTGGGTGACAGCCCCTGTTGGGGGCGGGCAGAAGTCACAAGTGAGAGAAAGTCTGACCTTGAGGTCAGAAGTGACGGTCTCCCCTCGAGTTGCGCCCCCGTGTCTTCCTGCTCTGGTCTGAGGCCATCTCTGAGGCTACACAGCATCACGGCGATTTGTGCGCGTGTGTGGGACGCGGCTTATCGAAGGTGGGGACAATTGTGTGTTTGTCCGTGATGCTCCGTGTAGTTTCTTTCACTTTGGAAATGTCCCAGATGTGTTTGTTGAATGACTAGCTGAGATACTTTTAAGGGTGTAGAATCACAAGGTGAGCAGAGAAGAGGGAAGTCAAGGCCAGGGGAGAAGAGGAGGGGGGCAGAGCACCCCCTGGCCTCTCACCTGGAAGAGGAGTTGGGGCAGAGGCAGAGAGAGTGGAGATCCCTGTGGGACAAGCACCTTCTGCCGGCACCTCCCTGATCCCTCCAGCACTGTCATTTCCCCTGGCGAGGACCAAGCCCTGCGGGAACAGATGGACAGTCTTGTCTGTCTGTCCGCTGCTCACGGGTCTGTCTGAGATGCTACAGGGGAACTGGCTCTGCCTTACCGGGCGCCTTCACCCACCCCCCCACCATAAGCAAGCCCGGCACCTGGCTGTGCCTGCGCGTGGTGATGCTGAATGAGGAACAGGCTCTGCACTGAGGCCCCTTGTCCTGGTTCCCTGGTGTCCCGGCAGGAGCTGCCCTGCTCTGGGCTTCACTGCCCTGAGCCCATGGTCAGGTCCTGGCACAGCACGACCTTAAGCTTGGCCTTGTGCTGGGCCCCTAAGCACACCCTTGCCCGTGGGGCTCTCCAGACTTGACTGGCGGCAAGAAGGGCTGGGGGTTCTCTGAGAGTAAGAGCAGAGAGGCTGTTCACATGTTTTCAGTTGTTCAGTTGCATCAAATATTCAGATTTGTGAGAACAACAGCAACTCTATTTCAAAACTCCAAGCGCATGATGAATGAAGGAAATGCTTCCAGCACTTCCCAGCCCCCAGCCCACCCTCCAGGAATATTCTAGGAGTTCCTCAGGCTCAGGTAGGTCAGCCTCCAACTCCTTGGCCAGCTGAAGCACAAGCGCATCCGAGGCTGTGATAACTGGCATGTGACTTTCACAACAGGGAATTTCATAAGAGGTTTCATTGCCCCCCACCCTCACCTCCTGAGAAAGAAGATATTCCACTTAGCAAGTCAGAGCTGGGGTGTTCACACAAAGTCATGACTTTTGTGTGTGTGGGTTGTGTGAACTTAGCCTTATGGGATTGTGCCTGTGAAATAAGTGTGTGTTTCCATGCAGGGAGTTGCTGCTCTTCCCAGAAAGCTTCATTGTTTCAGTAGAGAACAGATGTGACAACTATTTGAAGTTGCTCTTTCTCAAGTTATGTGTCCTCATTACAACCATTTACGGAATGCTTTGTATATGGCAGAACACACACACACACACACACACACACACACACACACTCTTCTTCAATGCCAGAGAATATATACATATTTTACATTATACTGTCTAATACCTTCATTTAAAAAAATAAAAAAACCCAAAAACCCAACAATAAAACAAGCCAGATATTATTACTTGTGCTTTACAGATAAGAAAAGTGAGGTTCACAAATGTTTAAAATCACATTATGGTCTGTCTGATTCCAAGCTTGGGGCTCCTTCTGCCACACAGCAACTTCTCTTCTCTGACTAATTTCTGGGTCTACCCTGCCTGAATCTGGCAGACCTGTCAAGCCACAAAAGCCAGCTGCACCCTCTATAAAGGTGCCTTCTGTCAGGAGGAGGGGAGGGGAAGGGGGAGGGGCGTCTGGGACACTAGCAGGTTCTGTTTGTTCCTCTTAGTATCAGTGGTGGAAGGGCCCTTACTCAGTGATAATGCCTCCAGGTGTACACATAAGAGTCAAGATTTTTTGTGTTTATTATAATTCAACATAAAGTTTGTTTGCAAAATCCTTATTCTTAGCAACTAATGCCAGAGGGGAGTTCTGCCTCCTGTGGCCAATGTATTCTAGCAAATCAACAAGCCAGTGAGCTTGGAGTCTGCTGCATAGCAGTCTTTTAAGTGATACCGCTATGTTGGTGCTCTGGCCCTTTACAAAAAGATTTTTACATGAATCATATATAAAAAGTCATGCACAATAATAAAATCCGATCAGGAAGGGGTGATGGACACAAAGAACTTTCAACACTCATGAGCCACTCCCTGGGCACACCTCACCCCCCAGAGCTTCTGCTCTCAAGATGCTCACAGCCCAGCCAAAGAGACTGAGCTTTCATAGTAAGCAGATGCTTGTGTTCAGATAGATCAGAAGTTGTAGGAACAGGCTGTCTTCCAGCTGGATGATCAATAAACCCAAAGGAAGCAGAAGTTCTCACGGGCCACATCCTACCTTTCCTGTGTAGGTCATTGAGGTGGGAGGGGCCATACTTGATCAGTAATTGATAAACATTCACTTCCAAATCTTAAAGCTGTCAAAATGAATATTTATATCTGTATTTGATGATTTAGACCTGGAGTGATCCATCCATGCCATCGCAGGGTACTTTGCAATTGATGTGCAAGTATGTGCCTTAGTTTGCCTGCACTTTCTGCTCCGGTTAGAGTCACAGCCTCAGATAACACAGGCCTTATCATAGTTAACTTCAAACTGTAATGGTTTTTAAAACTTCCTGACTGAGGCAGTTATAAATTTTTCTTCTCTAGACTCTAGAGGTTGAGGGACCTGGAAGGAGACATCCCATGGGCTATTCAAAGTTATAGATCTACTTCTCCAAAAGTCAATTTTCCTTCCTTTATGTCAGGCATAGCATGGCACAGAATCACACATCTGAAATTTTAATGTGAATATTTATTTCCAAGAGATCGTGTTAAAATATGAAATCAGTTTCAGTTGGTCTGGGTGGGGACTTAGACTTCAAGTTCCTACAAGCTTCCAGGCAACATCCATGCTGAGGTCTAAGGACCACATTTGCATAGAGAAGAGAATATTAATTTGGAATAATAATTTCTGTCTTTGAGTGCTAGCTCTGTCTCTGATCAGATGGTTTCAAAGCTTGCCTTCATGGAATTTTCAGGGTGGTATTTTGGTTTAAATAATCCCCAAGTAAAGGACCCTATGCAGTCTTTCAGAGTTCTAACAGATAAACCCACACTAGCAAAGCAGGAAATATAAGGACTCACTGAGGAGGGCAGAGAAAGGGATGAAGAACAACATTGACTTCTTAATGCCCACTACAAGGCTTTAATTCTTTCAAAGCGATGGGGTTTTGGATTTGAAAAGTATTGCCAAGAAACAGAGGCTGTTACTTTTTTCTGAATGGCGATTTCAAGAGGAGACCTACATTTCTGAGATTTTGAGTTGCATAAGAAACTTGAATGAGGGAAGCAATGGCCGAGTTAGAGCTTTGGAATAAGCAAACAGTTTCCAGAGGCTGAGGGCAGGGCGCTGCTGGAGACCAGCTTTCTGGCACCAGGGGGAGTCTGGTTTGAAAACAACCGTTTATTTCTCCTGCAGATAATTTCTATGCCTGATTCCAGCCAAGTTGGCAAGGATTCAGGACTTTGCCTACAATTACCAAACCTCACAGGGCTGGAGTTTGTGAGGCAAGGATGGAGGGATAAACACCGCCGGCAAGGGCTGTAGAGACTCAGGGACGCAGCGAGCTCGGGTTCAAGGGCGCAGGAGGAGGGAGGACGAGGAAGGACACAGGTGATTAAGTGAAGGAGCCGCTCCGGATCCCCGGGGCTCTGTGGGCGGCCCCTCCCCCATCACGGGTCCGCTTTGAGCAGGAAACAGGGCCACACAGACGCACAGAATCCGGCTGTTTCTCTTTAAGTCCCAAAGCCAAGTCGGGGGATGGAGAGAACTGGTGAAGGCGCCTCTTGCTGCTTTGAGGCCGGGCAAGGACAGGAGGAGAGTCTTACCTTGTGCAGGACGTGCTCATAGAAGTCGGGGCCAGCTCCCCCCTGATAGGAGTCGAGTCTCTGCAGGTCCATGCCCAGCTTGGAGGCCGCTGCTCCTTGCTCTCCAGCGCCTGCGTCAGCCGACCCGGCTCCCCTGGGCGCGGCGGGCGGGTGCGGAGCCCGCGGGCCGGGCGCCCGGGTTCAGCACTGGACAGCTCCCGCGCCCGGCCCGCAGGCAGCGCCCGCGGTTCAGCACCTGGGCCAGCGACCCGAGCTCTGCGCCCCCGCGGCTCAGCACCCCGGGCCCCCACAGCCCCCGACTCCAGAAGGCGGGAGGGACGCAGGATTCCGGGCAGCCGCTGGCCCGTGCGCGTCTCACTGGCCACCGCGCGCTGAAGGCGCAGCGACCCGCCGCGTCTCAGGCGCCTCCGCCCGGAGCTCGCGGTTCCTGAGAAGGCGGCGTCCCGGGCGCGGGCGCCACCCGCTCTCCGCCCGCCCTTGCAAAGCCCTGGGGCGCTGGCGCCCAGCAATCTTGGCCTCGGAGTAATTTTTTCCTGCGTGCACGAGTTCGGCAGATGATGGGACCTTAGGGGCTCCTGAAGTCTCCGAATTATTATGTAAAATTCCTAGGAGACGGCTCAGAGTTTTAATTAACATTCTTTTGCACTTATATGACCCCCAGAACTTAGACACAGGCTGTAGACTTCAAATCTTGGCTCTCAAAATGATGACTTGTGTAACATTGGGCAAGTTACTTGCCTTCCCCTAGTTGTCCACAAATGGAGATACCAGTAGTATCTACTTTATGAGGTTGTTTTGAGGATTTAATGAATTAACTCCTAGAGAGCCTAGAACGGTGCCTTACATATATTAAGAGCCCAGGGATATTCATTGTAATGTCCTCTGGGTGTCCCTCCAGGGGATGGGAATTCTATGTCCAAAACATGTGGGGAATCCTGCTGCCAGGACCCCAATTTGCAGTTACATCACTGAAAACGGGGGCCGTGGGGTTATCCTCAGGATGAGCTGGTGTTCTGTAGCAGGTACATCAATAGGCACAAGTCCCAGCTCCCCCCCCCCCCACTGGAGTTGATATCAGCATGGAGGGAAAGGTCTAGGGTTAAAAGGTTGCATAAATAAAATAAAATAAAACCCCTGGGTTTCTAGTCTTTTTAAGTTGGGTGGCCTTAACCAAATCACTTATGTTCTCTGGGTGCTTATATTTTCGATAAAATGGACAGAGCATTGCTTGCTACCACATAGGGTTTTTGTGAAGAGTAAATCAGACAATTATTTGAAAATATTCTTTTCTTGCAAACCGTAAGTCAAATTTCATTTACAAGGTGCTGTTAATAATGATACCTACAGCTATTCAATGAGAAGTGGCCGATAACACAAAGAAACAGCACACTGTGTGGATGAGACTCTCATTAGGCCTTCAGTTGAGTTCTGAACCTGAGGTGAGTAGATTTTTAGGACAATTGTGAAACCTTGGACACATTACCAAAAGTTTTGCTTATGTGCTTTTTTTCTGGGGAGAAGTCCCATAGATTTTATTATATTCTCAAAGTTGTCTATTCAAGAAAGAGTTAGGGTCAGCTCTCATCCTGTCTTCTGTGTTTCCTCTCAGCCATGACTGTGGTAGGCAAGAAGGTTCCAGAAGTCAATGGCTGCTTTGCCCTGAGCTTTGCTTTCTTGGAAAGGTTCACCACTTCTCAGGATCCAGCACTGAGCTGTGAAGATTCATCACATTTGCTCTATGGTTATGAAGAACACACAATACAGGATCGGAACTGATCTGCAGTTGATGCAGGAAGACCTCTCTGAGAATGCAGTTTAAGCTGAGAGCTGGAGGAAGAGTGAAGTCAGGTGAGGAAGTGCTGGTGTAACTCCAGACAGCATGTGTACAAACTTTATAGTGGCAAGGAGTCAAAAGAACACCAGCTGGTTAGAATCCAGAGAGGGAGGAGAGAGGCACAGTAGTAGAAAAGTCTAGGGAGGTAGACATGGACCAGATCACGTGGGGCATTTTAAGTAAAGTTTTTAACTTTATTCTATGAACAATGTGAAGCCATTGAAGGACTTTAAATAGAGAAGTGACATGGCCAGATTTGTGTTTTAAAGATACTACTCTGAATGCTTGTGGATGAAAAGCCAAGAATAAATGTGTTCATTTTTTCTTATTGATTTACAAAAGCTCTTTATATATTGAGGACATTGATTCTGTCATAAATATTTCATGTGGGTGCATACACATTTCTTGGAGAATTGACTCCTTTAGCATTTTACAGATGGGAATGACGACTTCTAGTGCTTTACTTGTCAGAGTTAAAGCTAGATGTCCTTCATTGAGGATTATATCATCACGTCACCTGTGAAAAATTCCAAAAAGCTTTCACTCTCTAATCTCTTCTTCTGATGGCTAGCCTTGTGGAATTTTGGTAGCATTTTAAATTATCGTGATAAATTTCAAAAATACCTTATTCTTACAGTAATTACATTTTTAAAGGTTTATTTATTTATTCATACAAGAACTGGGGTACAGGCCAGAGGTGTGGCAGGTGAGAGGATTCACCAGAGACAGAGTGGGGAACAGAACAGGCAGATTGACTGAAGTACACTGCTGAGGGGAGCAGCGGGCGAGACAGGAGAGGTCTGCTGTGCCATGTTGTTAGCTCCCTGCCCCGGGGATCGAACTTGTGCTGCAGTGGCTTCATAGGTACATCTTAACCCCTTGCACCACCAGGGAGGCCCAGTAATTACATTTTGGATTGTAATCTCTCTGTTATTGGAGATCACGCAAATGACATTGATAAGCATAGCAAGTCTTTGAATGATGTCATTTTATTAAACATTGTTTTGTTCCACGCCATTTCACTTAAAGCCACAATTTCCGAGAACTTACCTATGATGTTAAGTGAGGACTTGCTGAAGTCCTTTGCAGACTTAGTCAGGGTGGTGATTCCTTTTATGGAGCTTCTGTTATAAATATTTTAAAAGTTCTATTATCTTATACTGTTCCCTTAGGATGAGGAGGTGAAGCGTTTGGACCAGAAGAGCTGTCCCTGAGAGGCTGAGTGGCAGTTACACGGCAGATGTAACTTTGTTGTCAAAGTTAATTCCCTTGTCCTGCTGTCTGTCTTTGGTCCCAGCGCCGTCTGCTGGGAGATGGTGTTAGATCCTGCCAGGGCTGTGGAGTCTATAGTAGTTTTCAGATTTTCTTTCAGCCCTTGAGTTCAGGCTCATCGAGGACTGAATTTCTACCCTGTTTCCTTTCTTCTTTCCTTACACTTTCATTTCTTACAACTCCAGAGATTAGCAGTGCCGGGTTATTGGGCTCAGTTGCCCACTTCTCAGCAGAACACAAACGTGGGAAAGATTGCTAGTTACCCCCCAACTGTCCTCTCCTTATTTTATAGTAATGGGGGTTTCGGCTGGGCGCAGGGCTGGGCAGGTGAAAACCACATTTCCCAGGCTCCCTTGCAGCTGGATGTGGAGACAGAAGCACGTGGAGGGGAGTGAGGGGAGCCTCGCCCCACCTGGGGCCACAGCCTTAGAAGCAGGGGCAAGCCCTCCCCTCTCTTGCTCTCCTGCAGGGTGAGGTGGTGGTGGAAGCTGCAGCAACCTGAGGCCCATGGTGGAGCCGCCTTTGCAGCCCTGGGCTGCTTACACCGTGGGTGATGGAGGGCAGAGGGGTGCATTTTTATCTTGTGCGGGGAGGAGCTCCGCGGGCTTTAGGTACAGTAGCTGAGCCGGCACCGTGAAAGTGTGAGTAAAGAGCACCTGTTCTGTCAGGTGTCAAAAGGACAAAAGCCCAGGAGGGATGGGAGAGACATAGGAGTCTGAATGAATGAGAAGGGTTGTGGGGAGGAGGGAGCAGGCTGCTGGAGACAGGGCCATGGTGACAGCAAGAGGGGTGCGTGTGGGAGGGGCTGGGGTGGGGCGGAGTCAGCAGAGAAGAAAGGACCAGGGAAAGGGTGACCTTCAGGTTGATGGTTCAAGCGGGAAGTTTTTAATTCAGAGAGAATCTTCCTTCACACCTGATATTTTAGAAGTGGGAACAGATGCAAGGTCTGGTATCATCCACCTGCTCTAACATTCAGGGACAACGGGGGGGGGGTGGGGTGGGGGGAGCAACAGGGCACTCAAGAAGAGGACATGATGAGGGCAAAGCCGTGTGACCGTCAGGTGAGTGTCAGCAGCCTGACCCCCAGCGCCACAGCTGAAGGGAGGTCGCAGGCTGAGCCCAGCGGGATCTGTTTCCAAGACCGGCTCTGAGGACGAGGGAGGCACCTGGGTCCCGCGCTCTTCCCATGGTGTCCCGGCTATTTCCTCTTGGCCTGTCAGAGCCAGCAGCACAGTCTGCCAGGGGAGCGAAGGCTGAGAGACCCGCCAAGCAGAGGCGGCCTGGAACATTCTCCTGAGTCTGGCCCCGTGTTTGTTACACATCTTGTCTCACTCGACCTCGCTGCCAACCCTGAGTTTCCCCACAGCACGGGGCTGGACAGGGGGACACCCAGACTCCAGAGAGGGGTCCCTGGGACAGGGGCAGTGGCCCGGAGGTGGCAGCTGTCCGGGATCGCAGCTTGGTCCTGCAAACATTATTCAGCTGGAGCTCCGTGTCCTTCAGGCTGCTGGAGAGTCCTGGGAGCATGAGCACATTGCGAACATTCTAGGAATTTCCTCCCTGCTCTGGTCTGGCAGGGAAGCGAGCAGAGCCGTCCACAAAGACCTGAAGTGGGAACAGGTTCCACCTGCCTGTGAAGCAACTATTGGAACACGTGCCGCCTGCAGGTAAACCAGTCTCTGACCTCCCCGAAGACCAAGGATCCAGACAGAGAAGCTTTCACAATGGGCGCCGGCCCTTCACCTCCACAGCGAACTCTGGCGCTCACGCACCCCGAGGCCTGGAGAAAGTCCAGTCCCTGAGCCTCACACTCCTCATGTGGACAGTGGGAGCAGCAAAACCCGCTTCCCTGGCACGCACCATCCTCAGGCACCACCCCAAATCCCGAGACACCCTGCAATAGTAAAGTGTAAACAGTGAGGGACTTCCTGGAAACTTCTAGAGAAAGACACGTTTGTATAGAATGGGAATCTCCACTTGGGGGGTTGGCTGTGGACTCAGGGCGGGAAGGTGGGTGCTGACAGCAGCACCCTGAGGTAGCATGCTCTCTGTCCGTGGGTCAGGTAGAATCTGTAGTGAAGATTTAGAACCCAGGGAGGGGGTTGGAGACCCAGAACCCCAAAGCTCCTTCGGGAAGCACTTCCTGACCCTGCTCGGGGTAGTAGCCATTGGGGCCAGGAGCAAGACCTGGGGGAGTGGGGCCAAGGAGCACCGGGGTCTGGGAGGTCTCCAAGGAGCTGAGGGTCCTCTCTGGCTCTCCCTCAGCACCCACGTGGTTCACTCTGCCCTTGGGGTGGAGAGGCCAGAAATCCGGTAGTCACGGGGCACCCCGGGGTGAGAGGGCTCTGGCCCAGACCACCGTGGTGAAACGAATAGCACAATAAAACGATTGCGAATTTTTTTGTTTCCTGGAACATGGTTATTTTACACGATACCGTAGCCAATCAGCGTGCAACAGCATCATGTGTGGAAAGGCAAGTGTGTACCTCAATTAAAAATGACTTTATTGTTAAAGGAATGCTAGCCATTGTTGAGCCCTCAGGGAGCCCTGCTTTTTGTTTTTTTAAGATTTATTCATTTATGCATACAACAGCTGGGGTACAGGCCAGAGGTTCAGGGGGTGAGGGCAGAGTGAGAGGACTCACCAGAGACAGAGCAGGGAACAGAACAGGCAGATTGACGAAATACACTGCTGAGGGGAGCAGCAGGGAGACAGGAGAGGTCGCTGCACCATGTGGGTAGCTCCCTGGCCAGGGATCGAACTCGTGCTGCAGCCGGTGTGGACAGCTTCACAGGCTGTGGCTTAACCCCTTGAGTCACTAGGGAGGCCTGAGCCCTACTTTTTTTTCAGGTGAGGGCGGGTCCCATAAAAGACACAAGTCTGCAAAGGGAACTAAAAGGGAGCGCAGCAAATTGAGGGACGCCTCAATTCGCTTCTAACTTACCAGGCAGGACACGCCATCTCTCTTCTGAGTCTCATTCTCACACTGCGCGTGGGGCGGGATGAGAAAGACATGATGACCCGCACGTGGGGCCCAGAGGGGCTCAGGCTGGCCGTGGCCTTGGAGACAGACGCGTTCCTGGCCATGGTCTGTGGAGGACCCTGGCCCCGCGCCTCCACTCCCAACCCCTCCAATCCAGAAGCCCTGAGGTTCTGCCATCACAGTGTGTTTTGAACCCCTGCTCTGCGCGGGGAGCTGGCCTGCAAAGGGACCCGTGCAGGGACGGGGTGGGGGGTGACAGGTCTGTAGGTCCTGCTCACCCCTCGAGCACAATCCTCAGCCAGTCTCTTCCTGGCCTCCCTCAGCACCCAGTGCGGTGCCTGGGCCTCTGGAGAAATGATGATTAAATAATCACAAAGATGCAATGAGCAGAGTAAGTCGGCTAGAGAGGCCATGAAGGGAATTTTAAGAGGGCATCAATCACCCAGGCAAAATTTATTAAGTATCTTTCCCCCATCGTTATGCAATGCGACTTTTTTTTTTGTGTGTGTGAAATAGAAGCATGCTATTATTTTGGTGGGGGGTGGGTGGAGAGTGCAAGGACAAGGCACAGGGAGGAGCCCAGCCTCCTGGAGTGTTGAGGGCCCGGCCTAGAATCATATCTCACTTGGGCTGTGGAGAGAAAAAGACACCCTCCCCTCCAGCCACTCCAGTTTCTTAGAAAAACAACTCTCAGTGCAAAAAAAAAAGAGTGTATTTGGGGATCATTGTCTTGGACTCTTGTGGCCGAAGGACGCTAAGGTACCAGTTGGTCCAAGCAAAATGGTCCTGCTGAACAGGGGCCAACGGGTGGGATCTCAGCTTCTGGAAAGGACCATCCACCAGCAGGAACAGGCAAGGGCTGTCTTCAGAAGGTTAGCGGCAGAGTAAAGGGCTTCTGTCCCTTTTATTTTCTCAATCTTCTGGAAGTCATGAAAGTTCTGTCGTGAATAAACATGACTTTTAAATCAGGAGACATGGTTTTTTTTTTTTTTTTTTTTTTTTTTGGTGGGACCCTCACTGGTGGCCGGGGAACGAACCCGCGCTGCAGAGGCTGCGGACAGCCTGGCAGCCCAGCGCTCAGCCGCTGCGCCACGAGGGGAGGCCCTCAGGAGACATGTTTTTACCAAAAAAAAAAAAAAAAAAAAAAAAAGCTGCAGGCATTCTCTTTCTCATGCTGGCTGGGGAGGCAGCAGGTCTCCGTCCATTGTTATTCCTTGTCATGTATTTGCAGGGTGCATGTCATCTAGATAAAATATTGAATACTCAAATTTTTTTGGGTTGCAGAAACTCTTGTTTACATAAAATTTAATCTGGACGCTGCTGTCACTGAGTCAGGGTTGCCCTGGGGCTGGCCGAGGGCTGGGAGATCTTACTTCTGATTTCCTGCTTCTGGGGTGAGGGAGGGGGACGGGCAGGCCTGGGGCTGGACGCTAATCCTTCTAACTTCTTGCCCTGCTTTTTCCTCATTCACTGCCTCTTTCATTCAACTTCCTTCCTTAAACCCCAGCGGGGTTGGAAGCCTGAGGGCTAACACTAGTGCTGTTTTCTCTTAATGTGATTTCCCATATTCCCTTATTTTCCCTGATTGTCCTTAAAGATGGACCTTCTGTTCTGGCAGATGGCAGGAGAGGCTGGGCCCTGGAGGTGGTAGAGGTGAGGAGAGAGGCCCTGGGGAAGCTGCAGGCTCAGCCCGGAGGCCTGGCAGCCCTTGGCCAAGGGGGATTACGTGGGATTCCCGCTGCTACTTGGTCAGACGGGACTTGACCTTCCAGGAGACCGACAGCTTCCACAGGAGATTTCTCTGACGCTGAGTCCCGGGAGGGCTGGAACCTGGACAGGGCAGCTGAGGACTCTTGGCATGGCTGACCAGGAAGAAGGAAATGGTTTCTGATTCTCAGGGGACAAGTCCTGTGGAGAGAGCTATTATGGGCTCTGGCTCTGCGAGGGAGTATCTGAATTCCAGAACAGCTCAGCCCGGGACAGCTGGCACGGAGTGGACACAGCCTCGAGAGAACAGGGAACTCTGGACTTCCCAGGCTGACTTGGCAAATTGTGTGCATTTCTTTTGGTTTTTGCTTGTTCATTCTTTTTTTTTTTTTTAAAGATTTATTTATTTATACAAGCACTGGGTACAGTCAGAAGTGCGGGAGGGTGAGAGGATTCACCAGAGCCAGAGCGGGGAGCAGAGCAGGCAGAAGGACTGAAGTACACTGCAGAGGGAAGCAGCGGGAGCGGCAGGAGAGGTCTGAGCACCATGTGGGACCCTCGCTGGGGTCCGGGGATAGAACCGGCGCTTCAGAGGCTGCGGGCAGCTTCGCAGCCCAGGCTCAACTGCTGCGCCACCAGGGGAGGCCCTGCTTGTTCATTCTTTCAACGATATTGTCTGGAGCATCATTACAGCCACTGGGTGTTGATGGTGCAATGGTGAGCAAAGACGTAGCCCTTCCTGCCTTCTGGAGTCAAAATTAATCAATAAATGTCCAATTGCAACTGGATTGGAGACATCCACCAGGAGCCGCGGTGGATCGGGGATGTGGTGACTGTGGAACCAAGCATAAGTATTCTTAGCCATTGCTTTGTCATTTTGTGTGTAACTTTCATCTTAGAATTTAAGGTTTTACTGTCCCTGGAAAGACTGCATTCCAGAGAAGGTTTCGTCCCCCACCCCACTCTGGTCTTATCTCAGACGGCTAGCCACAGCGGAGCTGAGCAATTTGGGCCACTAATGGGGTCAAACTAGCCACAAAATAGAGCTGCATCTTGATGTGACCAATCAGCTCAAAAACTGAAACTGGGCACCCACCGCTGTTAGGAAATGCACCTGTGTAACCAATGAATGGTTGGCAACATGATTTAATTTTTAGAAATCTGCTTGTAACCCTATATAAGATCCCTGTTCCCTTTGTTCAGGGCATTGGATACCTGCTGCTACGTTGGGAGGTGCCGTGAACACGGACTCGAGTCTGTAATAAACTCCCTTTTGTGTTTGCATCAGCTGTCTTTGGGTTCTTGGAGGCTACGCTCCCCGAGTCTGCTGATCTTGGGCACAACAGTGACATCTCACCCAGCGTTGTCCCTGCCTGGTCCAGGCCGCATCACCTGCACCTGGAAGGTTCCCAGCTTCCACCCCCTTGGTTGCTTTTACTCCTAGCTGCCTGTGTGATCCTTTGGAAACTCTGCTGTGTCCTTCTCCGGCGGTTCTCTGCATCACTGCAAACTCAAACCAGCTGTTGTGCAATCTTTACCAGGTAGACTGGAGAATTCTGTGTCTGCGGTTGGCGACTGGGGGATTGTCATGTTCCTTGATTCCTCAAGTTCCTTGGAGGTCATTGCTGGTTTTGCATGTGAGAGGGGTCGCCTCCTCCAGTCTTTACCAGTTGCCTTCAGGTGGAGAAATTTTTCACTGGTCCTGCTCACACCTGGAACTTTCTCCTGCCTTGTAGGGACTCGCCTGCTGGGCGCTTTTGCTCTCTCTTGTGGCAGGATTCCAGAGCTCGCCTGCTCTCCAGCTCACCAGGCCGGTGCCTGGATGCGTCTCTATTGCTTTCCTGAAGGTGGCGCCACAGCTCAAGTTTGTGGTTTCTGCCCCACCACAGAGCCTGACCTGTTTGCACTCTGCATTCGGGGCATTGCCCCCTCTGCAGTTGCAGGGATCCTTAGGCTTCCCAGTGGCTCATGGGCAGTTTTCCTGTGGATTCTAGAGTGCAGCCAGCAGGAATCATACCCTTCAATGCCCTCTGATGTCCTTATCTGCCTCTTTCCCAGTCTCCTCCTCATCCACTCTCGTACAGAGAGGTCCCATCTCGAGTCAGGCCCTCATTTACCACTCTCCCTTTTCTCCCTGGTGAAGTTCTTCTTACCCTCCCCAGTGCATCCAAACTCATATTTTTATTTATTTATTTACTTATTTTGCTTTAATGGTGTTCTGGAATCTTTCTTGGAAGACTGGACTCTACAAAGGCCCTCTGGTACATGAGCGTCCCAGGTTTCCCCTGACAGCAGCTGAGATGGGCTGGGGCTGGCTCACAGTCCCCTGCTAGTCCCACAGCCCCTACCTATTACCTATAGCTACTACCCTTGAGAGGTGGGGAACCCTTCTGGGTCTGGATTGCTGAATCCCACCACTTCCACAGAAGTATTTTTGTTTGGAACGGAGGCTAAGTTTTACTTGTTAAAGGGAAGATGTAAAAACAGGATGTGGTATGCCACCATGTGCTCCAGCTCATTTCTTTTTCAGGACCAAGTAATATTCCTTTGCATGGTGCACTTCCATGTGTTTACCCATTCATCTGTTGAAGGACAACTTGGTTATTTCCAAGTCTTGACAGCTATGAATAAAGACTATAAAAACTCCCGATAAGCACTCAAGCTCCATGCTCTTTTAATACCCCAGAAAGACCCTACCCCAGCTCCCAGGCTGGTGGCACAGGAATGTCCTTCCGAGCCCAGTGTTGTGGGGTTTCCAGGCTAGAAGGGGCGCATTAGCACACCACCGGTTTCTAGCACGTGCTCGCCAGCCTTTACTGTTTTCCTTCTCAGTTTTTCCCTTGGGGGAAAAAAGGGAGCAGAATAAACAATGATTGCGAGAGGACACTGCAGTGATGAGAGAGAGGCTGGAGCAGAAGAGAACACGGCCCTGGCCCTCTGCAGGGAGGTCCAGCGGGCAAAACGTGCAGGGGCAGGCGGTGGGCAGGGCGGAAGCAGGAATCGGTTGGTCACTGCATCCTTCTCTGTTCCAGCGCCTGGGGAAGAAGCAGGGATGGAGAAGCCAATGAAGATGGTAAATATCGGGGGAAACCGAAATGGCAAAGAGTTTATTTCTCCAGGAGCGCTTACACTCATAACCGAGGAGCAAGATGATTGGCATCATTCTAGAGACTGTCAATTTTGACTGCCTTTATGGGCACATGACATTAAAAAAGATTTACTTTGAAAATTTTGGATAATGTCGCATTTGTAGTTTGCAAGAACCGTTCTACTCAGCAGCTCATTTAACTCTCAAAGCCACTCTGTGGAGGCCTGAAGCCTCAGTCACCCAGGCTCTGCCTTGTCCTGACCTGAAGCATCGTCAGCCTGGCTGCTTCCCGATGGCACAGGGGAGGCCACAGCCTTCACCACTGAAGGGCGACCTTGGGCATCGACTCCTTAGTCAGGAGCTTATGAAGCAGTTCACGGAACAGGGCTCTCCAGCAATGAGGTAAGAGGCCTCTGCTCACAGGACACTGGACTCTCCCCGGCAGCTATTCTGGGGACGGCGACACGATCTCTCACTGTGGGTTTTTTTTGGGGGAAGAGTTGCTTTTGAAATTTCAGTTAGGGGCCTCCCTGGTGGCACAAGGGGTTAAGTGGCAGCACTATGAAGCTATCCGCAGCCACTGCAGCAGGAGTTTGATCCCCGGCCATTGAGCTGATCCACAGGATGCAGCAGATCTCTCCTCGCTCGCCCGCTGCTCCCCTCAGCAGTGGGTTTCAGTCCATCTGCCTGTTCTGCTCCCCACTTTGTCTCTGGCGAATCCTCTCACCCCCCACACCTCTGGCCTGCACCCCAGTTCTTGTATGCATACATAAATAAGTCTTTAAAAAAATAAAATTTCATTTAAATTTATGTTAATATCTTATTTATGTTACTACCTTATTTATGCTACTGTAACAGGGTGGTCCCCAGGAAAGGGGGAGGTTCCAGGTTCCCTGCCCCACCCAAGGGAGGGTGGAGCTGAGCAGGAAGAGGAAAAGCTGGAGAAGAGACTGAGGAAAGAAGCAGGATGGAGCCAGGAGACCTGGAGGAGGCGCATGGAGCCTAGAGACACGTGAAGAAGCTGCGCTTGTCTTTTGGTCGTGGACGGGGTGACACAGATGTGGGTGAGACCCATGGGGAGGTGACAATGGCAGCTTTTATCTTGATGTTGATTTTGCTCTTTTCCTTCCGGGCTTGTCCAGTTGTTTGTGACCCTTTTCTGTGGGTCCCCACTGGAAGATGCTTTAGACTTGTGGCAGGCCTTGGGGCCTTGCTCTGGGCCAATCCCATTTGGATGGACTTTTACCCACGAGGGGACGGGTAACTCTGGATGCTTCATTTAGAAACTAGACTAGAAACTAGACTCTTTGCCTTACCTGTATTGTTTCCTAGTTTTATTAAAGTTCCTTCCCATTAAAGTCTCCTATGTTTTGTGTTGATGCGGCGGATGGCAGAACCCATGTAGAATAGGCAGGTTTGCGGGGTTTGGGCTGCCCCTCTCCCTGTCCTATAACACTACCACCTTTTCTGTGAAATAAATATCTAACATTATTAAAGTTAGTGCTGGTGCTGCAGCCAAAAGGGATGAGGGTAGCTGTGTAGGGAGTAAGAGCAAAGGCTTTTCTGAAGACAAGATCTTTGCAATAGAGGTGATCTTGTCAGCACCTACATATATACTTTTAAATTGTGGTAGCTATAGATAGCAGAACCTACCACATTTTAAACTACGTTTGATGGAATTTTAGAGTAGAAAGATTCAGGATGGAAGTTCTCACAAGAACAAACACCAGAGGTGGGGTAGGGGAAGATTAAGGAATCTTAACTAAAGCTGGCTCTGGAAGGTTCCAGGAATCTGAGGCGGGGTCAGAAAAGGTTATCAGCCAGAGGCCAGGCAGAGAGGATTACGGATCTTAGAAGACCAACCCAATGTGACCCAAGGCTAATGCTTCCACAATAATTCCATCAAAGAACTTTACAAACAACACCCTTGCCCTAGCAGAAGGCAGAGCGTTTAACTCTTTGAAGACTGCCCGCCTGTGTCTATGCAGCTGTCTCTCTTTCCGTTCCTCCATAAACAGGTAAGTAGGAACATCTGCTGAATTCTTTCTCAGAGGGACCCAATAACCCCACCCACCGAACCCCCTCACCTGAGCCCCCGCACATTCAGTGGCATTCAGTATCTTCATATTGTTGTGTCACCATCAGCATCATTCTCTCTGTGGTTTTAACTGCTTTTTTAAGAAGGACTCACACAATAAGGAGAATCTTACCTTCATTAGCTCTTCTGATGAGCATCCTCTTTAGAGAAGTGTCCATTCAAATCTCTGGCCCATTTGAAAATATCGAGGAGCTTGATTTTTCGCTGGTGATCTGCGCCAGTTTTGATACATTCCAGATGCCCAGGGACTACCCTGTGCCGAGATATGTGTGTTTATTTTCTCCCATCTCAGGCTTGCCTCTTCATTTTCTAAAGGGTATTTCTTGATGAATAGAATATTTTAGTTTTGATGAAGTCAAATCTGTCCTTTATGGTGGCGTTCTTTGCGTCCTGAGAAAGTAGTGGCCTTCAAGGCTGCGAAGACACTGTGCTTTTTGTTCTAGAAACTGCAACAGGGTGGTCCCCAGGAAAGGGGGAGGTTCCCTGCCCCACCCAAGGGAGGGTGGAGCTGAGCAGCAAAAGAAGAAGCTGCAGGAAGAGACGGAGGAAGGAAGCAGGATGGAGCCAGGAGACCTGGAAGAGGCGCATGGAGCCTAGAGACACGTGAAGAAACTGCGCTTGTCTTTTGGTCGTGGACTGGGTGACACAGATGTGGGTGAGACCCGTGGGGAGGTGACCATGGCAGCTTTTATCTTGATGTTGATTTTGCTCTTTTCCTTCCGGGCTTGTCCAGTTGTTTGTGACCCTTTTCTGTGGGTCCCCACTGGAAGATGTTTTAGACTTGTGGTAGACTTTGGGGCCTTGCTCTGGGCCGATCCCATTTGGATGGAGTTTTACCCACGAGGGGACGGGTAACTTTGGGTGTTTCATTTAGAAACTAGATTATTTGCTTTTCCTGTATTGTTTCCTAGTTTTATTAAAGTTCCTTCCCATTAAAGTCTCCTATGTTTTGTGTTGATGCGGCGGATGGCAGAACCCATGTAGAATAGGCAGGTTTGCGGGGTTTGGGCTGCCCCTCTCCCTGTCCTATAACAAAACCTGTGGGTTTGGTTTTGATATTTAGTTCTATGACCATTTTAGAACCAATTAGCTAGTCAATGAATCTATCTAATTATCAGTGGGTTAGTTAATTATAATAAATTTTTGTGTATGGAGTGAGTACAAGCTGTAGTGGGAGTAATATTAGGGTGAGGCCGGAGGTGTGGGGGTGAAAGAATTTGCCAGAGACAGTAAAGAACAGAAAAGGCAGATTTATTGAAATACCTGCTGGGAAAAACAGCGGGCGAGACGGGAGAGGTCTGTGCGCGAAGGATTTGAGGCTCTTTTATACTCTATGTTTGTGAGCTTCCTACTCGGGGCACCAGTTTGCAGCAGTCACCTGCTGGACGTGTGGTCCCGGGCTCTGGTCTTTGACACAGAAACATGTTCTGGCCTCTGCTTCTGTGTTCCTGGAGCAGGGCTGGTTTTTCTGGTCCTGGTGGGGGGTTTTATGGCCTTGTCCCCGGGCCGCCTTATCCATCCCCTTATCCATTCCAGCCTCCTGACCTGCCTGCTGGGCCAGGAGATGGGGCTTCGTTTTTGACCTGATTCAATTGATTTTTCCCCACGGTATAGTCTGTTGTTGCAACACTTTTTCTCTTTTCCCATCTAGCTGCCTTGGGCCTTGGTTGTGTTACAGGCCAGGGAGAGGGATACCTTAGAACCCCCAAATCTGCCTGCTCTAAATAGATTCTGCCATCCGCCGCATCAACACAAAACATATAAGACTTTATTAATTTCTTTTAAAAGATTTATTTATTTATACAAGAACTGAGGTACAGGCCAGATCTTCGAGAGAGTGAGAGGATTAATCAGAGACAGAGCGGGGAACAGAACTGATAGACTGATGAAATACACTGCTGATGGGAGCAGCAGGCGAGACAGGAGAGGTCTGCCACGCCATGTGGGACCCTCACCGGACGGCTGGCCGGGATCGAGCCGGCGCGGCAGTGGCTGCAGACAGCTTCACAGCGCGGTGCTCAACCACCTGCGCCACCAGGGGAGGCCTATATAAGACTTTAATAGGAAGGAACTTTAATACAATTAGGAAACAATACAGGAAAGGCAAAGAATATAGTTTCGAAATCAAGCACCCACAGTTGCCCATGCCCTCGTGGGTAAAAGTCCACCCAAACAGGATTAGCCCAGAGTAAGGCTCAAAAGCAAGGCCTGAAAGTACCTTCCAGCGGGGACCCACAGAAAAGGATCAGAAACAAACAGACAAGTCTGGGAGGAAAAGAGCAAAATCAAATCAAGATAAAAGCTGCCATTGTCACCTCCCTGCGGGTCTCACCCACATCTGCGTCACCCAGCCCAGGACCCACAAGCAAGAGCAGTTTCTTCACGTGTCTCTCTGCTCCCTGGGCCTCCTCCAGGTCTCCTCCTGGCTCCATCCTCCTCCCTCCTTTCCCAGGCTCCCCTCCAGCTTCTCCTCCTCCCTGCTCAGCCCACCCCCCCCCGGGTGGGGCAGGGACCCTGGAACTTCCCCTTTCCTGGGCACCACCCTGTGACAGTTGGACACATTGACCATGAGGGGCGAGTCTACGGGGCTCCCCGTCCAGTTCCTTGCATCCCTCCGCCTGTCCTTGCCAGTAGATTCAGGAGTCAACGGGCACAACACTCTCAAACTTGCAACCTTTCAACCGAAGACCACAAAAATGCTCACCTCTTGCAGCTGCCTCTCAACCGCTGCCTACACTCCACCGATTCTCTGGGCCACGCACGCCCTTCCTCATAGGCACACATGGGCTCGCACCGAAACTGCTGTGGCCATGGGAATTGAAACTGCAGGCCTGATTTGGAAGGAGTTGTGCAATGTCAGCCAGCTCCTAACCACTCCTCGCTGGGTCTTCACATTCCCGTCAGAAGCCGGGCTCACGTCACCATCGCTCATGGGGCTTGACCGTGTGCGCTCTGGCTCACCAGCCGGAGAACGGGGATCTGCCGCAGACCTGGCAGTTGGTGGAGGAGGAGAGTAAACCGTTAACGGATGGCCAAACCCTCTTAGAAGGTGCACCCCGGGCCTCCCTGGTGGCGCAGGGGTTAAGTGGCACCACTATCAAGCGATTGGCAGCCACTGCAGGGAGCTACCCCCATGGCGCAGCAGACCTCTCCTGTCTCCCCGCTGCTCCCCTCAGCAGTGGATCTCAGTCAGTCTGCCTGTTCTGTTCCCTACTCTGTCTCTGGTGAGTCTTCTCACCCCCCATACCTCTGGCCTGTACCCCAGCTCTTATATGCATAAATAAATAAAATAAATCTTTAAAAAAAAGAGAAGGTGCACCCCTTAACAGGTCCCTGGGAGCCCTTCGGTCATGACATCACCTTGATACTGGGCTTGCCAGAGCAGGTGCTCTGCAAAGGCGGCTGGACTGCCCCGGGCCTGCTGGGGGCAAGTCTGTGTTACCCTTTTACTCCACAAATCAAGGCGCAAACTCTTGGTCACTTGGCAAGCAAGTGGGCTCTAGCAAGACGCGGTAAATTGGTCTGTTTTCAGACCATCATAAATCGGAGACATCTGCAGGGGAGGAGGCGGGAGAGGGATCAGAGGGAGGGAGGGAGGCGCACAGGGGCTGAGGTGACGGTGCACGGGTGCCTTGGAGAAGGAAATTCTATGGGGACTACACCTGGGGTGGGGGGGAAGCAAATATTGTTTAAAAATGAACAATGACGTAAAAAATAAAAACATTTAAAATTAAAAAAATAAATGGCTCTGTTTTTGGCAAACTCCATTCCTCTGACCTCGAAGTGAGTTATTTTGTGAGTCGCAAAACCAGAAAGAGAACACTGTTGACCAATTTGTAGGACTAAAAATAGATATTTTTAGGATAGTTTCTGTAAATGACCCCAAATCAGATTTCAGGTGGAAAAACAGCTTTAAAACAAATATCCAGGAAAGACCAAATCATTGAAAGTGGTGATTTTCGAGAAGCCATTCTGTCCCAGAGGCCGTCTTCGCTGACCAAATGGGCCAGGGGCCTATTGTGAGGAGAAAATTAGATAACAGACGCTCTGAAAAGCCAAATGTGCCGTCCTAATGGCGGTCACTATCCGATGAGTGGTCTGTGGAATGTTCCTTCTGGGACCTGGTGTAGCTCCAGCCGCTCCGCGATCTGCGGTTGGCGGAGAGAGGGTAGGAGAGAGTCCTTGAGCGGCTGTTCCCTGCTCCCAGGTCCAGCATCTTCCTCCTGGGAGACCTCTGTGGCTCCGTGTGAGTCGGCCATTAAGGTAGGCACGGCTTTGGGGTGGCGTGTTGTGCATTGAGGAAGAAATGGCGCGGCTGGTTCCCATGCCTGGGCAGATGGTGCCCCAGCAGGGGGGTCGTGACCTTCTCAGGGAACAGATGTCCTGCAGGGCGAGTGTGGGCCAGCCCCAGGCTGGCTCAGGCAGGTGCCACGGTGTATCTCGTCCTGTGACAGGGGACCAGGGCCTCACCCCTTCAGATCTCCTTGTTCTTCTACACGGCAGGGAGGTGCCCGCAGCAGACCTGCGCGTGGCAATTTTAAAACAACGTCACAAATTCCTTGACTCTCCTTCCAGGAAGGCTTGGGGTTTATGCCCCCTCCCCTGAGCGTGTAGGGGGCGTGACTGCTTCAACCACTAGACCAGAGCCGTGCCTGCCAGTGGTTTTCCCATTATCATCCTCTGCAGTTAGTCACTTTCCTTTTCTAAAATTCCTTCCCCACTTTTTTGTGACTTTAAAAAAAAATTATTTTTTTATGCATATAAGAGCTGGGGTACAGGCCAGAGATGTAGGGGGTGAGAGGATCACCAGAGACAGAGCGGGGAGCAGAACAGGTGGATTGACTGAAATCCACTGAGGGGAGCAGCGGGGAGACAGGAGAGGTCTCCCGCGCCTTGTGGGTCAGTTCGATGGCCCGGGATGGAACTCATGTTGCAGAGGCTGCAGACAGCTTCATCGTGCTGTGTCTTAACCCCTTGTGCCCCCAGGGAGGCCCTTTCATGACATAAAGATGACATAAAGATGCACAGTGTGTGTGATGAGGCTATGTGTGCATTTGTGTGTGGGCATCTATGTCTGCTTACATGTTTTGTGTATAGAACCCAGATGTTTTCTTTCTATGTTTCCTATATGAAAAGAGTAAACATTTTTTGACCCTCCAAGAACAAATGAGCACCCCTGTTGGAATGCAGGGATCACATAGAGCAAAAGTGACCCCGTGTGACTCCCACAGCTGGACCAGAAGGAAGCCTGCAGCTCCTTCCCTGCCCTCTTGACTCCCAGGTGAGTCCCCACAGGTGAGTCCCCCAGGTGAGGCCTCCCTGCCTCAGATGCACCGATATAGATGCAGGGACACAGACATTTACCTCCTTTCAAAGAACCTCCTCACAAAACATTTATTTATTTAAAGATTTATTTTTATTTATGGGTATAAGAACTGGGGTGTACGCCACAGGTGTGGGCTGCTGGGCTGCGGGGCTGGGAGAGGATTCACCAGAAAGAAAGTGGCGAGCAGAACAGGCAGATCCACTGAAATACTCTGCTGAGGGGAGCAGTGGGGAGACAGGAGAGGTCTGCTGTGTCATGTGGGTCAGCTCCCTGGCCAGGGATCGAACTCTGGCCGCAGCGGTGATAGCTCTGAGACTTCACCCCTAGGCCACCGGGGAGCCCCAACCCCAGAGCTTCTGGGCAGGGAAGGAGCTCTATTGTTAACTGACTGACAAAAGGTGGGAGAGAAACTCAAATCTACCTCCCTGATGAAGAAGGGAATGAGGTTGCACAAGTTTTGGGCACTGTGGCTGGGGGCCTTGGCGCTCGGGCCAAGTTAGTTGCTCCTGTTCAGCGCAGGTTGCATCAAGTGCGGTGCGGGCCAGGTTCTGCTGTCCCAAAGCGGCTCTCAAAGAGAAAGCCAGACAAGTTCTCCTGCGCTTCAAGCCCGAGGACAGTCTCAGTCCCAAGACTGCTGGCGCCTGAGGACCCTGTGTGAGGGGGCACCCCCGCCCTCCCTGGCTCTGGTCCTGGGGTGGAGGCTGCAGGCGACAGAGAGGGCCCATTGGGGGCCCCGCTGCCCTGAGCAGGAAGGGGTCCAGAGCATGTTCTTGAGGCCAGCATGGGGGCCCCTCACCTCAGCAGGGACCCTCGACTCTCCTTTTGGACACAGTCACTTCCCGCTCCCAGGAAGAGGTCAGGCTGGGCCCCGCCCCAGCACAGAAGGCGCGGGGCTGGGGTCTCCTCCTGCCCAGGCTGACTTTACTCCCCTCTGAAGTCCCCCCGACTCCTGTTCAGCCACATCACGGCGCACAGCAGGCCCCCGAGCAGGGGCACCTTCATGAAGGTCAGGAGCAGGAAGTGCATGTTGCAGACCAGGGCCCTGTGCGGGAACAGGGTGACGGCGTGAGCGGCCTCCTCGGGGCAGCCCCCGCCTCTCCTCTCCCCGGCCTCCCAGAGCCAAGACCTGGAGCCCCTACAACGCGCGACAGGTGGGCCCAGGGCCCTGCCCAGGAAAGCCTGCCGCTCCCCACCCCGCCCCTCCCCACCGTCGTGCTGCCCAAAGGCTGAGCCCCCAGGCCGCCCTGCAGGGAGACAGGCTCCTGTGCTGTCTCCCCCGCCTGTGTCCCGTCCCTCAATTCCCCTGCAGCCCACCAAGCTAAAGCTTTGCCCTCTCCTGTCTTGCTGACCCCGCTCCTGCCCCCCCGTCTTTCACGCTCACATGGAATACTCCCCCTTCCAAGCAGAGGAGGAGCCCCCGGCCCAGTCAAGCTGGCTGTTCTTTCTCCTGCCGGGTTCTCCCGCGGGCCCTCCCCTGCCCGGCCCCGTCCGAGGGTGCGTGCCCGGTGCCAGCTCCCGGGTCCCGTGTGCCCTCGGAGGCTTGTGTCCCCTTGGCCGCCTCTCTCAGCGTAGGAGAGTCGGCCCCTCCCCATGCTCATCTCCTCCTGCACCAGGGGTGCCAAGGTCCCCCCGAGCCATCCCCCCAAGGCAGGCCAGGCCCCTCCTCTCCCTCCGCAGTCTTGGGTGTGGTGACATGTGGATGTCACGGTTCTCTGGAGAAGGGAGGGCAGGCTGCGCCGCGCCTCCTAAAAATATCCTACAAACCACTTGCCACAAGTCCTACTCCCTGGGGGGGCAGCAACCCACCCCATTTCCTCTCCTGTTCCCCTGGACTCAGCGTTGCTGCGACTTCTGCATCCTGCTCTCCGGACTCAGCACAACACCCGCTCTCCAAACGGCCTTGGGCAGGGTGGAAGCCGGGGCATCAAGTGTCCCCCAAGTGCCTCTCTCTCTGGCTTTGAAGATGGTGGGGTGGGCATGACCAAGGCACGAAGGGGCCCCTAAAGCAGAGAAGCACGGGCAGATCCCCGCTCCTCCCTGCAGACACCTCGACTTCAGCCCAGTGAGACACACTTCAGGCTCCGCCTGCAGCGCTGACCGTGCTGGTGGTTTCAAGCCGCCAGGTTTGTGGTCATTTGTGCCAGCAGCCCCAGGAGTCTCCTCCGGGGGGGCTTGCCTTGTCTCCTTGGGGTGAGCCTGCCACACCTCCTTCCGCTTCCTGGGTTTAGGGGCGGGTCAGGGGGCGCTCAGAGCCTTTGCTCCAGGAGTCCCACTAAAGGCTTGTTTAGTTGGGGTGCGGGGCGCTGGCAGCTGGAGCTTAGTTCTCAGAGGGGCAGATGAGGAGGGAAGCTGGGGTGGGGCGTCCTGATGGAGCCCCGGGCAGCAGTGGGGACGTCTGCGGGGCCCTGGTCTCTCACCGGGTGAGGGGGCCGGACAGAGGCAGGCTGCTGTTGTTGGCACTCCAGGTGTCGGGGGGCTCGGGAACCGCACTGGTGTTAGCTTCTGGGGCCTCTGCACTTTCAAGAGAAAGTGCTTCTGTCATCCCAGGTGTGGTGGCGTCCGTGGTCACGGGTGGGGTTGTGTGTGTCACCGCTGGCGTGGTGAATCTCCCCTCAGGTTCTGGCGGGTGGGTTGATGCTGTTGAGGGACACTGAGGTCAGGGTGGTCTCGAGGCGCCCCCGAGGCACCCCACCCCAGGTGACAGCCCTTCTGCCCCAGCACTGCCCGGCAGCCACATCGGTCTGCTCTTGTCTCCATTTGGCTCCTTACTCAAAACCTAACTTCACTGAATTCACAGAGAAACGCCACTCACCGCCGGGTGAGGGCTCTGGGTGACGAGCGATGTCGGCACTTTATGAAAATTCACCTTAACCTGGGTGTCCTTACTGGCCCTGCTGAGGTGTGAGGACCCCGTTCCACTCATGGGCTCTTTCGGGGTCTCGGTTGGAGCAGGCTCTGTGCCCGGGAGCTGCCCCTCAGGCCTCCCCTTTCTCCTGCAGCCTCTTCTTCCCCCAGGGGTCCTCCCTGACTCCCAGTACCCCCGATTTCACCACACCTGCCCACCCAAGAGTGGTCTGACTTGGAGGTTCCTAACTTCTAACTCTCCCGGTGCCAATTCCTCTTCCAACCACCTTTGTTGTATTTTCAGTTAATTTCTAGAACATTCCCAAAACAGCACGCCTCCCAGCCACACACACGTACAACATATTTGCACATGCCCAAAAGACTTCTCTGCTCTATAAATGGGCTCATGAATCATAGGTCTACTCCCCGCCTGGTGTCTGTGACTCAGCTGAGGGGGTACTTTCTCTGGCACCCCAAGCGGAAACAAGCCCGAGGGCTCTAGAGATGGAGCTGGGGGCCCGGGCTCTGCCTGACTCTTCCCCGGCCAGACTCCTGGGGAGGCCCCAGTGCTTCTGGGGCAAGAGTGTCTGAGGGCTCCCCTCCCCCCCAGGCCCATAGACACCCTGCGCAGTGCTGGGTCCTGCCTTTCCTTCTCCAGGCGGAGTTTGGAGGCCCCCCGGCCCCCTCCCATCCCCAGAGGAGGGAAAGGCAGAGGGGGAGGGCCTTCGTCCTGCAGTAAGATTATCAGGATAGGGGCCTTCTAGCACCCCAGCTCCCTGCACCTGTGACAGGCGCCCCATCAGGCTGGGGGTGCTCTGAGGGTAGATGCGATGCCCAACTCGCCTGGAAAAGGACACCAAGTGTGTCCCGTGGGGCTCCCTCTGATGGCAACAGGGGGAGCTGGGCTGCCAAGCTGACGCTCGCTCTTCCAGCCTCTCCCCCTCTTGGTGCACCCCCAGCCCCTGTGGGCACACGCACACGTGCAGCCTAGACTCCTGCCCTGTCTTGGCGCAGGCAGAGGGGACGTCCTGCAGCCTGAGGGTCAGCTGGGCGGGCGCTTCTGGAGACAGCGGTTCCTACCTGCATAAACGGACACGTGGACCAGGTGCCCCAGGTCAGTTCCTGACTTCTGAATCCCACACCAGTAGAAGTCCTCGTCCTCAGTCCTCAGCTGCTCCATGGTCACTTTCACCTCGAGCCGTGCCTGGTCGTCCTGGATGCTCACTCGGCCTGTCTTCATCTTTTGCTCCGACCGGTCGGTGCTAACCAGGATGTTGCAAGAACCCCAGTGCTGCCCGCGGCACCACCACTTCACGTAGTCCTCCCACCCCAAGCCGTAGCGACACCTGATGGTCACCAGACCCCCTGCTGGGCCGCTCACGCCCTGCGGGCCGTAGATGGACAGGCCGCCTGCAAAGCAGAAGCCAACAGGTCTCCTGGCCTGAGCCCAGGGCTGGCCTGGCTCTGCTCGAGCTTCCAGCACCTCCCTGGGGGCGGGCCAGGCCCTCCACCCTCTGCCCCGGGGTCCCCAACCCCATGCCTGCCTGTTACTTACTCCCTGGCGGTTTTTATTTCTCCCTCTGTGTGCTCCTCACTACCTGATACACTGGGCTCTGCTCACTCGCCATCCTATTGGCACTCACGGCCCCCTCATGTTGGAAACTCCACCCCCTCCCCAGCCCGCAGTCCACCCCTCACAGCCCAGGTTGCCATGGGATCCCAGAGCTGGCAGGTGGGCACCGGGCATCCTGTTCTCTCACAGTTTACACCTTGCACCCCTGAGGGCCGACACCCTCGCCACCTATGATGAGTTGCTTGGACGTAAACACACACTCACGCACTCACACTCACGCACAGCAAACACATGCATGCTCACTCATACGCAGGATTGTTTTTTTTAGCCTAAACCTTATAAACCTTATACTCTATTAGGTCCTTGAACCTTTGCAGAAGGTGTTCCCTTTGTCTGGAATATTCTTCCTTCTCAGCTTGAAGGGACTAAATCCTTATACTCAGACTCGGCTCATTTCGTCTCTTCTAAGGGTTCTCTGAATCGGAGGTGGACTCAGTGCCTGCGGGTGCTCAGACTGCTCTGTCTCCCTGTTGCACGCGCTGCATGGACCGAGCTCTGGGCTTTGGCTCAAGCACAGCAGAAACTCAGGCACCATGGGCGGACTGAGCAACCTCCAGAGAGCCTGGGCTGCCGCTCCCCTGCCTGTGCCCCCCTGTGCCCCATCTCCCAGAGGAAGGGCCTCAGCTGCAGGTCAGACCAGTCCTGGAGGCCCGCACACCCTCCAGAAGCCTGAGCCACCTCAGCTGAGTGCTGTGACCTGCAGTCCCAGCAACTGAGCTCGCGGAAGCTCCTGAGAGTCCACGCTTTTGTGTGTGCATGCATGTGCATGCGTGTGCGTGTATGCATGTATGTGCGTGCTTGTGTTCATGCGTGTGTGCATGCGTGCGTGTGTGTGCACGGAGGTCTTTCTCCCCCATCAGGCTCTCGTCTGTGCACCTCTGTCCATGGGGGTCCTCTCTCTCCCTCTCTCTCTCGTTATCTTTGGGTCTCTCTGTGTCTGTGTATGTTTCTTCCTCCCCCTCTCCCCCGCCGCCAGGGTGGAGAAAGATCCGCCTAAAACACAAATCAATTACACTATTTATTTTCATTTTCTTTCCCCAATACCCAACCCGGTACTTAAAAGATAATAAAAACCTAACCTTTCGTTCTGCTCCGTCATCAGTGTCTGCCTGAACGAGTCTGCCCTGCCCTGTCTCGGGCGCGCCCCTCCCTCCACAGAACCCCCAGCCCCGCAGCCTCCATCCCGGGCCCGGCCCCACTCACCTGGGACCGCGAGCAGGAGCAGAGCCGGGAGCAGACACGCGGGGCTGCCCACCCGGCTTCTGTCCATGGTGGTGCTCAGTGCCAGCTGCCCCCGAGCACGGACCGGAGCCCGCGGGCAAAGTGCCCTGTGCGTGTCTAAGTCACTCCTCTCTAGCACATCTCGTCTACTTCCCTTCTTGTTTTTTTCAGTTACTTCCTAGTTTCATTAATTAGGGGGAAAACGTGTTGTTCTCGGGGGAGCACTTCTCTGGGTGGGATGACGTGGCTTGTGATCTGGGGAAAAATGGGGCCCTGCCTGGCAGCGCTCCCCTGCAAGTGTGTGTGAGGATCTGAGAGGAGCTGCCATGCTGGGGCATGAAATGGGGGTGCAGAGAAAAGAGGGAGCTGGGGCAGAGGGAGACAGGAGACCCGCTGGACTAGAGCTTGGGGACAACTCCACACTCAGGCGCTCCCCAGCCTCCGGGAGCAGCAGCCCATCCCAAACTGCCCCCCAGCCCCCCAGAGAGGAGACCCCCTTTCTGCCCTGGGACATGTCCCCCTGAGCCGGACCCACGGACCTCCCCTCCCAGGCCCTGAGTCTCTCAGAGCAGGAGTCACACGACCGGACTCAGGGAAGCAGAAGTGGCCTTCACCCTTCAGCCTGGTGGGCCCTGGAAGCTTCCTTTTCCCCTCTGCATATTTCCCCTGTTTGTGGGCTGGTGTCACGGCACCGCATGAAGCTGACAATCTGAAGACCTTCTCTGTGACCCTCCCACTTCATTCCCCTCCCCTCCCCTCAGCTGTGCCCCCCTCTGCCCTGTTCCCCTTCCCTGACCTCACTCTCTGAGCCCCGATACTTGCTCTGACCCCTCCTCCTGGCAGCTCCTGGAGTCAGTCCGTGCTCCTCTCTCCTGCCCTCAGCTGGCCTCTGTACCAGACCCACACACCCCTTCTGGGCCCCATCTCTTGGCCCAGAGCTCACTCTTGCTGCCAATGCCTGTCGGCATCTTTAGAACCCTGCACCCCATTAGCAGCTCAGACGTGTTGAGCACGTGGCCCTGCCCCCACACCCCTGGCTCCCTGCCAGCCACCCCCAGACTAGCTGTCTGAGATGAAGTCAGAGCCTGGGGGGGTCTTCTTCCTCCAGCTGCACCCTGAAGGGCCTTGAAGGCAAGGGGGGTTTGGAGGTGGAACCAAAGGGGCAGCAGCAGGACAGGGGCGAGGGGCCCTCTTGGGGAGGACCGTGAAGAGGGGGCTTGGGCAGGCTGCTCTGGAGGTGAGCCTTCTGCTGGCTCGGGGCCCCATGGCCTGTGCTTCCGCCTGCAGCCCGAGGCCCAGGAAGGGGACACCCGCCTCCTTCCCTTCCTCACAGCTGCGCTGAGATATCATTGGGCGGAACATAACTGCGTTCCCGTAAGGCACATGGTGTGAGGTTTTTTGTTGTTTTTATCATTATTCAACTTTACCTGCAGTAAAATTCATGTTGTGGTGAATATTTCCATCAGTTTCAAAACATGTGTCGTTTCACGGAGCCAAGCAGCCCATCACCTGCCCCCAGGCCTTTCATGATGGAGCCTGGCTCTTGAGTGGTGGGAGCTGAGCAGGTGAGGTTAAGGCTTCAAGTATCCATCTGGCTTTTGAGGCTCCACGCAGCCTTTGAGGTGCACAGGCCTGGCCATGGGCGCCCCCCAGTGGTCAGTCTGCACCGGGCTGGGCATGGGGATGGGGGGGGACTCAAGTCAGGGTGCGCCTGTGAGTTCTAGGATCCCTTTCTAGAGGTGCTTCCCTGCTTGGTCTCCCCGACACCCCAGCCAGCATTCAGAGACACGAACCCCTCCTGGCATTTGGGTGGAACACTGAGGCTTTTCTGCCCTTGCGCAGCTGCAGCTTCCTGAGATTGCTCAGCGTCCAGGACATGCAGAGGAAGAGTGAAGAGACAAAAGTGCAAGGGTGTCTCCCCCAGACCTGGGCTCCCCTGCCAGGAGAGGATCTCCTCCTTCAGAGAAGGGAGACCCCAGCGGCTGCCCATGGACTTGCAGCCTCTGAACTCAGCCTGCCAGGGACTGGGGCGGTGCGGGGTTTACAGAAACAGACACACAGATGCCGAGGAGTTTCCGAGACCCCAGCCTGCCTTTTCTCCGCCAGCGCTCCTGAGGTTCTGGTGTCTGCTGGTCTCTGGTGAACGCTCGGGAGTGCAGAGAGCTCCAGTAGAAAGGGAGCGAGCTCAGAAATAGAATAAGCTCTGTGCGAAGGGCCAATTCACAAACTTGAACTGCAGTGCCACCTTCAGGGAAACAGGAAACAGGAGAGGTTTCCAGGAGCCACCCTGCTGAGCTGGCTGCAGGGTGGAAAGAAGATGCACAGGTTCAGAATCTGCCACAAGGGGAAGAAGAGCAGGAAGTAGGTGTAGCCAAGTCAGAGGCCCAGAGGTGAGCACAACCCATGAAAATATCTTCCACCTGAGGACAACCAGTAGAAATTGGAGGAGGTGATGGTCCTTCAAATGTGAGAACAGCAGTGAAAAACTCCAAGGGGCAGGAGGAATCAAGGAACATGACACCATCAGAATGTCATAATAATCCTCCAGTAAGTGAACTCAAAGACATGGAGTTTTGTGATTTACCTGTTAAAGAATTCAAAACATCATTTTGAGGAACTCAGTGAGCTACAAGAGAATACAGAAAGACAAGTCAATGGAATCAGGAAAGCAAATTTTAAGCAAAATTAGAAGTTTAATTGAATTAGAAATCCTAAAAATAATAAAATTCATTCTGGAGTTAAAGAATTCAATGAATGAAATGAAAAAATAATCAAGAGTATCAACATAAAGTTGATGAAACAGAGGACAGGGTAAATGTATTAGAAGATAGGAAATTTGGAAAATGCAGTGAGAGGCGAACACAGGGAAAAGAATCATAAAGAACAAGGAATCCTAGAAGATCCAAACTATTGCAAGAAGAGAGGGAGAAGGGGCAGGAAAGTTTATTTAGGTAAATAATTGCAGAGAACATCTCAAATCTGGCAAGTGTCCTGTAGTACATCAAATTTATGAAGCAAATAGACCATGCCATGTCTCGAAAATGTAAACATGATGTTTCAAAGATGCATTATTATCATTCAGACATAAAGCAACAAAAAATAAACATAAAACAATGAAAAATCAAAGACAAAGAGAGCACCTGAAAACTAGCAAGAGAAAAATCATTTGTAACCTACAAAGGACAACCCCCGCCCCTCAAGGCTATCAGCAGATTTCTCAGCAGAAGTTCTGTGGGATGGAGAGTGGAATGGTGTATTCAAAGTGTTCACTATAAATGTTTGGAGTCAATTATACCTCGATTTTTAAAAGGAAAAACAATATCACAAAAAAGATAAATATGATGGTGTGGTTTCTTATGTTTAGATTGTTCTAGAAGCTAACTAAATACAGATCTCAGTGAGGGGAACAGAGCAGGATGCAGGAGGAGTCAGCACCAAGATGGAGGCTGGTTCCCATCAAACAGCATGTACTGGGTGGGGATGGTGGAACAGGCAAGTTGCTGGAACACAGAAGTGCTGAGGGGGGAGAGGATGTTGACATCACTTGGTGCAGCGGCAGAGGGCCAGGGGTCTAGTGTGGCCCGGAGGAGAGCACAGGAGGGAGTAGCCAGCATAGCGGGTCACTTCACAACAGCAGGCAGGGACCTGCTTCAGTGAGGGAGACCCAGAAGGGCCAGCTCACTGGACTCTGCCCTCCCCCCAGGCCCCCACTTAGCCTGGCTGAGTCCCCACTTGGTGTCTGATTGTTAACACACTTAAACCATCGGGGCTCCAGCCCTAAACCACCAGGGTTTTGCCTCTTACCTCGGCCCCTCCCCTCCCAGGAGGACTTCTGTTAAGGGTATTTGGGGGATTCGACATTCACGTTGTCTTCTGTAAATGTTTCCCATGGTTATTCAAGTTTTTTTTTTCTTTTTTAAAAAAGATTTATTTATTTTATTTATACAAGCACTGGGTATAGTCAGAAGCGTGGGAGGGTGAGAGAATTCACCAGAGCCAGAGCGGGGAGCAGAGCAGGCAGAAGGACCGAAGTCCACGGCTGAGGGGAGCAGCGGGCGGCAGGAGAGGTCTGCTCGCCATGTGGGACCCTCCTCTGGTGGCCAGGGAGCAGCCGGGGATCGAACCGGCGCTGCAGAGGCTGCGGGCAGCTTCGCAACCCAGAGCTCAACTGCTGTGCCACCGGGGAGGCCCAAGTTTTTTTTTCTATTTTGAAATTTTTCCATCTCTCACCAAAGCTTCTCTCTTCTTGTTCTTGTTATTTACTTATCTCTTTTGGGCAACATTTCATCATGGTCTAGATTTTCTACTTTTAAAGAGCTCAGGGGGCTTGTTTCACAAGTTCCCGCGGCAGCAGTGTCTGTGGTTGGAATCCTGAACAGCAGCTGCCCTGCCCTGAAATGTCCAGACCTCCCCCTCACACCTCATGGCAGGGACTAGGCCAGCAGGAAGAATCCACAGAAAATCGAGACCACTGGCTCTTTACCCTTTAAAAATAAGATACAGAAACAACCTAAATACTCCAAACAGACAAATGGATCAGGAAGATGTGGCCTATGGACACAGTGGAATACTACTCAGCCATCAAAAAGATAAACTCATGGCATTTGTGGCAACACGGATGCAGCTAGAAGGGATTATGCTCAGTGAAAAGTTGGAAGGAAAAAGATAAATATGAGATGGTCTCACTTGTAGGGGGATGGAGGGAACTGAACAAAGGGTCAGGAAAAACACAAAACATGCAGAGACTCCGTGGATCTGAGGCATCCGGCAGGGGCAGGGCCGGACGAGGGAGGACAGAGTGCAGGGGACTGTGGTGAGGGGTCACGGATGCTGTGGTGGTGGGGAATAAGGGGAGCTGCAGCTGGGGGAGAAATCAAATATTGTGCAAAAATGAACAATGTAAGAAAATAAAAAAACCAAATGAATAATAAAAAGAAAGGTGGACATACACTAATTAAAAAAATAAAAAAAGAGATGGCGAAGGATCCCTCAGAGGAGTGGACAGAGGGACAGGACTCAGGACTCCTGAGCTGCTCCCATTGTCAGAGTGGTAAACACGGGGTTAATGAACCTGACTCTGGGCCCGACACTGCCCGGGGGATTTCCCTGGCCCACGGCGTGTCTACTCCAGAACACTGACCACTGGCGTCCACAGCCCGGTGATGAGAGGGGCCGGAATCTGAGGGGGATGAGGCACATGGCCGCCCACTCGCTCCCACCCAGGGATGTCCACACACGCCCTGGGGCAAGAGGAGCCAACCCTCCCCCCTGCACCCCATCTTGGCTGTCCTCTGGGGTCCAGTGCGGACTCGACGGTCTTGCTAAACAAAAAACTGTTACAACCAGTTCAGGATCCTCTCTGTGAGCCCCTAATCAACACACGCGCGCTCGCGCACACACACACGTATCATGGTGAGGAGGGTGGGGGGTGGGGGGATGGGTGGGGGGTGGGGGGATGGGTGGGGGGGTCCCCACCTCAGGGTCTCACTGTCCCCCTCAGGAGCCCTTTTCTACATCACTGCTGAGCTGGGTATTGAATTTCGCTGAAGTTCTTGTTCCCTACACTCGGGTCCTTGCTGATCTGTCCTTGTTCCTCCTGATCAAGGGGGCCCTTTAAATGCTGCTGAGGTGGGTTCTCAGAGGGTCCCCAAAGGCCCGGGCTGCATGTCACAGTGACCTGCTCGTGGACGGGAGGGCTTGAGAGACTTGAGCTGTCGAGGGCACTGAGGGGGCTAGGGTGGGGCTGGGCTGGGCGGGGGTGGGGGGTGGGGGTGCTTGCTGCTTTCACGTGGATGTGTCACCACATTGGGAGAGACCAGGGAATCTTCACCCCCAGCAGGAACACAGCCTCCCAGGGGAGAGTGTGTGACACCCCCAGGGTGCAGGCCCAGTGTGAGGTCAGCTGAGATTCAGCGGGTGGGGACATGTAGGTGATGGGGTGTTGCGATCCCTGACCTGGATCAGCAGCAGGAAGGATCTGCAGGGCCTTCTGGGGATGGTGGGGCCGGGGCCCCTGCAGGTGCCCGGGGGTGGGGGCTTTCATTTCCCAAGTCAATGACCTGTGCATGTCTGATGTGTGCACTTCCCACACGTATTTCACATGCAATAAAGGGATCTAAGTTGCGCCCTGAGTTCTCTCCATGCCATCCCACACTGCTCTGTGGGTTCTCTGAACAGCTGCTGAGAGCCCATTGGGTGACCCCCATCATCACTGTCCTGGTTGGGGGCATGGAGGCTAGTCCAGGCTGTGCTCTGGCAGGTGTCACCTGCAGGTTCTAGTCCTGGTATGATGGGATCCACCTGCACAGTTGGGGAGTGGCTCCCAATGACCACTATGAAGAACCTACAGAATGGGGGGCAGCCCTTGAGGATTTTGCATTGAACAGAGCAGGGGGACAAGGAAAGGACCAGAGCGAGTGGACAGTCCAGCTGGAGTTTTCTACCGACGCCCCCTTCTCTGCCCCTGCCTGGGACGGAGGCACTGGCAGTGAGACCAGAGCTGGCCTGGAAATGGGGGACAGCAGGGGTGTGTGAGACGGTCATCTGTGGGGTGAGATGGAGGTGGAGGGAAGGGCATGGAGGGCAGGTGCCAGGAGATGCCAGGAGGGGCCCAGCAAGGAGAGGGCGCAGCAAAGAGGGCGGTTGGGAGGAGAGGGGCACAGTGGAGGGAACAGGGGGAGGTGTGGGGAGGTCACTCACAGGTCATGAAGCAAACAGCCTCCTGCAGGGAGGGGACCAGCAGCCCAGAAGAAGGGGAGACCTGCAAAGAGGAGGAAGAGGAAGCTTCCAGGTCAGACAGGCAGAGGGTAAAAGCCACTTCTCCTTCCCTGAACCCGGTCACGGTGGCCTCTGCTCAGAGTGACCAGGGCCTGGGAGGGAGGGGCAGTGGGTCAGGCTCAGGGGGACATGCCCCAGGGCAGGAAGGGGGTCTCCTGCTCTGGTGGGGGCTACGGGAGAGATTTGGTATGAATTGTTTCTCCAGGAGACTGGGCAGGGCCCTGACTGCTGTGTTCTCCCCAAATGCAAGTCCAGGGGTCTCCGCCTCCCTTCCTCCCCTGCTCCCCCTTTCTGTGCACGCCCCAGCTCTGTATTTTCTCCCTGTAAAACCCACAGCCAGCTGATGTTTCCCACCCGCCCATCCGCACGCCCTGCAGTGGAGAAACACACACTGTTCTCCTCAGGTGTCAGTGCGCGTGTGGGAGCAGACATGACAGGAGGTGGTGAGAGAGAAACCCAAAGGGGATTGGGGCAGGTTCCCTTGAATGTGGAAGGAGAGCAGGGTCCTCTGTCCTGGACCCGCGGGAGCTGTCCAGTGCTGAACCCGGGTGCAGCCTGGCCAGGGCGCTCAGAATCCAGCCCCTACCTCCAACCCCTGCCACTGCACCCCCTCCCCGCCAACAGCCCCTCCCCCGCCCCCGCCCTGCCCCCCCCCCCGCCCCCCTCCTGCTCCCAGGGGAGCTGGGACTGCAACCCATGCTGATGCAGAGCGCTGGAGAACAAGGAGCAGGGGCCTCCAAGCTGGGCATGGACCTGCAGAGGCTGGACTCCTAGCAGGGGGAGCTGGCCCTGACTTCTATGAGCACGTCCTGCACAAGGTAAGACTCTCCTCCTGTCCCTGCCCGGCCTCAAAGCAGCAAGAGGCGCCCTCGCCAGGAGTTCTCTCCATCGCCCTGACTTCCCTTGGGAACTTAAAGAGAAACAGCCGGATTCTGTGCGTCTGTGTGATCCTGTTCACGGCTCAAAGCAGAGGTGTGATGGGGGAGGGGCCGCCAGCAGAGCCCCGGGGGTCCGGAGCGTCTCCTTCACTTAATCACCTGTGTCCTTTCCTCGTCCTCCCTCCTTTTCCTTTGAAGTCCTGTGTCCCCTGTGCACCCTGGGTCTCCCTAACCCTCGAGGGACCCTGTGTTTATCCTCCTGTGTGAGCACCCAGCTCTGACTTGCTAAGTGGAATATCTTCTTCCTCGGGAGGGGAGGGTGGGGGGCAATGAAACCTCTTATGGAATTCCCTGTTGTGAAAGTCACACGCCAGTTATCACAGCCCCGGATGCGCTTGTGCTTCAGCTGGTCCTCGGAGTTGGGGGCTGACCTACCTGAGCCTGAGGAACTCCTAGAATATTCCTGGAGGGTGGGCTGGGGGCTGGGAAGTGCTGGAAGCATTTCCTTCATTCATCACGCGCTTGGAGTTTTTAAATAGAGTTGCTGTTGTTCTCACAAGTCTGAATATTTGATGCAACTGAACAACTGAAAACATGTGAACAGCCTCTCTCTCTGCTCTTTCGCTCAGAGAACCCCCAGCCCCTCTTGCTGCCAGTCCAGTCTGGAGACCCGCAAGGACAAGGGTGTGCTTAGGGGCTCAGCACCAGGCCACGGCTTAGGGTCCTGCTGTGCCAGGACCTGACCACGGGCTCGGGGCAGGGAAGCCCAGAGCAGGGCGGCTCCTGCCGGGACACCAGGGAACCAGGACACGGGGCCTCAGTGCAGAGCCTGTTCCTCATTCGGCATCACCACGCGCTGGCACAGCCACGTGCCGGGCTTGCTCCAGGGGGACAGGTGCCCCCTAAGGCAGAGCAGCCTCCGCTGCAGCATCTCAGACATACCCAGGAGGAGCGGACAGACAGACACGACTGTCCATCCATTCCCGCAGGGCTTGGTCCTCGCCGGGGGAAATGGAAGTGTTGGCAGATCAGGGAGGTGCCAGCAGAAGGTCCCCGTCCCACACCCGGAGCTCCAGGCCGGGCTGGGGTCAGCAGGGGCTCAGCCGGCTCAGTGCCTCCTGACGGTGCCGTATTCTGTGGGCTCCTCCTGGCTCCTGTGGGGGATGTGGGTGATGAGCCGCTCCGTGTTGCTGTAGGTGGGCTCCATGTTGCCATAGGTGGGCTCTTGACCCAGGGCACCCAGAGACAGGGCTGCATAGGTAATGTCCTCCTTCTGAGAAGGACCCTGAGATAAAGACGGCGGGTGTCAGCTGGCAGGAGGCAGTGCCGGGATGAGGGGGAGGCCTCGTGAAACGAGACTGACACTATTGGGTGCTGAGGCCAACCCCAGGCTATCGTGTTCCCCTGCCCTGCCCTCTGCCAGGGGCCCTGAGCTCCCCCGCAGAGAGGATACCCCTCACCCCCACGCAGTGGGCCCAGGTCACTTGGCCATGTGGGTCTCCCCTGCCAGGCATGAACTCAGGGCCTCTGAGTTCCCAGTGCTGAGCCCCGGGATGGGGACCCTTCCAAAGCCCAAAGCAGGAAGGGGTGAGGGGCGGGTTCCCCAGACAAGTCTTCAATGGCTGTGGCTCTGCTCCCCCTCCTCTGGGCCCATGTGGGTGGGAGAAGCCCATCCTCACAGGGGTGGCCCCAGCAGGGGCTCCCAGCCCCCCAGCCCACAGCACACCCCGCAGTGATGTACTCCACCTGCACCTCCACCTGGGTGGTAGACAAGGGCCTGGCGGAGGTCTTCTTGCCAGAGGCACCCGTCCGATGCAGGGCCAGGCTCGCATAGCAAACTTCACTCTCTGGGGCCTGGACAGGAAGGACAGGTTCCTTTTCCTCTGGAGGGACACCAACCTCTCTGCCTCCCTGGTGCCCTCTGCAGGCTCCTCCAGCACCCCCTTCCAGTTCCCACACCAGCCCCTCCCAGCCTCCTGCCTCTGGCTCTTTCCAGGGCCCCTCCCAGACCTCAGCCCCACCAGGCCCTGCACTGGGCCAGGGGTACAGGATGCCTGGGCCCTGGGGGTCCTGCTAGTTTGGGCCTTGCTGGTCCAGTGCTCTGGGGAGGGGCTGGCTGGTGTCCCGGGTCTGGCCTCGGGGCTCTCACCTGCCCTGGGGAAATCCCGGAAGCTGCAAGACAAAGACAGTAGGAATCAGAAAACCCATCTGAGACTCACAGGCCCAGGCTTGGGGAGAGAAACAGGAGCAAAGGGTGAGCCGGGTCCTGCTCAGAGAGGCCCCGGCCCTGCTGACCCAGCACACACGGCATCGTCACCTCCCCTGTGCGGCCCCGGCTTCTCCCCCTGGAGAGTGAGGACCCTCGGCCCAGCCGCGGCCACGTCACAGAACCCGCCTCAGTCTCAGGGGGCCCTGCCAGCTGCCCTGGGTCCTTCCCTTCCCCTCAGCCCAGGCTCAACCTGCCACCATGGCTGGTAGCCCTGCCTGGAACCCCAAACCCCTAAAGTTCCCCGGTTCCCACTCGGAGCTCCACAGACTCCTGACCTGCCTGAGCTGCTACCGGCCCCCTCAGCCCTCCCCGCCCCACCCCGGGCTGCCCTGGGTTTGTCTGTCCCGTCACTGACGTCCCACAGGTCCTGGGGGGTCCCCGGGGAGGTGGCTGCAGGGAGGGCGCCCTGGTGTGGCTGTGCCAGCGCAGGAGACACGGGGGTGGGGGGCACAGCTGTTGGGACACAGGCGGCCCCACCTGCCCTGCGGGGGGACCTGCCAGCGGGGTCTCGCGGTCTGGACCAGCTTCCCGGTGCCCCGCGGGCTCCCGCGTCTTCCTGGCCCACCCCTGCCGCCCGCCCCACCTCCTGCTTCACGGACCACAGAGAAGCCTCTTCCTGCTTCTCCGCGTGGAAGTCTAGGGACCCCCCTGGGCTCAGGGGTGCTCAGAGCCGGGGCCCCGGCCTGCGCGTCCGGGGGGACAGTGACGAGGAAGACCCGGCTCCTCCGCCCAGCCCAGCAGAGCCCGGGGAGGGCGGCCGCGGGGCCCCGAGACAGCTCAGGCCCGGCCCGGAGGAGTCGGGGGTGGGTGTGAGAATGTGGACGGAGCCCGCGGGAAAGGGTTGGCTGAGGCCGGAGCTCGTGCCCAGCGCCGGCCCGAGGAGGATCCCTAAGGGGCCGCGGTCTCGGGACACGTCCGGGGCAGAAGGGGCCGGGCAGAGGGAGCAGCGTGGAGACGCCGTGTGCGCGCGTGTGGGGTGCGCAGTCGCGTGTGCAGGGTCACGAGTGTGCATGTGTCGGGGGTTCTCCTCCTCTCTCCCCGCCCCCCCGCCACAGCAGGCTCAGTGCCTCCTCGGGAACTACGTCTGCTCCGCCCACGAGTCCTGGCCCGAGCTGGGCTCTGCCCCAGATCCAAGCCAGGGACGGGGGCAGGGAAGAGAGCAGAGCCATCCGGGGGTGAGCAGCAGACAGGGGCACCCACCCCCCCGACCTCGCAGGTCCATGTCTCCCCCCAGCCCCTCTGCCCGCCCTGCAGGTGGCCCGTGGACACGCCCCTTCCAGGCCTGCGGGTCACCTGTCCGGCGGGTCACGGAGGGCAGCGCAGCCTCGGCCCCATCCCTTGGCCCAGCCCGGCCTCTCACCTTTCCTCTGCCGCCTCACCAGCCTCCAGGCCAGGAGCGAGGCCGCCGTCAGGACCAGCAGCAGCACGGCCGCCACCAGGGGGAGGAGGATCTCCGTGACGACGTCCCTGGAAACAAAGGGAGGACCTCATGCACCCCAACTTCCCCCTTGGGCCTCCCACCCACTGGCTGCAGGGCGGACACCACCTTCTGACCTCCAGGCCTGTGGTGTCCAGCCTGGGACGCCCCATCTCGGGTGCCCTCGGAGAGGGTTAAGAAAAGGCAGAGAGGAGAGAAGGGCCCCCCCCCACCCCTGCACCGAGGCAGTCCCAGGGGGTCTGGAACCCAAGACAAATACAGCATCGGGCTCCACAAGTGGGTCCCAGGCCTGCCCCAGCACTGGTGGAATAGTGTCCCCCACAGTCCAGGCCACTCAGACCCGGGGTGACCACCTGGACAGGAGACACTTGCAGGTGTCATTAAGGTGAGGGGGTCACTCTGGGCGGGCACCCTGTCCAGTGATGGGTCCTGAAGAGGGAAAGAGGCCCAGGGACCCCCAGGGAGAGGCCCCGGGAGCAGGATGGAGGGGCCACACGCCAGGGGATGCCGGGGGTGCCCCAACTCCAGAAGCAGGAGAGGGGCGTGGACACACCTGCCTCTGAACCCCAATAGGAGCCATTCTGCCCACCTGGTTCAGGCTCTGGGCCCCGAGCTGGGAGAGAAGGGGAAGCCCCTCAGCCTCCCCCTCAGAGGGTTGGGAGACAAGTGCTGCCCGGGACCTGGGGCTACAAGGGACCCCCAGGAGGTCATGCCCTGTGGAGTCCTGACCAGCAGGATCCAGCAGGCGTAGGACACAGCAGCATATGAGCTGGCTTACCTGCTGTCGGGTACAGTCTGAGAGCCTTTGTCCTCTTCTGGGGTGACTGGTACTGTGGGTGTGGTGGTGCTGGAGGCAGTGGTTATGGTAGTGGTGGACACTGCAGTGGCTGCTTGGCACAAAATCAGATACGTACACTCTGCCTGCCAGCCTGCCGCAGCCCTGTATGCTGCTCTGAGCCTGGGGGTCCCTAGGGTCTGGGGTGCCTAGAGCTGAATCTCTCAGGCCTTCAGGCCCCCAGTAGATTCACGAGCCTGGCAGCAGGTGGGCTGTGGGAGCAGGAGGGCGTCCCGCAGGCCCTGGGAGCAGAGGGGCAGGTGCTCAGGGCCAGGCAGGTGGAGTCCCTGAACCTTAAACAGCCCTGCAGCTCCTGAGTCCCAACCAGAGCCCCACGTATTGTCTTCCAGCAAGGAAGGAGCAGAGCAGGGCTGCCCGGCACTGATAACCAGCCTGTGACTCAGGTCAGGACTGGTCTGAGCCCACCATGTCCAGGGAGACCCTCACACTGGGCAAGGGGTGAACTTCTGTGATGTCGGCCCTTCCCAGGACGAGGTCAGGACTCCACAGGGCATGAAGGGCTGCTCCACACAGTGAGGTGCCTCCCAGGCCCCAGGGTTGGTGCCCCCCCCCCTTTGCCAAGGTGCTCCGGGGAGGTCACAGGATGGATCCCCAAGACAAGCAGGTAGGAGTCCCTGAGCTGCCTTTCCAGGGTGTCTGCATTCTAGAAGGACTCAGGGAAAAACATCCAAGAGTCTAGGTACAGAAAGGGGTCAGGTGCATGTCAGGCCCCAGGGGAGCAACCCCTTGACTGTGGGGGTGTTTCCGGGTCTCGGGAATCAGCCAAGCCCCTGACTGAGCTGGGCCCTTCCCACTGAGAGCAGACGTGGAAATTGAAGTGGAAATAGTCACTTGAGGTCCCAGCTTCATCTCCAGAAAGAGCAAGACGGTCCAAAGAAAGCACAGAAGGACTTGGGGGTCTCAGTCCCATGAGAAGGGGGTCCTTTGCCCATGCGCTGAACAAGGTCCATCACCTGACCTCTGTGACCATGGACGGAGGGGCTGAGCCGGGCAGAGGCGGACAGTGAGCCACAAGGATCCTCCCATCAGGAGAGACCTGGAGCCTTGAGTATCCGGGAGAAGCCCCCCTCCCAGCACCCCTGGGCGAGGCTCCCCCCTCTGGGACAGTCACCCTGAGTGACAGTGACCCCTGGGGAGGACCTGAGGAACCAGGACAGAGCAGGCCCCGCAGAGACACAGCGACACGCACAGGCGCTCACCTAGGTCAACGGTCACTTTAACTTGGGTCCCAAGGTCAGTACGTGCTTCTATATCAACCCCACACCAGTAAGTGTCCGCATCGCCCCGTGTTAGCGCCTCCATAGTCACGGTGATAGTGTGGTTCTGCTGATTGTCCCTGATGGACACGCGGCCATTCTTCACTTCCTGCTCCGAGCCGGTGGTTCTAACGAGGGTCTTGCAGCTGCCCCAGTCAGCCCCTCGACACCACCACTTCCTGTGGGTCTCGTAGCTTTGGCCATAGTCACACCGCACGGTCAGCGAGCCCTTCTCCAGGCCCTTCACTGTGCCTGGACCCCTGACGGCAGAGGAGCCTGGAAAACACACGTCCATGCCCCTGTGACCCCACCTGCACACAGGCCCAGCCTCCTGCCCTGCGCCTGCCCCCTCAACCCAAGGCGGGGAGGTGGATACAGCCATGGAGGGAATGACCCCAGGAGAGAGGCCTGTGTCCTTCTACATCCCACTGGGCAAAGTCACGGGAACAGCCCCTGAGACACAGCTCAGAGTCAGAGACACAGAGAGGCTGGCCCTGAGCAGTAACATCTCCCAGATTCCCTCCTGCCACACACACAGTCAGGTAACCTTTGTATTCCAGCAGTTTCCCTTTGCAGCCGTGCCCGTGTTAGTCAGGCTGGTGGGAGAAATCCCAGAGGACCTTCTCCACAGAGGCCTGTGCCTGGGCTTGCATGAAGACTCAGGTGGTGCAGCTGAAGCTCTTGCATCCCCTGGTGTGGGCTGCTCCTTATGATTCCCTGGGAACCCCCTGTGGGACCCCTTTGATGACACCAATGGTGATTCTCAGTGGCTACGTGAGCTGCGGGTCCAGGACACACAGGAGCCACTTTCTCCATTAAATTTTGCCAGTTCCCATCGCAAGCTCCTAGCCAGGAGGGCTTGTGAGAGGAGCAGGGTCAGGAGTGACACAGCTGCCCCTTCGAGCCTGCCCGTGTTGGCAGATGTTGTTATCCCCAGTCGAATGACTCAAGTATGAGACCCTGACCTGCCTCCTTTTCCTCTCCTGTCCCCGTGGGTGGAGGACCCCAGGAGCTTGGCGGTTCCGTCCAGGCTTTTGCTTGAAGGACTCAAAGTAACGGACACAACTAAACGGGACCTGCTCAAAAATCTCCACATTACGGAGCCCCAGGGAGCCCTGCCCAGGGGTGCAGCCTCGACCCGCGCTCACGGGTGTGAGTACAGCTGCGACACGCCGCGGCCTGGGGTGGACGAGGGCGGGTGGCCACGAGCATCTCACAGCTGCCGTCAGTGCTCCCAGCCCTCCCTGACCACCCGCCAGGACTGACCATCAGAGAGACGCCCCACAGGACGGGCCCAGCCCCTCAGGGCAGCCCCGAGCAGGCCTGGACCCTCGCACTCTACACCCGACGCCTGCCTCGTCCTCTCAGCCCCGCCAGGTCTGATGAGAAATCCCCAGTGGGGCTCAGGCCACCAGAGCAGCCCTTGGTGCTGGCGGGGTCAGCTTTTTGGGTTCACATAGCCCCGTGAAGATGGACACAGGCCGTAGAGCTCCCCTTTGTTTTTGTAACCTTTCACTGGAACTCTTTAAATTTTTCCTCAACCCCTGAGTGGGCTCCCACTCTGTCCTTCCTTGTGACCCTCCTCGTCAATAACAGCCTCATGGTCACTGACCTGGGGGGCTCACAGGGGACATCGGGGACCAGGCGTCTGCTCTCCCAGGTGGGCCCCCGGACAACAGGCTCCTGTGTCTGCCCCATGCCCAGCCCTCGCCCAAGGGCACCGCGGCCAGCAGATGCATGTCAGGACCAGTTCTCGGGCCTGATCCAGGTCACCTCCTCACCTTCTCAGGGGAGCAGGGAGCGCCTCTGGCCCAAGGGGAGCCCCCAGGTCACCCTCCTGGCCGAGGCCACAGAGCAGGCCCCACGCTCTCGGGTTTTAAAGCCTTAGTGACGACACAGAACCTCCTTTCCTGGAAGGTCAGTGATCACACATGTCACATGCCAGGTCATTGTGGAAACTGTGTGCACTCTACTACATTGCTGATCATGGACATTGGTGTTCCATGCACTTTTTTGCACATGCATTATTTTCCACAACTAAAATAACCTGTAGGTATATAGTAACCCCAAAGCCAAGTTGTGCTGAGCAAGGACGTACTACAGTCATTCCAGCAGAAACTATGAACCACATACGAGTTCTCAGTGTTCCTGTCAGATGCTTCTGGAGCTAAGACCAAAACACGAGAGAAGGAAAAACATCAAACTTATGCTTATTAAAAAAAAATGACAGGAGTTGGAAAAAAAGATTTAAATTAAAACTATTTGAGTCCATAATTGAATTCAACAGCGAGATTTGCACGTGTATTTCGGTGACGTCCCTGTGAGCCAAAAACAAACATTGAACAACCCAAATAAAACAAGCTCCATCCTCACAACATGCAGGTGTGTTACAGACCCGGGAAGAGCCACCGCAGACACATGTCAGATTTGTAAACACACGTGATGCAATTTTAGGTGACAGAAAGGTTTAATAACACAAAATCTGTAGTATGATCCTAAAACCTCTCTATGACGAAAACCGCTCAGTTTTTCCTGTTTGCTACGGCAGCTCTAGAATAATGCAGAATGCACCCCCTTTCCCTCCACTAGCTTAAAGTGACACAATTAAAAGGTTTGTCTGTAAATATGTGGCAAACATTTCTGCTTTCAGAGTCTTTTCTCCCACATAAGTGATGATCAAGTCTGTGGATAAATAAATGGTCGTTTTGTTCCCCATTGCCGCCTCTTTCTAGAAAAGACTCTGCTTTCTGCCCAAGAGTTGGGGTTACGGGTCCTCAGGGGGCCCAGGGAGGATGAGAAGTAGCAGAGGCTTGTGGGCATGCCCCGCCCCCCACACCGTTCTATCTGTCTGAGCATCCAGCAGCTCCCCCAGGGCCATGACACCACCCAGAAATAGACACTCCCGATGTCTTACCCCACCAACAACTTCCCCTCTCCCTCCGGCTCCCAGCCCCAGCCCCACTGACCCCAGGAGCCTGGCTTGCTGCCCTCACCCCATGGACCAGCTCTGGGCTTTGGCGCCTCCAGAGCAGAAACTCGGGCGCCACGAGTGCCCTGAGCCTCCCCAGAGCCCAGGCTGCCTCCCCCATGGCTGTGCCGCCCTGGGCTCCAGCTCCTGGGGGCTGAGGTCCAGGAGCCCCTTCTGCCCTCAGAGCCTGGGCCTCCTTGACAGGCCTGCCCTGCGCTGAGACCTGCTCCTGAGGAGAGAGCAGGCCTGGGCCCTCGGGACGCCTCACCCTGGGCCCCCAGCCAGGAGCAGGCTCTGCCCTCAGGGCGCCTCTGCTGGCCTGTGCCCTCTGTCCCAGCACGGCAGGGCCTGTGAGAGACCCTGGGTCCTCCCCAGGGAGAGAGAGTCTGCAGGGAGGATGGCCCTGCCCTGTACCCTGGCGCGTTCCCGCCCCACAGACCCTGTGTCCTGCCCCAGCCCCGCAGCCTCCAGCCCAGGCCCAGCCCCCCTCACCTGGGGCCACGAGCAGGAGCAGGGCCGGGAGCAGACACGCCAGCTGCTCTCCCATCCCTGCTGACAGGCGCCGTCCCTTCAAGCCCTTGAGGCCAGCACAGGAGGGACCCTGAGTCTGCTTCAGAGTCCAGGGACCCGGAGACTCTCCTTTCAGTTTCACCCTCATCACTGTCTCCACATCTGCAGTGACTTCCCTCTTGACATATTAGGGCAGAGGGAGGTTCTCTGGGGCGCTGACCTCAGGTGTGAGAATCAAGACCTTCATGGAGATGGGAAAGGTAAGGAGCCCAGAGGCAGCTTTGCCCAGGAGGGGGACAGGGTCTCTGCCGCGTTGGGGGTGACCCCACAGCTGGGTGAGGGGAAAGCAGAAGGGGGAGTGGGCAAAGGGAGACAGGAGACCCACTGGACCTTCACCTTGAGGGGGGAATGCACCCTTCAGGGCCCTTCCCCTCCTCAGGAACAGCCCATCCAAACCCCTGTTATGCCCCCAAGTGCAGCAGACACCCTTCCTCTCCTGGGCCATGTCCCCCTAAATCTGTCCCCCTGCCCCTTCCTCCCAGGCCCTGGTCACTCTGAGCAGAGGCCTCCGTGACGGGCTGCAGGGAAGGAGAAGTGGCTTTTACCCTCTGCCTGCCTGACCTGGAAGCTTCCTCTTCCTCCTCTTTGCAGGTCTCCCCTTCTTCTGGGCTGCTGGTCCCCTCCCTGCAGGATGCTGTTGGCTTCATGACCTGTGAGTGACTTTCCCACACCTGCCCTGCTTCCCTCCATAGGAATCCAGTCTCCACAGGTCCCTGCCCTCTGAAGAGCCGTAATTCAGGGCAGGGGAGAGCAAAAAATCATCTCATTCTGAGAACAACAATGAAGAATTTGAAATAAAAGTTCATTTCTACAGCAAATATTTCATCCAAGGGTTTGATGGCCACCCAAAAATAGAAGACATGTTAAGAATCTCCCAAAATTAAAAGCATAAATAACATATCAAAAATAATAATGAAAAAATAGGATACACATATAACTCAAAGATGGTGGGGGGAGGAGCAGGGCTCAGGAGAAGGGGCAGCCCCGAGGGTGGGACAGCCTGGGAAAGTCGCTAGAGCCAGGACAGGCAGGTCAGGCAGAAGAGGTGCCACAGCTCATCAGGAAATGCTGTGCAAGACACAGAAGGGGGACCCCCAGGGGAGCAGCCAGGGTAAGGGCACTTCCTTCCAGTGAAATCATCACAGCGGCCTCTGCTCAGAGTGACCAGCGACCTGGGCAGAAGGGGCAGCGGGTGAAGCTCAAGGAGGGGCAAACCCCAAGCTAGGGCGGGGGTGTCCTGCTCTGGGCTGAGGTGCGGCTGTGAATGAGGTTTAGGGTGGGCTGTGCCCCCAGGGGGCCCTGAGAGCTGCCTGTTTTCCAAGTCCAGCCCAGAGAGTCTCTGCCCTCCCCCTTCCCCAACTCCCACCCCCCCACCAAACTCGAACCTCACTGTGACCAAACCAGCCAGGCACAGTCTCTCCCCTTCACCCCCCAGGCTTGACACCTCCTTTGTTTTTTTCACATTTCACAGACTGAGAAAACAGCACCTCATAGCTCCCAGGCCAACACCAGCAGGCCCAACCTAAGGGCCACACTGGTCCTGGCCTTTGTCCAGCTCCCCCTTCCTTAGGCCCCTGCAATGCCAGCTACACACCCAGCTCGCTGCCAGAACCCAGGTCTGTGGTCTGGGGACACAAGCCTGCCCCCCTCAGTGTGTCGACAATGAAAACTCCTTTCCTTCCCCTCCACTCTCTCCTCTCCTTGGCCAAGGGACGGGGATGGGCGTTCCAGAACATCAGTCTGTGGTCTCTTCCTGGCAGAGACCCTGAGCTCCGGCTGGCCACCCCCATTTAATAAAAATAACTTTATTTTTTTAAATTTTCTCTAAAGCTTATCATTCCCCCAATAATCATCAAGGCATCTGCGCTCAGTCTCGCTGCCTGGGGCAGAATTTCCAGAGCGTTGCTCCGTTTCCCGGGCTCTGCTTTGCTCCTGGTTTCAGCTGAAGCTCTGAGGGCCTCCCGTGGAGAGGATGCGGTGCTGGTCTGTGAGGTCCCTGAAGGGTTTCCTCCTTGTGGAGAAGAAGGCGGTGCTGGGAGCACAGAGCACCAGCGTCCGGGTTAGAACATGGCTGCGTGTCCACCCCTGGGCCGGACCTGCTGTGGCATCAGCTGGGGTGTCCCATAGTCTAGCAGCTCCAGGGAGTTTTGCTTCTATTCTGCTGAGAGCTTTTGCAAGTCAAGACTGGGAGTTGGATGTTATCAAAGTGTGTCTGCTCCACTGAGATCCTCCTGTCATCTCTCTCCCTTGCGTTGTTCCTGTGAACATCACACTCGATGGTTTTCTTGTTTCCAAGCAACTTTTCATTCTTGGCACAAGTGCAACTTGGTGATAACACATTTTCCTTTGGTTACATCCCTGGATTCAGGGAACTGAATTTGGCTTCATATGTTTGTGGTCATGCTCAGGAGTGATTCACAGAGCCCTGAACTGTGTCTCCGTGATTTTCCTGGTGGCTTTGCTGGATGTAATTTAGGACACAAGGTCTGTCTCCTGGAGGGCCAGTCCCTCCATGGCTGTATTTAACTCGTCTGTCCTTGGACTGAGTGGAGTCAGGCACAGGGCAGGAGGCCTGGGCCTGTGCTCAGGTGGGCGGGCACAGGTGCATGGCCGTGTTTTCCGGGGTCCCTGGGAGTGTGGGGTGTGATGGCGGCAGACGTCCTGGCAGCTCCGCGTGGGCTTTGAGGCCACGGGCCGTGGGGCTGAGGCCATCGCACACGGCTTTGTCTGCGCAGTCGTTTTGGAGCAGTCATCTGGCAGTGTGGGTAGGCCTGGCAAAGCAGGCGGGAGACCCGGGAGCCAGGCGTCTTGCTGAGGGCGGCCTGGAGCAGACGGGAGTCCCGGAGCCAGGAGTTTGCTGAGATGCGTGAGCGTGGCCGCCTGTCGGGCCGTTCGGCCGCTACCGTTTGAGTGAGGCTTGTTTGTGGCTGTGCTGGGCCTCCCAGCGGCCTCTGAAACAGCTCCTGTTGTAGCCTTTGTCGTATTTGTGAGTCAGAACCTGGCCTACAGTTTGGCTGCTGCGTGTCCACGGTGGCAGGAAGACGCCATTTTCACTGTATTTGTTCAGGACTGGACAACATTGGGCATGACTTTGGGTAAAATAAAGCACATTTTTGGCCTCAGTACCTCTTCGTTTTTTCTGGTTTGTTAAATAGATTTCTTTGCTGTTGTTCCCTAAGCCTGAGGAGTCTTGCTATTGTGTGCGCGGGTGAAGAACTCAGACAGTGACTGGTAAACTATTTGGGCAGTGTCCTTGGCCAGTTTAGTGCCCGCTGCTGCCCTGTATCACTTTTGGGTCTCTGCATTTCTGTCCTGTTCAGCAGGAAGCCGTCCAGGGGTGGACCAGCCCCTCTGCCCGGGAATGAGGAGCAGCACGGAGCCCAGGGAGGGCCCGTCCACCACCAACCACATTCCTCCTCCTGGCCCTGACCCTTGTTGCCTTTCTTTACCAGGAGCCCCGTGGTCTTCCTCTGCTCCTGAAGTGAAAACGACAGACAACCAGACAAGCACAGCTGCCACCAAGATGGCGGTAGCAGAACCTCATGGGCTGAACCAGAGCCTCATGACCAACAGCGTCATGGCGGACCCGGCAGAGGTGGCCTTGGAGGGGACAGGAGCTTGAGTGCAGCTCCCAAAGCCCGGCCCATTTCTCTGAAATCCTCCTGGTGCAGACCCGTTAGCCTCCCTCCTCAGGATGCCCCTGCATGTCCCACCGGGGAGGTGTCTCTCAGGCACGCTCCACCCTCTCCCCAGGGCGCTCCTGAATAAACCTGTCTTCAGCCAACCCTGGTCTCCTGAGGACGGGCCCGGCATTGGGGAAGCTGGGCCCATTCATCGTCTCATGGGTCTGACCTCAGTCCAAAGTGGGGGTCTCCCTGGACACGGGGGCTCGAGTTGGTCCTGACCTGAATCACATTCTGGTCTGTCGGCCGCCGGGCAGTCCTGCTCTGCTCTGTCCTTGCTGGAGAACGAAACAGGGGGCTCTGAGGGGGACTCAGGAGCAGCAGGGCTATTTACAGTTCAGGGACTCCAGCTGCTTGGCCCTGAGCATCTGCCCCTCTGCTCCCGGGGCTCTCGGGACACCCTCCTGTTCCCACTGCCCACCTGCCCCCAGGCTCGTGGGTGTCCTCGAGGCCTGAGACATGAAAGGTCTGCTCCAGTCCCCTCCTTAGGCCAGGGCAGCTCCGGGACCCCAGGCTCAGAGCCGCGTGCAGGACTGAGCAGGGCTTGGCAGGCAGAGTAGCTGTGATCTGATGTGTGTGCCAAGCACCAGACACTGGCCACCCACCCTTCAGCCCTGCCAGCCGCTCCGGCTGAGGGCCTCTGAGCCACAGAGACTCCTTCTCGTCCCTCCATTGCTCACCTTGGGCCTCTCGCCTCCATACTATACCCATGGGACTCCTATTGCTGGGCCCCCCACAGAATCTCTGGGAGGCCCACTCTTTTCATACTGGCCCACTTTCTTCCCTCTCTCATTTGTCCTCTGTTATGATAGTTTCTGTCAAACAAAACATATCCAGGGCCTCCCTGGTGGAACAAGGGGTTAAGACACACCTATGGAGCTGTCCGCAGCCACTGCAGTTAGAGTTCGATCCCAGGCAGGGAGCTACCCACATGGCACAGCAGACCTCTCCTGACTCGCCCGCTGCTCCCCTCAGCAGTGTATTTCGGTCAATCTGCCTGTTCTGCTCCCCAATCTGTCTCTGGTGAATGTTCTCGCCCTCCTGTACCTCTGGCCTGTACCCCAGTTCTTGTATGCATAAATAAATAAATCTTTTTAAAAAATCACAAACGACATAAGAAAATATTTAAAAACAAACAAACAAAAAAACACATCCAGAGAGTGACAGCGACACAGCCCCTCATCGTGTGACTGGAAGCCAGGCGAGGACACTTAGGGTGTGTGTTCAGCTGTGTGTTCTGACCAGTCCATTTTTGCACAATATTTGATTTCTCCCCCAGGTGCTGTTCCCCTCATTCCCCACCACCGCAGCACCCGGGACCCGTCACCACAGTCCCCTGTGCTCTTCCCTTCCTTGTCCAGCCCTGCCCCTGCCGGATGCCTCAGATCTGTGGGTTCCTACACGTTCTGTCTTTTCCTGACCCTTTGTTCAGTTTCCCTACATCCCCCTACAGTGAGACCATCTGATATTTATCTTTTTCCTTCCGACATTTCACTCAGTATAATCCCTTGCAGCTTCATCCATGTTGCTGAAAATTATATACGTTTATCCTTTTCATGGCTGAGTAATATTCCATCGTGTCCATCTTCTTGAGCCACTCGTCTGTTTTGGGCATTTAGTTTGTTTCTGTATCTTATTTTTAAAGGGCAAAGAGGCAGTGGCCTCAATTTTCTGTCCTTTCTTCCTGCGGGCCTAGTTCCTGCCGTCAGGTGTCAAGGGGCCTAGTCTGGACAATTTGGGGCTGGGCAGCTGCTGTTCAAGGTTCTAACCACAGACACTGCTGCCCCGGGAACTTGTGAAACAAGCCCACTGAGCTCTTTAAAAGTAGAAAATCTACACGATGATGAAATGTTGCCCAAAAAGGATAAGTAAATAACAAGGACAAGAAGAGAGAAGCTTTGGTGAGCGATGGGGGGATTTCAAAATAGAAAAAAACCCTTGACCAACCACGGGAAATACTTACAGAAGACGACGTGAATGTCTGAACCCCTCAAATGCTGTCATAACAGAAGTCAGGCCAGGAGGGGAGGGGCCGAGGGTAAGAGGCAAAGCCCTGGCAGTTTAGGGCTGGAGCCCCGAGGGTTTAATTGTGTTAACGATCAGACACCAAGTGGGGACTCAGCCAGGCTAAATGGGGTCTGAGGGGCAGAGTCCAGTGAGCAGTGGGGGGCATCAGGGCCTGGCTGGACTCTTCCCCATGTCCTCACCGTCCCTTAGGGCCTGGCCGAGTCCCTGCTCCTGGACCAGGTCTCTTTCCAGGGGTCACCCGGGAGGCCCAGGAGGGAAGCACCCAGATTCCTCTCTACCCGGTGCCCCGCTCCCCCCGCCCCAGGAGCCAGCAGGAAAAGCTCATGTTCCCGTGGGCGGGCGCAGGGTCCAGGGTCCTTCGAGAGTCCCAGGAGTGCCCATTTCCTCCCTCCCGGCCACAGGGCTCCAGGCTGCTGCATCTGTTCTGCTCTAGGGTCTGACTGGGGGAGTCTCCACAGCCCCCCAGCCCCGGGTTTCTCCCTGTGCCCCAAGTGGAAGGATCCGCCAGCTGGACCCTCAGACGAGGCAGGGACCTGGAGACAGTGGCAGGAAGGGCAAGGGGGCACGGAGAGGAGGCGATGCCAACCCCCCAGGCCAGGGCGGCAGGAGGCAGGGGCAGGCTGCTGAGGTCTCCTCCCCGGGAGCCGGGTCTGGCCACCGTGGGCTCCGGGCGACGCCCAGGTGGGCTTCCAGAACGGGCCTGTTTCCCTGTTGTCACAGTGTCTAGAATCTTGAAACCTATTTTTGGCCGGAGCCCCGAGCCCCATGGAACCCAGAGGAAAGTCTATTAACCCCACAGGCAGCTCCCAGCTGAGATCATGTGTGTCCCGGGACGGGGCTTAGGGGAGAGGCATGTTCTCGAGTGTTCCTGCTGCCATTTTCTGTCACCCCAGAGCCCTCGGGAAGTAGGACGCAGGCGGGGAGTGAGGGTGACCAGAGCAAGGTCCTGAGGTGTGGTTATCACAGCTGTAGCTTCTGGGGTCTTGGAGAATGTTCTGGAAGGGGGAGCCTCAAAGCCTCACAAACCACTGCAACCACCACCACTTCCTGACAAGTTTCTTCTTTTTTGTTTGAGTTTTTCTCTAGAAACAGATGTTGATGGACGTGGGGTCACCGGCTCTCTGTCATGATGGCCCCTCTGAGGCCGGCTTACCCCAAGGACGGCACTGAGCATGCCCAGGAGCAGGGGCACCTGCAGGAAGACCAGGAGCAGGAAGTGGACGTTGCCCAGCAGGGAGCTGTGGGGGGACAGGACACAGGGAATGAGAAGCTCCAGCGACCTCTCCCAGCTGCACTCCTTGGGTCCGTCCAGGGCTCCATTGGCTGTGAGCCCTGCACCTCAGCCGGGATAGGCCCCCGGGGCACAGTCATGCTGCTCCAGGCTGAGACCCCAGCTCCTCTGGCCCCATCAGCTGGGGGTGCTGGCAACAATGGAAGCAGGAGGGGGCCCTTCAAAGGGCTCTGCCCCGTCCCAACAACCTGGGCTTAGGTTCTGGCCCCTGTGTGGGGAGAGAAGGGGAAGCCTCTCAGCCTCCCCTCTCAGAGGGTCCAGAGACAAGTGCTGGCCGGGATGTGGGGCTACAAGGGGCCCCCAGGAGGAGGAGGGCACAGGAGGAGGGGGCTTAGGATACAATGATATCTGAGCTGGCTTACCTGCTATCAGTTACAGTCGGGGGGGCTTCACCCTCTTCTGGGGTGACTGGTGCTGTGTGGTGGGTGGAGGTGGCAGTGGTGGTGGACCCTGTAGTGGCTGCTTGGCTCACAGATCAGATACACACACTCTCTGCCTGGCCCGGCCTGCACGCTCCTCTGAGCCTGGTGTTCCAAGGCTGCCCTGAGGAGCCTGGGCCAGGGCCCTGGGGAGGGGCCTAGGGTTGAACCTCTCTTGTCTCTAGGCCTCAAGCAGATTCACTCACCTGGGGGCAGGTGGGGCTGTGGAGCAGGAGGGCGTCCTGCGGGCCCTGGGAGCAGAGGGGCTGGTGCTCAGGGCCAGGCCGCTGGAGTCCCTGAACCTTGAACAGCCCTGCTGCTCCTGCCAGTCCTGCCCGCACCCCACCCCCAGCCACCTCATCCTCCAGTGAGGACAGAGCAGAGCAGGGCTGCCCAGCGGCTGACAGACCAGCGAGTGACTCAGGTCAGGACCAGCCCGAGTCCACGGTGTTCACAGTGGGCAAGTGGTGACCTTCTGTGATGTTTGATCCTGCCCAGGATGAGGTCAGGATTCCATGGGATGGAGAACGGCTGCGCCTGCAGCATGACCTGCCTCCCAGGTTCGAGGGGTGTGGGGGCTCTGATGACCTGGTTCTTCCCCTTTGCCATAAGTGCCCTGCGGGGGTCAGTGACCAGCAGAGGAGTGTCAGGACCAGCTCTCGGGCCTGATCCAGCGTCACCATCTTCCTCTTCTCAGGGCAGCAGGGAGCACCTCTGGCTCCAGGGGAACCCCCAGGTTACCCTCCTGGCCCAGGCCCCAGAGCAGCCCCCATGCCCCTTGGGTTTTAAAAGCTTTAGTGAAAAAACAGAACCTCCTTTATGTTAAAGGTCAGTACCCAAGGTAAGGCAGGATCCCCACCTTCACGGGTGGCTCCCAATGACCACTGTGAAGAACCCACAAAACAGGTGGCAGCCCTGAGGATTCTGCATTGAATGGAGCAGGGGGACGAGAAAATGGCCAGAGCGAGTGGACAGTCCAGCTGGAGTTTTCTACTGACGCCCCCTTCTCTGCCCCTGCCTGGGACGGAGGCACTGGCAGTGAGACCAGAGCTGGCCTGGAAATGGGGGACGGCAGGGGTGTGTGAGAGTCGTCTGTGGGGTGAGGTGGAGGTGGAGGGAAGGGCATGGAGAGTAGGTGCCGGGAGATGCCAGGCGGGGCCCAGCAAGGAGAGGGCACAGCGAAGAGGGGGGTCAGGCGGGGAGGGGCACAGCAGGGAACAGGGGGAGGTGTGGGAAAGTCACCCGCAGGTCAAGAGCAAACAGCCTCCTGAAATTAGGTGACCAGCAGCCAAGAGGAAGGGGAGACCTGCAAAGTGGAGGAAGAGGAAGCTTCCAGTCAGACAGGCAGAGGGTAAAAGCCACTTCTCCTTCCCTGCAGCCCCTCACGGTGGCCTCTGCTCAGAGAGACCAGGGCCTGGGAGGGAGGGGCAGTGGGTGAGGCTCAGGGAGACATGCCCCAGGGCAGGAACTGGGTCTCCTGCTCTGGGGGGAGCCTCAAGGAGGTTTGGGATGGGCTGTTCCTAAGAAATCGGAGGGCCCTCAAAGGTGCATCCCCCCACAAGGTGAGGTCCAGTGGGTCTCTAGTCTCATTTTGCCTGGCTCCCCTCTCTCCACGCCCCTCACCCAGCTGTGGGGTCCCCTCCTGGCAGAGACCCTGTCCCCCTCCTGGTCAAAGCTGCCTCTGGGCTCCTTTCCTTTCCCATCTCCATGAAGTTCTTGATTCTCACCCCTGAGGTCAGCGCCCCAGAGAACCTCCCTCTGCCCTAACATGTCAAGAGGGAAGTCCCTGCAGATGTGGAGACAGTGATGAGGGTGAAACTGAAAGGAGAGTCTCCAGGTCCCTGGACTCTGAAGCGGACTCAGGGTCCCTCCTGTGCTGGCCTCAAGGGCTCGAAGGGCCGGCGCCTGTCAGCAGGGATGGGAGAGCAGCTGGCGTGTCTGCTCCCGGCCCTGCTCCTGCTCGTGGCCCCAGGTGAGGGGGCTGGGCCTGGGCTGGAGGCTGTGGGGCTGGGGCAGGACACAGTGTCTGTGGGGTGGGGACGCGCCAGGGGACAGGGCAGGGCCATCCTCCCTGCAGACTCTCCCTCCCTGGGGAGGACCCAGGGTCTCTCACAGGCCCTGCCGTGCTGGGACAGAGGGCACCGGCCAGCAGAGGCGCCCTGAGGGCAGAGCCTGCTCCTGGCTGGGGGCCCAGGGTGAGGGGTCCCGAGGGCCCAGGCCTGCTCTCTCCTCAGGAGCAGGTCTCAGTGCAGGGCAGGCCTGTTAAGGAGGCCCAGGCTCTGAAGGGCTGAAGGGGTTCTGGGACCTCAGCCCCCAGGACCTGGAGCCCAGGGGGGCACTGGCAGGGGAGCGGCAACTGGTATCTGGGGAGGCTCAGGGCACACGTGGCGCCTGAGTGTCTGCTCTGGAGGCGCCAAAGGCCAGAGCTGGTCCATGGGTGAGGGCAGCAAGCCAGGCTCATGGGGTCACGGCTGGGGAGCCGGTGGGAGAGGGGATGTGGCTGGTGGGGTGAGACATCAGAAGTGCCTGTTTCTGGGCAGTGTCATGGCCCTGGGGGAGCTGCTGGATGCTCAGACAGATAGAGGGGCATGGGTGGTCCATGCCCACAAGCCTCAGCTACTTCTCATCCTCCCTGGGCCCCCTGAGGACCCGTAACCCCAACTCTGGGGCAGACAGCAGAGTCTCTTCTAGAAGGAGGTGGCAATGGGGAACAAAACAGTCATTTATTTATTATCCACAGATTTGATCATCACTTATGTGGGAGAAAAGACTCTGAAAAGCAGAAATGTATGTCAAAAATTTACTGATAAACTCTTTATTATGTCCCTTTTTACATTAGTATAGCTAAAGGGGCTACATGCGTGCATTATTCAAAACACCACATTATTCAAAAACTACGTGGCTTTAGTAATGGATCTGAATATCTTTAAATATAGTCTTTATAAAAAGATTTTTTATTTACTTATGCTTACAAGAACCGAGGTTTAGACCAGCATACAGGGGGTGAGAGTATTCGCCAGAGACAGAGTGGGGAGCAGAACAGGCACACAGACTGAAATTCACTGCTGTGGGGAGCAGTGGGGAGACAGGAGAGGTCTGTTGGGCCGTGTGGGTCACTCCCTGGCTGAGGATTAAACTCGTGCTGCAGTGGCTGTGATGGCACTGGGACTTAACCCCTTGGCTACCAGGGAGGCCTAACATAAATATAATCTTAATTCAGGATCATATGTATGTTTTGCTTTATTAAACTTTTCTGTCTCTCTGAAATGTCTTTGTGTGTGTTAAAAATCTTAATTATTTCTGCTGTGGCTTTTCCTCAGTATTTAATACACCCGTAATGTGTCCTTCCTCACCACAACACGGCTTTGGACTTATTATATACCTACAAGTTATTTTAATAGCGGAAAATAATGCATCTGCAGAAAAGTGCATGAATGATGAGCAATGTAGTAGCGCGCGCACCAGTTTCCACGATGACCTGGCATGTGAAGTGTGTGATCACTGACCTTCCGGGAAAGGAGGTTCTGTGTCATCACTAAGGCTTTTAAAACCCGAGGGTGTGGGGCCTGCTCTGGGGCCTGGGCCAGGAGGGTGACCTGGGGGCTCCCCTGGGGCCAGAGGCGCTCCCTGCTCCCCTGAGAAGGTGAGGAGGTGACCTGGATTAGGCCTGAGAGCTGGTCCTGACACGCATCTGCCGGCCGCGGTGCCCTTGGGTGAGGGCTGGGCATGGGGCAGACAGGGGAGCCTGTTGTCTGGGGGCCCACTTGGGAAAGGAGAAGCCTGGTCCCCAATGCCCGCCGTGAACCCCCTGGGTCAGTGACCATGAGGCTGTTATTGACGAGGAGGATCACAAGGAAGGACAGAGTGGGAGCCCACTCAGGGTTTGAGGAGAAATTAAAAAAGAGTTTCAGTGAAGGCCTCCAAAAAAAATAAGGTGCTCACCAGGGCCTGTTTCCATCCTCACGGGGCAATGCGAACCCCAAAAAGCTGACTGTCACCAGCACCAAGGGCTGCTCAAGCGGCCTGAGTCCCTCTGGGGATTTCTCTTCAGACCCGGCAGGACTGAGAAACAGGACGGCAGGCATGGGTTCGAGGGTTGGGGTCCAGGCTTGCTCCGAGGCTGTGGGGAGGGCCTGGGTCAGTCCTATGGGTCCATCTCTCTGATGGTCAGTCCTGGCCATCAGAGCTGCTGGCGGTGCTACTGACCATGAGGTGTCGCTATGGCCGAGGCTACAACACCAAAGACTCAGGGAGGACTGGCAGCACTGATGGCAGCTGTGAGATGCTCGTGGCCACCCGGCCTCGTCCACCCCAGGCTACGGCACATCGCAGCTGTACTCACGCAAATGAGCATGGGTCAGAGGCTGCACCCCTGGGCAGGGCTCCCTGGGGCTCCGTAACTGTGGAGGTTTTTGAGCAGGTCCCGTTTAGTTGTGTCCGTTACTCTGAGTCCTTCAAGCAAAAGCCTGGACTGAACCACCAAACACCTGGAGTCCTCGATCCATGGGGACAAGGAGGCGTGTCAGGGTCTCTCAGCTCTTGCTTGAGTCATTCCCCCCGGGGGTAACAACATCTGCCAACACGGGGAGGCACGAAGCAGCAGCTGTGTCACGCCTGACCCTGCTCCTCTCACAAGCCCACCTGGCTAGGAGCTTGCAATGGGAACTGGCAACATTCAGTGGGAGACGTGGCCCCCGTATGACATGGACTCACAGTGCATGTGGCCACTGGGCAGCAGTGCCCAGTCAGCACCACACCTGTCCCTGCAGCTGGATTCCCGAGGAACCACAAGGAGCTCAGAGCCATGGGGTCACCCCTACTCCAGGGGTACGGGGGAGTCAGCTGAACCTCCCGGCCCTGGTGCGGGCTGGGCACAGGCCTCTTCTGGGGAGGCGGGTCCTCTGGGATTTGTTCCCCACCACGTGGAACAACATAGGCTTGGTGCAAAGGGGCCTCTCTGGAGACACAGATACAGCGACGATGGGGGAGAGTGAATATGGGGCTGTCATTGCTCAGGGCCAGCCTCTCTTGTCTCTGACTCTGAGCTGTGTCTCAGGTACTAACTTGTGGCTTTGCCCAGGGGAATGTAGAAGGACACAGGCCTCTCTCCTGGGGTCATTCCCTCCATGGCTGTATCCACCTCCCCGCCTTGGGTTGAGGGGGCAGGCGCAGGGCAGGAGGCTGGGCCTGTGCACAGGTGGGGTCACAGGGGCATGGACGTGTGTTTTCCAGGCTCCTCTGCCGTCACGGGTCCAGGCGCAGTGAAGGGCCGGGAGCGGGGCTCGCTGACCGTGTGGTATCGCTATGACCCAGGCTACGAGACCCACAAGAAGTATTGGTGTCGAGGGGCTGACTGGGGCAGCTGCAACACCCTTGTTAGAACCACTGGCTCGGAGCAGGAGGTGAAGAAGGGCCGCGTGTCCATCAGGGACGATCAGAGATACCGCACGTTCAGCGTGACCATGGAGGCGCTCACGCTGGGTGATGCGGACACTTACTGGTGTGGGGTTGAGAGAACCGGAGCTGACCTTCATGCCCAAGTTACAGTGACCGTTGACCCAGGTGAGCGCCTGTGCGTGTGGCTGTGTCTCTGCGGGGCCTGCTCTGACCTGGTCCCTCAGGTCCTCCCAGGGGTCACTGTCACTCAGGGTGACTGTCCCGGGGCAGGGGGGAGCCTCACCCATGGGCGTTGGGAGGGGGTGCTGGGAGGGGGGCTTCTCCTGGATGCTCAAGGCTCCAGGCACCTCCTTGATGGGAGGATCCTTGTGGCTCACAGTGCCCTTCTGCACGGCTCAGCCCCTCCATCCATGTCACAGAGGTCAGGTGATGCCCTGGTCAGCACATGGGCAAAGGGACCCCCTTCCATGGGGCTTGAGACCCCAATTCTTTTCAGTGATTCCGGGGACCTCCCTGTCCTTTCTGGAGTTGGGCTGAGACCTCATCGTGACTGTTCCCTCCCAAGCTCCATGTCCAGGCAGGGTCAGCCCGGCTCAGACCATGGCTCATTCCTGAGCCTGGAAAAGTCTTCATAACCTATGGGCCGCACCTCTGGGGCCTGGAATCCCACCACGAGCCATTCATGCACCTGCTATAGGGTGTCCTTTCAGAGTCTTTCTAGAATTCAGACCCTGAGGGAGGGGCTGCTTCAAGGTCCCCTCTCCTGAGCTTCAAGCAGTGAATTTGGGCCTCCCCTCCTGCTGACCGCCCCCAGGCACTGGTGGAAATGGGGTGAGCACAAGGGTCAGCATTGCCCCTACCACCCTACCACCCTGGGGACCTGGAGGGAGGTCACGCTGCAGGCGCAGCCGTTCACTTCCTATGGAATCGTGACCTTGTCCTGGGAAGGGCCGTCCTGTCAGAGAAGGTCAACACTTGCCCAAAGTGCAGGTCTCCTTGGGACTCTTGGGTTCAGGCTGGTCCTGACCTGAGTCACATGCCGATCTGTCAGCCACAGGGCAGCCCTGCTTTGCTCTGTCCTCGCTGGAGGATGAACAGGGGGTCTGAGGGGGATTCAGGAGCAGCAGGGCTGTTTATGATTCAAGGACTCCAGCTACCTGGCCCTGAGGGCCTGCCCCTCTGCTCCCGGGTCTTGCGGGATGCCCTCCTGCTCCACAGCCCACCTACCCAGGCTCCTGAGTCAGCTTGAGGTCTAGAGACACATCCAGACCCCTCCCACACCCCTGGTCCAGGTTCCTCAACCAGGGCATCCTTGGGACCCCAAGGTTCAGAGGAATCACAGGGCTGGGATCAGGTGGTCAAGCAGAGTGTGGTATCTGATTTGTGTCCAAGCAGCCACTACAGTGTCCACCACCAGCACCACCATGAGTACCACACCCACCACCACCACCCACCGCACAGCACCAGTCTCCCCAGAAGATGACAATGGCCCCCCAAATGTAACCACTAGCAGGTAAGAAAGCTCTGTTGCCGCTGAGTTTTGTACCTGCTGGGCTGAAGCTCCTCCAGGAGCCCCTTGTAGGCCCAGGTCCCGGTCAGCACTTGACTCCCGACCTTCTGGGTCCTTTGAGGGGGAGGCTGAGGGGCTTCCCCTTCTTTCCCAGCTCAGGAGGCCAGACTTGAACCAGGTGAAGGTGGGGTGGCTCTTCTTGGGGGTCAGAGGCAGGTGTGTCCCGGCCCCTCTCCTGCTTCTGGATTTGGGGCATCCCTGGTGTCCCCTGGCGTGTGGCCCCTCCATCCTGCTCCCGGGGCCTCTCCCTGCAGGTCCCTGGGCCTCTTTCCCTCTTATAAGGAACCAGTCACTGGACAGGGGCCCACCCAGAGCGACCTCCTCACCTTGATGACACCTGCAAGGGTCTCCTGTCCATAGGTCACCCCGGGTTTTAGTGGCCTGGACTAGGGGGGACACTATTCCACCAGTGCTGGGCGGGGGCCAGGGAGGCTTCTCCACGCCGTTCCCACACAACTCTGGGCCTTATTCACTCAACCTTCAGGTTTGCAAACATGTCTGCAGAGCCCAGCGGGGGCCTGCTCTGAACCCCTCCCCTTCACAGTTCTCCTCCTCAGGGCCCCCGAAGCTCTGTATAAACCATGGGTATGTGCAGTGGGGGCATAGGCAGGGCGCAGGGGAGGGGGCGGCATGAAAGTCCAGGGGTGTGGTGCTTGGAGAGGACACAGGTGTCTCAGGCCTGGTGGGGACATGTCCATGTGGGACCCCCACGGCCTCTCCTCAGTTCCCCGGGGACATGTCCTGTGTCATCCTGCCTCAAGCGCCCTCGGGTCAGATGCTCTCAGATGTCCCCAAACACCTGGGAGCTGAGAGCGGCCTCCCTGGCTGAGGGAGAAGCGAGGGTGGCCCAGGATTGGGTCCAGACACTGTGGGGCTGGGGCCCCGGGGTAGTAGGGATCCAGGTGAGTAAGGTCACCGGTACTACAAGGAACAGACAGGGAGGAGCAGGAACACACAGAACCGAGGGGCAGGGTCCCCATGGGTCAAGGCCACAGCAGAGTGGCCTCTCCAGGTGTGGGGTTGTGCAGGTCTTCTGAGCTGTGACCCGGATGTGCCCCTGACAGCTGGTTTACATGCAGCAGCGGCGGGGGGACAACGGCAGCAGCCAGGGCGACACTGACCAGAGAGCCCGGCCTGTGTCCAGGCTGGATGAGGACCAGGTGGAAGGCAAGGGAGGTGGGCTCAGCAGGAAAGGGATGGGGCCAAGTGGTTGGGGCAGGAGGAGCTGGAGGCTCACCCTGGAGCAGCATGACCGTGGCCTGGGGGAGCTGTCCTGGCTGAGTTCTGGGGGGCTCATAGCCAATGGAGCCCCCGATGGGCCCAGAGAGGGCTAGGGTTGGGGCCCTGGAGGCTGCTCATCTCCTGTGTCCTGTCCCCCCACAGCTCCCTGCTGGGCAGCGTCTACTTCCTGCTCCTGGTCTTCCTGAAGGTGCCCCTGCTCCTGGGCATGCTCAGTGCCGTCCTCTGGGTGCACCGGCCTCAGAGGCGCCCTGGGGGAGGCAGAGTCAGCCTGACTACGAGAACCAGGGACACTGATGCCTCCGCGCCCCCCGGGACAGGCCCCGCTGGAGGGTGGACACGACCTCTGGCCAATAAATCCCCCGTCACGGTCTGCATGTCTGTTGGTGTCTGGTGAATGTCTCCCTGCTTTTGTGTGTGTTGGGCCTCAGGCCCTCATCCACACATGCCCTCTAGCTCTGGTACCCCTGAATTCAGGGTCCCCGATCAGCGTCACCAGGACCTCAGGCTTCCGCTGCAGTCCTGTGTTTTCGATTTGTCTTCCTCGCCCACGCCCAGGGCTGGTGTCCAGTGTGAGGTTCCCGGACAGCTGAGCCTCTGCAGAGCAGACTCGGGGCACCGGGGCCGCTGTGACCAGAGGAGCTGAAACTTCATGCTCACCCTCACGTCGGGGGCTGCTGTCACGAGGACAGAGACTGGGGCTCATGACCCACAGATGCTGCCATCGCAGATCCTGGAGCGCCAGTCCAGGATCAGGGTGCACAGGGCATGGTCTGCCCACACCCTACGCGGCATAGGTGCTGCCTTCCTGCCGTACCTCACATGGCAGGAGGGGTGAGGGCGCCTTTAGGAAGGTGCCAACTCTATAGCGTCGGCATTAGGCTGGCGCGGTTAGAATGGGCGTCTGTGTGTGGTCTCAGGCCCCATCCTGCAGCTGCTCTCGGGATCCTGAAACTCACCTCATTGACAGCTAAGACGTCTCTGTACGTCCATGAGGGGCTCTTGGAGAGCACCTAAGGGTGTTGCTGCGTCAGGGAAACCAACCGAGTCGGGCTGACCTTCCAGTTTGGCTCCTGATTTCTGGGTGGGGGAGGGACCAGTCACCAGTGACCAATAGTCAGTCAGTCATGGCCCCGCAGTCAGCCTCCGACCATCCCAGGGGAGGGGACTGAGAGCTCGTCCAGGCTGGGGTGACACTGTTACCCCCGGGCTCCAGGAGGACAGAAGCCCTGCTCTGGCTCTGTTCATCGGGCTCCTAATTCCTGTCTCCGGCCTCCTTGCCGGGCGTCTGCCGCCCCAGAGGGAGCTGAGTTCTCCGAGAGCACCTGCCCACTCTGCACACGGAGTTCCAAGACCTTTGAGGTTCTGCGAACAGAACTTCTCCCAGGCCTCACTCCTGTCCTCTGAGGACACGCTGGCTGTGTGCACGCGCCCTACTGGCTACAGGAGCTTGTTTTCAGCAGGAACCTGTTCATCTGGATCAGCAACACACAGTGGCGTGCTATGTTTTGTTCCTTTGTTCATGTCTTTAATAAAGCTTGGCCGGAAGAGGGAGAGGCAGCGCTGCTCTCCATGGCTCTCCCCAGCCGCCCCTGCCCCAAATTTGCTCAGACGCCGAGTCTCGGGTAACAGCTGAGGCCCTCCCGGCTGTCTGGCTGTCCGCGGCTCCTCCTGACGACGAGCACCGCTCCTTTCTAGCGCTGGAGGCCAGGACAAAAGTGACCCCTGAACCTGCTTCTGAGTCAGGACCTGGGAGAATTCCTCTGAGTTTCTCTCTCCTCCCTTCCTGTTATACCTGCACCTGCTTCTCTTCCTCACATATGAGGAGATGAGGGGGTGTTTCTTTGGGGCACTGAACTTCGGGCTGTGTGAGACAAGACCTTTGTGCAGATGCACAAGAAAGGAGCAGAGGGCCTCCCCTGGTGGCGCAGGCGGTTGAGCGCAGCGCTGTGGAGCTGTCTGCAGCCTCTGCAGCGCGGGTTCTATCCCAGACAGCAGGCGAGGGTCCCACATGGTGCTGCAGACCTCTCCTCGCTTGCCCGCTGCTCCCCTCAGCAGTGTACTTCAGTCAGTCTGCCTGTTCCGCTCCCCACTCTTTCTCAGGTGAATCCTCTCACCCTCCCGTGCATCTGGCCTGTACCCGGTTCTTGCATGCATGAAGAAATAAATTTTTGAAGAAACAAAAAGAAAAGTAGCAAAGCAGGGGGTGCTGCTGATAGGAGGAGTTTAGGCTTCTCTGTTAGGAAGAGACAATAGAGTTGGGTGGGGAGTCTGGTGATTTAGAGACCTAATGGACTTGACTTGAGGAGAGCGCAGCACTCTGGCCTCCCCACTTTCCGGGAGGAAGACCCCCATCCTCAACCTCCTTCACAGCCCTACCTGAGAGCAGGACACCCCCTTCCTGCCTTGGGTCTTGTCCCCCCAGAGCCTGACAAGACGCCCCTTCATCCCAGACCCCTACAAACTCTGAGCAGAGGCCACCATGATGAGATTATTGGAAAGGAGGGGTGGCTTTTACCCTCTGCCTTTTATTCTGGAAGGTTCTTCTTCTTCCTCTTTGCCTATTTCCCTGATGCAAGAAACTAGCTCTTCTGACGGCCTCTAGTGACTTTGCTGCTGCTGTCCCATTCCCTCAGGGGTGCCCCTCTTTTTCCATGCCCTGTTCCTTCTCCCCTACATTGGATTTGATTTTTTGTATCTCTTCTTTATCATTTTTTATCACTATTAATTTTCCTTGTAATTTTTGGAGACTTTTAATTAGTCTTCTATTTGTACGCGGCCATCTAACCCTTGGATGAAATATTTGGTGTAGAAATTAATTTTTTTAAAGATTTATTTATTTATTCAAGAAACGGGGGACAGGCCAGAGGTGCAGGATGGTGAGAGGATTCACCAGAGACAGAACAGAACAGGCAGACTGACTGAAATACACTGCTGAGGGGAGCAGCGGACAGACAGGAGAGGTCTGCTGTACCATGTGGGTTGCTCCGCAGCCGGTGGGGATCAAACCGGCACTGCAGAGGCTGCGGACAGCTTTATAGCGCTGCCCTCAACCACCTGCGCCGCCAGGGAGGCCCTGTAGAAATTAATTTTTATGTGAAATTCTCCATGGTTGTTCTCAAAATGCCGACTTTTTTGCTCTCCCCTCCCTTGAATCCTGCTCTTCATCTCCATGACTCTGTCCTTGTGGGTCCTGCTCTATATTTGTCCAGAGTCAGGGTCATCATCCAGGTTCCAGGTGTAACAGAGAATGAGCCCGCATGGAGCTGGCAGACCTCTGAGCCTTGAGCTGTGAAACAGGTCAGCTTCCTTCAGCAAGTTCATGCCATGGCCCCAGGTACGATGGGACCCATGTCCACGGGTGGCTCCCACTGACCACTATGAGGGACCCACAGAATGGGCGGCAGCCCCTGAGGATTCTGCATTGAACAGAGCAGGGGGACAAGGAAAGGACCAGAGCGAGTGGACAGTCCAGCTGGAGTTTTCTACCGACGCCCCCTTCTCTGCCCCTTGCCTGGGACGGAGGCACTGGCAGTGAGACCAGAGCTGGCCTGGAAATGGGGGACAGCTGGGGTGTGTGTGAGAGTCGTCTGTGGGGTGAGTTGGAGACGGAGGGAAGTGCATGGAGGGCAGGTGCCACAAGATGCCAGGAGGGTCCGAGCAAGGAGAGGACGCAGCAAACAGGGGGGTCGGGAGGGGAGGGGCAGAGAAGGGAACAGGGGGAGGTGTGGGGAGGTCACTCCCAGGTCATGAAGCCAACAGCCTCCTGCAGGGAGGGGACCAGCAGCCTAGAAGAAGGGGAGACCTGCAAAGAGGAGGAAGAGGAAGCTTCCAGGTCAGACAGGCAGAGGGTAAAAGCCACTTCTCCTTCCCTGCAGCCTGTCACGGTGGCCTCTGCTCAGAGTGACCAGGGCCTGGGAGGGAGGGGCAGTGGGCCAGGCTCAGGGGACATGCCCAGGGCAGGAAGGGGGTCTCCTGCTCTGGCAGGGTGGGTGCAGGTGTGGAGGTTGACATGGAGGAGGTTTGGGGTGAGCTGTTTCTCCAGGAGGCTGGGCAGGGCCCTGACTGCTGTGTTCTCCCCAAGTGCAAGTCCAGGGGCCTCCAGCCTCCCTTTCTCCCCTGCTCCCCCTTTCTGTGCATCCTTACAGCTCTGTGTTTTCTCCCCATTAAACTCACAGCCCAGCTCCTGTTTCCCATCCGCGCATCCACACGCCCTGCAGTGGAGAAACACACACTGTTCTCCTCAGGTGTCAGTGCGCGTGTGGGAGCAGACATGATAGGAGGTGGTGAGAGAGAAACCCAAAGGGGATTGGGGCAGGTTCCCTTGAATGTGGGAGGAGAGCAGGGTCCTCTGTCCTGGACCTGCGGGAGCTGTCCAGTGCTGAACCCGGGTGCAGCCTGGTCAGGGGGCTCAGAACCCAGCCCACCATGCCCAGAGGAGCTGGGACAGGGCTGTGAGGAGTGCTGACACAGAGCGCTGGAGAGCAAGGAGCAGCGGCCTCCACGCTGGGCATGGACCTGCAGAGACTGGACTCCTAGCAGGGGGAGCTGGCCCTGACTTCTATGAGCGCGTCCTGCACAAGGTAAGACTCTCCTCCTGTCCCTGCCCGGCCTCAAAGCAGCAAGAGGCGCCGTCACCAGTTCTCTCCATCCCCCGACTTGGCTTTGGGACTTAAAGAGAAACCGCCGGATTCTGTGCGTCTGTGTGGCCCTGTTTACTGCTCAAAGGGGGCGCGTGATGGGGGAGGGGCCGCCCACAGAGCCCCGGGGGTCCGGAGCGTCTCCTTCACTTAATCACCTGTGTCCTTTCCTCGTCCTCCCTCCTTTTCCTTTGAAGTCCTGTGTCCCCTGTGCACCCTGGGTCTCCCTAACCCTCGAGGGACCCTGTGTTTATCCCCCTGTGTGAGCACCCAGCTCTGACTTGCTAAGTGGAATATCTTCTTCCTTGGGAGGGGAGGGTGGGGGGCAACGAAACCTCTTATGGAATTCCCTGTTGTGAAAGTCACATGCCAGTTATCACAGCCTCGGATGCGCTTGTGCTTCAGCTGGTCCTCGGAGTTGGGGGCTGACCTACCTGAGCCTGAGGAACTCCTAGAATATTCCTGGAGGGTGGGCTGGGGGCTGGGAAGTGCTGGAAGCATTTCGTTCATTCATCACATGCTTGGAGTATTTAAATAGAGTTGCTGTTGTTCTCACAAGTCTGAATATTTGATGCAACTAAATAACTGAAAACATGTGAACAGCCTCTCTCTCTGCTCTTTCGCTCAGAGAACCCCCAGCCCCTCTTGCTGCCAGTCCGGTCTGAGAGCCGCAAGGACAAGGGTGTGCTTAGGGGCTCAGCACCAGGCCACGGCTTAGGGTCGTGCTGTGCCAGGACCTGACCACGGGCTCGGGGCAGGGAAGCCCAGAGCAGGGCGGCTCCTGCCGGGACGCCAGGGAACCAGGACAAGGGGCCTCAGTGCAGAGCCTGTTCCTCATTCAGCGTCACCACGCGCTGGCACAGCCACGTGCCGGGCTTGCTCCAGGGGGACAGGCTCCCGCTCAGGCAGAGCAGCCTCCGCTGCAGCATCTCAGACAGACCCGTGAGCAGCGGACGGACAGACACGACTGTCCATCCGTTCCCACAGGGCTTGGTCCCCGCTGGGGGAAATGAAGTGTTGGCAGATCAGGGAGGTGCCGGCAGAAGGTCCCCGTCCCGCAAGCCCGAGCTCTGGGCCGGGCTGGGTCAGCAGGGGCTCAGCCGGCTCAGTGCCTCCTGTCAGTGCTGTATTCCACGGGCTCCTCCTGGCTGCTGCGGGGAATGTGGGTGATGAGCTGCTCCGTGTTGCCGTAGAGGGGGTCCATGTTGCCGTAGGTGGGCTCCGTGTTGCCGTAGGTGGGCTCCTGACCCAGGACACCCAGAGACAGGGCTGCGTAGGTAACGTCCTCCTTCTGAGAAGGACCCTGAGATAAAAACGGCGGGTGTCAGCCGGCAGGAGGCGGCGCTGGCACGAGGGGGAGGCCTCGCGAGACGAGACTGACCCTACCGGGCTCTGAAGCCCACCCCAGGTCCTCCAGCTCCCCTGCCCTGCCCTCTGCCAGGGGCCCTGAGCTCCCCCCAGAGAGGACACCCTTCAGCCCCACACAGTGGGCCCAGGTCACTCGGCCATGTGGGTCTCCCCTGCCAGGCACAAGCGTGTGTTTTAAGGGCCTCTGAGTTCCCAGTGCTGAGCCCCGGCGTGAGGACACAGCCAAAGCCCCCAAGCAAGAAGGGGTGAGGGGTGGGCTTCCGAGAGAAGTGCTTCAATGGCTGTGGCTTTGCTCCCCCTCCTCTGGGTCTATGAGGGTATGAGAAAGCCCATCCTCACAGGGGTGACCCCAGCAGGGGCCCCAGCTCCCCAGTTCCCCAGCCCGCAGCACACCCTGCAGTGATGTACTCTACCTCCACCTCCACCTGGGTGGCAGACAAGGGCCTGGCGGAAGCCTTCTTCCCCGCAGCACCTGTGCAATGCAGGGCCAGGCTGGCGTAGCAAACTTCGCTCTCTGGGGCCTGGACAGAAAGGACAGGTTTCTTTTCCTCTGGAGGGACACCAGCCTCTCCGCCTCCCTGGTGCCCTCTGTGGGCTCCCTCCAGCACCCCCTTCCAGTTCCCACACCTGCCCCTCCCAGCCCTCCTGCCTCTGGCTGTTTCCAGGGCCCCTCCCAGCTCCCCACCCCACCAGGCCCTGCACTAGGCCCAGGGTACAGGATGCCTGGGTCCTGGGGCGCCTGCTAGTTTGGGCCTCGGTGCTGGGGTGGGGCTGGCTGGTGTCCCGGGTCTGGCCTCGGGGCTCTCACCTGCCCTGGGGAAATCCCGGAAGCTGCAAGACAAAGACAGTAGGAATCAGAAAACCCATCTGAGACTCACAGGCCCGGGTTTGGGGAGACAAACAGGAGAAAAGGGTGAGTGGGGTCCTGCTAGAGAGGCCCCGGCCCTGCTGACCCAGCACACGCGGCATCGTCACCTCCCCCGTGCGGCCCCCGCTTCTCCCCCTGGAGAGTGAGGACCCTCGGCCCAGCCGCGGCCACGTCACAGAACCCGCCTCAGTGTCGGGGTCCTGCCGGCCGCCTGCAGCCCCGGGGCCTTCCCTTCCCCTCAGCCCAGGCTCAACCTGCCACCCTGGCCGGCAGCCCTGCCTGGAACCCCCAGTCTCTCAATGTCCCCCAGTTCCCACTCGGAGCTCCACGGACTCCTGAGCTGCCTGAGCTGCTACCGGCCCCTCAGCCCTCCCCGCCCCACCCCGGGCTGCCCTGGGTTTGTCTGTCCCGTCACTGACGTCCCACAGGCCCTGGGGGGTCCCCGGGGAGGTGGCTGCAGGGAGGGCGCCCTGGTGTGGCTGTGCCAGCGCAGGAGACACGGGGGCGGGGGGCACAGCTGTTGGGACACAGGCGGCCCCACCTGCCCTGCGGGGGACCTGCCAGCGGGGTCTCGCGGTCTGGACCAGCTTCCGGTGCCCCGCGGGCTCCCGCGTCTTCCTGGCCCACCCCTGCCGCCCGCCCCAGCCTCCTGCTTCACGGACCACAGAGAAGCCTCTTCCTGCTTCCCCGCGGGGAAGTCTAGGGACCCCCGGGCTCAGGGGTGCTCAGAGCCGGGGCCCCGGCCTGCGCGTCCGGGGGGACAGTGACGAGGAAGACCCGGCTCCTCCGCCCAGACCAGCAGAGCCCGGGGAGGGCGGCCGCGGGGTCCCGAGACAGCTCAGGCCCGGCCCGGAGGAGTCGGGGGTGGGTGTGAGAAGGTGGACGGAGCCCGCGGGAAAGGGTTGGCTGAGGCCAGAGCTCGTGCCCAGCGCCGGCCCCGAGGAGGATCCCTAAGGGGCCGCGGTCTCGGGACACGTCCGGGGCAGAAGGGGCCGGGCAGAGGGAGCAGCGTGGAGATGCCGTGTGCACGCGTGTGGGGTGCGCAGTCGCGTGTGCAGGGTCACGAGTGTGCATGTGTCTGGGGGTTCTCCTCCTCCATGCCTCCCCCCCCACCCCGTGCGGGCTCAGCACCTCCCGGGCAACCACGTCTGCAGCTGGGTTCTGCCTAAGGCCCTCACCGCCTCTGCCCCAGAGCCAAGCCAGGGACGGGCCGGGCAGAGAGCAAAGCGAGCCAGGGGTGAGCAGCAGACAGGGGCGCTAGTCCCCCGGGGCTCCCACAGGTCCACGTCTCCTCCCTACAGCCCCGCACCTGCCCTGCAGGTGGCCCGTGGACACGCCCCTTCCAGGTCTGTGGGTCACCTGTCCGGCGGCCCAAGGGCAGCGCGGCCTCTGCCCCATCCCTCGACCCGGCCTCACCTCTCACCTTTCCTCTGCAGCCTCACCAGCCTCCAGGCCAGGAGCAAGGCCACAGTCAGGACCAGCAGCAGCACGGCCGCCACCAGGGGGAGGAGGATCTCCGTGACGAAGGCCCTGGAAACACAGAGGGGACCCCATGCACCCCAACTGCCCCCTTGTGCATCCCACCCACTGCTGCAGGGAGGACACCACCTTTTGACCTTCAGTCCTGTGGTGTCTAGCCTGGGGCGCCCCACTCTCAGGTGTCCTCGGAGAGGGTTAAAAAAAAACAGAGAGGAGAGAAGGACCCCCTCCCCCCCGCCCCAGGATGTCCCAGGGGGTCTGGAATCCAAGACAAATACAGCATCAGGCTCCACAAGTGGGTCCTGGGCCCACCCAGGTCGTGCTGGTGGAATAGTGTCCCTTGCAGTCCACCCCCAGTCCAGACAGGGGGTGACCTCTTGAATAGGTGACGCTTGCAGGTGTCATCAAGGTGAGGAGGTCACTCTGGTGGGTGCCCTGTCCAGTGACTGGTGTCCTGATAAGAGGGAAAGAGCCCAGGGACCCGCAGGGAGAGGCCCCGGGAGCAGTAGGATGGGGAGGGGGCACACGCTGGGGATGCTGCAGGTGCCGGCATCTCCAGAAGCAGAAGAAGGGCCAGGACACACCTGCCTCTGACCCCCAACAGGAGCCACCCTGCCCTCACCTGGCTCAGGCTCTGGTCCCCTGAGCTGGGATGAAGGGGAAGCCCCTCAGAGTCCCCCTCAGAGGGTCCAGAGACAAGTGCTGGCCGGAACCTGGGGCTATGCAGGGCCCCCAGGAGGAGTGGCCCCACTCTCCTCCTGGGGGCCCTGTGGGAACAGGACACAGCAGCATCAGAGTTGTCTTACCTGCTGTTGGGTACAGTCGGGAGACTTTGTCCTCTTCTGGGGTGGCCGGCACTGTGGATGTGGGTGTGGTGGTGCTGGTGGTGGTGGGTATGGTGGTGGCGGTGGTCGTGGTGGTGGTGGACACTGTAGTGGCTGCTTGGCACAAAATCAGATACATACACGCTGCCAGCCTGCTCCCAGCCTGAATGCTTCTTCAAGCCTCAGGGTTCCTAGGGTGTGGGGGCTTAGAGCTGAAACTCTCAGGCCTTCAGGCCTCCAGCAGACTCACCAGCCTGGGGACAGGTGGGGCTGTGGGAACAGGAGGGCATCCCACAGGCCCCGGGAGCAGAGGGCCAGGCTGCTCAGGGCCAGGCAGCTGGAGTCCCTGAACTGTAAACAGCCCTGCTGTTCTTGAGTCCCCCAAGAGGCCCCGTCTCGTCCTCCAGTGAAGACAGAGCAGGACAGGGCTGCCTGGGGGCCAACAGGCCAGCCTGTGACTCAGGTCAGGACTGGTCCGAGCCCACTGTGTCCAGGGAGACCCTCACACTGCGCTTCGGCCCTTCCCAGGATGAGGTCAGGACTCCTCCCAGATCCCAGGTTTGGTGCACCCCTCTTTGCCACAGTGCCCTGGGGAGGTCACTGGATGGATCACCAGACAAGCTCCTTCACACCCAGGTAGTTGTCCCTAAGCTGCCTTTCCCAGGGTGTCTGCATTCTAGAAGGACTCAGGGAAAAAACCACCATGAGCCCTGGCACAGAAAGGGTCAGCCGCATGTCAGCCCCAGGGAAGCAGCTGCCTGACTGTGGGGGCGTTTCCAGGTCTCCAGAATCAACCAAGCCCCTGACTGGGCTGGGCCCTTCCCCCTGAGAGCATACCTGGAAAATAAAGTGAAAATATTCACCTGAGGTCCCAGCCCCAAATCCAGAAAGAGCAGGGAGGTCCAAAGAAAGCACAGGAGTTGGGGTCTCAGGCCTCATGGAAGGGGGTCCCTTTGGCCCATGTGCTGACCAGGGCATCACCTGACCTCTGTGACCATGGACGGAGGGGCTGAGCCGTGCAGAGCGGGACAGTGAGCCACAAGGATCCTCCCGTCCAGGAGGAGCCTGGAGCCTTGAGCATCCGGGAAGAGCCGCCCCTCCCAGCACCCCCGGGTAAGGCCCCCCGCGCTGGGGCAGTCACCCTGAGTGGCAGTGACCCCTGGGGAGGACCTGAGGGACCAGGACAGAGCAGGCCCCGCAGAGACACAGCCACACGCACAGGCGCTCACCTGGGTCAACGGTCACTTTAACTTGGACCCCAAGGTCAGCTCCGGTTCTCTCAACCCCACACCAGTAAGTGTCCGCATCGCCCTGCATGAGCGCCTCCATGGTCACGGTGAAGATGCGGGATCTCTGATGGTCCCTGATGGACACGCGGCCCTTTTTCGCCTCCTGCTCCGAGCTGGTGGTTCTAACAAGGATCTTGCAGCTGCCCCAGGCAGCCCCTCAACACCACCACTTCTTGTAGGTCTCATAGCCTTGGACATAGCGACACCGCACGGTCAGCGAGCCCCGCTCCCAGCCCTTCACTACGCCTGGACCCGTGACGGCAGAGGAGCCTGGAAAACACACGTCCATGCCCCTGTGACCCCAACTGCACGCAGGCCCAGCCTCCTCCCTGCACCTGCCCCCTCAGCCCTAGGGCGGGGAGGGGGATACAGCCATGGAGGGAATGACCCCCAGGAGAGAGGCCTGTGTCCTTCTACATCCCACTGGGCAAAGCCCCGGGAACAGCACCTGAGACACAGCTCAGAGTCAGAGACACAGAGAAGCTGGCCCTGAGCAATGACAGCCCCCAGATTCAACACCCCCCCCATCATCAATGAATCTGTGTTCCTAGCTAGTCCCCTTTGCACCAAACCTGTGTTGTTCCTGCTGGTGGGGAGCAAATCCCAGAGGACCCGCCTCCCCAGAAGAGGTCTTTGCCCAGCCCACACCAGGGCCCAGGAGGTGCAGTTGAGGCCCCCGCACCCCTGGAGTGGGGCTGCCCCGGTGGTTCTGTTAGCCTAGGGCTTCCCTGGGAATCCACTGTGGGGACAGTTGTGGCACTGACCGGGCACTGCTGCCCAGGGGCCACACACGCTGCGGGTCCATGTCACATGGGGGCCACGTCCCCCACTGAATGTTGCCAATTCCCATCACAAGCGCCTAGCCAGGTGGGCTTGTGAGAGGAGCAGGGTCAGGTGTAAACACCAGCGTGTTTGGCGGTTCAGTCCAGGTTTTTGCTTGAAGGACTCAGAGTAACGGACACAACTAAACGGGACCTGCTCAAAAATCTCCAGTTACGGAGCCCCAGGGAGCCCTGTCCAGGGGTGCAGCCTCTGACCCGCGCTCACAGGCGTGAGTACAGCTGCGACGCACCGTGGCCTGGGGTGGACGAGGCCGGGTGGCCACGGGCATCTCACAGCTGCCGTCAGTGCTCCCAGCCCTCCCTGACCACCCGCTAGGACTGACCATCCGAGAGACGCGCCCACAGGACAGGCCCAGCCCCTCAGGGCAGCCCTGGAGCAGGCCTGGAACTGAGTCCTTGACCCCACACCTGCCTCATCCTCTCAGCCCCGCCGGCTCTGATGATAAATCCCCAATGGGGCTCAGCCCTCTTGAGCAGCCCTTGGTCCTGGTGACAGTCAGCTTTTTGGGGTTCACATAGCCCCATGAGGATGGACACAGGCCGTGGTGTGTGCCTTTTTTTTTTTTTTTTGGTAGCCCTTCACTGAAACTCTTTAAATTTTTCCTCAAACCCTGAGTGGGCTCCTACTCTGTCCTTCCTTGTGACCCTCTCGTCAATAACAGCCTCATGGTCACTGACCTGGGAGTTTCAAGGCGGGTGTTGGGGACCAGGCTATCTCCTCTCCCAGGTGGGCCCCTGGAAAACAGGCTCCCGTGTCAGCCCCATGCCCAGCCCTCCCCCAAGGGCACCGCGCCTGGCAGACGTGTGTCAGGACCAGCTCTCGGGCCTCATCCAGGTCACCTCCTCACCTTCTCAGGGGAGCAGGGAGCGCCTCTGGCCCCAGGGGAGCCCCCAGGTCACCCTGCTGGCCCAGGCCCCAAAGCAGGCCCCGCGCTCTTGGGTTTTAAAGCCTTAGTGACGACACAGAACCTCCTTTCCTGGAAGGTCAGTGATCACACACGTCACATGCCAGATCATTGTGGAAACTGGCGCGCGCTCTACTACATTGCTCATCATTGACATTGGTGTTCCATGCACTTTTCTGCAGACGCGTTATTTTCCACAACTGAAATAACCTGTAGGTATATAACAAACCCAAAGCCAAGTTGTGCTGAGCAAGGACGTACTACAGTCACTCCAGCAGAAACTAAGAACCACAGAGGAGTTCTCAGTGTTCCTGTCAGATGATTCTGGAGCTAAGACCAAAACACGAGAGAAGGAAAAACATCAAACTTATGCTTGTTAAAATAAAAAATGACAACAGTTGGAAGAAAGATTTAAATTAAAACTATTTTTGTCCATAATTGAATTCAACAGTGAGATTTGCACGTGTATTTCAGTGACGTCCCTGTGAGCCAAAAATAAACATTGAACAACCCAAGGAAAACAAGCTCCATCCTGACAACACGCAGGTGTGTTACAGACCCGGGAAGAGCCACCGCAGACACAAGTCAGACTTGTCAACACACGTGATGCAATTTTAGGGGACAGAAAGGTTTAACAACACAAAATCTATAGTATGATCCTGAATTAAGACCCGATTCATTTTAGTCAGAACACTCCATGACAAACACTGCTCAGTTTTTCGTGTTTGCTATGGCAGCTCTAGAATAATGCAGAATGCACCCCCTTTACCCACACTAACTTAAAGTGACACAATTAAAAGGTTTGTCTGTAAATATGTGGCAAACATTTCTGCTTTCAGAGTCTTTTCTCCCACATAAGTGATGATCAAGTTTGCAGATCAATGATCGTTTTGTTCGCCATTGCTGCCTCCTTCTAGAAGAGACTCTGCTTTCTGCCCCAGAGTTGGGGTTACAGGTCCTCAGGGGACCCAGGGATGATGAGAAGTAGCAGAGACTTGTGGGCATGGATCCCCAACCCCGGTTCTGTCTCAGTACCTAGTGGCTCCTCCAGGGCCGAGACACCACCCAGAAATAGACACTCCCGATGTCTCACCCCACCAATTTCCCCTCTTCCCTGGGCTCCCAGCCCCAGCCCCACTGACCCCAGGAGCCTGGCTTGCTGCCCTCACCCCATGGACCAGCTCTGGGCTTTGAGCCTCCAAAGCAGAAACTCAGGTGTCACGTCTGCCCTGAGACTCCCCAGAGCCCGGCTGCCACTCCCCTGCCTGTGCCCTCCTGGGCTCCAGCTCCTGGGGCTGAGGTCCGGGAGCCCCTTCAGCCCTCAGATCCTGGGCCTCCTTGACAGGCCTGCCCTGCGCTGAGACCTGCTCCTGAGGAGAGAGCAGGCCTGGGCCCTGGGGACTCCTCCCCCTGGGCCCCAGCCAGGAGTAGGCTCTGCCCTCAGGGAGCCTCTGCTGGCAGGTGCCCTCTGTCCCAGCATGGCAGGGCCTGTGAGAGACACGGGGTCCTCCCCAGGGAGGGAGAGTCTGCAGGGAGGATGGCCCTGCCCTGTCCCCTGGTGCGTCCCCGCCCCACAAACCCCGTGTCCTGCCCCAGCCCCGCAGCCTCCAGCCCAGGCCCAGCCCCCCTCACCTGGGGCCACGAGCAGGAGCAGGGCCGGGAGCAGACACGCCAGCTGCTCTCCCATCCCTGCTGACAGGCGCCGTCCCTTCAAGCCCTTGAGGCCAGCACAGGAGGGACCCTGAGTCTGCTTCAGAGTCCAGGGACCTGGAGACTCTCCTTTCAATTTCACCCTCATCACTGTCTCCACATCTGCAGTGACTTCCCTCTTGACATATTAGGGCAGAGGGAGGTTCTCTGGGGCGCTGACCTCAGGGGTGAGAATCAAGACCTTCCTGAAGATGGGAAAGGAAAGGACCCCAGAGGAGGCTTTGCCCAGGAGGGGGACAGGGTCTCTGCCAGGTGGGACCCCACAGCGGGTTGGGGGCATGGAGAGAGGGGAGCCGGGCAAGGGGAGACTGGAGACCCACTGGACCTCACCTTGGGGGAGACACAGCCTTCAGGAACAGCCCATCCCAAATGCCCTTTATGCCCCTCAAGTGCAGGACACCCCCTTCCTGCCCTGGGGCATGTCCCCCTGAGCCTGCCCCACTGCCCCTCCCTCCCAGGCCCTGGTCACTCTGAGCAGAGGCCACCGTGATGGGCTGCAGGGAAGGAGAAGTGGCTTTTACCCTCTGCCTATCTGACCTGGAAGCTTCTACTTCCTCCTCTAAACAGATTTCCCCTTCTTCTGGGCTGCTGGTCGCCTCCATGCAGGAGGCTGTTGGCCTCTTGACTGTGAGTGACACCCCTACACCTCCCCTGCTTCCCTCCATAGGAATCCAGTCTCCACTGGTCCCTGCCCTCTGAAGAGCAGTAATTCAGGGCAGGGGGGAGCAAAAAACGTCTCATTCTGAGAACAACAATGAAGAATTTGACATAAAAGTTCATTTCTACAGCAAATATTTCATCCAAGGGTTTGATGACCCCTCAAAAATAGAAGCCATATTAAAAGACTCCCTTAATTAAAAGCAAAAATAATGTTTATGAAAAATAATAAGAAAAAAAGAAGATACACAAATTATTCAAAGGCGAAGGAGCAGAGCTCGGGAGAAGAGGCACCCCCGAAAGCCTGGGAAAGTCACTGGAGCCAGGACAGGCAGGTCAGGCAGAAGAAGTGCCACAGCCCATCAGGGAAATGCACAGGAGGCAGAAGGGGGAGCTCCAGGGGAGCAGCCAGGGTAAGGGCACTTCCTTCCAGTAAAATCATCACAGTGGCCTCTGCTCTGAGTGACCAGGGCCCTGGGCAGAAGGGGCAGTGGGTGAGGCTCAAGGAGGGGCAAACCCCAAGCTAGGGCGGGGGTGTCCTGCTCTGGGCTGAGGTGCGGCTGTGAGTGAGTTTTAGGGTGGGCTGTGCCCCCAGGAGGCCCTGAGAGCTGCCCTGTCCCCAAGTCCAGCACCGTGAGTCTCTGCCCTCCCCCTGCCCCAGCCCCCCCTCACTGTGACCAAACCCGCCAGGCAAACAGTCTCTCCCCTTCACCCCCCAGGCTTGACACCTCCTTTGTTTTTTTCACATTTCACAGACTGAGAAAACAGCACCTCAAGGCTCCCAGGCCAACACCAGCAGGTCCAACCTCATGGCCACACTGGTCCTGGCCTTTGCCCAGCTCCCCCTTCCTTAGGCCCCTGCAATGCCGGCTACTCACCCAGCTCGCTGTCAGAACCCAGGTCTGTGGTCTGGGGACACAAGCCTGCCCCCCTCAGTGTGTTGACAGTGAAAACTCCTTTCCTTCCCCTCGACTGTCTCCTCTCCTTGGCCAAGGGACGCGGACGGGTGTTCCGGAACATCAGTCTATGGTGTCTTCCTGGTGAGACCCCCGGGCTCCGGCTGGCCACCCCCATTTAATAAAAGTAACTTTATTTTTTTAAATTTTCTCTAAAGCTTATCATTCCCCCAATAATCCTCAAGGCACCCGGGCTCAGTCTCGCTGCCTGGGGCAGAATTTCCAGAGCGTTGCTCCGTTTCCCGGGCTCGGCTTTGCTCCTGGTTTCAGCTGAAGCTCTGAGGGCCTCCCGAGGAGAGGATGCGGTGCTGGTCTGTGAGGTCCCTGAAGGGTTTCCTCCCTGTGGAGAAGAAGGCGGTGCTGGGAGCACAGAGCACCAGCGTCCGGGTTAGAACATGGCTGCGTGTCCACCCCTGGGCCGGACCCGCTGTGGCATCAGCTGGGGTGTCCCATAGTCTAGCAGCTCCAGGGAGTTTTACTTCTATTCTGCTGAGAGCTTTTGCAAGTCAAGACTGGGAGTTGGATGTTATCAAAAAATTGTATCTGCTCCACTGAGATCCTCCTGTCATCTCTCTCCCCTGCGTTGTTCCTGTGAACATCACACTCGATGGTTTTCTTGTTTCCAAACAACTTTTCATTCTTGGCACAAGTGCAACTTGGTGATAACACATTTTCCTTTTGTTACATCCCTGGATTCAGGGAACTGAATTTGGCTTCATATGTTTGTGGTCATGCTCAGGAGTGATTCACAGAGCTCTGAGCTGTGTCTCGGTGACTTTCCCGGTGGCTTTGCCAGGTGGAATTTGGAAGGACACAAGGTCTGTCTCCTGGAGGGCCAGTCCCTCCATGGCTGTATTTAACTCATCTACCCTTGGACTGTGTGGAGTCAAGCGCAGGGCAGGAGGCCTGGGCCTGTGCTCAGGTGGGCGGGCACAGGTGCATGGCCGTGTTTTCCAGGGGCCCTGGGAGTGTGGGGTGTGATGGCGGCAGATGCCTGGCTGTTCCATGTGGGCTTTGTGGCCGCGGGCCGTGGGGCTGAGGACATCGCACACGGCTTTGTCTGCGCAGTTGTTTTGCAGCAGTCGTCTGGCAGTGTTGGGAGGCCTGGCAAAGCAGGCGGGAGACCCGGGAGCCAGGCGTCTTGCTGAGGGCGGCCAGGAGCAGACGGGAGTCCCGGAGCCAGGAGTTTGCTGAGATGCGTGAGCGTGGCCGCCTGTCGGACTATTCGGCTGCTGCCATTTGAGTGTGGCTTGTTTGGGGCTGTGGTGGGCATCCCAGCCGCCTCTGAAACAGCTCCTGTTGTAGCCTTTGTCGTGTTTGTGAGTCAGAACCTGGCCTACAGTTTGGCTGCCGTGTGTCCACAGTGGTAGTAAGACGCCATTTTAACTGTATTTGTTTAAGACTGGACAATACTGGGCATGGCTTTGGGTAAAAGAAAGGACTCTTTGGTCTCTGTGACTCCTTGCTTTTTTCTGGTTCGTTATATCAGTTTCTTTGCTGTTGTTCCCTAAGCCTGAGGAGTCTTGCTAGTGTGTGTGCGGGTGAAGAACTCAGACAGTGACCGTTAAACTATTTGGGCAGTGCCCTTGGCCAGTTTAGTGCCTCTTCTGCCCTGTATCACTTTTGGGTCTCTGCATCTCTGCCCCGTTCATCAGGAAGCCGTCCAGGGGTGGGCTTGGCCCTCTGCCCGGGGATGAGGAGCAGCACGGAGCCTGGGGAGGGCCTGTCCACCGCCAACCACATTCCTCCTCCTGGCCCTGACCCTGGTTCCTTTCTCTACCAGGAGCCCCTCACTCTTCCTCTGCTCCTGAAGTGGAAACGACAGACAACCAGACAAGCACAGCCGCCACCAAGATGGTGGTAGCAGGAATGCAAGGGCTGAACCAGAGCCTCGTGACCCACGGCGTCATGGCAGACCCGGCGGAGGCGGCCTTGGAGGGGACAGGAGCTTGAGTGCAGCTCCCAAAGCCCGGCCCATTTCTCTGACATCCTCCTGGTGCAGCCCCGTTAGCCTCCCTCGTCCTCAGGATGCCCCATATCCGCCCCCGTGTCTTCCGCTGGGGCGGTGTCTCTCAGGCACGCTCCACCCTCTCTCCAGGGCACTCCTGAATAAACCCGTCTTCAGCCAACCCTGGTCTCCTGAGGACGGGCCTGGAGTGGGGGAAGCTGGGCCCGTTCACTGTCACGTGGAGTCTGACCTCAGTCCAAAGTGCGGGTCTCCCTGGACACGGGGAGCTCGGGCTGGTCCTGACCTGAGTCACAGGCTGGTCTGTCGGCAGCCGGGCAGTCCTGCCTGCTCCGTCCTTGCTGGAGGACGAGACGGGGCTTCTGGGGGCTCATGAGCAGCAGAGCTGTTTAAGTTTGGGGGACTCCAGCTGCCTGACCCAGACACCTGCCCCTCTGCTCCCGGGGCCTGCAGGATGCCCTCCTGCTCCCTCTGCCCACCTGCCCCCAGGCTGGTGAGTGTCCTCGAGGCCTGGAGACATGAGAGGTCCAGCTCCAGAACCCTCCTCAGGCCAGGGCAGCCCTGGGACCCAGGCTCACAGCCACGTGCAGGACTGAGGGGGGGCTGGCAGGCAGAGTAGCTGTGATCTGATGTGTGTGCCAAGCACCAACCACAGTGCCGGCTGCCACCCCGGCCACCCACCCACCAGTCCCGCCAGCGGCTCTGGCCAAGGGCTCCCGAGCCTCAGAGACTCCTTCTCGTCCTTCCTTCACTCATCTTGGTCCTCTTGCCTACATTCTACACCCCTGGGACTCCTATTGCTGGGCCCCCCACAGAATCTCTTGGGAGGCCCCACTCTTTTTATACTGGCCCACTTTCTTCCCCCTCTCTCATTTGTCTTCTGTTATGATAGTTTCTCTCTAACAAAACACGTCCAGGGCCTCCCTGGTGGCGCAAGGGGTTAAGACACACCTATGGAGCTATCCACAGCCACTGCAGTTAGCGTTTGATTCCAGCCAGGGGGCTACCCAAATGGCACAGCAGACCTCTCCTGACTCGCCCGCTGCTCCCCTCAGCAGTGTAATCCAGTCATTCTGCCTGTTCTGTTCCCCACTCTGTCTCTGGTGAATGTTCTCACCCTCCTGTGCCTCTGGCCTGTACCCCAGCTCTTGTATGCATAAATAAATAAATCTTTTTAAAAAATCACAAACGATATAAGAAAATATTTAAAAACAAACAAACAAAAGAACACATCCAGAGAGTGACAGCGACACAGCCCCTCATCGTGTGACTGGAAGCCAGGCGAGGACACTTAGGGAGTGTGTTCAGCAGGGCAAGCTCCCAGAGAGGATCCTGAACTGGTTCTGACCAGTTCATTTTTGCACAATATTTGATTTCTCGCCCCAGGAGCAGTTCCTCTTATTCCCCACCACTGCAGCACCCGGGACCCGTCACCACAGGCCCCTGCGCTCTCCCTCCCTCGTCCGGCCCCGCCCCTGCCGGATGCCTCAGATCTGCAGTCTCTGCACATTTTGTCTTTTCCTGACCCTGTGTTCAGTTCCCTACATCCCCCTACATGTGAGACCATCTCATATTTATCTTTTTCCTTCCGATGTTTCACTGAGCATAATCCCTTGCAGCTTCATCCATGTTGCTGAAAATTGTGTAAGTTTATCCTTTTGATGGCTGAGTAATATTCCATCGTGTCCACAGACTACATCTTCTTGAGCCACTCGTCTGTTTTGGGGCATTTAGTTTGTTTCTGTATCTTATTTTTAAAGGGCAAAGAGGCAGTGGCCTCAATTTTCTGTCGTTTCTTCCTGCGGGCCTAGTCCCTGCCATTAGGTGCCAAGAGGCCAAGTCTGGACATTTCGGGGCAGGGCAGCTGCTGTTCAAGGTTCTAACCACAGACACTGCTGCTGCGGGAACTTGTGAAACAAGCCCGCTGAGCTCTTTAAAAGTAGAAAATCTACACCATGATGAAATGTTGCCCCAAAAGAATAAGTACATAACAAGGACAAGAAGAGAGAAGCTTTGGTGAGCGATGGGGGGATTTCAAAATAGAAAAAAAAAAAAAAACCTTGACCAACCACAGGAAATACTTACAGAAGACCACATGAATGTCCGAACCCCCAAAATACTGTCATTAACAGAAGTCAGCGCGGGAGGGGAGGGGCCGAGAGTAAGAGGCAAAGCCCTGGTGGTTTAGGACTGGAGCCCCGAGGGTTTAAGTGTGTTAACGATCAGACATCAAGTGGGGACTCAGCCAGGCTAAGTGGGGGCCTGGGAGGGCAGAGTCCAGTGAGCAGTGGGGCCATCAGGCCCTGACGGGTCTGCGCCCCATGTCCTCACCGTCCCTTGGGGCCTGGCCAAGCCCCCCTGCCGGGGACCAGCCTCCGGCAAAATGTCGTGTCAGGGGTTCCTGAAAGGATGAGATGGCGTCGGCGAAAAGGAAAGGGCTGAGGGGAAGGGGATGAGGTAGAAAGAGGAGACACTGACACTTGGTGAGGTGCTAGTATCTTCTGCTGAGAGGATAGTATCTTCAGCAGGTTTTTTATTTATACATTTTTTGCAAGCAGTGAGATGACATTATCATGTACACAGAAACAAAGCAGAAACAATCAGTGCATCTCTTTTTCCATGGGCTTTTGGCCACTACGTGCTCTCAGTAAGAAGGCCACTTTCAAGGGTAATAAAAAACTAAGCTTACACTAAAACTCATTGTTTCAGCTAAACAATAACCTAAGACAGTTGATAGCTGCCAGTACATCCCTATCAGCTAAAGCCTAAGCAAGAAAAGACTTTTCTTATTCTCATGGCCTTCACACCAGGGGCCGGCTGCTACTCAGCTATCAGAACTTTTTCCACCTAGAAACTCCTTAACTCAAATAGCTTTATTTAAAAACTTTCCCAAGAAACTTCAAGAGAAGGCAAAAGAAGGACCCACTATAATTATTGTGTTGTAATGCTTGTCAGGCATGTTCAACAAACCATCTCCCACTGTCAAGTGGGCCAAATTGCCCAACAACTAATTTCTAAACAAACAATTTTCTGTGCTATTTACTTACACTATGCTGATACATATAATTTATTGCCTAATATACTTTCTGATAAATTTTTCTCTCTCATGACCAAGAACAAAAAGCAAAGGGATGCCAGATCTTTAGCCCCACAGTGTGAGGCCTTTTCTCTTAGCTGCTTGTCAGTATCCTATCTGGCTGGGGCAACAATGTCTCCTGCAGCAACCCTACCCCTCCCCCCTCATGGCCCACATCTCTGTCCAGCGGTGACCTGGGAGGCCCAGGGGGGAAGCGCCCAGCCTCCTCTCTACCCGGTGCCCCGCTCCTCTGCCCCAGGAGCCCGCAGGAAAATCTCATGTCCCCGCTGGCGGGCGCAGGGTCCAGGGTCGTTCAAGAGCCTTAGTAACACCCACATCCTCCCTCCAGGCTACAGGGCTCCAGGCTGCTGCATCTGTTCTGTTCTGGGGTCTGACTGGGGGAGTCTCCACAGCCCCCAGCCCCCGGTTTCTCCCTGTGCCCCAAGTGGAAGGACCTGCCAGCTGGACCCTCAGATGAGGCAGGGACCTGGAGACAGTGGCAGGAAGGGCGAGGGGGCACGGAGAGGAGGCGATGCCAACCCCCCAGGTCAGGGCGGCAGGAGGCAGGGGCAGGCTGCTGAGGTCTCCTCCCCGGGAGCCAGATCCTGCTCCATGGGCTCAGGGCGACGCCCAGGTGGGCTTCCAGAACGGGCCTGTTTCCCTGTTGTCACAGCGTCTAGAATCTTGAAACCTATTTTTGGCCGGAGCCCCGAGCCCCATGGAACCCAGAGGAAAGTCTGTTAACCCCACAGGCAGCTCCCAGCTGAGATCATGTGTGTCCTGGGACGGGGCTTAGGGGAGAGGCATGTTCTCGAGTGTTCCTGCCGCCATTTTCTGTCACCCCAGAGCCCTCGGGAAGTAGGACGCAGATGGGGAGTGAGGGCGACCAGAGGAAGGTCCTGAGGTCTGGTAATCACAGCTGTAGGGTCTGAGGTCTCCGAGAATGTTCCGGAAGGGGGAACCTCACTGCCTCAGAAACCACTGCAACCACACCACTTCCTGACAAGTTTCTTCTCTTTTGTTTGAGTTTTTCTCTAGAAACAGATGTTGATGGACGTGGGTCCCCGGCTCTGTGTCACGATGGCCCCTCTGAGGCCGACTCACCCCGAGGACGGCACTGAGCATGCCCAGGAGCAGGGGCGCCTGCAGGAAGATGAGGTGCAGGAAGTGAACGCTGCAGAGCAGGGAGCTGTGGGGGGACAGGACACAGGGAATGAGCAACCTCCAGGGCCCCTTCCCCGCAGGCCTCCCTGGGCCGGCCCAGGGCTCCATGGCTGTGAATCCCGGACCTCAGCCAGGATAGGCCCCCGACACAGTCATGCTGCTCCAGGCTGAGACCCCAGCTCCTCCGGCCCCTTCAGCTGGGGGTGCCAGCAACACTGGAAGCAGGAGGGGGTCTTTCAAAGGGAGCTGCCCCGCCCCACCTGGACTCAGGTTCTGGCCCCTGAGTGGGGAGAGAAGGGGAAGCCTGTCAGCCTCTCCTCTCAGAGGGTCCAGAGACAAGTGCTGGCCGGGATGTGGGGCTACAAGGGGCCCCAGGAGAAGGGGGCATAGGATACAACGATATCTGAGCTGGTTTACCTGCTATCCGTTACAGTCAGGGGGGCTTCGCCCTCTTCTGGGGTGACTGGTGCTGTGCAGTGGGTGGAGGTGGCAGTGGTGGTGGACCCTGTAGTGGCTGCTTGGCTCACAGATCAGATACACACACTCTCTGCCTGGCCCAGCCTGCACGCTCCTCTGAGCCTGGGTATCCCAGGGCTGCCCTGAGGAGCCTGGGCCAGGGCCTTGGGGAGGAACTAGGGTTGAATCTCTCTTGTCTCTAGGCCTCAAGCAGACTCACTCACCTGGGGGCAGGTGGGGCTGTGGAGCAGGAGGGCGTCCTGCGGGCCCTGGGAGCAGAGGGGCAGGTGCTCAGGGCCAGGCCGCTAGAGTCCCTGAACCTTAAACAGCCCTGCTGCTCCTGCCAGTCCTGCCCGCACCCCACCCCCAGCCACCTCACCCTCCAGGTAGGGCAGAGCAGAGCAGGGCTGCCCAGCGGCTGACAGACCAGTGAGTGACTCAGGTCAACCAGCCCAAGCCCACGGTGTTCACAGTGGGCAAGTGGTGACCTTCTGTGATGTTCAGCCCTTCCCAGGACGAGGACAGGATTCCATGGGATGGTGGGGAGGGGCACAGCAGGGAACACGGGGGAGGTTGGGAAAGTCCCCGCAGGTCAAGAGCAAACAGCCTCCTGAAATTCAATGACCAGCAGCCCAGAGGAAGGGGAGACCTGCAAAGAGGAGGAAGAGGAAGCTTCCAGTCAGACAGGCAGAGTGTAAAAGCCACTTCTCCTTTCCTGATGACTGTCACGGTGGCCTCTGCTCAGAAACTCCACGCCCTGGGAGGGAGGGGCAGTGGGTCAGGCTCAGGGGGACATGCCCCGGGTAGGAAGGGGGTCTCCTGCTCAGGGGAGCCTCAAGGAGGTTTGGGATGGGCTTGCTAAGAAGTGGGAGGGCCCTGAAAGGTGCATCCCCCCAAGGTGAGGTCCAGTGGGTCTCCCGTCTCCCTTTGCCCAGCTCCCCTCTCTCCACGCCCCTCACCCAGCTGTGGGGTCCCACCTGGCAGAGACCCTGTCCCCCTCCTGGGCAAAGCTGCCTCTGGGCTCCTTTCCTTTCCCATCTTCAGGAAGGTCTTGATGCTCACCCCTGAGGTCAGTGCCCCAGAGAACCTCCCTCTGCCCTAATATGTCAAGAGGGAAGTCACTGCGGATGTGGAGACAGTGATGAGGGTGAAACTGAAAGGAGAGTCTCCAGGTCCCTGGACTCTGAAGCAGACTCAGGGTCCCTCCTGTGCTGGCCTCAAGGGCTTGAAGGGACGGCGCCTGTCAGCAGGGATGGGAGAGCAGCTGGCGTGTCTGCTCCCGGCCCTGTTCCTCTTCGTGGCAGGTGATGGGGGCTGGCCTGGGATGGAGGCTGTGGGGCTGGGGAAGGACACAGGGTCTGTGGGGCGGGGACGCGCCAGGGGACAGGGCAGGGCCATCCTCCCTGCAGACTCTCCCTCCCTGGGGAGGACCCTGTGTCTCTCAAGGCCCTGCTGTGCTGGGACTGAGCACTAGCCAGCAGAGGCTCCCTGAGGGCAGAGCCTGCTCCTGGCTGGGGGCCCAGGGTCAGGAGTCCCCAGGGCCCAGGCCTGCTCTCTCCTCAGGAGCAGGTCTCAGCGCAGGGCAGGCCTGTCAAGGAGGCCCAGGCTCTGAGGACTGAAGGGGCTCCCACACCTCAGCCACCAGGAGCTGGAGCCCAGGGGGGCACTGGCAGGGGCGGGCGGCAGCCTGGGCTCTGGGGAGGCTCAGGGCACATGTGGCGTGTGAGTTTCTGAGTTTCTGCTCTGGAGGCACCAAAGCCCAGAGCTGGTCCATGGGGTGAGGGCAGCAAGGCAGGATCATGGGGTCAGGGTTTGGGAGCCGGGAGGGAGGGGTTGTGACTGGTGGAGTGAAACATCAGAAGTGTCTATTTCTGGACGGTGTCATGGCCCTGGGGGAGCTGCTGGATGCTCAGACAGATGGAGGCGGGTGGGTCCATGGCCACAAGCCTCAGCTACTTCTCATCCTCCCTGGACCCCCTGAGGACCCGTAAGCCCAATTCTGGGGCAGGCAGCAGAGTCTCTTCTAGAAGGAGGTGACAATGGGGAACAAAACAGTCATTTATTTATTATCCACAGATTTGATCATCACTTATGTGGGAGAAAAGACTCTGAAAAGCAGAAATGTATGTCAAAAATTCACTGATAAGCCTCTTTATTATGTCCCTTTTTAAGTTAGCATAGCTAAAGGGGCTACATGTGTGCACTATTCAAGAGGCTGCATTATTCAACAACTGTGTGGCTTTAGTTATGGATCTGAATATCTTTAAATATAGTCTTTATAAAAAGATTTTTTTATTTATTTATGCTTACAAGAACTGAGGTGTAGACCAGAACACAGGGGGTGAGAGGACTCATCAGAGACAGAGTGGGGAGCAGAACAGGCACACAGACTGAAATTCACTGCTGTGGGGAGCAGTGGGGAGACAGGAGAGGTCTGTTGGGCCCTGTGGGTCACTCCCTGGCTGAGGATTAAACTCGTGCTGCAGTGGCTGTGATGGCACTGAGACTTAACCCCTTGGCTACCAGGGAGGCCTAACATAAATATAATCTTAATTCAGGATCATATGTATGTTTTGTTTTATTAAACTTTTCTGTCTCTCTGAAATGTCTTTGTGTGTGTTAAAAATCTTAATTATTTCTGCTGTGGCTTTTCCTCAGTATTTAATACACCTGTAATATGTCCTTGCTCACCACAACATGGCTTTGGAATTATTATATACTAACAAGTTATTTTAATAGTGGAAAATAATGCATCTGCAGAAAAGTGCATGAATGATGAGCAATGTAGTGAGCACGCACCAGTTTCCACAATGACCTGGCATGTGAAGTGTGTGATCCCTGACCTTCCAGGAAAGGAAGTTCTGTGTCTTCACTAAGGCTTTAAAACCTGAGGGCGTGGGGCCTGCTCTGTGGCCTGGGCCAGGAGGGTGACCATGGGGCCAGAGGCGCTCGCTGCTCCCCTGAGAAGATGAGGAGGTGACCTGGATGAGGCCCGAGAGCTGGTCCTGACATGAGTCTGCTGGCCGCGGTGCCCTTGGATGAGGGCTGGGCATGGAGCAGACAGGGGAGCCTGTTGTCCGGGGTCCCTCCTGGGAGAGGAGACACCTGGTCCCCGACACCCGCCGTGAAGCCCCCGGGTCAGTGACCATGAGGCTGTTATTGACGAGGAGGGTCACAAGGAAGGACAAAGTGGGAGCCCACTCAGGGGTTGAGGAAAAATTTTAAGAGTTTCAGTGAAGGGCTACAAAAAAAAGGCGCTCACCACAGCCTGTGTCCATCCTCACGGGGCTATGTGACCCCACAAAGCTGACTGTCACCAGCACCAAGGGCTGCTCAAGCGGCCTGAGTACCTCTGGGGATTTGTCAGAAGACCCGGCAGGACTGAGAAGCAGGACGGTCTGCGAGGGTTCGAAGGTTCGGGTCCAGGCTTGCTCTGAGGCTGCCCTGAGGAGCTGGGCCAGTCCTGTGGGTGCGTCTCTGTGATAGTCAGTCCTGGCCATCAGAGCCCCTGGCGGGGCTCACTGACAGTGCGGTGTCGGTATAGCCAAGCTATGAGACCAACGAGTCAGGGAGGGCTGGGAGCACTGACGGCAGCTATGAGATGCTCGTGGCCACCCGCCCTCGTCCACCCCAGGCCACGGCGCGTCGCAGCTGTACTCACGCCCGTGAGCGCGGGTCAGAGGCTGCACCCCTGGGCAGGGCTCCCTGGGGCTCCGTAACTGTGGAGGTTTTTGAGCAGGTCCCGTTTAGTTGTGTCTGTTACTCTGAGTCCTTCAAGCAAAAGCCTGGACTGAACCGCCAAGCACCTGGGGTCCTCGATCTGCCGGGTCGGGAGAGCACAAGGAGGCACGTCAGGGTCTCTCAGCTCCTGCTTGAGTCATTCCCCCCCGGGGTTAACAACATCTGCCAACACGGGGAGGCACGAAGGGGCAGCTGTGTCACATCTGACCCTGCTCCTCTCACAAGCCCGCCTGGCTAGGAACTTGCGATGGGAATTGGCAACTTTCAGTGGGGGACGTGGCCCCCGTGTGACATGGACCCACAGCACGTGTGGCCACTGGGCAGCAGTGCCCGGTCAGCGCCACAGCTGTCCCCGCAGTGGATTCCGAGGGAACCCCTAGGAGCTCAGAGTCATGGGGGCAAACCCTACTCCAGGGGTGCGGGAGCCTCAGCTGCACCTCCCGGGTACCGGTGCGGGGTGGGCACAGGCCTCTTTTGGAGAGGCGGGTCCTCTGGGATTTGATCCCCATCAGGCAGAATAACCAAGGCCCCCCAGCAAGGGGCCTTGCTGGGGACAGAGATTCATTGACGATGGGTGTGTGTGTGAATCTGGGGGCTGTTACTGCTCAGGGCCAGCATCTCTGTGTCTCTCCCTCTGAGCTGTGTCTCAGGTGCTGTTCCAGGGGCTTTGCCCAGTGTAGTGTAGAAGGACTCCTGGGGGTCATTCCCTCCATGGCTGTATCCCCCTCCCCGCCCTTGGGCTGAGGGGGTAGGTGCAGGGCAGGAGGCTGGGCCTGTGTGCAGGTGGGGTCACAGGGGCATGGACGTGTGTTTTCCAGGCTCCTCTGCCGTCACGGGTCCAGGCGCAGTGAAGGGCTGGGAGCGGGGCTCGCTGACCGTGCGGTGTGACTATGGCCCAGACTACAAGACCCACAGGAAGTGGTGGTGTCGAGGGGCTGACTGGATGAGCTGCAACACCCTTGTTAGAACCACCGGCTCGGAGCAGGAGGTGAAGAAGGACCGCGTGTCCATCAGGGACAATCAGAGATACCGCACATTCACCGTGACCATGGAGGCGCTCACGCTGGGCGATGCGGACACTTACTGGTGTGGGGTTGATATAGAAGCACATCCTGACCTTGGGGCCCAAGTTAAAGTGACCGTTGACCCAGGTGAGCGCCTGTGCGTGTGGCTGTGTCTCTGCGGTACCTGCTCTGTCCTGGTCCCTCAGGTCCCAGAGGGGGGAGCCTCACCCGGGGGTGCTGGGAGGGGGGCTTCTCCTGGATGCTCAAGGCTCCAGGCACCTCCTGGACAGGAGGATCCTTGTGGCTCACTGTCCCCCTCTCCCCAGCTCAGCCCCTCTGTCCATGGTCACAGAAGTCAGGTGATACCCTGGTCAGCACATGGGTAAAGGGACCCCCTTCCATGGGGATAGAGACCCCAACTCCTGCCAGTGATTCTGGGGACCTCTCTGTTCCTTCTGGAGTTTGGGGCTGAGACCTCATCGTGACTGTTCCCTCCCAAGCTCCATGTCCAGGCAGGGGACAGCCTGGCACAGACCATGGCTCATTCCTGAGCCTTTAAAAGTCTTCATAACTGATGGGCTGTACCTCTGGGGCCTGGAATCCCACCACGAGCCATTAATGCCCCTGCTATAGGGTGTCCTTTCAGAGTCTTTCTAGAATTCAGACCCTGAGGGAGGGGCTGCTTCAAGGCCCCATCTCCTGAGCTTCAAGCAGTGAATTTGGGCCTCCCTTCCTGCTGACCGCCCCCAGGCACTGGTGGAAATGGGGTGAGCACAAGGGTCAGCAGAGCCTCTACCACCCCACCACCCGGGGACCTGGAGGCAGGTCACGCTGCAGGCGCAGCCGTTCACGTCCTATGGAATCCTGAGCTCATCCTGGGAAGGGCCGCCTGTCAGAGAAGGTCAACACTTGCCCAAAGTGCAGGTCTCCTTGGGACTCTTGGGTTCGGGCTGGTCCTGACCTGAGTCACATGCTGATCTGTCAGGCACTGGGCAGCCCTGCTTTGCTCTGTCCTCGCTGGAGGAGGAACAGGGGGTCTGAGGGGGACTCAGGAGCAGCAGGGCTGTTTATGGTTCAGGGACTTCAGCTACCTGTTCCTGAGTGCCCCTCTGCTCCCGGGGCCTGCCGGACGCCCTCCTGCTCCATAGCCCACCTGCCCCAGGCTCCTGAGTCGGCTTGAAGCCTGGAGACACATCCAGACCCCTCCCCTCATCTCTGGTCCAGGCTCCTCAACCAGGGCATTGTTGGGACCCCAAGGTTCAGAGGAATCACAGGACTGGGATCAGGTGGTCAGGCAGAGTGTGTGTATCTGATTTGTGTCCAAGCAGCCGCTGCAGTGCCCACCAACACCACCATGACCACCACCACCATGACACACCACAAAGCACCGGTCTCCCCAGAAGAGGACAAAGACCCCCCAACTGTAACCAATAGCAGGTAAGAAAGCTCTGTTGCTGCTGAGTCCTGTGCCTGGTGGGCTGAAGCTCCCTTGGGAGTCCTTTGTAGGGCCATGTCCCGGTCAGCACTTGACTCCCGACTTTCTGGGTCCTTTGAGGGGGAGGCTGAGGGGCTCCCCTTCTCTCCCAGCTCAGGAGGCCAGACTTGAACCAGGTGAGGACGGGGTGGCTCCTCTTGGGGGTCAGAGGCAGGTGCGTCCTGGCCCCTCTCCTGCTTCTGGAATTGGGGCAACTCTAGTGTCCCCTGGCATGTGGCCCCTCCATCCTGCTCCCGGGGCCTCTCCCTGCGGGTCTCTTGGCCTCTTTCCCTCTTACAAGGAACCAGTCACTGGACAGGGCTCCCGCCCAGAGCAACCTCCTCACCTTGATGGCACTTGCAAGGGTCTCCTGTCCAGGAGGTCACCCCGGGTCTGAGTGGCCTGGACTGGGGGGACACTATTCTGCCAGCGCTGGTCAGGGGGCCAGGGAGGCTTCTCCACGCCTGTTCCCACACAACTCTGGGCCTTACTCACTCAACCTTCAGGTTTGCAAACATGTCTGCAGAGCCCAGCGGGGGCCTGCTCTGAACCCCTCCCCTTCACAGTTCTCCTCCTCAGGGCCCGCGAAGCTCTTCTATAAATCATGGGGGTGCAGCGGGGGCATAGGGCAGGACTCTGGGGAGGGCGTGTCGTGAAGCCCAAGGGTGTGGTGCTTGGAGAGGACACAGGTGTCTCAGGCCTGGTGGGGACATGTGCATGTGGGGCCCCCACGGCCTCTCCTCAGTTCCCGGGACACGTCCTGTGTCATCCTGCCTCACATGCACTCGGGTCAGATGCTCTCGGGCATCCTCAAACACCCGGGAGCTGAATGTGGCCTCCTTGGCTGAGGGAGAAGTAAGGGTGGCCCAGGAGGGGGTCCAGACACTGTGGGGATGTGGCTCCCAGAGTAGTAGGGATCCAGGGGTGAGTAAGGTCACAGGAACCACAGGAACAGCCAGGGAGGAGCAGGAACACACAGAACCGAGGGGCAGCGCCCCCACGTCCAAGGCCACATCAGAGCAGCCTCTCCAGGTGTGGCTTCGGGCAGGTCCTCTGAGCTGTGACCAGATGTGCCCCTGACAGACACTTTACATGCAGCAGCGGCGGGGGGACCGCAGGAGCAGCCAGGGCGACACTGACCAGAAAGCCCGGCCTGTGTCCAGGCTGCATGAGAACCAGGCAGAAGGGAAGGGGGCTGGGGGCAGCAGGAAGGGGATGGGGCCAAGTTTGGGGCAGGAGGAGCTGGAGGCTCACCCTGGAGCACCATGACCGTGGCCTGGGGGAGCTGTCCTGGCTGAGTTCTGGGGGGCTCAGAGCCAATGGAGCCCCCGATGGGCCCAGGGAGGGCTGGGGTTGGGGCCCTGAAGGCTGCTCATCTCCTGTGTCCTGTCCCCCCACAGCTCCCTGCTGGGCAGCGTCTACTTCCTGCTCCTGGTCTTCCTGAAGGTGCCCCTGCTCCTGAGCATGCTCAGTGCCGTCCTCTGAGCGCACCGGCCTCAGAGGCGCCCTGGGAGGAGACAGAGTCAGCCTGACTACGAGAACCAGGGACACTGATGCCTCCGCACCCCCCGGGACAGTCCCCGCTGGCGGGTGGACACGACCTCTGGCCAATAAATCCCCCGACACTGTCTGCGCATCTGTTGGCGTCTCCTGAACGTCTCCCGGCTTTTGTGTGTGTTGGGCCTCGGGCCGCCATCGACGCACGCCCTCTAGCTCTGATACCCCTGAATTTGGGGTTCCTGATGCCGTGGCGGTGTCACCAGGACCTCGGGCTTCCGCTGCAGTCCTGTGTTCTCGATTCATCCTCCTCGCCCACGCCCAGGGCTGGTGTCCAGTGTGAGGTTCCCGGACAGCTGAGCCTCTGACAGAGCAGACTCGGGGCACCGGAGCCGCTGCGACCAGAGGAGCTGCAACTTCACGCTCACATCCACTCTGCTGTCACAAGGACAGAGACTGGGGCTCATGACACACAGACGCTGCCGTCGCAGATCCGGGGCGCCAGTCCAGGATCAGGGTGCACAGGGCATGGTCTGCTCACCCCTATGCGGCATAGGTGCTGCCTACCTGCCATACCTCACATGGCAGGAGGGGTGAGGGGGCTTCTTTAGGAAGATGCCAACCCTATCATGTCGGCATTAGGCTGGTGCGATTAGAATGGGCGTCTGTGTGTGGTCTCAGGCCCCATCCTGCAGCTGCCCTCGGGATCCGGACACTCACCTCATTGACAGCTAAGACGTCTCTGTACGTCCATGAGGGTCTCTTGGGGAGCACCTAAGGGTGTTGCTGCGTCAGGGAAACCAACCAAGAGTCAGGCTGACCTTCCAGTTTGGCCCCTGACTTCTGGGTGGGGGGAGGGACCAGTCACCAGCGACCAATAGTCAGTCAGTCATGGCCCCGCAGTCAGCCTCCGACCATCCCAGGGGAGGGGACTGAGAGCTCGTCCAGGCTGGGGGTCCACTGTCACCCCCCGGGCTCCAGGAGGACAGAAGCCCCGCTCTGGCTTGTTCATCGGGCTCCTAATTCCTGTCTCCGGCCTCCTTGCCGGGCGTCTGCCGCCCCAGAGGGAGCTGAGTTCTCCGAGAGCACCTGCCCACTCTGCACACGGACTTCCAAGACCTTTGAGGTTCTGCGAACAGAACTTCTCCCAGGCCTCACTCCTGTCCTCTGAGGACACGCTGGCTGTGTGCACGCGCCCTACTGGCTACAGGAGCTTGTTTTCAGCAGGAACCTGTTCCTCTGGATCAGCAACACACAGTGGCGTGCTATGTTTTGTTCCTTTGCTCATATCTTTAATAAAGCTTGGCCGGGAGAGGGAGAGGCAGCGCTGCTCTCCATGGCTCTCCCCAGCCACCCCTGCCGCACATTCGCTCAGACGCCGAGTCTCGGGTAACAGCTGAGGCCCTCCCGGCTGTCTGGCTGTCCGCGGCTGCTCCTGACGACGAGCACCGCTCCTTTCTGGCGCTGGAGGCCAGGACAGAAGTGACCCCTGAACCTGCTTCTGAGTCCGGACCTGGGAGAATTCCTCTGAGTTTCTCTCTCATCCCTTCCTGTTATACCTGCACCTGCTTCTCCTCCTCACATATGAGGAGAAGAGGGGGTGTTTGGGGCACTGAACTTCGGGCTGTGTGAGACAAGACCTTTGTGCAGATGCACAGAAGAAGAGCAGAGCTGGGGCGGGGGGCGGTTGCCAGCAGGAGTTCAGGGGTCTCTGTCAGAAGGAGACAATAGAGTTGGGTGGGGAGTCTGGTGATCTAGAGACTCGATGGACTTGCCTTGGGGAAAAAGCAGCACTCTGGCCTCCCCACCTTCCAGGAGGACGACCCCATCCTCAACCTCCTTCACAGCCCTCCCCGAGAGCAGGACACCCCCTTCCTGCTTTGGGTCTTGTCCCTGCTGAGCCTGACAAGCCGCCCCTTCATCCCAGACCCCTACGAACTCTGAGCAGAGGCCACCACGAGGAGATTATTGGAAATGAGGGGTGGCTTTTACCCTCTGCCTTTTATTCTGGAAGGTTCTTCTTCCTCTTTGCCTATTTCCCTGATGCAAGAAACTGGCTTTTCTGACGGCCTCTAGTGACTTTCCTGCTGCTGTCCCATTCCCTCAGGGGTGCCCCTCTTTTTCCGTGCCCTGGTCCTTCTCCCCTACATTGGATTTGATTTTTTGTATCTCTTCTTTATCATTTTTTATCACTATTAATTTTCATTGTAATTTTTGGAGATTTTTCATTTGTCTTCTATTTGTACGTGGCCATCTAACCCTTGGATGAAATGTTTGGTGTAGAAATTAAATTTTTTAAAAAATTTATTCATTTATACAAGAAATGGGGGACAGGCCAGAGGTGCAGGATGGTGAGAGGATTCACCAGAGACAGAGTGGGGAGCAGAACAGGCAGACTGACTGAAATACACTGCTGAGGGGAGCAGCAGGGAGACAGGAGAGGTCTGCTGCGCCATGTGGGTTGCTCCGCAGCCGGGGATCAAAACCGGCACTGCAGAGGCTGCGGACAGCTTCATAGCGCTGTGCTCAACCGCTTGTGCCGCCAGGGAGGCCCAGTTGAAATTAATTTTTATGTGAAATTCTCCATGGTTGTTCTCAAATGCCGAATTTTTGATCTCCCCTCCCTTGAATCCTGCTCTTCATCTCCATGACTCTGTCCTTGTGGGTCCTGCTCTATATTTGTCCATCATCACGGTGATCCTTCCAGGTTCCAGGTGTAACAGAGAATGAGCCTGCACGGAGCTGGCAGACTTCTAAGCCTTGGAGCTGTGAAACAGGTCAGCTTCCTTCAGCAAGTTCATGCCACTGCCCCAGGTATGACGGGACCCATGTCCACTGGTGGCTCCCACTGCTTGAGAGGACACAGGTGTCTCGGACTAGGCGGAGAAATGTCCATGTGGGGCCCCCACGGCCTCTCCTCAGTTCCCCAGGACATGTCCTATCTCACCCTGTCTCTTGCGCCCTGTGTCAGATGCTCTCGGATGTCCCCAAATACCCAGGAGCTGAGAGCAGCCTCCCTGGCTGAGGGAGAAGCGAGGGTGGCCATGGAGGTTGCCCAGACACTGTGGGGGCGGGGTCCCAGGGTAGTAGAGATCTAGGGGTGAGTAAGGTCACGGGCACCACGAGGAGCAGATAGGGAGGAGCAGGAACACACAGAACCGAGGGGCAGAGCGGCCTCTCCAGGTGTGGTGTCAGGCAGGTCCCTGAGCTGTGACCCGGATGTGCCCCTGACAGCCGGTTTACATGCAGCAGTTGTGGGGGGACCGTGGCAGCTGCCAGGGTGACACCTAGCCAGGCGGGCTTGTGAGAGGAGCAGGGTCAGGTGTAAACACCAGCGTGTTTGGTGGTTCGGTCCAGGCTTTTGCTTGAAGGACTCAGAGTAACGGACACAACTAAATGGGACCTGCTCAAAAATCTCCACAGTTACAGAGCCCCAGGGAGCCCTGCCCAGGATGCAGCCTCTGACCCGCTCTCACGGGCGTGAGTACAGCTGCGACGCGCCGTGGCCTGGGGTGGACGAGGGCGGGTGGCCACGAGCATCTCACAGCTGCCATCAGTGCTCCCAGCCCTCCCTGACCACCTGCCAGGACTGACCGTCAGAGAGACGCACCCACAGGACAGGCCCAGCCCCTCAGGGAAGCCCCAAGCAGGCCTGGATCCATGCCCTGAACCCCACACCTGCCTCATCCTCTCAGCCCTGCCGGCTCTGATGAGAAATCCCCAGAGGGGCTCAGGCCTCTTGAGCAGCCCTTGGTGCTGGTGACAGTCAGCTTTTTGGGGTTCACATAACCTGTGGGGATCGACACAGGCCCTGGTGAGCGCCTTTTTTTTTTGTAGTCCTTCACTGAAACGCTTTAAATTTTTCCTCAATCCTGAGTGGGCTCCCACTCTGTCCTTCCTTGTGTCCCTCTCGTCAATAACAGCCTCATGGTCACTGACCTGGGGGTTTCAAGGCGGGTGTTGGGGACCCTACCATTCCTGCTCTGTTCCCTGTCCCACGGGGGGGGGCGAAAAACAACCCCCCAAGACAATAGGAGAGATCTCTGGCGCCACCTAGCGACCAGAAAAAAAGTCACTAACATTCCATAGAACCGGGAAATTTCTTAAGAAAAGACTGCTTGAAAAGGGCAGAAGGTTCCCGGAGAAGCCAGTGGCAAGCTGGGAAGTTAGCCCATGCCTGGACCCTTCCAACCAGCAGTCTGAACCCACAGGGGGAGCAGGCACCCACACCGGGGCAGACCAGGTGCGCAGAAGAGTGTGCCTGAGACCAGATGTACAGGCACTGCATCCTGCACCGCCGTTTTAGAACAGGGGCATTTCTTCAGTAAAGACTGCCTGAAACCAGCATAAAGCTCCTTCAGAAGCCAGAGATGGTTCCTGGAGGAGCCAGACGGGAGCGGAGAAGTTCACCCAAGATGCTGGCCTGTCCCAGCAACACAGTGTCCCAACGCATATGGCAAATTAGAAAGCAGACAGTAGGGAGGAGAAGAACCACATGCAATCTAACAACTCCTCAGGAAAAAAGCACACCACAAAAAGAAAACCACCCCCCAGATTACAACGACAGTAACTTGTAAGAACTTCTGAGCCTTCCAGAAAGAGAATTTAAAATTGCCATGATTAAAAAAGTGACAGAAGTCATAAAGGAAAACAATGATATGAGAAAAATAATCAACAATCAGAAGAATGAAATTGAATCCCTAAAGACGGAAGCAAAAGAAATGCAGGAGATCAAAGAATTAATGGAGGCACTAAAGAACTCTGGGAAAAGCAATGAAAGCAGAATAGATGAAATGGAAGAATGAATAAGTACTCTGGAAGACACAGAAATAAAAAGAACCAAAACAGAAAAGGAAAGAGAAGTACGAAGGAAAAAGAATGAAGAAAGAATTCGGGAACTATCTGACTCCATGAGGAAAGGAAATATAAGAGTGATAGGAATTCCAGAAGGAGAGGAGAGAGATGTAGGAACAGAGAAAATATTACAGGAGATAATTGAAGAGAACTTCCCAAATGTGAAGAAGGAGCTGAAAATTGATATACAAGAAGCAAGAAGAACACCAAACTTCTACGACGAAAGGAAAAATACAGCAAGACACATAATAGTAAAGCTCCCAAGAATCCAGGACAAGGAAAAAATAATGAAGCTGACAAGAGGGAAGAAACAGATAACATTCAAAGGAAAACCAATCAGGCTGACATCGGACTTCTCTGAAGAAACACTACGGGCAAGGAGAGAGTGGAGGGACATAGTCAACAGACTCCAAGAAAACAGATGCCAACCAAGAATACTCTATCCCGCAAAGCTCTCCTTCCTCTATGAAGAAAGAATAAGGACCTTCCCAGACAAACAGAAACTCTGGAATTTCATAATGGCTAAACCCCCACTCCAAAAAATACTACAAGGAATCCTAAAGCCAGAACCTCAGAGGGATGAATAACAACGAAAGAAGGCCAAAAAAAAAATGTTATTAAAAGAATAAATAAATAAAATCAAAGGAAAGACAAACACAATGGCAAATACAGATGCTAACATCAATATTAACTCTAAATGTAAATGGACTAAACTCTTCAATAAAAAGACACAGAGTTGCAGCCTGTATTAAGAAACAAAACCCAACCTTTTGCTGTCTCCAGGAAACACATTTAGTTACAAAAGATAAAAATAGGCTCAAAGTTAAAGGATGGAAAACAATCCACAAGCAAATGGACCAAAAAAGAAAGCAGGAACAGCTGTACTTATATCAGATAAAACAGACTTCAAACTCAAAAAAATAAAAAAAGACCCCAATGATCACTGCATTATGATCAAGGGGACAATACTTCAAGAAGAAATAACACTCATTAACATATACTCACCAAACAAAGGAGCACCAAAATATATCAGACAACTGTTGTCCTCTCTGAAAACAGACATCAGAGAAAACATATACGTAGTGGGAGACTTCAACACACCACTATCAACAATGGATAGATCAACAAGACAAAAAATAAGTAAAGAAACTAGAGCTCTAAATAAGGACCTAGAGCATTTGGGCTTAACAGACATCTATAGAACACTAAACCCCCAAAAAATGGAATACACATTTTTCTCAAGTGCACACGGATCATTCTCCAGGATTGATCACATACTGGGGCACAAGACAAACATCAACAGATACACCAAGATTGAAATCATACCAACCATCTTTTCTGACCATGAAGGCATCAAACTAGAAATAAACCATAAAAAGAAGGCAAGGAACTTTCCTACCTCATGGAGATTAAAAACCACACTACTGGAAGACCACTGGACTAATGAGGAGATCAAAGAAGAAATTAAAAAATTCTTTGAATTGAATGACAAGGAGGACACCAATATCCTGAATGTATGGGATGCAGCAAAAGCAGTAATAAGAGGAAAATATATAGCAATAGAAGCTCACATCAAGAAACAAGAAAGAACTCAAAGAAACAACTTAATCTCGAAGCTCAAAGATCTAGAAAAAGAACAACAAAAAAAACCCCAAAACCAGTAGAAGAAAAGAAATAATAAAAACCAAAGCAGAAATAAATGAAATTGAAACTAAAAAAACAATCCAAAAGATCAATGAAACCAAGAGCTGGTTCTTTGAAAAAATCAATAATATAGACAAACCCCTAGCCAGGCTCACAAAGGAAAAAAGGGAGAAAGCACAAATAAACAGGATCATAAATGAAAGAGGAGAAATCACAACGGACACAGCAGAAATCAAAAGAATAATCAGTAACTACTATGAACACTTATATGGAAACAAGTTCAACAATCTAGAGGAGATGGACAAATTCCTACAACTCTACAATCACCCAAAGCTAGATAAAGAAGAAATAGAACACCTAAACAGACCAATTACAATTAGCGAAATTGAAATGGTAATCAAAAACCTCCCCAAAAACAAAAGCCCAGGACCTGATGGATTTACAAATGAATTCTATCAAACATTCAGAGATGAATTAGTGCCCATCCTTCACAAACTCTTCCAAAAAATTGAGAAGGAAGGGACAATACCAAACACGTTCTATGAAGCCAACATTACACTAATACCAAAACCGAACAAGGACAACACAAAAAAGGAAAACTACAAGCCAATCTCCCTAATGAACACTGATGCAAAAATCCTCAATAAAATTTTAGCTATCAGAATCCAACAATGTGTCCATAAGATAATTCACCACAACCAAGTAGTTTTCATTCCAGGGACACAAGGATGGTTCAACATCCGAAAATCAATCAACGTTATCCAACACATCAACAAAAAGAAATATAAAAACCATATGATAATATCAATAGATGCTGAGAAAGCTTTTGACAAAGTGCAACACCCATTCATGATAAAAGCCCTTGAAATTCTTGGGATACAAGGAACATACCTCAACATCATAAAGGCCATCTATGACAAGCCAACAGCCAGTATCATTCTCAATGGTGAAAAGCTGAAAGCAATTCCATTAAGATCTGGAACAAGACAAGGATGTCCACTCTCACCACTGCTTTTCAATATAATACTGGAAGTCCTAGCCAGAGCAATAAGACAAGAGAAAGACATACAAGGAATCCAAATAGGAAAAGAGAAGTCAAACTATCACTATTCGCAGATGATAGGATAATATACATAGAGAACCCCAAAAACTCCACAGAAAAACTAATTCAACTCATCAATCAGTTCAGTAAAGTGGCAGGATACAAAATCAACATGCAAAAGTCAGTAGCCTTCCTATACACAAACAATAAATCTGAAGAAGAAGAAATAAAAAAGAAATCCCTTTCAAATATTTGGGAATAAATCTAACAAAAGAGGTAAAGGACCTATACAAAGAAAACACTGTTAAAAGAAATAGAAGAAGACACAAAGAAATGGAAAGACATCCCCTGCTCATGGATTGGAAGAATAAACATTATTAAAATGGCCATCCTTCCAAAAGCAATATACAGATTCAATGCTATTCCAATCAAAATTTCAATGTCATTCTTCAAAGAAATAGAACAATTATTGATGAAATTCATATGGAATCACAAAAAACCCTGAATAGCCAAAGCTCTCCTGAAAAAAAAAAAAGAAGGGAATGGAGGCATCACACTCCCAGACTTCAAACTCTACTACAAAGCCATAATCATCAAAACTGCATGGTATTGGAACAAGAACAGACATACAGACCAATGGAATCAAATAGAAAATCCAGAAATAAACCCACAGATTTATGGTCAACTAATCTTTGACAGAGGAGCAAAGACTATGCATTGGAGAAAAGAAAGTTTGTTCAATAAATGGTGCTGGGAAAACTGGGTCGCTACATGCAAAAGAATGAAGCTTGACCACTACCTCACACCATACACAAAAATCAACTCAAAATGGATTAAAGAGCTAGACATAAGACCTGAAACCATAAAATACATAGAAGGAAATATAGGCGAAACACTACGGGATTTGCACATCAAAGACATCTTTACAGACACATCACCCAAAGCAGTGATAGTGAAGGCAAAGATAAACAGCTGGGACTACATCAAATTAAAGAGCTTCTGCACAGCAAAAGAGACAATAACAAAAACAAAGAGAAACCCCACCGACTGGTAGAACATTTTTGCACACAACACTAATGATAAAGGACTGATCACAAAAATCTGCAAAGAGCTGATGAGACTCAATAACAACAAAGAAAATAATCCAGTCAAAAAATGGGCAGAAGAGCTAAAAAGAAACTTCTCTGAAGAGGAAATGCAAATGGCCAACAGGCATATGAAAAAATGTTCAACATCACTTGTAATCAGGGAAATGCAAATCAAAACTACCATGAGATACCATCTCACACCAGTGAGAATGGCACATATTAAAAAAACTAGCAACAACAAGTGTTGGCGAGGGTGTGGAGAAAAAGGAACTTTCCTGCACTGTTGGTGGGAGTGCAAACTGGTCCAACCACTATGGAGAGCTGTGTGGAGATTTCTGGACCTACTAAACATAGAGCTTCCATAGGATCCAGCAATTCCACTCCTAGTTATTTACCCAAAGGACACAGAAACATCAGTTCCAAAGAGCACCTGCACCCCTATGTTTATAGCAGCACTGTTTACAATAGCTAAGCTTTGGAAACAACCCAAGTGCCCAAAAATAGATGACTGGATCAAGAAGATGTGGTACATTTATACCATGGAATATTACTCAACATTCAAAAAAGATAAACACATGCAATTTGCAGCAACATGGATGGCGCTGGAAGGGATCATGCTCAGCGAAATAAGCCAGAAAGAAAAAGAAAAATACCGGATGGTCTCACTCATAGCAGGAATCTAGAAAACTTAAATAAGGGACCAGGAAAATGAATAACTATAAGTTAAGAAAGTGAAAGTGAAAATCAAAATCAACAAAAAACTATGAACCAGAGACACTTTTTGGGGGGTGGGGGGCGGGATGGGAGGGATTGGGGTCAGAATGGGGGGGTTGAAATTGTTTGGGGAATATAAAAATAAAATTTATTATTAAAAAAACAAATTAAACATCAAAATTCTATTCACTAGCTATTACTTTATATGTATCTAACTTCTAAGAATGAAAAATAAGCAAATGATGATGATGAATCAACATAAACACAAGAACCAAATAAAATATACTGACAAATTACTTTGATCAAAAAAAAAAAAAAGGCTTAGTGAAGACACAGAACCTCCTTTCCTGGAAGGTCAGTGATCACACACTTCACATGCCAGGTCATTGTGGAAACTGGTGCCCGCTCTACTACATTGCTCATCATGGACATTGGTGTTCTATGTACTTTTCTGCAGACACGTATTTTCCACAACTAAAATAACCTGTAGGTATATAGTAACCCCAAAGCCAAGTTGTGCTGAGCAAGGACGTACTACAGTCACTCCAGCAGAAACTGTGAACCACATACGAGTTCTCAGTGTTCCTGTCAGATGCTTCTGGAGCTAAGACCAAAACACGAGAGAAGGAAAATCACCAAACTTATGCTTATTAAAAAGGAGTTGGAAAAAAAGATTTAAATAAAACTATTTTTGTCCATAATTGAATTCAACAGTGAGATTTGCACGTGTATTTCAGTGACGTCCCTGTGGGCCAGAAATAAACATTGAACAACCCAAGGAAAACAAGCTCCATCCTGACAACATGCAGGTGTGTTACAGACCCGGGAAGAGCCACCGAGACACAAGTCAGACTTGTAAACACACGTGATGCAATTTTAGGGACAGAAAGGTTTAACAACACAAAATCTATAGTATGATCCTGAATTAAGACCGGATTCATTTTAGTCAGAACACTCCATGACAAACACTGCTCAGTTTTTCCTGTTTGCTACGGCAGCTCTAGAATAATGCAGAATGCACCCCCTTTACCTCCACTAACTCAAAGTGACACAATTAAAAGGTTTGTCTGTAAATATGTGGCAAACATTTCTGCTTTCAGAGTCTTTTCACCCACATAAGTGATGATAAAGTTTGCAGATAAATGATCGTTTTGATCCCCATTGCTGCCTCCTTCAAGAAGAGACTCTGCTGTCTGTCCCAGGGTTGGGGTTACAGGTCCTCAGGGGGCCCAGGAAGGATGAGAAGTAGCAGAGACTTGAAGGCATGGATCCCCCACCCCGGTTCTGCCTCAGCACCTAGCGGCTCCCCAAGGGCATAGACACCACCCAGAAATAGACACTCCCGATGTCTCACCCCACCAACTTCCCCTCTCCCCTGGGCTCCCAGCCCCAGCCCCACTGACCCCAGGAGCCTGGCTTGCTGCCCTCACCCCATGGACCAGCTCTGGGCTTTGGCACCTCCAAAGCAGAAACTCAGGCACCACGTGAGCCCTGAGCCTCCCCAGAGCCCGGGCAGCTACTCCCCTGCCTGTGCCCCCCTGGGCTCCAGCTCCTGGGGGCTGAGGTCCAGGACCCCCTTCAGCCCTCAGAGATTGGGCCTCCTTGACAGGCCTGCCCTGAGCTGAGTCTGCTCCTGAGGAGAGAGCAGGCCTGGGCCCTCGGACCCCTCACCCTGGGCCCCCAGCCAGGACCAGGCTCTGCCCTCAGGGCGCCTCTGCTGGCCGGTGCCCTCTGTCCCAGCAAGGCAGGGCCTGTGAGAGACCCTGGGTCCTCCCCAGGGAGGGAGAGTCTGCAGGGAGGATGGCCCTGCCCTGTCCCCTGGCGTGTCCCCGCCCACAGACCCGTGTCCTGCCCCAGCCCCTCTGCCTCCATCCCAGGCCCAGCCCCCCTCACCTGGGGCCACGAGCAGGACCAGGGCCGGGAGCAGACACGCCAGCTGCTCTCCCATCCCTGCTGACAGGCGCCGTCCCTTCAAGCCCTTGAGGCCAGCGCAGGAGGGACCCTGAGTCTGCTTCAGAGTCCAGGGACCTGGAGACTCTCCTTTCAGTTTCACCCTCATCACTGTCTCCACATCTGCAGGGACTTCCCTCTTGACATGTTAGGGCAGAGGGAGGTTCTCTGGGGCGCTGACCTCAGGTGAGAGAATCAAGACCTTCATGGAGATGGGAAAGGAAAGGACCCCAGAAGAGTCTTTGCCCAGGAGGGGGACAGGGTTTCTGCCATGGTGGGGGGACCCCACAGCTGGGTGAGGGGCGTGGAGAGAGGGGAGCCGGGCAAAGGGAGACTGGAGACCCACTGGACCTTCACCTTGGGGGAGACACAGCCTTCAGGAACAGCCCATTCCCAACCCCCTATAGGCCCCACAAGTGCAGGAGACCCCCTTCCTGCCCTGGGGCATGTCCCCCTGAGCCTGACACCTGCCCCTCCCTCCCAGGCCCTGGTCACTCTGAGCAGAGGACACCGTGACGGGCTGCAGGGAAGGAGAAGTGGCTTTTACCCTCTGCCTGTCTGACCTAGAAGCTTCCTCTTCCTCCTCTTTGCAGGTCTCCCCTTCTTCTGGGCTGCTGGTCCCCTCCCTGCAGGAGGCTGTTGGCTTCATGATCTGTGAGTGATGCCCCCACACCTCCCCCACCTCCCCCCATAGGAATCCAGTCTCTGCAGGTCCCTGCCCTCTGAAGAGCAGTAATTCAGGGCAGGGGAGAGCAAAAAACATCTCATTCTGAGAACAACCGTGAAGTTTTTGACATAAAAGTTCATTTCTACAGCAAATATTTCATCCAAGGGTTTGATGACCCCTCAAAAATAGAAACCTATTAAAAGTCTCCCAAAATTAAAAGCAAAAATAACATTTATGAAAAATAATAATGAAAAAAGAAGATACACAAATTATTCAAAGGGAAACCAGCAGGGCTCCGGAGAAGGGGCACCCCCGAGTGTGGGACAGCCTGGGAAAGTCACTGGAGCCAGGACAGGCAGGTCAGGCAGAAGAGGTGCCACAGCCCATCAGGGAAATGCCCAGGAGGCAGAAGGGGGAGCTCCAGGGGAGCAGCCAGGGTAAGGGCCCTTCCTTCCAGTAAAATCATCACAGTGGCCTCTGCTCAGAGTGACCAGTGACCTGGGCATTCGGGGCAGTGGGTGAAGATCAAGGAGGGGCAAACCCCAAGCTAGGGTGGGGGTGTCCTGCTCTGGGCTGAGGTGCATCTGTGAGTGAGGTTTAGGGTGGGCTGTGCCCCCAGGGGGGCCTGAGAGCTGCCCTGTCCCCAAGTCCAGCCCCATGAGTCTCTGCCCTCCCTTTGCCCCAGCCCCCTCACCACCAAACTCCCACCTGCTGTGACCAAACCCTCCAGGCAAATAATCTCTCCCCTTCACCCCCCAGGCTTGACACCTCCTTTGTTTATTTTCACATTCAAAGACTGAGAAAATAGCACCTCATAGCTGCCAGGCAAACAGTAGCAGGCCCAACCTAAGGGCCACACTGGTCCTGGCCTTTGCCCAGCACCCCCTTCCTTAGGCCCCTGCAATGCCAGCTACACACCCAGCTCGCTGCCAGAACCCAGGTCTGTGGTCTGGGGACACAAGCCTGCCCCCCTCAGCGTGTCGACAATGAAAACTCCTTTCCTTCCCCTCAATTCTCTCCTCTCCTTGGCCAAGGGACGCGGACGGGCGTTCCGGAACATCAGTCTATGGTCTCTTCCTGGTGAGACCCCTGAGCTCCAGCTGGGAACCCCCATTAAATAGAAATAACTTCATTTTTTAAAATGTTCTCTAAAGCTTATCATTCCCCCAATAATCATCAAGGCATCCGCGCTCAGTCTCGCTGCCTGGGGCAGAATTTCCAGAGCGTTGCTCTGTTTCCCGGGCTCGGCTTTGCTCCTGGTTTCAGCTGAAGCTCTGAGGGCCTCCCGAGGAGAGGATGCGGTGCTGGTCTGTGAGGTCCCTGAAGGGTTTCCTCCCTGTGGAGAAGAAGGCGGTGCTGGGAGCACAGAGCACCAGCGTCCGGGTTAGAACATGGCTGCGTGTCCACCCCTGGGCCGGACCTGCTCTGGCATCAGCTGGGGTGTCCCATAGTCTAGCAGCTCCAGGGAGTTTTACTTCTATTCTGCTGAGAGCTTTTGCAAGTCAAGACTGGGAGTTGGATGTTATCAAAGTGTGTCTGCTCCACTGAGATCCTCCTGTCATCTCTCTCCCCTGCGTTGTTCCTGTGAACATCACACTCGATGGTTTTCTTGTTTCCAAGCAACTTTTCATTCTTGGCACAAGTGCAACTTGGTGATAACACATTTTCCTTTTGTTACATCCCTGGATTCAGGAACTGAATTTGGCTTCATATGTTTGTGGTCATGCTCAGGAGTGATTCACAGAGCTCTGAGCTGTGTCTCGGTGACTTTCCCGGTGGCTTTGCCGGGTGGAATTTGGAAGGACACAAGGTCTGTCTCCTGGAGGGCCAGTCCCTCCATGGCTGTATTTAACTCGTCTGTCCTTGGCCTGAGTGGAGTCAGGCGCAGGGCAGGAGGCCTGGGCCTGTGCTCAGGTGGGCGGGCACAGGTGCATGGCCGAGTTTTCCAGGGGCCCTGGGAGTGTGGGGTGTGATGGCGCAGACGTCCTGGCAGCTCCGTGTGGGCTTTGTGGCCGCGGGCTGTGGGGCTGAGGACATCGCACACGGCTTTGTCTGCGCAGTCATTTTGCAGCAGTCGTCTGGCAGTGTTGGGAGGCCTGGCAAACAGGGCGGGAGACCCGGGAGCCAGGCGTCTTGCTGAGGGCGGCCTGGAGCAGACGGGAGTCCCGGAGCCAGGAGTTTGCTGAGATGCGTGAGCGTGGCTGCCTGTTGGGCTATTAGGCCGTTTGAGTGAGGCTTGTTTGGGGCTGTGCTGGGCCTCCCAGCGGCCTCTGAAACAGCTCCTGTTGTAGCCTTTGTCGTGTTTGTGAGTGGGAACCTGGCCTACAGTTTGGCTGCCGCGTGTCCACGGTGGCAGGAAGACGCCATTTTCACTGTATTTGTTCAGGACTGGACAATACTGGACACGGCTTTGGGTAAAATAAAGGACATTTTTGGTCTCAGTACTTTGTTTTTTTTCAGGTTTGTTAAATCAATTTCTTTCCTGTTGTTCCCTAAGCCTGAGGAGTCTTGCTAGTGTGTGCGCGGGTGAAGAACTCAGACAGTGACCGGTAAACTATTTGGGCAGTGTCCTTGGCCAGTTTAGTGCCCCCTGCTGCCCTGTATCCCTATTAGGTCTCTGCATCTCTGCCCCGTTCATCAGGAAGCCGTCCAGGGGTGGACCAGCCTGTCTGCCCTGGTATTGTTACAGGGCAGCCCCGATATATAATGGGTTGCCTGATTGTGGGTCCTCACCCGCGCGCTTAAAAAGGACTTATGAATACTCCACTGCAGGCACACACAGAAGGTTCATAAAAGGTTTATTTGCAAGGGAAGGGGAAATGAGGAAATGTACAACTCAGGGAGAAAAGTGGGAGACAAAGTGTTAAATGTGATCCGCTGATCTGGAAACCCAAATGGCGCTCTGAGAGCTGGCCCCGAGCCAGGAGCCGTGAAGCCAGGAGGCCAGCAAGAGAGAGACCCCAAGGCCCACGTGTCTGGTTTTATACCACACCTGGCTGCCCAACTCCACCCTCAGGTCCCAGCCACCTTCCCTTGGTGGTGACGGGATGTGTCTTTCCCAATGTCCTGACGGCTGTGGTCTGGAGTGGGGGTGGCGTCCACAAAGCCCGTATGGGATTAGCTCAGGACATCCTCTCCCCCTAACAGTAGGAGGAGCAGCACGGAGCCCAGGGTGGGCCCGTCCACCGCCAACCACATTCCTCCTCCTGGCCCTGACCCTGGTTCCTTTCTCTACCAGGAGCCCCGTGGTCTTCCTCTGCTCCTGAAGTGGAAACGACAGACAACCAGACAAGCACAGCCACCACCAAGATGGCGGTAGCAGAACCTCATGGGCTGCACCAGAGCCTCGTGACCCTCGGCGTCATGGCAGACCTGGTGGAGGCAGCCTTGGAGGGGGCAGGAGCTTGAGTGCAGCTCCCAAAGCCCGGCCCATTTCTCCCGGTGCAGCCCCGTTAGCCTCCCTCGTCCTCAGGACGCCCCATATCCGCCCCCGCATCTCCCGCCAGGGAGGTGTCTCTCAGGCCCGCTCCACCCTCTCCCCAGGGCGCTCCTGAATAAACTTGTCTTCAGCCAACCCTGGTCTCCCGAGGACGGGCCTGGAATGGGGGAAGCTGGGCCCGTTCACCGTCTCATGGGTCTGACCTCAGTCCAAAATGCGGGTCTCCCTGGTTACGGGGGGCTTGGGCTCATTCTGACCTGAGTCACAGGCTGGTCTGTCAGTCGCTGGGCAGCCCTGCTTGCTCTGTCCTCGCTGGAGGATGAGACGGGGGTTCTGGGGGACTCATGAGCAGCAGGGCTCATGTTTAAGTTTCAGGGACCCCAGCTGCCTGACCCATACACCTGCCCCTTGCTCTGGGGCCTGCAGGAAATCGTCCTGCTCCCACTGCCCAACTGCCCTGAGGGTCCTGGGTATCCTCGAGGCCTGGAGACATGAGAGGTTCAGCTCCAGACCCCTCCTCAGGCCAGGGCAGCCCTGGGACCCAGGCTCAGAGTAGCTGTGATCATGGCAGGCAGAGTAACTATGATCTGGTGTGTGTGCGCCAAGCACCAGCCACAGTGCCGGCCACCACCTCGGCCAAGGGCCTCTGAGCCTCTGAGACCCCTTCTTGTTCCTCCTTTGCTCGCCTGGTCCTCCTGCCTCCATTCTACACCCGTGGGACTCCTATTGCTGGGCCCCCCAAGAATTTCGTCGGAGACCCCACTCTTTCTATACTGGCCCCCTTTCTCCCCCTCTCTCATTTGCCCCCTATTGCTAACAAAACATGTCCAGGGCCTCCCTGGTGGCGCAAGGGGTTAAGACACAACATATGAAGCTGTCCGCAGCCTCTGCAGTGCGAGTTCCAGCCCCGGCCAGGGAGCAACCCACATGGCGCAGCAGACCTCTCCTGTCTCCTCGCTGCTCCCCTCAGCAGTGGATTTCAGTCAGTCTGCCTGTTCTTCTCTTTGTTCTGTCTCTGGTGAATCCTCTCACCCTCCCACGCCTCTGGCCGGTACCCCAGTGCTTGTATAAATAAATAAATCTTTTTTAAAAAATCACAAACAATATAACAAAGTATTTTTTTTTAATAGAGGCATGTTTTATCTATTTATTTATTTATTTGTTTGTTTTGTTTATACATGCACTGGGTACAGTCAGAAGCGCGGGAGGGTGAGAGAATTCACCAGAGCCAGAGCGGGGAGCAGAGCAGGCAGAAGGACCGAAGGACACTGCTGAGGGGAGCAGCGAGCGGCAGGAGAGGTCTGTGCGCCATGTGGGACCCTCCTCCGGTGGCCGGGGAGCAGCCAGGGATCGAACCGGCACCGCAGAGGCCGCGGGCAGCTTCGCAACCCAGCGCTCAACCGCTGCGCCACCGGGGAGGCCCTAAGAAAATATTTTAAAACAAACAAACAAACAAACAAAACACGTCCCGGGAGTGACAGCGACACAGCCCCCTCATCGTGTGACTGGAAGCCAGGCGAGGACACTTTGGGTGTGTGTCAGCAGGGGGAGCTCCCAGAGAGGATCCTGAACTGGTTCTGACCAGTCCATTTTTGCACAATATTTGATTTCTCCCCCAGGTGCTGTTCCCCTCATTCCCCACCACCGCAGCACCCGGGACCCGTCACCACAGTCTCCTGCGCTCTCCCTCCCTCGTCGGGCCCCGCCCCTGCCGGATGCCTCAGATCCATGGTTTCCCTGCACGTTCTGTCTTTTCCTGACCCTTTGTTCAGTTCCCTACATCCCCTACATGTGAGACCATCTCATATTTATCTTTTTCCTTCCGACATTTCACTGAGCATAATCCCTTGCAGCTTCATCCCTGTTGCTGAAAATTATATATGTTTATCCTTTTCATGGCTGAGTAATATTCCATCGTGTCCATCTTCTTGAACCACTCATCTGTTTTGGGCATTTAGTTTGTTTCTGTATCTTATTTTTAAAGGGCAAAGAGACAGTGGCCTCAATTTTCTGTAGTTTCTTCCTGCGGGCCTAGTTCCTGCTGTTAGGTGTCAAGGGGCCTAGTCTGGACATTTAGGTGCAAGGCAGCTGCTGTTCAAGGTTCTAACCACAGACACTGCTGCCCCGGGAACTTGTGAAACAAGCCCGCTGAGCTCTTTAAAAGTAGAAAATCTACACCATGATGAAATGTTATCCTAAAAGGATAAGTAAATAACAAGGACAAGAAGAGAGAAGCTTTGGTGAGCGATGGGGGGATTTCAAAATAGAAAAAAAAAAAAACCTTGACCAACCACGGGAAATACTTACAGAAGACCACGTGAATGTCCGAACCCCCAAAATACCGTCATAACAGAAGTCAGCCCGGGAGGGGAGGGGCCGAGAGTAAGAGGCAAAGCCCTGGTGGTTTAGGGCTGGAGCCCCAAGGGTTTAAGTGTGTTAATGATCAGACACCAAGTGGGGACTCGGCCAGGCTATTTGGGGACCTTGGGGGGCAGAGACCAGTGAGCAGTGGGGGCATCAGGACCTGACCGGTCTCTGCTCCATGTCCTCACCGTCCCTTGGGGCCTGGCCAAGCTCCTGCTCCTGGCCCAGGTCTCTGTCCGGGGGGGAACAGGAGGACCAGGAGGGAAGCACCCAGCCTCCTCTCTACTCGGTACCCCGTTCCCCCCACCCCAGGAGTCGGTAAGAAAAGCTCATGTCCCCGCAGGCGGGTGCAGGGTACTTCGAGGGTCCAGGGTCCTTCGAGAGCCCTAGGAGCGCCCACATCCTCCCTCCCGGCCACAGGGCTCCAGGCTGCTGCATCTGTTCTGCTCTGGGGTCTGACTGGGGGAGTCTCCACAGCCCCCCAGCCCCGGGTTTCTCCCTGTGCCCCAAGTGGAAGGAGCTGCCAGCTGGACACTCAGACGAGGCAGGGACCTAGAGACAGTGGCAGGAAGGGCGAGGGGGCACGGAGAGGAGGCGATGCCAAGCCCCAGGCCAGGGCGGCAGGAGGCAGGGGCAGGCTGCTGAGGTCTCCTCCCTGGAGCCGGGTCTGGCCTCCGTGGGCTCAGGGCGACGCCCAGGTGGGCTTCCAGAACGGGCCTGTTTCCCTGTTGTCACAGCGTCTAGAATCTTGAAACCTATTTTTGGCCGGAGCCCCGAGCCCCATGGAACCCAGAGGAAAGTCTATTAACCCCACAGGCAGCTCCCACACTGCCCATACTGCCTCACAAACCACTGTCACTGCAACCACCAATACTTCCTGAGAAGTTTCTTCTCTTTTGTTTGAGTTTTTCTCTAGAAACAGATGTCGATGGACGTGGGGTCACCGGCTCTGTGTCACGATGGCCCCTCTGAGGCCGGTGCACCCAGAGGACGGCACTGAGCATGCCCAGGAGCAGGGGCACCTGCAGGAAGACCAGGTGCAGGAAGTGTACGTTGCCCAGCAGGGAGCTGTGGGGGGACAGGACACAGGGAATGAGCAGCCTCCAGGGCCCCCTCTCCGCAGCCCTTCCTGGGCTGTCCCAGGGCTCCATGGCTGTGAACCCCGGACCTCATCCAGGAAAGGCCCTCGACACAGACATGCTGCTCCAGGCTGAGACCCCAGCTCCTCCGGCCCCTTCAGCTGGGGGTGCCAGCAACACTGGAAGCAGGAGAGGGGCCCTTCAAAGGGAGCTCCCCCCACACACACACCTGGGCTCAGATTCTGGTCACTGAGTGGGGAGAGAATGGGAAGCCCCTCAGCCTCCCCTCTCAGAGGGTCCAGAGACAAGTGCTGGCCGGGATGTGGGGCTACAAGGGGCCCCCAGGAGGAGGAGGGCACAGGAGGAGGGGGCTTAGGATACAATGATATCTGAGCTGGCTTACCTGCTATCAGTTACCGTCAGGGGGGCTTCGCCCTCTTCTGGGGTGACTGGTGCTGTGTGGTGGGTGGAGGTGGCAGTGGTGGTGGACCCTGTAGTGGCTGCTTGGCTCACAGATCAGATACACACACTCTCTGCCTGGCCCGGCCTGCACGCTCCTCTGAGCCTGGGGTTCCAAGGCTGCCCTGAGGAGCCTGGACCAGGGCCCTGGGGAGGGGCCTAGGGTTGAACCTCTCTTGTCTCTAGGCCTCAAGCAGACTCACTCACCTGGGGGCAGGTGGGGCTGTGGAGCAGGAGGGCGTCCCGCAGGCCCCGGGAGCAGAGGGGCAGGTGCTCAGGGCCAGGCTGCTGGAGTCCCTGAACCTTAAACAGCCCTGCTGCTCCTGCCAGTCCTGCCCGCACCCCACCCCAGCCACCTCACCTCCAGCGAGGACAGAGCAGAGCAGGGCTGCCCAGCGGCTGACAGACCAGCGTGTGACTCAGGTCAAGACCAGCCCGAGCCCATGGTGTTCACAGTGGGCAAGTGGTGACCTTCTGTGATGTTCGGCCCTTCCCAGGACAAGGTCAGGATTCCATGGGACGGTGAACGGCTGTGCCTGCAGTGTGACCTGCCTCCCAGGTACGAGGGGAGGTGGGGGCTCTGCTGACTCTCGGGCTCCCCCTTTGCCATAAGTGCCCTGCGGGGGTCAGTGGCCGGCAGAGGAGTGACAGGACCAGCTCTCGGGCCTGATCCAGCGTCACCATCTTCCCCTTCTCAGGGCGGCAGGGAGCACCTCTGGCTCCAGGGGAACCCCCAGGTCACCCTCCTGGCCCAGGCCCCAGAGTAGCCCCCATGCCCCTTGGGTTTTAAAAGCTTTAGTGAAAAAACAGAACCTCCTTTATCTTTTTTTTTTTTTTTAATTTTTTTTTTTTTTTTATAGAGGCATGCTTTATTTATTTGTTTGCTGGTTTGTTTGTTTGTTTTGTTTATACAAGCACTGGGTACAGTCAGAAGCGCGGGAGGGTGAGAGAATTCACCAGAGCCAGAGCGGGGAGCAGAGCAGGCAGAAGGACCGAAGTACACTGCTGAGGGGAGCAGTGGGCGGCAGGAGAGGTCTGCACGCCATGTGGGACCCTCCTCTGGTGGCCGGGGAGCAGCCGGGGATCGAACCGGCGCCGCAGAGGCCGCGGGCAGCTTCGCAACCCAGCGCTCAACCGCTGCGCCACCGGGGAGGCCCCAGAACCTCCTTTATCTTAAAAGTCAGTACCCAACATACGGCGGGATCCCCACCTTCACGGTGGCTCCCAATGACCACTGTGAAGAACCCACAAAATGGGCGGTAGCCCTGAGGATTCTGCATTGAATGGAGCAGGGGGACGAGAAAATGGCCAGAGCGAGTGGACAGTCCAGCTGGAGTTTTCCACCGATGCCCCCTTCTCTGCCCCTGCCTGGGACGGAGGCACTGGCGGTGAGACCAGAGCTGGCCTGGAAATGGGGGACAGCAGGGGTGTGTGAGAGTCGTCTGTGGGGTGAGGTGGAGGTGGAGGGAAGGGCATGGAGAACAGGTGCCGGGAGATGCCAGGCGGGGCCCAGCAAGGAGAGGGCACAGCGAAGAGGGGGGTCAGGAGGGGAGGGGCACAGCAGGGAACAGGGGGAGGTGTGGGAAAGTCACCCTCAGGTCAAGTGCAAACAGCCTCCTGAAATTAGGTGACCAGCAGCCAAGAGGAAGGGGAAACCTGCAAAGTGGAGGAAGAGGAAGCTTCCAGTCAGACAGGCAGAGGGTAAAGCCACTTCTACTTTCCTGATGACTGTCACGGTGGCCTCTGCTCAGAGTGTCCAGGGGCTGGGAGGGAGGGGCAGTGGGTCAGGCTCAGGGAGACATGCCCCAGGGCAGGAAGGGGGTCTCCTGCTCTGGGGGAGCCTCAAGGAGGTTTGGGATGGGCTTCCTAAGAAGTGGGAGGGACCTGAAAGGTGCATCCCCCCAAGGTGAGGTCCAGTGGGTCTCTAGTCTCATTTTGCCTGGCTCCCCTCTCACCACGCCCTTCACCCAGCTGTGGGGTCTCCTGCTGGCAGAGACCCTGTCCCCCTCCTGGGCAAAGCTGCCTCTGGGGTCCTTTCCTTTCCCATCTCCATGAAGGTCTTGATTCTCACACCTGAGGTCAGAGCCCCAGAGAACCTCCCTCTGCCCTAACATGTCAAGAGGGAAGTCACTGCAGATGTGGAGACAGTGATGAGGGTGAAACTGAAAGGAGCGTCTCCGGGTCCCTGGACTCTGAAGCAGACTCAGGGTCCCTCCTGTGCTGGCCTCAAGGGCTTGAAGGGACGGCGCCTGTCAGCAGGGATGGGAGAGCAGCTGGTGTGTCTGCTCCTGGCCCTGCTCCTGCTCGTGGCCCCAGGTGAGGGGGGCTGGGCCTGGGATGGAGGCTGCGGGGCTGGGGCAGGACACGGGGTTTGTGGGGTGGGGACGCGCCAGAGGACAGGGCAGGGCCATCCTCCCTGCAGACTCTCCCTCCCTGGGGAGGACCCAGGGTCTCTCACAGGCCCTGCCGTGCTGGGACAGAGGGCACCGGCCAGCAGAGGCGCCCTGAGGGCAGAGCCTGCTCCTGGCTGGGGGCCCAGGGTGAGGGGTCCCCAGGGCCCAGGCCTGCTCTCTCCTCAGGAGCAGACTCAGCGCAGGGCAGGCCTGTCAAGGAGGCCCAGGCTCTGAGGGCTGAAGGGACTCCCGGACCTCAGCCCCCAGGAGCTGGAGCCCATGGGGTCACTGGCAGGTCTGGCGGCAGCCTGGGTTCTGGGGTGCCTCAGGGCACACGTGGCGTGCGAGTTTCTGAGTTCTGCTCTGGAGGCGCCAAAGCCCAGAGCTGGTCCTTGGGGTGAGGGCAGCAAGCCAGGCTCATGGGGTTAGGGCTGGGAGCCCAGGGTAAGGGGAAGTGGCTGGTGGAGTGAAACATCAGAAGTGTCTATTTCTGGGCAGTTTCATGGCCCTGGGGTTGCTGCTGGATGCTCAGACAGATAGAGGAGGGTGGGTGGTCCATGGCCTCAAGCCTCAGCTACTTCTCATCCTCCCTGGGACCCCTGAGGACCCGTAACCCCAACTCTGGGGCAGACAGCAGAGTCTCTTCTAGAAGGAGGTGACAATGGGGAACAAAACAGTCATTTATTTATTATCCACAGATTTGATCATCACTTATGTGGGAGAAAAGACTCTGAAAAGCAGAAATGTTTGTCAAAAATTCACTGATAAGCCTCTTTATTATGTCCCTTTTTAAGTTAGCATAGCTAAAGGGGCTACATGTGTGCATTATCAAGAGGCTGCATTATTCAAAAACTATGTGGCTTTAGTTATGGATCTGAGTATCTTTAAATATAGTCTTTATAAAAAGATTTTTTTATTTATTTATGCTTACAAGAACTGAGGTGTAGACCAGAACACAGGGGGTGAGAGGACTCATCAGAGACAGAGTGGGGAGCAGAACAGGCACACAGACTGAAATTCACTGCTGTGGGGAGCAGTGGGGAGACAGGAGAGGTCTGTTGGGCCGTGTGGGTCACTCCCTGGCTGAGGATTACACTGGTGCTGCAGTGGCTGTGATGGCACTGAGACTTAACCCCTTGGCTAGCAGGGAGGCCTAACATAAATATAATCTTAATTCAGGATCATATGTATGTTTTGTTTTATTAAACTTTTCTGTCTCTCTGAAATGTCTTTGTGTGTGTTAAAAATCTTAATTATTTCTGCTGTGGCTTTTCCTCAGTATTTAATACACCTGTAATATGTCCTTCCTCACCACAACATGGCTTTGGAATTATTATATACTAACAAGTTATTTTAATAGTGGAAAATAATGCATCTGCAGAAAAGTGCATGAATGATGAGCAATGTAGTGAGCACGCACCAGTTTCCACGATGACCTGGCATGTGAAGTGTGTGATCACTGACCTTCCAGGAAAGGAGGTTCTGTGTATTTTCTAAGAATTTTAAACCCTGAGGGCGTGGGGCCTGCTCTGTGGCCTGGGCCAGGAGGGTGACCTGGGGGCTCCCACGGGGCCAGAGGCGCTCCCTGCTCCCCTGAGAAGGTGAGGAGGTGACCTGGATCAGGCCCGAGAGCTGGTCCTGACACGCATCTGCCGGCCGCGGTGCCCTTGGGCGAGGGCTGGGCATGGAGTAGACGCGGGAGCCTATTGTCCGGGGTCCCCCCTGGGAGAGGAGAAGCCTGGTCCCCAAGGCCCGCCGTGAAGCCCCCGGGTCAGTGACCATGAGGCTGTTATTGACGAGGAGGATCTCAAGGAAGGACAGAGTGGGAGCCCACTCAGGGGTTGAGGAAAAATTTTAAGAGTTTCAGTGAAGGGCTACAAAAAAAAGGCGCTCACCATGGCCTGTATCCATCCTCACGGGGCTATGTGACCCCACAAAGCTGACTGTCACCAGCACCAAGGGCTGCTCAAGCGGCCTGAGTACCTCTGGGGATTTCTCATCAGACCCGGCAGGACTGAGAAGCAGGACGGTCTGCGAGGGTTCGAAGGTTCGGGTCCAGGCTTGCTCTGAGGCTGCCCTGAGGAGCTGGGCCAGTCCTGTGGGTGCGTCTCTGTGATAGTCAGTCCTGGCCATCAGAGCCCCTGGCGGGGCTCACTGACCGTGCGGTGTCGGTATACCCAAAGCTATGAGACCAACGAGTCAGGGAGGGCTGGGAGCACTGACGGCAGCTGTGAGATGCTCATGGCCTCCCGGCCTCGTCCACCCCAGGCCAAGGCGTGTCGCAGCTGTACTCACGCCCGTGAGCGCGGGTCGAGGCTGCACCCCTGGGCAGGGCTCCCTGGGGCTCCGTAACTGTGGAGGTTTTTGAGCAGGTCCCGTTTAGTTGTGTCTGTTACTCTAAGTCCTTCAAGCAAAAGCCTAGATGGAACAGCCAAGCACCTGGGGTCCTCGATGCGCGGGGACGGGAGAGGACAAGGAGGCACGTCAGGGTCTCTCAGCTCCTGCTTGAGTCATTCGCCGCCCCCCCCGGGTGTAACAACTACTGCCAAAACGGGGAGGCACGAAGGAGCAGCTGTGTCACGCCTGACCCTGCTCCTCTCACAAGCCCGCCTGGCTAGGAGCTTGCGATGGGAATTGGCAACATTCCGTGGGGGACGTGGCCCCCGTGTGACATGGACCCACAGCACGTGTGGCCACTGGGCAGCAGTGCCCGGTCAGCGCCACAGCTGTCCCCGCAGTGGATTCCGAGGGAACCCCTAGGAGCTCAGAGTCATGGGGGCAACCACTACTCCAGGGGTGCGGGAGCCTCAGCTGCACCTCCCGGGTCCCGGTGCGGGCTGGACACAGGCCTATTCTGGACAGGCGGGTCCTCTGGGATTGGATCCCCATCAGGCAGAATAACCCAGGGTTGGTGCAAAGGGGCCTCGCTGGGGACACAGATTCATTGACAATGGGTGTGTGTGTGTGAATCTGGGGGCTGTTACTGCTCAGGGCCAGCTTCTCTGTGTCTCTGACTCTGAGCTGTGTCTCAGGGGCTGTTCCTGGGGCTTTGCCCAGGGGAATGTAGAAGGACACAGGCCTCTCTCCTGGGGTCATTCCCTCCATGGCTGTGTCCACCTCCCCGCCCTTGGGCTGAGGGGGCAGGCGCAGGGCAGGAGGCTGGGCCTGGGCGCAGGTGGGGTCACAGGGATATGGACGTGTGTTTTCCAGGCTCCTCTGCCGTCACAGGTCCAGGCGCAGTGAAGGGTCAGGAGCGGGGCTCGCTGACCGTGTGGTGTGACTATGACCCAGGCTACGAGACCCACAAGAAGTGGTGGTGTCGAGGGGCTGCCTGGAGCAGCTGCAAGACCCTTGTTAGAACCACCGGCTCGGAGCAGGAGGTGAAGAAGGGCCGCGTGTCCATCAGGGACCATCACAGATACCGCACGATCATCGTGACCATGGAGGCGCTCACGCGGGGCGATGCGGACACTTACTGGTGTGGGGTTGATATAGAAGCACTTGCTGACCTTGGGACCCAAGTTAAAGTGACCGTTGACCCAGGTGAGCGCCTGTGCGTGTGGCTGTGTCTCTGTGGTGCCTGCTCTGTCCTGGTCCCTCAGGTCCTCCCCAGGGGTCACTGTCACTCAGGGTGACTGTCCCAGAGTGGGGATCCTCACCCGGGGGTGCTGGGAGGGGGGCTTCTCCTGGATGCTCAAGGCTCCAGGCCCCTCCTGGACGGGAGGATCCTTGTGGCTTACTGTCCCCCTCTGCATGGCTCAGCCCCTCTGTCCATGGTCACAGAGGTCAGGTGATGCCCCTGTTCAGCACATGGACCAAAGGGACCCCCTTCCATGGGGATAGAGACCCCAACTCCTGCCAGTGATTCCGGGGACCTCCCTGTTCCTTCTGGAGTTTGGGGCTGAGACCTCATCGTGACTGTTCCCTCCCAAGCTCTATGTCCAGGCAGGGGACAGCCCCGCACAGACCATGGCTCATTCTTGAGCCTGGAAACGTCTTCATAAACAATAGGTCACTAGTCTGGGGCCTGGAATCAGGCCAGGAGCCATCTATGCCCCTGGTTATGGGGTGTCCCTTTCTAAGTCCTTGTAGAACTCAGACACTGCGGGAGGGGCTGCTTCTGGGTCCCAGCTCCTAACCTGGAAGCAGTTTCTACTGGAGCTACACACCTGCTGACACCCCCCGGGGCACTGTGGCAAAGGGGGGAGCACCAGGGTTAGCAGAGCCTCCACCACCCCTCATACCTGGGAGGCAGGTCACGCTGAGGTGCAGCCGTTCACCGTCCAGTGGAATCCTGACCATCTCCCTGGGTAGGGATGTCCCATCACAGAAGGTCACCACTTGCCCAAAGTGAGGGTCTCCCTGGACATGGTGGGCTCAGGGTGGTCCTGACCTGACTCACATGCTGGCTTGAGCAGACATGGGAGCCTCTTGTCTGGGGCCCTCCTGGGAGAGAAGATGCGTGGTTTCCAATGCCCGCCTCATGGTCAGTGACCATGAGGCCGTTATTGACAAGGAGGATCACAAGGAAGGACAGAGTGCGAGGCCCGCTCAGGGGCTGAGGAAAAATTTAAAATGAGTTTCAGTGAAGGGCTTAAAACAGACAGAAAAAAGAGTACCAGGGCCTGTGTTCATTTCGTGGCGCTATGTGAACCCCAAAATTCTGAGTCTCACAGCACCAAAGGCTGCTCAAGTGGCCAGAGGCCCTGTGGGGATTTCTCATAAGACCCATGGGGTTGAGAGGATGAGGCAGGTGTGGGTCCAGGGCTCAAGTCCAGGCCTGCTCGGGGCTGCCCTGAGGGGCTGGGCCAGGCCTGTGGGCGCGTCTCTCTGACGGTCAGTCCTGGCGGGTGGTTAGGGAGGACTGGGAGCACTGACGGCAGCTGTGAGATGCTCGTGGCCACCCGGCCTCGTCCACCCCAGGCCACGGCGCGTCGCAGCTGTACTCATGCCTGTGAGCGCGGGTCAGAGGCTGCACCCCTGGGCAGGGCTCCCTGGGGCTCCGTAACTGTGGAGATTTTTGAGCAGGTCCCGTTTAGTTGTGTCTGTTACTCGGAGTCCTTCAAGCAAAAGTCTGGACTGAACCGCCAAGCACCTGGGGTCCTTGATCCCTGGGGACAGGAGAAAACAAGGAGGCACGTCAGAGTCTCTCAGCTCTTGCTTGAGTCATTCCCCCCCGGGGGTAACAACATCTGCCAAAAGGGGGAGGCACGCAGGGGCAGCTGTGTCACGCCTGACACTGTTCTTCTCATAAGCCCACCTGGCTAGGAGCTTGCGATGGGAATTGGCAACATTCAGTGGGGGACGTGGCCCCCGTGTGACATGGACCCACAGTGCATGTGGCCACTGGGCAGCAGTGCCCGGTCAGCCCCACAGCTGTCCCCGCAGCTGGATTCCCAGGGAACCCCTAGGAGCTCAGAGCCAGGAGGGCACTCCCACTCCAGGGGTGCAGGGGAGTCAGTGAACCTCCTGGGCCCTGGTGCGGTCTAGGCACAGGCCTCTTTTGGGGAGGCGGGTCCTCTGGGATTTGTTCTGCACCAGATGGAACAACCCAGGGTTGGTGCAAAGGGGCCTCGCTGGGGACACAGATTCATTGACGATGGGGTGTGTGTGTGAATCTAGGAGCTGTCATTGCTCAGGGCCAGCATCTCTGTGTCTCTGACTCTGAGCTGTGTCTCAAGTGCTGTTCCTGTGGCTTTGCCCAGTGGGATGTAGAAGGACACAGGCCTCTCTCCTGGGGGTCATTCCCTCCATGGCTGTGTCCACCTCCCCGCCCTGGGGCTGAGGGGGCATGCGCAGGGCAGGAGGCTGGGCCTGTGCGCAGGTGGGGTCACAGGGATAAGGACGTGTGTTTTCCAGGCTCCTCTGCCATCACGGGTCCAGGGGCAGTGAAGGGCTGGGAGCGGGGCTCGCTGACTGTGCGGTGTCACTATGACCCACGCTGGGACACCTACGTGAAGTGGTGGTGTCGAGGCGTTCACTGGGGCAGCTGCGACCTCCTTGTTAGAACCACTGGCTCGGACCAGGTGAAGAAGGGCCGCGTGTCCATCAGGGACAATCACAGATACCGCATCTTCACTGTGACCATGGAGGCGCTCACGCGGGGCGATGCGGACACTTACTGGTGTGGGATTGATATAGAAGCACTTACTGACCTTGGGGACAAAGTTGAAGTGACCGTTGACCCGGGTGATCACCTGTGCATGTGGCTGTGTCTCTGCTGTGCCTGCTCTGTCCTGATCCCTCAGGTCCTTCCCAGAGGTCACTGTCACTCAGGGTGACTGTCCCAGAGGGGGGAGCCTCACCTGTGGGTGCTGGGAGGGGGGCTTCTCCTGGAAGGATCCTTTGTGGCTCACTGTCCTCCTGAGAGGCTCAGCCCCTCAGTCCATGGTCACAGAGGTCAGGTGATGGACCTGGTCAGCACATGGGCAAAGGGACCCCCTTCCATGGAGATAGAGACCCCAACTCCTGCCAGTGATTCTGGGGACCTCCCTGTTCCTTCTGGAGTTTGGGGCTGAGACCTCATCATCACTGTTCCCTCCCAAGCTCTATGTCCAGGCAGGGGACAGCCCGGCACAGACCATGGCTCATTCCTGAGCCTGGAAACGTCTTCATAACCAATGGGCTGCACCTAAGGGGCCTGGAATCCCACCATGAGCCATTCATGCACCTGCTATAGGGTGTCCTTTCAGAGTCTTTCTAGAATTCAGACCCTGAGGGAGGGGCTGCTTCAAGGTCCCCTCTCCTGAGCTTCAAGCAGTGAATTTGGGCCTCCCCTCCTGCTGACCGCGCCCAGGCACTGGTGGAAATGGGGTGAGCACAAGAGTCCAGCTATCTGTTCCTGAGTGCCCCTCTGCTCCAGGGCCTGTGGGATGCCCTCCTGCTCCATAACCCACCTGCCCCAGGCTCCTGAGTCGGCTTGAAGCCTGGAGACACATCCAGACCCCTCCCAACATCCCTGGTCCAGGCTCCTCAATCAGGGCATCCTTGGGACCCCAAGGTTCAGAGGAATCACAGGGCTGGGATCAGGTGGTCAAGCAGAGTGTGTTTATCTCATTTGTGTGCCGAGCAGCCACTATAATGCCCACCACCAGCACCACCAGGACTACCACACCCACCACCACCACCCACCACACAGCACCAGTCTCCCCAGAAGAGGACAAAGGCCCCCCAACTGTAACCACTAGCAGGTAAGAAAGCTCTGTTGCTGCTGAGTCTTGTACCTGGTGGGCTGAAGCCCCTCTGGGGCCCCCTTGTAGGCCCATGTCCCTGTCAGCACTTGACTCCCAACTCTCTGGGTCCTTTGAGGGGGAGGCTGAGGGGCGTCCCCTTCTCTCCCAGCTCAGGAGGCCAGACTTTAACCAGGTGAGGGCGGGGTGTCTCTCCTCGGAGTCAGGGGCAGGTGTGTCCTGGCCCCTCTCCTGCTTCTGGAGTTGGGCATCCCTGGTGTCCCTTGGCTGTGGCCCCTCCATCCTGCTCCCGGGCCTCTCCCTGCGGGTCCCTGGGCCTCTTTCCCTCTTACAAGGAACCAGTCACTGGACAGGGCGCCAGCCCAGAGCGACCTCCTCACCTTGATGACACCTGCAAGGGTCTCCTGTCCAGGAGGTCACCCCGGGTCTGAGTGGCCTGGACAGTGGGGGACACTATTCCATGAGCACTGGGTGGGGGCCAGGGAGGCTTCTCCACGCCTGTTCCCACACAACTCTGGGCCTTATTCACTCAACCTTCAGGTTTGCAAACATGTCTGCAGAGCCCAGCGGGGGCCTGCTCTGAACCCCTCCCCTTCACAGTTCTCCTCCTCAGGGTCCCTCGAAGCTCTTCTATAAGCCCTTGGAGGTGTGCCAAGGGGGCATAGGGCAGGGCTCAGGGGAGGGAGCAGCGTGAAACCCAGGGGTGTGGTGCTTGGAGAGGACACAGGTGTCTCAGGCCTGGTGGGGACATGTCCATGTGGGGCTCCCACGGCCTCTCCTCAGTGTCTGGGACACGTCCTGTGTCATCCTGCCTCATGCGCCCTTGGGTCAGATGCTCTCAGATGTCCCCAAACTGCCGGGAGCTGAGAGCGGGCTCCCCGGCTGAGGGAGAAGCAAGGGTGGCCCAGGAGGGTTCCAGACACTGTGGGGGTGGGGTCCCGGGGTGGTAGGGATCCAGGTGAGTAAAGTCACAGGAACCACAGGAACAGACAGGGAGGAGCATGAAACATAGAGAACCGAGGGGCAGGGTCCCCACGGGCCGAGGACACAGCAGAGCGGCCTCTCCAGGTGTGGCGTTGGGCAGGTCCCTGAGCTGTGACCCGGATGTGCCCCTGACAGCCGGTTTACAGGCAGCAGCGGCGGGGGGACCACGGCAGCAGCCAGGGTGATACTGACCAGAGGGCCCGGCCTGAGTCCGGCTGGGTGAGGACCAGGCTGAAGGGAAGGGAGGTGGGCGCAGCAGGAAGGGGATGGGGCCAAGTTTGGGGTAGGAGGAGCAGGAGTCTTACCCTGGAGCAACATAACCGTGGCCTGGGGGAGCTGTCCTGGCTGAGTTCTGGGGGGCTCAGAGCCAATGGAGCCCCCGATGGGCCCAGGGAGGGCTGGGGTTGGGGGCCCGGGAGGCTGCTCATCTCCTGTGTCCTGTCCCCCCACAGCTCCCTGCTGGGCAGCATCCACTTCCTGCTCCTGGTCTTCCTGAAGGTGCCCCTGCTCCTGGGCATGCTCAGTGCTGTCCTCTGGGTGCACCGGCCTCAGAGGCGCCCTGGGAGGAGAAAAAGTCAGCCTGACTACGAGAACAGGTGACATTGATGCCTCCGCACCCCCAGGGTCAGGCCCTGCTGGCAGGTGGGCACGACCTCTGGCCAATAAATCCCCCGTCACGGTCTGCGTGTCTGTTGACGTCTCAGGAACGTCTCCCAGCTTTTGTGTGTGTTGGGCCTTGGGCCCCCATCTACACACGCCCTCTAGCTCTGGTACCCCCGAATTTGGGGTCCCTGATGCCGTGGGCGGCGTCACCAGGACCTTGGGCTTCCACTGCCGTCCTGTGTTCTTGATTTGTCTTCCTCGTTCACGCCCAGGGCTGGCGTCCAGTGTGAGGTTCCCGGACAGCTGAGCCTCTGACAGAGAAGACTTGGGGCATTGGGCCACTGCGACCAGAGGATCTGAAACTTCACGCTCACCCCCACGTCGGGGACTGCTGTCACGAGGACAGAGACTGGCGCTCATGACACACAGACGCTGCCATCTCAGATCCGGGAGCGCCAGTCCAGGATCAGGGTGCACAGGGCATGGTCTGCCCACACCCTACATGGCATAGGTGCTGCCTTCCTGCCATACCTCACATGGCAGGAGGGGTGAGGGGTGCCTTTAGGAAGGTGCCAACCCTTTCACGTCGGCATTAGACTGGCGCAGTTAGGATGGGAGTCTGTGTTTGGTCTCAGGCCCCATCCTGCAGCTGCTCTCAGGATCCGGAAACTCACCTCATTGACAGCTAAGATGTCTCTGTACGTCCATGAGGGTCTCTTGGAGAGCACCTAAGGGTGTTGCTGCGTCAGGGAAACCAACCAAGAGTTGGGCTGACCTTCCAGTTTGGCCCCTGACTTCTGGGTGGGGGGAGGGACCAGTCACCAGTGACCAACAGTCAGTCAGTCATGGCCCCGCAGTCAGCCTCCGACCATCCCAGGGGAGGGGACTGAGAGCTCGTCCAGGCTGGGGGTCCACTGTCACCCCCCGGGCTCCAGGAGGACAGAAGCCCCGCTCTGGCTTGTTCATCGGGCTCCTAATTCCTGTCTCCGGCCTCCTTGCCGGGCGTCTGCCGCCCCAGAGGGAGCTGAGTTCGCCGAGAGCACCTGCCCACTCTGCACACGGACTTCCAAGACCTTTGAGGTTCTGCGAACAGAACTTCTCCCAGGCCTCACTCCTGTCCTCTGAGGACACGCTGGCTGTGTGCACGCGCCCTACTGGCTACAGGAGCTTGTTTTCAGCAGGAACCTGTTCATCTGGATCAGCAACACACAGTGGCGTGCTACGTTTTGTTCCTTTGTTCATGTCTTTAATAAAGCTTGGCCGGGAGAGGGAGAGGCAGCGCTGCTCTCCATGGCTCTCCCCAGCCGCCCCTGCCGCACATTCGCTCAGACGCCGAGTCTCGGGTAACAGCTGAGGCCCTCCCGGCTGTCTGGCTGTCCGCGGCTGCTCCTGACGACGAGCACCGCTCCTTTCTGGCGCTGGAGGCCAGGACAGAAGTGAGCCCTGAGTCTGCTTCTGAGTCCAGGACCTGGGAGAATTCCTCTGAGTTTCTCTCTCCTCCCTTCCTGTTATACCTGCACCTGCTTCTCCTCCTCACATATGAGGAGAAGAGGGGGTGTTTGGGGCACTGAATTTCGGGCTGTGTGAGGCAAGACCTTTGTGCAGATGCACAAGAAAAGGAGCAGAGCTGGGTGCGGGGGGCAATTGCCATCAGGAGTTCAGGGATCTCTGTCAGACGGAGACAATAGAGTTGGGTGGGGAGTTTGGTGATCTAGAGACTCGATGGACTCCACTTGGGGAGAAAGCAGCACTAGCTCTCCCCACCTTCCAGGAGAAAGACCCCATCCGCAACTGCCTTCACAGCCCTACCTGGGTCTGCTCCCGGCCCTGCTTCTGCTCGTGGCCCCAGGTGAGGGGGGCTGGGCCTGGGATGGAGGCTGCGGGGCTGGGGCAGGACACGGGGTCTGTGGGGCGGGGACGCGCCAGGGGACAGGGCAGGGCCATCCTCCCTGCAGACTCTCCCTCCCTGGGGAGGACCCAGGGTCTCTCACAGGCCCTGCCATGCTGGGACAGAGGGCACCGGCCAGCAGAGGCGCCCTGAGGGCAGAGCCTGCTCCTGGCTGGGGGCCCAGGGTGAGGGGTCCCAAGGGCCCAGGCCTGCTTTCTCCTCAGGAGCAGGTCTCAGCGCAGGGCAGGCCTGTCAAGGAGGCCCAGGCTCTGCGGGCTGAAAGGGCTCCTGGACCTCAGCCCCCAGGAGCTGGAGCCCAGGGGGGGACAGGCAGGGAAGCGGCTGCCCTGGCTCTGGGGAGGCTCAGGGCACACGTGGCACCTGAGTTTCTGCTCTGGAGACGCCAAAACCCAGAGCTAGATCCATGGGGTGAGGGAGAAAGCCATGCTCATGGGGTCAGGGCTGGGAGCCGGGGGGAAAGGGAAGTGGCTGGTGGGGTGAGACATCAGGAGTGTCTATTTCTGGGCGGTGTCATTGCCCTGGGGGCGCCACCTGATGCTGAGACAGATAGAAGCTGGGGGCCATGCCCACAACCCTCTGCAGCTTCACATCCTCCCAGGGCCCCTGAGAACCCGTAACCCCAACTCTGGGGCAGAAAGTATAGTCTCTTCTAGAAGGAGGTGGCAATGGGAAATAAAATGACCATTTTCTCATTCGCTGACTTGATCATCACATATGTGGAAGAAAAACTCTAAAAACAGAAATGTCAAAAGTTCACCGATAAACTTCTTTATTATGTCACTTTAAGTTTTTGGAGCTAAAGGGAGTACATGTGTGCATTATTCAAGAGGCTGCATTATTCAAAAACTAAGTAGCTTCAGTAATGGACACTGAATGTCTTTAAAGTAAATGCAGTCTTTTAAAAAAGATTTTTTTTTTTTATTTATGCACATGAGAACTGGGGTGCAGGCCAGAGGTGCAGGGGGTGAGATGATTCACTGGAGTCAGAGTGTGGAGCAGAACAGGTAGATCTCTTGGAATACACTGCTGAGGGGAGCAGTTGGGGAATTGGTGCTGCAGTGGCTGTGATGGCACTGAGACTTAACCCCTTGGCTGCCAGAGAGACTGTAAAATAAATATCATCTTAAAAGAGGATCATACATATGTTTTGTTTTGTTTTGGATGTATTTGTGTTTTGTTTTATTAAACCTTTCTGTCTCTCTAAAATTTTTTTGTGTATGTGCTGTAAATCTAAATTATTTCTGCTGTGGCTATTCCTAGGTATTTAATACACCTATAGTATGTCCTTGCTTAGCAAAACTTGGCTTTGAGATTATTATATACCTAAAAGTTATTTAGGTCTGCAGAAAAGTGCATGAAACACCAATGTCCATGACCAGCAATGTAGTAGAGCGCGCACCAGTTTCCACAATGACCTGGCAGGTGAAGTGTGTGATCCCTGACCTTCCAGGAAAGGAAGTTCTGTGTCTTCACTAAGGCTTTAAAACCTGAGGGCGTGGGGCCTGCTCTGTGGCCTGGGCCAGGAGGGTGACCTGGGGGCTCCCCTGGGGCCAGAGGCACTTCCTGCTCCCCTGAGAAGGTGAGGAGGTGACCTGGATCAGGTCTGAGAGCTGGTCCTGGCGCACGCGGGCAGCGGTGCCCTTGGGCGAGGGCTGGGCATGGGGCAGACACAGGAGCCTGTTGTCCGGGGGCCCCTCTGGGAGAGGAGACATTTTCTCCCTGATGCCCGCCGTGAACCCCCCGGGTCAGTGACCATGAGGCTGTTATTGAGGAGGAGGATCACAAGGAAGGACAGAGTGGGAGCCCACTCAGGGGTTGAGGAAAAATTTAAAGAGAGTTGCAGTGAAGGGCTACAAAACAAAAAAAAGGGTGAGCACCAGGGCCCGTGTCCACCCTCACGGGGCTGTGTGAACCCCAAAAAGCTGCCTTCACCAGAACTAAGGGCTGCTCAAGCTGCCTGACCCCTCGGGGGATTTCTCATCACACACAGAGGGGCTGACAGGGCCACCAGCCGGGGCTCCCAGGGGTCCATGTCTCCCCCCAGCTCCACAGCCCGCCCTGCAGGTGGCCCATGGGACACGCCCCTTCCAGGCCTGCAGGTCACCTGTCCAGCAGGTCCTGGAGGACAGCGCGGCCTCGGCTCTGTCCCTCAGCTCGGCCAGGCCTCTCACCAGCCTCCAGGCCAGGAGCGAGGCCGCCGTCAGGACCAGCAGCACGGGCATCGCCAAGAGGAGGAGAACCCTCGTGAACATTTCCCTGGAAACACAGAGGGGACCATGAACCCCAACTCCCCCCTTGGGACTCCCACCCACCTGGCTGCAGGGAGGACACCACCTTCTGACCTCCAGGCCTGTGGTGTCCAGCCTGGGATGCCCCACTCTCTGCAGAGAGGAGAGAAGGCCCGCCCCACCCACCCTGAGGCAGTCCCAGGGGGTCTGGAACCCAAGACAAATACAGCATTGGGGTCCACAAGTGGGTCCCGGCTCTGCCCAGCGCTGGTGGAATAGTGTCTCCCACAGTCCAGGCCACTCAGACCCGGGGTGACCTCCTGACAGGAGACCCTGCAGGTGTCATCAAGGTGAGGAGGTCGCTCTGGGCGGGCGCCCTGTCCAGTGACTGGTTCCTTATAAGAGGGAAAGAGGCCCAGGGACCCGCAGGGAGAGGCCCCGGGAGCAGGATGGAGGGTGCAGGGGCCACACGCCAGGGGACGCCGGGGGTGCCCCAACTCCAGAAGTGGGAGAGGGGCCGGGACACTCCTGTCTCTGACCCCCATAAGGAGCCACCCCTCCCTCACCTGGTTCAGGCTCTGACCCCTGGGCTGGGAGAGAAGGGGAAGCCCCTCAGCCTCCCTCTCAGAGGGTCCGGAGACAAGTGCTGGTCGGGACCTGGGGCTACAAGGGAGCCCCAGGACGAGGAGAGCACAGGACACATCAGAGCTGGCTTACCTGCTACCGGTTATAGTCGGGGAGTCTTTGCCCTCTTCTGGGGTGACTGGCGCTGTGGATGTGGTGGTGTTGGCAGCGGAGGTGGTGGTGGTGGTGTTGGGTGTGGTGGTGGCAGTGGTGGTATTGGTGGTGGCATTGGTCATGGTGGTGGTGGTGGACACTGTAGTGTCTGCTTGGCACAAAATCAGATACACACACTATACCTGCCAGCCTGCCCCAGCCCTGTGTGCGCCTCTGTGTGCGCCTCTGAGCTGGGGGTCCCTAGGGTTGGGGGGCCTAGAGCTGAACCACTCAGGCCTTCAGGTCTCCAGCAGACTCACGAGCCTGGGGGCAGGTGGGGCTGTGGGAACAGTCGGGCATCCTGCAGGTCCTGGGAGCAGAAGGGCAGGTGCTCAGGGCCAGGCAGCTGGAGTCCCTGAACCTTAAATAGCCCTGCAGCTCCTGAGTCCCCCAAGTCCTCCTGAGCCCCCGTCTCGTCCTCCAGCCAGTATGGAGCAGAGCAGAGCAGGGCTGCCTGGCAGTGACAACCAGCCTGTGACTCAGGTCAGGACCACCCGAGCCCACCATGTCCAGGGAGACCCTCACACTGGGCAAGGGGTGACCTTCTGTGACGTCAGCCCTTCCCAGGACGAGGTCAGGACTCCACAGGGCATGAACAGCTGCTCCGCACATAAGGTGCCTCCCAGGTCCCAGATTTAGTACCCCACTCTGCCACAGTGCCCTGGGGAGGTCACTGGATGGGTCCCCAACACAAGCTCCTACACACCCAGGTAGGCGTCCCTGAGCTGCCTTTCCCAGGGTGTCTGCATTCTAGAAGGACTCAGGGAAAAACACCCACGAGCCCAGGTGCAAAAAGGGGTCAGGCGCATGTCAGGCCCCAGGGGAGCAGCCCCTTGACTGTGGGGGCGTTTCCAGGTCTCGGGAATCAGCCAAGCCCCTGATTGAGCTGGGCCCTGTCCCCCGAGAGCACACGTGGAAAATGAAACGAAATAGTCACGGGAGTTCCCAGCTTCATCTCCAGAAAGAGCCAGGAGGACCAAGAAAGCACAGAAGGAGTTGGGGTCTCTGGTCCCATGGAAGGGGGACCCTTTGCCCATGTGCTGACCAAGGCATCACCTGACCTCTGTGACCATGGACTGAGGGGCTGAGCCTCTCAGGAGGACAGTGAGCCACAAAGGATCCTTCCAGGAGAACCCCCCCTCCCAGCGCCCCCAGGTGAGGCTCCCCCCTCTGGGACAGTCACCCTGAGTGGCAGTGACCCCTGGGGAGGACCTGAGGGACCAGGACAGAGCAGGCGCCGCAGAGACACAGCCACATGCACAGGCGCTCACCTGGGTCAACGGTCACTTTAACTTGGGCCCCAAAGTCAGGAAGTCTGTCTCTCTCAACCCCACACCAGTAAGTGTCCGCATCGCCCCGCGTGAGCGCCTCCATGGTCACGGTGATCGTGCGGTATCTCTGATTGTCCCTGATGGACACGCGGTCGTTCTTCACCTCCTGCTCCGAGCCGGTGGTTCTGACAAGGATGTTGCAGCTGCTCCAGGGAGCCCCTCGACACCACCACTTCACATAGGTCTCGTAGCCTCGGCCATAGCGACACCGCACGGTCAGCGAGCCCCGCTCCCAGCCCCTCACTGTGCCTGGACCCGTGACAGCAGAGGTGCCTGGAAAACACACGTCCATGCCCCTGTGACCCCACCTGCGCACAGGCCCAGCCTCCTGCCCTGCGCCTGCCCCCTCAGCCCAAGGTCGGGGAGGTGGATGCAGCCATGGAGGGAATGACCCCCAGGAGAGAGGCCTGTGCCCTTCTACATTCCACTGGGCAAAGCCCCGGGAACAGCACCTGAGACACAGCTCAGAGTCAGAGACACAGAGAGGCTGGCCCTGAGCATTAATAGCCCTCAGATTCCCTCCTGCCACACACACAGTCAGGTAACCTTTGTATTCTAGCAGTTTCCCTTTGCAGCCGTCCCCGTGTTAGTCAGGCTGGTGGGGAGCAAATCCCAGAGGACCATCTCCACAGAGGCCTGTGCCTGGCCTTGTATGAAGACTCAGGAGGTGCAGCTGAAGCTCCTGAACCCCCTGGTGTGGGCGCTGCTCCTAGTGGTTCCCTGGAAACTCCCTGCAGGACCCCTTTGATGACACCGATGGTGACTCTCAGTGGCCACGTGAGCTGCGGGTCCAGGTCACACAGAGAACATTTTCTACACTGACTGTTGCCAATTCTTATCGCAAGCTCTTAGACAGGTGGGCTTGTGAGAGGAGCAGGGTCAGGTGTGACACAGCTGCCCCTTCGTTCCTCCCCGTGTTGGCAGATGTTACACCCAGTGGGAATGACTCAAGCAAGAGCTGAGAGACCCTCTCATGCTCCTGGTCCTCTCCTGTCCTGTGGATCGAGGACCCCAGGAGCTTGGCGGTTCAGTCCAGGCTTTTGCTTGAAGGACTCAGAGTAACGGACACAACTAAACGGGACCTGCTCAAAAATCTCCACAGTTACGGAGCCCCAGGGCACCCAGCCCAGGGGTGCAGCCTCTGACCTGCGCTCATGGGCGTGAGCACAGTTGCAACGCGTCTTGGCCTGGGGTGGACGAGGCCGGGTGGCCATGAGCATCTCACAGCTGCCGTCAGTGCTCCCAGACTCCCTGACCACCGGCCAGGACTGACCATCAGAGAGACGCGCCCACAGGACGGGCCCAGCCCCTCAGGGCAGCCCCGGAGCAGGCCTGGACCCCCACCTCAACCCCACACCTGCCGTTCTGCTTCTCAACCCCGCGGATCTGATGCGAAATCCCCAGAGGGCCTCAGGCCACTGGAGCAGCCCTTGGTGCTGTTGACAGTCAGCTTTTTGGGTTTCACACAGCCCCGTAAGGGTGGACACAGGCCCTGGTGCTCCCCCCCTTTTTTGTAGCCCTCCACTGAAACACTCTAATTTTATAATTTTCCTCGACCCCGAGTGGGCTCCAGCTATGTCCTTCCTTGTGATCCTCCTCGTCAATAACAGCCTCATGGTCACTGACTCGGGGGATTCATGGCCTTCATCAGGGACCAGGCGTCTCCTCTCCCAGATGAGCCCTGGACAGCAGGCTCCCGTGTCTGCCCCATGCCCAGCCCTCGCCCAAGGGCACCGCGGCCGGCAGATGCGTGTCAGGACCAGCTCTCGGGCCTGATCCAGGTCACCTCCTCACCTTCTCAGGGGAGCAGGGAGCGCCTCTGGCCCCAGGGGAGCCCCCAGGTCACCCTCCTGGCCCAGGCCCCAGAGCAGGCCCCACACCCTCGGATTTTAAAGCCTTAGTGAAGACACAGAACCTCCTTTCCTGGAAGGTCAGTGATCACACACTTCACATGCCAGGTCATCGTGGAAACTGGTGCGCGCTCTACTACATTGCTGATCATTGACATTGGTGTTCCATGCACTTTTTTGCACACACGTTATTTTCCACAACTAAAATAACCTGTAGGTATATAGTAACCTCAAAGCCAAGTTGTGCTGAGCAAGGACGTACTACAGTCATTCCAGCAGAAACTGTGAACCACATACGAGTCCTCAGTGTTCCTGTCAGATGCTTCTGGAGCTAAGACCAAAACACGAGAGAAGGAAAAACATCAAACTTATGCTTGTTAAAAATGAGTTGGAAAAAAAGATTTAAATTAAAACTATTTGAGTCCATAATTGATTCGACAGTGAGATTTGCACGTGTATTTCAGTGACGTCCCTGTGAGCCAAAAATAAACGTTGAACAACCCAAGGAAAACAAGCTCCATCCTGACAACATGCAGGTGTGTTACAGACCCGGGAAGAGCCACCGCAGACACAAGTCAGACTTGTCAACACACGTGATGCAATTTTAGGGGACAGAAATGTGTAATAACACAAAACCTATGGTATGATCCTGAATTAAGACCCGATTCATTTTATTCAAACCACTCCGCTACTGAAACCACTCAGTTTTTCCTGTTTGCTACGGCAGCCACTAGATATGCAAAATGCACCCCCTTTCCCTCCACTAGCTTAAAGTGACACAATTAAAAGGTTTGTCAGTAAATAGGTGGCAAACATTTCTGCTTTCAGAGTCTTTTCTCCCACAGAAGTGATGATCAAGTCTGGGGATGAATAAATAAAGGACCGTTTTGTTCCCCATTGCCACCTCCTTCTAGAAGAGACTCTGCTGTCTGCCCCAGAGTTGGGGCTATGGGTTCTCAGGGGGCCCAGGGAGGATGAGAAGTAGCAGAGGCTTGTGGGCATGGGCCCCCAGTTTCTATCTGTCTAGAATCCAGCGGCTCCCCAGGGCCTTGATATCTCCCAGAAATAGATACTCCTGATGTCTCACCCCACCAGCCACTTTCCCTTTCCGCCTGGCTCCCCAGCCCTGACCCTATGAGCCTGGCTTGCTCCTTCACCCCATGGACCAGCTCTGGGTTTTGGTGCCTCCAGAGGACAAACTCAGGTACCACATGTGCCTTGAGCCTCCCCCAGGGCCCAGGCTGCCGCCCCCTTGCCTATGCCTCCTGGGCTCCAGCTTCTGGGGGCTGAGGTCCAGGAGCCCCTTCAGCCCTCAGAGCCTGGGCCTCCTTGACAGGCCTGCCCTGCGCCAAGACCTGCTCCTGAGGAGAGAGCAGGCCAGGGCCCTCGGGACCCCTCACCCTGGGCCCCCAGCCAGGAGCAGGCTCTGCCCTCAGGGCGCCTCTGCCAGGTTGGTGCCCTCTGTCCCAGCATGGCAGGGCCTGTGAGAGACCCTGGGTCCTCCCCAGGGAGGGAGAGTCTGCAGGGAGGATGGCCTTGCCCTGTCCCCTGGCGCGTCCCCGCCCCACAGACCCTGTGTCCTGCCCCAGCCCCGCAGCCTCCATCCCAGGCCCAGCCCCCTCACCTGGGGCCACAAGCAGGAGCAGGGCCGGGAGCAGACACGCCAGCTGCTCTCCCATCCCTGCCGACAGGCGCCGTCCCTTCAAGCCCTTGAGGCCAGCACAGGAGGGACCCTGAGTCCGCTTCAGAGTCCAGGGACCCGGAGACTCTCCTTTCAGTTTCACCCTCATCACTGTCTCCACATCCGCAGTGACTTCCCTCTTGACATGTTAGGGCAGAGGGAGGTTCTCTGGGGTGCTGACCTCAGGTGAGAGAATCAAGACCTTCATGGAGATGGGAAAGGAAAGGAGCCCAGAGGCAGCTTTGCCCAGGATGGGGGCAGGGTCTCTGCCAGGAGGGGACCCCACAGCTGGGTGAGGGGCGTGGAGAGAGGGGAGCTGGGCAAAGGGAGACTGGAGACACATAGGACCTCACATTGGGGGCCATAGCCTTCAGGGCCTTCCCCCTCCTTAGGAACAGTCCATCCTAAAGACCCTCAGACACCCTCCCCCCGAGCAGGAGACCCCCTTCCTGCCCTGGGGCATGTCCCCGAGCCTGACCCACTGCCCCTCCCTCCCAGGCCCTGGTCACTCTGAGCAGAGGCCACCGTGAGGGGCTACAGGGAAGTAGAAGTGGCTAATACCCTCTGCCTGTCTGACCTGGAAGCTTCCTCTTCCTCCTCTTTGCAGGTCTCCCCTTCTTCTGGGCTGCTGGTCCTCTCCCTGCAGGAGGCTGTTGGCCTCTTGACTGTGAGTGATGCCCCCACACCTGCCCTGATTCCCCCAATAGGAATCCAGTCTCCACTGGTCCCTGCCCTCTGAAGAGCAGTAATTCAGGGCAGAGGAGAGCAGAAAACATCTCATTCTGAGAACAACAATGAAGAATTTGATATAAAAGTTCATTTCTACAGCAAATATTTCATTTCAGGGTTTGATGACCCCTCAAAAATAGGAGACATTAAAAATTTCCCAAAATTAAAAGCAAAAATAACATTTATGGAAAATAATAATGAAAAAAGATACACAAATAATTCAAAGCAGGGGGAGCAGGGCTCAGGAGAAGGGGCACCCCCGAGGGTGGGACAGCCTGGGAAAGTCACTGGAGCCAGGACAGGCAGGTCAGGCAGAAGAGGTGCCACAGCCCATCAGGGAAATGAGCAGGAGGCAGAAGGGGGACCCCCAGGGGAGCAGCCAGGGTAAGGGCCCTTCCTTCCAGTGAAATCATCACAGCAGCCTCTGCTCTGAGTGACCAGTGACCTGGGCATTCGGGGCAGCGGGTGAGGCTCAAGGAGGGGCAAACCCCAAGCTAGGGCGGGGGTGTCCTGCTCTGGGCTGAGGTGTGGCTGTGAGTGAGGTTTAGGGTTGGCTGCTCCCCAGGGGGACCTGAGAGCTGCCTGTTCCCCAAGTCCAGCCCATGAGTCTCTGCCCTCCCCTACCCCAGCCCCCCCCCAACAAACTCGCACCTCACTGTCACCAAACCAGCCAGGCACAGTCTCTCCCCTTCACCCTCCAGGCTTGACACCTCCTTTGTTTTTTTTCACAGACTGAGAAAACAGCACCTCATAGCTCCAAGGCCAACACCAGCAGGGCCAACCTAAGGGCCACACTGGTCCTGGCCTTTGCCCAGCTCCCCCTTCCTTAGGCCCCTGCAATGCCAGCTACACACCCAGCTCGCTGCTAGAACCCAGGTCTGTGGTCTGCGGACACAAGCCTGCCCCCCTCAGCGTGTCCACAATGAAAACTCCTTTCCTTCCCCTCAACTCTCTCCTCTCCTTGGCCAAGGGACGCGGACGGGCGTTCGGGAACATCAGTCTATGGTCTCTTCCTGGCAGAGACCCCCGGGCTCCGGCTGGCCACCCCCATTAAATAGAAATAACTTTATTTTTTTAAATTTTCTCTGAAGCTTATCATTCCCCCAATAATCATCAAGGCATCCACGCTCAGTCTCGCTGCCTGGGGCAGAATTTCCAGAGCGTTGCTCCGTTTCCCGGGCTCGGCTTTGCTCCTGGTTTCAGCTGAAGCTCTGAGGGCCTCCCGTGGAGAGGATGCGGTGCTGGTCTGTGAGGTCCCTGAAGGGTTTCCTCCTTGTGGAGAAGAAGGCGGTGCTGGAAGTGTTAGGGGGAGAGGATGTCCTGAGCTAATTCCATGCAGGCTTTGTGGATCCCACCCCCACTCCAGACCACAGCTGTCAGGACATTGGGAAAGACAAATCCCGTCACCACCAAAGGGAAGGTGGCTGGGACCTGAGGGTGGAGTTAAGCAGCCAGGTTTGGTATAAAACTGGACACGTGGGCTTTGTGGGGTTCCCTTTTGGCTCTGCGGCAGCCGGCGGCTCGCGGCCGCTCTCAGAGTGACATTGGGTTTCCGGGTCGGCGGATCGGGTAGGATGCATTAAAAACTTTATTTCCCTATTTTCTCCCTGAGTTGTCCATTTCCTCATTTCCCCTTCCCTTGTAAGTAAACCTTTTATTAGCCTTTTGTGTGTGCCTGCAGTGGAGTATTCATAAGTCCCTTTTAAGCGCGCGGGTGAGGACCCACAGCCAGACAACCTGTTTCATTTCGGGGCTGCTCTGCAACAGTAGCACAGAGTGTCAACCTCCAGGTTAGAACATGGCTGCGTGTCCACACCTGGGCTCAGAACTACTGTGGCATCAGCTGGGGTGTCCCATAGTCTAGCAGTTCCAGGAAGTTTTACTTCTACTCTGCTGAGAGCTTTTGCAAGTCAAGTTTGGGAGTTGGATGTTATCAAAAAATTGTGTCTCACTATGGGGGGTTGGGGGCGGGGAAAGGAGGGTTTGGGGTCAAAACAAGGGGGTTGCAATTGTCTGGGGAATATACAAATAAAATTAAAAAAAAGTGTGTCTGCTCCACTGAGATCCTCCTGTCATCTCTCTCCCTTGCGTTGTTCCTGTGAACATCACACTCGATGGTTTTCTTGTTTCCAAACAACTTTTCATTCTTGGCACAAGTGCAACTTGGTGATAAAACATTTTCCTTTTGTTACATCCCTGGATTCAGGGAACTGAATTTGGCTTCATATGTTTGTGGTCATGCTCAGGAGTGATTCACAGAGCTCTGAGCTGTGTCTCGGTGACTTTCCCGGTGGCTTTGCCGGGTGGAATTTGGAAGGACACAAGGTCTGTCTCCTGGAGGGCCAGTCCCTCCATGGCTGTATTTAACTCGTCTGTCCTTGGACTGAGTGGAGTCAGGCGCAGGGCAGGAGGCCTGTGCTCAGGTGGGTGGGCACAGGTGCATGGCCGAGTTTTCCAGGGGCCCTGGGAGTGTGGGGTGTGATGGCGGCAGACGTCCTGGCAGCTCCGCGTGGGCTTTGTGGCCACGGGCCGTGAGGCTGAGGCCATCGCACACGGCTTTGTCTGCGCAGTCGTTTTGCAGCAGTCGTCTGGCAGTGTTGGGAGGCCTGGCAAAGGCGGGAGACCTGGGAGGACGGCGTCTTGCTGAGGCGTCTTGCTGAGGACGGCCTGGAGCAGACAGGAGATCTGGATACAGGAGTTTGCTGAGATGCGTGAGCGTGGCCGCCTGTTGGGCTGTTTGGCCGCTACCTTTGAGTGTGGCTTGTTTGGGGCTGTGCTGGGCCTCCCAGCGGCCTCTGAAACAGCTCCTGTTGTAGCCTTTGTCGTGTTTGTGAGTGGGAACCTGGCCTACAGTTTGGCTGCCGCGTGTCCATGGTGGCAGGAAGACGCCATTTTCACTGTATTTGTTCAGGACTGGACAATACTGGACACGGCTTTGGGTAAAATAAAGGACATTTTTTGTCTCAGTACTTCTTTGTTTTTTTTCAGGTTTGTTAAATCAATTTCTTTCCTGTTGTTCCCCAAGCCTGAGGAGTCTTGCTATTGTGTGCGCGGGTGAAGAACTCAGACAGTGACCGGTAAACTATTTGGGCAGTGCCCTTGGCCAGTTTAGTGCCCCCAGCTGCCTTGTATCACTTTTTGGTCTCTACATCTCTGCCCCGTTCATCAGGAAGCCGTCCAGGGGTGGACCAGCCTGTCTGCCCTGGTATTGTTACAGGGCAGCCCCAATATAAAATGGGTTGCCTGGCTGTGGGTCCTCACCCGCGCGCTTAAAGGGTCTTATGAATACTCCACTGCAGGCACACACAGAAGGTTCATAAAAGGTTTATTTGCAAGGGAAGGGGAAATGAGGAAATGTACAACTCAGGGAGAAAAGTGGGAGACAAAGTGTTAAATGTGTTCTACCTGATCCGCCGATCTGGAAACCCAAATGGTGCTCTGAGAGCTGGCTGCGAGCCAAGAGCCATGAAGCCAGGAGGCGAGCGAGAGAGACCCCAAGGCCCACGTGTTTGGTTTTATACCACACCTGGCTGCTTCACTCCACCCTCAGGTCCCAGCCACCTTCCCTTTGGTGGTGACAGGATTTGTCTCTCCCAATGTCCTGACGGCTGTGGTCTGGAGTGGGGGTGGAGTCCACAACGCCCGCATGGAATTACCTCAGGACATCCTCTCCCCCTAACAGTATGAGGAGCAGGATGTAGCCCGGGGAGGGTCTATCCACCGCCAACCACGTTCCTCCTCCTGGCCCTGACCCTGGTTACCTTTCTTTACCAGGAGCCCCGTGGTCTTCCTCTGCTCCTGAAGTGAAAGCGACAGACAACCAGACAAGGACAGCCGCCACCAGGATGGCAGTAGCAAGGGCTGAACCAGAGCCTCGTGACCAACGGCGTCATGGCAGACCCGGTGGAGGCGGCCTTGGAGGGGACAGGAGCTTGAGTGCAGCTCCCAAAGCCCGGCCCATTTCTCTGAAATTCTCCTGGTGCAGCCCCGTTAGCCTCCCTCGTCCTCAGGATGCCCCATATGCACCCCTGCATGTCCCACCGGGGAGGTGTCTCTCAGGCATGCTCCACCCTCTCCCCAGGGCGCTCCTGGGGAGCACCTTCAGCCAACCCTGGTCTCCCAAGGATGGGCCTGGCGTAGGGGAAGCTGGGCCTGTTCACCATCTTGTGGAGTCTGACCTCAGTCCAAAGTGTGGGTCTCCCTGGACACCAGGGGCTCGGGCTGGTCCTGACCTGAGTCACAGGCTGGTCTGTCAGCCACCGGGCAGCCCTGCTCTGCTCTGTCCTTGCTGGAGGACGAGACGGGGCTTCTGGGGGACTCATGAGCAGCAGAGCTGTTTACGTTTGGGGGACTCCAGCTGCCTGACCCAGACACCTGCCCCTCTGCTCCCAGGGCCTGTGGGATGCCCTCCTGCTCCCACTGCCCACCTGCCCTGAGGCTCTTGGGTGTCCTCAAGGCCTGGAGACATGAGAGGTTCAGCTCCAGACCCCTCCTCAGGCCAGGGCAGCCCTAGGACCCAAGCTCAGAGTAGCTGTGATCTTGGCAGGCAGAGTAGCTGTGATCTGGTGTGTGTGCCAAGCACCAGCCACAGTGCCGGCTGCCACCTCCGCCACCCACGAGCCAGTCCTGCCAGCGGCTCCGGCCAAGGGCCTCTGAGCCTCAGAGAACCCTTCTCGTCCCTCCTTTGCTCGCCTTGGTCCTCTCACCTCCATTCTACACCCGTGGGACTCCTATTGCTGGGCCCCCCACAGAATTTCGTCGGAGACCCCACTCTTTCTATACTGGCCCACTTTCTCCCACTCTCTCATTTGCCCTCTATTGCTAACAAAACATGTCCAGGGCCTCCCTGGTGGCGCAAGGGGTTAAGACACAACCTATGAAGCTGTCTGCAGCCACTGAGCATAATCCCTTGGAGCTTCATGCATGTTGCTGAAAATTGTATCCTTTTCATGGCTGAGTAATATTCCATCATGTCCATCTTCTTGAGCCACTCATCTGTTTTGGGACATTTAGTTTTTTTCTGTGTCTTATTTTTAAAGGGCAAAGAGACAGTGGCCTCAATTTTCTGTAGTTTCTTCCTGCGGGCCTAGTCCCTGCCGTTAGGTGTCAAGGGGTCTAGTCTGGACATTTCGGGGCAGGGCAGCTGCTATTCAAGTTTCCAACCACAGACACTGCTGCCCCGGGAACTTGTGAAACAAGCCCGCTGAGCTCTTTAAAAGTAGAAAATCTACACCATGATGAAATGTTGTCCCAAAAGGATAAGTACATAACAAGGACAAGAAGAGCGAAGCTTTGGTGAGCGATGGGGGGATTTCAAAATGGAAAAAAAAAACCTTGACCAACCATGGGAAATACTTACAGAAGACCACGTGAATGTCCGAACCCCCAAAATACCGTCATAACAGAAGTTAGCCCAGGAGGTGAGGGGCAAAGGTAAAAGGCAAAGCCCTGGTGGTTTAAGGCTGGAGCCCCGAGAGTTTAAGTGTGTTAACGACAGACACCAAGTGGGGACTCAGCCAGGCTAAGTGGGGTCTGAGGGGCAGAGTCCAGTGAGCAGTTGGGGGATCAGGGCCTGACCAGTCTCCGCCCCATATCCTCACCGTCCCTTGGGGCCTGGCCGAGCCCCTGCTCCTGGCCCAGGTCTCTGTCCAGGGGTGACCCGGGAGGACCAGAAGGGAAGCGCCCAGCCTCCTCTCTACCCGGTGCCCCGCTCCCCCCGCCCCAGGAGCCGGCAGGAAAAGCTCATGTCCCTGCGGGCGGGCGCAGGGTCCAGGGTCCTTCCAAAGCCCTAGGAGTGCCCACATCCTCCCTCCCGGCCACAGGGCTCCAGGCTGCTGCATCTGTTCTGCTCTGGGGTCTGACTGAGGGAGTCTCCACAGCCCCCCAGCCCCGGGTTTCTCCCTGTGCCCCAAGTGGAAGGAACCGCCGGCTGGACACTCAGATGAGGCAGGGACCTGGAGACAGTGGCAGGAAGGGCGAGGGGGCACGGAGAGGAGGTGATGCCAACCCCCAGGCCAGGGCGGCAGGAGGCAGGGGCAGGCTGCTGAGGTCTCCTCCCCGGGAGCCGGGTCTGGCCTCCGTGGGCTCAGGGCGACGCCCAGGTGGGCTTCCAGAACAGGCCTGTTTCCCTGTTGTCACAGCGTCTAGATTCTTGAAACCTATTTTTGGCCGGAGCCCCGAGCCCCATGGAACCCAGAGGAAAGTCTGTTAACCCCACAGGCAGCTCCCAGCTGAGATCATGTGTGTCCCGGGACGGGGCTTAGGGGAGAGGCATGTTCTCGAGTGTTCCTGCCGCCATTTTCTGTCACCCCAGAGCCCTCGGGAAGTAGGACGCAGGCGGGGAGTGAGGGTGACCAGAGCAAGGTCCTGAGGTGTGGTAATCACAGCTGTAGCTTCTGGGGTCTCAGAGATTGTTCTGGAAGGGGGAGCCTCACTGCCTCACAAACCACTGTCACTTCAACCACCACCACTTCCAGACAAGTTTCTTCTCTTTTGTTTGAGTTTTCCTCTAGGAACAGACACTAATGGACGTGGGGTCACCGGCTCTGTGTCACGATGGCCCCTCTGAGGCCGGCTCACCCCGAGGACAGCACTGAGCATGCCCAGGAGCAGGGGCGCCTGCACGAAGACCAGGTGCAAGAAGTGGATGCTGCGGAGCAGGGAGCTATGGGGGGACAGGCCACAGGGAATGAGCAGCCTCCAGGGCCCCCTCCCCGCAGTCCTCCCTGGGCCCGCCCAGGGCTCCATTGGCTGTGAGCTCTGGACCTCAGCTGGGATAGGCCCCCGGGGCACAGTAATGCTGCTCCAGGCTGAGACCCCAGCTCCTCTGGCCCCATCAGCTGGGGGTGCCAGCAACACTGGAAGCAGGAGAGGGGCCCTTCAAAGGGAGCCGACCCCCCCTGACCTGGGCTCAGGTTCTGGTCCCTGAGTGGGGAGAGAAGGGGAAGCCTCTCAGTCACCCCTCTCAGAGGGTCAAGAGACAAGTGCTGGCCGGGATGAAGGGCTACAAGGGCCCCCAGGAGGAGGAGGCACAGGAGGCAACAACATCCGAGTTGGCTTATCTGCTATCAGTTATAGTTGGGGGGGCTTTGCCCTCTTCTGGGGTGACTGGTGCTGTGTGGTGGGTGCTGGTGTTGGTGGACCCTCTAGTGGCTGCTTGGCTCACAGATCAGATACACACACTCTCTGCCTGGCCCAGTCTGCACGCTCCTGTGAGCCTGGGGGTGCCAGGGCTGCCATGAGGAGCCAGAGCAGGGTCCTGGGAGGGGCCTAGGGTTGAACCTCTCTTGTCTCTAGGCCTCAAGCAGACTCACTCACCTGGGGGCAGGTCGAGCTGTGGAGCAGGAGGGCGTCCCGCAGGCCCCGGAAGCAGAGGGGCAGGTGCTCAGTGCCAGGCAGCTGGAGTCCCTGAACCTTGAACAGCCCTGCTGCTCCTGCCAGTCCTGCCGCACCCCACCCCAGCCACCTCACCCTCCAGTGAGGACAGAGCAGAGCAGGGCTGCCCAGCGGCTGACAGACCAGCGTGTGACTCAGGTCAAGACCAGCCCGAGCCCACGGTGTTCACAGTGGGCAAGTGGTGACTTTCTGTGATGTTCAGCCCTTCCCAGGATGAGGTCAGGATTCCATGGGACGGTGAATGGCTGCGCCTGCAGCGTGACCTGCCTCCCAGGGACGAGGGGAGGTGGGGGCTCTGCTGACCCTCATGCTCCCCCTTTGCCATAAGTGCCCTGCGGGGTTCAGTGGCTGGCAGATGAGTGACAGGACACAGCTCTCTGGCCTGATCTCCAGCGTCATCATCTTTCCCTTCTCAGGGGAGCAGGGAGCGCCTCTGGCTCCAGGGGAACCCCCAGGTCACCATCCTGGCCCCAGGCCTCAGAGCAGGGCCAACGCCCCTTGGGTTTTAAAAGCTTTAGTGAAAAAACAGAACCTGGTTTATCTGTAAAGGTCAGTGCCCAAGGTACGGCGGGATCCCCACCTCCACGGGTGGCTCCCAATGACCACTGTGAAGAACCCACAGAATGGGGGGCAGCCCCTGAAGATTCTGAATTGAATGGAGCAGGGGGACGAGGAAAGGACCAGAGTAAGTGGACAGTCCAGCTGGAGTTTTCTACCGATGCCCCCTTCTCTGCCCCTGCCTGGGACGGAGGCACTGGCAGTGAGACCAGAGCTGGCCTGGAAATGGGGGACAGCAGGGGTGTGTGTGAGAGTCGTCTGTGGGGTGAGATGAAGGAGGAGGGAAGGTCGAGAGGACAGTGTCGGGAGATGCCAGGAGGGGCTGAGCAAGGAGAGGGTGCAGCAAAGAGGGCGGTTGAGGAGGAGAGGGGAACAGCGGAGGGAACAGGGGGAGGTGTGGGGGCGTCACTCACAGGTCATGAAGCCAACAGCCTCCTCCAGGGAGGGGACCAGCAGCCCAGAAGAAGGGGAGACCTGCAAAGAGGAGAAAGAGGAAGCTTCCAGGTCAGACAGGCAGAGGGTAAAAGCCACTTCTCCTTCCCTGCAGCCCATCATGGTGGCCTCTGCTCAGAGTGACCAGGGCCTGGGAGGGAGGGGCAGTGGGTCAGGCTTAGGGTGACATGCCCCAGGGCAGGAAGGGGGTCTCCTGCTCTGGGGGGGGGAGGGGCGGGGCTCAAGGAGGTTTGGGATGGGCTGTTCCTCAGGAGGGGGAGGACTCTGAAGTCTGCGTCTCCCCCAAGGTGAGGTCCAGTGGGTCTCCCGTCTCCCTTTGCCCGGCTCCCCTCTCTCCAAGCCCCTCACCCAGCTGTGGGGTCCCTCCTGGCAGAGACCCTGTCCCCCTCCTGGGCAAAAATGCCTCTGGGATCCTTTCCTTTCCCATCTCCATGAAGGTCTTGATTCTCACACCTGAGGTCAGCGCCCCAGAGAACCTCCCTCTGCCCTAACATGTCAAGAGGGAAGTCCCTGCAGATGTGGAGACAGTGATGAGGGTGAAACTGAAAGGAGAGTCTCCGGGTCCCTGGACTCTGAAGCAGACTCAGGGTCCCTCCTGCGCTGGCCTCAAGGGCTTGAAGGGACGGCGCCTGTCAGCAGGGATGGGAGAGCAGCTGGCGTGTCTGCTCCTGGCCCTGCTCCTGCTCGTGGCCCCAGGTGAGGGGGGCTGGTTCTGGGATGGAGGCTGCGGGGCTGGGGCAGGACACAGGGTCTGTGGGGCGGGGACACGCCAGGGGACAGGGCAGGGCCATCCTCCCTGCAGACTCTCCCTCCCTGGGGAGGACCCAGGGTCTCTCACAGGCCCTGCCGTGCTGGGACAGAGGGCACCGGCCAGCAGAGGTGCCCTGAGGGCAGAGCCTGCTCCTGGCTGGGGGCCCAGGGTGAGGGGTCCCGAGGGCCCAGGCCTGCTCTCTCCTCAGGAGCAGGTCTCAGCTCAGGGCAGGCCTGTCAAGGAGGCCCAGGCTCTGAGGGCTGAAGGGGTTCCGGGACCTCAGCCCCCAGGAGCTGGAGCCCAGGGGGGCACTGGAAGGGGGCGGCAGCCTGGGCTCTGGGGTGGCTCAGGGCACACGTGGCGCCCGAGTTTCTGCTCCAGAGGTGCCAAAGACCAAGTTCGGCCCATGGGTGAAGGCAGCTGCCACATTAGTCGGGTCAGCGGGATGGGGTAGGGGCAGGCGAGCCGGGGGAGAGGGGAAGTGGCTACTAGGGTGAGACACCAGAAGTGTCTATTTTTCTGTGGTGTCCGGACGGGGGGTCGGGGAGCCCCTAGATGCTGAGACAGGTAGAAGCGGGGGGCCAAGCCCACAAGGCTCTGCTGCTTCTTGTCCGCCCTTTGGCCCCCTGAGGACCCGTAACCCCAACTCTGGGTCAAAAAGCAGAGTCTCTTCTAGAAGGATTTGGCAATGGGAAATAAAATGACCATTTTCTCATCCACTCACCTGATCATCACATATGTGGGAGAAAAACTCTGAAAAGCAGAAATGTTTGTCAAAAATTCACTGATAAACCTCTTTATTATGCCCCTTTTTACATTAGTATAGCTCAAGGGGCTACATGCGTGCATTATTCAAGACGCTGCATTACTCAAAAACTACGTGGCTTTAGTAATGGATCTGAATATCTTTAAATACAGTCTTTTAAAAAATATCTTTTATTTATTTATGCTTTACAAGCAGTGGTGTGTAGGCCAGAGGTGCAGGGGGTTAGAGATTCACCAGAGACAGAGTGGGGAGCAGAACAGGTGGATCTCCTGGAACACACTGCTGAGGGGAGCAGCGGGGAGACAGGAGAGGTTTGCTGTGCCATGTGGGTTAGCTCCCTGGCTGGGGATCAAATTCTTGCTGCAGCGGCTGGTGATTGCACTGAGACTTAAACCTGTGGCTACCAGGGAGGACCTAACATAAATATAATCTTAATTCAAGATCATATATAAGTTTTGTTTTATTAAACTTGCCTGTCTCGGGCCTCCCCTGGTGGTGCAGGTAGTTGAGCTGCGCTGTGAAGCTGTCCACAGCCTCTGCAGCACTGGTTCAATCGGCTGGGAAGGGTCCCACATGGTGTGGCAGACCTCTCCTGTCACCCCCGCTGCTCCCCTCAGCAGTGTCTTTAGTCAGTCTGCCTGTTCTGTTACCCGTTCTGTCTCTGGTGAATCCTCTCACCCTCCCGCACATCTGGTCTGTACCCCGGTTCTTGTATAAATAAAACAAAAATAACTCTTTGAACTTTTCTGTATCTCTAAAATTTCTTTGTGTGTTAAAAATCTTAATTACTTCTGTTGTGGTTTTCCCTCGGTATTTAATATACCTGTAATATGTCCTTGCTCAGCACAACTTGGCTTTGGGGCTATAAAATACCTACAAGTTATGTTAATAGCGGAAAATAATGCATCTGTAAAACAGTGCATGAAACACCAATGTCCATGATTATCAAAGTAGCAGAGCGCGCACCAGTTTCCACAATGACCTGGCATGTGAAGTGTGTGATCCCTGACCTTCCAGGAAAGGAGGTTCTGTGTCATCACTAAGGCTTTTAAAACCCGAGGGTGTGGGGCCTGCTCTGTGGCCTGGGCCAGGAGGGTGACCTGGGGGCTCTCCTGGGCCAGAGGCGCTCCCTGCTCCCCTGAGAAGGTGAGGAGGTGACCTGGATCAGGCCCGAGAGCTGGTCCTGACACCCATCTGAGGGCTGCAGTGCCCTTAGGCAGGGGCTGGGCATGGGGCAGACACGGGAGCCTGTTGTCGGGGGGTCCACCTGGGAGAGGAGACACCTGGTCCCCAACACCCACTCTGAAGCCCCCGGGTCAGTGACCATGAGGCTGTTATTGACGAGGAGGGTCACAAGGAAGGACAGAGTGGGAGCCCACTCAGGGGTTGAGGAAAAATTTAAAAAGAGCTTCAGTGAAGGGCTGAAAAAAAAAAACAGGTGAGCACCAGGGCCTGTGTCCATCCTCACGGGGCTATGTGAACCCCAAAATGATGACTGTCACCAACACCAAGGCTGCTCCAGTGGCCTGAGGCGCTGCTGGGGATTTCTCATCAGACCCGGCGGGGCTGAGAACGAGGCAGGCGAGGGGTCGAGGGTGCGGGTCCAGGCCTGCACAGGGCTGCCCTGAGGGGCTGGGTCAGGCCTCTTGGCGCGACTCTCTGACGGTCAGTCCTGATGGGTGGTCAGGGAGGGCTGGGAGCACTGACGGCAGCTGTGAGATGCTCGTGGCCACCCAGCCTCATCTACCTCACGCCACGGTCGCAGCTGTACTCACGCCCGTGAGCGCGGGTCAGAGGCTGCACCCCTGGGCAGGGCTCCCTGGGGCTCCGTAACTGTGGAGGTTTTTGAGCAGGTCCCGTTTAGTTGTGTCTGTTACTCTGAGTCCTTCAAGCAAAAGCCTGGACGGAACAGCCAAGCACCTGGGGTCCTCGATCCATGGGGACAGGAGAGGACAAGGAGGCACATGTGACATGTGTGACATGGACCCACAGTGCGTGTGGCCACTGGGCAGCTGTGCCCGGTCATTGCCACAGCTGCCCCCACAGCTGGATTCCCAGGGAACCATTAGGAGCTCAGAGCCCCGGGGGCACCCCCACTCCAGGGGTGTGGGTCGTCAGCTGCACCTCCTGGGCCCTGGTGCAGGCCGGTCACAGGCCTCTTCTGGGGAGGCGGGTCCTCTGGGATTTGCTCCCCACCAGATGGAACGACACAGGGTTGGTGCAAAGGGGACTCTCTGGGGACACAGATTCATTGATGACGGGTGGGGGGGGAGGCGGAGTGTGTGAGTGTGTGAATCTGGGGGCTGTTACTGCTCAGGGCCAGCCTCTCTGTGTCTCTGACTCTGAGCTGTGTCTCAGGTGCTGTTCCCGGGGCTTTGCCCAGTGGGATGCAGAAGGACACAGGCCTCTCTCCTGGGGGTCATTCCCTCCATGGCTGTATCCACCTCCCCGCCTTGGGTTGAGGGGGCAGGCGCTGGGCAGGAGGCTGGGCCTGGGCGCAGGTGGGGTCACAGGGGCATGGACGTGTGTTTTCCAGGCTCCTCTGACATCACGGGTCCAGGCGCAGTGAAGGGCTGGGAGCGGAGCTCGCTGACCGTGCAGTGTCGCTATGCTGGATATTGGAAGAACTACGTGAAGTATTGGTGTCGAGGGGCTCACTTGGGCAGCTGCAACACCCTTGTTCAAACCACTGGCTTGGAGCTGGAGGTGAAGCAGGGCCGCGTGTCCATCAGGGACCATCAGAGAAACTACACGTTCATCGTGACCATGGAGGCGCTCACGCTGGGCGATGCGGACACTTACTGGTGTGGGATTGAGAAAGCCGGATATGACCTTAGGGATGAAGTTAAAGTGACCGTTGACCCAGGTGAGCGCCTGTGCATGTGGCTGTGTCTCTGTGGCGCCTGCTCTGTCCTGGTCCCTCAGGTCCTCCCCAGGGGTCACTGTCACTCAGGGTGACTTTCCGGGGGGGCCCTCACCTGGGGGTGCTGGGAGGGGGGCTTCTCCCGGATGCTCAAGGTTCCAGGCAACTCCTGGACGGGAGGATCCTTGTGGCTCACTGTCCCCCTCTGCCCGGCTCAGCCCCTCCATCCATGGTCACAGAGGTCAGGTGATGCCCTGGTCAGCACATGGGCAAAGGGACCCCTTTCCATGGGGCTCGAGACCCCAATTCCTGCCAGTGTTTCCTGGGTCCTCCCTGTCCTTTCTGGAGTTTGGGGCTGAGACCTCATCATGACTGTTCCCTCCCAAGCTCCATGTCCAGGCAGGGGACAGCCTGGCACAGACCATGGCTAATTCCTGAGCCTTTCAAAGTCTTCATAACCGATGGGCCGCACCTCTGGGGCCTGGACTCCCACCATGAGCCATTTATTCCCCTGCTATAGGGTGTCCTTTCAGAGTCCTTCTAGAATTCAGACCCTGAGGGAGGGGCTACTTCAGGGTCCCTTCTCCTGAGCTACAAGCAGTGAATTTGGGGCTCCCCTCTTGCTGAGCGCCCCCCACCCCAGGGCACTAGTGGCAATGGGGGGAGCACTAGGGTCAACAGAGCCCCCACCACCCCTCAGACCTGGGATGCAAGTCACGCTGCAAGTGCAGCCAGTCACGTCCTGTGGAATGCTGACCTTGTCCTGGGAAGGGCCGTCCCATCACAGAAGCTTCACCACTTGCCCAAAGTGAGGGTCTCCCTGGACAATACGGGCTTGGGCTGGTCCTGACCTGAGTCACATGCTGGTCTGTCAGCCACTGGGCAGCCCTGCTTTGCTTTGTCCTCGCTGGAGGATGAACAGCGGGATTTGGGGGAGACTCAGGAGCAGCAGGGCTGTTCATGGTTCAGGGACTCCAGCTGCCTGGCCCTGAGTGCACCTCTGCTCCTGGGGCCTGTGGGACACCCTCCTGCTCCCACAGCCCCACCTGCCCCAGACTCCTGAGTCAGCTTGAGGCCTGGAGACACATCCAGACCCCTCCCCACATCCCTGGTCCAGGCTCCTCAACCAGGGCATCCTTGGGACCCCCAGGCTCAGAGGAATCACAGGGCTGGGATCAGGTAGTCAGGCAGAGTGTGTGTATCTGATTTGTGTCCAAGCAGCCACTACAGTGTCCACCACCACCACCACCACGACCACCACCATGACCACCAGCAGCATGACAACTACCACACCCACCACCACCACCCACCACACAGCACCGGTCTCCCCAGAAGAGGACAAAGTCCCCCCAACTGAAACCACTAGCAGGTAAGAAAGCTCTGTTGCTGCTGAGTCCTGTGCTTGGTGGGATAAAACCCCTCTGGGGGCCCCTTGTAGGCCCAGGTCCCGGTCAGCACTTGACTCCTGACCTTCTGGCTCCTTTGAGGGGGAGGGGGAGGGGCTTCCCCTTCTCTCCCAGCTGAGGAGGCCAGACTTGAACCCAGTGAGGGCGGGGTGGCTCCTCTTGGGGGTCAGAGGCAGGTGTGTCCTGGCCCCTCTCCTGCTTCTGGAATTGGGGCACCCCCAGTGTCCCCTGGCGTGTGACCCCTGCACCATCCATCCTGCTCCCGGGGCCTCTCCCTGCGGGTCCCTGGGCCTCTTTCCCTCTTATAAGGAACCAGTCACTGGACAGGGGCCCGCCCAAAGCGACCTCCTCACCTTGATGACACCTGCAAGGGTCTCCTGTCCAAGAGGTCACCCCCAGGTGTGGCCTGGACTGGGGGGGACACTAGTCCACCAGCGCTGGGCAGGAGGCCAGGGAGGCTTCTCCACGCCTGTTCCCACACAACACCGGGCCTTATTCACTCAACCTTCAGGTTTGCAAACATGTCTGCAGAGCCCAGTGGGGGCCTGCTCTGAACCCCTCCCCTTCACAGTTCTCCTCAGGGCCCCGAAGCTCTTCTATAAACCATGGTGGGTGCAGCGGGGGCATAGGGCAGGGCGCAGGGGAGGGGGCAGCGTGAAACCCAGGGGTGTGGTGCTTGGAGAGGACACAGGTGTCTCAGGCCTGGTGGGGACATGTCCATGTGGGGCCCCCACGGCCTCTCCTCAGTTCCCCAGGACACGTCCTGTGTCATCCTGCCTCACATGCACTCGGGTCAGATGCTCTCTGATGTCCCCAAACACCCAGAAGCTGGGAGCTGCCTCCCCAGCTGAGGGAGAAGGGAGGGTGGCCCAGGAGGGGGTCCAGACACTGTGGGGACACAGCTCCCAGGGTAGTCAGGATCCAGGTGAGTAAGGTCACGGGCACCATGATGGTTATGGGCAGACAGGGAGGAGCAGGAAACATAGAGAACCGAGGGGCAGGGTTTCCCACGGGCCGAGGCCACAGCGGCCTCTTCGGGGTGGCGTCGGGCAGGTCCTCTGAGCTGTGACCCGGATGTGCTGCTGACAGCCGATTTACATGCAGCAGCGGTTGTGGCGGGGGGTGGGGGGACAGGGACAACAGCCAGGGCAAAACTGACCAGAGGGCCTGGCTTGTGTCCAGGCTGGATGAGGACCAGGTGGAGGGACGTGTGGTGAGCACAGCAGGCCGGGGATGGAGCCAAGCTAATGGAGCAGGAGGAGCTGGAGGCTCAGCCTGGCACAGCATGATTGTGGCCTGTGGGGACTGTCTTGGCTGAGGTCTGCGGGGCTCAGCCTGATGGGCCCAGGGATTCCTGGGGGGAGGGCGCCCTGGAGGCTGCTCACTTCCTGTGTCCTGTCCCCCACAGCTCCCTGCTGGGCAGCGTCCACTTCCTGCTCCTGGTCTTCCTGAAGGTGCCCCTGCTCCTGGGCATGCTCAGTGCCGTCCTCTGGGTGCACCGGCCTCAGGGGGGCCATCGTGACACAGAGCCGGTGACCCCATGTTCATCAGTGTCTCCAGAGAGAAATCGTTTCAAATAGAAGAGCAGGCTCAGGGGCCCTGGGGGGGTCGGGGCCACCTGACCAGCCCCCACCCCAGGCAGTGCTCTGGCCCGGGACGCCCTGGACAGACGCAGACTCTCGGGCAGAGGAGATGACTTTCACCCCAGACTGAGACACAGGAACCTGCTCATGCTGCTCGCAGGAGACAGCCTGGACTGCGGGGAGCCCCCAGCTGCAGGGGACGGACCTGGGCTCTTCCTGCTTTGACAATCAACCCCCAACTTAAAATCAAGAAAAAAGTCACCCTGACATTCAGTCCCCACTCAGTCCTCCAAGTTCTCTCCCGCCACCCCTGTACCCCCTTACCTCGTCTGGTGCCCACTATTCCCAGCCCCTTCTCCACCAGATGCATTTTCTAGGACAAGAGCCAGGGCAGGTGGGCACAGGCTGCCCTGGTGCAGGCATCTTCCAGGTCCTGTCTTGACATCAAAAAATCCCAGGATGCCACAGACATGGTCCCTCCCTCCAGGGACCCTCACCCCTGAGGAATTCCCTGTCTAGAGCGGTTGGGACTAGTGATTGATTGGAATGAACTGGAGGGTTTCGCGCATCTGCATAATTTGGGTCCCTGCGCCCTTGCCAAGTCCTTTGCGTGTGGCCAGTGTCCTGTCTGCAGCTGATGAGGTGGACACACACCTGCAGCGTCTCCCTGCTGGACCTTGGAGCTGGGTCTATACCCGCGGGGGTAGGCCTTGCCGCCGTCTGCAGCCGCTCGCTGCCCCTCTGGAGAGGACTGTGCTTCTCCAGCCTGTGGGCTGTGGAAGTCGGGCTTGGCCATAGACCTGCTCTGGCCGGTGACATGTGAGCCTAAATGACAAGTGTCCCCTGAGCCAAGCTCCAGGAGCCTCTGTGTGGCCTCCCCTGTCTGTGCAGACGGGCTGCTCCCATATTGAGCACACAAGTAACACGCTCTAGAACTGAAACTCTGCCTGTGGGTCCTGCGCGCTGGGATCAGGCGTTTGTCTCAGCAGCGGCGCCTAGAAAAGGCTGGTGTCCGGCCTGCACTGGGGCTGTGTGGGACAAGGGTGGTGGGCGGCTGTCTGGGGAAGTGGGTAGCAGAGAGGCGGCAAACAGCCCTCAGGGCGCGTCCCCTAGATGCTGGGGAGTAGCTGGAGGCTCTGCCTTCAAAGAGCGATGGCGAGGGCAGGTGGAGAGGCTGACCGGCCTGTCACTGGTGGACGACAGACACTGACAGGGACAGGTCTGCCCCTGACAAAACTGCCTGAGCCGCCCTGCTCCATGGAGGCTGAAAGAGGAGACACATTTACCACCCCAGTTCCTGCCTCCTCCATCACACACACACACACACACACACACGCAAACACACATGGCCAGCTGCGTCCAGTGTGTGAGCGGAGAAGGAGCCGCTGCTTGGCCTCCCAGGAACATGAATCATGTGACTTGCCAAGTTGCACTTGGCTAAAAAGTGACAAAGTGAAACCGTCAACCACACCCTGCAAAGCACATTTGGGGGCAACAGTTTTCTTGAAGTTCTCTTTGAAGAGAAAATAATTTTCAGAAAGAATGTCATGAGGACTAGAGAAAATAAAGGCAAGAATATGACTATGAATCTTCGCACCTTTTCACGCACTGAAATCCCAGGGCCCTGCGGGGACAGTCGGTCAGAAGCAAATGGAAGCTCGTCAGCTGGAAAGTCCTTCTGCTCCCAGCGAGCCCCGTCCCTGGCCCGGTCAGCTCTGTGGGTGCTGAACACCCGGGGCAGGAAACCGCCCTCCACTGTGGCAGGGAGGTGGTGAGTGTGTGCTCATGCACACAAGTGCACCACACAGAACTGCTGCATACACAAGTGCACATGCATAAATGTATACATCCAGGTGCACACAACACACTCCAGTGCACACATACACAAGTGAACCCAATGCAACCATGTATACAGACAGGAACACATGTTCGTACACACACGTGTGCACACACAACTTCTGACAAGATGAGCCCTCCCACTACAGCAAAAAATGAACCAGCAAGACGTTTGTTTTCTGAAACATCTGATGAAGAGAAGGTGTTTGGCGACAGAATTTCAGGGTTTCCTGCTACAGGATCTACGTTCCCGGGGGAGGTGCTCCCACTTGCTGCCTGAGTAAACCGTGGCCCTGTTGTTACCGGCACGTTTCCTGTTGCTGCTCACAACCTTTCCCTGCCCTGAGATGCTTGGCTGCTCAGCCACACAGGTTGATGAGAGTCTGAGGATGGTCAGTCGAGTTCTACGCAGAGCTGAGGACACTCACGAGCACGTGAACAAGTCAGGGACCCCTTCAAGGGTGTCGGGTCTGGGGGCTCAGAAGACAGACCCTGCTCACTATCTGCACCACCCAGGGCCCAGACAGGGCTGACTTCAGGGGTTCACCCCCGTGTTAAGTGTGGGGATCATCCACACTTAAAGGGTCCCACACAGGGTCTCATGCGCCCTCATCGCCACCTTGCAACTCAAAAATCTGGAACCAGAGCATTTTCGTTGGG